>NC_064621.1:446595920-447845920 GCF_023898315.1 Schistocerca nitens | reverse complement strand
GCGCGGCGACAGTCGACAGTCTAACAGCGCATCGAGGAAGCTTCTCGCTCCGTAACACCGGCGACGTTACAACTCGGCCGCACCGCATTTAGAACGCGCATTGCGTTGTGCGCAGCGTGTGTGGTACCAGCTCAAATGGTTCAGATTGCTTTGAGCACTATGGGACTTAACATCTGAGGTCATAAGTATCCTAGAACTTAGAACTACTTAAACCTAACTAAGGGCATCACACACATCCGTGCCCGAAGCAGGATTCGAACCTGCGACCGTAGCTGTCGCGCGGTTCCAGACTGTAGCGCCTAGAATCGCTCGGCCACTCCGGCCGGCACACATTTAGTGAAACACCCTGTGTCTCTCTCTCTCTCTCTGTGTGTGTGTTTTTGTGTGTGTGTGTGTGTGTGTGTGTGTGTGTGTGTGTGTGTGTGACAAAAACATGGAAACACAAAAATGCAACGCATTACCGCGCCTAATACGGTGTCGCTTTCACTCGAATCTTATACAGTACTTCCTGCAAAATGGTGGCAGGTTAAGGAAACGAGAATGGAGTTGGATAGCGATCACACACTCTTCCCTCCAAAGTACATCACAAAGGCTGACTAATATTCAGATCTAATGACTGTGGTCAACAGGGCAGATGCGACTTTTCGTGCTCGTGCTCACACAATTAGTCCTGAACCATGGGAGCAGTGTGAACAGCGTCACTGCCACAGTAAACACAACGTCACCATTGGGGAACAAACACTGAACCACGGGATACACTTGAGCAGCCAAAACAGTCACAATCTTTCGCAGGAGTTCGACCTTGCATAATAACTATCGGGGCGGATGGAATACCACGATATGAATGCCCAAATCGTCGCCGAATCCTCGCCGTGTTTCACTTTTGTGACATATATTCTGCTGCAGTTGGAAACTGTTTGCAGCAAGACCCATCTGACCAAATGACTTTCTTCCACTGCTCCACAGTCCAGGTTTAATGACTTCGGCACTACGTTTTCTTTTATGGGAATTTCTATCACTTATGAGAGGTTTTGCAATTCCACTTTGCCCTGCAGTTCCCTGCTTATAGAGCTGCCTTATGTTGTTCTGCTGCTGAGAGGGTTCGTGAGTGCAGCATTCATTTCTGCAACGACTTTTGCCGCTATAGTCTTTTTACTTTTCGCCGTAATCCTCTTCAGTGACCTATCGCGATCACTCAGCGAGCATTTTCGTCCGCATTGTGACTTAGCGGATGATGTTTTTCCGCATTCGCCGTATACCGTATAAATCTTCGATACGATTCTTCTCGAAACACGAAACGTTTTGGCCACTTGCAACGTACTGATGGCACTGCACAGGTGCCATTCCTGGTCAAATACTTTCTAGCATCTGCATTTATGTTCATGCGTTTCTAATAGTATTTGCATATTTATGTCCAAAACACGCACACAAACCGGCCTTGGTGGCCGAGCGGTTCTAGGCGCTTCAGTCCGGAACCACTCCACTGCTACGGCTGCAGGTTCGAATCCTGCCTCGGGCATGGTTGTGTGTGTTTCTTAGGTTAGTTAGGTTTAAGTAATTCCCCCCCCCCCCCCCCACACACACACACACATGCACACACTCAGGAGGATAAAAGATCTGACAGAAGACTCTACTACAAAAACGAAAAGGGCGTACGGCAGAACATAAGACATACATGATAAAAAATGAATGTCGATTCAAACGAAGATCACACACTACAACTCGATAATCACACTCCATACGAAAAGTGACATAGAAAGCATGCTGAAGAAAGAACACAAAATCGCGAGAAAAATTCTCAGACCATAGCTGACAGACGAGGGATACAGATTACACTTTAGGAAAATCACAGAGAGGATTTCAAACCTAGCAACAGATGTCAGAAAAAGAAGGTTACAGTTCCACAAGCTCATCAGCAGGCTATCACTAACAAGATTCACCAACAGAATTCTGAAATACGTACAAGGGATCAAGACAACAATATCAAGGGCCACAAGTGAAATTTGACTTAGAAAATGCACAAATCGATGCAACATAAACTGAAGACAGACTCATATACAGGGATGAGATACACTTGTGCATTGTGAGGCCAGAGACTGAAGTCCCAAGGAAACTAGAGACAAAGTGGACTGAAGATAGAAAGAGACTCCAAGGAGAAGAAAATGGGAGAATTAGGAAAGATCAGAAAGAATGCTCAAAAGAGGGAGAATGCTTTGCGTGATCCTACAGGGTCTCAACACAAAAATATATACTTGCTTATAGGATGTTCAAACAGAAGTGTTGAATACTTTGAGAGGTGGCAGTTCTCATCGAAAGAAGAAAACTCCAGTAAACATTGATCCAGAAATACATACTTTCCGATATAAACACTTGTTTATAGGAAGGGCACCGCGACAGTTAGGTGAGGATATTAGCACAGTCGTCGTATTGGCGCTCTGTCAAATGTGTTGGCTGGATATTATGATGTTTTGCCCGCCCGGTTCGCCGTGGCGTCTAACGCTCCACGAATTTCATTTCATTGCTAGAGGAGTGTGTTTCTTTTGTCTTTGTACTATCCGCGATGTCTTCATGTCTTTTTTCATTTGGACGTTTTCAGTTTTACTCATTTCCTTACTTAATTTTCTAATTATCCACTATTTGTCAACATTTGGACATTGTAGGGATAAAGAACGCACTGCTTTCCGAGCGGGAAGGCGTCATGGTCCCCGGCACGAATCCAGCCGGCGGATTAGTGTCAAGGTCCGGTGTGCCGGCCAGTCTGTGAATGGTTTTTAAGTCGGTTTTCCATCTGCCTCGGCGAATGCTGGCTGGTTTCCCTTATTCCGCCTCAGTAACACCATGTCGGCGATTGCTGCGCAAACACTCTCTCCACGTACGCTTACACCATGATTACTCTACCGCGCAAACATTTTGGTTTACACTAGACTGGTGTGCGACGCTAACGGGACGGGTCCTCTGGGGGCTGAACCGCACAGTATCCCTGGGTTCGGTGTGGGGCGGTGGTGGGGTGAGTGGATTGTTATGTGGTTTTGTACCACTGAGGGCTACGGCGAGGACGAAGCCTCTACGTCGTTTCTAGGTCCCCAATTCAATACAATACAACTCGATGATGTCTTACTCACAGTATTCTAACTACTATTAGGTGGTATGCAGTCAGTTGAGTGGCTCGAGTTGTAGTTTACGTTACTGTTCGTCGAGTTTGTGCGCCTTATTGGACATTACTCTCAACAGTGAGTACGCATCATGGTGTTTTAGATTCTTCCAAACGCAGATTCTTTCACGTGTTTACTCTTACCGCTCTGTTTGTACATGCAGATGCTGCAGTACATTTACATTTTCTCTCTTCCATCACTTGTTAATAACAGAAGCCTAGTACTCGACAAGAGAAATGGTGGATATGACATTCTGCTGTAGTTCAGTAAATGGACGTAGCCTGCGAACCAAATCCTCTACGCTGAAAAATATACACAGCGCAGAGTGCCCTCTGATAAGCTGTTCGGCAGACTTTTCCAGCCTCTGATGGACACAGGAACCCTTTTTCCTTGGAAGATTGACAATGGAAAGCCCTTGCACAGTCCGCGCACGTGACATGGAGGATTGTCTGCTACGCTCGGTGGAAGAAACCCCTGGACCAGTGTGCGACTATCAGCAGCGGCAGAAAGCACGTCTCCCTCTCTTACTGGAGGGAGGGGAACAGTTCTGTCAATGGCTGTTGCAGAAGTGCGACGTACAACCATCGTTCACATCCAAGATTATCGATGAGGCATGGTTCACAAGAGATGGAATCGATAACTTCCATAACCAGAAAGTATGGGCAGATGTAAATAGCCAAGCAATTCAGGAACGAAAGCATCAACACCGATTCTCAATCAACACATGGAGAAGTTCGAGAATTATGGCACAATCAGCTTAACAGCTCATGCATCCAAATTGCTGACAAGAATAATATACAGAAGAATGGAAAAGAAAATTGAGAACGTGCTAGATGACGATCAGTTTGACTTTAGAAAAGGTAAAGGCACGAGAGAGGCAATTCTGACGTTGCGTTTGATAATGGAAGCAAGACTAAAAAAAATTCAGAACACGTTCGTAGGATTTGTCGACCTGGAAAAAGCCTTCAACAATGTAAAATGATGCAAGATGTTCGAAATTCTGAGAAAAATAGGGGTAAGCTATAGGGAGAGACGACTAAATACAATATGTAAAAGATCCAAGAGGGAATAGTAAGAGCGGCCGACCAAGAACGAGGTGCTCGTTTTAGAAAGGGTGTAAGACAGGGATGTAGTCTTTCGCTCCTACTGTTCAATCTGTACATAGAAGAAGCAATGATGGAAATAAAAGTAAGGTTTAGGAGTGGAATTAAAATTCAAGGTGAAAGGATTCAATGATAAGATTCGCTGATGACATTGCTATCCTGAGTGAAAGTGAAAAAGAATTACATAATATGCTGAATTCAATGAATAATCTAATGGATTGAGAGTAAATCGAAGAAAGACGAAAGTGATGAGAAGTCTCAGAAATGAGAACAGTGAGAAACTTAACATCAGGACTCATGGTCACGAAATAGATGAAGTTAAGGAATTCTTCTAGCTAGGCAGTAAAGTAACCAATGAACGGACAAAGCAAGTAGGACATAAAAAGTAGACTAGCTATGTAAAAAGGGCATTCCTGGCCAAGAGAAGTCTACTAGTATCAGATATAGGCCTTAAGTTAAGGAAGAAATTCCTGAGAACGTACGTCTGGAGTACAGCATTGTGTGGTAGTGAAACACAGACTGTGGGAAAATCGGAAAGAAGAGAATCGAAGCATTTGAGATGTGGTGCTGCAGACGAGCGTTGAAAATTAGGTGGCCTGATAAGGAAGGAATGAGGAGGTTCTGCGCAGAATCAGAAAGGAAAGGAATATCTGGAAAACACTAATAAGGGGAAGGGACAGGATAATAGGACATCTGATAAGACATGAGGAAATGACTTCCATGGTACTAGAGAGAACTGAAGAGGAAAAAAACTGTAGAGGAAGTCAGAGATTGGAATACATCCAGCAAATAATTGAGGACGTAGATTGCAAGTGCTACTCTTTGAGATGAAGGAGAGGAATTCGTGGCGGGCAGCATCAAACCAGTCAGAAGACTGGAAAGGGGTACTTGGGGATAAACAGGGCCACACGTGCTGCCACAAAGCTTAACTTGGAAGCGTTATCTGGACTTTCTCATTAATGTATTGCGCATCTAGCAGGAGGCTGTGCCATTGCAGCAGCGAACACAAATGTGGTTCACGCATGATGGGGCAACAACACATTTTCGTGACACGACAGCGTGTACGAACGTCTCACGCAGACATTTAAGAACCGCTGGAGAGGTCGGGGAAACCCACACCTTCAGCTGCTCGTTCTTCAGATCTCAATCATCTAGACTTTTGGTTATGGGGACACTTTAAGGAATTGGTCTACGCCACGCCAATCAATGACGTGCCGACACTGCGGGTGCAACAACATTCAGGTACACTTCAGCGGATGCGTCATTCCTTACACCGAAGGGCAGAGGGGTGCATTGTCATGAATGAACGCCACGTTGAACACCTATAAACACTTGTTTATCGCACCAAGTGTGCATTTCCGGACTCCTGTTTATTAAACATATTTTTCTTGTTTCGACGAGTACCACCACCTCTCAAAGTATTATATATATATATATACACACACTCCTGGAAATGGAAAAAAGAACACATTGACACCGGTGTGTCAGACCCACCATACTTGCTCCGGACACTGCGAGAGGGCTGTACAAGCAATGATCACACGCACGGCACAGCGGACACACCAGGAACCGCGGTGTTGGCCGTCGAATGGCGCTAGCTGCGCAGCATTTGTGCACCGCCGCCGTCAGTGTCAGCCAGTTTGCCGTGGCATACGGAGCTCCATCGCAATCTTTAACACTGGTAGCATGCCGCGACAGCGTGGACGTGAACCGTATGTGCAGTTGACGGACTTTGAGCGAGGGCGTATAGTGGGCATGCGGGAGGCCGGGTGGACGTACCGCCGAATTGCTCAACACGTGGGGCGTGAGGTCTCCACAGTACATCGATGTTGTCGCCAGTGGTCGGTGGAAGGTGCACGTGCCCGTCGACCTGGGACCGGACCGCAGCGACGCACGGATGCACGCCAAGACCGTAGGATCCTACGCAGTGCCGTAGGGGACCGCACCGCCACTTCCCAGCAAATTAGGGACACTGTTGCTCCTGGGGTATCGGCGAGGACCATTCGCAACCGTCTCCATGAAGCTGGGCTACGGTCCCGCACACCGTTAGGCCGTCTTCCGCTCACGCCCCAACATCGTGCAGCCCGCCTCCAGTGGTGTCGCGACAGGCGTGAATGGAGGGACGAATGGAGACGTGTCGTCTTCAGCGATGAGAGTCGCTTCTGCCTTGGTGCCAATGATGGTCGTATGCGTGTTTGGCGCCGTGCAGGTGAGCGCCACAATCAGGACTGCATACGACCGAGGCACACAGGGCCAACACCCGGCATCATGGTGTGGGGAGCGATCTCCTACACTGGCCGTACACCACTGGTGATCGTCGAGGGGACACTGAATAGTGCACGGTACATCCAAACCGTCATCGAACCCATCGTTCTACCATTCCTAGACCGGCAAGGGAACTTGCTGTTCCAACAGGACAATGCACGTCCGCATGTATCCCGTGCCACCCAACGTGCTCTAGAAGGTGTAAGTCAACTACCCTGGCCAGCAAGATCTCCGGATCTGTCCCCCATTGAGCATTTTTGGGACTGGATGAAGCGTCGTCTCACGCGGTCTGCACGTCCAGCACGAACGCTGGTCCAACTGAGGCGCCAGGTGGAAATGGCATGGCAAGCCGTTCCACAGGACTACATCCAGCATCTCTACGATCGTCTCCATGGGAGAATAGCAGCCTGCATTGCTGGATATACACTGTACTAGTGCCGACATTGTGCATGCTCTGTTGCCTGTGTCTATGTGCCTGTGGTTCTGTCAGTGTGATCATGTGATGTATCTGACCCCAGGAATGTGTCAATAAAGTTTCCCCTTCCTGGGACAATGAATTCACGGTGTTCTTATTTCAATTTCCAGGAATATATATATATATATATATATATATATATATATATATATATATATATATGTGTGTGTGTGTGTGAGAGAGAGAGAGAGAGCACACACATGCACAGGCGCACGCACACACACACACACACACACACACACACACACACACACACGTGTCAGGAAGAAGACATATGCCCTATTTCCAAGCTAGAGCACATTTCATGTATATAGTTATTATTTATTTTCTGTGTTTTTCAAATATTGTCATTGTGTACAACGCAGCAGAGTGTGCGAAGGAAGTTGAGACGAACCATCTGATACACAACACTTGCGGTCTAACAAGTCGGGAAACTACCTGAAATTGGCCTACCAAAACTAGCTAATCTACGGCTCGTGGGCGGTGCGCAACATTTTCAACATCATCACGGTCCCTTCGCGCAAACTATTAGTTCTAGAGAGAAAATAAATATGACCATCTTTGTAGGACATGTAATTTAGTTCAATTTTGCACTGTGACACGTTTCCGCTGGAGGGTGTGGTTTTTGACGTATGCAAGTAAAATGTATAAAAATGATATTACATGTATTCAAATCGTGGAAACCAGTCGGAATGGGGCATGTGTCTATACGAAACTTTCTTGTTTAGAAACACTAATACTATGAGCCCTCAAAGTGTGAACCTTTCCTCCCGACTTATCGTGTGTGTGTGTGTGTGTGTGTGTGTGTGTGTGTGTGTGTGTGTGCGCGTATGTGTGTATTTCTTGTGCTGGTGAAAAAGAGCAGTAGCTAAAGCTACACTACTGGCCATTAAAATTGCTACACCACGAAGATGACGTGCTACAGATGCGAAATTTAAGCGACAGGAAGAAGATCTTGTGACATGTAAATGATTAGCTTTTCAGATCATTCACACAAGGTTGGCGCCGGTGGCGACACCTACAAAGTGCTGACATGAGGAAAGTTTCCAACCGATTTCTCATACACAAACAGCAGTTGACCGGCGTTGCCTGGTGAAACGTTGTGGTGATGCCTCGTGTAAGGAGAAATGCATACCATCACGTTTCCGAGTTCGATAAAGGTCGGATTGCAGCGTGTCGCGACTGCGGTTTATCGTATCGCGACATTGCTGCTCGCGTTGGTCGAGATCCAATGACTGTTAGCAGAATATGGAATCGGTGGGTTCAGGAGCGTAATACGGAAAGCCGTGCTGGATCCCAACGGCCTCGTATCACTAGCAGTCGAGATGACAGGCATCTTATCCGCATGACTGTAACGGATACAGCCACGTCTCGATCCCTGATTCAACAGATGGGGACGTTTGCAAGACAACAACCATCTGCACGAACAGTTCGACGACGTTTGTAGCAGCACGGACTATCAACTCGGAGACCATGGCTGCGGTTACCTTTGACGCTGCATCACAGACAGGAGCGCCTGCGATGGTGTACTCAACGACGAACCTGGGTGCACGAATGGCAAAACGTCATTTTTTCGGATGAATCCAGGTTCTGTTTACAGCATCATGATGGTCGCATCCGTGTTTGGCGACATCGCGGTTAACGCACATTGGAAGCGTGTATTCGTCATCGCCATATTGGCGTATCACCCGGTGTGATGGTATGGGGTGCCGTTGGTTACACGTCTCGGTCACCTCTTGTTCGCATTGACGGCACTCTGAACAGTGGACGTTACATTTCAGATGTATTACGACCCGTAGCTCTAACCTTCAGCCGGCCGGTGTGGACAAGCGGTTAAAGGCGCTTCAGTCTGGAACCGCGCGACCGCTACGGTCGCAGGATCGAATCCTGCCTCGGGCATGGATGTGTGTGATGTCCTTAGGTTAGTTAGGTTTAAGTAGTTTTAAGTTCTAGGGGACTGATGACCACAGATGTTAAGTCCCATAGTGCTTAGAGCCATTTGAACCATCTAACCTTTATTCGATCCCTGCGAAACCCTAAATTTCAGCAGGATAATGCACCACCGCATGTTGCAGGTCCTGTACGGGCCTTTCTGGATACAGAAAATGTTCGACTGCTGCCCTGGCCAGCAGATTCTCCAGATCTCTCACCAACTGAAAACTTCTGGTCAATGGTGGCCGAGCAATTGGCTCGTCACAATACGCCAATCACTACTCTTCATGAACTGTGGTATCGTGTTGAAGCTGCATGGGCAGCTGTACCTGTACACGCCATCCATGCTCTGTTTGACTCAATGCCCAGACGTATCAAGGCCGTTTTTACGGCAAGAGGTGGTTGTTCTGGGTACTGGTTTCTCAGGATCTATGAACCCAAATTGGGTGAAAATGTAATCACCTGTCAGTTGTAGTATAATATATTTGTCCAATGAACACCCTTTTATCATCTGCATTTCTTCTTGGTGTAGCAATTTAAATGGCCAGTAGAGTATATTGCAAGGGTGGAGCAGAACAGACGACTTACTCTTGAGACGCCTGCCGACGGGGTCGCAGGGCGCCTCGCCCAGAGCGCACTTGAGCTGCCTGGTGAGGTAGCGCTTGTCTGCGAGCGCGTGGTCCAGCTGCTGGTCCGAGACCCTGGGCCGCTGCTGCTGCTGCTGGGCGCCAGCCAGGGAGGCGCTCAGGCACAGCGCGGCGGCCGCCAGCAGGGCGAGGCGAAGCGTGTAGCGGGCCATCTGCACACAGAAAGCACCACTGCGTAAGCCCCCAGTACGGGCACATCACATACTTCAGTAACGAGAAAATATCATAGAGCTAACCATTCTTATGGTAACATCTCGGTAGTACAGCTTTCGTGAATCTTTTTGCGGTAATTTTTGTGTCTAGTGTGAGGTTTGCGCCACGCTGGAAAATGGTCAAACTCCAATTGCTTCCAATAATTGTCGTGCAATTGCTCAACCACGTGTCCAATGAAAATTTACGACAGTATATACACTTAATGGAGGAAGGAGATGGGCGGAATTAAGTTCACTGGATGAAACATTTGTCACCTCTTAAATGGGTGCATTGGTCGTTCTGGAGCGCTGCAGGTAGTGTAGAACTGATACCAGACAATCATGTGATCCAAAATTGTTAAGCCTTTCGTGGCCACTTGTTGACAACCTGCCTATTGACTTCCGTCTCGGGTTCTTCAGCCGACGTTCAACTAATGATTTTTCTGACGTTTCGCCATCACAAGTGGCTGGCATTGTCAAAGCTTCACCCTCCATTGCCGGTGGTGAACTGGAGCCAAGCTCGCGGCCGCAGACTATACAGGGTGAGTCACCTAACATTACCGCTGGATATAGTTCGTAAACCACATCAAATACTGACGAATCGATTCCACAGACCGAACGTGAGGAGAGGGGCTAGTGTAATTGGTTAATACAAACCATACAAAAATGCACAGAAGTATGTTTTTTAACACAAACCTTCGTTTTTTTAAATGCAACCCCGTTAGTTTTGTTAGCACATCTGAAAATATAAACAAATACGCAATCAGTGCCGTTTGATGCATTGTAAAATGTTAATTACATCCGGAGATATTATAACCTAAAGTTGACGCTTGAGTATCACTCCTCCGCTGTTCGATCGTGTGTATCGGAGAGCACCGAATTACGTAGGGATCCAAAGGGAACGGTGATGGACCTTTGGTACAGAAGAGACTGGAACAGCACATTGCGTCCACATGCTAACACCTTTTTATTGGTCTTTTTCACTGACGCACATGTACATTACCATGAGGGGTGAGGTACACGTACACATTTCGTTTTCAATTACGGAGTGGAATAGAGTGTGTCCCGACATGTCAGGCCAATAGATGTTCAATGTGGTGGCCATCATTTTCTGCACACAATTGCAATCTGTGGCGTAATGAATGTCGTACACGCCGCAGTACATCTGGTGTAACGTCGCCGCAGGCTGCCACAATACGTTGTTTCATATCCTCTGGGGTTGTAGGCACATCACGGTACACATTCTCCTTTAACGTACCCCACAGAGAGAAGTCCAGAGGTGTAAGATCAGGAGAACGGGCTGGCCAATTTATGCGTCCTCCACGTCCTATGAAACGCCCGTCTAACATCCTGTCAAGGGTCAGCCTAGTGTTAATTGCGGAATGTGCAGGTGCACCATCATGCTGATACCACATACGTCGACGCATTTCCAGTGGGACATTTTCGAGCAACGTTGGCAGATCATTCTGTAGAAACGCGATGTATGTTGCAGCTGTTTGGGCCCCTACAATGAGGTGAGGACCAATGAGGTGGTCGCCAATGATTCCGCACCATACATTTACAGTCCACGGTCGCTGTCGCTCTACCTGTCTGAGCCAGCGAGGATTGTCCACGGACCAGTAATGCATGTTCCGTAGATTCACTGCCCCGAGGTTTGTGAAACCTGCTTCATCGGTAAACAGGTAGAACTGTAACGCATTCTCTGTTAATGCCCATTGACAGAATTGCACTCGATGATTAAAGTCATCACCATGTAATTGCTGATGTAACGACACATGAAACGGGTGAAAGCGGTGACGATCCAGTATGCGCATGACACTACTTTGACTCAGTCCACCGGCTCTCGCAATGTCCCGTGTACTCATGTGTGGGTTCATGGCAACAGCAGCTAACACACTAACTGCACCCGCTTCTCCTGTGACGGGCCTGTTACGGACCCGTTTGCGTGCTACGACCATACCTGTTGCATACAGTTGACGGTAGATGTTTTGTTGACGGTAGATGTTTTGCAATGTGCGGCACTTCGGATGCTCTCTGTCCGGGTACCGTTCTGCATACACCCTGCAGGCTTCAGCTGCATTTCGGCGACACTCGCCATAGATGAGTATCATCTCCGCCTTTTCAGAGTTCGAATACACCATGGTCACAGTTCCTACAACACTACACTATCATAGACGTCTGGTAACATGGTGTACTACAGTTGGTCTGCGTACGGAGACGAATGCAGAATAACAATAGCAGCAAGCGCTACATGCGGACACTGCGACAGCTATACCAAACCACAACAGTGCACTACAGCCACATTCGTAAACACGGTCGTCATCGTAAACATGTCCCTGCAGATGCTGCTCGCCGACCGTGGCCCGTGTTTGTTACAACACACAACTGAACGTCGAAGGTTTCAAGCGTCAACTTTAGGTTACAATATCTTTGGATGTAATTAATATTTTACAATGCAACAAACGGCACTGATTACGTATTTGTTTATATGTTCAGATGTGCTAACAAAACTAACGTGGTTCCATTTAAAAAAACGTAGGTTTGTGTTAAAAAACATACTTCCGTGCATTTTCGTATGGTTTGTATTAAACAATTACACTAGCCCCTCTCCTCACGTTCGGTCTGTGGAATCGGTTCGTCAGTATTTGATGTGGTTTACGAAATATATCCAGCGGTAACGTTAGGTGACTCACCCTGTATGTACCGGGCGCGCCAACGTCCGAGGGCTTCTCCGCGGTCATTTCCGGTGCAGTTCTCCTCTTGCTACCTGCGACGGTCGTTCGCTGCAGTACGAGAAGCCAGTATCCGTTACCTTAAGGCTTTCCTCTTTCTTGTTGAAGCTGTTCCCGTGTTTTTGTATTTCTACAGCTTTTCTGAACAAGCGCGTGTGATAGTGCTTCTCTACAGCCAGAACTTACGAGTCGGCGAATTTTATTACGTGGTCGATCTCACTCAGTGCGTGCTCTGCCACGGCCGATTACTCCACCTGCCCCAGCCTGCAATGTCGCTTATCTTCTTTTATCCTGGTGTTGATTGATCGTCCAGTCATTCCGACAAAACTTTACCGCACGTGCGTGGTATTCGGTACATTCCCAACATTGCAAGTGGGTCCCTTTTCTGCTTTGCCGATCTAAGACACTCTTTGATCTTCCTTGTCGGTTTGAAAATCGTCTTTATGCCATGTTTGCGCAATATACGGCTGATTCTGTCCGTCACTTTGGGAATGTATGGCAGAAAGGCCGTACCTGATATTTCTTTCTCTGATTCCTTACTTCGCAGAGTGTTTGGCTCTGTTACACTTCTAATATAATTTGTGGAGTACCCATTGTTCCTCAGAACACTTTCCAGGTGTTGCATTTCGCGTCTGAGTTGCTGCGGCTCACATATTCGTCCTGCTCGTGTTACGAGCGTATTAATCATGCCGCCAACGGTAATGGAGGGTGAAGCTTTGATAATGCCAGCCACTCGTGCTGGCGAAACGTCAGAAAAATCATTAGATGTACGTCGGCCGAAGAACCCGAGACAGAAGCCAATAGGCAGGTTGACAATCATGTGATGCTCCACTGCTGAGGTAATTTGTGGAAGTGAAGTGGTGAGCGTGCAACCAGCGCACCTGGGTCGACGTGGAGACGTGACACAATGACAGAAAGGTCCTACTGTATTTGAATGTGCCCTTCACTTCACTGTGAACGAAGCTACCCCAGTTGTTGGTATTGTAATACTTTCATATAATTTTATACACAGTATGTTATATTCCAAGCTAAAATTTATGAAAAGGAATTACTTTATCTTCGATGTTACTAATGATAAGTACTAGCTCTGAATGTATAATTAAAATTATTTTCCTTAGGAAGATTTGAAATTACGAATTATTTAGCACACTTAAAATTTCTGTTATTAATTACGAAATCCAGTGCTGTTTACTACTCTTATTTCTGGATTCATCTATGAAAATGTAATGGAAAGTAATAGAAATTCATTTCTCAAGGAAAACTGTAAATCCTTTGGAAATTGGTTATTACCGCAGAGTGAAAACCTCAAAATTTATTTATATCAGTTCCACCATGAGAACATAAAATGCTTCAAGAATCAGAGCCCTAGACAAGAAGAACTGGAGCCAACTCTGCACAAAGAGCTAGGTAAACTGAAAAGTTTATTGTAATCTTACTCCTCTCAAATCTTCGGGAAAGACTTTGCTTATTTTGGACGATAACTGGAATTAGAAGGAGTGGGGATATTACACACTGTTATAAAATTCTGCTCGTATATTTTTACAAATTCTGTCGCCGGAAAAGTAACAGTTGTACAGCTTAACGGCAAGGGGAATGCAATAGAGGAAATTAAAAATCTAGGAAGCAACGTGGTGAGCTTAGGGCTCGAGATGCGACAGTGCTGTCACGTGCCTGCGACACGCGGGGGTGTCGTGGTAGACGTGGCAGGCGGCGATTTACCTGTCCCCCGGGGCTGCTGCGTCTTCATTACGGCGGCGTATCGCGTTAAGCCCCGGCCGCGAGCGGAGACGCCGTCGAGGTCGCCTTAATGGAGCCCACACGCCCGCCAGCCACGCCTCGCCCGGTGGCTAAGCGTTTTAATCTGCCGCCGGCCGCCGTTACCCTCACACGAGGCTCAAACTCCCGCTTACACCGCAGCTGCGCCGCTAACGCTGCCTCCACTTTCCGGGCGACTAAGCGCATCACACTGCCAATTAATCAGCGTGTTTCTGCGAAGACTATACCTATCAGCCAGAATATTATGACCCACGACCTACTATCAATATAAACCCGTCCAGGCGATAACAGCGCCACCTGGTGAGGAATAACTGCTAGTCAGACACAAATACGGTGCATGTACAGGGTGTTTCAAAAATGACCGGTATATTTGAAACGGCAATAAAAACTAAACGAGCAGCGATAGAAATACACCGTTTGTTGCAATATGCTTGGGACAACAGTACATTTTCAGGCAGACAAACTTTCGAAATTACAGTAGTTACAATTGTCAACAACAGATGGCGCTGCGGTCTGGGAAACTCTATAGTACGATATTTTCCACATATCCACCATGCGTAGCAATAATATGGCGTAGTCTCTGAATGAAATTACCCGAAACCTTTGACAACGTGTCTGGCGGAATGGCTTCACATGCAGATGAGATGTACTGCTTCAGCTGTTCAATTGTTTCTGGATTCTGGCGGTACACCTGGTCTTTCACGTGTCCCCACAGAAAGAAGTCACAGGGGTTCATGTCTGGCGAATAGGGAGGCCAATCCACGCCGCCTCCTGTATGTTTCGGATAGCCCAAAGCAATCACACGATCATCGAAATATTCATTCAGGAAATTAAAGACGTCGGCCGTGCGATGTGGCCGGGCACCATCTTGCATAAACCACGAGGTGTTCGCAGTGTCGTCTAAGGCAGTTTGTACCGCCACAAATTCACGAAGAATGTCGAGATAGCGAGATGCAGTAATCGTTTCGGATCTGAAAAATGGGCCAATGATTCCTTTGGAAGAAATGGCGGCCCAGACCAGTACTTTTTGAGGATGCAGGGACGATGGGACTGCAACATGAGGCTTTTCGGTTCCCCATATGCGCCAGTTCTGTTTATTGACGAAGCCGTCCAGGTAAAAATAAGCTTCGTCAGTAAACCAAATGCTGCCCACATGCATATCGCCGTCATCAATCCTGTGCACTATATCGTTAGCGAATGTCTCTCGTGCAGCAATGGTAGCGGCGCTGAGGGGTTGCCGCGTTTGTATTTTGTATGGATAGAGGTGTAAACTCTGGCGCATGAGACGATACGTGGACGTTGGCGTCATTTGGACCACAGCTGCAACACGGCGAACGGAAACCCGAGGCCGCTGTTGGATCACCTGCTGCACTAGCTGCGCGTTGCCCTCTGTGGTTGCCGTACGCGGTCGCCCTACCTTTCCAGCACGTTCATCCGTCACGTTCCCAGTCCGTTGAAATTTTTCAATCAGATCCTTTATTGTATCGCTTTTCGGTCCTTTGGTTACATTAAACCTCCGTTGAAAACTTCGTCTTGTTGCAACAACACTGTGTTCTAGGCGGTGGAATTCCAACACCAGAAAAATCCTCTGTTCTAAGGAATAAACCATGTTGTCCACAGCACACTTGCACGTTGTGAACAGCACACGCTTACAGCAGAAAGACGACGTACAGAATGGCGCACCCACAGACTGCGTTGTCTTCTATATCTTTCACATCACTTGCAGCGCCATCTGTTGTTGAAAATTGTAACTACTGTAATTTCGAAAGTTTGTCCGCCTGCAAATGTACTGTTGTCCCAAGCATATTGCAACAAACGGTGTATTTCTATCGCTGCTCGTTTAGTTTTTATTGCCGTTTCAAATATACCGGTCATTTTTGAAACACCCTGTAGTATTAGCGAGCGTGCTGTCCGTATGTAGTAGAGTGGGAAAGGCGCTATATATATCTGACCGAGGGCAGATTGTTATGGCCCAGAGGCTTGAAACGGGCATTCCGGAAAATGCACAACCTGTCGGCTGTTCGAAGAGTGCTGTGGTGAGTGTCTTCAACGCGTGGCGAAACTCAGGTGAAACCACGTCCAGACGTCGTGGGGTTGGACTGCGTCCCTCATTACAAATGTCAAACGTCGTAGGCTGGACAGACTGGTGAAACAGGACAGGCGGCGAACTGTGTCGAAACAAACGTCAGACTTTAACGCTGGGCAGAGAAAAAGTATGTCTGAACCCACAGTGCACTGAACACTCCTAATGATGGGCCCCTGCAGCCGAAGGCCCACGCAAGTGCCAACGTTAACACCACGGCGTCGGCAACTACTACGTAAATGTGCACATGACCTTTGGCATTGAACACTGACTCAGTGGCAGAGCGCTGCACTCTCTGATGAATCCCAATACCTTCACTATCATACCGAGGGGAGCGAGCGAGTCCGTGACCAGGGCAAGAGCTCCTTGACATCTGTACTGCAGAGCGGAGAAAAGCTTGCGGCACTCCATTATGGAGAACATTCACATGAGCAGCCATGGTTCTAGCTGAGCTCGTGCAAGACACCAAGGCCAAGGAGTATCGTACACTGGTTGCAGACCACACACACCTCTTCATGATGAACATGTTTCAGGAATGCTGTAGCGTTTTTCATCAAGATAATGCGCCAAGTCACAAGCCCAGAGTGTGACTGAGTGGTTCGAGGAACACAGTGGCGAGTTCCAGTTGATGTGCTGGCACACAACTCACCATACCTGATACTGATCGAACACTTCTGTGACTGAGCATGGCGTCAGAGCTCATCGCCCGCTACCCGGAATTTACGGGATTTAAGTGACGTGTGTGTGCAGATATGGTGCCCGCTTCATCCAGTGACCTACCAAGGCCTCACTGCTTCCTTGCCACGACGCGTCGCCACTGTTATATGTGCCAAAGGTGAACATGCGGGCTACTAGGTAGGTGGTCACAATGTCCTGGCTGATCTACTGTATGTATAATTTCGAACCCATGCCACGTTACAAGTCGACACGATTAACGTGATTTAATATGAGCGCAGAAAGACTCTGATGAGCCAAAACATTATGACCACGTCATTAACAGCTTCCACCTCATTTCTAAAGTTTACCTTATCCGAAAAACTGAAGAGTGAGAGAGGAGAAGGAGATTATTGTTTAACGTCCCGTCGACAACGTTGTCATTAGAGACGGAGCACAAGCTCGGATTAGGGAAGTATGGGGAAGGAAATCGACCGTGTCCTTTTAAAGAACCACCCCGGCATTTTCCTGAACCGATTTAGGAAAATCACGGGAAACCTAAATCAGGATGGTTGGAAGCGGGTTTCAAACGCCATCCTTCCGAATGTGAATCCAGTGTGCCACATCTCTCGGTAGCACTACTTAGAAACATTACCTACGTAGTAAGAAGTGTTACGTATGCCAGAACGTACCATATCCGTTACATCTTTCACCTCAAGTCTTGCTGTTCATATCGAAGAGTACTAAATCCAGTCTTACTTCGTTTCCAAGAAGTGCCAAATCCAGGCAGCCAATCGTTGCTCGTATTGATAATAATGTCACATACAACGTGGCCGACATTTGTTTACATGACATTGTATATTGTAAGGACGTCATGGCGTTTTTTATATTCGTTGTGAGTTTTTAATGAAATTATGAAGTCTGATTAATCAAATAAATACTGTGATTCGCCAACAGAAACTCCAGAACAACAGTTACCAAACTTAAGGCAATTTTCTGCCAAAACGTACAAAATCCATTTTTATTTAAGCAGTAACAATTAAACAAACCGAGCGGTGTAAGGCGCTGCAGTCCTGGACTGTGCGGCTGGTCTTGGCGGAGGTTCGAGTCCTCCCTCGGGCTTGGGTGTGTGTGTTTATCCTTAGGGTAATTTAGGTTAAGTAGTGTGTAAGCTTAGGGACTGATGACCTTAGCAGTTAAGTCCCATAAGATTTCACACACATTTAAAAAACTAAACAAATAAACATTTAACAGAGATACTTGGCGCAATGTGTCTCACTCAACATCTGTCTGAATATAACAGCAAAGCTACAAAACATATTCTAATGTTATTGTGGTTGTAAAACATTATTTGTTTCTCCTGTTAAATTAGATTTTATGGATTTGGCACCTTTTGTAAATGAACCACTATTCTCTGAGTGTAACCAGAAAGTAGCTAGTATCCCCTTCCTCCAGCCTCCACCTCGCCATAAGATGTACATCCACATCGCCCTCAACTGATAAAATAGACTAAAATGGAATGGCCTATGATGTGACGAGTATTGGCAGCGTCACAGTAACAGTTATTAGCGTGCTCGGCCCCTATATCTCCAAGGAAGTCACTCTCGGAAGAGCTACACAGAATTTATTGTGAAGCTGCCAACACCCAGGACAATATATGCTATTATATTTTAGCCTATTTTATCAGTTGGCAGTGATGCGTATGTACGTCTTAAGATGACTCGGTTGTAAGGAAAGTAACATGTAATTCTACCTTTCTTATTCATGTTTTATTCTGATCGGTTTCGGTTCTTGCATTGCAGTTCTGATGACAAAGGTTTGGCCTTTCAAACATGTAAATCTTAGTGTTTTTTACATTGGAAACATGGGGTACAGTGACATTTTAACACTGAATGTAGCAACTCCGACCTTGTATCCATTATGGATAAAATCGAACATGAAATGCAGTTAGAAGGGATATATGAATAGACAATTCAATGGATCCTGGACCAAGCAATTTCTCAGTTAGAAATTTGGAAACAAGTCAGAGACAATTCCGTGATTGGAGGTGAGTAGACGGTGTTAGAAAAAATGTAGCCCCAAGATGGGAGCGCGTAACTGGCAAAAGAGTATTCATGTGAAAGCCTAGAGGTACGTAAAATGGCTGATGACAATGACCACTCTGACTACCATGATCGGATACGACTATCCCAACCTTAGATGACACCCTTTCACTCGGTTTTCATCATATTTTCAATCATCTTTATTTTCCCTAGTTTCGGCCTCTGACGAAATTTGTTGATTTGAGGGATCACGTTAGGCACCGAACCATTCCTAACGCTAAAATGTCACATGAAAAAACTCGGTAGTTTGTTTTTGAACGTAGATTATTGGTGAATGAGTAAGCACTTCCGAACTGGACGTGCGCATAAATACATGATTTCATTCCGTCATTTTCCTGCAATGTTTTAATCAAGATTAATCTCGCTTTGCAGTTTATTGAAAACCATGAAAAGTATAAGCAAGATAAATCGCACATGCGTGTCCTGCAAGTAATTTGCTCGTTATATTTTGTTGGGCAAAGACATGTGACGTAACTTCATCTGTAAAGTACCGTTTCAAACGACTATGCCATATTTTTACGGGGAGGGTATCTATCTTGTACGAATAATCTAGTAAATTATTCTCTCTAATTTTGCAGTTTAATATGCACAGGTCGCAGTAGCAACGTTATTTCAGAATTCTTTACATTATTGCATTAAAGACAACAAAATCTGGTAGGTGCTCTGTATTTTCCTGCACTGGTGCTATGCGCAGTGTTTTTCGCAATTTTTTTTTTTAAGCATCAGGAGAAAAGTTAGTAGAGTGCAATCTCCAAATACAATGTTAACATTGTACAAATGGAGGCCGCTTCTTTGTTTCTGTAAAAATATAACACGGGAAACAGTTGCCCTTTCTCGGTAAATTGCTTCCGAGTGGAATGACTTTTAAGCTGTAGCGTAACTTGCATTGGTGGAAAGTCATTAGCTTTCCTCTAGCTACAAAGTAACACAGCTCTTTATTTCTTGATAAAGACAATTCAAGCAGATTCGCAAGTACCATTTAACGACGAGGCAGAAAATTAGATTTTGCCCCTTCAGTCACAAACATATATTCTTCAAACGACGGATCGACGTTCCATAATATCTTCGTTTATTCACCTCGCTGCAAATATCCATCCGTTTATAGCAAAGCCAGCAAACCAAGGCAGTGCCCTTTCTGCGCAAAATCTCTGCGATAGTCGTCGCGTCCTCTATGAATGGGAAAGCACAGAGACCTATGTAGATAATATTTCCAGAATACCTACATTAACAGCAGTTGCCTAAAGAGTACCGTTGCTGCCACTTTAATAATTTAGAATCGTATTTTCCGCTAAAAGTCTCTGCTTCCGAGTCGGGGGACAGGCGATCTAATTAATTTCTGTCGTGCAGGTCTCGCGGCACTTAGCCGGCGTGTTTGAGCTGCGTCGTCCGTTTACCTGGCAGCAGTTGGCGGCGCCTGAATAATTTGCAGCCCGCTGCTAAGGAAAAGGAGGCTCCAGGAATGCCAACTGCATCCTCCTCAAATATTCAGGAGCTGTGTGCGGACAAACAACCGCCGTCCACGAAAAACAGCTTCCCCACACCGAAGCTCTCCAAATCTGCGGATTACAGTTTCCGCTTAGAATAACACGTGAGTCTCTCTCGAGAATATGTGGCTCGCATGCATCTACCAAGACACGAAAGGATGCTCCACAGATTCATTCTTGGGACATTTTATCTACAAAATCTCTTTTCCCTACAGTGAAGAAATCATAAAATGTAGGATTTTATACGACTAACAACGGGGCGTCACCCACACGTCATCACCTATTTTGTCGAAATTTGTGATATATGCCGGACTTGGCCGGAAATGAAACTGACAGAAATGGGAGCTGCTGAGGGTCAAGTGTTTAGAAAAAGTAGGATTTTTGGCAAGATATGAGCCATTTATAGTAGTATTCTCGGTTATAATGAAAATAACCAATGCGAAACGCGTTATTTTGAAATAAGAACGACTTTGAAACCGTAACTGTTTTATTTTCAATTGAGGCATTTGTGTTAGCACTTACCGGGCAGCGGCTGGTGCAGCGGAAAAGTACAGAACGGTAAATGGAATGTCGTACGATAGAGCCATTATACAGGAACCTTTCTTTTTATTTTCAATTTTTACTACACTTACACTGCAAATGAACCTTAACAATGCTGCCGGCCGAAGTGGCCGTGCGGTTAAAGGCGCTGCAGTCTGGAACCGCAAGACCGCTACGGTCGCAGGTTCGAATCCTGCCTCGGGCATGGATGTTTGTGATGTCCTTAGGTTAGTTAGGTTTAACTAGTTCTAAGTTCTAGGGGACTAATGACCTCAGAAGTTGAGTCCCATAGTGCTCAGAGCCATTTTTAACAATGCTCAATCTATTGGAGTTATTAATATTTTCATAAAAGGCATGAGAAAGAAAAAACAAAGCAAAATTTAAGATTGCAAATAAATTTCCAGGACAGGATTGTAAGCCATACACGAGATATTCGTATGTAAAATTAGGTACTTTTATTACTTTACAGTTGATGATTTACAAGGGCTGGGATGCTATCCATCATTAAAACAGGGGGAACCATGATTGTTCGGCATCTTGCACAGGTTATAAATGCCGCATTTTTATAATTACATAGTTGTTTTAAGGTTTATATACAAAAACAAACTTGAGTTTAATTCGTAAGAGGTTATCTCTCATCGTACGGTTTGGTAGAAAACCATGCTTAACGTATCCTTCCGCCAACTACTGGCGACTGGTGATGTACAATGGAATGTATTTTGATGTAGTTTGCTCGGAAAGTGATTGCATTTTCTTTCTGGATGGACTGATTTTACCTGCACCGTGAACCTCTTATTTGCGTGCAGATGCCGAGGGCTGTTCAAAGGTTAAAGTAAAACTAATGGAATATGAAGTCCTGTATAGTTCGTAACGTTACCACATGTAGGCGAGCAATTCGGCTGCCTAGTACTGGTATGAGGTAAGGTGAATTTGTTGTATGGCTGAACGCTAGCGGACTCAGGGTGCAAGGTGTGGCGCTGCAGTTCCGGATAGGTGACTGGCACGGGCGAGTCCAGTTACAAAGGCGAGCAATGTCACCGGCACTAGGTAAATACCAGAGCTGGGAAATTGGAGGCATGTAGCTCGCGTGACCTTTGTGCAGGAGACGCACAAAAATGGCGGAGTGTCAGAGATGCTGAAAGATGATGTTTTACAGCTCTTTCACAATCTATAATAATTTACAATCCAATATTAAAGCAAATCTGAATCATTTGCGATATTAGTAAAATGATGAGTATGTAATATTTTCTGTATCTTTAAAACTACAGAACTTAATATTTCACAGCAAATAAACATTTTCACAATGAACCTCTGAATTAATAACTTTCAAACACTTCATGCGATTTCAACATACAATATCTGAGATGACAGCGTTGCTCTATAGCTATCATCTCTGAAAGCTGCATATCTGTACTTTATTTCTTGATTTATGAAGTTTTTTTATATCTTTTCGTTATGAAACTGTTTGCCAAAACTTTGTATCTTCCACAGTTACACAGCAAAAGAGTAAAGCATGAATACCTTACATTTTGTCACACTTGTGTATATATTTTATGAACAGTTTACTATTTCGCCAGTATCCTTATTTAAACAATTGATAATACAAAACCATGGTAATGTAAGAAGTGGTCAGTCGCATGTATTAGCTGACACCACCTTTGTAAAAGACTGCCAAAAGACGCTTCTGACAGGCAGACCTAAATAATTGTTTAAACAGTATTTAACAACAATCAGTTGTCATTTATCATGAGCACACTTGTGCAAGCCTGCCTTATGTATTTATGGACAAATCTCTATCTACATTTATTGTTATTGGTCCGAGTGTGGCCGAATATTTACTGTTTAAATATTGTTGTAAATATATTAGTTTAATTTTGGAAGTGGTCAAGATGAGCCACATCATGTCTGTATAACTTAAGAATGTTGTATTTTTGGTGGGGATGACCTTCAGCCGAAGGAAAGGCTGACAGTAGTGGAACACAATGAGAGTCAAGGGACGAATGGGACTTTTTCGAGTGAAGAGCTCGAGGGGGCGATTATGGGTACTTTGACATGAGTTCTGAAAGGAGGCAGACCTGCCTGTGGTAATGAGTGGTATTGGATCATGGAGGTGATTGATTCTGGGTGGTGAACAGGCGCTACAATACTTCAACTTCTGAAAGAACTTCATATTTCGAGAGGTCTGAATGTGCTCCAGAACAGGACTCGAACTTTTTCCCATTCTATTACGGAAACTTAGGATAAACAGAGTATGGGACACTTTTCATGTACGATCATTTGTAAATCATCATGTTGAACTCTGAACTGTTTTGACCTGGTGAATATTTAGGGTATTTTGATTACGAAATTGACATAATTTTCGTGTATCTTTGATTACAATTTTGTTTCGGGATTTTGCTACCATTCTCGAAACGCTCTCAATGTATCTTTACTGCATTTGATAAGGGTATTTTCTGTCCGTGTTTTAACTGAACCTGAGATGGCCTTTCTTGAATAAATGTTATTGAACATAGTTCTCTGTCGTCTATATCAATTACAGATGTTGCAATGGAACTCTTGTTATCAAATTATTCATTCAACTTTTGTATTTCTATGTATTTTATTCAATTGGAGTTCTAGCCAATTCGTAGACTACTTGGCTGCAGGAGCACGGCTGCAGGTTATTATTTGCAGCGAATTAGCTGTTGGGCACGAAAGCAGAAGTGCGTGGCTCAACCCCATACCACATCGAGCATTCTTTTTAAACAGAGCCTTGCAGAGCCCAAGTACCTGAAGCACAGGTAACGACAGGTAAAGACACAACTGGTTCTCTCCTATGCAATGCAGTAAATCTTTAGATACTGGCGCAGCTTTAATTACAATCCCTTCTTGGAATTTTATTCTTTTTGCAGCGTCTTTCTATACGCTGTAAATTTAATCTTTTCTCGGAAATTTATCTGGAGTCTCTAATTTTCCTTGCCTTTACTTTCTATATTATTCATGAAAATATTAATGCGTAGAATATACTGATCATTAATATGCTTTATTTGCAGTATAACTACCGTAAAAATTTATATTAAAATAATAACAAATATTTTCTACGTAGGGAGTCGACTCCACGACTTCCGGTTCACTCTCCTGAACTCTTTCCGCTGCGACATCTGCTACCTAGTAGCTGTCTTAACATAAACTGTTCATGTCTCGACGAACCTGCGCCAGATATGGTACTTTTTATAAACGCTTGGACATCTGGAGCTCCCGTTACTGTCAGTTTCATTTCTGGCCGAGCGCTGTATATAGCGTAAGTCTGGACGTAATCGACGATGAAGAGTAGACGTGTTCCCATCCTAAGTAAAGGAAGCGCCTCTCTGGCACGCTGAATTCAAAGCGCTGTACTAATTGGTAAGGTTATGTGGTTCTTTGTCCCTGCCCGTAGCTATGTGGTCAGCGTGGCTGACTACTTCTCCGACTGAGCCGGCCTCAAACTTCGGTACTATCAGGCATTTTTCCTCAGTGGCTGGACTGGAACTGAACGCACTCAGCCCTGTGATGCCAACTGAGGACGAACTATCTGACTGCGAAATAGTGGTTCCAAGGACTGGGAAACTGACAAAAGATAGGAAACCGGTGTGCTGATCCCATGTCTCTCCATGCCTTATCCAAATGACGCCACTGACAAAGGATGACGCGGCGGCCGGTCGGTACCGAATCGCCCGACAGCGGATGTTTTCTCGTCTTGTTGCGACGCTTCAGGAAACGGGAAATTTCAACCCACAACAACGCAATCGTCGTAGCACTTGCACAGGCGAAGCTTCCAAAGTTATTGTTCCCGCTTCCGTTACTATGAATCCACATGTGAGCACAGGACAGTTTGAACACGAGATTGGCGTTCCTAAAGTCAGTGTAGATAGTATTCTTAGACGTTACTGGTTCCATCCTTACCATTTACACCTACATCAAGAATTGCATGGGAATTATTTCCAGAATCGTGTACTGTTCTGTCAGTGGGCACAGCAGTAAAGCCTCGCCAACCCGAACTTCTTTTCCAATGTACTATCTACCGATGAATGTTCCTTCTCAAACAAAGGACAGTTAAATACAAGGAACAAGCATTATTGGTCCACCGACAACCGACAATGGCTTAGATAGGTGGAACATCAGCGTCAATCGAGAGTTAGCGTCTGGTGTGGGATGCTTGGTAGTCTAAACGGCACAGCGTATGCCAACTTCCTCAGACGAATTCTTCCTCCTCTTCTGGATGAAGTACCACTAAGAACCAGAATGCTTATGTGGTATGAACACGATGGATCTCCAGCGCATAATGCCTTGCGCGCACGTGGTGTTCTGAACGAAGGTATCCTGCCAGATGGATTGGTCGAGGAGGAACAGTTACTTGGCTTGCTAGGTCCCTTGATTTAAATCATCTGGATTTTTTTTTTTTTTTTGGGGAGGGGGGGGGGGATGCATTAAAGACGTTGTCTATCGCGATATTCCAACAACTCCAGAGGACAGGCAGGAACGTGTTGCGCTTACTTGTAACTCTCTTCAGCAGGCAACACTGGAAGCAGTAAATAATTCTTTCATTCAACGAGAGCACCAGTCAATTTGGCGTTATGTTTTTTACTTGGCTTTCATTTGTTTTCCGACAACTACAGCAAGTGGACGAGTTTGTGGTCCCTGGCTTAAAGTCAATGTTGTATTATATAAGTAATAACGTTGTGTTTCAGTGAATGGTTCAGTGTGATACATTTTGAATAGGTCTTTAGGAGAGGAAATGAATTACCCAATAAAAAATACAGGGTTCCATTTAAAAAAGTCATGCCGTTGTCCATATCTTTGTAAAAAACAAAGCTACAACGAAGGCAATCATCCTGTGGGCTATAGAACATTTTCTTGAAACATTTTGTAATATGCATCTCAACAAACAGTTACTTACGGTGGCCAAGATAAATGGGACACCCTGTATATAAATCATCTAACGGATTGAGTGTTTGCTGATGATGCTGTGGTGTACGAGAAGGTGACGTCGTTGAGTGACCGTAGGAAGATGCAAGGTGACTTAGACAAAATTTCTAGTTGGTGTCATGAATTGCATCATCGTCTAAATGTAGAAAAAAGTTAGTTAATGATGATGAGAGGAAAAACAATTTCGTAATGTTCGAGTACTGCGTTAGAAGTATACTGCTTGATACAGTAACGTTTACAACATATCTGGGCCTAACGAAGCAATGCGATATGAAATGGAAGAGGCAAGTAATGGCGATAATAGTGAAGGTGGAAGGTCAACATAGATTTATTCGGAGAATTTTGGGAAAGCTTGATTCACCTGTAAAGGAGATCACATACAGGACACTAGAGCGACTCACTCTTGTGTACTGCTCGGGTGTCTGGGATCCAATCAGTTCGGATTAAAAGAAGACATCCAAGCGGTTCAGAGGACATCTGTTAGATCTGTTACTGATAGCTTCGAACAACACGCGAGAATTACGGAGATACTTCATCGACTTAGATGGGAATCCATAGAATAAACACGATCATTTCAATGAACATTATTGAGAAAAAGTAGAGAGCTGGCATTTGAAGTTGTTTTCCAGTCACTGGGGGCTTATCGCTATGCGAGTTATTCACGATAAATGCAAATTTCTTCATCTACACAGATACTCCGTGTGCCACGGTATGGCGCTTGGCGGGACGGTACCGTGTACCATACTAGTCATTTCCTTTCCTGTTCCACTCGCAAATAGAGCCTGTGTATGCCTCCGTATGAGCCCTAATTTCTCTTCTCTTATCTTCATGGTCTTTACGCACAATGTATATTGGCGGCAGCAGACGCAGTAGAATCGTGTGGCAGTCAGCTTCAGATGACGGCGTCTAAAGAGGAGAACGTCGTCTTTCCTGTAGGTATTGTCATTTCAGTTCCCGAAGCGCTGCAGTCATGCATGGACTGTGCGGTTGGTCCCGGAGGAGGTTCGAGTCCTCCCTCGGGCATGGGTGTGTGTGTGTTTGTCCTTAGGATAATTTAGGTTAAGTAGTGTGTAAGCATAGGGACTGATGACCTTAGCAGTTAAGTCCCATAAGATTTCACACGTATTTGAACATTTTTTATGCCTCGCGCATAGATCTTTCGACAGACGCATGAATCTACCAGCCTTCGCTTATCGTCATTTGTGCGTTCCCTCCCTCAGCATCCTCCGAGTCTCGTTATTAAATCATGGTAGGTCTTTTCCATCCTCTACCCATTTACTAGGAACACAGCTCTCCACTATTCACTGTCTAAATGAGATGCTAGTAACTGTTTATCTGCTCTTTCTAGTAAAAACACTCTCCTAGCCTTCTTGACTGATTTATTAAGTTTCGTAATCATAGTTGCTATATGACATCATGATCGCTTATCCCCGTTTCTGTATTGACGTAGTCGATAAGTATGTAGCCAGTGCCGAGGAGTACTCCATGTGAAACGTAACTGGGATGCCAAATTAGGCAACAGTGCAGAACTGCATCAAAGAACTCCCGAAGTCAAGGAAGTGGGCATTCCACCCGTCCAACGTTTGTAAGGACACTACGTACATCCTACATGCTGATTACCCCAATTCTTTCCCGGCGACGTACTTGATAACTCCAAGTTTTCCCTACTCGTACAGTCCGTTTGTAGGTGCTGGCTGAGCGCGAGTGCTTTCCCCTGCTGCTCTGCTCGCAGCGCAGCGCAGCGCCTCTGGTCGGTCCCCGGAGATGGGGCCCGCTCGCTCGCGCCCCGCCGCCTGTCCGCGGTCGCCCGCGCGTGGAGATAAACCGAGCCGCGGTGCGCTCTGGCGGCGCCATTGTGCGCGGTTAATCCTAATGAGATCTGCCGTCGGCGACGCCTATCTCCGCGTCCGCCACCTTTTGTTGCGCCCACAAGAGCTGTTGCCTCAGCCCGCCACCTCCGCCCTACCGGCAAAACACTGAAGGCCTAATGAGAAGGAGACGGCTGTTTTATTCTCACTAGCACATCAGTTGGTCCGTCGCGTAGCTGAGTGGCCAGCGCAGCGGACTGGTATACGGAGGACCCGGGTTCGATTCCCGGCACTGTCAGGGATTTTTCCTTGCTGGGAGGACTGGGACAAGGTTCACTCAGCCTCGTGATGCCAACTGCGGGGCTACTTTACCGACCAGTAGGTGTGCTAGCCTCATGCCCCTCCTTACCTCACCCAATGACTCCTCTGTCATAGGATGACACAGACGTCGGTCGGTATCGATGAGCGTGGCAGGGCCTGTCGACGGAGTTCATATTTACATCAGTCGCCATACGTAGCAGCCGGTCGCTCCAGCACTAGTTTTAATTCGATCCTCAGGCTTATGAATAGTCCTATACTCGATTATTTATGCCTTTTCTAGGAAAAGGAACGACATACTACACTTCTACATCTAGATCTGCATTGCTAGTTTGCTTGTCCGATGTATCCGAACTTACAAGCCTGTCTAACGCAACGCGTAAAATTACGCAAGACAGAAATTTTTGTATATTATTCCAAACAGCAAATGAAATAATTGACGAATTTGGATGAGAAGGAGTAGAAAAATCGTATTAAGACTAATAAGAGTAATGTCACTTAAAAACAAAAAATACCTCATATTTTTATGTGGGCTCTCCAGCAGCAGTACATAATGTATAATTTGTAAGATTCGTGTTCAAAAATGGACTTAACTTCTGAGGTCTTCAGTCCGCTAGAACTTAGAACTACTTAAACCTAACTAACATAAGGACATCACACCCAGCCATTCCCAGGGCAGGATTCGAACCTGCGACCGTAGCGGTCGCGCGGTTCCAGATTATAGCGCCTAGAACCGCTCGGTCACCCCGGCCGGCTAAGATTCGTGTTCTTGTTCTTGTTCACACGTTTTCGCTACATTACTTGTATTGTCGGCTCAGTTGAGGTATGACTCATGCAAGTGTGGATTTTGCTTAAAGCCCAAAATATATGCATAAAAAGGACCTCGAATTATTCTTTCATAAAAATCAGTCACCTACTTATGACCCTGAGATGTCCATTTTTCTTGCACCTAGCGCTGACTAGCTGTATCGTTGCATATGAAACACGAAACTGAAATTACTGCGACATTTTAAGTCAGTAAGGTAATTAATGTTTTCGTGCATCAAAAGGTGATAGAATTTCACACACTAAATACCAAAGATAGTGTGGAAATCGTTTCGCTAAAGTGAAAAAAATAGTCAACACAATAGTCTTCGACGAGAGACTTCTGTTCTGGCAACCAACAAAAATACACTCACATTCAGAAAAAACAGGTATTGGATGAGTAGAAATAGGACGTTCATATTCACAGGACACGTACATTAGTATGTTCTGCAGAAGTGATTCGCATTTCAGTCACCTCTTGCCTAGTAGGCACTGGGTCCACAATGGGCCCTGATAACTTGTTCCATGTGCGATGGCATCGGCGCGTACAAGGCGCGAACGACGTCCTGTGGTATTGCCATCCATACTGCATTCACCTGGTTCCAAAGTTCATCTGTGGTTGTTGGCATTGTGTCACAGCATGCACCTGTCGTTTCACCATACACCACACATTTTCAATTGACGAGAAGTCTCTTGATCTGGCGGGCCAAGGCAAAAGGCTGACATCCTGTGACACGAAGAGGGCACATGTTCTTGTAGGAACATGTGGTCGTGCATTGTCATGCTGAAAAATGGCGTCTGGAGTGTTCTGCAGAAAGGTTATCGCGAACGGTCGCAGGATGTCATTCACGTAGGTCATAATGGTCACAGTGTACTGGAGACGCATCAACTGTGATTTGTAAATGCACCCAATAGGAACCCACACCATAAGGCCTTGAGTTGGCGCTGTATGTCTTGTGGGAATACAGTCGCTGTGATTTATTTATTTATTTATTTATTTAAATGTCAAGTTCCGTAGGACCAAATTGAGGAGCAAATCTCCAAGGTCATGGAACGTATCAGTACATGCACTTACAACATAAAAAGTAATAACAGATAAAAATAAATGTTCATGAACCTGAAAGAAGATCAGTCCATAAGTTTAAGCAAACGCTATCAGCAATACAATGAGAATCATCTTAATTTTTCAAGGAACTCCTCGACAGAATAGAAGGAGTGCCCCTTGAGGAAACTCTTCAGTTTCGATTTGAAAGCGCGTGGATTACTGCTAAGATTTTTGAATTCGAGTAGCAGCTTATTGAAAATGCATGCAGCAGTATACTGCACACCTTTTTGCACAAGAGTTAAGGAAGTCGGATCCAAATGGAGGTTTGATTTCTGCCGAGTATTGACCGAGTGAAAGCTGCTTATTGTTGGAAATAAACTAATATTGGTAACAATAAACGACAATAAGGAATATGCATATTGAGAGGCCAATGTCAAAATATCCAGACTCGTGAAAAGAGGTCGACAAGAGGTTAGTGAACTCACACCACTTATTGCCCGAACCGCCCGTTTCTGAGCCAAAAATATCCTTCTGGAATGGGAAGAGTTACCCCAAAACATAATACCATACGACATAAGTGAATGAAAATAAGCAAAGTAGACTAATTTACGTGTCGAAATATCACTCACTTTCTTTGAACAAGGTCCTGAACGTGGGCTTTCCACGACAGCTTACTATCTATCTGAACACCTAGGAATTTGAACTGTTCAGTTTCACTAATCATATGCCAGTTCTGTGAGATTAAAACGTCAGGTTTTGTTGAATTGTGTGTTAGGAACTGTAAAAACTGAGTCTTACTGTGATTTAACGTTAGTTTATTTTCTACAAGCCATGAACTGAGGTCATGTACTGTTCTACTTGAAACCGAGTCAATGTTTCACACAACATCCTTTACTACCAAGCTAGTGTCATCAGCAAACAGAAATATTTTAGAGTTACCCATAATACTAGAGGGCATATCATTTATATAAATAAGGAACAGGAGCGGCCCCAACACTGATCCCTGGGGCACCCCACACTTGACAGTACCCCACTCAGATCCCACATCACAGCCGTTATCAACATTGTGAATAATGACCTTTTGCTGCCTGTTGCTAAAGTAAGAGATTAACCAATTGTGAGCTACTCCCCTTATTCCGTAATGGTCCAACTTCTGGAGCAATATTGTGTGATCAACACAGTCAAATGCCTTTGTTAAATCAAAAAATACGCCAAGCGTTCGAAACTTTTTGTTCAGCCCATCCAGTACCTCACAGAGAAAAGAGAATATAGCATTTTCAGTTGTCAAACGACATTTAAAGCCGAACTGTACATTTCATAGCAAATCGTGTGATATAAAATGATCAATTAACCTTACATACACAGCCTTTTCGATAACTTTTGCAAACACTGATGGCATAGAAATAGGTCTAAAATTATCTAAATTATCCCTTTCTCCCTTTTTATAAAGCGGCTTTACTACTGAGTACCTTAATCGCTCAGGAAACTGACCATTCCTAAAGGAAAAATTACAAATATGGCTAAATACAGGGCTAACATGTGCAGCACAGTACTTTAATATTCTACTAGACACTCCATCATAACCATGAGAGTCCTTAGTCTTCAGTGATTTAATTATTGTCTCAATCTCCCTCTTGTCTGTATCACAGAGGAGTATTTCAGACGTCAATCTCGGAAAGGCATTTGCTAAGAAATTTATATGATTTCCTGTAGATACTAAATTTTTATTGAATTTAGCAGCAATGCTCAGAAAATGGTTGTTGAATAGTGTACATATATCTGATTTATCAGTAACAGAAATATTATTACTGCGAGCTGACTTTATATCGTCAACCTTGTGCTGCTGACCAGACACTTCCTTCAGAACTGACCATATGGCTTTAATTTTGTCCTGTGAATTAGCTATTCTATTTGCATACCACATACTTTTTGCCTTGCTAATAACATTTTTAAGCACCTTACAATACTGTTTGTAATGGGCTACTGTAGCTTGATTGTGACTACTTCTAACATTTTGATATAATTCCCGCTTTGCTCTACACGATATCCTTATCCCACTAGTCAGCCAAACGGGCTGTCCATTACTGCTAGTACCCCGTTTATAATGTTCTAATGAAAAGCAACTCTCAAAGAGCATGAGAAATGTGTTATGGAAAGCATTGTATTTATTATCTATATTATTGGCACCATAAACATCTTGCCACTCTTGTTCCTTGACAAGTTTTGAAAAACTCTCTATTGCTGTTGGATTAACTTTCCTACGTAGTTTGTAATTAAATACGACATTGGTTAGAGTACAAAAACCTTTTAGTGTTAAAATTTGTGCATCATGGTCTGAAAGGCCATTCACCCTTTTACTAACAGAATGCCCATCTAGTAATGAAGAATGAATAAAAATATTGTCTATGACTGTGCTACTGTTCCCCTGCACCCTAGTTGGAAAAAAACACAGTTTGCATCAGATCATATGAATTTAGGAGATCTACCAACATCCTTTTTCTTGCACAATCATGTACAAAATTAATATTGAAGTCACCACATATAACTACTTTCTGGTACTTCCTGCAAAGTGAATCAAGAACCCTCTCTAGCTTAAGCAAAAATGCTCTGAAGTCGGAGTTAGGGGACCTATAAACAACAGCAATTAGAAGTTTAGTTTCACTAAATGCAACTAATGTCGCACAACTTTCAAATATCTGTTCAGTGCAGTGTCGTGATACGTCTATGGACTCAAATGAAATACTGTTTTTTACGTACAGAGCCACTCCTCCACCCCGCAAGGAACTTCTTGAGAAACAGCCAGCTAATCTGTAGCCTGTTAAAGGAAGCCTCTGAATTATCAAATTATTTAAGTGGTGCTCTGATATACCAATAATTTCAGAGTTAACATCTATTAGCAGTTCACTAACTTTATCTCTAATACCTCTTATATTTTGATGAAACATGCTAATTCCTTCTCTACTTGGAAACATTACATCCTATGGAGGTGAGCCCTTAGTTAGAGGCACTTCCTTTAAGCAGGTATACCTATCAGCTGACTTCAGTCTAAAAAAGGTGCAGCTCTAACACCAACTACTATAGGAATTTTTCCATGAGTGATACCACTACCACCATCACCCACTACACTGTCACCTATAAACTTAGCCAGCCTCCCCTTCCCATACCTATTGAGATGCAGGCCATGCCTAGTGAAACCCCATCTACTGATAGACCCAACTGGCACCACTGAGATGTGATCCATGCCCTCCGCCATCAGTGCCCTCCCCAGCCCCACATTAACGCGCCTAACAGCCGCATTAAGGTGAGGCCAATCATGACGCTGAAACAGTTGCACGAAATGCACATTAGTACCACCAGTGTGAGTAGCTATCTTAACCAAGTCACCACTGAAATCATATTCCCCGTCCCTATCGAGACTGTTCCCTGCTCCACCCACTATCACTACCTGATCCTCTTTCGTAAAATTCTTACATAACTCCCCTATGCTTTCAGTCACCTGAGCCAACCCTGCACTTGGCTTCACAATGCTGGTGACCTGGTACTCACTCCCCAACACTTCCTGTAACTGCTGGCCCACACCTCTACCGTGGGAACTACCTAGCAGCAGAACCTTCTTTCTGCTAGACTTTGCAACTAACCTAGGCCTCCTAATTGCTGAGGACTGCTGCAAGTTACCTACATGTACGGCTACACGAGGCTCATCTCTGACAGTTGGTCGTATTTATTGCATGTATGCAAAGTAAAACTGTCTGAGTACCTCCTCTTCCTAGCTACCTTCTTGCCAACTGCCAGTTCCCATTCCCCACCACCCTTCACCCTCCTCAACCTATCTAGTTCCTCCCTTGCGCGTTGTAACTGCACCTGAAGGGCGCAGATCTTACGCTCCTGCTCCTCTATTAACTTGTTTCTGCTACAGATTCTACATTCCCAGGAGAGGATCTCCCTAAAATGACCACTGGCTTCCCCACTGCATTCCCCCCAATGAAAATACTTTGAACAAATCCGACACTGTAATCCACTACTCACAAACCTACGACAGAGCCCACACTTTTCACTCATGGTAAATTTTACAGTTAGTGAAAAAAAATATACGTCTACGTTACCAATTTTCAGTTACACCAGTAGAACTATTTAAGAACTAACAATAATGGTCTCGAAATTCTCTGCCTGCTAAGAAAGCAGCTACTTGTATTAATACTACTACAACACAGCCGATACCAATACCAGCAAAACTTCACAAAATTATTAGCTACAACCAAAAAATTAAAACTACCACTGTAACACTAAGCGAAGTTAAAACACTATATGAAAATTTTACTGAAATATTTCACTAGAAAGAATAATAAACGTCAGTTGAAAACTAAAGCACGAAAATTACTAACGACTTCAACACACTGAAAACTCTCTAAAACACAGCGAGCGAACGATTACAAAAGTTTATTAAGTCGTTATTTCGCCACAAACGGCACGCAACACTGCTGAAATCTATTACATTTAATAACTGTATTACAGAGCACAAATAAGTTTGTCAGTACTTAGCTTATAACCGCTACAGCTGCAGAGCACGCCGCAAAATGCTGACTGCTGCTCCCCCTGTCTGCAGCGATCCAAAACGCGGCCATCATTTTCAAACAAACAAAACCTGGATTCGTCCGAAAACACTATCTGATTCCATTCATATCCCTAGTGACATCGTTCCATACACTATCGCCGTTTATCATGTTTCTGCACCAGAATGAGATTTTCACTCTGCAGCGGAGTGTGCTCTGAGATGAAACTTATGAAACTTCAATTTTTTTCTGCTAGGGAGTTTCATGTTTCTGCACATTCGTCAAATGTAGGCGGAGAAGTGGACGGTGTGCGCATAACCCATGCCGTAACGGGGACGGACCGTCACCCCTGATAGTGTACCGTGAGTTACACTGTTCCACTGTTGCGCCAGAGCCGAGGCGCAGGCAGATCTGTTCTACAACGCTTTTCGGATGAGATGTCGATCTGCTAGTAGGTAGGGGGGGGGGGGGGGGGGACAGATGGGGTCTAGGTTGTGCGACCTGACCCATCTCGCCGTTGCACTGCCGGAACATTTCGTCCCACACGAGCAGCAATTTCCCTGATGGATGCATCACATTCTCTCAGGCCAATAATGCACCTTTCTTTCATTACTCACTGAATTGTCAGTTCTGCCCGTGCATATGTCTGCGAGGCATCCTGCACGTCTGCTCAAGCCACACCCATTCATTAGCTTAGGTTTGTAGCGACAACGAGAGCTCCAGGCACATTTACTGGTGAGTAGTGTTGCGCCGCGATATCGATGTTGACCACGAACCCGCTAGCCGAGATTACTCAAATGTTAATCACTTCCGCAGAACATGCTAATGTACAGTTCCTGTAAATATGAATGTACTATATGTAGTCGTTGTAGCTGTTCTGTTTTTTTTTTCTGAATATGAGTGTATGTACACTCCTTGGTCTGACTCCCGACAGATTTAGATGTTATTTTTAAAATTTAATTTCCTTAGCTGTGGGTCTGTGGTAATTACATAATGGAAGACCTTTCATAAAAATGTGACTAATAAATTGACAAAAAACGACAGTTTAACACATGCGCCCTTCTTTTTTGTGAGATTCCTCCATACGTGGCACTACATTGCAACACAAAAAAAAAAAAAATACGTAACGACCCTGGACATGTCGTAGTAGCACTGAATAAATTCTGACAAGCCGAGGTAACCTCGTACCCAGCGTTCATAGAACCATTTCCAGATGTTTTTCCCTCTCCCGACTAGTATGTGGTAAAAATGAATATCTGAATCTTTTCCGAACGAGCTCTGCTTTTTCTTATCACGATGGCCATTTCTCCCTATATAGGTATCAACAAAATGTTTTCGCCTTCAAAGGCGAAAGTTATTTATTGAAATTCCGTGTAAAGGTTTCACTTCAAAGAGGAACGCCTTCTTTTTAATGACTGTCACCTCAACTCGCTTATGGTATCCTTGACATTCTCTCCCCTATTTCGCGATAAAACAAAACGAACTTTCTTTCTTTAATGTGTTTCGATGACCCCCGTTAGTCTTATCTAGTAAGCGTCCCATACTGCGCAAAAATGCTTCAGAAGAGGATGGACAAGCGTAGTATAGGCAGTCCCTCTAGTAGATTCGCGGCACCTTCTAAGTGTTCTACTAACAAGGCACAGTTTTTGATACTTCATGCCCACAACCCTTTCTGTGCGATTTTTTCAGTTATTGGTAACTGTAACCTCAAGGAATTTAGCTGAATCTAAACTTTTTAAATTTCTAATATTTATCGTGTAGCGAAAATTTAACAGATTTTTTTTTTTTTTTTTTTTTTTTTGCACTCATGTGGAGGATCTCCACCGTGCAGGTATCTTGTATAAATCGTTTTGTAATTCGTATTGATCTTATGATGAGTTATTAGGCGATAAACGACAGCATAAACCGCAAGCAAATGCTCTCTAACCGAGGGAAGAAGAAGAAGTCACTGAGTGCCGTGTCAGAACAATACGCGGGGGAGAGAGGAGGGAGCAGCCAAAATCTGATAGCCCAAATAAGCAGCACGTCTGTGTTCTGTCTCGAATAAACTGGTGCGTTATCATGGAGTTAAAACAACTCTTCGCACAGCGTCTCATGGTACTTCGTCTTGAAAAGAAGTTTCAGCAGAGTATTCCTGTGACCTTTTCCCCTTTACAGGCATAGTCTGTTAATACCAAATCATGCCAGAACAAAAAAATAGCACTACATATAAGGAAAAATATATTTTAGACAAATTAAACAATGCTACACACAGGGCGATGCAGACCAACCTATACGAGGGCACGCTGGAAACTAATTTCTCCAAATTTTTAATGTAAACACCCTTAAACCTTTTTAAATATAGTAAACGTTATTAATATTCTACATCTCTATTCTTCATGTCTACAGCTCTCTGCCGCTAGAGGGCTCCAAACCTTCGAGTGTAGCTGTGTCACTGTGGTGGCAGTTAGTGCTGCCGCAGATGCAGTACGACGCGGCAGTTGTGCTAACTGCTGCTCGAACGGCTGCTGCAGTAGCAACACGAGACACCAGAGCCATACGCCGAACACTACGGTCTCCCCTCTCGGTAGTGTCACGTGGTCGTCCAGAGCCTGTTCTTCTTGCGACCGTACACTGTCGTAAACACCTGCCAGCAATCACGTACAGCGGCTACAGTCTAGCCAAGTCTTTCTGCAATATCGCAGCTTCTTGTAGCCCTATTACACGATCTCGTTCAAACTCCGTGGGGTGTTCATAATGGCGCCAACTCACCACGTCCAATCCCACGACCTTCACAGCGTAATTCCAAGCAAACCTGATTTGCATCCTCATAGTGGCCCTAATAGCACCAATCTTATGCGACCGGTTAGCAACTGGAATAGACAGTCTCCTTCAGTTGTGGAAATACGCAATCCTTTTTTTCTGCAGGTTATAAAGGAAAGAAGAAAACTAATATCAATAGAAAGTTCTCCGTTGAACCGTTGTGTACTAAGACTGACAGAGTAAAAACCTGAAATTTGTCTGATAAATTAGAAGTTTCAATATTCAATTTTGTTATTGTACATTCCAATCACTACCGCATATTAGGCATCCCGGGGTTACTGCAAAGATGACATTCTGCACCTGATATCGCCAACAAACTTCACTGTCTCTGGTACTTACAAGGGAACCTCACCATCGCACCCCCCTATGACTTAGTTATAAGTTGGCACAGTGGATAGGCCTTGATAAACTGAACACCGATCAATCGAGAAAACAGGAAGAAGTTGTGTGGAACTATGAAAAAAATAAGCAAAATATACAAACCGAGTAGTCCATGCGCAAGATATGCAACATCAAGGATAGTGCAAGATCTGGAGCGCCGTGGTCTCGTGGTTAGCATGAGCAGCTGCGGAACGAGAGGTCCTTGGTTCAAGTCTTCCCTCTAATGAAACGTTTATTTTTTTATTTTCAGACAATTATCATCTGTCCGTCCGATGCGAGGTAACTGCGCCGTTATATGGGGACGCTACACCTAAACAAACATCGAAACACACGACGTCAGTCGACTACAGCGCACGGAAGAGAGAGTATTCCTGCTAACGAGGCTCCCTGGCTGGCAGTTGACTGTCCGCTACTTTGGACGAGAGTGCATTAAATACGTGAGATGTATTCCGTGGGCAATATGAATCCAGCAAATATAGCTCGCGACTTCAATAACAAGGTCAATGAATGGCGAAGAGTTCTCGGGCTTCCAGCCGGGTGGTGGTGTCTTTAAACTGCGACGTTTCGACGAGTGACATACTCATCATCTTCTGGCGAAGTGCCGAGACTTTGCGGATGCCGGTCCCTTTATACCTGCGGTGTGCCCCCCACCACCTGGCCGCGGGAGGCTGGGTCCAGAGGAGCCGGCGGGCGAGGTGGAGGGGGAAGCGGGTGCGCCGTTCGTGTCTCCGTCAGAGCATTCTGATCGCGTCTCGTGAGCTGGACGGTTCTTGTTGCGTTCCTCGCGTATTGCGGCTAATGCTGGATTCCAGGCCGCGCTCAGTTGATAGCCTTCGTCCCTGTTCACAAGGCGAGCCTTTCTTCCATATTTGGGGCCCACATCAGCCAAAATCGGGAGGCTATTAAGAAAATCTAACATAAATACCGTCTTCCGACCACCGCCGAAGACGAAAGAGCTGCTGGGCTCAGCTAAAGACCCACTCAAACTAAACACACCTGGTATATACAACACTGCCTGCGAATGTGGTGTGCAGTACATTGGTCAAACGCAGCGCTGCATCTCTAAAAGGTGCGAGGAACACATCAGGCATGTTCGACTTGGACAGATAGAGAAATCTGCTATAGCTGAACATAGCATCAAAGAAAACCACACCTTTGACTTCGAAAACACCAGGGTGCTGTGCCGAACCGGGAGCTATTGGGATAGCATTAAAGAATCAATAGAAATACGGGTCCACGAGAATCTTGTGAACAGGGACGAAGGCTATCAACTGAGCGCGGCCTGGAATCCAGCATTAGCCGCAATACGCCAGGAACGCAACAAGAACCGTCCAGTTCACGAGACGCGATCAGAATGCTCTGACGGAGACACGAACGGCGCACCCGCTTCCCCCTCCACCTCGCCCGCCGGCTCCTCTGGACCCAGCCTCCCGCGGCCAGGTGGTGGGGGGCACACCGCAGGTATAAAGGGACCGGCATCCGCAAAGTCTCGGCACTTCGCCAGAAGATGATGAGTATGTCACTCGTCGAAACGTCGCAGTTTGAAGACACCGCCACCCGGCTGGAAGCCCGAGAACTCTTCGCCAGCTGTATACGCCGGGAAAGCATACATTCACAAGGTCAATGAATATTTTCCGAACTGTAAGGAATCGCACGGTTTTGCGGTACGGTCACAAAACACAGACACTAAACTTATTACAACGAACGAACAGACAGATCATAAGTTTGCGAAAATAAAGAAGGTAAACTTTTCACTAGAGGGAAGACTTGAACCAAGGACCTCTCGTTCCGGAGCTGCTCACGCTAACCACGGCACTGCTGATGTCTCATCCTCCTTGATGTTGCCTATCTTGCGCATGGACTACTCAGTTTGTATATTTTGCTTATTTTTTTCATAGTTCCACACAACTTCTTCCTGTTTTCTCAACAGATCTGTGTTCAGTTTTTCAAGGCCTATCCACTGAGCCAACTTATAACTAAATCTGAGGGGGGTGCGATGGGGAGGTTCCCTTGTTAGTCTGCGAGGTCTACAGGGAGTATTCTCTGTGCTTCCTGGTGGACGGACCAATGAGAAGCATGTCCGTTCACAAGAAACACTTGGAGCCGGCGTTTGAATGGACACTTGGCTTCCGTCGTGTAGTGAAAAGACGTGTATGGGTTGAATGCTACTGCTGGTCGCTGCGTATGCTGTATGGTGAGATATTATCATGTATCCGGGTTGCGTGTAGGTGGTGCACGTTGCAATACCATTTCGTTAATCATCCAAAACGTGCTTGTAGTACATGGTTAACTTTTCGTTAATTCGCGCTGCGAAAATGCTATGATTTCAGCGTGTTGGATTCGCATCCCACATGTGGTTACCTTTTTTTTGTGAGGGTGGTTGGTTACGAGACATGATTTTGTATCGGTTTGAAAGCAATTAATCCGAATGGTGGTACAGTCAATTCACTCTTCCTGTCAATGGAGCTTTCTAAATGCTTTGTGACTTGTATTGAACTTTGTTTATTTGCTGTTATTACGTATTCGATATCCAGGTGCTACTTGTGCAGTATCTGCATATTTACCTGATATTCTGAACTCAACTGTTTCAAAAATGTTCAAAGAATTTGTGTGAATTCTTAAGGGACCAAACTGCTTAGGTCATCGGTCCCTTCGGTCCCTAGACTTACACTCTACTTAAACTAACTTACGCTAAGAACAACACACACACCCATGCCCGAGGGAGGACTCGAACCTCCGCGCGGCTCAACTGTTTTAATTTATGTTTTAATGTTCTTGCTATTGCATTGCTCTGGCTACTTATTTGCTATTTAGATGCACTAGCGTGACTTCTACTCCGCGTTCCTTTTAATTTTACAATCGCATGATGAAAAACATAACCTTAACCTTCACCGGTTAGTGACATTTTACAAATTTCTTACTGCACTTCATATCAAAGCTAGCATTCATTACCACGGTATTATAAATTCCGTTCACTGCCTGATTTTCATCATATAAGATAAGTCTTCATGCTGATGCAGATGGCAGAGACATGCTCTGTTCTACAGAAGTGTATGTATTCGACGCATTATATCTGAGTCGTCTTATCACAGATTGAGGCTCACATATCCATCTGGCTACAAGCCACATTGACTGATACAGTTACATATTTGTTTAGATAAGGTAAGGGTCCCTAATATCGTCCCCGGTCCTAATTTCTTCCCCCTAGTAACTTTCGGTTTCCATAACCGGTAAGAAATGTTTAGTAGCGAGTACATGCGTGAGCTCTGTGCATTGTATTGTCGAGACTGTTTGTTGTGTGGAGCACGCGTAGCTGGCGTGTACGAATAAAACCATTTTTTTATGCTGAGGTGAACTAGTATAGCAGACAAGTTAACATCCTGCAAATCCTAGTGTTCAAAAGTGGTTCAAATGGCTCTGAGCACTATGGGACTTAACATCTGAGATCATCAGTCCCCTAGAACTTAGAACTACTTAAACCTAACTAACCTAAGGACATCACACACATCCATGCCCGAAGCAGGATTCGAACCTGCGACCGTAGCAGTCGCGCGGTTCCGGACTGTAGCACCTAGAACCGCGAGACCACCGCGGCCGGCCAAATCCTAGTGTGAACAATGATTTTTGTTCAAATATTTCGCTGTGCTTCAATCGTTGTTGCAGCTTCAGGTGTGTAGTTATGGTCAAGGATTTGGCCTGTGTTGGTGTGGTGGCCAATGTAATGTTCGTAATTTCATTTCCCGTGCCGTTCCAATTTTCGTCCAGAGAACAAAATTTGGAACTGTTGTTAAACATTGATTTTAATTGCTGTTTATAAAGATTACTTTACTATTTTGATACGGAAAAAATCAAGGGGAGAGAAACGGATTCGTTGCACGAAATGCTTAGTCTATTTCACGAATCACGCTGTTATCCACAGACATACACCGGTTAGCCAAAGCATTATAACCAATTCCCAACGCGATGTTGAATACCTCCTGGTGGTGTTGCGGGCACGTGACGCAGTAAGGATAGAACGGAAGCGGAAGAAATACGAATGGACAGTCATTATAGCGAAGATACGGGCAGCAAATGTGGAAATCCACTGATATAAGCAGTTTTGACAAGGGGCACATTGTTGAGGCACTGCGTCTGGAAAAAATCTCTGAAACGGCAAAGCTGGACGGCTGTTTGCGTACTACTGTCGTGAGCGCCTATGGAAAGCGTTGAAGGGTGGGTGAAATACCGCGAGGCCGTACAGTACTAGACGTCCACGTCTCATCACAAACAATAGACGTCGTACGATCCCCACTATGTAATCCAAGATGAGCAGCGATCTGTGGCAGATCTGACGACAGAGCGCAATGCTGGTGCAGGCACAAATGTTTCGAAGGACACTCTTCGAAGGTCATTGTAGGACATGGATCTCCATATTATACAATACTTACGTGTTCGTGTGCTGACCCAGAGACATCGTCAGTTACGATTGCACTGGGCACAACGTCACTGAGTTTTCACCGTGGATCAATAGAAACGTGTCGCCTGTCGAATAAATCGCTGAGCCGTGCTGCGGCTCGCGTTGCTGCTGTGTGTAGGTTTCCGCCCTCTGTTGGAGGCCAGACGGTATCGTTTAGTTGGAATGGTTGCGGTTGTTTGTCTTCTTCTCGTGTTGACTGTCGCCACGTGGTTTCGCAAGCGTTGCCTGTCCGCTAGTGGCAGCAGCGGCGGTTATCGATATGTAGTAAGTGTTACCCTATCTTTGGGGCGACGTCGTTGTTTTTCCAGGTCGTGTGAGTGGGCCAGTTCGGTTGGGGACTTACGAGAATCCAGGTCCGCGCAGTGCGGCAACACGCCGTACTGGCGGCACGCATGATCTGCCGGATGGAAGGCCTCTGAGGACTATGGGATTTAACATCTGAGGTCATCAGTCACCTAGAACTACTTAAACCTAACTAACCTAAAGACATCACACACATCCATGCCCGAGGAAGGATTCGAACCTGCGACCGTAGCGGTCGCGCGGTTCCAGGCTGAAGCGCCTAGAACCGGTTGGCCACAGCGGACGGCCCGGATGGAAGGGCTGTGGTCACGAGGGTGCACGACTTCGTCGTAAACCGGCTCCAGCAAGCCTCAAGATGAGTGCATTTCAATCCAAGTAGAAAAACCACCACTACTGTGATATCCCACGATTCTCCAGGGACTTGGATTCGTGTTGCTGTTCGTAGTGTCGCCGAGACGAAGAGCAGCGAGTGTAGTGCTTGCGGAAGGCGGATCTGATTAGCTTTCCTCGACTTATTACTATTTACTGCGTTCAACTTGTTACAATTTGTTAAGTTCAACCAGCGGTAATTTTTCTTGCCTGGTGGCCGCTAACGCCCCAGTTACCTGCCCTAGGGTTAGTGTTGTAACGGCAGTGTACATTTCCTCGCCTTGCCGCTGCTGTCCGGTAAGGCGTGTAGTTTTGACAGATTTCTTGATTGTAGGTCGGTTGGTGATTCCTCTACTCTGGTGGTAATGATTCTTTTCTCGTTCCGGGGGCTCTAAACACAGTATTCTGGACGTGTTGCAGACCGCCGGTTCCGGACTGGACGTATTGTTCCACCGTGGCATTTGATTTATCGGACGTCAGGTAGCTTCTGCAAGATTATCATTAGTCATTCGTTAGACTGCCACTAGTCTGAGTGAAGTGAATGCAACTCTTTGTGTCCTATCTCATCGCCTGCGAAAGTCTTTGTTGCCGGACATTCTCAGAGGTCGATTCCTGGAGCACCGTGTGGATCAGCTGCCTGTCTTTTTAATTAACTTTTGCTATTGTATTTGCTGCTTTACAGGAGGTTTCAAATTTTTTTACATATTATTGCCGTTCCTGGCGTGTAAGGCCTCCAGCTGTGATTGTGGTCATTTGCCTTAAAATTCTCATTTGGTATTGGTGTTTTAGCAGTAACCTTTAAAACCTTATTTACTGCCATTCTGGCGTCTGATTCCTTCTGCTGTGTTTGTGGCGACTTGCCTCTAATATTGTATTACCTGTAATTTGTAAGTTGCAGCGAGTTTTAAACAATTCTTAAATTATTGCCATTCCTGGCGTGTAAGTCCTTCTGCTCAAATCAAAGTGGCTTGCTTTTAAAACATCTGTATTTAATGGTGTTTTGCTAAACTGTAACTCATTGAAAACACTATTATTAACACTGTTGTTTATTCCTTCATTAATAACGTGTGGTATTTTTTATTTATTGTTGAGTCTGGAATTACTGGGTTAAAATAAATTTTGTTTAATTGTAAAAGGCAACCAATAGTAACTGATTACGGCCACCTCCACAATCGCAACCGTATCCAGCCTTCCCTTGACTACCACCGGGTCTCAGTCGGATTTCCTGTTACGCCAGGTCCACGGTTGGGTCCTTACCCGTCGTCATGCTGGCGAATGGCTGCTTGAAACGTGCGCCGCGTCACAGTTGCAGACCGGTGAGGACAGAATTAAGTGATGGGTTACACTGAGTTTGGTTTACGTGGAACCCATGATAGCACTCAGAGACACCGCGACAGCAGTGAGCTACGTGATCATTACTGCGGACCATGCATCGATTCGCGGTCGACGTCTTCTCTGATGGCGATGACATCTTCCACCGGGATAACTGTCGCCGACACAAGGCCAGAGTGGTTTGAGGAGCACGTTAGTGAACTCACATTGCTGTCTTAACCAGCAAACGCTCCTGGTCTCTACCCACTGGAACATGTATCGGGCGCCAGGTGCGTGCCCACAAACCACACTTCCGTAATTTGCGGGAATTCTGTGAGCAGTTCCGGAAACCTATCAAGGAAATGCAGAACCCATCCAAGCAGAATGGCTGCTATACTGTGGTTGGAAACTGGACCAACACGCTATTAAACAGGTGCGCATAATGTTTTGGCTCATCGGTGTAAAAATTCATATGATACATGTCTTTGGAAGGCTGAAAAAACTGAAAAGATTGTTCATTCGTTATTTTCAGATGGTAATGAAACTACCTGGCAATGTTAGATGGGAAAATACGTTTCAATTAATTGTCCTTTAGATAATTTTTGGGGTAACGAAATTACGAACACTTTTTTTGTCTTTCTGTTTTTGCCATGTTAACGTTTATGTCAAATACTGGCTTTAGTATGTTACAACAATCCAAATGTAACTTATCTTCAAGTAAAGAATAAATTCAGGAATATATATATATAAAAATTTGTAGCCCTTTCCGTAACCTTCCAGGACTTACACAGATAATAAACGTACTAAGGTGAGGAACTTTGGGCCCCTACCTTAATGAATGTGACTACTCGTAGTCATTTAAATTCAGTTACTTCTTGCCATGCCTGCTATTAACTGTTGCACTCTTAAAGTAAGTGTTTTCTGCGCAAATAACTCTCTACAGTCCTTTTCTAGTCAGAACCCGTTCCTAAAATTAGTGCATTTGTCTATGATAACGCTTGGCTTTTCCACATCAGATCATTCCAGGATTTACTTACACTCATAATCCAGACGTAAACCAGGCAGTACACTTACAAACTTAGTAGTTTTTCGACACATTATTTTGCGAAAATGGGCAACAGTAGAGCAGCCATTTGCTGTTCCAAGAACGTAATATTGATATGAATTTATGAAGATGGTGTCTGTTCTTTCGGTCATGTCCGAAAGAACAGATACTATCTTCATATAGTTAATGCTAACCGGCCATTCACCTTCTTCTTCTGTGCTGGATGCACACGCATTGCCTGAACTCTTACGGGGCTCGTTAGGATTGTCTGCCGCGAGTAAAGAGTGTAATGGGCAGAGGCACTACGACTGTAGTGTGTGGACACTAAGCTGGGAATGTGGGTCACACGGGAAGCGTGCAAGGGATAAATCCCTGCAGTCGCACTATTCTCTATGCCCTCGGTGGCTCAGATGGATTGAGCGTCTGCCATGTAAGCAGGAGATCCCGGGTTCCAGTCCCGGTCGGAGCACACACTTTCAACTGTCCCCGTTGATTTATATCAACGCCTGTCGACTGCTTAGGGTCTTGATTTAATTATAATTTCGTACTGATATAAACGTTGCGATTTTTTACACAAATGGATTTTACACAGGGCTGAGAACATTGTAATTAAGGCCGTTATCACTATTCGATAAACCGACAGCTCAACTACAACGACCCCGCTCTTCAGCGAGTTACGAAGCGCTAAAGCAGTCACGGAGAATTTCCTACCCTGGTTTATCTTAGACTTCAGCCTCTTAATCGCTCCAACCGCCAGGAACAGGAGGAGAAACTGAAATCAAGGCACGGCCGAAGTTAAATCGCTCGAAAACTGACTTCCGACGCAGAATAATTGTTTCCGCTGCGAAAGCGCGACCGGGAGACGAACAATAACTTGGAGCTGTCGATGGTGAAGACGGAACGCCGGAAGCATTAAGACCCTGGAGCGGATCCGGTGACGGGAGGAAGTTTCCAGCAAAAAGCGAAACAGCAAGGACTGCGGGCGCCCGAACGCCCATTTATCACCCTCGGACTGAGAGCGCGTGGGTTCTGTATCAATTTCCCTGCCGTTTGTCTCTTGCCAATGTCTCGAGTTCCTCTTCCGCCACCCCACCGTCGCCATTTCCGCCACCGGCCACTACACCAGTAACGTAGCTACACCGGGGAGAAGAGTTCGACAGCTCATCTCTCCTTCTTCGCCGCTTCTCATTGTGTTACTTCCGCGCCAGTGGTTCCTCCGCCGACACAAATCGCTGCTTCAACCTAGAACATTTATTTCTTTCTCCATCGGCGATTCAGCCGCTGTCGATTTGCGGTGAAGCCTTCCATTTATGTATCCGTAATAGCACCTATCGGTTACACGTTTGTCGAAGCTAAACACAGCAGTAAGCAGTGAAGGATTGGTCACCGTTGGAACACACTCTTTACTGAAGGATGGAATTTGATTCTAGACTGCTCGAGGTTTAATCACCAATAGAGGAATTTTACTATTGATAGTAGTGTTGCGGTAAAAAGTATTTATTTTCCTTGTTGCTGCAGTTTAATATTGCCGTACAGGCTGTTGTATAAAGTTAAAACATTATTAACTTATGATAATCAGATGATCGAAACCGATAGTTAATAGATTCCATGAGCAGCTCTTGGCGAACGATTTTAAAAATGTTGCTTAAGAGCTATCGGCAACACCTGCAGAAAACGCGAGTTTGATATCTTTTCCAGCAACTCCAGCAATGCTGATAACTGGAATCACTTCTTCTAATATTTATGAACCTGGACTTCTACACTGATAATTAAGTAGTAAATTTGTGCGTGTTGCATTTCCGACTTCTGCTATTTCACAGCTGCTTCATTAGAAGTACCCTCTGGTTTAAAAAGTTTCAGGCGATCAGGAAGCTGGTAACTACATTGATAGGAACGCGTACCGGACATTCTTCACATTCTTAAACGCCTACCAACTTATATCACTCAAGCATCAAGGACCGTCCTTCCTGCGGCTGTCAGAAGAAGGAAGAACGAAATGTCAACCACTTGCGGTTTTTCGGCAGTTACTTCGAAGCGCAGCACAACTGCTTAGCGCAAAATCACGTGAAATTCCAAGTGCTCCTGTTTCATTGTACCATGTAGATCCTGAAATATTAAAAGCCTTTTTTTTTTGGCTCTGAGCACTATGGGACTCAACTGCTGTGGTCATAAGTCCCCTAGAACTTAGAACTACTTAAACCTAACTAACCTAAAAACATCACACACATCCATGCCCGAGGCAGGATTCGAACCTGCGACCGTAGAGGTCGTGTGGTTCCAGACTGTAGCACCTTTAACCGCTCGGCCACTCCGGCCGGCGGCCTTTTTTGTTGTTTTTTTTTTACGAGATGTGAAATGTATATATGAAATTTGGTGATCTATCTGTTGTTCGAAAATTTGGAATCTTGTGAAGTTCCAATGAGATAAAACTGCTGAGGTCATCGGTCCCTAGGCTTACACACCACTTAATCTAACTTCAACTAACTTACGCTAAGGACAATACATTTACCCGTGCCGAGGGAGGACTCGAACCTCCGACGGGAGGAGTCGCACGAACCGTGGCAAGGCGCCCAAGACCGAGCGGCTATCCCGCGGGGCTATCTGTTGTTGTATAAACACTGTAATCTCCGGATCTATGCTTCTCAGTCTTTGCTGAGTCTGTTTTATTCTTTGTGTCGTTGGTACGTCAGCATTCCTTAGCTATACAGGGTGAAAAGTGGCTCTAAAAATGGTTCAAAAGGCTCTGAGCACTATGGGACTTAACATCTATGGTCATCAGTCCCCTAGAACTTAGAACTACTTAAACCTAACTAACCTAAGGACATCACACAACACCCAGCCATCACGAGGCAGAGAAAATCCCTGACCCCGCCGGGAATCGAACCCGGGAACCCGGGCGTGGGAAGCGAGAACGCTACCGCACGACCACGAGATGCGGGCTGGGTGAAAAGTATTTAAACCGACAAACTCTGGGAGGTTGTAGGGGTCACCAAACAAATATTTTTCCCTAATGTCATTTTTTCCTAGGAGGATTATTTGAACCGGTAGAGGCCGTATTACGATCTTCAGTTGTAGGCAACTGCTGTCCACCAGTGTAGTAGTGCATTGTCTCTGTTTACTAATGGAGCGATACACCTGGAGTGAGTACACTGATATGGTTGGTGCGTACTACGTAGCGCACCACAACAGACGAGCTGCACAGCGGGTTTATCAACAATATCCTAATCACCGTATCCCGCATCATAAGACCTTTGCTGCTGTGTTCCCATGTCTGCGTGAGACCGGATCATTTAGCAGATTACCTGGACAGGGACGCCGTCGCACGGTAAGAACGCTGCAATTTGAGGAAGCTGTCTTGCAGCATGTGGAGCGGGATCCTTCAATCAGCGCTCGTCGAATTGCACGTAACATGGGGCCGAATCAGAAGAATGTAAGAACAGTCCTTCGAGAGCAATTGTTACTTCCATTTCATTTTCAGCTTGTCCACAACCTGGAACCAGTTGATTATCCGCCCAGAGCACAATTTTCGCAGTGGTACCTGGAACAGTGTGAAATGCATCCTACATTTCCATCCTCTGTGTTTTTTACCGATGAAACAACGTTCGGGAGTGATGGAGTCTTGTGGGTTACTGTTGATGGGGACTGTTTAACTGGGCCGTATCTGCTACCTAGGCCATTAAATGGCAGGCGCTATTACAATTTTCTCGCCAGAGCATTGCCAGAATTGCTGGAAGACTCCCGCTCCCTACAAGACAACGTATGTGGTTCCAACATGACGGGGCGCCGGCAAATTTCACTCATCGTGTGCGCTGGTGGCCGAGCGGTTCTAGGCGCTTCAGTCTGGAACCGCGCGACCGCTACGGTCGCAGGTTTGAATCCTGCCTCGAGCATGGATGTGTGTGATGTCCTTAGGTTAGTTAGGTTTAAATAGCTCTAAGTTCTAGGGGACTGATGACCCCAGATGTTAAGTCCCATAGTGCTCAGATTCATTTAAACCATTTTTAATCATCGTGTGCGTCGATTTCTGGACCGACGGTTCCCAGATACGTGGATTGGCAGAGGTGGTCCTGTACCATGGATTGCTCGATACCCAGATATGTCCCCTCTGGACTTTTTTGTGTGGGGAGAGATGCGCAACCTTGTTTACGCAACTCCTGTTGCAGCAGAAGAGGATCTGTTTGTCCGGATAGTAGCAGCAGCAGCAGCAAGAACAATTCAGGATACTCATGGGGTTTTTGCCTGTGTCAGACAGAACATGATCCAACGGCGTAATCTTTGTTTACGTGTCAATGGAGGCATTTTAGAAAATCTACTGTAATTAAAATTGGGTTGTGTTAATGTGTTGTCTCTGGGTCATAAAAAATGGAAAAGTGTTTGTTGGGTTAATTAATTTTCCGCCAGAGAAATCTTCCTCTACCGGTTTAAATACTCCTCATAGGAAAAATGACATTAGGGAAAAATACTTGTTTTGATGTCCCCTACAACCTTCCATAGTTTGTCGGTTTAAGTACTTTTCACCCTGTATGTATTGAACCTGTGCAGAAACTGTAAATTAATTTAAATTTTTTTCACCGTATTTACATAGTGATTTCTCTGTATATTTGATTTTACGCTCGTACCAAGCTGGTGGCAGTATGGTTCAATAAACCCAACTAGATAATACAGAAAAAAAGTTGTCTGATAGGCGCTATTAGTGTAAATAGGAATTAGTGTAAATTAGTGTAAATAGGAATCGTCCGCAGAAACATGATCTTGTCGCGTAGTAGATAAAAAGCAAAGTTCTTAATTAACAGATGCAACCAGCAGAGAGTGTCGTCAGCGCAAAAAAAGTATTTCGTGATTATTACATTCCGGAAAATATTGTGAATAACTTCAATTTTTCATAATGAAAGCTGGATGTATTGACTTGTAAACAATATTGTAAAATGTCTTACGCAAACTATCGCTATGATTATTGATAAGAGTAACCTTTACGTAAGATTACAATAATCTTTCATGTAAGATTGTGACATATAGTTCAAGATCATTCATGAGGACGTAGTGTCGCAAAACGTGGCAATATCAGTTGTTGAATTGAATGATTATTAAGTGTGACAGAAAATTCTCGTACAGCAAAGCATTCAAAGAGAATCGCATGCTGTCGGACGGAAAAGCTTAGTTACAATGTAACACATCACCTTCGTCGACATCAAAGACAAAGTTCAACATCAATATTAATGTTAACTTACTGGGATTTGAGGAATTCTGAAGCTGTTAAGTGTTCAATTTTTTTTTTCAGCAATATTAGAAACGGATTAAATTTCAGTCAAATATTAATTTAAAAGTTGAGGAAGGGGCAAAGTTGAATGAAACGCCTGAATAAAGGAACAAGTCAGAAAATTATTTACGCCAACGAGGAAATCTTTCTTTAGTACAAAGGTTCCTGTTGGTATTAATATTAGATCACAAACGCATAACAACTACATGTTTTTTGACATTTTCAACGCTAGAGACGAGCGATCTGTCATAATTTTATATATATTAAGGAGTAAAGATCCTTGATGCCAAGATCGCAAACAGATTTTATTGTGATTACTCGTCTCCGCTACACATGAGCCATCTTCAGATCATAAAAAACAGTCTTGATTAGTGTAATTGGCATAACGGTTTAACACATCGTCACAAAATTTTGGGCGGCAACATTCATGCAGAATTCACAGGTAGAATAATTTGTCAAATCATCCGTATAACTCAGTTTAAGCCAATGTTGTAAAACTAAGGCATTTTTCCGTTAAAACTTAGACACTGACATGTGACACAACACAAGTAATGATTAAATATGTCAGTTACTAATCTTTAACGATAATTTTACGACCTCCTTTCTAATTGATTGTATATGAACGATACTGCAAACTATTTCCCCCTATACATTTTACATGAATGTTGTCACTCCTAATATTATGACGATGTGTTAAGTCATTATACTAATTACACTAATCGAAACTGTTTTTCATGACCTGAAGATGACTCGTATGTAGCTGAAACTTGAGTTCGAGGATTTGTAGTCCTTAATTTAAAACAAAAAGCATAAGAAGTACCTGAAATTTAATTATTTTGTGGTATAGCGTCTTTACATACATTATCGAATCTCAACAAACAAGTATTCAGTTGCTGGGTATTCTGTGTGTCATATGCAATTCATGTGATCATCTCATACATCGTGGTTATGACACTATAGAAGAAGAGATAAAATAGAAGATATTGTATTAGAAACAGTTTCGTTCTTAAAAATACCAATCATCTTTGAAAGAGTGTAATATTTATAAACTTAAAGAAATCTGCAACACAATGGAACAACAGGATTGGCTACATTATACAAAAGAAAAGGTACGTTAGTGCAGACGAACAGAATGATTGAGATCTTGGGGAAATGCAATGGTTCGAACACTGTAATTCTACTTGTACCCACAGCTGTGCAATTCACTAACTAAACTTTTTTCATAGATGATGTAGTTAATCTAATGTTTACCGGTAGGATTTCGTTACTCCTGTTACGAATGAGCTGTTACATGGGGTCTAAAAAACTACATATAAAAAATTTTATACTGTTTTAGAACACAGAATTTTTTTGAATGACAGAAATGTCGTAAGTGCATGCCCGCTTGATTATGTATGTATGTGATGTTCTCAAATGTACAGTGTGTAAAAGAACTACGTATGCAAAATTTTAGTGTTTATAGGAGATAAAAAGAAAAGCTTTTTCATATGGCCAAAATATCACAGGTGCACAATTCCAGTGCTGTATGTCCATGAAGGTTTGATTGTCAGAGATGGTGTTCAGACTCCCCGTGTGACAAAAATTGTTTTAGAGGTGATACTGACATCCTATGGATTTCTTTTTGTGCGCGAGATGAAGCGAGGCACTCGCTGACATACTCGTATCAAACGAGTTAGGTACCCCTTGGCTAAAGTTGTAGATATTATTCTCGAAACACCTGGTTGTTTCGGGCATGTTAGACAGTTATTAGCTTGCAGATGTCAGTTCTGCATTAATTTAAAAAGGCAACATTTTCAGCATGAGCTCTAAAACAATATTCATCGCGCGGTAGTTGCAGTATCATCTCTGAACGCCCGTAGTGTCAGAACCTGCATGGATCCATAGCGGGGAAATGATCCATCTGTGACATCCTGAAATTTTGCAGACATAGTATTTTTTTACACACTGTATATCGTAGGCCGTTTCATACACAAACGCGACCAAGCAACTTGACGCTTACTAACAAAAATTAGTGTAAAACCCTAACCTACATTCAGTAACTGATGGGGGGTCTAGCTTTATGTCGTCTGCCACGCTTGCTGCTGTTTAAGCTGATAGTTAGGGCAGAGCTTCTGTTGCAATAGACCCAATTGCTCTGCAACAGGAGGCACGCCACAGAGTCAACATCAAACACTGTTGCACCGCCGGCGATGCAAGCCGGGATTCTGCAAACTAAACGCAAGAGCGCCACTGAATGACCGAGGGGCAATGTTCAGAGCAAACAACAGTCAAGTAGTTTCGGTTGTCAGTTGGCTCGGGGAAGCCTCCTGCGGCCAGCGCAGGCAGGGTGAGAACGCTCTGTCGGCGGCGCTGTGTTAGTCAGGATGCAGGTCATCCACCCACATGGGACGTATTTTTCTTATTGCAAAAGAGGAACCTCCTGAGAGCGCTTTTTTAGATCATGAGCACATTCACCCAACGTCCTCCCTTATTTGTTGGATATATTTCAGTCCCTGTCGTCCGCTACAGGTTCTTATTCTCTACATCTCTCCCCAGTACCACGGATGTTATTCCCCGCTATCTTTACACGTGTCCTGTCATCATGTCCCTTCTTCTTGTCAGTGTCCTCTACGTTTTGCTCCTCGCGGTTTCGGCAGAGAACACCTTCGTTTGTTATCAGTCCAAGTAACTTGCAATATCCTTCCGTAGCACCATATCTCAAACTCTTCGGTTTGTTCCGGTTTCCCCACCTTTTGTAGTCAGTTATATCCGTGTCAGACTAATGGTATGCATATAATATGAGGTGCGCCCCCTGTATCTTTCTCTGCGTCTGATACAAATTTTCAGCCTGCGTTTCGTAAGTTAACATCTCCACTGTTACTTCTCCGAAATTGTGTTAGAATTTTGAATATTTAGTATTACTTTCTCATTCAACCGTATCGTTATCTTTCCCTCTGTACATCTCTGAATCATTTCGATTCCGATTATTTTCACTATTTTCTATTATTTTTCTAAGTGGTCAATGTTGTGCAAACTCTGCATAAAGCCACATAGCAGCTAGACTAAAATTGTCATCCAAAAATCTTAAAACTGTTAAGGTATGAATTTAAATCCTATCCGGGAGGCAATCAGTATCCCAGAAACATGTTAATCTCAGCAAATAGATTTTATTTCACAACACTATAGCATTCCAACGTTTTTAATTGCTTCTTACAAACACTACGCTAGAACTATTAACAAGAGAATGAGGAAAATAGCTGACGCATTCCTAATGTAGGAAAAGAGTGTCTTTAGAAAGGTACGATCTTGCATTGATAATGTTACTACTGTACAGTAGTCAGTTGAAGAACGACGAGAATACAACCCGGTGACACACCGGTCCATAGGTTATGAAAAGTTTTTCGATGGAGTGAACAGAAGAAAGCTTCGGAACATTGTGGTAAAAATAGGGTACCACAGTTTATATCAGCACACGGAGATTATAATAAGTACAGGGGAAGACAACATGGGACCGATAAAGATCAACACAGAAATCCGACAATGTGTATATAGCTAAAATTTTCCAAAGAAATGGCTACCCCTATTCTAACGTATATGAAATCGATTCGTGGACATTAACTAAGAAAAAGGAAAGTAGATTGCAGTCGGCTAGAAAGTAATTTTTAAGGGAAATTGAAGGATGTACCATTCAGATCAAGTAGAAAACAACATTATAAGAGAAGAATTTAACATATACTGTATAAATGCAGAACAGAGAAAGGTCACGTAAAACAGAAACAATATATCAAAAGAATGAGTCTAGACAAATTAATTGAACAAGTAATCAGGTGTATACCAATAGCGAATGTAGAGGTTGGACGACCGAGGAAGAAATGGTTTCAGTACAGACGGAAAGTCTAGTCCATGAAGAGAAGAAGGAGTAAAAGAGCATTAACAAACAGCGATGTGTGATAACTGTTTCCTGTTAATACAAAACATCAAGTATTTACCTGTTCTGCAGTTCCTCGTCTATTATTCTAATACCGTGTATCTAATCCTATAATTTATCTGTAGAACAGTGTAAATGAAAGTCTCATGTGCCAGGTTTTTCCTCGATGACGCCCGCCGCAGGAATTCTAAGGTCTCTCCAACGTTCATATCACGCAAGGTTGAATTTGAAACCATTCCGGACGATTGCGACTGTGTTATGGCACCCTCCATGTTGTCAAGTCAACAGCAGTGGCATCAAGCAAGGAAACCCCTATGCGAGTATTGTACCTCCAGCTGCTCCGTCTTCCCAAGACTGGTATTTCCGTCAACAGACGCGAGCAACCTTCGCTCTACTGCCCCGACACACCGGCTTCGAGAAAATGGGAAAAAAGGCAGAGCAGCGAGAGAAAAAGGAAGGAAGAGCGAATTGCGCGTGCGCCCCTAATGTTCTGTCATTAGCAGTTTGTACACAGAGAGAGCGCTCGCTATTGCTGGAACTCTTCCGATTTCGAACGGTTTCCAATCTACCGGCCGGCGCGGCGCTGTTCGCCCGGCGGCCCTTTCTAAATGTTAATCTGCCTTCTAGCGCCAAACTCACGCTCGCCCCGCACTTAAAGAACAGGAATTTTCGTTAAATACGTAACTTAGATTGCCTCGAGACTGCGCTATCCTCCCGCTCTAAGGCTGTCTCTCTCTGTCGATCGCTAGTCTAATGCCCGTCAGCGAGTCAGTGCTCATCGCCTGCCGAATGATATTCGGACTTTGCTGCGTTATGGCCTCTGACTTCATAGCTCTCCGCTTCTTCCTAACTCTGCAGTTCTCAGAAGAAACTACTGACAGCCGTTCACGAATACGCGAAAACGAACGCGGAATCCGATCTGCTGATGTTTGAGGGCTTTTGCAGGCCATTTCTGTTGAGCGCTGTATCGATAACATCCACGAGGAACAGCAACTCCATCTCAGGAAAAATTTTAATCCTACGAAAAATAGCGCTGACATTCAAATTGACGGAGGCACTCTAGAGTGTTCACACACCAGATGGACATACACTGCTGTCCATTAAAATTGCTACACCAAGAAGAAACGCAGATGATAAACGGGTATTCATTGGACAAATATATTATACTAGAACTGACATGTGATAACATTTTCACCCAATTTGCGTGCATAGATCCTGAGAAATCGGTACCCAGAACAACCACCTCTGGCCGTGATAATGGCCTTGATACGCCTGGGCATTGAGTTCAGATGGTTCAAATGGCTCTGAGCACTATGGGACTTAACTTCTAAGGTCATCACTCCCCTAGAACTTAGAACTACTTAAACCTAACTAACCTAAGGACATCACACACATCCATGCCAGAGGCAGGATTCGAACCTGCGACCGTAGCGGTCGCGCAGTTCCAGACTGTAGCGCCTAGAACCGCTCGGGCACACCGGCCGGCTGGGCATTCAGTCAAACAGAGCTTGGATGGCGAGTAAAGGTACAGCTGCCTAAGGAGCTTCAACACGATACCAAAGTTCATCAAGAGTAGTGACTGGCGTATTGTGACGAGCCAGTTGCTCGGCTACCACTGACCAGACGTTTTCAGTTGGTGAGAGATCTGGAGAATGTGCTGGCCAGGTCAGCAGTCAAACATTTTCTGTATCCAGAAAGGCCCGTAGAGCACCTGCAACGTGCGGTCGTGCATTATCCTGCTGAAATGTAGGGTTTCGCAGGCATCGAATGTAGGGTAGAGCTATGGGTCGTAACACATCTGAAATGTAACGTCCACTATTCAAAGTGCCGTCAATGCGAACAAGAGGTGACCGAGACGTGTAACCAATGGCACCCAATACCATCACGCCGGGTGATACGCCAGCATGGCGATGACGAATACACGTTTCCATTGTGCGTTCACCGCAATGTCGCCAAACACGGATGCGACCATCATGATGCTGTAAACAGAACTCGGATTCATCCGGAAAAATGACGTTTTACCATTCGTGCACCCAGGTTAGTCGTTGACTACACCATCGCAGGCGCTCCTGTCTGTGATGCAGCGTCAAGGGTAACCGCAGCCATGGTCTCCGAGCTGATAGTCCAAGCTGCTGCAAACGTCGTCGAACTGTTCGTGCAGATGCTTGTTGTCTTGCAAACGTCCCCATCTGTTGACTCAGGGATCGAGACGTGGCTGTACGATCCGTTACACCCATGCGGATAAATGCCTGTCATCTCGACTGCTAGTGATACGAGGCTGTTGGGATCCAGCACGGCGTTCCGTATTACCCTCCTGAACCCACTGATTCCAAATCCTGCTAACGACCAACGCGAGCAGCAATGTCGCGATACGATAAACCGCAATCGAGATAGGCTACAATCGTAAACGTGACGGTACGCACTTCTCCTCCTTACACGAGGCATCACAACATCGTTTCACCAGGCAACGCCGGTCAACTGCTGTTTGTGCATGAGAAATCGGTTGGAAACTTTCCTCATGTCAGCACGTTGTAGGTGTCGCCACCGGCGCCAACCTTGTGTGAATGCTCTGAAAAGCTAATCATTTGCATATCACAGCATCTTCTTCCTGTCGGTTAAATTTCGCATCCGTAGCACGTCATGTAGCAATTTCAATGGCCAGTAGTGTAATTAAAGTGGAACTACTCTCACAGATTCAGTGTGGGCTGTAAATGTCGTATGGCAGCGAAACTTGGCAGATATTCTAATGCATAAACGCGGAATAGATTTACGCCGAAAAAAAAATTATAGCACTTTTGGCCACCAGCTGCAAAACTGCCACTGTGGATGCCAGAAAGACGTGTAGAAATTGTCCGTATGTGATGGATTAGGAACGGGACATGGGCAAAAAGGTAAAGCAAGTGAGAAAGGCATAATGTTGATTTTATTATTAACCATCGCTTACACAGTTTGTTGAATAAGAGCACCGGAGACGTCCACGAGATGCTGTACAGTGCCAGACTGACACCTGTGGCCACAATTGGAACTAACTGTTTTCCAGCTCAATCGGTACTGCATTAAGGCGTTAAAATATCTAACAAGTTTCGCTGCCATACAGTAATTATATTGGACCTTCGTGAGTAGCTGCACTTTAATTATGACCACTCAGTAGAACAGGTAAAATGGTTAAACCATGTTGTTTCTTCTGGAAACAGCAGTTCCACATTTTCATCTTATGTTTTTTAATTCTTTTTATTTATATTTCATTCTTTGTGATTAGCTGAGTGTCGCAGCCCCATTCTCAGTGCTCTTTCTTCTAATCAACTAGTCTAACGAGCTGGTCACTGATCGGTCACAGCGAAACTAAAAGTTTGCTCTAACCTTGACCATTCATGTGTCGGGTTCCAGATCGATAGATTGGCTAATTAGAAGAATGAGCACTTGGGAATCGAGCTGCGACTTCCAGCTAGTCACCAAGAATGAAGTATGAGTAAATAGAATAAAAACAATAAAATGAAATTGTCGAACTGCTATTTCCACAAAATACTTTAAGTTACAGATCCACGAAATATTCTCCTTCTCAAATAATCATGGAGGGATTACAATGAGTGGTTAAAACACAAATTTAATCACGTTAGGCACAGACAAATACCGGAACTATTACTCTTCCCCCCCCCCCCCAACCCCCAAAACACACACGATTATGTGAAGAATCGATCTCTCATGCACAAAGCAGCTTCAGATGGCTCATTACTTTATAAACCAGTTATTGCGTTAAATAACTGACATTAAGGATGTAATACGTTTTAGGTTTGAAGAAATTGTAGCTTTCCGTGCATCTAGATTAGATTAGATCAGATTATATTAGATTAGTACTTGTTCCATAGATCATGAATACGACACTAGATGTTTATGACATCATATCCGACGAAATAAACGTCGTATAATGATACAATTTTGCAAGTACATTCAGTTGTCAAAAATCTGTTGCGAGTGGAGTTAGCAGTAAAGAAATAATAAATTAAAACACGGTGCTTTATGCTGAAGTTACACTGCATGAACACTGAAAATGTAGTAAACTATAAACTTTTTTCCCTTTCGTTATTTTGTGCAGATATCAGCGAGAAAAAGAGTTCCGAGGAGTTTCCCAATTACGTGAAAAGCTTGTTTGAAGTCACTAAGTACACATTCCCAAATACTGGATGGAAATATTATGGGTAACTTGCACGCCACGTGTTGCACTACCTCGAGACATGTACACAGTTTCTAACTTTAATATTGTTTTAAAGCTTTAAAGTAATATCATGCCTGTTAGTAGCTTCTGGCAGCATTTTAAATTTTTAAATTCGGTAAATAAATATATGAAACAGAGGAAATCAAATGTTATTTGCTCCTGGAATACGCGACTGGGACTGGATTGCCGTTTAGTAATATAGATACGTTTACGCGGAGAGTGGAGATGGCGCACAGTGAGCAAAACTAAACGCAAACAGTGAATGCTTTATGCGTGCGTGTACGGAAAGGAACAGCTTTGAATAGAAAGGTGAACGGCCGTGGTGGTGATTACTCTGAAAGCACTAGAGTATTTATAAACAGGAGAGGCGTGAATCGGAGCTATCAAATCGTATTGATGCATGCAAAAGCGGAACACAAGTTTTGCAGTACTGTAGATACAGTTAGGTGGTGATTCGGATGCACGATTCTGTCTCTCGAACTGTTTGCACGATGGCCGTGTAAATATTTGAGGTGACGGAGAACGTCGGGCGTTAAACCGATTCGCAGGATTCCCGACAAACGCGGAGCACGACCCATTAACTGCGCAAATGTTATCCCAGCGCACGCACGGCCGCCGCGCCGCCATGGCCGTCGCCATAGGCCGCGCCATAGCGCGCCGTAGGAGGCAGGGGCCGGGCCCAGCGCAAACACGGCCGGCGCTCTATGGCGGCCGGCTCGCGCGCCCGCGTGCAGTGGAGTGCAGCGGTGGGCAGCGTCCGGACCAGGGGCGCCACGGGGTGAGTAGCGGCGAAGCGGAGCGGTCGAACAGCAGCCGACTTCCGAGGGCGGCACGCCGCGTCAGCTGGCGGGCTTAGCGCCAGCGACTTGACCTGCCCCGTAATCGACACACACAGTCATAAACAGGAGCCAAAGCAAAGCAAAACACCTACACCCTTGCTGATCGGTTTCTGTAATGGCACTGTTGTTTGACAAGGGGACCATCAGACTATCAGGCCTGTCAATCACGTACTTTGGTGAGTCTTGGGTAAGTTGTAGTGCAGTGGTTCCCAGCCTGGGAGTAATTACTCACCGAGTGGTAAAGTGAAATTTTCTTCGGGGTAAAAACTAAACGATTCGATTCTGTTTCAGTCACGAAACTAAATTATTTTTATAAGATAATTATTACACTACTGGCCATTAAAATTGCTACACCAAGAAGATGACGTGCTACAGACGCGAAATTTAACCGACAGGAAGAAGACGCTGTGATATGCAAATGATTAGCTTTTCAGAGCATTCACACAAGGTTGGCGCCGGTGGCGACACCTACAACGTGCTGATATGAGGAAAGTTTCCAACCGATTTGCCTGGTGAAACGTTGTTGTGATGCCTTGTGTAAGCAGGAGACATGCGTATCATCTCGTTTCCGACTTTGATAAAGGGCGGACTGTAGCCTATCGCGATTGTGTTTTATCGTATCGCGACATTGCTGCTCGCATTGGTCGAGATCCAATGACTTTTAGCAGAATATGGAATCTGTGGGTTCAGGAGGGTAATACGGGACGCCGTACTGGGTCCCAACGCCCTCGGATCACTAGCAGTCGAGATGACAGGCATCTTACCCGCATGGCTGTAACGGATCGTACAGCCACGTCTCGATCCCTGAGTCAACGAATGGGGACGTTTTCAAGACAACAACCATCTGCACGAACAATTCGACGACGTTTGCAGCAGCATGGACTATCAGCTCAGAGACCATGGCTGCGGTTACCCTTGACGCTGCATCACAGACAGAAGCGCCTGCGATGGTGTACTCAACGACGAATCTGGGTGCACTAACTTCAAAACTTCATTTTTTCGGATGAAACCAGGTTCTGTTTACAGCATCATGATGGTCGCATCCGTGTTTGGCGACATCGCGGTGAACGCACATTCAAAGCGTGTATCGCCATACTGGCGTATTACCCGGCGTGATGGTATGGGGTGCCATTGGTTACACGTCTCGGGCACCTCTTGTTCGCATTGACAGCACTTTGAACAGTGGACGCTGCATTTCAGATGTGTTACGACCCGTGGCTCTACCCTTCATTCGGTCCCTGCGAAACCCTACATTTCACCAGGATAATGCACGACCGCATGTTGCAGGTCCGGTACGGGCCTTTCTGGATACATATGTTCGACTGCTGCCCTGGCCAGCACAGTCTCCAGATCAATGGTGGCCGATCAACTGGTTCGTCACAATACGCCAGTCACTACTCTTGATGGACTGTGGTATCGCGTTGAAGCTGCATGGGCAGCTGTACCTGTACACGCCATCCAAGCTCTGTTTGACTCAATGCCCAGGCGTATCAAGGCCTTTATTACGGCCAGAGGTGGTTGTTCTGGGTACTGATTTCTCAGGATCTATGCACCCAAATTGCGTGAAAATGTAATCACATGTCAGTTGTAGTATAATATATTTGTCCAATGAATACCCATTTACCATCTGCATTTCTTCTTGGTGTAGCAATTTTAATGGCCAGTAGTGTATTATCACTATTTCGTAAGACTTTAATACGGATATATAAATTATCAATAATTACTTTTTCTCAGTTAGTTACATTAATGTGGTGGAGGTTACTCGTTCCTCACTAACACTGAAGCGCCAAAGAAACTGGTATAGGCATGCGTATAGAAATACAAAGATATGTAAATTGGGCCGGCCGGAGTGGCTGTGCGGTTCTAGGCGCTCAGTCCGGAACCGCGCGACTGCTACGGTCGGAGGTTCGAATCCTGCCTCGGACATGGCTGTGTGTGATGTCCTTAGGTTGGTTAGGTTTAATTAGTTCTAAGTTCTAGGTGACTGATGACCTCAGAAGTTAAGTCGCATAGTGCTCAGAGCCATTTGAACCTTTTTTTTTTTTTTTTTTTTTTCAATGCTGGGCCATCAACAAGTCTCAGCGCGCGAGCCATTCAACGAAAGATGACCAATATGGGCTTCCGGAACCGAAGACCCATTTGTGTGTCCTTGATGACTGCACTCCACACAGCCTTACGCCTCGGCTGGTCCCGTCAATACCGACATTTGACTGTTGATGACTGGAAACATGTTGCATGGTCGGACGAGTACCGTTTCAAACTGTATCGAGCGGAGGGCGTGTACGGGTTTGGAGACAACCTCATGAATCCTTTGACCCTGCATATCAGCAGGGGACTGTTGAAGCTGGTGGAGGCTCTGTAATGGTGTGAGGCGTGTGTAGGTTGAGTGATATGGGATCACTGATACGTCAAGATAGGTCTCTGACAGGTGACACCTGCCTTCATTCATGTCCATTGTGCATTCTGATGGGCTTGGGCAATTCCATAGGACAAGGCGACAAGCTACAAATCCACAGTTGCCACAGAGTGGCTCCAGGAACACTCAGCTGAGTTTAAACACTTCCGCTGGCGTCCGGACTCCGCAGACATGAACATTATTGAGCATCTCTGGGATGCCTTGCAACATGCTTTCAGAAGTGATCTCCACCCTCTTTGTAATCTGCGGCTTTTCACGCGACGGTCCCTAGTTTCCGAGAAATCTCTTGAAGTTTTATGCGAAACGCCTATAACCACAACCTTAGTCATATTTCTAATGAGCGAGTGTAGCGCAGGGGCTGAGGTTCACGGCTAACACTCTGGCGGTACACGTTCAAGCACGGCCTGTGTATTTTTGTTTTAGTTCCATCATTGGGTGTAAAAAATAAAATCACTTAACCATCATCAATGCAGTGCTGGCACGGGACGGAAGGTTCCGTGTCAAAAGAGTAAAACGGACAACTAAATTCCGTAACAGCCGTGCTACGCGACCGAAAGGAAAACTATGTAATAGTGTACGCAACAAAAGGCTATGGATTAAGAAAGGGTCCTGAGGTTTCCTTCGTTTTTCAAAATGGACTTGTTCAGCAGCGGATGGCCCATCTAAAAAATTATCTAAAAATAACAATTGTCCTCTTAGTGCCTTCAGTAACGCGTAAATCTATCATTTCAGCACACTTTCTTCAAACGTATATTCCGTTTGTGGTTCGTTATTGAAACTCCTAATATTTGGACAGCTCCAATGAGTTTTTAGCGATAGACGAAGTATTAGAGTATTAGCAGCTGTGGAAGGATTCCATATACACACTAATGTACTTATCCCTAATTTTGACCTCAATTATGTAATTAATACCGATCAAGTCTGCTGCCAGTAGCTATCAGCGTACAATAGATCCCTTGCGAAGCAAGGGGCGAAAACCGATGTAACAATATTAGTCATTCCTTCGCAACACAGTACACTATAACTGCGTCAAGAAAGATATTCCCTTACGTTTTCTTAATTATGCCGAGGAATCCGAGACATATGGTTGACAAGCTGAGCCATAAATTAAAAAACATTATTGTGACTTGCACGAAATCAGGGAACTTCAAGAAAGGGCTGCGCGAAGACTTTTTTTAAATTTGTCATCCTTCTGCACGTGGTACAAGTAAAATTTCTTTGTGTTATTGTCCGCCCCGACAGCTGAGTGGTCAGCTTGACGGATTGCCATCCTACGGGCCGGGATTCGATTCCCGGCTGGTCGGGGATTTTATCCGCTCAGAGACTGGGTGTTGTGCTGTCTTCATCCCCATCCGGTACGCAGGTCTCCCAATGTGGCGTCGAATGTAATAAGACCTGAACGAAGGCGGCCTGACCTGCCTCGCAAGGGGCCTCCCGCCCAATGGCGCCAAACGTTCATTTCCATATTTTTTTTTTTTTTTTTGGCATTATTGATTCGTGGGGAGGGTAGACTGATCAGACACTTCACCATCAAGCCTTTGTAGATGAAAGAAAAGCAAACATCTGATTCACTGATCACCGCAACAATTATCCCACAGAACTGTACTCCCGTTTGCCAAACCAGAGATATTTATTTTTACAGAAAAGTTAGAATTCTCAAGACAAAAAATTGAAAATACGCCTCACTTGGCACTTTGAGGAAAGATTCCACAAAAATACATTCTTTCATTCTGGATCAATGTAGAGTATTTGTTTTCTCAGGAATGATCAAAAACACGTGGTCCCTACAGAATTTTATCGACGAACGAACGGTTTGTTTGAATTTAAACGACAATGAATCAGGGCAGTGCGGTGAAATTTCGCGTTGATGGGCTATGGCAGATGACGACTGATGCGAGTGGCTTTCCTAACTTCACGACATCGCCCGCAGCTCCTCCCCTGGGCTCGTAGCCGTATTGGCTGGATCCTGGACGACTGTAAAACTGTGGCTTGGTCCGATGAGTCCGATTTCAGTTGGTAAGAGCTGATGGTTAAAATGGTTCAAAGGGCTCTGAGCACTATGGTACTTAACTTCTGAGGTCATCAGTCCCCTAGAACTTAGAACTACTTAAAATTAACTAGCCTAAGGACAGCACACACATCCATGCTCGAGGCAGGATTCAAACTTGCGACCGTAGGGGTCGCGTGGTTCCAGACTGTAGCGCCTAGAACCGCTCGGCCACCCCGGCCGGCTAAGAGCTGATGATAGGGTTCGAGTGTGGAGCAAGCCCCAGCAAGCCATGGACCCAAACTATCAACAGGGCACTGTGTAAGCTAGTGGTGGCTCCATAATGATGTTGGCTGGGGTTACATGGAATGGACTGGGTCATCATTATGTTCGGCTAAGTGGAAACCATACAACGATGGGATTGCCAACAGCACAAGTGTTCGCGATTGGTTTGAAGAACATTATGGACAATTCGAGCGGATGAGTTGGCCACCCAGATCGCCCGCCACGAATCCCACCGAAAATTTATAGGACATAATGTCAGTCATACAATGAAGGCTTCAATGTCAGTTCGTGCACAAAAGCATGCACCGGCAATTCGGCAATTCTTCCGCCATTATGGACTGTCATAGAGGCAGGGAACTTCAGCGACTTGTTGAGTCCACGCTACGTCGAGATGCTGCACTATCGGCGGACTTAGGGAGTTCCGTCACGATATTAGGAGGTATCCCACGACTTTCGTCACCTTCATGTATAGACCCCTTTGTTTCCACCTAAACGTACAGTGACCAGAGGCTCATGAAACAAACTGTGATGAATAGAGAGACGATACCACAGTTACAGGTAGTCTGCGTAATTACGTTGGCCACTGATGCATCGTAAATATGGATCGTGATAATCCCTCCAGCATCAACTAAGGTCTGAAGATGCTGCGGTGAAGAGCCGAAACTGGTGGCTACACAACAAATAACATCTTAAGGACGGCTGTAAGTGGTCCATTTTCTTACAAGCAGCAATGCCTTCCAACAAATAACTGACATAGAGGTATCAACTTACTTTTCAAATGTAAGTATGCTTTTTTCCCGCCAGAATGGCAGATTTTCATTAAACGCATTCAGTGAGACAACTCTTTTGTATATCTAACAAGAAATCATGAAGCAAAAATACTTACAATACTGTTATTTTGTGCTGTTGGCGCGGCTGTTGAAATGTCTGCCACTGGGAATTTTACGCTACTCGCCAAGGAAATTTGCGCCGACGAGGTAATAGGTAGCGTGCACTAAATGAATGCATCAGGCAATAGAAAAGTGGAGGTTGCCGAAATGTTTCGAGACCTTTGGCATACTGTATACCCTTGGATAAAAGACGATGACAAACAGAAGAGTATCTGATCAAATGCGGAAGAATAAACTGAACTAGACAGAGAACACTGAACGAACAGACAATCATTCCAAATATTTCTCTGGTGTATAAGCCAGAAGGAGGAACAGTTTCGCCTATAGGCCTAAACCTGAAAGACAAGATGACTGTAACGGTAATTATGTGCAGCACAAAAACAAGAAAGTTCTCAGTGAACAGACAAATATGAGAAACGTCAAGTTTCTCAACGCTCTTCAAAATAACAGTAATGTATTTTGGTGTAAATGAACTTGACCCGCCGGTTAGCATATTTTAACATTTGTGTGCCCGAGTCTACGTAGCGTTCCGTATCTACTTAGCTTCCAAGCAGCACAACACGCTGCACAGTTCGGTAATTCTCCCTCGCGTCCACTAAACACGATGCTTTTGTCCAGAGGTTCTTCTCCTGTTCGTCCAGTCGCGTGTTATCGCTGTTTACTTCCTGGTTGACGTATCCTGAGCGACGTCTGCTGGACATAAGAAATTATGCATACATACACTGTTTCAAGGTGTACGTTACAGTATTCCTTGTTGGATTCGAACAGAAATTTTTTCGATTCTTTTTTGTTTTGGACTGCGATTTAATCCGCCTCGCCCCGTCTTCTGCTTGTACCTTCTTCCCTCCTCATTGCACCTCCGCCCCCCCCCCTCCCAAATCATAACCGCAAAATGCTTCTCCTGTATCTCCCTCCCCCTTACCACCCATGTGCCTCGAACACTCACTGATTAACATCATGACTCCTGTTTGTCTTATATTGTTGTCAGTAAAACGTGCTAAATACATTCAATAGAAAATTCTTTCTTGATGTTCCAAAAAATGTTATTTATTTGGTCTAGAATTGGCTTAAACTTCGGTTTCTTAGTCCATCCTGCCAGATGACAACTGAATGTTGCAACCACAGATAAAATGATGTACGACTTATACAGATATTACCTATACAAACACAATGTATACAAAACATGATGAGCTTTGATGTTTACAAACGAATGTATTACTTTTTTGTCACGCAAAAGTAGTTTCATGTAACCAAAAATGAACAGTGAAGTGTATTATGTGGTTATCATTACATTTAAAAGACGAAAAATAAAGTTGAAGTTGCAGTTGTAATCTAATATATCGGTGTGTTTCTTGAGGCTATCCTGACGTACTAGTTGTAGAAATGGTTCTCGGGCAAAATGTCGGATGTCGCTGCGAAATTCCCACAATACTTCGTCGGCACGGGGAACACCCAGTATGTAAACAGTATGAAGATGTCGGTCAGTTGTGCCGATGAAGTATTGTGGGAATTTCGCAACGACATCCGACATCTTGCCCGAGAACCATTTCCGTAACTTTTCTAGTAGAGGAACTTTATTTAACAGAGGGAACAAAAGATAGTGTGTTATGTTATTCAAAACTGGGCTGACATTGCCCTTCATATGTTTACTGATGCCAAGTATTCACAATAGTGGCATCTTTCTGTATATATATATATATATATATATATATATATATATATATATATATATATATATATATATATATATATCAAATGTACTTAAATGCAAAATATCCACATAACAAAACTTTCTTTCCCATTTTGTGTTAGAAGACCAAACTGCAACATTCGTCCTTGGGTTTAGAACTATTTGGGCCTCCTGGAGTGATTGTTCTTCATTGAGGGACATGAAAGAAACTATAATCAGATGTTCTCCGGGCAACCGTGTATTATCGGCAACTCTTTTTCCCAATCGGTGCTGCCACACATCAATCTCAAACGATGCTGAAAGAGCCCGCTGGTGCCGAGTCCCACCATTCTGACTTACACCAATTCTAATCCAGCAGGTATCAAATTTTCACTGCCAGTATTTGGTCGGAGGGGTCCTGTCCACTGGCCTTTGAACCTGTGTCCTGAATTCCGCCCGCCGGCGGGGGACGTTAAGCTCAGCGAACCCCTTGGTGCTATTCGAGAGTAGTAGGCTATGTGCTGGCATCAGGTTTCGCACTCTCCCTTCCCTTCATCCAAGACAGCACAAACCAAACACTGTACTGAACAAGCACTCCTCAGACTCACACACGTGACACAGACACACGTTTGCCCTTCATTGCAGTTCAAAGGGAAGCAACGGCAAACCACCTGCACTAGGACCTTGTGCCCGATTCCAGTAACTATTGCCCTATACTCATTCCCTGAGCGATGGACTACTCTGACTTGACAAAACCAGCAGAGAATATGCTAAATCAGGCACAGGACATAATTCGATTATCATTTGTTACAGGTTACGAATCTGTCACTTTAACCTTGAGTCAATTTCCCCTAGGAGAAAGTTGTCTGTAGTTGTAGACTTCAGTCCGAGCACTAGTTTTATGCAACTCTAGCTGCTACCCTATCCTGTGCAAGCCTCTTCATCTCCGAATAACCACTGCACCCTGCATCCTTCTGAATCTGCTGACTATTCATCTCTCGCGCTCTCTCTACAAATTTTACCTCCGACACCTCCCTCCAGTGCAAAACTGGTAATCACTTGACGTCTCAGCATGTTTGTTATCAACCGATCCCTTCTTTAGTCAAGGTGTCCCACAAATTGCTTGTCTCCTCAATTCTTCTCAGTACCTCCTCATTCGCTACGCGATCTATCCGTCTAATCTTCGGCATACTGCTGTATCACCACATTTCAAGAGCCTCTATTCTCTTCTTTTCTAAACTGTTTATCGTCCATATTTCACTTCCAGACATATACGTTCAGAAAAGACATTATATCACTTAAATGTACATTCGATGTTAACAACTTTCTCTTCTCCAGAAACGCCTTTCTTGCCATTGCCAGTCTACATTTAACATCCTCTCTACTTCGGCCATTATCCGTTACTTTGCTGCCCAAATAGCAAAACCCGTCTACTACTTTTAATGTCTGGTTCCCTAACGTAATTTCCTCAGCATAATCTGATTTAAATCGACTACATTTCTTTATCCTTGTTTTCCTTTTTATTGATTTCCGTCTTATATCCTCCTTTCGAGACGCTCGCCGATACGTTCAAATTCTCTTCCAAGTCCTTTGCTGTCTCTGACAAAATTACAATGTTACCGTCAAATCTGGAAGCTTTGATTTCTTCTTCCTGAAGTTTAATTCCCACTGCAAAATTTCCTATGGTTTCCCTTAGTGCTTGCTCAATATATAGATTTAATTCCCACTGCAAAATTTCCTATGGTTTCCCTTAGTGCTTGCTCAATATATAGATTGGCCGCCTGCTGTGGCCGAGCAGTTCTAGGCGCTTCAGTCTGTAAGCGCGGTGCTGCTGCGGTCGCAGGTTCGAATACTGCCTCGGGCATGGCTGTGTGCGATCTCCTTAGGTTAGTTACGTTTAAGTAATTCTGAGTCTAGGGGACTGATGACCTCAGATGATCTACATCTACATCTACATCCATACTCCGCAAGCCACCTGACGGTGTGTGGTGGAGGGTACCTGGAGTACCTCTACCGGTTCTCCCTTCTATTCCAGTCTCGTATTGTTCGTGGGAAGAAGGATTGTCGGTATACCTCTGTGTGGGCTCTAATCGCTCTGATTTTATCCTCATGGTCTCTTCGCGAGATACACGTAGGAGGGAGCAATATACTGCTTGACTCCTCGGTGAAGGTATGTTCTCGAAACTTTAACAAAAGCCCGTACCGAGCTACTGAGCGTCTCGCCTGCAGAGTCTTCCAATGGAGTTTATTTATCATCTCCGTAACGCTTTCGCGATTACTAAATGATCCTGTAACGAGGCGCGCTGCTCTCCGTTGGATCTTCTCTATCTCTTCTATCAACCCTATCTGGTACGGATCCCACACTGCTGAGCAGTATTCAAGCAGTGGGCGAACAAGCATACTGTAACCTATTTCCTTTGCTTTGGATTGCATTTCCTTAGGATTCTTCCAATGAATCTCAGTCTGGCATCTGCTTTACCGACGATCAACTTTATATGATCATTCCATTTTAAATCACTCCTAATGCGTACTCCCAGATAATTTATGGAATTAACTGCTTCCAGTTGCTGACCTGCTATTTTGTAGCTAAATGATAAGGGATCTATCTTTCTATGTATTCGCAGCACATTACACTTGTCTACATTGAGATTCAATTGCCATTCCCTGCACCATGCGTCAATTCGCTGCAGATCCTCCTGCATTTCAGTACAATTTTCCATATTTACAACCTCTCTATATACCACAGCATCATCCGCAAAAAGCCTCAGTGAACTTCCGATGTCATCCACAAGGTCATTTATGTATATTGTGAATAGCAACGGTCCTACGACACTCCCCTGCGGCACACCTGAAATCACTCTTACTTCGGAAGACTTCTCTCCATTGAGAATGACATGCTGCGTTCTGTTATCTAGGAACTCTTCAATCCAATCACATAATTGGTCTGATAGTCCATATGCTCTTACTTTGTTCATTAAACGACTGTGGGGAACTGTATCGAACGCCTTTCGGAAGTCGAGAAACACGGCATCTACCTGTGAACCCGTGTCTATGGCCCTCTGAGTCTCCTGGACGAATAGCGCGAGCTGGGTTTCACACGACCGTCTTTTTCGAAACCCATGCTGATTCCTACAGAGTAGATTTCTAGTCTCCAGAAAAGTCATTATACTCGAACATAATACGTGTTCCAAAATTCTACAACTGATCGACGTTACAGATACAAGTCTATAGTTCCGTACATCAGTTCGACGTCCCTTCTTGAAAACGGGGATGACCTGTGCTCTTTTCCAATCCTTTGGAACGCTACGCTCTTCTAGAGACCTACGGTACACCGCTGCAAGAAGGGAGGGGCAAGTTCCTTGGCGTACTCTGTGTACAATCGAACTGGTATCCCATCAGGTCCAGCGGCCTTTCCTCTTTTGAGCGATTTTAATTGTTTCTCTATCCCTCTGTCGTCTATTTCAATATCTACCATTTTGTCATGTTATGTCCCATAGTGCTTAGAGCCATCAATGTACGGATTCAATAACATCGGGGGTAGGCTACAACCTTGCCTCATTCCCTTCCCAACCACTACGCCCTTTCGTGGCCTTCAACTCTTAACTGCCGTCTAATTTCTGTACAAATTGTAAAGTGCTTTTTGCTGCCTGTATTTTAACTCTGCTACCTTCAGAATTTCAGAGACAGTAACCAGGCAATATTGTCAGAAGCTTTCTCCAAGTCTACAGATGTAATAAACGTAGGTTTGGCTTTGCTTAACCTAAGAGCGTAGGTTTGCCTTCGCTTAACCTATCTCCTAAGAGAAGACAGTATTGCCTCTGGTGTTCCTACTGTTCTTGGAATCGTAACAGATCTTCCCCGAGATAGGTTTCTACGACTTTTTCTGTAAGGAATTCGTATGGGTATTTTGCAGCCATGATTTTTTAAATTGATAGTTCTGTAATATTCACACGTGTCAGCACCTGCTTTCTGTGGAATTCGAATTATTACATTGTTCTTAAACTCTGAGGGTATTCCACCGTCTCACACATCTTTTACAACTGATGGAATAGTTTTCTCATGGGTGGTTCTCCCCAGATTGTCAATAGTTCTGACAGCAAGTCGACTACTCCAGAGGTCTTGTTTCGACCTAAGTCTTTCAGTGCTGTGTCAAATTCTTCTCGCAGTATCATATCTCCCATGTTATCTTCATTTATGCCTTCTTCTCTTTCTATAATACTGCCTTCAAGTTCATCTCCCTCATATAGTTCCTTTGTATACACCTTCCACCTTTCAGGAGAAAGTGTAACGGAAAATACATTATCTAAGTACCCCTGTAGTGCCCCATATACTGTTTTCATTTTTTATTCATTAAACAGACTACTCCCTGTATTTCATTTTTATAAAGTAGAGCCGCCAATTTAATTCACGATACGCAAACAAGCCCGCGTTGGAACACGCCAGAGTTTTTCCACCGCGTGCTCGCGCAGCATCGTTGACAAGTGCATCGCGCCCAGCGCGCAGCTGTCACGGCTTTTCACGCGATCGCCGGCAAACCACGCGCAGCGGCAGCGAGCCGGGACACCAAATTAATGGTGCCCAAGCTCACAAATCACCGAAGGCTTAAAAACGCCGCAAGCGGCCAGCGCGTCATTTCGCGCTGCAGCCGCTGCCGCTACCCTGCCTCGCACACTGTTTGCGCCGGCTCTCTCTCTCTCTCTCTCTCTCTCTCTCTCGCGTGGTGCCACCGAAAATTAATGCACTCTCTCGTTTCCGACCTGGCGGAGCGCGGTATCGACGCCGTGTTATTCCGACTGGCGCGCTGGTAAACAGCCTGCCGGCTGCCGGGTGGCAATGCGGCCGCGAAACCTGCTGCGTGCCAGCTCTGCTGTCGTGGCCCTTGAATGCGCCCCTGCCGTGTCATCATCCATCACTTGCACCAACACCTACCGCTTTTAATTATTGACTTTCGGCGATTCATTACCACTGCTCTAGACGCGTGGATGTTGGCTTCCGACCGGAAGATGGACAGTTCCACCTGGGCGGAGCATTTTAAAGACACCTGTGGCTAATTCCTTTCGCGGATGTCGTGTTATACATGGTGTTCGCTACAAGATCCATTTCCCGACTCAGAAATAAATTTCGTCCCACATATCTCATTTATATGTGACATTTGTTGCGAGGAGCGTTTAATAAGTAATGCAACACTTTTTTTCTCGACCAGTTTTGGTTGAAAATATGCTTAATTTCTTGTGGAACATCGTGAAATATTCCCGCTGTAGCCCCTATAGCTTCATGAACTTCCGATAAATGGCGGCACTATACGTGACCTTAAAAATGACGTCTGCAACGGAGGTGCGATCCTAGCAGAGATCTGTCATTGAGTTTCTTTTGGAGGTTAATCAGAGAATCGCAGATATTCGTAGACGTTTGCAGCGTGTCTGCGGAGTACCGGCAGTGAGAAAAAGCAGGGTGAGTCGTTGGACGAGGCATCTGTCATCAAGGTCGAAAAACTTGTCCGATCTCAAGCGTGCCGACCGGCTGCACACAACTGTGACTCCAGCAATGTTGGAACGTCGGACACTGTCATTCGAGGTGACTGCCGGATCGCATTTAAATACCTCGCTGCACAATTGGACATATGTGTTGGTAGTGCTGACCGATTCGTTCTGCAGTTGGGACACTCAAAGGTGTGTGTCCGCTGGCGACCGCATCGCTTAACAGAAGACCATAAAGAGCTTGCGCGTTAAGAGGCTGATACTGCGGCAAACAGTTTGTGAATGATGAGGAGATTATTGACGCAGCAAGCTGTTCACTCTGATGTCGACCAGAATAGCGGTGCCCTGCGGAAAAACAGACCATCCCAGTACGGTGGCGTAAGGCCGCGTAATTGAACGGACATTATGTTGAAAAACAGGATTTCGTGGCCAAAAGAGCGGAAAATAATATGGTGTATTGGAATAAAACCAACCTGCTTTCAGAAAAAAATGTGTTTCCTTTCTTACTGAATCGCCCCCGTATTTGGGCAGCAAAAAACACAGGGGCGGTAGCACAGAGGACATAAAATACATACTGGCAGACACAAAAAAATAGTTTCTAGTAATAACATTATCACGTGGTGGTGGTAAGTTCCTATGGGACCAAACTGCTGAGGTCATCGGTCCATAGGCTACACACTACTTAATCTTACACTAACTTACGCTAAAAGCAACACACACACCCGTGCCCGAAGGAGGACTCGAACCTCCGACAGGGGGAGCCTCGCGAACCGTGCCAAGGTGCCCTAAACCGCGTGGCTACCCAGAGCGGCTAACATTATCAGGAAATGGAGAAAGCAATCGTAAGTATTTTCAGAAATTTTTAAAAAAATTATACAAAATATTTTAATTGTCTAGATTGCAAACAACACACATCAAATTTGATAACTAGTTACGTTTGTTCATACAACCATCCTGAGATGAGTCAAAGTATACTGTGAAGTTAGACCGCATCGTCTTATATATCTTGGTACGTTGTGATATTAGAGACAACTTCCATAAAGCGCTCGCTATACCAACGTAATGAAAAGAAATGATTGTAAATCATGCCTATAACATTAATCTAGAGTATAAAACTTTTTGGGCTTCATCGTTACCTTTTTTAACGAACAAATGCAAAAAAAATTTTTTTACTCAAGGTCAGTTTTATAAGCATGGTTTAGAATCATCACTTTTCACTACTCTGGTATAGCTAGTGATTTATGGAAGTTGTCTCTAATATGAAAAAGTACCAAGATATGTAGACGATATAGTCTAGCCTTATTGTATGCTTGACAAGCAGTGACAGTCTCTCTGAAGGTGACAGCGATCCAATGGTATGAAGTTTCGTTGTAAATTCCATAGCAGTCACTGATCTGAAAAAATTTTTTTTATTCAATTGTCGGTTTCGATCGTCTTGATCATCTCCCGATTGATCTGCATCCAGGAAGTTAAGAGGGAAAGCAACTGAAATATCTAGGGAAAAGAGATATTATCACGTGGATTAAAATCACAACATTTTTGGACATTTGTGGTTATTTTACATCATGGTTTTAATCCATGTGAGAATACCACTTATAGTTACACATTTCACCTGCTTTCTCTGTTAACTTCATGGATGTACATCAGTCTGAAGGTAATCAAAACGATCGTACCGCTAATTGAATAAAAAAATTGTGTCCCGTGACTGTTGTGGCGAACACAAAAATTTCTCACCGTATACATTGTATTTACCGCGGTTCATCTGAGGATGGCTGTGTGAACAATTGAAAGTAGGTATCAAATATAATATTTCATATTGTTTGCGAGCTAGACAATTAAATGATTTTATATAAACTTTTTCAAAAAACATTCTGAAAATCGTTTCTGAAAAAGAGAAATTTAACTGGTAGGAAGTCTTTCCTGAAGATACTTGTCTATAGTGTAGCCTTGTACGTAAATGAGATGTGTACGATAAACCATAAAAATTTTGAGATGTCACGTTACAAAGGAATTCTGACTATTAAGTGGGTGGATCGGAACACTGATGACTAGGTAGCGAATGGAAATGGGGGCGGTTGATAGACACAACCAGAGGCGTCAAGGAATCGTCAATATGGTAAGGGAGGAGGTGGGGGTTTTGTAAGTTTAGGGGGAGACCAACGTTCGAATATTGTAAGTCAGGTGAAATGGACGTAGGCTGCAGCGGTTATGTAAGGGTGGAAAGGTTTGCACAAGATAGACTACCGTGAAGGGATGTATGAAAGAAATCTTCGGAGTGACGACCACGGCGACCATAGAGCTTCAGACTTCTACACATTTTTCCTGTAGAGACGGTAAATACAAGGTTTCACAAATTACAGCTCAGTCTCACGCGTTTAAAAATTCATTCTCAACTCGCTTCGTATGCAATTAAAACGGGAAGAAAACCTGAAATGTTGTCAAACTCTAAGCATTCTCTTCCATGCCCTTCACAGTTGTTTGTAAAGTACATAAATTAAGAACAGAAAAGGGCTGTCAGACTTTACAACAATCCACAATAGGACGGAAAAGATAAAGTTCTGTGTGAAGGAACCGTCGCACGATTGGTATCTTGAGGGGTCAAAGAATCATCAATTTTGTGTAGGAGGATAGTGTGCGGGGTAAACTTTATGAAAACTATAATACATAGATTGAATTATTTTGAGACATACTTCTGTACAGGTTGACCCATGTGATAAATATGCTCTATAACTGTACTCCATGTCTTAATTTTTTAAAAAAAATGGCTTTGAGCACTATGGGACTTAACTTCTGAGGTCATCAGTCCCCTAGAACTTAGAACTACTTAAACCTAACTAACCTAAGGACATCACACACATCCATGCCAGAGGCAGGATTCGAACCTGCGACTGTAGCGGTCGCGCGGTTCCAGACTGTAGCGCCTAGAACCGCTCGGCCACTCCGGCCGGCTATCTTAATTAGCGCGACAGTTCACGTAAGATGCGTTGGCATGTCAAACCAGTGTATACAATATGTTCAAAGTTAAACACAGTATTTACAAAATGTTTCTGCAAGTGCATCCGTCCCCACTTACAGATCACGGAGTACATCAATGATGCAAGAGCGCCGGTGAACAGATACGCAGAGAAAGTCACCAGTTCAATTTAGTGCTACTAGAGGTCGCTTACGTATTCATGTCATTGTCAACTGGAAATATGTATTTTTTATTGTTTTATCTTTTTTGCAGGTAGAAGCTAAAACTTTTTTTTTTTTTTTTTTAAATAGAACCCGATCTTGGCTGAGAAGTTCCCTATCTTCAAGTTGGATATTCACAGATCGCCCCTTAGTACTCATTATGAGCAAGTTAACTAATGTGATAACAGTGTTGCTGAAATGCATTTCTTCGGCGTCAGGTTTCTACGGAAAATGTGCACTGGAGGAAATATTGTTACAGACATTGCTGTTACCTTAGTATGCAATAAACTGAGCTGCGGCGAATTTCGGTTCACCATGTGTATATCATGCGGACGTTACACATATGGTAGACTAAGATTACTAGTTTTGATTTCTTAGCAAGTCGTCATCAAATGATTTGAATACGTTACACAGTAGTACAAGTCGTACTACGTAACGTATTCAAGTCATCTGCTGATGATTCTTCAAGGTACAAGTTGTACTGTGTAAATTAAAATCATCTGACGGTGCTAACAACTCGAAATTGGTACGGCATATGCGTAACTTGAGGCTACAGCATATATTTACAAAATTACGAGGCGGTTGCTGCATTCTTCACCTGAGCTAAGGTTCTTAGCAAACACAGGCATCACCTGCATGGTATACAGCGAGGGTTGTAATTAATGTACAGATAAGACCACCTCAGGTGCGTATTACTTGATTTATTGATCAATTCTGCTCGTCAGACACGAGCATCTTCAGGTATTCATAGCCCTGGTGGCAACACCTCAGACGTTTAAATCACCGCTCGGCATCGCCGTTATCACAAACTTTATGTCCACGATGATGCCGAGCGGTGTTTTATACCTCTAACTTGTCGCTACCAGAGCTATGAATACCTGAGGATACTTCCGTCTGATAACCGGGACTAGCCAATAAATCAAATAGTACGGGACCTGTGGCGGTTTTATCTGTGCACTGTGAAGTAAGGTCCTGTAAAGGTTTAGCAGTTGAACCATCCCAGCACAGGCGAATCGTGAACGTGAAACAGCACAGGCGGACGGAGATCGAAACCACTGCAAATTCACTAATGTGACTGTATCGTAACACCTACTCCACCTGATCTGATCGAAGGAATTGGAGTAGAATCAAAAATTTTACCTATGTTTTCATCCATTGTTTTGGAAAATTTTAAAAACGACATTATATTTACTTCCTAAGCCGTTGTGTGGTTGAACCTTTATTTAGGAACTTGACAAATACATACACAATAAATTATGTCTTGTACTAAACTGTTTATGTTTTACGTCTGCCAAACAATGGCACGTTGCCGAAACTATACTGGTGTGCAAATTTAATAATGAAAGTCTAGGGGACTGATGACCTCAGATGTTAAGTCCCATAGTGCTTAAAGCCGTTTGAACCATTTTTGTTGTCATCCGCGCTCGTGGGGGAGTGGAACGCCCTACCACAACAAGTGCTTGTCAACCTTGTGGCCAACATGGCGGTACGTTGCAGAGTAAGCATTGCTGTCAGTAGTGATCACATCATGGAAAGTTTATTTTTTTTCGGTTTCGTGCAATGCCCACTCCGCCATCTCACTAGAGTAATGTCAATTATGACGATACGACCCTAGGAACAACACAACATCCAGTCTTCGAGCGGAGAAAAATCTCCGACCAGGCCCAGCATCGAACCCGGTCCCCTTTGCGTAGCAATCCGCTGCGTAGAACGCGCAGCTACTGAGGCGAACTTTTATATGATCCCGCCTCAGTAGCTGCGCGTTCTACACAGCGGATTGCTCCGCAAAGGGGCCCGGGTTCGATTCTCGGGCGCGTCGGAGATTTATCTCCGCTCGAAGACTGGATGTTGTGTTGTTCCTAGGGTCGTATGGTCATAATTGACATTACTCTAGTGAGATGGCGGAATGGGCATTGCACGAAAGCGAAAAAAAAAAAACTTTCTATGATGTTCACTGCCAAGACAGCTCTACGTAACATGTAACATGGACCACACACAGGAAGGTCCGCTACATTGTACTAAGGAAGTAACTTAAATAAACGCGCAACTAGAACAGAAATGACACTTTTATTCAGAGAGTATAATTACACTGAGGTCACCGCGATTTATGGTGGCTCCCTGGATATTACAAAAGGTGCGACGTCGTTCCTAATAGGTTGTGTGATCACTACTGACAGCAAAGCTTGCACTGCAACGTGCCACCATGTTGGCCAGAAGGACGGTAAGCACGTGTTGTGATAGAGGCCGGCGATTGACAGCAGCTGGATGATGGCTGGTACATGTAGGCGCGCTGCAGTAAGCCTCCCCAATCCGTTCCACACGTGTCCTGCGGTATTTAAGTCGGGGAAATGCCAGGCCAGTCCATTAGCTGAACATCGTTTCGTTCCAATAGCTTCCTCACTTGTGCTGTTCTACGTGATAGCCCATTGTTATCCATAAAAGTGAAGTCAGAGCCGAATCCACCTCTCAAAAGACGCACATTGGGAGGATGTACGGTGACCCATAACGTTGACCGATGAGTGCACAGTGTTAAAAGATTTAGGTGTCAGTATGCCAATGCAGGACCGTAACTTCCCACACCATAACACCTGGAACACCAAAACGATAATGGGAACATGTAATGCACCTAGGAACATTGTCGAACAAGAGCTGTTTGGTGGTCCAGGTAATATGGTGTGGGGAGGCATTTTGTTGCTAGGGCGTAATGACTTCCAAATGTCTTAACACAACACGCAACGTCATTGTGACACTATTTTACTTCCCATGCGTCTCTTTGCTGAAGTGCATTCGACTCTGAATTCATTTTTATGAATAACAATGTGCAATTTGCTTTCAACAGAGAACGACGAAGGGGATGAATCGTGACGAAGAATCCGAAAGACAGACACTGTGTCCCGTCATTATACGATACAATCAACTTGCCCTACAGAAAATGAAGGCATTTCGGATGCAAAAGAAAGCGAAGTTCATTTGCAAATGCAACAAAAAGTAACGTGAGCCGAGTGCGCCCCAAAAGAATAAATAGCAAAAAAAGAAAGACAAGTAACGCTATTTGTTTAAAAAATGTTTTATTTCAAACACACATCGAATTCAGTAATGAGGAGGCTGAAAACGTGTTCTGCAGAGCTACAGATCAAATTTTTTTATTGAACAACCAGTTGTGATGCACGTACAGTCATCAGGTTCATGAAACATAACTGCGTCAGCTAATACAATACTTGATTTTCATATCACCTAGAGATTATATGAACATGATGATGTCCCGTGAATCAAAACTGGTTCTTCAATAACGAAATTTTACCAGCAGCTCCTGACTGCAGAACACAACGTTCATCAGCTATTTAGAGCTGTGGGCATCACTTTGGTAAAATATATTGTGCCCTCTTAACGAAGGATTATGACAACGGGACATTGTTCTCTTGAAAATAATCAAGCAAATGTGGTCTGCATTTATCATTTCGACGGGCTGAGATCTCTGTCTGATCAAAAAGTTTAAATTTTTCCCAAACAATTCTTCTCGCTTCAATTAAATATTAAGATAATTCCTTATTAAGAACCAAGCGACGAATTACAGTGCTTGAGATAAAACACATGCGTTATTTCTCCTGCCATTGATATTTAGGTTTCTGTGATCTCCTCAATCTATTACGGCGAATATCACGATGCCTCCTACGGGACAGCCGATTGCCGTTTCCCATCAGAGCGACCGTACTGGCATCGTGCAGCCACTTTCTCTCGGCGATAAATTCATTGAGCAACCGCTGTCTCAGCATAATCCCACTGGTACTTGCTGTCATCGACATCCATTCGCTTACTTATGCAGTTTACGAGTAAAACGGTAGTGATATCTGGCTTTCCCCTATGAAGTGTTATATGCCTTCTGGTGTCCCTAATCTATGTAAGTGATTTAGGAGACAATCTGAACAGCCCTCTTAGATTTTTTGCCGATGATGTTGTCATTTACTTTCTAGTAATGTCACTAGAACGTCGAAGCCAATTGTAAACTGATTTAGACAAGATGTATGCATGGTGCGGAAAGTGCCAGTTGACCTGAAGTAATGAAATGAAATGAATTGCCGCGTGGCTAGGGCCTTCTGTCGGGTAGATCGTTCGCCCGGTGCAATCTTTCGAGTTGACGCCACATCGGCGACTTGTGTGTCGATGGGGATGAAATGATGATGATAAAGACAACACAACACCCGGTCCCTGAGCGGAGAAAATCCCCGACCCAGCCGGGAATCGAACCCAAGCCGTTGGAGATGACATTTCGTTGGGCTGACCACTCAGCTACCAGGGGCGGACACCTGAAGTAATGAAGAGTGTGATGTCATCCACATAGGCCGGCTGGCGTGGCCGAGCGGTTCTAGGCGCTACAGTCTGGAACCGCGCGAACGCAACGGTCGCAGGTTCGAATCCTGCCTCGGGCATGGATGTGTGTGATGTCCTTAGGTTAGTTAGGTTTAAGTAGTTCTAAGTTCTAGGGGACTGATGACCTTAGAAGTTAAGTCCCATAGTGCTCAGAGCCATTTTTTTTCATCCACATAAGTAGTCAAAGGATTCCGTTAAATTACGGTCACACGATATAATCCACAAACACAAGGTCTGTCAGTAAAGATAAATGCTTGGGAATGACATTTACGAAAAACTTAAACTGCATCCATCGTATACATGATAATTTTGTGGGGGAGGGAACCAAAGACTGCGTTTTATTGGCAGTACGCTAAGGAGGTGCAACAAATCAGCTACAGAGACTGCCTGCACTACATTTGTCCGTCGGAGGACCTCAAAAAATTTCAAAGACGGGCAGCTTGTTTTGTACTATCGCGAAATACGGGAGAGACTTTCACGGATATGATACGTGCTTTGCGGTAGCAGTCATTAAAACAAAGACGTGTTGATGCGGCGAGATCTTTTGACAAAATTTCCGTCTCCAACTTTCTCCTCTAAACGAGAAAGTGTTTTGGTGACGCCCACCTGCACAGAGAGAAATGATCACCGCAATAAAAGAAGAGAAATCAGAGCTCGTACGGATTTATGTGTTCGTTCCCTCGCGAGCTGTTCGAGAGTGAGACGGCAGGGAAATAGGGTGAAAGTGGTTCGTGAACCCTCCGGGAGACACTGAAGTGTGAACTATGGAGTAGTTATGTAGATATAGATGTACGCTCAAACATGTTTTTTATAAATGGAGAATCCAGTCGTGAAATTATCGACGTTTAGAGATATCCACGAGCATAGCCTTGATCTGTTCCGAAGTTTGAAATACATAACCGGGAAGTCAGACGAGGACGCTTCTATTTTTCCGACATACCGTTCGTTGGCTTCCATATTTCTTCACGGTTTATGTGTCTCGGGCAGAACAAGGTCGAGCTCTGCTTAAGCACTGTTATCCGTTTGAAGCTACAGGGTCGTCCTTGGGCGAGTTCCCGTGTCTGTTTTCGTCCCTTGCTCTTGAACTACTTAATCATGCCGCCTTGCTTGAGAGCTCATTGCCTTTGATTCAACGCAGCACTTTGTGATGAAATTGACGCCAAGCGAAGTTTTAAGGCTTTAACGTGTTGCCATCAGCGCAATTAATATCTGACGATGCTAGCGTCTGAGCGAGACTATTAACAAACCAATGAATGCCCTTCGCGGGTCTGCGCATCAAATAATAGGAAGAGCTGCATAAAAATGCATACAACGGCTGCATGAATCGTGACTATCTCTGCCACAGGAATAGAAAAGTGGGACTTGCGGACGGATAGCTTAGTGGGTCTCTGAAAGACAAAAGTTCCGGTTCGGCGCTAATTTTGGTATGCCAGGAAGTGAACACTCCACTTCATAGTGAGCAGTCATCGTGGTCATGAAAATCTCATCAGTCTCCTACACATCATGCGTTTTGCATCACGCAGTGGGTTACTGTTAGAAATCGTTCTTTATTAGAAGAGTTAAGCAACATATTAATTTCTTCAACGTAGATCTCACGTAAAGACAATGGAGGTAAAAATCAGAGAAATTCGAGCTCGTAGGGAAGCTTATCTAAGTCGTTCTTCCTACGCCTTTTTCGCAAGTAGAATACTAAAGAAGTGGAATTGTGATAGTACCAAACGCACTCATCATCACCCAGTGTGTTGGCAAGTGGAGACGTATGTAGATGTACGATATCATGGATGATGCGAGGATTACAAAGGATCGCGAGAAAGACGCTGAGCAGAGGTACTTCGAATGGCAGCTGATGCAGAGCAGCCGAGGTCGAGAAAGTGCTCGCTTATGGGCCGGCTGAGTACCACATTCGGTAACTCAAGTCAGGGAAACGCGAAGTGCGAATCGTTGCTTCCACTGACTGCCAGCGACCTGTCACACCGAAGATGGAGAACGTGCCAGCCTGCCTGCAGCATATGTAGTATACAGGTAAGTAGGCCAACTGTGCATTCTGCTAAGCCATCTGCCACAGGCGCACAACGAACCTTCGAGAGGTCAGGGAAAACACTGCAAGTTACAGGTGAGAGTTTAGTACTGAGAAGACAATGTCTTACAGGAGCGGTTGTTTCGTAAGGTGGCGTGGTAATCAATACATTTTTCTTATATTTTCCATAAAACAGTTTGGAACAACAAATATCCGATACAATTCGCAATTAATTGAGAAACAAACATGAAAAATTCAGTATCAGCAAGTAAATTTAGCCGAAAAAGACATGTCTGTTATTAAGAATGCATTCTATTGCTTTAGTAACTTTGTACAACACTCACTCTTACTTTAATTTCGATAGACATTTTATGCGCATCTTTTTTTTCCCCTCTTCTAAAACCTGATCTCTCATTTCATATATGCGGCTCTCCCCGTCGGAGGTTCGAGTCCTCCCTCGGGCATGTGTGTGTATGTTGTCCTAAGTTAGATTAAGTAGAGTGTAAGCCTAGGGACCCATGATCTCAGCAGTTTGGTTCCACAGGAACTTATCACCACAACCATTTTATATATCTTCTGAACGCAATCAACTAGATGAATCAAGCCAGAACCGAGGTAACGTGTGTTGTGAGCTCACGTGCATTTCGTTTACTTCCACGCAGCTAGTAATGACAAAGGACACACCAACTTCTTTAGTGTAATTTCGCAATTCGATGCTTGATAGAGCATCATCTTTTGCCAGCAGATCAGGAGCATAATCTGGCTAATTCATTTTCACGTTCACCTTTCCATCCTGTAATATTATCAGATTCTTTATGTGTCACCAGCAATAATTTTTATAACGGTGAAAGGCTCGTCCAACGCGCCATTATTAGAGAGGAGTAGCCAGTTTCAAGTTCTGTTACTCAGAATGGAAAGAAAATTCAAATACCAGGATAAAATGAACCGATATTATACAACAGAGTGAGCTGATTGTACAATGCCCGTTAAAAACACTGGTTTGAATCCTACGTCTAGGCGCCCAACTGTTAGCGCGCAATGACATGTGTTTACTCCAAATGGTTCAAATGGCTCTGAGCACTATGGGACTCAACTGCTGTGGTTATCAGTCCCCTAGAACTTAGAACTACTTAAACCTAACTAACCTAAGGACATCACACACATCCATGCCCGAGGCAGGATTCGAACCTGCGACCGTAGAAGTCCCACGGTTCCGGACTGCACGCCTAGAGCCCCGAGACCACCGCGGCCGGCGTGTTTACTCCGTAGCGGAGTGTACACCGTGATTAAGATTTGTGACCAATGTTGACCGGAATACGAGGCAAGTATCACAGTTTAAGCCCTGGGCCAGCATACAGTTTTACTTTGCCACAAACATTCATCCGATGACCTATTACGCACACTCTCATTGGTCTCTACCGACAGCTGTTCATGATTTGCTTGTTAGTACGACCAGATGACCAAGACGATGGTTGCTGCAGGAAGCCTACGTGTATTTCGCATATTGTGTGGTCCTTTTTAATATTTCTTAGGTGTTTCGTGATTCTGCCGACAGTGATTTTGTAATGCGTATTTTTCGTTTTAGTAAGTTCTTAGATTCCATATTTTATAAAGTGGGACACAAATGTTTTGTTTCGTAAAAATATAGGGTAGAAGACCGTAGCTCTTTTACGCTTTATGCGAGTAATGCTCGGTCATTAATTTGCTGTTACATTTCATTTTTGAATGATTGCTTATCCATAATTGAAAGATACTGTTTCCATCGTTACTGTGTATAGCAGAAGATGGAACCGGTCGTAAATAAGAAAATATTACTGATCAAACAGTTGTTGTGGTTTCCTTCATTTTGTGAAAATGGACGTGTACCGTTGCGGTTGTCCTACCAAAAGAACTCTGGAAAGAAATTAATGCACTTGAACTTCTCCTCGAGGGATATAATCACATGTAGAGTTGCCAAAAATTGATATCATTGCGACAAAGAAGGGCACAAAACGGACTGCTGAAACCTCGTTAAATTCCAACGAGAAAAAAAATGTCGCAGTGCGAGCAGAACACGCGCACTGAGGATTCCATAGAAACTTAATTGCGTATGTATATGGCGATAGAAACTTAATTATGTATGTATATGGCGATTCAAAAGTAACTGCGCACACTTCGTGGGTATAAGGTACTGATCAAGATAAGAGTGAAATGTTAAATAAGGCTCTGTCTGAAAATGCTTTATTTCAGAGTTATTTTGCATAATTTCATTTATGGTACACGTTGCATCATGGCCCAGTACAGGCTTTTGTCGTGTCGTGTTCGCCTGCGCATAGAATCGTGTTACTTAATCGACGGTGTCCCTTAGTATTTCAGTCGGGAAGCAAGAGACTATCTCAAAGTTCCAAAATGAGATTTTCACTCTGCAGCGGAGTGTGCACCGTTATCAAACTTCCTGGCAGATTAAAACTGTATGCCAGATCTAGACTCGAACTCGGGAGCTTTGCCTTTCGCGGGCAAGTGCTCAGATGGTAGAGCACTTGCCTGCGAAAGGCAAAGGTCCCAAGTTCGAGTCTAGGTCCAGTATGCAGTTTTAATCTGCCAGGAAGTTTTATCTCAAAGTTGCTTATCACGATAAGTGTCTAGGTCGTGCAAGACCAGTTGCTTGGCCTGTCAGATCTCCGGAGCTTAACCACTGGACTTCTACGTTTTGGGGTGTCTCAAGGGACCCGTGTATGGTGTTGCAACCGAGAATGTAGCACAACTGCATCAGCGAACTGAAAATAGCTGCGCAACTGTGCAGAATGAGAAAAACGAAGCCTGAAACATTCCGACAGCGATAAGAAGTCGAGCGTGTCACTATCTTCGTCTACACGGACATCATTTTGAACAAGTGCTGGAGTAAACGTACAGTACATAGTTCAATTGAATTTCAGGTCTCTTCGTGTCATTGCTTTCTGAGAAGAATCAATGTTGTGTTGTTTGTGTTACACTTGTGATCCATGCTCTACTGCAAAATTATGAAATAAAGCATTTTCAAACAAAACTTAATTTTACACTTTACTCTGATTTTGATGTCTACATTACACCTATGACGTGTATAGAATTACTTTTAAATTTCCCCCTACATAGGTCATCAATCCTGGGAATCCAAAATCTCAATGATTTTCGTCCGTTATGGATGCCAATACTAGCAAGACATTGGTCGCAGGATATCCAAGACCATATCAGAATCTCTACAGCATTTCCTTAGATTAGCCCGGACATATAAAAGGAAATGGTCAGAGTACTTTTAACTGAAGTGACATAGATGCATACAATTTTTACACCTCCAGTGGACCGTAGATCTTAATATGTGACATAAATTTGAACCTGATGCGTCTACTCTTTCCTGAGAAAAATGGTTCTTAATGGTTGGACAGATAAACACGAGAGGGTAGCCGAGAGCGCTAACGCGCTGCTTCCTGGACTCGGGTAGGCGCGCCGGCCCCGGATCGAATCCGCCAGGCGGATTAATGACGAGGGCCGCTATGTCGGCCAGCCTGGATGTGGTTTTCAGGCGGTTTTCCACATCCCGCTAGGTGAATACCGGGCTGGTCCCGCATTTCCGCCTCAGTTACGCGATTCACAGACATTTGAAAACGTTCACACTCTTTCATGACTTACACTATACGCAGACAGCTGGGGTACACTACTTCCGTCCCGGGGGGGGTTCGGGGTGGTGGCAGGAAGAGCATCCGGCCACCCTCTGCAAGTAACACTGCCAAATCCGTCATAACAAAGCAGGCCCGAGAGAGAAAGAAAGAAATCGTTGGACAGATAGACAGACTGACGGACAACACAGCGAGCCTATAGGGGCTCTGTTTTTGTAGATGGAGGCACGGAACCCTAGAAATACCCATCGCCGAACCAATGGTAACTGGCTGAGTCCAGAGAAGACGACGTGATGTCGGCGTCGCCTCAGCGGCCGCGTGGAAAGTGGGATGAGGCGGCGAGCGAGCGTACCGGCGCGGCGTGGGCGCGCCACTTTCTCTGCCTCGGAGCCACTCGGCGCTTTCATAGCAGTTCCAGCCGGCGGGTTCCGTTTCCTTCCCCCGCCTGCCGCCTCAGAGCGTCAGTTCCCTGCTCATCTCACCCTACTGCTCTGGAGACAACTCTGGACTCCATGACGTTTCCCGTACTACGCACGTGTACGGTGCAGTGTAGGCACCAGCCAGATGCGTAACTAGGGAATGCAAACCGGGACAAAAAGCTTTTTCGCCGTTTCGGTCTGGGTGCAGTTCGATGATGGCCGAAGGAAAAGAAAAAGGGCAAAGGAATAAAGGACAAAGAACGGCGAAAGAGAAAGAGGAGGCAGAAGAAGGAGGCGGAGGAGGAGGAGGAGGAGGAGAATATCAAAGAGGGAGTGGGGACACTAAAATAGCAAAAAAAGAGTGGAGACGTATGAAAGAAAATCATGAAGAAATTACATTTAAAACTAGTTAGGCTGTAATTATATTATATGAAAATATCTTTTGCCATTTGGACATACGTTACATCCCTTGCAATCATCTTCCGTCAAAAGCATAACAGCCGAACATTACTGCATGCAAACATAAAATGTAAGCTGTAGCCATGTTTTAGTAAGCAACTAAAATATACTTTATTGAATCTTCTCACTTTCTCTCTCTCTCTCTCTCTCTCTCTCACTCTCTCTCTCTCTCTCTTACACATACACATACACACACACACACACACACACACACACACACACACACACACACACACACTGTCCTGTTCTCGCTTCTTTTTGTGAGTCTGTGCTAATCTGAGGAACTACTGCAAAGTGTAGTCTTAGCATTCCGGGGACCAACATCTTGCCAGAATCGGTATCGATAACAGGCAAAAGTCGTCGAGATTCTCAACTCCCAGGATGTACGAACACTCTATATACATAATCAAGTTTTTATGGACCCTCAGTGCCTGAGTCCTACTTGCACTTGGCCATTGTTTTTTTCCTTGTCGAAATTTAACGAGGTTCAATAGTCTATTTTCAGCCCTTCAATGTCAGGGCAAGTCCAACCGAATTAAGTTCTCTGCAGAATTCTTTTCGTAGAGCAACCGCTACGCCCATATTCACAGAATAAACAACTGATCTATAATATCTACGTCTTTCTTGTATGAAGATTCTGCTACTAGACTTTACCGGCTTTTTTGCTGAGAAAATATCTGAAAAGCTTTTTTCCGTCGAAGAAAAGACTAAATTTTTTAGATCTCAAAATTCAGAAAAACACAAGGTTTCCTTTCGATTACACTTTTTAGGCCTATTATTGTTTCGTATTACGTACTGACACAAGTAACATATCTCACTGTTTTTTTTTTTTTTTTTTTTTTTGCTACAAAAGACAATTACCGCGCAACGAAATAAAATCTTCTGTAAATGTTTGAGTTTTCATTGTATGTTCTTTGTGTTAAAAACTTATACAGAATGATTCTGAATAATATTATAGTTTCCCTGCTGAAGGAAATGTGCGGATGTCACGCATTACACACAAATAGGAGTAAAGGCTCGTCGTTGTACGATTCCATGATCGCAGAACAATCACTGGTAGCAGCTACATCCATAAAATATCTAGAAGTACGCGTACGTGGCGATTTAAAGTAAACGACCACATAAAACTAACTGCAGATAAGACAGACTGTGCCAGACTGTGATTCATTTCAAGAACCTTCAGCAATTGTAATTCACTACAAAACCCTCGTTCTAACCAGACTTTTAATATTGCCCGTCAGTCTGAGATCCGTACCAAAGAGAACTGATAGAGGAAATACAGAGGGTCTAAGAAAGAGCACGCGTTCTTTACAGCTTCATTCAGTAAGCGTAAAAACATCACGCAGATGCTCAGCCACTTCCAATGGCAGTCGCTGTAAGAGGGGTGTACTGCGTGGTTTGCTGTTAAAGTTCGGCGAGCGTTTCTACAAGAGTCAACAATTATATTGCTTACTCTACACATATCTCACAAAAATACTATGAAGGTATAATTACAGAGATTTGAGCACACACGGTGACTTGCCAGCATTCGTTCACATGGCGCACGATACGCGACTGTAATAAGGGGAAGTCACATTGGCATACAAAGCTCCCTCCGCCATACACCGTAATGTGGCTTGCGTAATGTGGCTGCGTAGCACAGATGCGAACGTAGATGTAGGAACTCAAATGTGACTTTAAGGTTTACTGTTATCAAGGAACACAATGACTAATTAACGATTTTTGGCAGCCAATCCATAAAAATGTTTAAGCAGTCCTAATTATGTATGCCTCGGCGCATTGAATTTTTTTGCGACATACAATTTTACACAGTTTTGTTGGTTCAAAGTCTGAAAATTGAATTTTGACGAGCTCTTTACGAAACAGGCAATAAAGAGCTCCAGACTTAAAATTACTCTTTCCTAAAATGACAATAATCAAAAACACCTATATTGCTATTTCGCTTCATTGACGCATTCTAACGTAGCCCACTAACAATGGAAAATAGGAGGAGGTGTTGGGGAGGATTAAACAAAAACAAAAAAAGTTAGTATCGGTGATGGCCTAAGGTGCTAATTAACGATGTTCGCCACTGCAGGAGTAGCGAAATACTGCTGACTCATGAATCACAGAGACCGTGAAGACAAGACTGGACTAATGACAGCACGTACAGCAGCTTTTAACGGGAATGAAACGAGAAGAAAGAGTTCCCTGTGATGCAATGAGAAATCGCAGTAATTTTCACAGCCGTTTCCCGAGTACAGATGTAAATATGTTGCTCGGTACTTATTTCACTAAAAATTATATTCTAAAGCAGTGAGGTTCATACCCTGTCTGGCTACTCCGATATCGGTGCAACAGACTTTTCCTAAAGTAGACATGTGCCGCAATAGTTACTTAACTCGTCGCTGCCGTTTCCTTTCCTTTGCACAGCAACGCTACTGCGCTACGGTTCATGGCTTCATACTATTTGGCAGTCAGTTTGGTGTATGTCATTAGCAATTGAATTTATTAGGAAAGTCACGTCTTCGCAATTTATAGAAGTTATAGAACGCAATGTCGTACCACTGCATTAGCACGCTTCTGGTTGCACAGTTTAACACACTACCGTTTGCTTCTTGCCCCGGAAATCAAATTTTCAGTCCATGAAAGAAACGTTCATCTAACTTTCTTTAACGTGAACAAGGTGTAATTGAAATTCCCTTTGGTTTCTTGAAATGCCGTTGTTTTACACTTTGGTTGCGTTGCCTTCCAAACTTTATCCATTACTTTTTATCATCGGTAGTCTTGTGGTATAAATTCATTGCTTATCCAATGATTCGTTACTTGTGCCACAATTTTTCTGTCAATTTTTCCTTTCCCACTGTGTATGACCGCTGTAATGCCGTACATAGGTTATGCCAAACTTCTAAGGTAAGAACTGTACAAATGGTAGAGGATCTAAAACTTAGAATTTTAGGCCAAGGAAGCAATAGTCCGAAATTGGTATTTAAAATGGTACGAGGTCTTTGGATGTGCAATGGGTGTGGGACACGTATTTCTAAACTGCTTATGTTTCTGAGTCGACATTGGCATATCTACCTTAAGAAATAATGGGTCCATGGTAGACTTTCCTGCGAGAGTACGTGATTTCGGTATCTCAGACACCTGTAAATACTGAAGTGACATGATGTACTAACTGCCTCACTTATTGTACATCGGACAACACCGATATTTGAGAGAATTATGTACCAATTTATGCATCGTTTTATTGTATACATTGGAACTGGTAGTCACAAATGTCAACTGTTGGTATGAGCTTAAGATGTTGCTGGATTTCATAAGTTATTTGTATCAATAAAATAGCTAAATATTCAAATAAAGAGGTCAAGCCTCCAAAAGGTAGTTTTGATGAAATAAAACAGTGTTAAAGAAGAGTAAGAGCTGAAATTGAAATGTCGTGTGACGAGGGCCTCCCGTCAGGTAGACCGCTCGCCTGGTGCAAGTCTTTCGATTTGACGCCACTTCGGCGACTTGCGTGTCGGTGGGGATGAAATGATGATGAGTAGGACAAAACAACACCCAGCCACTGAGCGGAGGAAGTCTCCGACCCAGCCGGGAATTGAACCCAAGCCGTTAGAGATGACATTTCGTCGGGCTGACATTTTGTTTGCTTTCGTTCGTTGTATCTGCTCGGGGCGGACGTCGCAAAACACCCGTTGCAGTTCGTCGTTGATCTATTAACTCAGTATTTTTATTACAGAGGGTAGCTAACCCACTGACCGAACACGCTGAGTTACCGTGCCAGCGGTACAGTCAGAGTTATAACAGTCATATCATACATTTTATTTTTAGTCTTGTAACGTATCTTGTTCTTCTTTTGTTATGATTGTTTGTCAAAGAGGCAACCCCTTAAAGCATTACTCTCAGTGTAGCAGACTCTTTGAATAATGATATAGTTAAAATCATTGCCGTTCTTTTTGTAGTCTCCAATCCTAAGATTGGCTTGATGCAGATTTCCATGCCACTATATAGCATTTCTTCATATCTGCGTGGATAATGCGGCACACACACACACACACACACACACACACACACACACACACACACACACTCACACTCACACACACACACACACACACACACACACAGGGTGGTCCATTGATAGTGACCGGGTCAAATATCTCACGAAATAAGCATCAAACGAAAAAACTACACGGAACGAAACTCGTCTAGCTTGAAGGGAGAAACCAGATGGCGCTATGGTTGACCTGCTAGATGGCGCTGCCATAGGTCAAACGGATATCAACTGCGTTTTTTTTTAATAGGAACCCTCATTTTTTATTATATATTCGTGTAGTACGTAAAGAAATATGAATGTTTTAGTTGAACCACTTTCTTCGCTTTGTGATATATGGCGCTGTAATAGTCATAAACATATGGCTCACAATTTTAAACGAACAGTTGGTAACAGGTAGGTTTTTTAAATTAAAATACAGAACGTACGTACGCTTCAACATTTTATTTCGGTTCTTCCAATGTGATACATGTACCTTTGTGAACTTATCATTTCTGAGAACGCATGCTATTACAGAGTGATTACCTCTAAGTACCACATTAATGCAATAAATGTTCAAAATGATGTCCGTCAAACTCAATGCATTTGGTAATACGTGTAACGACATTCCCCTCAACAGCGAGTAGTTCGCCTTCCGTAATGTTCGCACATGCATTGACAATGCGCTGAAGCATGTTGTCAGTGGATCACGATAGCAAATATCATTGAACTTTCCCCACAGAAAGAAATCCGAGGACGTCAGATCCGGTGAACGTGCACACGCGAGCTATGTGCCGGACATCCATCATGTTGGAAGTACATCGCCATTCTGTCATGCAGTGAAACATCTTGTAGTAACATCGGTACAACATTACGTAGGAAATCAGCATACATTGCACCATTTAGATTGCCATCGACAAAATGGGGGGCCAATTATCCTTCCTCCCATAATGCCGCACCATACATTAAGCCGCCAAGGTCGCTGATGTTCCACTTGTCGCAGCCATCGTGGATTTTCTGTTGCTCAATAGTGCATATTATGCCGGTTTACGTTACCGCTGTTGGTGTATGACGCTTCGTCGCTAAATAGAACGCGTGCAAAAAATCTGCCATCGTCCCGTAATTTCTCTTATGCCCAGTGGCAGAACTGTACACGACGTTCGAAGCTGTCGCCATGCAATTCCTGGTGCGTAGAAATATGCTAAGGGTGCAATCGATGTTGATGTAGCATTCTCAACAACGACGTTTTTGAGATTCCAAATTCTCGCGCAATTTGTCTGCTGCTGATGTACGGATTAGCCGCGACAGCAGCTAAAATACCTACTAGGGCATCATCATTTGTTGCACGTCGTGGATGACGTTTCACATGTGGCTGACCACTTATTGTTTCCTTAAATAACGTAACTATCCCGGGAACGGTCCGGACACTTGGATGATGTCGTCCAGGATACCGATCAGCATACATAGCACACGCCCGTTGGGCATTTTGATCACAATAGCAGTACACCAACACGATATCGACCTTTTCCGCAATTGGTAAACGGTCCATTTTAGCACGGGTAATGTATCACGAAGCAAATACCGTCCGCACTGGCGGAATATTACGTGATACGCCGTACGTATACGTTTGTGACTATTACAGCGCCATCTATCACAAAGCGAAAAACGTGGTCCAACTAAAACATTCATATTTCTTTACGTACTATAAGAATATGTAATAAAAATGGGGGACTCCTATTTTAAAAAACGCAGTTTATATTCGTTTGACCTATGGCAACGCCATCTAGCGGGCCAACCATAGCGCCATCTGGTTTCCCCCTTCAAGCTAGACAAGTTTCGTCCTTTTTAGTTTTTTCGTTTGACGTTTACTTGGTGAGATATTTGGCCCGGTCACGATCAATGGACCACCCTGTGTATATATACACTTGCTTACTTTATTTTAATCTCTATTACCAAATTAACTGTTTCTTGGTGCCTCAAGTATCCTATCAACTCACCCCTCATTTCAGCCCACATTTGATCAATTATCCGTTTTAACCATTTAATGTCCGCTGCCGTTAGCTGAGCGGCCAGCGCGACAAAATGTCAATCGTAAGGGCCCGGGTTCGATTCCCGGCTGCGTCGGAGATTTTCTCCGCTCCGGGGCTGGGTGTTGCTTTGTCCTGATCATCATCATTTCATCCCCATCGACGTGCAGATCGCCGAAGTGGCGTCAGATCGGAAGACATGCACCCGGCGAACGACCTACCCGGCGGGAGGCCCTAGTCACACGTCATTTACATTTACCATTTAATGTTCAGTATTCTTCCGTAATACCACAGTTCTAAAGTTTCTGTTTCTTTTCCTCTGAATCGATTACTGCCCACGCTTCAACTCCACACTAGTCTTCACTGCAGCTAAATACTATGAGAAAAGAATACTGAAATCTGATTTCGCACAACAGAGCGGATCAGGTTGTGGTAAGGGGCCTAGGTCAATTAATGTTAGTTACACAAGAACACACACAACTTTATTCCTCAAACCAATGCACAGTTTTCTCTTTAAAACAACAAAGATCAAATCACGGCTGAGGGCCCAAGTAACTTCTGCAGAATAAGTTTAAATGATTCCTTTTGAAAACAGCAAGATTTAGAGTAACGGCTGAAAGCCTTACTTAATTAAAATTGCAATACCTTCTCGGCTAAAGGCCGAAATAATATTTCAGATCAGCTAAGGAAATTCTTTAAAAGCCAAGCATTTACAAATTTCGGCTACGGACATATTAAGGAAAATTCAAATTAATTTTTCGTCTGAAAGCTCAATAAAAAAATTGCATAATATAAGAGAGGTTTTAAAGATAAGCTTTTACACAGCAAAACAGAAAAACATCTTAACTTGAAGTATCTGGTCGGCTGAAGACCCAAACAATTACTCACGAATAATTAAAGACCACCTTAGGATAAAAATTTACAGAACACGTCTGAAGGCCATATACTAAACACAGAACAGATAATATTAATACGCGGCTGAAGGTCTGGCACAGTACCTGCGACCAAGTAAAATGACAATCACAAACAATAAAGTGGTGCTCATAAGTGTTCCAAGGGTCGGCTTGGGGAGGAAACTCCAACCACAGTTTAGGTGAGACAGGCAGCCAAGCGTAACACTAAACAATCGGGTTGCAACACGGCCTAGGGACGGCTGAAGAAACAACCAGCAACCTAATCAATTCCCTCTGTCGCAATCGACCAACTGCCTATTCCAATATGAAGACAGAATTCATGTGCTCAGTGGAAATCACAGAAGAAACACACACTTCGACGTAAACACACTTGCACAAGAACTCTAACAATCGTAAAAGCAATCACTGTGGAACAAAAAGGACGAATTAATTCGACACACAGAGAGTTTCCACAAGCGGTCGGTGACCAAATACACGTCGTCCGATGAGACGACCGACCGAACGACCAACCCAGGTAGTTCCCACTCAAGTTACGTGTCGGCGACGGTCGTGCGAGTCTTGTCTGTCAGAAGCTGACTGCAGCTCCAACCCAAGCCAACTCCATGTCCGTTCGGAACTCGGAGACACGGCCACCCGAGCACCCTGGCTCGGTTCCATCCATGCAGAGGTAACTCTTGCCCATTGGCCACGACATCTCTGCTCAAGGAAGGAACCGACCCACGTCCTGCAAGGTAACCAAGTGACGAGGCCCAGAAACGGTCAAAAGGCCAAATACACGTCGCCCGATGAGACGATCAACCGAGCGATCGACCAACGATCGTCCCGCTCCAATCTCCTTCCGTCGGACAGTTCAAGTGTGTCGCCAGCAGTCGGCGAGCATTGGCTGTCCGCACCTCACTGGCGCTTCGTCCTCGACTTCACTGCTGCTGCGTCCGGACTCAGCTCCCAACAAAGACGACGACCAGGAAATACTAGCGGTCGCTCCAGAGATGTTACTTATCGATAAGCGCTGCTGCTGCCACTCACGGGCAAGCAAACCAGCAACCAAGTGACGCCAGTAAATCGAATTAAAAGAAAAAACGAGGCGACAGAACCACCAAAACAAGATGACGAGCAATGAACAGCATGACCCAGAGCCGCGCACGGCTCAGTTACCTTACTCTTAATTTCTATTCGATGTTTACATTCTTCTTTTCCAGAAAACTCTGTCCTGTAATTGTTAGACTACATTTTATATCCGATTTGGTTTTATTATTTTCAGTTATTATGCTGTCCAAATTGTAAAACTCGTCTGCTACAGCTACCACATCATTATTTACCCTAATTCTCTAGAAACCATCTGACATAATTCTACAAGACCCCATTACCATTGTGTTAGTTTTATTCTCGTCCATCTTGTAATCAACTTTAGAGACCATTACTAATCTGCAGTAATATGTTGTTAGTGTAACTATTGATATTGCGTTTTATTACGAGTTGGATGTTAATGTAATTCCTCGACACTTGTACGCAAGCACCAGTTCTTAAATTGATGTCTAGAATCTTAAATTTGTGTTTTACGGTCCGTAATATGTATAGTATCGAATAAGACTACATTACAGACAATTCATAGATTATTTTTTTTTTTTTTTTTTAGTTTGTGGTAAGGTCTTATGGGACCAAACTGCTGAGGTCATCGGTCCCTAACCTTGCCCACTACTTAATCTAACTGAAACTAACTTACGCTAAGGACAACGCACACACCTATGCCCGAGGGAGGACTCGAACCTCCGACGGGGGGAGCCACGCGGACCGTGACAAGGCGCCCAAGACCGCTCGGCTACCCCGCTCAGCACAGTTTTTTCTGATATTTTTCACCGTCTCTGTTTTACAAGAGAAGGCACTACGCATGGGCTGAAGAGTATTCATGTATCATAGAAGACTCACTCACTTATAATACGGGAACCAGGTATTGCCTCCATGTTTTTTATTTATAAAAGCAGTACACAGTTTCCTCTTCACTTTTCTCATTTAGTTTCCTCTTATGATGTTGGGTTTGCTTTCGATCGTCGAAAACACAGCAGACGCAAACTAGGAAGTTAGAATGGCTGCACTACAAACTTCAGAAGTACCGACGAAGCTTTGGCTGCAGTTGGAGTAAATTGTTTTGAGTATTCGTGAAGAACTTTTTGCTGCGTGTTAGGGACTGGAGCTGCATTTCGTAGCAAATCCGTCGGAGAATCTTCAAAGCGAGGGTCGCATCCCGTTCAAAGAGGCCAGCAAACAGTTCATATCACGAGGCGGGTTGAGAAAGCGCTCAAAACCGGGGCGCTCTGAAACTTTTTGGAGAGACGCTACGAGTTTGTTTTCATATAAATGCCACTTTACAGCTATTTCGCTAATGACAACACATTTTCACGATGAATAACATCTGAATAGATTGGTGATATCATTATTTATGCTACAAAGTGATTCGCTAAACTGTTGTAATCAATTAATCCATGAGGAAACTACCGATATTGTCCCTTGTGAGTTGACGTTGAAAAAATTGCTTGGGGTACATTCGTAATTGATCTCGACATTCGGTGATTTAGACTCAAACGACACTTCAAAAGTAAGCCTGCATCCCTTATGCCAGTCTAGACATACGCTGTCCAGTCACACCTACTTGCCTACTTTTGAGAAGCCTGAATAATCGTCTTTTGCAGCGCGCAACAGTGTGAGATTTGCAGGAAGAATGTCAATGAGGTTCTGGAAGATACAGACATGGATGTGGAGCTATGCCAACTCCAGTGTCATGGCCAGCTGGACTAGATTTCTCCGTTGAGGATCCATCGATGTGGCCCAACAGATTCTCGATTGAGGTAAAATCCGGGGAAACTTCCTGGCAGATTAAAACTGTGTGCCCGACCGAGACTCGAACTCGGGACCTTTGCCTTTCGCGGGCAAGTGCTCTACCATCTGCGCTACCGAAGCACGACTCACGCGCAGTCCTCACAGCTTTACTTCTGCCAGTATCGTGTCTCCTACCTTCCAAACTTTATAGAAGCTCTCCTGCGAACGTTACAGAACTAGCACTCCTGAAAGAAAGGATATTGCGGAGATATGGCTTAGTCACAGCCTGGGGGATGTTTCCAGAATGAGATTTTCACTCTGCAGCGGAGTGTGCTCTGATATGAAACTTCCTGGCAGATTAAAACTGTGTGCCCGGCCGAGTTCGAGTCTCGGTCGGGCACACAGTTTTAATCTGCCAGGAAGTTTCAGATCAGCGCACACTCCGCTGCAGAGTGAAAATCTCATTCAGAAAATCCGGAGAGTTTGGTAGCCAGAAGAGTACGGTAAACACATCCTGGTGCTCTTAGAACAACACTCGGTCATTGCGATCTGTCTGACACATTGCATTGTTCTGCTGGTAGACGACATCGTGTCGAGGAAACACAGACTGCCTGTAGCGGTGGACAGGTCCCCAAAGATGGTTGCATACTTGTGTTGATATAATGTGCCTTCGAGAATGACGAAATAACGCAAGAAACGTCATGAAAACATTTCCCACAGCCGGCCGCTGGTGGCCGAGCGGTTCTGGCGCTACAGTCTGGAACCGCGCGACCGCTACGGTCGCAGGTTCGAATCCTGCCTCGGGCATGGATGTGTGTGTTGTCCTTAGGTTAGTTAGGTTTAAGTAGTTCTAAGTTCTAGGGGACTTATGACCTCAGCAGTTGAGTCCCATAGTGCTCAGAGCCATTTGAACCAGCCATTTCCCACACCACAACGCTCCTTCCTCCAACCTGGATCCATCCGACGATTGTTGCAGGGCCGTAGGCGCCAGCGGCCATCTGCCCGACGAATTATGATGATGATGATGATGATGAAATGATAAGGACAACACAAACTCCCATTCTCCACCGGTGGGGTGCTAACGTTGCGTCACAGCGGAAATATTCACGGCTGCATTACCGATCATAAGCCGCGCTAGCACGTGATGCGCGGTTCATGGCTGTTACCAAGTATAATAAGCGTAGACGTAGACCTGAAAGTGGCGGCAACATCAGCGCTAGTGAGGACAACGACGTACTCCAAGCTACAGCTGCGACTCGCTGAGAGGGTGAGTATCTCTCTCGACCTTTCTGTTAAAGCGCACGATGCATCACAGTAAGCACCCGCCAGCAGAAAGAGGACCCTCGTAGTCACCTTAACCAGGGTGGCCCTTACGATTGCTTCCGGCCAGCGAAGTCAGGTCTCGTTGCTCGGAGATTGGGGGTACTGGAGTGATGGTAATTCTGAGAATAGCCGGACGGTTTAGTACTCATCCACATGAAGTAACTGTAGCATGAATTGCAAAGTAGCGGTTCGACCATCCTTTGTGGGGCTTCGCAATCTAGCTACATACCAGGAATAGTTATTGCGGGGTTTGGAAAATTACTCTGCCCCCAGGAGAAGACAGTCCTCTGATTAGGCAAGCCTAAGATGGTCATAACAGTAGGAGGAATTTGGTTTGACAACAGTTCTTTAACAATTAATTCCACCGGTTTTTGAAATAATAGTCAGATCAACCTGTAACATACGTCGATCGATTCGTAATTTTATCTGCAATCCGAATATGCGACCGGAAATGTATCTCTCTCTCTCTCTCTCTCTCTCTTCTCTCTCTCTCTCTCTCTCTCTCTCTCTCTCTCCCTCTCTCATTGTGAGGAAGCTGGACAGCGAGGCAGTAGTAGTTCCTCGAGAAAGGCAACTAGTCGGAAATTTATAAATTTCTGCTTTTTTTGACGATTATGGTGCTGAGTAGATCAATCCATTTTTTACTGCAAAAAGGAAACTTGTTTGCACGCGATTGCAATTTTTCGTTTACCGCGAATAAGTCTGGGATATGCTGGTGGAAGGTGTAAAGCAACTTATAGTGGATAACATTGTTGAACTCATAAAACTTCCATCAAAAAACGATACTAAGTTTTCCGTGGTTCAAATGAAGTTGGATTCGTAAAATTTTGAACATAGCTGCTAAGGTTCAGTGACCGTGTCAGAATTATATTGTAACAAATAAGCCCTCGGTCACAAATATTAAGTCAAAATTGACCTGGTTTCGACGCTACTATGAGCGTCGTCTTCAGAATTAGACTAACTCTACTAAAACATTAGGTATATAGTACATTAATAAAATTAAAATTTGTACTCTTTTCGAGTCAGTAAAAACTTTAATCTTATTAATGCACTTTATACCTAATGTTTTAGTACAGTTAGTCTAATTCTGAAGACGACGCTCATAGTAGCGTCGAAACCAGGTCAATTTTGACTTAATATTTGTGACCGAGGGCTTATTTGTTACAATAGAAGTTGGATTCTTTTATCGACTAAAGTACGTGGTGGCCTACATCTCATAAAAGAACCTGCCTGATCAGTGGCTCGTATTGTGAAGTCATTCTTAGACACCTGAAAATGGTTTTCACTACTTCAGGATACCATGAGATGACCTTATCAGCTGAAAATCCGCACAGCATCACGTGCAACATGAATATTAGTGGGTTGACGATGGACACTTTTAGGCTGAGAAAATAGAACCAACATTTGCGGCGCCCTTCAAAGAAAGCCTATTTGTCAGGGCCGTCTATAAATAACAACAAAATGGATGATATACAGAAATCTCTGTTCTGTATCCCTATAGACAAGATGCAGTTTTGTGATTCTGTCAATTCATGGACGACGACAACGTCACCTCGTGATTTAGCTGAAGATAACTGAGTAATTCAGTCCACAAAAGTCATACATTATTCAGAAATATGTAATAAACTATGTTTATTACAATACAAGACGTTTGTATGTACAGTTCTATTTTAAAACAAGTAGCTTGAGACTCAAATTGATTTGAAAATCCAGTGTCTTGATGAAAAGAGAACATGTTCAACATCACCAGAGTCATCCCTTCTTTCCCTTACGTCACACTTGACAGTTACCTGAAACAGGATGGCCAAAAACAGTCTGAAAAGCTTTTAATGACATCGCGGGGCAGGCTGTGCTAAGAAATAACTGTTGCGCCCTTTACTATTTATTTAGTTAGGCAGTCAGGTCGTCGTGTGCGCAAATTCATGCAGTTTGCCCAGAGACAGTATCGCCAAATTTGTCCTACGTTTGGTTTTCTCAGACCGAACAAATATGGCTTTTGCTAACCTAGCTTAAATTTATCACTTCCGAAAAAGGCAGATATCAACTCGTAATGAGCATTTGAACAAGTGGTAACTCACGGTCCCACAGAAGTACGTGGATTACCGCATTTTAGCACTCGCAACGATCTGAAGGGCTACATTCAGTACTAAATTCAGCGCAAAGTATGGACTTTTTCCTTCGTCTGGTTTCCTCAAACCGAAAAAACGTGGATTTTCCTCACCTAACATAATTTTTTTTTTTTCCTTAACAATTATTTCTCGGCACAATTTGCCCTACAACACCCTTACAGGCTTTTCAGATTGCTTCTGACTAGCATGTACCGGGTAACCAAAAGTCAGTATAAATTTGAAAACTTAATAAACCACGGAATAATGTAGATAGAGAGGTAAAAATTGACAAACATGCTTGGAATGACATGGGGTTTTATTACAACAAAAAAAACCGTTATCGGGCCTTTTTTCTTCGAGGAAATGCGTGATTCTGGTTTTGTAACTGCTACCGTGACGGGTGAGAGGTACGCCGATACGTTACAGATTCGCATCATCCCCAGCCAGGCTGATAAACACCTGCTGGAACGTACGATGTTTATGCAGGATGGTGCTCCACCCCATATTGCTAGATGCGTGAAAGATCTCTTGCGCGCGTCGTTTGGTGATGATCGTGTGCTCAGCCGCCACTTTCGTCATGCTTGGCCTCACAGGTCCCCAGACCTCGGTCCGTGCGATTATTGGCTTTGGGGTTACGTGAAGTCGCAAGTTTATCGTGATCGACCGGCATCTCTAGGGATGCTGAAAGACAACATCCGACGCCAATGCCTCAGCATAACTCCGGACATGCTTTACAGTGCTGTTCACAACATTATTCCTCGACTACGGCTATTGTTGAGGAATGATGGTGGGTATATTGAGCATTTCCTGTAAAGAATATCATCTTTGCTTTGTCTTACTCTGTTATGATAATTGTTGCTATTCTGATCAGGTGAAGCGCCATCTGTCGGACATTTTTCGAACTTTTTTATTTTTTTGGTTCTAATAAAACCCCATGTCATTCCAAACATGTGTGTGTCAATTTGTACCTCTCTATCTACATTATTCCGTGATTTATTCAGTTTTCAAATTTATACTGACTTTTTGATCACCCGGTGTAATAAGCAAGTATATTTAAATCAAGAAACCAGAAATACATGACACGAGATAATGTGCATCAAATCGCTTTTATTCAGTTCTTTGTTTCTACTGTAAAAGTAAGATACATATACATGGTGCCTTTCTGCAATAAGCGGTTCACGTTTTGACACGTTATAAATCGTTCACATCATTAGCAGTGGCATGCAACTACGGCAGTTTGGTCCCTTTCATCCCTAAACCAACCAACCAACCATGCAACTACCACATTTCTCTACCGTGGGCCGTAGGTGAAATTTTAACTCAAGGTAAGAGCAGCTAAATATGTCGCTAACGGATCGCATTTGGACGCAAGTTTTCCGAAACCTTTTTAATTCTATTGTCGTATACTTCCAGTCTCTTCAGTTCCCTACACCCAGCGTTTCTAAACTGATAGTGGCTGAACCTCTGACTATTCGACGAAAAATAAAACAGACAAGCTAATGAATCCACGCTTTTGAAAACTTTGCAAGGGAACGAATATCTGCACCAGTTTGTTCGTAATGCGGCAGAGTGCAAGCGCAGTGCATTTAAAATTCGTCGTGGGCCTCGTAGCAGGTTTATTATCGGTACTGCGTAACGTACCAGGAACAAGTGCCACTCCGCCACGGTCGGCGACCACGTGTGGTGGCGCAAGAACGTGTACGTGCCCGGAGTGCAGCTCGAGCGAGGCGAGCCGCCGGTTTCGCAGCCGCCTCAGTCGCTGCACGGCCGCCTCCCGCCCGCCGTGTCCCCGTTTCCAGCGCCTGCCGTCTGTCCCCAGCTGCGCGGCCCTCGCTTCATCACTCTGACGTCACAGACACACCAAGCAAACGCGACAAGCGACGTCCCTCTGACAATATTGCCACCATTTCGCCAGGAACTACCTTTCTACCACTGCAATCAATTCAATTTCGAAACATTTTTGTGCCTCTTAGCCTCCATGACTAGGAACTTTTACAGATACTTCGTTTTTGTTATCGCTGAAACCCTGTTAGACTATGTTTAAATCGGTTTCTAATCATGTAATATGCACATATCCAGCCCCTTCTCTTAATTATAGTGAGGTGGCGCAGTGGCTAGCACACTGGACTCGCATTCGGGAGGACGACGGTTCAATCCGGCATCCAGCCATCGTGATTTAGGTTTTCCGTGATTTCCCTAAATCGCTCCAGATAAATGCCGGGATGGTTCATTTGAAAAGGGCACGGCCGACTTCCTTCGCTGTTCTTCCCTAATCCGATGAGACCGATGACCTCGCTGTCTAGTCTCCTCCCCCAAACAACCCAACCTTAATATGTATTTCATCTTTCTACTGTCCATAATTCGCCGGCTGGTGGGCTAGTTTTATTCTGATACCGTCAATACTGTAAGAGGCAGTCAAATGAGAACGAGGCAGATGGGAAAAAATAAGTAAACCGTTTATTATTTCAAAAGTAATCGCCATAATCGTTAACACATTTATTCCACTGTGGGACACAACGGGCAGTTCCATCACGGAAAAATGTTTGCGGTTGTCCACTATAACGGAACCTATTAAAGGCTTTACTTTACCGAAGTATGCGATACCCTCCAAATTCAACCTGTTTAACGAGTATTTATGATTATAGAAAAGGTATTGTGTATGTTAACAATGATTGCATAACATGTCTCCATAAACAGTCAACCCATTAGATTATACTGAATAACTGACCCACACAAAAGTTAATATCACTTGATCACTGATACAGCAAATGTCATCAGGTAAAAACACTAAGTTCATCTTAAATAATTAATATGAAGTACGAAAAATAGTGGCCAACTTACGTATTTTAGATCTCCTTAAATAAAAATCACCCAGTGAAACCTATTTGTTCACTAGGACCTTTTTCACTCACTATTCACGTAAACACTCCTATTTTAGACGAAAACCAATGTAATTCTTAATAATTCATGTTATTTACTTATTTATCCAAATTAGAGAAGTCAATTGACAAACTTCTAAATAACGGCCTTATTGTAACAAACAATTATTCTGTCAAGTCAACAAATCTGTTTGTCATTTTAATAACCTGTTAAATTATGTCACTCGATATAAATTAACAACTTTTCTGCACAAATTACGATAACAGATGTACATGTGACTTATAACCTATATCTCTTTTTAGTAGTTCTTTGACAAGGTTATAAATACAAGCAGCAAGAAGGGTCGGGAGCGGAGTCTGAATGTCACTTTGGTAAAGTGTATGTGTGTTATTGTTCGAGGTACATAAACATTGCAAAGAAGATGTAAAAGAAGTGCTACTTTGTGTTGTGTCATTGTCTTTGGTGGACATTGGAATTAAGATGGCCACGAGAGTAATAAATATTTGAAGTTTAAATATTTGTTAGTTTCGCTCATTATTTATCATCAAAAGCACATCAGAAGCACGGGACCCCATCTTGTTACCCATAGACAACCAGATTTAGAGCCACCATTAGCATCGAGACACAGCAGCGATCCAGCAAGCAGCAGCGATTACCACAATGCATTTTAATGGCGCCAACCTAACATCAAGTGCCAACAAGCTCCGTAAATGGGAGTGAAGTAGTGCGATTATAGCAATATCTACGACTAGGCGACCATTATACCACGGAACCATGATTGAATCCTGGAGTGCAGCTCTCCGCTTAAAGCAAGCTCCAAAAACATGAAAACCTCATCGGGACTCTTATGTGGGATGTGGAAAGGCTTCCCAGAGAAACTTCTGCAATGGGCTCGAAACCAACATGGCAACATCAGGGAGGACGACTACAGTGCACAAGGTTTAGCTGGTAGCCCTTACACATCCTCTATACAACAACATCTCGTCATGCGATTTCCATAGTTTTGGAAGTCGACGAAATACATTTGTGGCCGTCGTATTGCTTAGGACGAAGAGGTTCTGGAAATTTGTGATAAGGTCTTATGGGACCAAACTGCGGAGGTCATCAGTCCCTAAACTTACGCACTACTTAACCTAACTTAAACTTACTTACGCTAAGGACAACACACACACACCCATGCGCGAGGGAGGACTCGAACCTCCGACAGGGGGAATCGCGCGGGCCGTGACAAGGCGCCCTAGACCGCACGGCCACCCCGCGCGGCCGAAGAGGTTCCTTCCTGGATACATTCATGATTCTTTAGGCAACCGCAAACATTTTTCCATGAATGAATTGACCGTCTTGCCTCGCACGTCGGTAAATGTACAAATATTAACAGTTATGACGCTTACTTTCGAAATAATAAACAGTCTACTTACCTTTTCCCGTCAGTCTCCTTGTCCCTCATAAGGGACAGTTTAGAGACGTTTCTGCGCAGCTCAGCTAGTTCTGTCACTTCATCTAGGATCTATTTTTCAGTTTCCAAACTTGTGTATCAGGTTCGTTTTTGGCAGTATGCTGTCGTTCGTCCAGAAAATGTGGGTGAATAAAACCTGTCCCTTTCTCCTGAGGATGTCAATAACATTTCCGAAGCTCTTGTGCACTTGGCAATTATTTCTGAACTTCTAACCTCATTCTTACTTCATTCTTTTAAATTGTTGTTAAAACCACCTTTTTGTGATCCTTCATCGAGCTTTTGATATTTTCATTTCAGGGACTTTTATCTAAAACTAGGCTTTTCCGCTGAATGCAGATTCGAACTTATAATCGTCAGATAGTTTCATATATCGGCTCTTCGTGAGATGTCACAAATTTTCACGGGGGCTTATTTCATTTTATTTCCTTCTAAGAAATTTCGTTTGTTCGAAATCGTTTGTTTGTGTGTGTGTGTGCATGTGTGTATGTGTGTTAGAGAGATAGAGATAGATAGATAGATAGATAGATAGATAGAGAGAGAGAGTAGATGTGCATTTTATGCGTTTGGTAGATGACAAACTATGGAGTCCGCTGTTCCTTTCAGTTCGGTGAACGGACTCGAATTCCGCGAAGTGCGTGGATGTCTCCTTTGCCCGGAGACGTATTCTGTCTTTGGTGTGGTGTTTATTCAGACATTGTTGACTTTCCGTAGATAACGCAATACAAAGACAACCTCAACACGAGATAAGTGGTGAAATTGACAGGAGCATGTGCATCGAACACTCCACTCCCCAGAAGAGAAGTACAACCCTTTTATGATAAGATAGAAGTGCTACTTGAGATGATTCCAGCCTGCACTCAATATAAACTGGATGCCGAACTACCACGCTTGCTCAGAAGGAATACACGACACACTGTTTTCCACTAGTACACCTTAGTATTCAAATACGAACGACAAGAAAACCGTATATCAACTATTTTTTGCTTGCAGCTGTTTTTGAGATTGAACTCACGTCAGAAAAGAGACGATGAAAAACTGAGACTTAACACAACGAAAAACTCATTCTTTAAAAACAATAATTAAATTGACAGTATCTTTACCACGGATTAGATGACACTGTATGCTATTTACAACAGGGCATGTATACAACAGACAACGAGTAGATTCCACTTAATGCTGTACTGAAACATAACCTCACAGATTAAATCTATGTTCTCGTTTTGACTGGTAACACAATTACCTGTTGTCATAAGAACATCATAAGGCAGAGGAACTATCAGTTCCACAATAACATTTCTAGTCCTGGTCCAGCAACATTTTTTTTTAACGAGCCAAGAACTATCACTCTTCATTAAACTGAAAGAGAGGTCTTGAACAAAAAGAATTATAGTCTGGAACCTAAAGAAATGTAGTAACAATGCTAACTACAATCATGAACTATAAGACGGATTACCGGTAGGTTATTAGATGGAGTACAAATTCGTAGTGTGTAAGTATGGGGAACTGAACTGTGATGTTGCTAAAAAATGACCTATAAATAACTTGAGCGATTCACGTAAATAACAGGTTACCGATTGGGGATTTGAATCCCTTTCCAGAAAATACTAATTAGTGTTTCTTTTCTCAGCCTACCCCATCCGATTTTGCCGTCAGTAGTAGGTAGGTCTACAGCTAAAAGACCCCAAATCTGTTGTAAAAGATACTAACAAATAAATATACGTCTAAAGAAACACTAGTAAAAAGAAACACTAGTAATAGTTTGTCACAAGAAGAATCACAGTTTTAAAAAACAACACGAGGAACACTTGAGTTGGAACGATCACATAGATAACGTTGTGGGTAAAGCAAACCAAAGACTACGAATTATTGGCAGAACACTGAGAACATGCAACAGGATACTAAAGACACTGCCTACACTGTGCTTGTACTTCGTCTTCTGGAGCACTGCTGTGTGTGGTGTGGAATCCACATCAGATAGAATCAGCGGAGGACTTTACAACTATCGTGAAATAGGGGACAGAGCGCCATGGATGAGATACGTGAATTGGGGTAGCAATCATTTTTCGTTGTGGTAGGATCTTCTCGTGAAATTTTAATCACTACCTTTCTCCTCAGCCAACCTACATAGGGAGAAATGATCGTCATAATAATAAAATAAGAGAAGTGAGAGCTAGTACAGACAGATTTGGCCTTCCGGAGTGGCCGAGCGGTTCTAGGCGCTACAGTCTGGAACCGCGCGACCGCTACGGTCGCATGTTCCAATCCTGCCTCAAGCATGCATGTGTGTGATGTCCTTAGGTTATTTAGGTTTAAGTCGTTCTAAGTCTAGGGGACTGATGACCTCAGAAGTTAAGTCCCAGAGTGCTCAGAGCCATTTGAACAATATTTTTGAACAGACAGATTTAAACGTTCGTTTTTCCCACGTGGAGTTCGAGTGTGGAATTGTAGAGAAATAACTTGAAAGTGGTTCGGTGAATTTAGAGTAATCATGTAAATGTAAATATAGAATAATCATGAAGCTGTAGATGAAGATGAACGTGAAAACACAATACACAAATGTTACATCATGCCTCAGATGGATGAAATTAAAGTGAATCATCAATGACTTGGTAATAGTGGGAAGTGTGTGTGTGGGGGGGATTGTAGACGGAGGCCAAGGTGCGAATACGGTTTCTGACGAAAACGACGGAGAAGATAATCGAATTTACTAAAACTGCCGTGGCAAGTAATTTTACACACAGCAAATTTGCTGAAAAAATCTTCTTACGTAAAATGTCTTAACTTCCCTGACTTATTCACATACGTTTGGCTCTTTTAAAGGTAGCGGAGAAAGTTTCCTCGGCATTGATGCCAGATGAAATAACAGAAACACGCAGCTGCACATTAAATTAACACGGTGGAGAGCTGCGAGAGCTGGCGGGCTCTTTCGAGCGCCGCGCTCCGGTATTCACAGCGCGCTTTTGCCGGTGGAACGCGTTCAAACAAGAAAAGCTGCGCCGCTTTGTTCCCGGCCATTACTCAGGCAGCGCGCATCAGCCGCGCATAGGCCGGCGCACCGCTACGTCAGCCTTGTAGACCGCCAATTGTGCGTCGTGATTGTATGCGCGCGCGCGGAGTCAGTTTCACACACGGAGCGTGTGCAGTCGTTTCTCTTCCCGGTAAAAGTCTTTCGGTTGCACAGAGCAGACAGTGAACGAAGGTGACGCTAATGTAACTGATAGCGAAAGGAGGCAGAGACCTACAATTAGTCAATAGTTTTCGCTTTCTTCATTTACTAAAACGCGTTTCAGAGCGTATGCACCATTCACAGGCTATGTACAACTTATGTATTCTTCTGCAGCAGCTTTCACCGCGTAGTTTGTATATTTTCTCATTGATGTTTCTGGCTCCAAAGTACTACAAACTGACACAACATATTTTGGAGACAGTAGTCAACAACTGTTTATGGTTTCCTCTCCTTCATTAAGAGCTAAAACCAACGGTCACCAGTATGTTTATGTTTCGAAAATAAACTGTTTGAATACATATATAGGGTATTTCAAAATTATACCGACAAACTTCGCGGCGATGAAAAAGTGTCTTGAGTAACAATATAAGGATAGGAATCAGTGTCCGGAAAAGTCATCCCACGACGGTACAGAGAGTCGACGTTACAGGCGCCAGCGCCTGTATATGCATGTATAAGCAGAGTGATTCCGTGATTATGTTACAAACTTTCCGGGACGATGGGCTCAAATGGCTCTGAGCACTATGGGACTCAACATCCCAGGTCACAAGTCCCCTAGAACTTAGAACTACTTAAACCTAACTAATCTAAGGACATCACACACACCCATGCCCGAGGCAGGATTCGAACCTGCGACCGTAGCAGCCCCGCGGTTCCGGACTGCAGCGCCAGAACCGCACGCCGGGACGATGGAAAAGGATAAATGTCTTACTTTGAGGTAAGGGACCCTGGTCCAAAAACGAACAAGGCGAAAGATATAAACGAAAATCGTTCTTATACCTGGTACTGTTTTTCCTAATATTTTAGATTAGGCAACCATCAGAGGTGGTTGTATGGACAAAGCCAAGAAAAAAATGTCAATTATGCATGGACTGTAAAATGCTCGTCTTAGGTGCTATGAGCCTTGTTCGTCTTCGCTGATGTATTTCACAGTAGCGAAGATGAACAAGGGCCCAAAACTCTTGAAGTATGCATTTTAGAGACCACGCATAACGGAGATTTTTTTGTTGTTTTGGTCCACACGACTACCTCTGAAAGTTGCATACCCTAAAATCTTAGGAAAAACGGTACCGGTGTCACAGGTATAAGAACGGTTTTCACTGCTAACTTTCGACTCGTTCGTTTTCGAACCAAAGTCCCTTTCCTCGAAGTGATACACTTATCATTATCCACGAATCCTTAAAGTTTTTAACATCAACACGGAATCATCCTGTGTATACACACATACATAGACGCAGGTGCCTATAACTTCGACATTCTGTACCGTCGTTGGATGAAGTTTCCGGACACGGGTTCCTATCCTCATCTTGTTGCTCAACGCACTTTCACACAGCCTCGAAGTTTGTCGGTTTAATTTTGAAACAGTCTATGTAATGGCTCGATGGTAAAGTGCGAGACTGTGGATCCCAAGTTCTGGAGTTATATTCTGGATCAGTCCTAGGAAAGTTGTCACTTTTCAACAGTAATGTTAAAGAAGCCGGTTTTCACAGTCTTCGGAGTCCATGCTAAACGTTAATTCCACCTGTAACTACTTGGGTAAGTCAGTTCTAACGTCGGAGGAAGGACTATAGGAGCTGTCGTAGTAAATCACCTTGGTCTTCAAAGCAATCTCGGGACGACGGCAGTTTGATATTTTCTTGAATATTTATGCTGTATTTAGACCGCCTCCGTGAGCGATTGTTTAGCGATGCTGCCTTCGATGTGGAAGGACTCGTGATCGATTCTCTTTACCACCTCGACCTTCTGGGGCAGGGGTATCCGGAACGGAGTGCACTCAGCCTCGTGAGGCTAAATGAGGAGCTGCTTGAACAGAAAAGCAGCTGTCTCATCAACATTCAGCTAAACTGGGAATAACGGCTGGAAGCATTGGCGACATGCTGATCGCATTTCACACGATCACCAAAAAATGGTTCAAATGGCTCTGAGCACTATGGGACTTAACATATGTGGTCATCAGTCCCCTAGAACTTAGAACTACTTAAACCTAACTAACCTAAGGACATCACACACATCCATGCCCGAGGCAGGATCCGAACCTGCGACCGTAGCGGTTACGCGGTGCCAGACTGAAGCGCCTAGAACCGCCGGCCACACCGGCAGGAACACGATCACAGATCACTGCTGCTACTGCGTTGCAGGCAGCTGTTGGCCAGTCGGAACAGTACTAAGGCCTATTAGGTAAGAGATGTTTACTTTTATTCTGTATTTGTGTACAACGCCGAATATTCATTCTCCTGACGTTGGTAGCATTTAAGTCTAGGCAACTTATATGTTGTATGTTCGACAATGAGAGGTGCGATCCACATGTTTTTCGCTTTTGTACCGTTCCTAGTATTAAATATTTATAGTTCCATCTCTTTTCAATTTCTTTGATCTGTACATCAGACAGGTGAATTCCTTGCCCAGGATTTATTTATCGTTTAATGTTTTCTACCTAAATAATGGAAAGTATTTCTGTGGGTTGCTGATACTTGAAATTGTATATTTTTCTTTTTAATTTTTTGGTTTACTGGGTAAGCTGATAAGCTGGTGATCGAATGCCTGTAGTTCTGATCAAAAGTTTGCCAGTTAAGCCATCAACGAACAGTGTCTTAGACAAACTGTGCTATGAGGATCTGTCGGGTTTGTACCGCTGACAGAGGTGGCGTGGTAGCAAGACGTTGCACACAAAGTCGTAACGACGACAAATGGAGAGATGGATCCTTCAGAAAGAATATGGTCAATTCCCCTCTCATGTTTCCCCTCTCCGAGATTACCTCTTTTTCATTAACCTTCCATCCAAAATACCCTTGGTTGATGGGAGTTGTCCCCGTCAAAAACACGAGTTCGTTGGTGGTTTGTAATTGTATGTATGTGTTCCACCTCCAGAATAGAGTTACAACTGAATTCTATTCGAATTAAATGGCACAAGCTGCTGACTGGTAACGGCTTATTCGCAGTCAGACACTATAACTGAGTCTGTGTAAGTTCATCCCTGAAAGTTGCAGGGGGCTGAGCGTGGTAGCTTGGCGGTCATACCTCAACCAATAACATACCGCGATTTTGTAAACGTCTCTTTGGCAACATTTGTGTTGTTACGCCTCTGTAGACGGCTGCTGTTTTCGCCTGCAGTCTTTGGAAGCTGGCAACAGCGCTGCGAGCTGTCAGGGAGTTCTTAAGCCGTCTCGACTGTAGTCATGGGAATAAGGGATGATGTTTTCCGGCTGATCGTCACAACTGGCGTCACACGGTTGTAAATGCGTTTCAGACCTGTATTCAATGCTAGAACAATTCAGAAATGGCCGGCCGGTGTGGCCGAGTGGTTCTAGGCTTTTCAGTCTGGAACCGCGCGACCGCTGCGGTCGCAGGTTCGAATCCTGCCTCGCGCATGGATGTGTGTGATGTCCTTAGGTTAGATAGGTTTAAGTAGTTCTATGTCCTTAGGTTAGACAGGTTTAAGTAGTTCTAAGTCTAGGGGACTGATGGCCTCAGATGTTAAGTTCCATAGTGCTGAGAACTATTTGAACCAATTCAGAAATGAAAAGTGAAAACAATATGAACTTGATTTTACAATAGCCGAAAGTGTTGTAAACAACGAAGTTTGATAACTTTTCCTGAGCTGGAGATCTCTGAATTCTTTTACTGTATTTCTTAGGCCTAAAGTCAGACAAATAGTGCCATAACGTGTTTCGACTTTCAGTACCTTATCGTCATATGTTTCGAATCCTTTACATAGTAACTTGCCACCTGAGCAGTTGGCGAGTTACTTTGTAACAGATTCAGAACATTTGAATGTGAGTTAGCTATGAAGTCGAAATCGGTCGTCATACTATGTCAACGAAACAGTTATTATGTTGCGAGGTGCCAGGGCTAGCAGTGTATTTAACACTAAATTCTTCTAGAATCTTCACATGGAAATGATGCTCTAAGCCCCCCCTTTTCTAACTCTGACTTTTGCTGTTGTACATGGATTAAGAAGAAACACGAACTGACTGTAATCGACCCTGCAAGTGGAGTAGAAGAGTTTGGCACCTGCAATAATCTAATTTGATAGAAATTAATTTGACAAAGGAAAGTTTCATTAACGTAGTGACAAATGAAAGGGTTGCTTTACCGATCCACAGAATGAAAGTTCTGACCAAAATAACAATTTGATTTATTATGACTAAACTCAAAATAATAAACAAAACACATGAAACATTTACAACACGTCAAATTGGATACTCAAATAAATGCTGTGAAGCTGAAGTTGTCCATAAATTAGATTGTGACATTTATGACAAAGTGGTATGTGGAACCAATTCCTTGCAACTCACATCTTAAGAGAAACACCCAGCCAACCCAACATTAATTGCTGCTACAGTAGTGAGAACTCAGACAATGAACACCCAAGACAGAACCACGTTATAAAAGATGGGAACAGGCGCGCTCTCCTGAGCTCTGATTGTTACATAGCAAAATTCCCTGATTTGCCAGTGCTGCGGAAGTACATTACCAAGCTGTTTTCTTAACTGCAAGGACACGATCTGGCATACCGGAGGCTATGGCTGGTTGCTTCGACGTCCCGTCGTGGTGATGATAATGTCACGAGTATAGCCCCAAACAAATTCTCCCGGTCTGGTTGTTCCAGACTAAAGACTTCCTAGCAAGATAAATACGCCTCTGAGGGAGATGAAGAAGGCTCGCTACACAATCACTGACGGTACAGTGAGTGATTTTAACAAGTGAAGTCACACAGTAACTCCAATGCAATCAACTTTAGCTAAAACTGCTCAAGACGGACAACACAGGCCGCTTGTACGCAGAACGCTCAATTGACAACTGTACTCGGAAAGTTATGTTGAAGTCGAAACTTCCGCAACTTCGTCAAACAGTTACAATTAAATGAAAATATATTAGACAGCCAACGGAAGGCAGGCTGTCCAGAGCAGCGAGAGCTCTGTCTTGTAACCTACTCTGACTGAAAGGCGACTGCCGACTCTACCAAGAGCACCAGTACAAGCCGAACACAGAACATTACCGTCCCCACCACAGTGGCCGTGGTTAAACATGCCAATCAGCAACTCGAAAACCGGCGGAAAGTTCCACTTTATTGCCAAAGCACTACCATTCCACCAATGGAGATACTTGGTGCCAATTTCTGCGCCGATTTTGCTACGTCACGGAGCTATGCCCTGAGCAAGCCAATCACAGTTATGATTTTGCAGAAAACGCGGGAATTTGCCCGCCAAGACTGCCTGGGAAGTCATTCGCACGCCTCGCTGGTAGCCCGCCAGAAAGTTTTTTCACTAAGTTTCTGCGAAGTAACGGAACCTCTAGCCCAGCCGCTCCATCAGGCCCCTGTGGGCGTGTCGCCGCCGCTCTTATGACAATGTCGGCGTCTGGAAAGCATCCACTCGACTCCCTCACATCCGTCGGCTTAACCCTTCCAAGATCAGAAGAACCCGCCTGTCACCGGACCACTCGGGTGACCAGAGACGCTGCGTGGGAAGTCCGCGTGTGGAGGAATAGCAACTTTTCACCGCATGCAATTAGAAAGGAAGATCGAATTACTCAAAGTAAGATAGAAATATGAGAGGGGGCTCATGCCGCCTCTCAATGTCGCTATGCAAGGGGTTCGAATCATGTGATGATAACTCATTAAGAAGTCGAAACATATTATGCTATTGTGCCACCCTAAGTTGAGAAATACAGTAAAAAATTTCGTTGTTAAACGGTCACTGTGTTGCTCTTGGGCAGTTCGCCCAATCTGTCCTAGTTAGAAATCTCACTCAGATAATCGAGACAGTAGACAGAACGATGTGTCATTTGCAAAAACGCTATAAAACATAACTCCGCCTTCAATTGCCACAGCGCGAAGTACAGTCCCCGGTGTGAAAAATGGCACTGGCTCCGCGGTATTTTGTTCGCTCTTTTGGTACTGCAGAGCGAGGCAAACAGCAAAAAGAGAAAGGAAAAAGGTGGACCTGAAGGCGAGCGCAGAGGAAGTTGGCTGCACTGCCGTCGGTATTCCCCCCCTGCCCTTTCCGTGTCTTAGCCGTAGCCACTGTTGTTGTTGTTGTTGTTGGCCTAAGAACATTAGCCCTTCTTTTGCGAACTAGCGGCGGACGCGGGCAACTTTCAAACGCTTTTAATGAAGCCCGCCATCCCGTCCAGGAACGCGACGCCATTAACGGAGAAGTTTGCGGCCGGCTCGCCGCACGCAGTCACCTCGGCGCTGGGGTGGGGCCGAGCCGAGCCGGGCCGCGCCGGGCCGCAACACACAACCCATTCGTGCCTGCAGCTCGCAGGGCGCCGGCCAAAAACTCGGCGCCACGTGCTCGCACGCCTCCGCCTGCAGACTGTCTTAATTAGCCAGAGACGCCTCCATCGTTTCACTAAATTACACTCGTCCTGACTGTCCTTCGCCATTCTCAATATAAAATTTCTTTCCTTCGTGTGGGGCAGAGTCATTTCCATGGTTTCTGCCACAGTGCAGCAGACCTTTTTTGACAATAAACGATCTCACAGTTAACCAAATGTTCTGGGCTATTATGCCGCGGTCGAATGGATCCCACCGACGTTTCGTCCCCATCTGTGGGGAACATTTTCAAGGGTGATCGTAGCTTTTCTGACTGTCCGACTCACACTCTGGCTCGCTACTGACTACAGCAAAATTCTGGCGTGACGTCACATGTTTTGAATACGAGAGCGCATTCGGCTAATGTGGACTGCCGTCGTCCGCTGTTGCTGTCATCCCGTGGCGGAAGATTGGTAGACATCTTTCTTCAGCACCAGAATCCGAATGTTTTTTCAATTTCACGCCATCCTCCTTCCTACTGAAATTCCTGGGATGTTTTACAATCTCTTTGACCTCCCTGTATAGTCTTTCATGATATCCGCTTGAGGCTGCCAGTATTTGAGTCCTATCAAAATGAATGTGGTGGTCTCCTGGCAACAAAGCATGTTCCGTAACACCTCATCTGTCAGTCTCTCCTCTTCTCCTTGCGCTCTTCTAGTCGTTTTTTGATAGTTCTTATTGCAGTACTCACGTACACCACCGCACAACTACACAAAATCCTATAATTCCAGTTTTTCAGCGGCTGGCGACTTTTGGTGATCTTTTATCATCCGTGTGGGTGTATAGATTACCGTGATGGAAAAAGTTGGAATAGCAATGTACTCAGTAGCGAGCTAGGGTGTCAATAGGACATCCAAAAAAGTTACCATCCCCCTTGAAAATTTCCTCCGCAGATGGGGACGAAATGTTGGGTTTTAAGGTGAAATCCATTCGACAAAGGCTTAGCAGCCCTTATTATTTTATTAACTGTGACATTTCTAGCCGTGAATGTTTTCATTTTACAATAAACGATGTGTAAAATTCATGACGAGCTGCATCAAACGATACAGAAGACTGACGACTCATAAAAAAATGTCATAAACCTTAGTGATTTATTCTTGAGATCAAAACATTACAAAAACTTCATGTAAACATAGGCTCGAAAATCCTTCATTAGGGAGTCTAATAACCCCGTTTCTTCAGTTTAGTAATCACGAAGATAACAAGATATAGATAACTGAACTTTTTTGACATATCTGTCACCATCTACTGACTATAATGTCTTAAGGACGATGTATCTAAGTTTACCGTGGCAGAGATTAGCGGACAGCAATTATAAACATCTCCATTTTTCGTAGATGTTGCCGGCTCGCGCACTGTTTGACAAAATTCGGAGTATGACTCCTCCAGAGGCAGCGGTCTCATCAAGTTTACGAGAATACGTTATCCTGTTAGCGATTGGTTGTCTTGGTATATTCTTGAACTTAACTCTCTCAATAATATGGTTCCCTTCATCTCCGTAATACACTAACGGAAAGAAAAATTGCAGCACGAAGAAGGAGTTGTACGACGTAAAAGAAAGTTGTTCGGAGCGGCTGTAGGCGCAACAGTCTGGAGCCGCGCGACCGCTACGGTGACAGGTTCGAATCCTGCCTCGGGTATGGATGTGTGTGATGTCCTTGGTTAGGTTTAAGTAGTTCTAAGTTCTAGGGGACTGATGACCTCAGAAGTTAAGTCCCATAGTGCTCAGAGCCATTTCAACCATTTTTTTTTTAAGTTGGTAGCCGTGTTTCTGCATATGAAAGATGACGTTTACTCCAGTTTCGCACCAGCTGCATAAGAGTGGGGCTTGTAGTGCCACTATGGGGAAGCAAACCAGGTTTGCTTAAAAACACACCGTAATGGGCGTTAATGTTAGTTACCTTTTAGATTGGACGTGGTGAGTCAGGAAGACCTTTAAGCCGACAAAGACACCATTAGCAACACCACATTGAGTTTTGAAGAAGTCGTTTAATAGGTGTGTGACAAGCTGAATGTTCCTTCCGCGACACTGCAGAAATACTTGGTAGGAATACAGCCAATGTATATAAATGCTGGCACCGCTTGACCCGAGAATGTACGGTTGCAAGCAGACCGGGGTCCAGACGGCCACATGGCGCTACTGAGAGTTTAAATGGCTCTGAGCACTATGGGGTAACTTCTGACGTCATCAGTCCCCTAGAACTTAGAACTACTTAAACCTAACTAACCTAAGGACAACACACACATCCATGCCCGAGGCAGGATTCGAACCCGCGACCGTAGCGGTCGCGCGGTTCCAGACTGTAGCGCCTAGAACCGCTCGGCCACTCCGGCCGGCTAATACTGAGAGGGAAGACCACGATAATCGGCATATGGCTGTGGCACATCGTACTGCATCTGCAGCAGCAAGCAGCAGTTGGCACCACAATGGCACGACGAACTGTTATAAAACTGTTAATTGAAGGACAGCATCGAGCCAGATGCCCTGTAGCGTACATTCCACTAACCCCAAAACGCGGCCATTTACGACTTAGCTCGGTGTCAAGCAAGAGTTCATTGGACGACAGGGTGGAGGTCTATTGTGTTTTATAATGAAAGCTGGTTCCACTTCGGTGCTAGTGACGGTCGTGTGTTGGTTAGAAAGAGGCCGGCTTAACACACTGGACATACATCTGGAGCTATGGTTTAGGATGCTATTCCTATGACAGCAGGAGCACTCTCGCGGTCATCCCATTCACCCTGGCTGCAAATCTGTACGTCAGTCTGGCCTGTTGTGCCGCCATTCAAGAACAGCGTTCCAGGGAGTGTAGCCGGCCGCTGTCGCCGAGCGGTTCTAGGCGCTTCAGTCCGGAACTGCGCTGCTGCTACGGTCGCAGATTCGAATCCTGGCTCGGACATGGATGTGTGTGATGTCCTGAGGTTAGTTAGGTTTAAGTAGTTCTATGTCTATGGAACTGATGACCTCAGATGTTAAGTCCCATAGTGCTTAGAGCCATTTGAACCATTTGAACCAGGGAGTGTTTTCCATCAGTATAACGCTCGCCCACACACCGCTGCTTGAGCCCAACTTCACAAACTTACATCCGGCACCTGTGCAACACAATGCATGCTCGCATTCAGCATTCTGCCGTTTAGGTCGCTTGTTAATATATCAGCATTTCACATTTGCGATGGCTTATCCCACGCTTACATTAACCTATGACCTCGCAATGTTGATTTCTTACATACGTTACCTCGGCAAATGTATACTCAAAATTTCATTATTCTACATTAATTATTTTTTGGTGTTGCGACTCCTTTTTCATCAATGTTAAAAATGATCGCTTTCAAAGTAAATATTGTTTTTAACATCGATTGGTTTTATATTTCTTCTCATACTGATGCATTACAAATGCTATCATTTTTGAGAAAGAGGTCTTTGACGTTTGTCAGCTCACAAGAGAAGTTTCACATCTTCTAACATGGAGGTAAATTGCTGACTTGTCTACCTACGACCGATTTCCATCGATCACTTCACGGAGACATAGTTGTACTATAGCAACAAAGATAGTTCACCTCGTCGGTGCAAAGAGTTTGAGAGGTAACATTATAGCAAGTCCGAGTTAACATGTATATTGAAAGTAATAAACAGAGCACAAAAGTATTTTATAAAGAAAAAGCAATTATATATAACTGCCAGTTACTGACAAAAGAAATGAATCTAGTTTCATCGGATAACTACCATTTTCATAAGTAACACAAAATTGAAAGAAACTGACTTACAAAATATGACAAAAGATAAATGAAATTTCAAATAATAGTCACCAAACAACACAAAAACTCTCATAATGAACATAAAGAACCATCGCCAGAATATGAATGTTATCTAACGGTTCATTAAACAGAGATTTACCGTCGTCTACTTTTGAAGAGGCCAAACTATGGTACTTATTCATTCAGGAGGCATGAAAGGAAGTCCCTGTAGTGACTCCTGGTTGTGTAAGTTGCTTAAAACGTGCATTTTGGCTCACTTTCTTGTCTACAGGTGGTAACGGCGTTTGTTTTGTTTTGTCGGAGGTTCGTTTCTTGTGTTTTTGAGTAACTTCCACCACAACGCATCACATTGATGTATTCAGTAATGGATAAGCACAATATGTACGGCCTAGCAGATAGGAAAGCTGTCGCAGCACGTAAACTTCATGCTGAACCTCAACCTGGGAAGCAGTTACCTTGTGCGAGAACGTTCGTGCGACTCCACCAACGTTTGCGAGAGACAGGCGCTTCTGAAAGGATGGTGGGAGACCACGCGATGTAAGAGCGCCTGAGCTTGAAGGACGGTTACTTAGTACTGTGGATGATACCCCATCGACTAGTACAAGAAAAACCTGCGAAAAGCGGTGATCTGCAACATTCTACATCAAAATGTTTTGCACCTGTATCACATTCAACGGGTACAAGAATTAAACGAGGCAGACTTTTAGCCAAGAATAACTTTCTGCCAAAGCATGCTAGTGTCGTCTGTTATGTTTCTGCATTTCTTAGCATATATGTTACTCGCTGAAGTGGCTGGCGTTTCAGCTGTCGGGTCTTCAGTTATCATAACAATCACGTCTGTTATTATGAAAACTCACATGAAATGCGACAAGACAGATATCAACAGAGCTTCAGCCTCAAAGTGTTGAATGAAATCATTCAAGATCATCTCACTGGTAGCTACGTCTTTCCGCGGGCGTCTTACTGGAAAAATGTATCTGCAGTTTCTCGCCGGCCGAAGTGGCCGCGCGGTTCTGGCGCTGCAGTCTGGAACCGCGAGACCGCTACGGTCGCAGGTTCGAATCCTGCCTCGGGCATGGATGTGTGTGATGTCCTTAGGTTAGTTAGGTTTAACTAGTTCTAAGTTCTAGGGGACTAATGACCTCAGCAGTTGAGTCCCATAGTACTCAGAGCCATTTGAACCATTTTTTTGCAGTTTCTCAGACATAATTTGCTTCATGTACCTGATGACGTACCTCTAGAGTGATCCAACAATTGTCGTCTATGCACTATGGCACTTACATAGATGGTTCACAGTATCTCGATAATCAGCTTCCGAAGAGGTAGGTTGGTCGAGGGGCATCCATTGCACGGTCGGTCCAAACGTCACATTCGAATCCAATTCATTTCTTTTTTAGTCCTCGGTGTACTCAACTCCCGTAGCCATTGTCGATGTTCTGAAGGAACGTATCCCAAACGGACTTCACCAAATACGGAACATACCAGGAGTTTTCCACAACATACACTAAAGTATGAAACACAGGCTCAAGGTGTGCATTGAAGCGGGAGGTGATCACTTCAGGCAATTTCTGTTTGGCAAATGTATCATTTTTGTGCCACGAATAATAAATCCTTTCAGATCTCTGTAACGGAGGATAAGAGTTTGAACACTACCGTAGACTACTGTAGACTATCATAAATAAATGTAGACTACAGTAGGTTTCCTAGTATCCTTTGTCAGTTGAGATCATAACCGCATTATTAGTTCATTAGATGTGGTGCATACCAATCAGGCGTTACCTCAATTCGACAGCTTTGTTCACAAATGCGATTAGTGCCTTACTAGACTCGCCTACAAACTGGAAGCAGTAAACCGTCAAGAAAATGAGTGAGGATATATAAATGTCCACATAAGCAATTCTTGATTCGAATTCTGGAATATTTACCTCATCTGCTTTGATGGAGGAATTTCGTAAGGCTGTGTTTAGTAACTCTGCTTTACCAGCACTGTCATCGATAGTATTTCCACTGCTATCGCGCAGAGAAGGCATTGATTGTGTCTTGCCGCTAGCATACTTTAAATACGAGCAGATCTCTCTGGATTTTCTGCCAGGTATCGAGACAAAGTTTTCTTGTGGAAACTATTATAAGCATCTCGCATTGAAGTCAGCGCTAAATTTCGATCCTCTGCAAAAGATCGGTAACCTTGGCGATTCTGCGTTCGTTTAAATTTGGTATGCTTTTTTCGATGTTTCTGCAACAGTGTTCTGACCTGTTTTGTGCACCAAGGGGGATCAGTTCCGTAGTTTGTTAATTTATTTGCTGTAAGTCTCTGAATTGCTGTTGATACTATTTCTTTGGATTCAAGCCACATCTGCTCTACACTTAATTGTTATTTTGGAAGGCCTCAAGTGAATTTTTATCTGCTTTTTTGAATAGGTATATTTTTCGTTTATTTTTGAAGGATTTGGGAGTTGCAATATTCAGTGTCGCTACGACAACCCTGTGTTCAATAATCCCTGAATCCGTTTTGATGTTCGTTTATTGGCTAAGGCTTATTTGTTTCTAAGAGGTCAAGTGTGTTTTCACAACCGTTTATTTTTCGAGTGGACTCCTGAAGTAACTGCTCGAAATAATTTTCAGAGAATGTGTTTAGCACAATTTCGAATGATGTTTTATGCGTACCTCCGGAATTAAACATGTATTTTCGGCAATATATGGAGGGTAAATTGAAGTCACCAGCAACTATAATTGTATGAAGTGGGTACGTGTTTGAAATTGGAATCAAGTTCTCTTTGAAACTTTCAGAAATTGTATCATCTGAATTCTGAGGTCGGTAAAAGGATCCAATCATTATTTTATTCCGGTTGCCAAGAATGTTCTGTTGCCATACTAACTCACGGGAACTATCTATTTCAATTTCGCTGCTCGATAAACTACTCCTAACAACAACAAACACGCCACCATCAACTGTGTTTAGCCCATCCTTTCTGAACACCGTTAGGGCCTTCGCAAAAATTTCGGCTAAACTTATCTCCGGCTTTAGCCAGCTTTCATTGCCTCCAAGATTTGAGCATCAACGCTTTCTATTAGCGCTTGAAGGTCTCGTACTTTCCCATCACAGCTACGACAATTGACAACTACTATATCGATGGTTACTAGCCTTACGTTCTCCCTGTGTTAGACCTGCATGCTTCGAGACTGAAGTCCTTTTTGTGTTTCCCCAAGACCCTCTAACCTAAAAAAATCATCCACTCCACGCCACACAGTCCCTGCTACCCATGTAGCTGATCTATTTAGTGGAACCAGTAACCCCACCACCCTAAGGTGTAGGTCGAGGAATTTTCAGCCTACACGATCGCAGAACCGTCTGAGCCCGTCATTCAGACCCCTCACTCTGCTCTGTACCAGGGTTCCGCAATCGGTCCTGTCACCTATGCTACAAATAGCGAGCTCAGGTTTCATCTCTCAAGCAAGACTGGCAGTCTTTACCACTTCTGTTAACCGCTCGAAAACAGAGAGAAACTCTTCCGATTCAAAGTGACACACATCACTGGTACCGACGTGAGCCACCACCTGCAGTTGGCTGCACCCTGTGCTCTTTGTGGTATCTAGAAGGACCCGTTCCACGTCTGGAATGACTCCACCCAGTATGCAGAGTACACATTGTCTTTCTTCCTATACTTGGCAGCCACATCCCTAAGAGCCCATAACGCTCCTAAAATTGGAGCTCGAACTACCAATAATCCCACCCTCTGTGATTGCCCATATCTTGCAGGCTGAGAGGTATCCTCTGAAACAGGACAAGTGACTGCATCTGGCTGAGGGACAGTATGAGCCATAGGCAGCACCTGGAAACTGTTTGTCAGATAACTGGGGAGGCCTTACGTTCGGCCCCTGCCACGCCCTGAGGCGACCTCTCCCTCGACCACGGGTGATGGGTCAACCTCAGTGGAAGGCTGATCTGGACTCCCCTTGGCGGTGCGGACCGATCGACGGACCCGTGAGTCATGTTTGATATTCGTTGGATCCCCACGGCTGGCCTACAACAGTGATACCCATCCTCTGCAGCCCCAAACTGTGTAACCGAAGCCATCACAGCCTGGAGCTGAGAGCAAAGAGTCACCAACTCGGCTTCCATCAGCAAACAGCAATCACAGTACCTATCCACACTAAAGACCGTGGAAAACTACGCTACACAGGCAAACAAAGGACTATCGACACTGGAACTTTACTGTAGACACTGACGAAAACGCAATAACTGTGTCTAATAAATGAGATTAACACGCAGAGGTTCAAAAACTGAATTGCCAAGGCACTCAGGTTGGATTAAATATTTCGCTCCTGATCAGGAACTTGTAATATTTCAAAAAATCGGTTTAGTTTCCGACATAAACGTAAGCGATAGAACTGTGTCTATTTAATATTAAATTAACATGTAGAAATTCAAGATACTAAACTAACAAAGCACACAGATGAAATTCTGTATTTCGCTTCTGGTCAGGAACTCGTTAAATATAAAAAAATCGGTTAATTCCCTGTTGCTGCTTGTGTCTCGGCCGGCTGCTGCTGCCTGGCTCTCTGGTCACCCTGAACAATTTTCTCGTTATATGCTTCAACAAAGCAACCGAAATGAATAATGAAGTGCCTCCTTGGCAATAATCAGTGATGTAATAGCCGTGTGACGAAGGAATTGCTACTGGACTTCCTGCCTATCTGTAGACATATGTCTCGATGGTATTGAAACACGACCATAGAGAGCAAAAATCTTAAAAGAAATCTGCCCTTTCGAAATCATAAATTGGTGATGTAATGCGAGTAATCATCAAATTGTTTTTCTGTGGGGGAATGCTTAAGCGACAGAAAAATTGTGGAAGGTGTAGGAAGATTTGCAAACGATCAGCACTTTGTACAAAGACTGACAGTAGTCGTAATCTAGACGTAACGTGATACGTGTAATAGAAAAACAAGGCCATATTGTTTGATTACCTCATGACCTACGAGTAACTGGTATCAGTCACAACTGTCAAGTGTTTTTCGCTATTCATCAGGAGTGGACGTCCACATAGAATGGTAAGTCGAGAAGGCAGATGGAAGAGTGAAGCTGAAGGTCGCTTGCACAATTCTCATCCAAACGCATCGTGAGTATTGTTCTTAAGTTTAAGACCATAAGGGTTGAATTAACAGAAAATACATTTCTAAAGTGAGCAACATGACTATCACTTATTTGCTTAATCAGTTCAAGATCATCACAAAATTGATGAACAGCCTCTTGTGCGTGAAGTTATATTGAAGATATTGTACATCACATATCACACACTAAATATTTCAAGAACGTGTAGGTCATATTGATAGATGTTACATGATTTTTTTTCTTCGCGTTCTCCCATCCCCAGCTTATAAGCCACACAGTGGGAATGAGTGCGAATGTATGTTTGTCTTTTAATGTGTAACGGCGTTAGCATTAACTACCATGAGGTGGTTCTAGTAGATGGCGCACTCTTTGAATTATGCTATGAAATAGAGTGCAGGGTGAAATAAGAACTTTGACAGAGAAATCCAAATCTCAATGTTTGTGTATAAGAAGATATTGATGTGTTATAAGTTTAAAAAGAAGTGTATTTGGATTTTATGTTAAGAATAACTGATAATGTTTCGTAAGGAAAAAATTGTACCCTACGTTTGGTTATCTAATGGCCAGTGAATCAGTTGTAAGCTTCATTTCTGGTAAAGCATTAATGTTCAGGAATATATGAAACTGTATCTTAATACAGGTCCAGATTATTACCACCGTGCGAAGGAAACTGATATATCATACACATTTATTTACTCATGGAAAAAATTTGCAGAATTACCCTACCAGTGCATTTTGCACGCTACGTGTCTGATAAATAATTGTAAGTACGATCTACTGAGAGCGCAGACATGTGTGGCCTTGATCCTTTTAAATCTTCTTTGCAATCAGAGACAATGTTGACGAGTTACACCTTAACTGCCATAGGTGGGTTACAGAAACACACTGAAGAGTGCCTCCAAGTGATTCGAACACCGCCGGCCGCGGTGGCCGAGCGGTTGTAGGCACTACAGTGTGGAACCGCGCGACCGCTACGGTCGCAGGTTCGAATCCTGCCAAGGGCATGGATGTGTGTGATGTCCTTAGGTTAGTTAGGTTTAAGTAGTTCTAAGTTCTAGGGGACTGATCACCTCAGAAGTTAAGTCCCATAGTGCTCAGAGCCATTTTGATTCGAACACCGTTTTTCCCCAGGGACGATGGGTAGGCACTAAGTAACGATAAGAAGTATTAATAATTTATTGTATTTCTAGGAAGAGACATGCAAAGCATACTTTATAAGACGAGCCAAGAAAGCCAGCCGAAGTGGCCGAGCGGTTCTAGGCGCTTCAGTCTGGAACCGCGCGATCGCTACGGTCGCAGGTTCGAATCCTGCCTCGGGCATGCATGTGTGTGATGTCCTTAGTTAGGTTTGAGTAGTTCTAAGTTCTAGGGGACTGATGACCTCAGAAGGTAAGTCCCATAGTGCTCAGAGCCATTTGAACCATTTTGAGCCAATAAACCCATTGCTTCCCTCATGCGCACCTCGCACACCTTCGTTGCCGTGGTTTAGAGGGAAGTTGGTCAATGCAATGTTTATAAAACTTTATAAAAGCTTTTGATTCAGTAAGACATCTAAAACTGAATACGCTGGTATGGAGTATTTAAAGTGGTTTGCCACTGGATCCGAAATTCCCTGATTGGCAGTGCGCAGCGTGTTATCCTGTATGGAAAATTCCCTAGAATTCGGAAAGTAATATTTGGCGTGTTCCAGGAAAGAGTAACTGAACTGTTTCTGTCCATGTTATACATTGACTTAGCGGATGGTACTCGTTGCAGTGTGAAGCCTCCCGTGGGCCAGGTAAATTATAAGTAAATACTTGCCTGTAAACATTTCAGTAATATTAATTTAGATATCGACATCATAATAGTATGTTTTAAATGCCAGTAAATAGTTCTTAAATTAGTGAAATTGAAAGCTGGTCACTTCACGAAACATAAAGGTGTGTAGTCCTTGGGCTTCATGAATCACAGTTATAGTCAATTATGTCATACTAATATTTGGGAATAATGTGTAGAAATGTATGGTAGAACTACAATGAAGAGTCAGTTGTAGGTAAGGTAAATATCCTCCTACTGTTCACTGATAGCTTACTGGAAAACTGCATTTTGTCTATAAAAAACACTGCATGGTAAACATTTTGAAGGCTGGTTGCTGAATAATGCTAAAGAGTATGGGACTCACATCGTGTCGGACTGAAGGCGGACATGAAGCGTGTACAAAGACGAACTGCGCATATAGGTACAGGCTTGTTTGACTGGTGAGAAAGTGTAACAGAAACGTTGAGAATTCTCAACTGGCACACTGGCAGAAAGTTTTCGAAAGTATCTGCTTGGTAAACTTCAAGAACTGCTTTTCAGGGCAAATACTGTGTATATTCTGCAGTTCTCCTAACTGTCTGTCCGGTAACGATCGTGCACTTAGGCTCACAAGCAATCATTCCTCCCATGCTCCATCTGTGAACGGAATGGGACCAAACTTAATACATGGTACAATAAAGCAATATCTTCTGTCACGCACTTTTAGCGATTCAAATAGTTACAAGTGAATGAGCACAGTGAAATGATCGCATTAATTAAAGCTAACACCGAGGAGAAGCGACAAACATTATTCCCTCGCACCAGCGGAGATGGTAGGTTCGGGTACAATGGCTGGCTCTAAGCACTATGGGACTTACCATCTGAGGTCATCAGTCCTCTAGACTTAGAACTACTTAAACCTAATTAACCTAAGGACACCACACACATCCATGCCCGAGGCAGGATTCGCACCAGCGACCGTAGCAGCAGCGCGGTTCCGGACTGAAGTACCTAGAACCTCTCGGTCACAGCGGCCGGTTCGGGTACAATGGCATCGGTATACGAGTATTGCGGTACTGTATAAGGGAGCTATTGTCTCGGGTGGTTCGTTACAGGGTAACTGAAATATGTCACGAGAACTGAAGCGTCCGCGAGTGTTTCCGTAACTGCCACTGGCGGCCAAGCGCTATAATATCGTGGTCGGTTAATATTGACTGAAAATATCTGCTCAACAGTGCAAATGTTGGTGGTATGCGCTGTATGTTTTGTTCGGAAACAAGCCCGTTCCAGTCACCAGCTGTACTTAATGTTGACAACAGGATTGTTGCCTCTGCATCCAGATTCATTGCAAACTGTTACGAAGTGCATGTAAGAAAGTACTTAGCATAGCTATTTATAGGAAAGCGTGGTGTCTGTTCTTTCAAAAATGTCCCAGAGAACAGACACCTCACAGAATCCGCAGCTGTGAAGCATTATATGTAAATTAAAAGGGATCACTGCTATCAGCTGCAGCGGGACATTACGCGGAATCAGCGGCGACGAGTGAAAATTCGTACCAGACCGGGGTTCATACCCGCGATCTCCTACTTACAAGGCAGGTGCGTTAACCAATGCACCACAGCGTTATCGCCACTGCGTGGACTATGTCGGCACACGTCACGGCCAATCCACAAAAAAATGTCCACATGTGTGTGAAATGTTATGGGACTTAACTGCTGAGGTCATCAGTCCTACTTAACCTAAATTATCCTAAGGAGAAACACACACACCCATGGCCGAGCGAGGACTCGAACCTCCGCCGGGACCAGCCACGCAGTCCATGACTGCAGCGCCTCAGACCGCTCGGCTAATCCCGCGCGGCGCCAATCCACATTCCCATCGAGCGCCACCTAACCGCAGTTCCTGTCCATCAAATTATTTATTATGTGATCTTGGCTGCGGAACACCACACAAACAGGTATCAGTATTCACGTGCATAATGCGTAAGGCACCAAACAGTAATAGTGTATTTTACTATATACGCGAAAAATCCTGCGATGCTACATACATTTCTCTTTAGAAATGTGGATCACTAAATAACGACGCCGGCCGCAGTGGCCGAGCGGTTCTCGGCGCTACAGTCTGGCGCTACAGGTTCGACTCCTGCCTCGGGCATGGACGTGTGTGATGTCCTTAGGTTAGTTAGGTTAAGTAGTTCTAAGTTCTAGAGGACTGATGACCCTAGAAGTTAAGTTCCATAGTGCTCAGAGCCATTTTGATCTGAATAACGACATGCTACAGTTTGCGCTCGTGGCACTGCAATAAACTTCATTTAAATATGAACGAACAGTTATGGGGACCTTCTTCTAATACGTAAAATAAACGGTAAACAGTGACTGTCTTTTGTCCACAAATTAAATTGCTTTTTTTTAGCTACAAACTTAAATGACACATCGTATTTGTGACTTAGCTCAATGGAAGATGTGTAATATACACAGGCGCGTAAGTTTACCACCAAAATGACCGCCGAGGTGCTTTCACCTTGTCTGCTGATCACAGTAGACTTACGGGATTGTGGGCCCTCGAATAGGTGTGAGCTCTGCGGGAAAACGCTAACATCCGATTGTTAGCTGACGCCGCCATAGTACCCTGTTTCTGCGCATGCTCAGTGCGCAGTATAGTCGTAAATTTAGAACTCCACACTCGGCGCAATCTGTACATCATTGACGTCATAAACTCACTCACGCAGGGTGGCTGGCTGCTGTTTTACTCCAGACACGAAAGACTCACGCGCTTCACGTAGTCGACTTTGATCACAAACTCGCTCGTGTAAAACGAGCTTTACGTGCGGAATCCGGATTCACCCTGTATAAAAACAAGCTCTCTGGTAGACGCGCGTGTCGTCAAACACTAATTCATTTTCGCTCTGTGATGGGTGTATCGACAATGTGTTACAGGAATGCGGACCAGTTGCGCTTCGTGACCAGTCCGGATTTGCGACAGCGGCGAGCCGCGGCTTGACGTACCTTGAGGTGTGAGGTGCGGTGCGAGTGTTGCGGGCAGAGAGAGGTGTAGTGGACGGCGCGTGCGGCGGCTGCGGCGACTGCTGGTCGAGTGTCGAGTGTGTGGCTGCACTAGGGGCAGCAGGCGGGCGCGCAACGCTTTGTAGCCGGTGCCGGGAGGAGAAAGTGGTCGCTGCGGAGGGGGCGATGCCGCTGCCGCTGCCGCTGCCGTGGAGACGACCCGGAGACGCCGGCAGCCGCGGGCGGCGCGCACCGGCCGCGTTCGGGGAAGCGACGAAACGTCCTGCCCGCCCGTCACGTGCAGAACAGGCGCCGGTGAAGGGCACGTCCGCCTCTTTTCACCCACGACGCTTCTTTTTACGACAGCCATAGAACGGGAAAGAAACTGAGGATCTGTTAGGTGACGATCTGCTTGGCTTTCGGAATGGTAAAGGCACCAGGGGGACAGTTCTGGCGTTGCGGCCGATAGAAAAATTAAGACCTGTTAATAAGATTATCAGATTTGTTTCCAGGGGGAAGAAGTTGTTCCCAGCAACTGTTTTTATTTAAAGTAGTAAAGGGAAGCTGGACACTGAAGCCGAGCGGTTCTAGGCGCATCAGTCGGGAACCGCGCTGCTACGGTCGCAGGTTCGAATCCCGCCTAGGGCATGGATGAGTTTGATGTCCTTATGTTAGTTAGGTTTAAGTAGTACTAACTTTAAAAAACTGGTAGAAGCCGACCTCGGGGAAGATCAGTTTGGATTCCGTAAATATTGGAACACGTGAGGCAATACTGACCTTACGACTTATCTTAGAAGAAAGATTAAGGAAAGGCAAACCTAGGTTTCTAGCATTTGTAGACTTAGAGAAAGCTTTTGACAATGTTGACTGGAATACTCTCAAATTCTTAAGGTGGCAGGGGTAACATACAGGAAGCGAAAGGCTATTCATAATTTGTACAGAAACCAGATGGCAGTTATAAGAGTCGAGGGGAATGAAAGGGAAGCAGTGGTTGGGAAGGGAGTGAGACGGGGTTGTAGCCTCTCCCCGATGTTATTCAATCTGTATATTGAGCAAGCAGTAAAGGAAACAAAAGAAAAATTCGTAGTAGGTATTAAAATCCATGGATAATAAATAAAAAATTTGAGGTTCACCGATGACATTGTAATTCTGTCAGAGACAGCAAAGGACATGGATGAGCAGTTGGACGGAATGGACAGTGTCTTGAAAGGAGGGTATAAGATGAACATCAACAAAAGCAAAACGAGGATAATGGAATGTAGTCGAATAAAGTCTGGTGATGCTGAGGGGATTAGATTAGGAAATGAGACAAAGTAGTAAAGGAGTTTTGCTATTTGGGGAGCAAAATAACTGATGATGGTCGAAGAAGAGAGGATATAAAATGTAGACTGGCAATGGGAAGGAAAGCGTTTCTGAAGAAGAGAAATTTGTTAACATCGAGTATAGATTTAAATGTCAGAAAGTCGCTTCTGAAAGTATTTGTATGTAGTGTAGCCATGTATGGAAGTGAAACATGGACGATAAATAGTTTGGACAAGAAGAGAATAGAAGCTTTCGAAATGTGGTGCTACAGAAGAATGCTGAGGATTACATGGGTAGATCCCATAACTAATCATGAAGTATTGAATAGAATTGGGGAGAAGAGGAGTTTGTGGCACAACTTGACAAAAAGAAGGGACCGGTTAGTAGGACATGTTCTGAGGCATCAAGGAATCACAAATTTAGCATTGGAGGGCAGCGTGGAGGGCAAAAATCGTAGAGGGAGACCAAGAGATGAATACACTAAGCAGATTCAGAAGGATGTACGTTGCAGTAGGTACTGGGAGATGAAGAAGCTTGCACAGGATAGGGTAGCGTGGAGAGCTGCATCAAACCAGTCTCAGGACTGAAGACCACAACAACAACAATAAGTTTAAGGGACTGATGACCTCATATGTTAAGTCCCATAGTGCTTAGAGCCATTTGAACCATTTTGAAGTAAAGGGTACCGCAATCAGTCGCTAATAATTTTTATTGTAAATCCAGTTTTCGATCACCGTGTGCCTATCTTGTGCGCAGTAAAAGTAAGTTAAAACAGTGGACATACTCTAAACGCGCTATTCTGTTACAGTATGATGTTTCTGGTTTTTCTTTCATTTAATCATGATCCAGTTATTGATTTGTTTAGCTATCCCACCACTGTGTCATTGCTACTTTGCTAAATTACGGAGCCATATATTGATTCATGGTTCTATCAGAGATTAAAAGCAACAGCGTATAACAGTACCCCTTTTTATCAGGTCAGCCATACTGAAATCTGTAGTCGTGTACTCGCCCTCTGGTGGTACGGTAGTAGCTAACTGAGCTGACTGTTGATTATTCCGCCCAGTGAAGTTGCAACCGTATGGTCTCTACCGGGATTAAACAGCTGTTCCATTGAAGTTGTAACGAGACGTCGCTACTGGCTCATAGAAGACCTTCCCCAGTCTCCAGCCATGTGAAGTACAAGCAGAATTGGCCAGCCTGTGATACAGCGAAAAAGAAAGTATTCGTTTCCAGCATCCCAGAGACCATGTGAAGTTAAAAATGCTATCTGCCCATCCACCTCATTGTTCGGCAGGGGGCTGCCTTCAAAATACACCGCCGGCCGCGGTGGTCTAGCGGTTCTGGCGCTGCAGTCCGGAACCGCGGGACTGCTACGGTCGCAGGTTCGAATCCTGCCTCGGGCATGGGTGTGTATGATGTCCTTAGGTTAGTTAGGTTTAAGTAGTTCTAAGTTCTAGGGGACTTATGACCTAAGATGTTGAGTCCCATAGTGCTCAGAGCCATTTGAACCATTTTTTTCAAAATACACCACGCAAACATAATTATTTTTATGAAGATAGTAACTGTTCTCGAAAGAACAGATAGCATTGATGTCCGTGCAGCTTCTCTAGAATAAATGATAATTAATTGAAACCCTCACCTGTCGGCAGTTGAGGGTTTCAATTAATTATCATTTATTCTAGAGATGCTGCACGGTCATCAATGCTATCTGTTCTTTCGAGAACAGTTACTATCTTCATATATATATATATATATATATATATATATATATATATATATATATATATAGTTAAAGGCTACCCAGCCATTGACATTGACCTTCGTCTGTGCGGATGCGCACAGGTTGCCCAAACTCTTACGGGAATCGTCACCTTAGTGTGCGCGAGTAATGAGTGGATGGGCCAATATCTATTAGGTACATTACGTATGTAGATTGTGGACAGTTGGGAATGTGGGTCTCACGGGATACGTGAAAGGGATAAGTCCCTGCAGTGGCGCTATTTATCTGTGTCGTCGGTGGCTCAGATGGATGGAGCGTCTGCCATGTAAGCAGGAGATCCCGGGTTCGGGCCCCGGTCGGCGCACACATTATCAGCTGTCCCCATCTAGGTATATCAACAACACCTGTCGGCAGTTGAGGGTTTCACTCAATTATCGTAATTATTTTTATAATCAGTGGCTATTACATCATTTCTTTTCCGTCTTTCACTTCCAGTCCCAGATTCCCTGCACAAACACAGAAGCAATTCCACTAGTAGACGTAAAAAGTGAACTTCGGCCATGATAGTGCCCTGCAACTCGCGTAATGTTAAATAATACACGGTCCAGTCACATTAATGTGACTGCCTGTCAAAAGCCTAAATAACCACCTTTTGCATTGCGGAAGTGCTGGAAGATACCAAAAGGAATGTGGAGCCAACTATACTCCAGTGCCAAGGCCATCTTGCTAGGTTTCTCGGATGAGGATAAAGGATGCGAACAACTCGATCGAGGTAGTATCATAGAGTCTCGACTGAATTTAAAAATGGTTCAAATGGCTCTGAGCACTATGGGATTTAACATCTGAGGTCATCAGTCCCATAGAACTTAGAACTACTTAAACCTAACTAACCTAAGGACATCACACACACTCGTGCCCGAGGCAGGATTCGAACCTGCGACCGTAGCGGTCGCGCGGCTCCAGACTGAAGCGCCTACAACTGCTCGGCCACAACGACCGGCTGACTGAGTTTAAATCCGTTTGATGACCAGTTGACTACGGTAAACTTATCTGGCGCTCCTCAACCCACGCACATACATTGTGAGCTGTGCGACACGTTGCATTTTCCTGCTGATAGATACCAAGGCAAAAACTGGTCACCAATAACAGATTCATTCTTGTGTTCATCCATTGCGCCTTCTAGACTGACGAGATCACCCGAGGAATGCCACCAAAACATTCTCCAGGCCATAACGCTCCCTCCACCGGCCTGGATCCTTTGCCGATTGTTATAGACTGTACGCTTCATCTGTCCGCTGAAGACGCGATTCATCTCTAAAGGCCACCTGCCGCCATTGAGGGGACGTGCAGCTACTGTACTGGAGTGCAAGTTCCATCTTTCACCGCCTCTGAACAGCAGTCAGCATGGCTGCATGATTCAGTCTCCTATTACGGAAGCCCATACGTTGCTGCAACGTTCGCTGAACGGTCGTTGAGGAGACAGTGTTGGCAGCTCCTTGGTTCAAATGGACGATCAGTTGCTCAACAGTTGCACGACTATTCGGTCGTACACTTCTGCGTAGCCGTGGTTCACCCCTGTCATTTATCTCCACAGTTGCTTCGGCGCCGGTTTTGGATAGCGCCACTTTGCCATGAGTGACGTACTTTAACCACGGTGAGACACGAACAGTTTACAAACTTAGGCGTTAGGGAAATGCTTGCACCATGGGTCCGAAAGCCAGTGACCACGCCCTTATGGACATCACATAAATGGCTCCACTTCCGCGATATACATCGTCTGCTCTGTTTCCCGCGTCCCCCAGACACACGTTATACACCATCCACTGCTAGTGCTGCCACATGCAGTCTGTGAGCGGTTATTTCATGTTAACGTCAAACATAGGCGATGCTCACATTAATGTCACTGGACTGTGTATGAAAGACAGCTTTCAGTGTCAGCAGAAACGGTTCAATGAAACTGCCTGCATTATGTTACTGTATCTGACTGGTGAAAGGACAGGACGTAAAATAATTTTTATGGTGCTGCTTGAAGCTTGTGAAATATAGGAGTCGTTGGGAAGTTTGCGAGGGTGTCGAAAGTGAGTGGCGGACTCCGGGGGGTTAAACTGCAGTTTTTCAGAATTTCAACTGTATCAAGCGGTGAGTGAGTGATCGGCAGTGACCAATGAAGTTGTACCGCCTGTTCAGAAAGCTTTGAAAGAGTGTTCAAGCAAAATCGCGATTGCAAGCGTGGAATTCTGGGAGCTGCCAGTATCATAGTCGAGTGCTGCAGTTTAGTAAACATGCATTGGCTAATAGGAGAAGTGTAGTAGGCGGAGGTGGTGTTTAATGAACGAGGCGGAGTTGGGGAGGACTAAAAGAAAATAACCTCCGCTTGTTCTCGAAGAAACTTGAAGTATGGTGTTCTTGTCTGTGTGTTTTTCCTTTTTTACTTGGAACTGATATCTAGCTTTGTTTAAGGTGGAGATTATCGACGAGAACTGCTAGCAACCAGTGGGTGGCGCTGTAGTGAGTGTTACGCGATGTACGTCTTCCAAGATAATGGTCGGATGTGAGATTTTTTCGAAGGCTGATGGATAGCTACAGAGCATTATTAGTTGTACAGTAGTAGTGAAAAATTTAACCCCGTGTGGCTGGTAGGTGTGATGCTGGTAAGCTTTTCTCACATTTATTTAAAAGTGTAACAGAACAGGGAATTAGAATTGGTCTGTCAGTGAACATGACGGAGTTAATCCGCGGAACAGCATGTCGCGGAATTTGTGTTGCGCGTCGCACATCGCCAAGAGCGCGTGGATTTTGGACGGGGTGGTGAGGAGTCTTCGGGCCTAAAATAGGATAATTTGTCCTGCACTGGCTAGAACCCCTCAGTCAAACTTGACCGTACCTTGTAGGTCCATGTTCCAAAAAGCCAAGCGCGCAAATGCGATTTTTCAGTTGGTCATACCTTGGCTTAGAAGACAAAGATACAGGGTCAAGCGTTTTGGGTAGCCCTTGGCCTAGCAAACATTTATATACCGGTCGTAAAACGGGCATACTCTACCTATCCTACAGTGCAGGATCAAATTTTGAACATTTCATCCTTCCTCCAGCTCAGGCAAACTGAGCAAATGAGTGGTTATTGCAATAGGTGAGTTGTTCTTTAGAAAACCCTGAAAAACCATGATTTATGGGTGCGAAAAGTACCAATTCTGGGGATGGGCACTTATAAAATTTATATTCATGAGACACAGTCCAAATTTTTACCATACGTTCTTAAGAGGATATTCTCTAGGAACTTCGAAACTGTTTTCAATATCATTATGCATTAACGAGCTGCACAAGTTCAAAGTTACCGTACTTAGGCTGAAAAAAGGGCGGAAATCAATTTTCACTAAAACTGAAAGAGAGATGCATCGAGATAGAACCAGTGGCAGCCAACGGGAGAGGAGGCAGTGGAACTGAAAAATACAGATAAATCGAGGCCGTACATAGCCTTGGATGTCTGGACCCTCCCTCACTGGCGTACTTCAATCCATAAGTGCAGGGAAGGGCGCATTTTGGACTGAAATTTTAAGCAACACGTAGGTGTAAGGGGAGAAATAAGTAACACCCCCCCCCCCCCCCCAAGAATTTCTGAGCTACCGAGGTACTGTAGGGACATGGGATGGCTGTGGGAAAGACAGACAGTAGGACGCAGCGTAAATCAGGGAGAAGCCGGTGGCAGTGGGATGTACCGTAAATGAATGGGAGAAACGGAGACAGTGGGAGACAGACATGTATGGACAGTGGCAGTGAGAGGGAGGTGCTGAGTACGAAGGTAGAAGAGAGAGACTGGGTAGAAGGATTTAGTATGTTCTGTGTTAAAAGAGCAGGAATATATTTTCACCCCAAATATTTGATGAGAACGGCGGAATGATGACCGAGGAAGCTGGTTCCTCATTTTTCTGTCACAGTCTTTTCAAGAGAAATATATTCGCCTTTTGCCACTTCGACGGTAGCACTTTTCCGCTCGTTTGAATATCTTGGAATTTTGCCCTCAGTGACACATACGAAAAGACGAAGCCTCGACGTCGCCTCACATTTTTACTAATGATGAGGAAGTGCTGAAAAATAATGTCCCCGAATTTTTTATGTGAAAACTCTTAAAGCTTTTTAAATCAAACAAACGTTATTAACATTCTACGTCTTTATTCTTATTTCTACATATTTATTTCTCAACATAGTCACCCATGCGACGAACAGTTTTCTTCCATCGAGAGACCAAGTTGATTATCCCGTCACTGTAGAATGTTTGACTTTCTTGACCGAGTCACAACCTCATCTCTGCTTGCACATCGCTACGAAAGTCAGTTTTTCGAAGGTGTTCTTTAAGTTTTGGATGCAGATGAAGATAGCGTAGGGCCAAGTCGAGACAATAGGGAGGATGATCGGCGACAGTGGAGCCCCGGACGGATGCAGATGTCGCAGCGCTAGTGTGTGATATGGCATGGTTAGAATGAAGGATAGAGTGCTCCTTGTGTGGACGAAATTTTATAATTCGAAACTTTATTACAGCACGCTGTTTATCACCCACCGAGATAGTTACGTTACACAACGCCGTATTACACGCTACAATTTGGATCCCTCTTGTGGCAAAGGGCTATAAATATGTATTTATGATGAATAGAGATTGAAAATTTTATTAATGTTCGTCTTATTTAAAATATTTTAAAAATTTTCACGTAAAGAATTCGAAAGTGCCCTCGTAAGAATGATTACATCCTTTGTGTAGGTAAATGAATAGTTAAATTCACCCTGAACTGAGCTCCAGTTTTAAGTAGAATTTCGATAAGAAAGAACACTGGCAAGAAAAGGAGAGCGATTACAAGATTATTGCATTCATCAGTAAATCATGTGAAACCATGTGGTGCAGTCGTTGAAAAGCGTAGTGTGTGACGCAGGGACTCTAAACCGAACAGTCACAAATATCGCGTCACAACGCAGGAGGGGACTGGCCTCGGACGTCACTAGTCGTGGATGTAAAGAGTGAGTGAGGCAGAATGATATGGAAGTGCTGTAGAAATAGAGAGACCATTAACAGTTTTAGACAGAATACTGAGGACATAACATCGGTGTGGCTTTTGAAAAAGAAAATTACCGAACAAGTTTTATTTTAACAAAGTGGTGAACATAGTGCGAGAGTGTGGTGCAATCAGTGGTGGTGTACATCTTCAAATAGTGAGTTGTACAATGCGCAGGAGATATCATCAGAAAGGACCCTGGCAGAACAGCCCATTACGTGTATGACGAGACGATGGAAGTCTCAAGATTCCTGGAAGGCCCAAAAAGAGATGGCAAGATGTGATGACCTCACACGGCAGGATGGAAGCAAATGGCGTGAGACAGGAGTAACTGGAGGCACATAGTGAGATCGTCACGTTCCAAAGAAACCAACGGAGTGAACCAATGGTAATGTTGTATGACAATAGTTCGTGGTGAAAAACAAATGTTAAATAATAAGTGGTAACTCAAAAGAAATAATTGTAGGTTTATTATTTCATTTAATCATTCACCTACGAATCAACATCAAGAAAAGATTGATACATCAAAGTGGAGCTCACCACCATCTCGAAAGTGACAACAGTGTAGATTATATCCATGTCTAGAAGAACCTTTCAAAGTAGAAGATACCTCAGAATACTATTTCAGAATCAAAACTCGAGAATTTGATTGATCAGGATTAAAGACGTCATGTCGCAGATTCTTTCATTAACATTTCACAGCATTCAGGTTACATGATATGAACAAATTAGTTGCGTCAGTCTATTTAAAAATTAACACTTAATAAACCAAAATCAATAAAAACAAAGAAGGAGTGAGGTTGTACTTGGCTCTCCGTGTTAGGATTTTATCAGACAGAAACAATGTAAACACTTTTAACAAAAGGGCTGTACATACTAGTTTCTAACCCACTGATGACATGGTCTCATATTGTCATCCAAATCTGTCCTCTTGACTATCCTGCACATGGAACACTCAGTCAGAGCCATAGCACCCAAGACCTCTGTCCATACTGAGTAAAACTAGATGGTCACATACTGGCGTATCACGTGTTTCTTGTTAACTCAACACATTTTCGCCCACACTGTTTTACCACAGTGGCATCTTTATTTGTGTGTCTTGAACATTCCTCCACTTACTGAGATAAGTATACACTGAGGTGACTAAAGTCATGGCTTGCCTCCTAATATCGTGTCGGACCCCCTTTTGCCAGGCGTCGTGCGGGAACTCGATGTAGCATGGACTCAGCAAGTCGTTGGAAGTCCTCTGCAGAAGTACTAAGCTATGCTGCCTCTAAAGGGGTTCATAACTGCGAATGTGTTGCCGTCCCACAAATGTTCGATTGGACTCATGTCGGGAAATCTGGGTGGCCACATCATTCGCTCTAATTGTCCAGAATGCCCTTCCAACAAATCGCGAATAACTGTGGGCCGGTGACATAACATCGACGTATGGGCACACGAAGTCCATGAATGGCTGAAGTAGCCGAACATAATCATTCCAGTCAATGATCGGTTTAGTTGGACCAGAGGACCCAGCCCGTTCCATGTAATCACAGCCCACAACATGATGGAGCCATCACCAGCTTGCACCGTGCCTTGTAGACAACGTGGGTCCATAGTTTCGTGGGCTCTGTGCAACATTCGAGCCCTACCATCAGCCCATACCTACTGAAATTATGGACTCATCTGGTCAGACCACGGTTTTCCAGTCGTATAGAGTCCAACCGAAATAGTCACGAGCCCAGGGAAGGCACTCCAGGTGATGTCGTGGCACTGTTCTAACGGATATGTTCGTCGTACGTCCCACGTTCATTTCTGCTGTTATTTCACGCAGTGTTGCCTGTCTGTTAGCGCTGAAAACTCTATGCAAACGCCACTGCTCCCTATCGTTATCTGCAGGCCGTCGTCCACTGCGTTGTTCGAGGTGAGATGTAATGCCTGGAATTTGATATTCTCGGCACACCCTTGAAAATGTGGCTCTCGGGCTACTGAATTTTCTAACAATTTGCGAAATGAAATGCCCCATGTGCCTTGGTCCAACTGCCATTCCGCGCCATTTCTTGTTAATTCCCGTCGTGCGTCCATAATAACATCGGAAACCATTTAACATGAATCATCTGAGTTCGAAAGACATACTACCGCCACCCCATGATTTTGTCACCTCAGTGCACATGTATTCGTTTGTACTTTTCTACACAGTATCCAAATCGACGTTGCTGGAACCGGATGCAGTGGTTTCAATTTCCGATAGTAGCAGATATTTCGTCAGTCAGAATTCAGCGGACTAGATCAATTTTTCATCTCCTAACTGTGGGCTTTGTTGAAACACGAATTTTTGTGAATTGTCTCTTGGAGCGAGGGCCACTACTACAAATGATGGCGCTCTTCTCATAGATTTCAGCCGTTGAGGTCAGAGGAGCTGTTCGAGAGAAGCAGACTGTGTGTCGGCACCAGATATGAGCCTGTTCTTTCGTTTCTTTCTATACCCACAATAACAAGTCATCCATACTACATATTCCTACAGCTACTTGAAACTTTATAAGACGCCGTGAAAAACAGTACTAAATTTAAACTTTTAAACTTTCTCAAACTTCCAAAAACACACGCATTATAAACTCTGTTCCAGTGAAAATGCGCTCAAAAAGTTTACATCAATAATTTGGACGATTTCGTGGCTATAAATGCAAGGAGTGGAGGCGCGAGTATCAATAGACCTTAAGAGTTTTTTATAGGACTTTACATAACGATCACCTTTAGCATTATTTCTGTACATGAGAAATGTCAAGTTTCATTGTGGTTCGTATTCTTTGCATTTAGGTTTCTATAAATTTCTTCGAAACCCAATTGCCATGTCATGGAGGACATAAAGTTTTAAGCACTATACCGTTCAAACCAAGTTATGGCTTCATGTTTGTTTTAGTTATTCAGAAACCTCTATGCTAGGTCTTTGTTTATTATATAAAGAGCATTCTTTTTCATTAAAAGAAACAGTAATCACTGCGTGTCATAACAGCAGCTATTTCTTGCGAATACGAGATAATACTTTGGCAGAAAAAGTAAACTTTATTTTTCACATGTTCGTTTCCATTTGATAAGGATTGTAGCAAAACCTTTTATTCCAAGTAGAGAAACAAGTTGTTCTATGTATCTTAAATATCTGTGAAATAGATCTTTTTTCTTAAAAATAATAGAAATGTGAATCCTTTATTCCTCTGCTACAAGCCTTGGTAATGTAAGTTTGCACCACTCCTATAACATGCAGTTTTAGTTAAATTATAATTTTACTTCGAGTGTTCCCTATTTATTTGGATAGCATAGTACGAAACCCTACATTCCTGGGAGTGAAAGTTCTAACACCTTCTTCCAGATTTTATAACTATGTGTTTTCTAGTCTTGCTGGCAATGTTGCGTGTCCTATCTTCTATAACATTTTACTATCATACATAAATTTAAAGTCACAAAAAACTACACCTGAGGAAAAGAATACAATACTCGACGTAAATCACGAGCTGCTGAGTTGTATAGATGCAAGGTTAAACGAGACAAATGCAACATCGTGGTCCATATACATGGAGTAGTCTCGGTTTCTTTTCACTACCTCTTCTAGAGTTTTTTATAAACCATGAGAGTCCTCACTAATTCAGGAAGAAGTGACGAAAATATAAAGTAAGCATACAGTTCAAAAAATTCACCCAAAAAGAGAATTTTAAACCTACGACTACCGTAGCAGGGTACAAGTATTTATGTGAACCTAAACAGAGACGTAGGCTATCAATGATAATATTACAGAGAAGAACTGAGCCAAAAACTGTTTCGTATAGAAGATTCTAAAAATTGCAGTTTCCAACAGTAACGACGACTATACAAGAATTCACCTTCATGCGATTTTTCTTTGTTTCTTTCAGAATTCTGCTCAAGTTCATCAGCTGTTAGTTACAGAGAACGACGCGATGCCATTTAAATATAACTTTACATTGTCTTCCCTTTCTAGTACAAGTTTTGTTTTCTTATTGGACGTCTAGGGACAGATAGACGTACAAATTGAATACAAACTCTTAGTTGTGATTCAGAAAAACTCGGGAAAGTTTAAAATATGAATTAAAGTAGCCATCAGATCGAAGCGTGGCAGCTATTTAGTAAACGAATTCCCTCGCCGTCAGCTTATTGTTATACCTTTCAGGCATCGTTGCATACTCGTCGTCAGGACATTCTCCTTTTACAATTGGTTTTACAGTACATTGGCACAACGACGCAGAGTGCTAAGCTGAAAATGCATGTAAAAGTGCCGGGTAAGACGACACGAAATGAAGTCACACTTCACAGCGTTTTCACTTAAGTACTAAAATGCGGCTAAGATTTTTCACTTCTTGCTCTACGTCCTGTGATATGTTGAAATAAATACTGATCGCATACTGCGTAACAGCACTACAAGGAACATACCTTCATAGTTAGATTATAAACAGAAGTAGTCTACAGAAACATGAAATAAACTTATTCGACAGGCATCCCTTTCGCGATTCTAAACCTTCCATAAAATATCATTTCGTGCAGGTTGTGAACTGTAAACTAAACAATTTTCCCCGTAGATTCGATAAATACCTCTAACAGCAATTCATGTGCTGACGTTTGAAAGGTAACTATTTAGGATACTTCTATATCGAGATATAAGAGCCAGGGACCTTAGGCTGAGAAGAGTGGGATATGGAATCGGTTGTGGCCCTATTGACAGAATCATTCACAGCTAAGACTAAGCATCTAAGCCTATGAAATCACGCGTCAAAACGAAATTTGTTATGGGAAGTGTCTACTCGTTTACCGGATCTGTTGTCATTATCATCGACCATTTTACTTTCACAGCTGGATAAAGGCCTTCTCTTATTCTTGTATTACGATTCCCAGCTATACTCACCTGTATCTGCTGTACAGCTATCTTACGATAGATCATAGAACGACATATATAACAGTAATGACGTCTTCACCTATATGTATAAGTCTTACTTTATTTGCAATAGATTTCGGTATTACGTGGTATCACATAGAGGGCTACAGACGGTGGAATGTAACACAGAACTCGATGAAAACGAAATATGACCGACAACTACAGCTGAAGGTGTCGTCCCCACTAAATAAGGTTGCGCCGTTATCTTCCTCCTATATACACTCCTGGAAATGGAAAAAAGAACACATTGACACCGGTGTGTCAGACCCACCATACTTGCTCCGGACACTGCGAGAGGGCTGTACAAGCAATGATCACACGCACGGCACAGCGGACACACCAGGAACCGCGGTGTTGGCCGTCGAATGGCGCTAGCTGCGCAGCATTTGTGCACCGCCGCCGTCAGTGTCAGCCAGTTTGCCGTGGCATACGGAGCTCCATCGCAGTCTTTAACACTGGTAGCATGCCGCGACAGCGTGGACGTGAACCGTATGTGCAGTTGACGGACTTTGAGCGAGGGCGTATAGTGGGCATGCGGGAGGCCGGGTGGACGTACCGCCGAATTGCTCAACACGTGGGGGCGTGAGGTCTCCACAGTACATCGATGTTGTCGCCAGTGGTCGGTGGAAGGTGCACGTGCCCGTCGACCTGGGACCGGACCGCAGCGACGCACGGATGCACGCCAAGACCGTAGGATCCTACGCAGTGCCGTAGGGGACCGCACCGCCACTTCCCAGCAAATTAGGGACACTGTTGCTCCTGGGGTATCGGCGAGGACCATTCGCAACCGTCTCCATGAAGCTGGGCTACGGTCCCGCACACCGTTAGGCCGTCTTCCGCTCACGCCCCAACATCGTGCAGCCCGCCTCCAGTGGTGTCGCGACAGGCGTGAATGGAGGGACGAATGGAGACGTGTCGTCTTCAGCGATGAGAGTCGCTTCTGCCTTGGTGCCAATGATGGTCGTATGCGTGTTTCGCGCCGTGCAGGTGAGCGCCACAATCAGGACTGCATACGACCGAGGCACACAGGGCCAACACCCGGCATCATGGTGTGGGAAGCGATCTCCTACACTGGCCGTACACCACTGCTGATCGTCGAGGGGACACTGAATAGTGCACGGTACATCCAAACCGTCATCGAACCCATCGTTCTACCATTCCTAGACCGGCAAGGGAACGTGCTGTTCCAACAGGACAATGCACGTCCGCATGTATCCCGTGCCACCCAACGTGCTCTAGAAGGTGTAAGTCAACTACCCTGGCCAGCAAGATCTCCGGATCTGTCCCCCATTGAGCATGTTTGGGACTGGATGAAGCGTCGTCTCACGCGGTCTGCACGTCCAGCACGAACGCTGGTCCAACTGAGGCGCCAGGTGGAAATTGCATGGCAAGCCGTTCCACAGGACTACATCCAGCATCTCTACGATCGTCTCCATGGGAGAATAGCAGCCTGCATTGCTGCGAAAGGTGGATATACACTGTACTAGTGCCGACATTGTGCATGCTCTGTTGCCTGTGTCTATGTGCCTGTGGTTCTGTCAGTGTGATCATGTGATGTATCTGACCCCAGGAATGTGTCAATAAAGTTTCCCCTTCCTGGGACAATGTATTCACGGTGTTCTTATTTCAATTTCCAGGAGTGTATATTCGAATGTCATCTACCCATCTTTCATTACTTGGTTATCTTAGTCTCTTGAAATAAAGCAAAGGACACCCATGCGCCTGCTTACGAGTGCTGTCGGTTTCAATTCAATTACATTCTCCCTTATCCTTTTGTTTCTTTTTATCTCCAAGAACTCCCCAGAATCCATTGCCAGCTGAGCAGTCCTCCGTTGATGAATGATTCTCGCTGCAAAAGACCATTAACCACCAACGTGACTCAAAACTGGAAATACGTAATGTATACTTTTCTCTTCAAATAAATCTGGAGCTCAGATTTCGAAAGCCTGTTTTGTTTATCAGAAGCACGCCAGGCATTTTCATTCTTCTGTTAATTCATTTTGCAGTCCAGCCAGTAGACGTCTTCATCCACCTGAAATATAAAAGCACATCATCTGCTTCTATTACTCGACTGAGAATTTGTGTTACCTTCTCTTCTATTTGTTCAGGTTCTCTTTTCAAACATACTTATTACTCCATTCGTTCTTGAAGTTTATTTGCTCTAGAGGCAACGTGTACATTGTTTTCAACAAAACGAAAGTGGTTCAGATGTTCTGCTAACATGTATTTCTTCCCAGTTTAGTGCTTTGTAAACTTCCTCTTAGACTGCTCCTTACGTACAATAAATTTACACGGTCCATTCATATCCCTTAACTCACGATGTGTGGTCTCTCAGATCCCTCCTTAAATTGCCAAGCCTACGATGTTTTACTGTCGGTTGCGTTATCTCCTTCTGTGTTTATTGTTGACACTTGTTATTGGTAGGTGCTGGAGTCTCCTACACCGCGCCTCGTGAACTACGTACCTCTTTTATTCACTACGGTACCGTACGGCTCAAAATGTGTTCACACGAATTTGTCAGTTTTAACTTTCCCGAGTTTGATGAAATTGTTACTCGGTCAATGGTGGAAGGTATCAATGATACAGATCAAGAAATAAACGAAAAAGAAGATTTTACGTTATCCAGTGATCACATTTCTGCTGTCGAACAAATCATTCAGAGCAAGAACTTCAGAAAAGTTGTGATGGGGATCTGTCTGTTTCTTCAATGAAATAGTGAAAGTGCCCGTTAAAATTGAATGTGTTCTGAGTGGTGATAAAAAAATGTAGTTACCAGCAACCCATTTGAATATGACAGAGTTACTTTTTGTAGCTATCGGGTGGAACCTTCATGAACAAATTAAAACCCTGCAATTTAGTTCTATATGGAAATTTATTTGCTACAGAGGTTGTAAAAATTTTTCGGAATGTAAAATTCAGTACTCTAACAGTCCATGTATGTGTACGGTTTAAAACAACCACAAAAAATTATGTGATTTTCTGCGATAAATAGTAAAATGCTGCAGGCTTTGTTTAGTGCAATAAAATAAACTAGAAGCATTTAAATAACACTTAAATAATTGTGAAAATAAATGTTATATAGCATCAGTTAAAATTTTCATGTGATTTTTGCCTTAAATCTCGGTTTAAACATAGGGGTCCCAGAGACTCCACCTCGTGGTATATGTTACAGAAAAGCCACCTCGCAAGTTAAGGGATATTAATGTGACCAACGCCTGTGTTCGACGTCAGCGTGCAATAACGACTCACAGACGGCACATAGCAGCTCTAGCGGTAAAGCGCGTCGTTATCGTAATGTGATTTCTCTGATATTCAAAAGTACATGATCATTGGCCTTTGGGACAAGGGTGGATGCATTTCCGTAGCGCCTAAGTCTGTAGACTGCCATTGGGGTTGAAGTATGATGGCGAAATAGCGCTACCCAAAACTGACGCGTACACTACTATGGTGCAGCAGGGCCATTGATGGCTGGAGTGGACGGCGGCTGCAGAGATGCGCAAGGCGAATATACGTGTACCTGTTGACAAACTGACCATCCAGATGAACCAAAGGGCTACCAAAAGTGTCTCTTCAACGACCGTTCGGCGAACGTTGCTGCATGTCGGCCTGCACAACAGGCGCCCGGTTCGTGCACCCATGCTGACTGCTATTCATCTGCGACGAAAGCTGGAAATTGCACGCTAATACCGCAGCTGAGCGTCCACTGAGTGGTGACGGGTGCACTATTCACATGAATCACGTTTTCTGCTTCATCGGCGAGATGGCCCTTGGCGTGCACAGCCCTGCAACTATCGCCTGAAGGGCTAGGACGGAGGAGGGAGCGTTATGGCCTGGGGAACGTTTTCGTGCCCTTCCCTGGGTGATCACAGCATTGTTGAAAGCACAATGGATCAACACAAGTATACATTAATCCTTGTGGACCATTTACACCCCTACAAGCAGTCTGTCGTTCCTCGACACCCTGGCATCTACCAGCTGCACTATGCAACGTGTCACACAGCTCGCATTGTACATGTGTGGTTCGAAGAGCACCCGGATTTTGCAGTTGTCGGTAAAGTCTGAATGATTGTCCTATCTGTTTCCTGCACACTGTAATTCTACTCAGCATCAGCGATTTACTTTCGCTTTGGCCTAACCATTGTGCTAAGCTATTATTAAACTTCACATCCAGTACACATAAAATACACAAAATACAAAAAAGAACTTATAACTAAACACACAGATATTTGCACAAAATTGTTTGTCGGCTGCTCTTAAAGTCGCTGCAACAGTTGAATATAGGTGCACCTGATATTTCACACGTAACTTGTGCTGCGTTTATCTATAACCAGTTAAAAAAAAAAATACTGAAAGCATGTAGCGTAAACTTACAGGTAAACGACTTGAAAGTAAACTTATGCGTTTATGTCCTTACCTGTGATGGCTTCTTTCCTTTTCTGAACAATGCTGTGATACAGTTTCGTATAAGCAGCCAACTCCAGTTTAGCAGATTATTTAATTTTGTTTCCTTTGCTCCTCTGCCTCTCAATTCATTTAAGTGTTGAAGTACATGAAAAAAAAATACATATTCATTAGTATAACACAACTTATGACTATATGCATACAAAACGCAGATAAAATTTATCTGGCCCCACGTTATGGAGTGCCAGTCAAGTGTAATTATATATATATATATATATATATATATATATATATATATATATATATATATATTGTCTGTGCGTGAGTCTGTGTATGTGTGTGCATGTAAACGTGAATCAATTATCTGTGTGTAGCATAATTGTCACGCATAATTGTCACGTGTTGAATGAAATTGTCTCTTAAACAGATAATGGTAAATTATTTTTATCACAGACCTCGTTACAATCTTTTAAACTGTTAAAATGTTAACACGGACTTATTACACCGAACACTTCGGTGTGCTGAATAATTGATTACAATTATTTCCTGTCACTGAAGTTACATTATCATAATGATACGTTATGTCACACCAAAACAAAAACAATATATGAACATGATCTCTTTTTGTCGCAGGGGTTGAAACTTTAGGGTTCGAATGTATGTATACTTCTTAGTAGAACACAGATTTCTTAATTTTAATTGCATGAAGTGTATTTAGGTATAGCTTTCTCTGTAAGGGTGCCTACGTGAAAAAATAACGTACTCGACATTAGTGGCCCAGTACGGCAAATTTAAATCAGAAAATGAAAATAATGGCGGAGATACTTCAATACGTTCATGAATGCATAAACTGAATAAGTTACCTTAATAATATCTGGGCTGGAAGAGCCGTGATCACCAAAAATAGTGGTACCGACCTTAATGGCGTACAACAATAGGATAAGATCATAACTAACAAAAATTTTAATAGCTGGAGGGAAGGACACAATTCTCCTATAAATACAATATTGTCTCAATACTAACAAATAACATTTTGTATTCTGAAAAAAATTTAGATAAATTAACAATTATTACACTTATTAAGATGTCTTTACACAGAACGTAGGTAGTGTGCGTTTTGGTAGGTCAGCCGTACAACTCGAAAAGGCGCAATGTCTTCCCTTTTATCAGACAACTGAAAATTAACAGAATATATATTGTCTTCTTTAATCATTGCCTACATAGATAAAAAATCGTGCTTATTGTCTTCGTTCTTTTCACTCGCTGCACTTCACATGAAAAAATGTCAATGTTTCTCACATATTACAGAAAAAGTATTAAGTCCTTTTTTCAAGTATATTCCCAGCGAAAAATAGGCCAGGAGACGCCACACACTCTTCCCTGTAAAGTGCTTTCAACATCTGGGTTTTCCTGTGTGTCGGCACATCGGTAATATTAAAGCACTAAATTTATAAAAAAAAAGACAGAATTCTGCCAAGCTAATGCGCAGTGAGCAACGCAAGTTCAATTAGGACTATTATTTTAATACTAGCTAACAGATCCGCCATTGGCTGGACATAAATTTGCCAATTTTCTACTAGGAATGAAAATAAAAAACTAACTATGCCTGACGTGTAATATCAAAAATGCTGAGGACAGTTTCTTCGCGTGTCTATACCGCAATTTTTCAAACGTCTCTACGACAACGCCTCTTCGTAGATTGCGCATCGCAGTTGAAAGCTGTGAAAAGCGCTGCCAGGTACCAGGGATTTTCGTAAGTTGACTCGACTGTACGAGTGTCTTCGCAGTAAAGGATAAATGTATTAAAATATCAAGCATGATGGAGCATTTTTTTTTTTTCATGCATCTCAGTGTTTACGACGTCATATCTCTAACTATTTGCCGTAAATGATATGAATTTTCCCATTATGAGAATATTGAAGGGCGAGATCTTTTAACTGTTAAAACCATTCAAAAACCAAGCTCGCCCAAATAATTTTTATTCAAGACAGTCAGCGGTCTAAAAGTGCCAATCCACTTTTTCGCTTGGATTCGCACTGTTTAGTATGTATCCAGCATATGAAAGCAGACGGGCTATTTTGTACCGCATTTGTATCGCGTGACAAGCATGTATGAGCAACATGTATATGGACATGGTCTTTTGGACACGGTACTGTGTGTTTTTAAATGTTTTAGCGATGACAAACGTTTACAATAAGTTGAGTTTTATCTACCTGACATCTTTTGCATGAGGTTCAGTGTAAAATGAACATGTTTTACTACTAAATAATGTTCAAGACCTGAAGATGATAGTTAAGACTTTTGAAACCGGTTGTGTTGAAAAAAAAATATGTTGTGTGATCTTGGCTTTTAAATGGTTTCAACAATTTTGCACAATGATATATTTGCATGGGTACATTAAGCGGTATATGTGTATACTGTGTGCGAAATATGATGCAAATGAAGTTAGCAGCAAAAAAGTAATAAATTTAAACGTCATGCATGATGCAGCAGTTCACGCATCTCAGTGTTTATGACATCGTATTTCCTGAATTATGTATGGTACCATGATATAATTTTGTAGGTGCATTTAGCGGCGTATTTGGATAATGTCTGCGAAATTTATTGAGAACAGACTTAGTAGCACAGAAGAAATAAATTTAAACGTCTTGCATGATGTGGCAGTTTTCCACGCATCTCGTAGTTTGTGACGTCATATCTCCTGAACCATGATATGAAGGCGGTTCTTACCCCTCTAGCAATAATTGCCTGTCAGGAAGGGATTTGCCTCCAAAATTTGGTAGAAATCGATCCATTCCTACAGGAGGAGATGTGGAAATACACACACAAGAACACCATATTGATTTTGATTATCTACTTTACACATGGCAAATAAGACCATTAAATTTTATAATGAACCATTTCATATTAGTAGATTACTTTCGTCAGCGGCGGATACAGGGACTTAAATCACTTGTCATTAAAGTAATTGTAAGCCGTCATGTTTCACATAACTTTTTGTCGCTGATACTCTATTAGCGGAGGAAATTTTTTCCTTCCTTTGTTGGATGTGGTCTGTTTCTTTGTATTTTTTGGACGTTAATATACAATGATTACATAGGTTAATGAATAATGTAGTGCTTTGGGACTCACTGTTTATTTCAGCGCACATGTCACAAAAACATGAACTCTCGTCCCTTCGCATCCTCTCAGTTTCACAACTACCAGGAGAAGACACATTAGGTGTGCTTTTCTTCACTTATTCAGAAACAGCTGAAACGAGACCGGCCAAGGTGCATGTGCTTAAGTGAGCATCCAATAGACAATACAGAATACTTGCCGAGACAATAAAGACGAAAACGGCACATAAAATATCAAAAAGAAACGAAAAATGGCGTAACCATGGGAGGTGTCAATGGTACATTCGCGAGAACCTACTTGGTATGCCGTACTCTACTCGCTCCGTACTCCGTAATAACGGCCGCTGTGAAGTGAAAGCAGCGTGTGTGACGTGTGAGGCGAGGTTGTATCTGCCTTGGGCCTTGACTGCCAGTGTGCTGTCGTTCACCTACATTCTCACTTCACGAACATCCGCTATTTTTAGGATCTGCACACCACACGTAACTTTAGGTTTCTCTATTGACGCAGGAGATGATCTGACTTACTCCAGGATGGATCAAGGATGAAATGCGAGCAAAACGCACTGCTGTTTTCTAGACGCAGAGTCTTCATAGTTAAGAGAAAGAACATTTAAAATGTCTTACCCTTGACGTTTCTACCTTGACATCGAAATCTTTTAGGAATTTCGGTATAGGGAAGAGCTTGCCAAAGTGACCATGGCGGGCAAGGTAGGCATGGGGTACCGGGAACTATTCGGTTCCGGAATTGTGCGGAAATTCCTCAACTTATTCCACCTGGAGGTCCCAGTAAACCCGTGAAGCCTAACCTGTCTGCCGAGCTGCTCCTTGGAGTTGTAATAGTTATTTACTTAGTTTTAATTTCTGCACGATAAATCGTAATGTGGAGCGAGCCATTTTACATTCACATCGAAAATGAATTTGGAAATATGACTACACGTTGAACATTTATAAGTTTTTTTCTTTGAAAAATTCAAATGTGAGTTGGTAATACCTGCCCGCCACCTTTTACACATTCCAATAATAGAAATTCTTCTACAGATAGAAGCACTAGTCAAAGAAAAACTTTTTCAGTTTGTTTTCACATTTTAATTTGCCATCTTTGAGAATTTTTGGATCACTGAATAAGTGATCAAAAATTTTACTTTCAGCTTGTGCACGCCTTTTTGTGATAAAGAGAACTTTAATGTGGAGTTATGAACGTCATTTTTGCTTCTGGTATTGTAATTATGTACATCATTGTTCCCGTTGAACTGTAGTTAATTATTTACAATAAACTTCAAGAAGGAATAAATATATTGTGACGCAGTAACCAGAATGCTCATCTCCTTAATCAGAGCACCACATATTATTCTTACAGCACCACATATTATTCTTACAGCACCACATATTATTCTTACAGCACATTTTTGAGCGATGAACACTTTCTTAAACATGTGTTACACCACAACATTTTCCATATGAAATTATTGAATGAAAACATACGCCGGCCGCGCTGGTCTAGCGGTTCTAGGCGTCAGTCCGGAACCGCGCGACTGCTACGGTCGCAGGTTCGAATCCTGCGTCAGGCATGGATGTGTGTGATGTCATTAGGTTAGTTAGGTTTAAGTGGTTCTAAGTTCTAGGGGACTGATGACCACAGATGTTAAGTCCCATAGTGCTCAAAGCCATTTGAACCATTTTTTGAAAACACACAAAATATGTCACCTTACCAATTTGTTTCTCCTCAAGATTTCATATGATACAGCTGCATTTATGGCTACGTTAAGTTGTTTGAGAAGTTCTAAAACGTGCTTTTTACAGTTTAAATTCTCATCAATATGGACACTTCAAAATTTTCCACTCTCTTTATTATTTCATCACAATGTGTTACACTTATCATCGGTGTACTACCTCTACATATGCACAACTGAGTATTTTTTGTCTTTTTAAAATTTAGGGTGAGACCATTCGCAGAAAACCATTGCATAAGACCTTTAAGAACACTTGTTTACCATTTCTTCTGTTTCTGTATGTATGCTTGTATCGATTACAATACTAGTGTCATCTGCAAAAAGAACTAATTCTGCTTGTTGTACATTAGACAGAAGCAGAAGATCGTTTACATATGTGAGGGCAATAGCGAACCTAAGATTGAGTCTTGGGGAACCCCGTATGTAATTTCTCCCCCGTCAGTATTCCGTCCCCAGACTATACTGGTGGAATTACTAAGTACAACTTTTGGTTAAATACGACATTATCCATTGTTTGCCTGGACAATGAATCCTCTAAAACCTCAATTTATCTAGGAGAATATTGTGATTCTCACGGTCAGATGCCTGAGATAGGTTGCAGAAAATACCAAATGGAGCTATTTTATTATTTAATGTTTGTAAAGTTTGCTGAATAAACATGTAAATGGCATTATCATTAGAACAATTCTTCTGAAACCCAAACAGTGATTTGCTGAAGATATTCTTGCTAAGGTGAGATACTATTCTAGTATACATCAGTGTCTCAAAAATCTGGAAAATGATTTTTGTGGATTTTAGTTATTCTGATGTTAAGTAAGCGGTCATTTTGTGTATTTATTGTTGAGAGGGAATATTACTTACGGCTTTCTAATGAAATAGTGTTGAAAATGTAATCTCTTGACTCCATAATCCTACTTTCGTTGTTGAAAATTCGACCGTGCTGTTAGAGGGCATACAGCTTTTGTGTAAAGACGCCAGTAAGGGAAAAGTGGCTGTCTCGCCGAAGGGGGAAAACGTAAAAGCAGCGACCGAAACAAGTGTTCTGCAGCGATACTTATAGCAAATCCTTGTAACAGTGACCTAGAAGCGGCAAATAAAGGAGAAGGAAAAGGGAGTAAAAAGAAGGAAAAACGGAAAGCGGGCAAAGAGAGGAAAGGGAGACAAGAAGAGCCCGTAGAGCAGGATCCCGAACCCTAGAAGAATCTGTGACGACGACGATGGAGGCATAGAGTGCATGTACTGCGAAGACAAGATGTCAAAGGAGGCTAGAAAAACAGCGGGTTAAGCAACAGTTGTGCTCTGTCTGGTATACGAACGCTATAGAGAAGTCGAGGAACTGAATTTGATTTTTATTTGTGAAATGTGTAATTCGAATCATTTTTCACAATAATAAATGTTAAGTTCCTTGTTAGAACAGTTTTCAGCCATTATTTCGAAGCTAAGTGGCCACACTGCCCGTTAATGTCGGGAAAAGAGGTCGTTTTTCCATAATGTGAAGACTGAATTGTTTGAAATATTTAATTTGATCCTTAGGTGACTAACCGATTCTATGTTTTACGTCAACAGTTGTAGATCGTAATCACTGATTTCTATGCATTTCCGTATACCGTTACTCAGCTTAAAAAATAAAAAAATCTTTGCCTGCTTACTTTGTCCGACTCTCCCCTAATTATATGACAAACGTAATAGAAAACTTCCTTAAACACAAGTATGTTATTTTCGTTAGTGAATAAGTTATTGATTAATGGGTGCTAAAATTTGGACCAAAAGTTTTTTCAGTGATCCCTAGATGAGTAATGAAGTATTTGAATTATGATGTAACTTCTTTCAGTTGACAATGATTAATTTTCAGCAAGCTGGGAAGAAAGAGGGCATGAAAGCAACGATAGTTCTTCTAAGAGGCCAGTCAAGTAAAACCCATATAGCAGGCGTGTGGATTTCCTTCAGGACTTACTTGTAGTCTTTTAGGAACGTCCATGTAGGGTAGCTGTGGAGAAAGTACATCTATGTGCTAACAGGCCACATGGATTTCTCCAACTCAATATTATAAATTTTATTTTTTATTAAATACGCATATTGAGCGATGAAAAAATGTCTATATGCCGCTGTAAGCGCCCTAATTTTCTTACACTCAAGATGACACGGCGAGACATACAATAGCGGTAGCGTAACGATCGCAGTTTACTTCGAATACTTCTACAACGGCTATTCGTTTATTAAGGTCCGATCGGTTGCAAAATGGAGACCACAGTGAAAATCAAAAATATTTGCAACAGTAACTACAACTTCGCGCTACTTCCTCACATTATCGCCGCTCCGGCTTGTTAGTCGTCTGCTGTTGCGTTGCACCAACTTTCCGATATCCTCATCAGAGAAGGCAGCTCTACGTTGGTTTACAGCGCTTCGTCTGTCCCAAAATGTTGTCTCCATAGCCAGCGGTTTAGGCGAACAGAGGGAGCCGTTTCCGGGCTATGGGCTATATGGTGGGTGATCAAACGCTTCCCGTCAAATACTCTGCAGGAGCGTCTTCATTGCTCCTGCTGTGTGAGGCCGAGAATTGTCATGAAGAACGAAATGCATGACAGTTACGTTATGTGGGCTGTATGATATCAGGCCCAATCTTCTCGGCAGGCTCTCATACTTGACGAGAGACACTGTTTTCTACACATCTCTACTTTCTCACTGGGCGCTCAGAACTGAAAAGAGCGACGTGACGTGAACGACAGGTCTACTAGAGACATCTGTGTAAAGCTTCATCGGACATTCAACGTGATTTCCATTTCGCGACCGTACTTGTCCTTTACATGTGGCAAGGACGTTACAGATCAGACGCACGTTCTACGAGCCTCTTCCATTTCTTTCTCGCAAGTGCACTGTTTGTCCACTTGATGTTGATGATCCTAGCTGTGTCCTCGCAGATGTTATCTCCTCACTCAATTCTGGGTCGTCGTCTTCTTCTCGTTCAATCTACTGTCCAGCAGAATGCCGTTTTAACTCGTTTATTCTCCGTCATAGTTGTTATATGGCCAATCCAGTTCCGTTTCCTCTTCTTTAGCACTTTGATGATATTGCGGTGTTTGAACAGCTCTCAGATGTCTTCATGTTTTCTAACCTCCAATCCTCGTTATTGTCAACATATTCAGGTCCAAAAATGTTACTTAGTATTTTTCTTTTGAATATTAACAGTTTCTCTTCATTTTTTCCTAAATATTATTGCTTCACAGCCGCATAATGTTACGGGTATAACGGTCGACTGATACAAGCGAATTTTGAAGTTAGTTGAAAGTTTTCCTTAAGATATACACAAACTAAAAAGTGTTTTCTTTACTGTTGCTAGATGGGCATCTGTTTCTGTAAAGGTTGCACTTTTGTTACTAAAAAGTGTCGCTAAATACATGAAATGATAATCAGTCTTGAAAGTGATCCATATACAGCTAAAAGTGCATTACCTCGGATGTCCTTACTTATGACAAGATATTATTTATCTTTATACTAATAGGTAATATTTTTTCTCGGCGATTTTGTGATAATTTTGCATCAGTTTGATAAATTCTGGTTTGGAATTACCAGTGCTACATCATCTCAAAATATGATTCAAATGGCTCTGAGCACTATGGGACTTAACTTCTGAGGTCATCAGTCCCCTAGAACTTAGAACTACTTAAACCTAACTAACCTAAGGACATCACACACATCCATGCCTGAGGCAGGATTCGGACCTGCGACCGTAGCGGTCACGCGGTTCCAGACTGAAGTGCCTAGAACCGCACGGCCACACCGGCCGGCTAAATCATCTGCTTGGGAGAGTTAGTAATGTCCACTGCCTGTGGTTGCATCCTTAAGGATTAGTTTTGGTAAATTCTTTATCGTTTTTCTTTAAGACGAGATTAAATAAAAGATTAATGAAGAGTAAAAGCAGCCAAACGGTTGCACAAATTTTATTGCATTACCTGAATTTGGTACCGACTAAGTGTATCTTCATAAAATAAAAGCTATAGTTCCATAGGTTCACATTGCATGTAGTGCACTGCAGCTCGTATGGTTTTGTTAACTCTCCACGCATGTGAACCTATACAGCTGTAGCTTATTCTGATGAACATACCCTTAGTCAGTATCGAACCCATGTCAAAGCAATAAAGTTGCTGCAACCGGTTGGTTGGTTTTATCGTTCATTGAAACTTAACCTCGGCTACTGAATGTCACATTGTTAAATAAAATAGATGAAATGGTGTCATGGTGTCCCCTTGTCTCAGCCCAGTGTACACCTTACATTTTTCAGTTTCTCTTGCAAGTATCTTTATATGACATACGGTTTCTTCCAAATGTTCCCATTTTAACACTTTATTTGACACACACAGAAATATTGTGAAGAAAAAATATAAAGTTACTTGAATTAGGTTTATATGTTCATGAGGAGAGTTTTATACGAGTTTTCTCACAATACAGTATGTAGCCTGTAAGTACTATTGTCCACAAAAGGCGCATGGGTAATACAGTATAGATAATACAACGTTGTACCTGTGCCTGATAAACTGGTTGCGTTTTGCACTACTTCATGTGAAATATCTTAAAACCATTCCTTTTTGGTACAAAGCACAGAACAAGTCCACATTTTAAAGTCGAATATCGACCAAAACTGTCATAATGTATGTAATTCACTGGCACAGAAGTTGCAGTTTCCTTCTTCTTCTGCACTCGTTATCCATCCAATAGTCAAAGCCTTGCTCCCTCTTACTATAAAATATCAGCCCAGTTGCAGTGTCCCAGGCAAATCTCGCTAGATTAGATTAGATTAGATTAATACTAGTTCCATGGATCATGAATACGATATTTCGTAATGATGTGGAACGAGTCAAATTTTCCAATACATGACATAATTAAGTTAATTTAACAGCATACTTAAGTTAATATAACAACTTTTTGTTTTTTGTGTTTTTTATTTTTTTTTTATTTTTTAAATATTTTTTGTTTTCTTTTCTTAATTTATATCTAAAAATTCCTCTATGGAGTAAAAGGAGTTGTCATTCAGAAATTCTTTTAATTTCTTCTTAAATACTTGTTGGTTATCTGTCAGACGTTTGATACTATTTGGTAAGTGACCAAAGACTTTAGTGCCAGTATAATTCACCCCTTTCTGTGCCAAAGTTAGATTTAATCTTGAATAGTGAAGATCATTCTTTCTCCTAGTATTGTAGTTATGCACACTGCTATTACTTTTGAATTGGGTTTGGTTGTTAATAACAAATTTCATAAGAGAGTATATATACTGAGAAGCTACTGTGAATATCCCTAGATCCTTAAATAAATGTCTGCAGGATGATCTTGGGTGGACTCCAGCTATTATTCTGATTACACGCTTTTGTGTAATAAATACTTTATTCCTCAGTGATGAATTACCCCAAAATATGATGCCATATGAAAGCAATGAGTGAAAATAGGCGTAGTAAGCTAATTTACTAAGATGTTTATCACCAAAATTTGCAATGACCCTTATTGCATAAGTAGCTGAACTCAAACGGTTCAGCAGATCATCAATGTGTTTCTTCCAATTTAATCATTCATCAATGGACACACCTAAAAATTTGGAATATTCTACCTTAGCTATATGCTTCTGATTAAGGTCTATATTTATTAATGGTGTCATACTATTCACTGTACGGAACTGTATGTACTGTGTTGTATCAAAATTCACTGAGAGTCCATTTACAAGGAACAACTTAATAATTTTCTGAAAGACAGCATTGAAAATTTCATCAGTTAATTATTGTTTGTCAGGTGTGATTACTATACTTGTATCATCAGCAAAGAGAACTAACTTTGCCTCTTCATGAATATAGAATGGCAAGTCATTAATATATATTAAGAACAACAAAGGACCCAAGACTGACCCTTGTGGAACCCCATTCTTGATAGTTCCCCAGTTTGAGGAATGTGCTGAACTTTGCATGTTATGAGAACTACATATTTCAACTTTCTGCACTCTTCCAGTTAGGTACGAATTAAACCATTTGTGCACTATCCCACTCATGCCACAATACTTGAGCTTGTCTAGCAGAATTTCATGATTTACACAATCAAAAGCCTTTGAGAGATCACAAAAAATCCCAATGGGTGGTGTTCGGTTATTCAGATCATTCAAAATTTGATTGGTGAAAGCATATATGGCATTTTATGTTGAAAAACCTTTCTGGAACCCAAACTGACATTTTGTTAGTACTTCATTTTTACAGATATGTGAAGCTACTCTTGAATACATTACTTTCTCAAAAACTTTGGATAAAGCTGTTAGAAGGGAGATTGGACGGTAATTGTTGACATCAGATCTATCCCCCTTTTTATGAAAAGGTATAACAATAGCATATTTCAGTCTATCAGGGAAAATGCCCTGTTCCAAGGAGCTATTACACAGGTGGCTCAGAATCTTACTTATCTGTTGAGAATAAGCTTTTAGTATTTTGCTGGAAATGCCATCAATTCCATGTGAGTTTTTGCTTTTAAGCAAGTTTATTATTTTCCTAATTTCAGAGGGAGAAGTGGGTGAGATATCAATTGTATCAAATTGCATAGGTATGGCCTCTTCCATTAACAGCCTAGCATCTTCTAATGAACACCTGGATCCTACTATATCCACAACATTTAGAAAATGATTATTAAAAATATTTTCAACTTCTGACTTTTTGTTTGTAAAGTTTTCATTCAATTTTATGGTAATACTGTCTTCCTCTGCTCTTGGTTGACCTGTTTCTCTTTTAATAATATTCCAAATTGTTTTAATTTTATTATCAGAGTTGCTGATTTCAGACATGATACACATACTCCTGGATTTTTAATAACTTATTAATATAACACAGTAGTTTTTATAATGTTTGATAGTTTCTGGGTCACTACTCTTTCTTGCTGTCAGATACGTTTCCCTTTTCCGGTTACAAGATATTTTTATACCCTCAGTAAGCCATGGTTTGTTACAAGGTTTCTTACGAGTATATTTAACTATTTTCTTGGGGAAGTAGTTTTCAAATGCATTTACAAAAATGTCATGAAATAAATTATATTTACGGTACACCTCATCCCAGTCTAACTGCTGTAGGCTTTCCCTGAAATTTTCAATTGTTAAATCGTTGACTGAACGTACTACTTTGGAGGACTGTTTAGTATTGCTGAATGGAGCTATGTCATATATTGTAACTAGCTGTGCACCATTATCAGAAAGACCATTCTCAACAGGCTGAGCATTTATCTGGTTAAACTTATCTTGGTCTATAAAGAAGTTATCTATCAGTGAGCTGCTATCCTTTACCACCCGAGTAGGAAAATCAATAACGGGTGTCAAATTGAAAGAACTGAGTAATACTTCAAGGTCATTTTTCCTATTACCCTCTTTCAGAGAATCTACATTGAAGTCCCCACAAATAATAATATGCTTCCCCCTGTCTGACAGATAGCACAACAAGGAGTCCAAATTTTTCAGAAATAGATGAAAATTTCCTGATGGGGGCCTATATACAGTTACAATTATAAATGTGCCTTTCTTTAATTTAAGCTCACAGGCACATGCTTCTATATGTTTCTCTACACAAAACTTTTTTGTTTCTATACTTTTTGCACAATGATAACTTTTGACATATATGGCAACTCCTCCTTTCTCCATATTTTCTCTCATTACATGTGCAGAGAGCTTACCTTTTCCATATCAGTAACAATGTGATGCTCATTTATATTCACCTTCAAGACTACCTCTTTCCGCTTATAAGCAGTTTTCATAGCACAAGAAAACATTGCTCTTCAAAATCGAAAGGAACTGCTGCGGCGATAACTCATACTCACATAACCTTGCATAGTGTCTGCTATAAGATCGCACTATTCAATAACTTACGCGATGCAATAGAGTATCTCGTTATACGAGAGCTTAAATGTTGCTTGTAAGCATCATTGCCCACCCAGGAAAGAAACTTGAAACAGGTTGCTTGAAAGCAACATTGCCAAATAAATGTTAATCTCTCAACAAGAAATTAAAAAAAAAACAGGTGAAGTGAAACAAAAAGTGTGAGGAGATCAATAGGCGTATGGTAGGTTTGAAAACAACAAAACACATTATCGCAGACAGAGTAGAAAAAGCTAAAGTCCTAATAATCAGTCAACAGGGGTGGGAGGAGCATTACAGTAAACATTGAGCCAGAACATAAATGAATACAAACAGGCAGTACGTCAGCTGGAAGATGCAGATAATGTGAATGTGGAACGAGTGACGCAGGATGAAACAGAATAGACTCCCAAAAGGACGAAACATAATAAATCCTCTGAATCAGGCGACATCCCTATGATGTTAGTGAAACATGCACCAAATAGTTTGTGCCTCCTGAATAATCTGATGAGGTATGGTGAAGAGCTACCAGAAGATGTTCTTATTTATGTAAAAACTCCCCTTTAGAAAAGAGGAAACGGATAGGATTGTGATAATTACAGAGGCACTAGTGTAACCAGGAAGATTGTATGGTCGGATTCCGAGAAACAAAATCGAAGCTGAAATTTTAGAAATCACGTAACACGGCAGACTTAGAGCAGGCCGACAGTGTATTGGTAATACACTGAAGCGCCAAAGAAACTGATATAGGCATGAGTATTCAAATACAGAGATATGTAAACAGGCATATTACGGCGCTGCGGTCGCAGTGTCTGGCGCAGTTGTTAGATCGGTTACTGCTGCTTCAATGGCAGGTTATCTAGATTTAAGTGAGTTGCTCGTGGTGCCACAGTCGGGCGCACGAGCGATGGGACACAGCATCTCCGAGATAGTGACGAAGTAGGGATTTTCCTGTACGACCACTTCACGAGTGTACCGTGAATATCAGGAATCCGGTCAAACATCGAATCTTCGACATCGCTGCTGCCGGGAAAAGATCCTGCAAGAACGGGACCAATGACGACTGAAGAGAATCGTTCAACGTGACAGAAGTGCAACCTACTAGGCCATCAACAAGTGCCAGCGTGCGAACCGTTCAACGAAACATCACCGAGATGGGCTTTCGGAGCTTAACGCCTCGCCTGGGCCCGTCAACACCGACAATGGACTATTGATGTCTGGTATCATGTTGCCTGGTCAGATGAGTCTCGTAACGAATTGTAGGGAGCGGATGGACGTGAACGGGTATGGAGACAACCTCATGAATCCATGGATCCTCCATGTTAGCAGGGGATTGCTTAAGCTGGTGGAAGCTCTGTAATGGTGTGGGGCGTTTGCAGTTGAAGTGATATGGGACCCCTGGTACGTCTAGATACGCCTCTGACATGTGACACGTACGTAATCCATTCGTGTCATTGTACATTCCAACAGACTTGGGCAATTCCAGCAGGACAATGCGACACCCCACACGTCCGGAATTGCTGCAGAGTGGCTTCAGGAACACTTTTCTGAGTTTCAACACTTCCGCTGGCCACCGATATCCTCAGACAACATTACTGAGCATATCTGAGATTCCTTGCAACATCATGTTCAGAAGAGATCTCCACCTCCTCGTACTCTTACGGCTTTATGGACAGCCCAGCAGCATTCATGGTGTCAGTTCCCTCCAACAGTACTTCAGACATTAGTCGAGTACGTGCCACGTCGTGTTGCGACACTTCCTTCGTGCTCGCGGGGGCGCTATACGATATTAGGCAGGTGTACCAGTTTTTTTGGTTTTCAGTGTATATTCTCTCCGCCAATTGACAGGAAAAAAGATTTGAAGGAAATTTGGAAACACATGTAGTGTTCATAGATGTTGAAGAATCATATGACAACATCCTGGTAACCAAGCTGTTCGAAACATTGGAACTATATGACACTGACCCGTTTCATATAAGAAGTTTTCTTGTTTGAACTGGTTATCGTTCTCCTCATTCTATTGTACTATTCTTTGTCTATAGTATAAGATCTGTTTCTTCATCAACAGACTCAAGAAACATTTCAGGGAAACCTATGTTGACGCTGTAAGAAATTAGAGGTTTGGTCAACAAGTTACAGCGAACTGGGAATGTTTGTGACGAGAAACCTTCTGGGCAGTCGTCGACGATGCAGAAAACTGTGGAAATTACTCGATTGGCCATCGAGCAGCGTCCAAAAGTATTAATACGTCGCCGTAGCAGCAAAAACGGTATCCTGAAGTCTACTGTGTGGCAAACCTTGCTTTCGTAGTGAATTAAAATGCTGATCAGATACAGATGCTCCATCATCTTGAACCTGAGGATTGTATGGCAGTGTATGGCCATGTACCACGACTTGACTGAGGCAGTAAACAATGAACATTTGTTGACTCACGTCCTGCTAAGCGACGAAGCTACCTTTCAAACCTGTAGCCATGTCAGTCACTACAATAGTAGGATATGGGCTGATGAATAACCACATATCACAATGGAATTGGAACGGAAGACTCGAAAGGTAAATGTGTGGCTGGGCCTCATTCAGTACCGCATTTATGGTCCATTCTTTTTTTGCCGGAGAAAAAAATCACTTCAACATCATGCTTGGATCCGCTTGAGCAATTCCTGTAGCCCCAGTTCCTCCTGGCAACATTCTGGATACAGTGGTGTTTCAACAGGACGGCAACCCACCGCACTTTGCGTACATTGTGCGTAATTAACTCAATGAGACTTTCCGAGGACTCTGGATGGGAAGAGGCTCACCGTCATACTGGACACCACTCTCGCCTGCTCTAAGGCTTTTACACATCTGAGCCGTGGAAAAAATTGCTGTAGCACCTTGTGTGAAGCAGTCGCCCTCCGTTTCTGGCGGTGGCGCCGCTGCGGCAATCGCACCTTTGGTGTCTCCCTCTGGTGGAAAAGGGGAAAGGTTGCCTGTTCACGTGCATTTAAGGGGCGCTATAAGCTCGCGAGGGGGTCAGTTGGTCAGTCGGAGTGAGTCTGGGTCAGTCACTCGTCACCAGTTGCTGGTCTGTCTCTCGTTCGCATTTGTGCAGCAGTTAGTGTCTGTCTGTCGTTCGGAGTGTTAGTATGTCTGTCGTTTGGATCAACCTTTCAAGCCGGCAAAATGAGAGTCTTGCCACTCCGCCAGTAACCGAACTCAGCTAGTGGTCGTCCGGTCGGGGCTGAGTTCCTGCATCTGCGTCTGCGCGTTAGGCCGCCAGTCTGCTCAAGTTGCTCAAGAAACGGTCATTGGCGGTTGGATCGATCAGTTGGTCGGTCGCGCACTGAGACACAAGATGGCTTGTCCGCCTTTAGCGTTGGCGCATGTAAAGTCGCCCCGTGAGTCCAGTGGGCCGCGCTGTATAGCGAGGGCTAGTGACTTCCCGGCCGACACGAGAGCAACAGGAGTCAACCCACGACATTGGTCTGGCCGGTGCGAGCTGTGACGCCGTGACACGGGAGATCGGCGCACCTTCCTGCGTCTGTTGAAGCGGCTGGCAGCGGACGGTCCGGGAGAGGGTTTTGGCGGTGCTGCGCCAGATATTCGCCAGACATCGCATTTATTAAAAGATAAGTGATTCGTGATATGTTGTTTCACTTACTTGTTAAATTCTACTTGTTTTCTTGGTGAGGTCACCAGCCGCTTTGTTTTGGGGTCGTCCCACCATTCTTCTCCGTTTGCCCACCCGCGAGAAGGTGGTTATTTATAAATTGGGTGGTCCGTTTATCCCTTATGGGGTAGGGGCGGGTTAGAGCAACCTGCGGTTCGGGTTGTTCGGTAATATCCCTGTCAATCCGCCATACGGTAATAGCTGCCTCTCTCATGTTTGTCGGATTCGGTGTTAACAAATTTATTGCTTGAAGTGTAAAGGCCGAATTCCTGAAATATGTTTTTATCTTACCTATCATCTTGAGAGGCGGTATATGTGTAATGTAGAGCATGTTTGGGCCAACCCTGTATATTTTATGTAAGACTGCATTTAATGGGTTTTTATTTAAATGCTCATTTTAGTATATAAAGTTGCCACCCTTCCACAGTAAGAGTTGTTTTTTTTTTTTTTTTTTTTAGTCAATTTGCACCTTCGGTGGCAAGTTAATCTTTTAACGTTAGTGCTTTGTACCATTTCCATCCCTCCTACGGGGTGCATAGTTTATGTGCTTGTGTGAATTGTAAAAATTTTTAGTTTAAAGTAATCTGGTATGTTGCAGATTTGCACCTGTGTAGTCTTTCAGAGGTTGTTGTGAGCGGTTGTGACTACGGCCGTTCAAAAGGGAGCAGCAAGGTTCTCAGCCCGAAAGCAAAAATTTGTTCTTTCTGCCTCTGAATAAATTGTAACTTGATATTTAGAGGGTGCTTTCTGATTATATTTTAAATCTGTTTCTAAAAAAAGGCTTTTAGGAATAAAATTTCCATTTGTTGAAAGAAATTCGATTTGTTTTCATCAGTTACCCACTGGCAACTACATAAACGCTCACATAGTGAGATTAAATGTGTTAATGTTCTTGATGATTCGCTAGTAAATAAAATAAATTCTTATGCACCTTTGTGTGGGGTCACATCAAGAGTCAGGTGTACAGGTGAGGGTTTCCAGCACCTGCCTGAACACATTTCGGCAGCTGTGTCTACGAGTACAATGACCAAAGCAATGTGGGATGTACACTGAGGAGAGACGGCTACTTTGCTTGGATATGGAGGGCAATCGGGTCGAATGGTAACGATTTCACTGAATTACGATGCCTTCTTCCATGTTATACTCATATTTTTTTGGTATTGTAAACATTTCATTTGAATTAAAGTGTTCCTTTGCAAAACGTGGGTCGTGATTTCTCGGGCACCCTGCGTAATAGAATCATTTGAGTTGCAGAGACGCTGATTCAAGGGAGTTGTCGGGGTCTGGGAACGGGGAGGGGAGCGGGGATAATCAGTGGGGTATGACACATCGAAAAGATTTTCATATTCCTCTGCTAGCATTCAGAGAATAAAGTAGGACGAAAACTAAGAGTCTCGAAAATGGAAACATAGAACTTACAAGCAGTGGCAACCACAGGATACTTTTCTGGTCTTTGCTACATAGCAGGCTTCACAGAACATTTCAACCGGAAAAAAGGCAGCTATTCACATATTGACCATACCTGATTCCAACAACAGATCCGCCAAAGTTCGTGATTCCCCAAATGGAACCAGAAAACTACAGGAAGAGAAGACACAAAGGCAAAGGCCCATTGCAAAGGAAATAAGTAACAGAAAAATGACTTCCACAACCACAGGAAGTTGAAAAGAGAAGGCACAAAGGCAAAGACCCATTGCTAAGGAAACAAGTAACAGAAAAATGACTTCCACAACGTAGACAGAAAAGACTGAAATCAGTAGCATTCCACACATTTACACGCTCATATAGCCACAGTTTGTAGATCAGCGTTCACAGACTTAGTGCTTAGAGTTTGCATGCTTCGATTACACATCGTGTAAATGACGTCTTTGGTCTAATGATTTCGTCGGTGTATCAAAAGCTGTCAGGCTGGAATGTGTCTTATCCTCACGACTGTACAGCATATACGCAGAACATTTCATTAGGAATGCACTTTAGGGCTGGACTAAAGGCATCTCAGTTGGTGGAGGAGCTATTAACAACCACCTATTTGCTGATGACATCGTGATCTTAGCAAGCAGTGAACGGAAGACTTGTGGAACTATTAATCAAATGGAGCACACTACATTCTCAGCAAGTCCAAACTCACAGTAATCGATTGAGGAGCGCAAACCCAGCTTACAAGCCGATTAAAGAGACTGGAAGTCGTACATTGTTTCATCTATTTTGGGTCAACCGTCTGCGACATGGGAAGTTGTGAAGATGAGATACGAAGACGGATCACGCTAGAGCTAGTGGCTGTGAAGAAGCTCACCAAGATCTCGCAGAAGAGAGCGAAAACGAACAGCAGAGACATCTAGCTTGCTGAAATACTCGTGTTTTCCTGCTTTTATACTTGGGAAACAGGGACCTTTAAAGCCAGAGACATGCTGCATATTGATGCGTTTGAACCTTTAAATCGACGCAGGATGCTGCGCTTAAAACGGAATGAAAGAACAACAAATATGTCCTTTACTGAACAGCTCATTATCTCCAGGCGCCTTTATTCTCGCGACAACCAAAAAATTCTCAAGTTCTTTGGCCACATTGTGGGAAGAGGTGGAGAAAATCTGGAGAAAACAATCGCGAAAGGAAAGATCGACACCACGGGACCTAGGGAGAGGGCAGCTAGCAGGAGATTAGATCAAATCAAGAGTATCTCCAGTCCACTTCTTCAGCAGGCTCTGAGAGACGCTGCCAACCATTCGGGCCAGATACATTTTGCTCATGGGGTCACAGCGCTCAGTAATGAGCACAACGACTTGTGATGATAATAATGAAATGACGAGGTCATCAAAGTTGTCAGTGTTTGTTGATATTATAAACTGTTAAATTAATTTCATAACATAAGTACTCAAATTTTCGGACTATGCTTTTCAACAGCTATATTTCTCCGGGTTGTAATTTGCCACGGAGCAGACCATCTTCAAGTCGCGTCGCCACGCCGAGTCCCGACCAGTCGTCGCTTATATGGCGCTCATAATCTTCAAGCAATTTCAGAGAGTGAGATCCATCAGCCGCTAGTTATGTCAGCTGCCACAAAGGGCACTGAAACCTGGCACTGCTTTTTGTTTTCCTCATCGAGATTGCAAGTGGAAGATTAATCCGCCGGTCGCATATAAACGGAGACGCGAGACCATACTCAGCCATATCCAACGGTTGCGTTTCTTTAGTTCTCCTGTTTCTCAGTTCCAGACAAGAAGACATGATCTCACCTAAGATATTCACCTTGGGTCTGGAGGATGTGTTCAAATGTCTACCCTCAGATAGAAAAGGTACAGAACCAAAGTTTTTAGTAATTGGGATGTAGGGCTGGGATTTTAGAAACTGACAAGGTTGAGCTAAATAGCATTTAATGAAGAATTGATCTGCGACAGTAATGTCGGAGGAGGAGATTCCGTGTTGGCTGTGGGACCGGCAGCTTGGGAGGCCTTACCGATACCAAGTAATGAGTCACAGGCAGCTTCCTGTAAGTGAGATCTGTATAACAACCAGTGCCCACTTTCAACGTTAACACCCTTCAAATACGACAGACAACACAAGACTGGAGGCTTTGTATCAAATATATTATGCAAAGATTTCACTTTTGTATTTCCATAAATGCTATATTAACGAATTTGTGTAATCTTTTAAAAAGAGAACTCTTTAAAATCGACAGCTTTTCATTTAATAAATAATGTAAAACTGACTCCAAATTCTACCGTCACTTTAAAAGTTAACTTTAATCACGTAATAACAAAAACTCAATTTAAATTGTCAATATCACACTTGTGTTTTCTTTAACACGTTTCCACGTTAATCAAAACAAGTAAATTCCAATTTCATTTAATTTATACTCGTCAACGAGAGCTGCCCCACCATAACGAAATACACCATATTTAACAGTCCACAACAATTTCCACCACGTTCAATAGTTAATGAACCTCTGCTCACCAGGTACCACAGGATAACACTACATAGCATTAAGAGCACCCAGAGCACAACCTTCACGGTAGAGCGTTACGCATTACACTTTCTACATGCAAAGGCATCAGCCAAACTAGTTATTTCTCCACAGCAGAATTTAAATAGCTAAGCGCGTCTTAAGATAAATATGTTTTGAAACAGGTCACCTCAACTGCGCTAGATTACCATAGGTACCACTTATGCTAGATAACTAATCAATAAACTAGCCTCAGCGACCGTGATGCATCAAATCTAACTTAGAATTATGGGCCAGTCCTATTGGGTGCTAAAGAATTTCTTATACTGGTAATTTAAATTAAGCATACACTGGCAACCAGTACCGAAGGTCACGACGATGGTGCGTTATTACAAATTATTAAAATTATCAGTTGTTTGCTCACAATTAATGTGCAAAACGGCCAATAGACTTCCTGGTATATTTCATCTGATTACGAAATCGTCCGCTTTTATCTAGCGCTTGACGCCACAAAAACCAGTCTGAACACGAATCACAAATAAAGAATTGCACAATCAACAAATATGCATAAATCTGTAATCACGTCGCGCCACGACAGTGTGAAACGTCACCTGTGGGACTGTTAGCAATGAGCAAAGAGAGGGAGAGAATTAACGACCCACCACTTGCTATCAACCTCAAGTCAGACAAACAGAATAACAGCAGTACCAAACGACAACGCTGGAACAACTGACGTCAGCCGCACTTACGTTCCAGCACGTGGCGTCATATACAGACAACAATGATTCTGTGACTACGAAGGCTTTCCCGGCGTAATAATTGATAATATTCTTCTCGGGTATGCAGCCGGATCATAACGTCTTCATGACACAATATTTCCGCGGTCCAACTGGCCGCCATCTTCAGGTGAGAGCGCTGGTGCACAATCTCGCCGGAACTGACTTCCCAGCGCAAGCGGCAGCCCCTATATAGGCCGCAGAAGACCCACAACGCGTGCGCGAGAGGGTGCCGTAGCTGCCCTCTAGCGCAGTAAACATACCGCGCCGCCAGTGGTGGAAAGAGGCGAAATCGAGATATCGCTGTCAAAAATAAATTTTAAAAATTTTTATTCCGACGATTGAAACACAGACCGTTGTTTTTTAATGTCAGATAACACCGGGTCCCAAGTCTTACTTAAAAGATAACCCTTGTCTCTATTAATAAGATTGTCAGATAAACGAATCTCTATGGATTCTTTTAAAACACAGTCCCAATCGCGAGATGCAGGGGCAACCATTTGTGTCGCGTCATATAGCATTCTGTGTCCCTCGGTGAGACAGTGCTCAGCCACTGCGGATTTCTCAGGTTGAAGCAGCCGTTTGCCGCTAATGCTCAACACATCGGTCCTGAATGGTCCGGATTGTCTGACCAATATAAGCCTTCCCACAGTGGCAAAGTGGCAAGGGATCTTGTACACACCGGGCTTCCTCAAACCCAAGTCATCCTTAACAGAGCCAAGAAGCGCTCTAATCTTGGCTGGCGGACGAAAAATACTTTTGATGTGATATCTTTTTAGAATCCTTCCTATCTTCGAGGAAATGCTCCCAGCAAAAGGCAGAAAAGCCACCGATTTGCAGGTATCTTCTGGTCCAAACTGGAAAGCACGACGGATATGTTTATCTGTATAGCCATTCTGCTTGAACACAACCTTAAGGTGGACCAATTCTTGTGTCAAGCTTTCTCCATCTGAAATGGCATAAGCTCCTCTCGCCAACGTCCGCAGGACCCCCGTACGCTGGAACGATGGATGACAGCTAAAAGCATGCAGGTAACGGTCGGTGTGCGTAGGCTTTCGATAAACACTGTGTCCCAGTGTCCCATCATCCTTTCTGTACACCAGAACATCCAGAAACGGAAGCTTTCCATCACTTTCCACCACAGAATTCCGTTGCTGGTTGCAGCACACGCCATAGCACCTTTTTTCAGTATATTTTCTCTAACCGATAGTGAACACTTACCAGAAACAGCGAAGCCAAGGAGCTTGCAGTAATAGTAACACTGGATAAAATCCAGACTCCAGACCACTCAAATTTCACCGACCGGATCGTGTCTACAGAAAACTGCCACCAACTACGGTGACGACGCTGAACTAAAGCAATAACAGACCCAAGATAGGATACAAAATCAATCATCTCAACATAAATGAACAGTGTCATTCGATAATCGTGTGACTGGCTGTTTCGAGAACGACCCCGTACCCAGAGAAACTGATAATTCAGACAAATCACACAGAACTCAAGATGCAAGTGCTCCACATCAGTGACGTGACCACGATCACCGACCTTCAACGGCTCGTCCGCACCACACTACTTCCACGATGAGTAGGAATGTCTCGCTTGAACGAACTGGACGGGCCGACAGAGCTCTGCGGCTCGGCCGTGCACCGCGTGATCGCCATATTGGACGCTCCATCCACCGCCTAGAAGCTAGCTGCCGATCAGCTGGCGTCCCCATGTGCGATAGCCGCCATGCAGACGCGCGAATTCAAATCACCGGAACGATGGAACGAATAAAGTAACAAACAACGGAGCTGACACACCCCTTGGTGCACAAAACGGGTCAGAACACTGTTGCAGAAGCAACGAGAAAAACATGCCAAATCTAAACGAATGCCAAATCTCCAAGATTGGCGATCTTTCACAGAAGCTCGAAATTTAGCGCGGACTTCCACAACGAAACTTTGTCTCTAAACTTGGCAGCAAATCCAAAGCGATTCTGGTCGTATGTATAGTATGCTAACGGCAAGACACAATCAATGCCTTGACTGTGCGGTACCAATGGAAATACTATCGATGTCATAGCTGCTAAAGCAGAGTTATTAAAGACAGCCTTCCGAAAGTACTTCACCAGAGAAGGGGAAGTAAATAATCCAGAATTTTAAGAACGAACAGCTGCCAATATAAGAAACTTAGAAGTATATATTTTCAGTGTAGCGAAGCAGGTTAACGCACTTGGTAAAGGAAATTTTTACGGTCCACACAGCATAATTATCAAGTTCCTTTCAGAATACCCTGATACAATAGCCCCACAACCGCTCATTCGACGAGAGATCCGTGTCCAAGGATTAGAAAGTTGCACAGGTCACACCAATATTCGAGAAAGGCACATATCGTTAACATCGATATGCAGCAGGATTTTGGAATGTATATTGTGTTCGAACGTTATGAATTACCTAGAAGAGAACGGTCTATTGACACACAGTTAAAACGGGTTTAGAAAACATCGTTCTTGTGAAACACAACTAGGTCTTCATTCACTCCAAGTATTCAGTGCTACTGACAACGGATTTCAAATTGATTCCGCATTTCTAGATTTCCAGAAGGTTTTTGACACTGTACCTCACAAGCGACTTGTAATCAATATGCGCAATTATGGAATATCGTCTCCGTTAGTAACTGGATCCGTGATTTGCTGTCAGAGAGGTCCCAGTTCGTAGTAACTGACGGGAAGTTGTCGAAGAAACAGAAGTGATTTATGGCGTTTCTTAAGGTAGTGTTAGAGGCCATCTGCTGTTCCTTGTCTACGTAAACGATATAGGACACAATCTGAGCAGCCGTCATAGGTTGTTTGCAGACGGTGCTGTCGTTTATCGTCTAGTAAAGTCATCAGAAGATCAAAAACATTTGCAAAAGATTTAGAAAAGGTATCTGTATGGTGCGAAATTTGTCAATTGACCCTAAATAATGAAAAGTGTGAGGTCACCCTCAGGAGTACTAAAAAGAATTCGTTAAACTTCGTTTACATGATAAATCAAATAAATGTAAAGGACGTAAATTCAGCTAAGTACCTAGGAATTACAATTACGAACAACTTAAATTGGACAAGACAAATAGAAAATGTAGTGGGGTAGGTGAACTAAAGAATGCGATTTATTGGAAGAACACTTAGAAGATTCAACAGATCTACTAAAGAGACTGGCTACACTACCGTTGTCCGTCCTCTTTGAGGTCTGCGATCCTTACCACATAAGATTAACGGAGTACGTCGCGAAGGTTCAAAGACGAGCAGCACGTTTTGTATTATTGAGAACTAGGGGAGAGAGTGTCACTGACATGATACAGGATTTGGGGTGGACATCATTAAAACAATGACGTATTTCGTTGTGGCGGAATCTTGTCACGAAATTTCAATCGCCAACTTTCTCCTCCAACTGCGAAAACATTTTGCTGACGCCGGCCTACATAGAGAGAAACGATCACCAAAATAAAATAAGGGAAATCAGAGCTCGCAATGGAAGATATAGGTGTTCGTTCTTTCCGCGCGCTGTACGACATTGGAATAATACAGAATAGTGAAGGTGATTCGATGAACCCTCTGCCAGGCACTTAAATGTGATTTGCAGAGTATTCAAGCAGATGTAGATGTAGAAGAGGTACTTTCATGGTATTTCATTCGAGAAGTAGTTAGATAATTGATAAAATGTGTCGTCCCAATACACTTAAGTGTTAAGTTGTAGCTAAATAAAAGTAAGGGATCGCATTATTAGGGTACACGACATTTGGCATCAGTTTATACAACCACAAAGTCCGAATCTTATTCCATATGTCACCTTTCTGGTGTCTGAGAGGCAAAGACGTCGGGCCATTGATGAGTCGGTATTGCAGGGCACCAACAATGGAAGTGCCTGTAAAACTAAACTCCGACCGAACTGGCCATGAAGGCCGAACGTTACGGACCATCATCCTCAGCGGGATACGGAAATGGGAAATGGCTTTCCCTCATCGGCAATCTGCAGAAAATGCGAATGAGGCCTCAGAAGCTACAGCCAGGCCAGTGTCGAATGCATTTCATGGAATGCAGAAAACATTGCTTTCTACTTTTGACAGTAGCCTGCTTCCCATACTTCGACCATGAGACCCAACACCAACAGCGAGTAAAACAGTAGTGTTGACGTTATCTCCTTTTAAAAAGAAGTCCCTGGATAAAAGGTGAAAGGAAGCAAGTAGAAGACTACAGGGGAGACATCTTCAATATAACCTACTCTAGAAGTTTCATTTTATGCATTTGGTACATCTGTTGCCATCAAAAAGCTCTTCGTAAGAAAGAAGCAGAGAGTGTCGAAGCAGCAGGATCGCAGTGAAGAAGACTGAGTCAAGCGTTGACGAAACCCTGTTGAAAGACTCTTATCTGAATATGAAGAAGAGGGGGAGTGCATTTGCTGCGGGTTACGGTGATCAACAGGTACCTCTAAACAGCACCAGTTGCTTCCGCTGGCATTATGAGCTTCGTGCAGGTGTCCACGATGGTACTTGGAAAGATTTTAAATGCGACTTGTGTATCGAAAGGCGCAAAGACAGTATTTTTTATCTTTGGGCTGAAACATCTGCAGAGTAACCGACAGTTAGGCAGCACTCTTTACTTTTACAACAAATATTTGGTACGAATAAAAGAAATGTTACTAATTCATTAAATTTTAGTATTTATTTATAACCTGTCATTAGGAAACCCGAAAACATGAAATATTTTCAGGAGGTAATAATTACACATTTTAATTCTTTGTTCAGCTATTAAAGAATAAGAAAATATTCACAAGATTGAATATTTCGTAGTAACAGTCGACCACAGTTTCCATAATTTGTGTTTTAATTTAGTGGCAATTTTAAATTTCAAAACTTTTCTCAATAATAGGACCCTTTCCCCTACACGTTTTTGCTTCGAATGATCCCTGAATACTAACCATTCGTCGTGGCACATTATTTATTTTACATTAATTAAACAATTTATTATAACATTATTTAGCCGTTGAAGGTCGGTGATCGTGGTCACGTCACTGATGTGGAGCACTTGCACCTTGATTTCTGTGTGATTTGTCTGAATTATCAGTTTATTAAGACACTTCATTTGTTTTCTTTGTTGTTATTATTAAATTCGTACACATACACTGTGTGATCAAAAGTATCCGGACACCCCCAAAAACATACGTTTTTCATATTAGGTGCATTGTGCTGCCACCTATTGCCAGGGACTCCATATCAGCGACCTCAGTAGTCATTGGACATCGTGAGAGAGCAGAATGGAGCGCTCCGCAGAACTCACGGACTTCGATTGGGTGTCGCTTGTGTCATACGTCTGTACGCGAGATTTCCACACTCCTAAACATCCCTAGGTCCACTGCTTTCGATGTGATAGTAAAGTGGAAAGGTGAAAGGGCACGTACAGCACAAAAGCGTACAGTGAAGAAGACTGAGTCAAGCGTTGACGAAACCCTGTTGAAAGACTCTTATCTGAATATGAAGAAGAGGGCACAGGCCTTGTCTGTTGACTGACAGGAACCGCCGACAGTAGGAAGAGGGTCGTAATGTGTAATAGGAAGACATCTGTCCAGACCACCACACAGGAATTCCAAACTGCATCAGGATCCACTGCAAGTACTATGACAGTTAGGCAGAAGGTGAGAAAACTTGGATTTCACGGTCAAGCGACTGCTCATAAACCACACATCACTCCGGTAAATGCCAAACGACGACTCGCTTGGTGTAAGAAGCGTAAACATTGGACGATTGAACAGTGGAAGAACGTTGTGTGGAGTGACGAATCACGGTTCACAATGTGGCGATCCGATGGCAGGGTGTCGGTATGGCGATTGCCCGGTGAACGTCGTCTGACCTCCCCTCGTGTGTAGCGCCAACAGTTAAATTCGGAGGCGATGGTGTTATGGTGTGTTCGCGTTTTTCATAGAGGGTTGCACCCCTTGTTGTTTCGAATGACACTATCACAGCACAGGCCGACATTGATGTTTTAAGCACCTTCTTCCTCGCCACTGTTGAAGAGCAATTCAGGAACGGCGACTGCATCTTTCAACACGATTGAGCACCTGTTCATAATGCACGATCTGTGGTGGACTGGTTACACAACAATAACATCTCTGTAATGGACTGACCTGCACAGAGTCCTCACCTGAATCCTATGGAACACCTTTGGGATGTGTTTGAACGCCAACTTCGTGCCAGGCCTCACCGACCAACATCGATACCTCTCCTCAGTGCAGCACTGCGTGAAGAGGGGGCTGCCATTCCCCAAGAAACGTTCCAGCACCTGATTGAACGTATGCCTGCGAGAGTGGAAGCTGTCATCAAGGCTAAGGGTGGGCAAAGACCATATTGAATTCCAGCGTTACCGATGGAGGGCGCCAGGAACTTGTAAGTCATTTTGAGCCATGTGTCCAGATACTTTTGATCACATAGTGTCTGTGGCATGCTGAAAGTGGGCGTGATGTGAAGTTATGTGGGTTGTGGGTGAGGACGGATACAGTATCAAACTAAGACGCTCCCCCAGCTTTGTATCCTACATCTGCGCCTGCATTTGCAGTACTGCCATTCCGTGATTTGCATTCTGATAGAAAATATAAAAGTAATCGCCCTACACTCGGAGTCATCTTTTTTTCCCCAGGGTTGCAGAGGCGAAAGTCAGCCTGACCCAGTCAGCTTGGTGTCCCCAGCGCTCCGGCTGGAGGAGTGTGCGCGCGGCCACGGTTCCGTAGCTATTTACTGCGTGATCCACCGCTAAGCCCCGCTGTGGCCGGGTCGGCCGGAGATCCCGTAGGGCCGGTCGTTACGCAGGAATGCGCCCCCAGCCGCATCCAGATGAGGCGGCACGCACCGCCGCATACCGGGGGTGCCCGTCCTGCAGGCGCCAAGCCCGCCACCTGCCACCTGCTCCTGGACACGGGGATTCAGGGAAAACCTTCCACTGTGCAGCCGGGCCTGCGCGCCGCTGACCCGCTCCTACTGGTTTCAGCCACCCCACTCTCCCCCATTGTAGCAGAAGCCGAGAGGGCCGTGAGATCCGTCTGCCTAGAATTCGACTCCGCCTACTCTGTACGAAGAAAGTGCTGACTGTGTAACACCACAGCTTTTATGCTGTATGGATTTTTTTTTTTTGCTTTATTTAATGTTACATTGTTGATCGTCTGTAAATGTGTTTGAATCGATAACATAAAATTGTGTACTCTCTTCTTTGTCAAGCCTTTGATGTCGTGATTTGATTCTATGCAAAGTAGTGTATCTGTAATTTAAAATTCTTTGTCCCATTTGGAGAGAACAAATCTTGCTGTATATAATTGTAATTTTGTATGAATAATCTTTTGTAGAGGTGTCAATATGTGAAAATGTTCTGTCTTATTTAATGTATTTGATTGCTGTTATGTAAACTGCTGATCCTCACTTAGGGCTCTTAGTATTCTGTGTATAAGAGGTGTAGTGGTTCCCCTCGGGAACGGAACTGTGTAGCGCGCGCAAAATGTGGTTGGCCTAGGTGGAAAAGGTGGAACAAGAGTCAGTCGGGGACGAGCAGTCAGTCGGGAACGAGCCAGCAGTCAGAGATGAGCTACGAGTCCGTGCACTGCCGTGTAAAAGTTGCATAGTGCTGGTTTCGAGAGAGGCTTTTCTGTTATTTTCCAATGCCTCGGATGGATGGATAAATAGCTGGGCTATTCTGGAATTTGTATCTATCATCGCCACCAAGAAATGACAGAGTCCAGCAATTCTGCCTGCAATTCCACCTACCAACATGCAGTTGCCACCACATTGCGCAATCATTGCAACGTAACACTATAATGATGTACAGTGAAGGATCAGCTTAATGGATGTGTTAGTGTGCTCAAATACAAGGTAAATTTTATCTGAATTTATGTACCTACCTTGATTTTTCTCCTCATCATAACACCTCTCTGGGTCCTCTCCGTTTGAACTAAACTGATTACCGAGTGTCCTTACTGAAAGTACGTTAAAAATCCAGTTTTCTAATTAATGCTTCTTGAACATAGTAAAGTGAAAGTTAAAGTTAATGTGGCAAGAGAGTGAGTTAGAGTTAAAGATGCTTGCTGAAAATAACATTCTTAGTAAAAATGTTTATTAATGTGTTGTTGCCAACTTCAAATTAAAATCTCTCAAGACTGAGGCTTATAGAGTTTTGCTAAGTAAATGATCACATTACTGCCTGTTGTTGATCTCAGAAAGTGGGTCAGTATCTTACATTAGTGTTAATTTTATGTCTCACGGTAGTAAAAAAATAGAAAACTGCATAGTAGGGAATTATATGTTCATGATTACTGCTTTTCTCTCTTGTGTGCATATTAATAGTATAAAGACCACTCACATTGTGTAAGTCCTGAAAGTAATAGTGTGTTTCGGTAGCTGTTATAATTTTGCAAATAGTTTGTGCTGTCCAGTTGTTAGCTTCAATCTTAAAACATATGTGTGTCAGAGTTCATTGCACTCGCGTGTGGCCAAGTCTAGGTTGTGTTTGTCCGTTATAGTTACTTATACCTACTTTCTTAAACGAGAATGTTAATCATTCTCTTGCCTAGTTAGGCTGGCGGCCGTTTTCTTTATCCGTTGAACAGTGCAGATAGGCAAAATTTTGTTTGGTACTGTTCAAATATTTACGTAATTCTGACTTTCATTTCCAATAAGCCACTTCCGTTAGGTACAACACGGTCAACTTAACAAAATTCCTCCCAGAGGGTAACACTGCTCTGCTGCTTTGTACCATAATTGCTATAACAAAATAGTTCTGTTTTGTAAACTGCCTCCTACTTTAAGGTTATGGTATAGCAGTAGCAGTTAGGAGTGTTATAACTGCCCTGACCGGAGCGGTTTGTGGTAGCAAAATTATGATGAGGAATTATCCAGAAGATGAAGTAGATCTGGCTTGGGAGAGAATCAAAGAAAGTCTTGATGCAGTGTTGATATTCCCGAAGAAAGTGAAGAAGAGTTACAAGATTTGCTGAACGGAATGACCCTACTGACTATAGAATGGAGAGTAAATCGAAGAAATACTGAAGTAATGACCAGTGCTTTTTTTCTAAAAAAAAGTTTGAGGGTACTCCGACATGGGATATAATACAGCGAAAATTAGTTATAACTGAAGCATAGGATACCACCCGGCTGCTTTTAGCCATTACGTCATCAACATGACGAACTTAAAAAAAAGGTATCGGACTCTTCAGTTGACTTTACTAAAGCTAAAATGAAGGAGGCGATATCGAGAAACACACAGACCTAAAAGAGAATGTGGTACCTAACACTTCAGTTCACACCACCTCAAATGAAACATGCGATTTGAGCGTACGCATATCCGTTTAGCACTACCACATGCTTGGCGAACTGGCTGCCAGCGACTCAGTTGTCGAGAACGGTTGCCACGGCTTCGAAATGCTTGAAACAGTCAATGACATCGACTTTCCCACCCAAAACTGCACTGGTATCGTTAGTTTTGCAATTACCATCACGAAAAAATGAAATAAAAAATTTACGTCCATGAAATAAATCTTTGGCACTCTTCCGAGTTCTCAACATTGTAAAAAAATTACTTTGTCGACGAAAACGTTTAGTGGTACGCATCCCCCAGAGTTCCTCCAGAAAAACAGCACTGGTAATGACAAGTACCGGAAATGGGAACAGCGAGAAACCTAACATCAGGATTAGTGATCATGATGATCATGAAGTAAGGAATTGTGCTACCTAGGCAGCAAAATAACCCATGGCGGAGGGAGGAAAAGCTGATTAGCACTGGCAAAAATGGCTTTCCTGGCCAAGAGAAGGAATTTCTGAGAATGTCCATTTGTAGCACGCCATTTTATGGAAGTGAAACATGGACTGTGGGAAAATCAGAAGCTCAAAGCATTTGGGTTGTAGTACTACAGACGAATTTTGAAAATTAGGTGGACTTATAAGGTAAGGAATGAGGAGGTTTTGCGCACAATCGGAGAGGAAAGGAATATGTGGACAACACTGACAAGGAGAAGGGACAGGATGATAGGGCATCTGTTAAGACATTAGCGAGTGACTTCCATGGTACAGAGGGACTCGTAGAGGGCAAAATAACTGAGGACGTAGACTCCAGGTGTTACTGCGTTATGAAGAGGTTGGCGCAGGAGAGAAATTCGTGGCGGGACGTATCAAATCAATCAGCAGACTGATGACTCAGAAAAGGAAAATGAAGCGAAGCAGCAGCTCAAGAAGTATTAGATATACCGAGTAATAAAGCAAGAGAGAAGAACAAACAGAACACCATGGTTTTGCAAAGAGGTTAAAGAAATGTGTAAGAAAGAGTCATGCGTTTGAAACAGAAAACACTCAAAAAACAAGAGTCTTATGAACATTACAAAAGAACTCGTAATGATACAAAATCACTAGTGAATCATTTTAAAAAGAAGCACTAGTAAATCTTTTCTATAAATTTAGAACGTGACTTATATGGGCTGCAGAAACAAATTTGGAGAATACTACGACAGCAAAAGAGAAGAAGTAAATCAAATTTTGAAAGTGAAAACATAATGAAGAATTACGGATTAAATATTTTACAGAGTTGCACAAAGGTTAAAAAAAAAAAACAGAAAACGAAGGTAGATCGGAGATCAGCATACAAGTAACTGTTTCTAGCGCAGAGGGAGAAGAAGTTGTAAGTGTGTTAAAAAATAGGCAGTCTCCTGGGAAGATAGGATTCTCAATAACGTACTGAAGTATGTACGACGTGTTCACTAACTGAACAATAGAACAAGTTGGTTAAGAACGTTATAACTGGTAACAGAATTCCAAATCAATGCAGAACTAGTATTATAATTCACATGTATAAAAAACGAGGTAAGAAAGACCCATCCAACTACAAAGGGATAAATCTACTGATTTCAATTCTTAAACTCATAACAATAATAATAGGAAATAAAATAAGAAGCATCACAACCCTTGCAGAGGAACAGTATCGTTTTAGATCCGATAGGTCATGCACGGCTGCAGTATTCTTACTTAGGTTGTAGAGAAGTCCATTAAATACAAGAGACCAGCTTACCTTTGTTTTACTGACTTACAGAAGGCCTCCGATAGGATTCAGTAATCACATGTTTTACACGTGCGCTACAGTAGTGAGATTCCTTCCAGCTTAATAAAAACAATCGAAGACATTTTTTCTAACAGCTACATCCAGGCGAAAACTGATTTCAGGTTAAGTAGACAAGGTGATTCTTTGGACCCACTACTTTTGATATAATCATGGAAGAGGTCATAAAGATGGTAATGGCTGGTAGTGAATATAGAATGTGGGACAAGTAAATATCAGTTGTTACGTTGGCGGTGCAGTTCTGCTTGCAAACAGGGAAGTTAATCTGCAGAAATATTTACATATATTTAACTTTGCAGTCAAAAACTTATTCATTAGGTAATGATATTTTAATATCTGGGTACTGTACCAGCACAGTCGGAAGCTCTTTTAGATTGTTTGCAGATGATGCAGTTGTTTATATGAAAGTAGCGACCCCAGAAGACAGTGGGTCTATAAATTTGCAGAATGACCTGCAGAGAACTGATGAACTGTGCAGGCTCCGGCAGTCGGCCCTGAACGTAAATAAACATAGCATATTGCGCTTACATAGGAAAAGAAATCCATTACTGTAAAACTACAAAATTGTTGAAAAATTGCTGGAAACAGTATCTACCGTAAAATATTCCACCTCTGTCGGCAGATGATGGTTGAAGTGATCGCTATAGCAAGGAGAAATATACAGATATCAATATTTGAATGCTGGTCCCAATTTTGACCAGAATCGAGATATAATACTCCTACACGTCGGTCAAGGGCCTGAAGACGGCGTAGTAAATCGCCGAAACTGGTAGTCGGATAAAATAAATTTGGAAATCAGACGACTGAAAAGTGTTTGATTTGGAAACCTTACAGGGTGTTTACGCAGGTCGGTTGACAAAATTTTACTTTCGTAGTCACTGAACGCTTCTCTCATTTTGTTTCTTACGTTCATTTTCGCTTTGTTCAGCTTTTATTTGTCAGCTAAGTTTTGACTTCTCTTGAACTTGTGAGGAAGCTCTCTTTATTTACGCAGCAGTTTTCCAACGCGGCTGTTAAACCATGGGGGTCTTTCCCATCTCTTGGACCATACTTGTCAAAGGCATATTGAACGGTGCTTTTGAATTTTTTTCCTGTTTGTGTTCTACATCTTCATCCTCAGAAACTTTTATTTGTCACTTTTGCTAACCAAAAATTATTTTCCTACCTATCTTAACATCCCTTGTAATACCTTTAGTCATGGTTGCTATCACAGCCTTATGATCACTAGTACCTCTACGTTAACTGATTTGATAACCTGCTGTAAGGTCTAAGACGTTACCTTCTCGAGTTGGTTCTCTAATTATGTGCTCCAATTAATTTTCAGACAAGACATTCAGAATAATTTCAGACTAGTCCCTTTCTCTGGAACCAGCAAGCGAGTTGAAGTCACCCCCAACGACAACGGCGTGAATCGGAAAATTACTAACGATATTCTTTAAAGTCTCCACGAGGAGCTCTACCACTGCAGTTCTTTACCCACCCGGCCTATAAAAGCATCGGACTGCCATTTTTGACGGACCATTAATTTTATCCAGGTTAATTCATATTTGAAATCCGTGATAACCTCGTTAGATATTACCGAGTTCTTTCCTGCAATAAATGCGCCGCCACCAGTGGCAATTAACCTATCCTTACGATAGATATCACATTCAAGTTAGGATTTGTTGCTATTCACTTCATGTTTCAATCAACTTTCTGTTCATAATACTGTCTGCGAATGATAACCTTCAATAAGCGTTACTAATGGTGGGGATTTCCTTGAATGCTCCCGCAGTTTACTAATATCATATTACCATGTTATATATCCTGTCTGAGAGAATGAGTATTCTCTGAGAACACTGAAGCCGATGCAGGCAATTTGTCTCTGATAGCAAAAAGGGGGGTGGGTTCTCTAACAAAAAAAAAAGAAAAAAGAAAAAAGAAAAAAAACATTTGCACGGCATAGCGTAGGTCAAGAAATTCGCGTCCAATATCGTCGCGGAGTTGTCTGAGCAACTGGTTTCGACCTTCCACTTTGCTCCAGACCAGAGGACCGAGATCGCCACCGGGTATGATACTACAAATAGGCAACTTTGTCTGCACCCTGCGTGCGATGCTAGTTACCTTCACGAAATCAGACATCGTGGAAAGGAGCCAAGGCTTTAGAACCCAGGGGGCAGGAGTCATTCGTACCGACATATTCCACTATTTGCGGCCGGTTGCAACCTGCGGGTTCGAGAGCCGCGGCAGAACCTGTTCCACGTCACGGAAGAGGCCCCCCGCCAAACAAACCCATTCTTTCCCGCCCTCCATGCTAATTCCCCAAGGGGCTCTATTACCAGGCTAACGTTGGAATTCCTAATGACTAGCAAACCCACCTCCCGCACTTGTCTGGACTTGGCAGGAAAACCGGCTGTTGGCCCGACAGGAGAGGTCTCCCTGTCGGCTCAGAAGTGTTACCAGCGTTGGGCAGCCACAAGTACCTGTTGTTAAGCCATAAGAAGCTAACCGTGCGCTACTTTCCCTCTTTAACTCTCCTCCAAGTGACACGCGAACTTTCTGCCACTCAATCTCGAGTGAGGACGGACTGGTAAGATGTTGTGTATCTGACTACATAGCGACAACCATGTCACCGGGGATTCCAGCGGCACCAGAGGTGTCCCATGTCTCGTCATCGGCGCCCCGATGTCGCCGCAGCTTTGAACAGTAGCCAGAAGCCTGCTAATCGTGGCTAATGCAGCTTCCAGCCGTTTACAGACAGCAGCCAATTCTCCTTGTGTCCGCTCACAATAAGCAAAGTTCCTAGCCATGTCGTATTGTGTAAAGAAACTGAATAAGATCTCAGAAAATGCAAGCAAAGCAGTCATAAGTAATTTAGAAAATTCTAATTGACCCCTCAAAAAAGAGAAAATTATGCGAATGTAGTGCCACTGCTGTTGGAATGTGCGCCGAATATAACGAGAAGAATAAACAAACACTAAAATCTGCTTTCAGAGTTCTCACTAAAGCCTGAGATCGCAAGATCCGCAAGCTCTTAAAACAGAAATAAATTTCTCTGTTGAAAATGGATTTGTCAACAGTTACTCTTTACGAGAAACTCTGCTTACTCAAAAGCTGCTGCAGGAAATAAATACGCAAACTCTAAAGCACTGATTTACATTATACACTGAGCCCCAACACGAGATTTAAATGTTAACACATGACTTGACGCTGTTGGAAGTGGAAAAACTACACAAGGAAGCCACTTCAGACAAGCATAAGTACTAACATTTAACCAAAAGCAAAAATTTAAAAAAGTTGGTAAACAGTAAAATACCCAGGTGCAGTTCACTTCTTTCCTGAAGTATATGAAACAACTGAAACTAAATTACATACTGCTACTGTTGCTACCGTTACAGAGGGGTCCTTCTCGACTCGGAGCTTGCCGAACGGTTTAACTTTTATTAGTGGTACTGTGCAAAGTACCGGAAAAAAATCCCCACATTTAATAGTTCACTCAAGTCTCTCTGAATATCAATGGTCCCATAACACTCCCCTGTGGCACGCCAGAGGTTACTTTAGCGTCTGTAGACGTCTCTCCATTGATAACAACATGCTGTGTTCTGTTTGCTAAAAACTCTTCAATCCAGCCACACAGTTGGTCTGATATTCCGTAGGCTCTTACTTTGTGTCAAAATACTATGTTAACGCACCTTAACAACATGCAAACTGTTGCACTGAAATGACTATATCCAGTCCAGCTGCACCCCACCCTAACAACTTAACACACGCGCATCCTCAAATGACAACCGAGCACTTATCACCCCACCTCTACCAAGAACAGAGACAAAAAGATCCCTCACAAGCCTTGTCGGTTCCATCCACACCTCCCTCACCTGACTGGTATCCTTAGTCAAAAGAGTTACAGCACGCCCGACCACTTTGCCAAAATATAATTCTATGCAAGTTTTCAAATAATAAGAATGTGTACCGTATATATTTTTGCATAGTAGTAACTGAATATAATTTCCTTTTTAGTTACACATTGTTAAATTATACATCGAAATAATCAGCAACTAATTGCGTGAAAATGGTTTCTGATTATTTCTATGTACACAGCTACACTGATCAGGCAGAACACTATCAGACGCCCTGCTAAATACGTAGGACAAGACAGGTAGTTTAAGTTGTGGAAAGGGGCCAAAACAAGCGGCTGGTAGTTACACTCGAATATACAACCTTTTATTTGATCAAACATTACAAGAGACAAGAAAAAATTTAAAAAAACACAGCTTTAGTTTTGGAACTTAATTAGCGGCTGAATGTACGAGGGCAGTTCAATAAGTAATGCAACACATTTTTTTTCTCGGCCAATTTTGGTTGAAAAAACTGGAAATTTCTTGTGGAATATTTTCAAACATTCCCGCTTCGTCTCGTATAGTTTCATTGACTTCCGACAGGTGGCAGCGCTGTACGGAGCTGTTAAAATGGCGTCTGTAACGGATGTGCGTTGCAAACAACGGGCAGTGGTCGAGTTTCTTTTGGCGGAAAACCAGGGCATCTCAGATATGCATAGGCGCTTGCAGAATGTCTACGGTGATCTGGCAGTGGACAAAAGCACGGTGAGTCGTTGGGCAAAGCGTGTGTCATCATCGCCGCAAGGTCAAGCAAGACTGTCTGATCTCCCACGTGCGGGCCGGCCGTGCGCAGCTCTGACTCCTGCAATGGCGGAGCGTGCGAACACACTCGTTCGAGATAATCGACGGATCACCATCAAACAACTCAGTGCTCAACTTGACATCTCTGTTGGTAGTGCTGTCACAATTGTTCACCAGTTGGGATATTCAAAGGTTTGTTCCCGCTGGGTCCCTCGTTGTCTAACCGAACACCATAAAGAGCAAAGGAGAACCATCTGTGCGGAATTGCTTGCCCGTCATGTGGCTGAGGGTGACAATTTCTTGTCAAAGATTGTTACAGGCGATGAAACATGGGTTCATCACTTCGAACCTGAAACAAAACGGCAATCAATGGAGTGGCGCCACACCCAGTCCCCTACCAAGAAAACGTTTAAAGCCATACCCTCAGCCGGTACAGTCTTCTGGGACGCTGAAGGGGTTATTCTGTTCGATGTCCTTCCCCATGGTCAAACGATCAACTCTGAAGTGTATTGTGCTACTCTTCAGAAATTGAAGAAACGACTTCAGCGTGTTCGTAGGCACAAAAATCTGAACGAACTTCTCCTTCTTCATGACAACGCAAGACCTCACACAAGTCTTCGCACCCAAGAGGAGCTCACAAAACTTCAGTGGACTGTTCTTCCTCATGCACGCTACAGCCGCGATCTCGCACCGTCGGATTTCCATATGTTTGGCCCAATGAAGGACGCAATCCGTGGGAGGCACTACGCGGATGATGAAGAAGTTATTGATGCAGTACGACGTTGGCTCCGACATCGACCAGTGGAATGGTACCGTGCAGGCATACAGGCCCTCATTTCAAGGTGGCGTAAGGCCGTAGCATTGAATAGAGATTACGCTGAAAAATAGTGTTGTGTAGCTAAAAGATTGGTGAATAATCTGGTGTATTTCAATGCTGAATAAAACAACCCCTGTTTCAGAAAAAAATGTGTTGCATTACTTATTGAACTGCCCTCGTACAATCTCATGCCTTAAGGGCAAGACCACTCTAATTTAAAAACGGCTGAAAGCCAATAACTTAAATCTCAACCAAAAACATAAATTTAAAAGGCAAAGCCTTATCTTAAAACAGTTCCTTAATTAGGCTGAAGGCCCAAAGAATCTGGCACTTTAAGAGCAAACAACTTAAATTCAAAATCGGCTGAACGCCCAAAGAATCTAACACTTTAAGAGCAAAGCAACTTAAATTGAAAATCGGCTGAAGGCCCAATACTTAACACTCAACAACATTAATTCTAAAAATGCCAAAAGCTTTACGTAAAACAGTTCTTAAATTAGGCTGAAGGCCCAAACCATTTGACGCCTTAAGGCCAAAACAACCTTAATCAAAAAATCGGCCAGAAGCCATACAAGTACAAACAACAAGAACAAATAGGAACAGGCAGTACGTCCTAGGGCGCTCAGAAGTCCCGAGAATCGGCCTGGAATTCAAACACTAACGCTCACTTAGGTGAGACAAGCAGGCGGCCCAACCATGTCGATCCGACGACAACGCAACCGACAGACTGTCAACGGAACCATCGACAAGATAACCTCCGCTTCACCCGACCAGCACATAACAGGGAGTTCAATGGAACAACGTAGAAAGTATTGGCGCTGACAACCAATTATACATTGAGCTGTCAAACTACACACAGTGCTGCACAGCAACAACACAATGAGAAAAATACACTGCTTGAATCTACGTCAGCGTTCAGGGCAGGTAACTGGAACGTTCATGGCTAAAATTTGCCAACTTGAAAACACAAGTTGCTGCTCGCGGGAGTATCCAAACAGCCGACAACGAACTCCAAACGACACAATGTGAACAGTCGTCACATGCTGGTAGATTAAGTCAAAACTCAACTTTCGTGTCCAGGGTCGGTGAGCCACGAACCTCGTAGCAATGGGAACAGCAACATACACTCTGACACCACATAGAGGCTGCCAGTGGGCCCGGCCAAACTATATGCCGCGGAGATTTCCTTGCTGCTCCACGCCAACCGACCGACTGCCAGGCTCAGAAACGGTGAAAGGACCAAAAATACGTCGGCCGATGAGACGACCAACCGAACGACCAGCCAACGGTCGTCCCGCTCCAATGTCCCTCAACGAATGTCCCTCTGTCGGACAGTTCATGTGTGTCGCCAGCGGTCGGCGAGACTGGCTGTCCGCACCTCACCGGTGCTCCATCCCGGCTTCACTGCTGCTGCGTCCTGACTGCACTGCTGGTACGTCTCCAACTGACTGACAGACACAGGACGATCTAGAAATAGTATCGGTCGCTCCAGAGATGGTACGACAGTGCACTTATCGATACGCGCTCCTGTTGCCGCTCATGGACAAGTAAGGCAGTAAGTTAGTGACGCCAGTAAATGGAATAAGAAAACGAGGCTGCAGTGCCGTAATAGAAGATGACAGACAATAAATGGGATGAACGCGAGCCGCGCACGGCTCACACTAAGCCCATCTACCTAACAGCCGGTATGTCCACCTTTCGCACAGATAACAGGGCCAACGCGTCGTGACGTGGAGGCAATGAGGCCTTGTAGGTCGCTGGAAGTAGTTGGCTCCGCATTTGCACATACAAGTTACTAATACCCATAAATTCCGGAGAGGCAGGGGTGACAAGCTCTGACGCCACGTTGAGTCACATCCTCGATGTGTTCGATTGGGTTCGTATCTGGCGAGTTAGGGGCCATCACAGCAATTGGAACTCGCCACTGTCTTCCTCGAACAATTCCGTCACACACCTGGCCTTGTGATATGGAGCATTATCTTGTTGAAAAATGCCGCTGCTGTTGGGAAACATTATCGTCATGGAGTGGTGTTGTGACCAGCAACCAGTGCACTATACTTCTTGGCCGTCATGGTGCCTCGCATGAGCTTCACTGGATCCACAGGTGCCCTCGTGAATGTTCCCCTCAGAATAACGGAGCCGCAGCCAGCTTGTCTCCTGCAGTACAGGTGTGAAAGAGCTGTTCCCCTTGAAGACGACGGATTCGCGCTATCCCGTCGGCGTGATGAAGAAGGTATCGGGATCCATCAGACCATGGAAGCTCTGCCAATGCGCTAACGTCTAGTGCCGATGCTCACATGCCCCTTTCAGTTGTAACTGCCGATATCGTGGTGTTAACACTGGCACATGAATTGTCGTCAGTTGCGGATGCCAATCGTTAGGAGCATTCGGTGAAATGTGTGTTCAGAAACACTTGTACTGTGCCCAGCATTAAAGTCTGATGTTAGTTCCGCCACAGTTCGCCGCCTGTCTTGTTTAACCAGTCTGCCCAGCCTACGACGTCCGACATCTGTAATTGGGAGTGGCCGCCCATCCTCGCGACGTCTGGACTTGGTTTCACCTTGATTTCACCTGATGTTGGAAACGTTCACCACAACATTCCTCAAAACCCGACTCCATTCGCCTCTCCTCCACTTACGTACCTACCAGGTCACCAGGCAGCCTTCAACCTCGTGACGATTAGTGGTCGCAGTATTTGCTTACTGATCACTCAATCGTTCACACGGTCGACCCTCATCTTCCTTCGTGGCAGACGTGTGTAACAGCGCAAGCTTGAGGTATCTCGATCCCACCATTTTGTCAATGTCGTATTTCCAGCTTACTCGTTATTTCGAGATCTTCACAATGGTGAAAAAGTTTAAATTAACGCCTAATGTCTTCGTACCCAACATGGTTGAAACATGGCACGCCTAAAGTCTTCCTGAGGAAGCTCATATCGGATGACTGCATCCATAGTTAATATTTTGATTTTGCTATTGTCACCCCTGTAGAGTAGGGCAGGAACAGCCATCTCCTACTTAAATTTAGTTCTCTCTCTGCCTGTTACAGTTTCCAAATGACGATAGGTTGTGTCGCATTTGTTGCGGAACTTAATACGTTTCTGGCTCGGATCTTCTTAACAGATCATTCTCCTGAGTCAGCCTATAAAATTAGCGATATTTAAGAATTTGTTTTGGAAAAATTAATGAAGCAATGAAACTTATTTATTGATTCTTGACAACATTTTTGAGTTTTTAAAGAACTTGAAAGGTCTCTGTTGGATTCCTTTCATGTTAATTTCTTAAATCTGTTGTCATTTACGGCATAAAAACCTCTTCTAAATTTACTGTGGCGCTTCTGACTATCTGGGAGGAGACTGAGTAGTGGAACGTGTTACTTTTACACATAAACAAGAACGATCTGTCACACTACTACACTTTAAAACACAGTTTATATGTAATTCATGTCACACAGTCTCATACGGAACCTACATCCGCTTTCTTTTATATACTGTATATGATAAGATACTGTCATCCCCCTTCCCTTCTGTGTGAAAGGATAAATGAGCAAATGTATTTCTAGTTGCATGCTTGAGGGTAGCAGACAAGCCTGTCTGCTAGAGAACAGTAGGACCAATGTCGGAACAGGTAGCTACGCTTTCTAAAAGCAGAGAGGTTTCTATTCTTAGTATGGTCCTGTCCGTCCCTTGTCATGTTGGTATAGGAAGCTGCCCCTCTGGCCACTTCCGTTTGTATTTGTGAGCCACCCTCAGGAAGGGACCACGGCAGTCTGTCCGCGGCGAGCGTCTGAAGTGGTAAGATCTCCGGCTAAGCGCATGTCTGCTAAGTCCGCAGGACAATGGATTTCTTAAGTTCAGCCTAACTGAAAATTTAATCACCTTTATTTCAGGTTCAGCTCTAAAATATCTAATGTTATCTTAAATTGCAACGCAGTGTAATTCGCGTGTGAAGTTCAGAATATCTTCCGGTAGTTGCTTTGTCACTACTTTGTGAGTAAAGTGGAACTACGTGTTGATACGAAACTCTAACTAAGATCATCAATCTTAAATGCGAATGCTCGTGTGATTATAACGTCTCGTCTTGACAATATTTTTCAATGTAGCAACTTTTCTTTATGTTCAACCCACGTGGGGTGTACTTTGTGAGACCAATACCACGTGCTTATACAATTGTTTGACCCATCAGGTTAATAGCAAGACGATAGTAACCAGTTCGAGGTTTTTCTTTAGTACATTGCGTTTCGATGTAATTTATTTTAATTATCAAAATTATTGTGGAGTTACACTCTTTGTGTAAACCAAGTTGACCACGTGAAGCATGTGGTGTACGCATCAAAGTAGTCCTCAGCTATTGTTTTCGGGAAGATTTCACAGAGACATGAATTTAGTATACCAGTGTGTGGTAATTACATGACGGACAGGATTGTGCTACGAACGTAACTTCTTTGGGTGAAAATTGAATCGGTTGGTTGTGGTTAATTTCCTCTTGGATATGTTTCAACGTTCTTCGTGTGTTATTTTATGAATGCAGTGTTGTATGCAGTCTCCCAATCTTGGCTCCATATTTGATGTGTTCCGTAAGATTACAATCTCACATTTTCACAATCCTAAATAAGGCACCAGTTTAGTTATGAATCAAGTTTAAGATGCTGAAATTTCAATGATCAATATCAAAATAAATTTCCAAATATAAACTGATTTATTTCTTTTTATTTAAATTCTCTTTTTTTATATACAGTATATATCACCGGTTGTCGTATGACTATTAAAAGATTATAATTAATGTTAGTCTGGTTGGGAATTTGGTAAGCTAGACTGGATACGTGGTGAAACAGTTGCGCAGTAATGCAAGGTTAACTTCCCCAGACAGCTCACAGCTTTTAACCAGCTTTTATTGAATATCAGCACCGTAATCAGAACAAATCAAAGCAACAACGATACAAACTTCAGTCATTATTAAGCCCCCCCCACCCTCATCCAAGGAGTTAAAGTTGCTCCGCCCAAAATGATATGTGCCCATGACGGAAGTCCTGCCGTCTGCGTATGTTACTTGAAAATAGAATACCTCGCATGAGAAATATCCTGTCTCGAAATTTGAAAAAAAAGTTAATAATGTGTTGGCAGTTGAAACAAAGATATAGTTTTCCTTTTGTTGTTGGTCAGGCTTTTTTATATAAAAAATGATAAATTAAAATAAAAAGTAGCGTCGATAAGGACTGCAAACACAAAAATTCACTGACATGAATGACTCGAATAACGGTATACTGCTATGGCCCGGCGCTAGGGAATGAGCATTTCGGAAACGGCAAAACTGGTCAACTTTTTGCGCGCTACTGTTGTGAGCATCTATGGAACGTCACTGAAAGGCGACAAAGTATCTGCCCTCCACGCATCTTAGAACGCTGAGGTCGGAGGCATGCGGGCTATGGAATGCAGGATGGACGGCGATCTGTAGCGGATGACCCTTGTGGTATCCTTGTTGACCTAGCAGTATCGTCAGTTATTATTGTAGTTTGGACGATATCATCGAGGTTAGACTGCGAATCAATTAAACCTGCCGCCTGGTTGAGAGGAATACGTTTTTGTTACACCAGGTAGATGACCATTTGCGGATACATAGTCATCCAGGCGTACGGCTGCGCTGAACAAGCAACACACCACAGACTTATGCTGGTGAGTCAATATTATTCTATGGGGGAAATTCACCTGCGCTTCTTTGGGACGTGTGGTAGTAGTCGAAAGCACCGTGCAAGCTGTGGACTTCTAAATCAGTACTGCAGATCACCTGCATCCCTTCACGCTACCTGACAGTAATGTCTTCTTCCAGCAGAATAACTGTCAATGTCACCAGACCAAAATCGAGCTGCAGTGGTTTTAGGACAATAATTAACTCACTTTGATGTTTTGGCCACCAAACGTGCCAAGTCTGAAACCAACGGAACACAACTGAGATTATCAGGCGCCAGCTCCGCGCTCACGTATTACTGGCGCCAAATTTACAAGAATTACGTGACTTGTGCAAAAACATCTGGAAGCCTACCAAGTCACGCAGAATCGTTGCTACATTACATTTCAAATATGGGCCAACACGCTATTAAGCGGGTGATAGTAATGCTTCGATTTATCGGTGCACTTTCTCCAAGCTCTTTGCGAAGAAGGAAGGAAGTAAATACACTGCTGGCCACCGTAAATGCAACACCCTGAAGGAAGCATCCGAATCGAGTGAAATTTACACCATGAGTTTGCAGCGATGAGATATGCAACTGATTAGAATTTCAGCGCAGACGCACATCACGCGCGCCTGTGGCGCCACCTCATAGCGCCATTTAAGGCTTGGCGATTTCGACGAGTGTACGTTCGGCACGCGAGTTTACCTTGTGGTTGTTTCACAAGAGGATCAGTCATGCCTCGTAGACAACAGCGAACATCGTTTGATCAAGTATCCGAGTTCGACAGAGGAAGGATAGTGGCTTACCGAGATTGTGGATTATCATACAGAGAAATCGCTAGTCGTGTTGGACGTAACCAAACAACTGTAATGCGGATATGTGACCGTTGGATGCAGGAGGGTACGACGGACCGACGTGGTCGATCGCATTCACCTCGGTGCACCACTGCACGTGCTGATAGGCAAATTGTGCGCATGGCAGTGACGGATCGCTCAGTGACATCCCGAACCATAGCACAGCACATTGCGTCTGTAACGCATCATCCAGTGTCTGCGCGTACCATTCGACGCCGTTTACAGCAGAGTGGTCGGTCCGCAAGACGTCCATAGCTTCATCTACCATTGACGCAGAACCACAGACGTCTCCGTCGCCAATGGTGTGATGACAGACGGATGTGGACGGCAGAATGGAATGACTTTGTCTTTACTGACGAGGCACGCTTCTGTCTGCAGCACCACGATGGCCGGATTCGAGTGTGGAGACACCGTGGAGATAGGATGCTGGACAGCTGCATTATGCACCGCCACACTGGTCTTGCACCGGGTATTATGGTATGGGGCGGTATTGGATATTACTCTCGCACGCCTCTAGTACGCATTGCCGGTACTTTAAATAGCCGGCGCTACATATCCGAGGTGCTGGAGCCAGTTGTCCTTCCTTACCTTCAGGGCTCGGCCACAGCCATATTCCAACAGGATAATGCGCGACCACACGTGGCACGCATTGTCCAAAGGTTCTTCGTCAATAACCAGATTGAATTGCTTCCCTGGCCGGCTCGCTCTCCGGATCTTTCGCCGATAGAAAACATGTGGTCCATGGTTGCTCAACGAGTGACCCAGATTACATCCCCAGCTGCCACACCAGATGATCTTTGGCAACGTGTGGAAGCTGGTTGGGCTGCTGTACCCCAGGAACACATCAAACGTCTCTTTGACTCAATGCCGAGACGTGTGGCAGCGGTGATCTCCAGCAATGGCGGCTACTCTGGCTACTGATTCTGGCAGGAACCACATGTCACAGACGTCTGTAAACGTAATCATTTGATACTTGGTCAACATGTTATCTACAAAATAAATTTTGTTGTGCTACCTCTTGTCTTTCTTGGTGTTGCATTTACGGTTTGTGAGCTAGAATGAAACTTCCTAGCCGGAAGGCAGTCTTATGCCAGTGCACACTCTGCTGCGGTTTATTCTGGAAACATCTCCCAGGCTGCGGGTAAGCCAAATCTCTGCGTATCTTTTCTTCCACGGGTACTGGTCCAAGATCGCAGGAGAACTTCTCGAAGTTTGGAAGGGAGGAGATGAGTAACTAGTGGAAGTAAAGCTGTGAGGTAGCATCGTAAGTCGTGCTTGAATTGTTCAGTTGGTAGAGCACTTTCTCGCGACTGGCTAAGGAAACATGTGCGAGTCTCGATTGGCACACAGTTTTAAATCTACCAGGGACGTTCAACACAGTGTCGGTTCGGTACAGTAGTTGTAACTTTATTTTTAGATTAATTTGCGCAAAACCACAATGAAATGTCCTTACACAAATATTCTCCATATATTAGTGGCGTTATTACTGGCATCGTGATGTAAAATATCGTAATTACGATCACTTATAACTTACTCTACAGGCTTTACTACCAACTGTGGGGTAAGTTAATAATTATAATAGAACATACATTCCATAATAGTAATACAACCAACCAATTTAAGCTCATTGATTGTTGCCCAAATGTTTGTAGTAGACAAACACTGAATAGCACGCTAGCTTCTTGGAAGATTTGCACGAAGTTGAAAACAACAATGTTGCAAAACAGGTTAGTAAGAGCTTTCCTCTAAAGACTGTGCAGTTAGATTATTATTCTCGGCGCGCGTAGTTTCCTGACCTGTCCTGCAGCCCCCGTGAACGCTGCTATCACGTGGTTAGCGGTTCGGGCGGTTTGCGGCTGCCCAGCACAGAGACAGTAGGGAGTAGTTACAGACGAAGTGGTAGTGAGTTCCTGGACGGCCAGAAACGGAGCAGTAGCTTTAAGGCAAGTACGTGAAGCATTTACTGGCTGGTGCACCGTGGAGCTGTCGACGAGAGCCACTAATGGTCAGCATGGGTCGGAGCCGCTGTGTGGACACAACAACGTGGTGGAGCAGTTGGTGACTTTTCCCGAGCGAAAGGACGGCGGTTCCAGTGGAGGTGGAGGAAAGTGGCTGTAGTGGCTGATCGTTGTGTTTTGACGGTTGAGTGATTGAATACTGTGGGCAGTGCGGAGTACAAGAGGTGCACTGAGTATAGTGGCTAGCAAGCTACAACGCATGGAAGTATTTGGTTACTGTGTGACAAGTTGTGGTTGTTGACTGACGTCACGCTGTGTGTGCAGCTGTGTTCTCTGAAAGCGAGAGCTAGACTGACGGGAAAAAATTGCGACACCAAAAAAAATTAATGGAATTTCGGGAATACATTTGTTTGGATAACATACTTAAGTGATTAATACTTAAAGTTCATAGGTTAATGTAAGCGCAAGATAAGCCATCGCAAATGAGAAATTCTTGTACATTAATAACGATGTAACCGCCAGAATGTTGAATGCAAGCATGCAAATGTGCGGGCATTGTGTTGTACAGTTAGTGGGATGAAGTTCCATGCCACTGACTTGAATGGATACTGGATGAAGCTAACAGGATTCACAGCACCAATAAAAGATTTAGAAATTAGCACAAAGAGATATATTCTGAAATTAGCAAGTAACAATTTACTCTTAACAAGCCTCCACTACCATAAACACGTTAAGAGAATGAGGCATAGAGATAGCTTTCACTTACACCTACACAAGTTTGACTGAGAACACTAGGGGAGAGAATCCTGAGCCATGGCAACTACATTTCGGTAACAAAAGGGGAGGGGTGGTAGAATTACGGGAAACTTACCGCATGGTCGGCGCTGCTGCTCTCCCATAGAATCGCAAAATAATCGCGATCGTCGAACGACCGAAACGACGATAGAATCCGAGTTTCATTATTAGACTGTGCCCGAAGTTACGGACCGCCAAGCTTTACTGCCGCATGGCGGAGCGTACGAATGGACAGTGCTTGGTCGTGGGCGAAAGGGCAGCTAACCTTCCAAGAGAACGTTTCGCTATCGGTCTGGAGCGGCGATGCTCAGAGGTTTTGTAAACTGGTCAGCACCTCACACTAGTGTCGCATCAGATGAATCGCAATTGCGAATAATGACTACCATCATCTGTAGAATGGGATGAAAATTTGTGACAGACCGCGACTCGAACCCGTATTTCTCGCTTATCGCGAGCGGTCGCCCTACCATTTAGCTATCCGTGCACGACTCACGGCCAGCCCTAAACTTCCATATGTCGTCAGTCATACTGTGTGTCTTCAGCTGAGAAAAATAGTTCCGCTGCCAACTTACTGCGTGGTTAAGCACCTAGCTGTCACCTGCTGGACCATGGACGTGGGCTCTTCCATTATATCCCATAAGTTTCCAAAACTGGAGCAGCCTCGGTCGTTGGAACGGCGGGAAATCCTGTATTCGTGCGCGTCTCAAGACCAAGAACACGCTCCGTTTAAACTTGAATCTTTTTCATGGCCACCGACATTTAGAACAATTTATTAGTTCCTCTCAAAATGACGGCAGCCGAGATCTGTTTACAGATTCCACTGTTTGTAGGAAATTGTTATTACAAGGTTTCTTTCGTTTCTGTAATTCTTTAGCGCCTTTAATTCGGGTTTGAATCTTTGCATATTTTAAAATATAACTCATAATCAAATTATGGATAGAGCAGTGGTTTGCTCCTCGTCGAAAGGTCCCGAACCCGCCACCTGACTTCCTATTCTTTAATTACTCTCGACTCATCCCTTGTGAGGCTGCCCACACGCTCGCCTCTGCACTTGGCATTCTTGGGAGTGTTCGTAACACGATGTGTTATGCTACATGGTATGCCATATGTGGTGTCACCGCCAGACACCACACTTGCTAGGTGGTAGCCTTTAAATCGGCCGCGGTCCGTTAGTATACGTCGGACCCGCGTGTCGCCTCTATCAGGGATTGCAGACCGAGCGCCGCCACACAGCAGGTCTAGAGAGACTTCCTAGCACTCGCCCAGTTGTACAGCCGACTTTGCTAGCGATGGTCCACTGACGAAATACGCTCTCATTTGCCGAGACGATAGTTAGCATAGCCTTCAGCTACGTCATTTGCTACGACCTAGCAAAGCGCCATTATCAGTTGCTATTGATATTGTAAATAATGTATAGACAAGAGCTACGTTCACCATTTATGGATTAAAGTTAAGTATTCCAGCAGCTACGTCCTTTTTTTGCTAGTCTAATTTCCTTGACCTGTTCCAGACCTCACGCCAGCCTGCGTGAGCTAAAACGCGTGCCTTTCGGCTTCCTCTCATACCGGGTTGGCTCTCTTGCCAATCCACAACATTTTGGCGACGAGGTTTTCCGCGTTCTTATCGATATTGCCCTGATTTACTTGTGTAATGGCTTCGCCCTATCTCCCGATGTACTGTCCGAATTTTATCGCTTACAGAATCAGCAGACGCAGGCCTTACTGGATGCGCTTGGACAGCTCGTCCAGGGTCAACGTGCAATGCAAAACGATGCGGCAGCCGCTGCTCCACCGCTAACGCAGCCACAACACGCAGTTGCACCAACTTTTCGACCTTTTGATGCTGCACTGGAAAGCTGGACGGAGTGGTCACGCCAATTTGGATTCCATCTCGCCGCCTACAGAATTCAAGGTAACGAGCGGCAGCCATTTTTGTTGTCCTCCGTTGGGGTGACCACATACCGTGTGATAGTCAAATTATTTCCCCGAAACGACGTAGCAACTCTGTCCTACAGCGAAATTTTGTCTGCATTAGATGCATATTTCAAAGAATCAGTCAATATCGTTGCAAAAAGGTATACCTTCTTTCGTACAAAATGTACGGCAGGTCAGACTAATAGGGAGTGGGTTGCAACCTTGCAAGGCCTTACTAGGGATTGTGCTTTTGAGTGTCAGTGTGGACTCCCTTATTCAGATACTATGGTACGTCATGCAATTGCACAGAACATTTCTGATGTTCGTATAAGGGAACAGATTTTGAAACTAGTCAATCCCTCCCTTCAACAATTGATGGACATATTGGAGCGGCAGGACACACTTGACTTCGCTCAGTAATCATTTGAAACTTCACCAGCTGTGTGTCACGTTAACCGGCCCGCCGGGCGTGCTGCACGGAACAGTAAACAGCCCTCACGCCCGGCCACGCAACGGCCGCCAGGCTCTCAGCCACGTGTACCGCGCCGGCAAGCAAATGCAGTGCTAAAATCATGCCCGCGGTGTGCTACTAGACATTCGCATGAGAATTGCCCGTCACGCCAAGCTATTTGCTTTTTCTGTAATAAAAAAGGACTTGTTCAGAGTGTTTGCCAGAAAAAGCTCAAATCGGACACTCACAACCATTCCAGGCCCTTTGCTTCGCGCCGAATTCGAACCACAGATACTCAGGCTCGTGAAACTTCGCCCATGGAAATTCATGTAGTTCATTCCACTCCGCCCAGTGCCACTCTCTCTAACAGTGACTGTGTTCGTTCCACAAATAGTGTGTGTCGACATCGCTGGAGATCCCATCAAGTCACAAGTGATTCTGTACCAGTGTCAGTTCACATTGCACGAGACAGTCGCTCTTGTCGTCAGCAGGACAATAAACTTTTTGTGGACTTGGACATTAACGGCAAAGTGATACCATTCCAGCTCGATACCGGGGCTGCAGTTTCATTGATCAATCAAGACACTTACAAACTGCTGAGCACACCTCCGTTGCGTGCCGCAAATGTTAAATTAAGTACCTATTTAGGTCAAGTGATCCCTGTGTTAGGACAGTCCAGCCTTCTTGCAACATACAAGGGACAACCCAAACTTGTGTCATTTTACGTCCTTCGTTCTTCTTCTGCAGTGAACTTGTTTGGTTTCGATTTATTTCAGTTGTTTAACTTGTCTATAGTCAATCAGGTCCTATCAGTGAACCAGACTGTGCCTTCAGACAGTGTTTCTCGTCTATGTGAAGAATTTGCAGACATTTTTGCACCAGGCCTTGGTTGCGCTAAGGACTATAAAGCACATTTAGAACTGAAAGTAAACGCGCAACCGAAATTTTTCAGAGCGCGTAATGTTCCCCACGCATTGTGTGATGAGGTCGCAAAAACATTACATGATTTGGAATCGCAAGGTGTAATTGAACGTGTGCAGGCTTCTCTCTGGGCATCACCCTTAGTAATTTTGCCAAAACCTTCCGGAAAATTGAGACTTTGTGTGGACTTCAAGGCAACAGTGAATCCCCAACTAGGGATTGCAACTTTTCCTTTACCCCGCCCGGAAGATCTTTTTGACAAACTGTGCCCGGGTAAATATTTTTCGAAGTTGGACCTAGCAGATGCATACTTGCAAATACCGGTGGACGAAGAATCCCAGCGCGTTTTGGTGGTTACCACGCATCTTGGTTTGTATCGATTCAAGCGACTGCCATTCGGGTGTGCATCAGCCCCTGCATTATTTCAGCAATATCTACAAACTGTGTGCGTCGGTCCCTACTGCAGCAAACTATCCGGACGATATTGTGATCTCCGGAAAGACGGAAGAAGAACATTTAGCCAATCTCAGAACATTATTTCAGGTCTTGCGACAAAATGGTCTTCGCTTGCGGAAGGACAAATGTGTGTTTTTTGCTCGTGACTTACCCTACCTGGGACATGTACTCAATGCCCAGGGCATACATCCTAGTCCCAAGCACCTCCATGCCATACAAGACTTGCCTTCGCCGTTGGTGGGGAGGCTTGCGTGCCTCAGCGATACAGATGGCCGTACCGTAGGTGCAACCACAATGGAGGGGTATCTGTTGAGAGGCCAGACAAACATGTGGTTCCTGAAGAGGGGCAGCAGCCTTTTCAGTAGTTGCAGGGGCAACAGTCTGGATGATTGACTGATCTGGCCTTGTAACATTAACCAAAACGGCCTTGCTGTGCTGGTACTGCGAACGGCTGAAAGCAAGGGGAAACTACAGCCGTAATTTTTCCCAAGGACATGCAGCTTTAGAGAGCTGCATCAAACCAGTCTCAGGACTGAAGACCACAACAACAACAACAGAGTGTGCTGGGAAAAATTAATTATTATAACAAATATCTGCCACACGCCTCTTCCATTTCAGCTCCGCTTCATCGCTTACGCCGTAAAGGTGTTCCGTTCGTCTGGACGACGGAATGCGAACGCGCCTTTCGCCAGTTGAAATCGGCGTTGCTATCCAATACTTGCCTTACGCCATTCGATCCCCAGAAGCCCCTTTTGTTGATGGTGGATGCATCGGATTTCGGGATCGGTGCTGTGCTTGCGCACAAACATGGATCGCATGATTGCCCTATTGCCTTTGCGTCCAAATTGCTCTCGTCTGAGCAAAGAAATTATTCACAGATCGAGAAAGAAGCATTAGCTCTCGTCTTTGGTGTTACTAAGTTTCATGATTTCTTGTATGGTCGTCACTTTACCATCATCACAGACCACAAACCTTTGACATAGCTTTTTCATCCGCACAAGCCTGTACCTCCACGTACAGCGCAGAAATTCATTCGCTGGTCTATTTTCCTCTCGCAGTACCGCTACGATATCTTGTATCAGTCCACTGCTAAGCACGGAAACGCCGATGCGTTGTCCCGTTTGCCTGTTGCTGAGGATAGAGCATTCGATTCCTCCGAACTTGCTTGCATGTTCATTGATGCGGAAACCGATGACATGGTCGAATCGTTTCCGATTGATTTTCGTCGTGTAGCTACTGCCACAGCTGCTGACCTTGTCCTTGCTACCGTTCTGCGTTTTGTTGCTACGCAATGGCCCTTGTCAAAGTCACGGATCGGGGATCCGTTGGTTCGCCGATTTTTTGCTCACAAGGAGAGACTTTTTGTACGACGTGGTGTTTTGCTGTTGCGTTCTGATAATGATCAGTCCAGGGTCTTGGTCCCACGTTCGTTACAGTCCTCTGTCTTACGGCTTCTCCACCAAGGACATTGGGGTATAGTGAGAATGAAACAACTTGCTCGTCAGCACTGTACTTGGTTCTGAATCGATGCTGCGATTACGAATATGTGCTATTCTTGCATGTCGTGTGCAGAACAACAATCCGCACCACCGCGTTGGCCGAAAGCCACTTCCCCTTGGCAACGGTTACACATCGATTTTGCTGGTCCATTCTGGAATGCTCGATGGTTGGTTCTGGTAGATTCATTCAGTAATTTTCCTTTTGTTGTCCGGATGTCTTCCACGACGTCATCTGCCACCATCCAAGCGTTATCTGCTATCTTTTGCATTGAAGGTCTGCCACAGACTATTGTTTCCGACAATGGCCCACAATTCATGTCCGCAGAATTTCAGTCATTCTGCAAGGCCAATGGTATTCAACATCTGACGTCCGCACTGTTTTCGCCACAGTCAAACAGTGCCGCTGAACGATTGGTCAGGACTTTCAAGTCACAGATGTTGAAGTTAAAAGAGTCGCATTCTCGGGAGGACGTGTTGTTGCTCTTTTTGTCCTCGTATCGCTCTCAGCCCCGAGATGGTCGCTCGCCGGCTGAGTTGCTCCACGGTCGCCCTCATCGAACCTTGATGTCTTTGCTACATCCGCCGCATCAGGTTCCTGTGCTGCGGCAGACACCTGCTTTTGCTCCAGGCGACGTTGTCTACTACCGCCACTATCGAGGTTCACGGCGTTGGCTTGAAGGGCGCATTCTTCGCTGCCTCGGACGCGCTCTGTATCTGGTTTTGGGGGCCACTGGTGAGGTGCGTCGGTATCTCAATCAGCTGCGCCTCTGTCGTCGCACGAGTTCTGCCGCTCCCCGTCTGCTTTCAGCGACGGTGCCGTCCGGTCAGCGCCCTGGGGACCCATCTACTGGCTCGCCTCATCCCCAGGAGTTACCGACGCTGCCTTCCATTTTTCCCCATGGCGACGAGCCGCCGCCGCCGCCTGTTCTCCCGCCGGCGACGCCCGCAGTGGACGCGTCGCTGCAATCGCCGGGCGCCTCCCTGGGTCACGCGCCGCCGATCGCTTTCCATGACCAGTTGTCCTCCGACATGGAACTCTTGCCCGCTCCGGACCATATGTCGTCTTCGCCCGTCATGTGCCCCAGCCCGATGGAGGTCGACCCTTCGGCCCCTCCTGTCTCTCTGCGGGCGCATACACCGCATGTTGGTGTGCACCCTGGAGCAGGTTTTCAGGCGTTTCCTAGCTCCCCACGGACCGAATGGCAGGGTGCGGGTGGCACAGCCTCGCCTGTTGTTAGGCTCCCCTCCTCGTCGCATACGTCAACATGGGGTCCTCCCCACGGCGGGCGGAAGCCTTATAACACAACCGTACGCCGATTTGCGGGGGAGGAATGTGGTGTCACCGCCAGACACCACACTTGCTAGGTGGTAGCCTTTACATCGGCCGCGGTCCGTTAGTATACGTCGGACCCGCGTGTCGCCACTATCAGTGATTGCAGACCGAGCGCCGCCACACGGCAGGTCTAGAGAGACTTCCTAGCACTCGCCCAGTTGTACAGCCGACTTTGCTAGCGATGGTTCACTGACAAAATACGCTCTCATTTCAAAAATGGTTCAAATGGCTCTGAGCACTATGGGACTCAACTGCTGTGGTCATTAGTCCCCTAGAACTTAGAACTACTTAAACCTAACTAACCTAAGGACATCACACACATCCATGCCCAAGGCAGGATTCGAACCTGCGACCGTAGCAGTCGCACGGTTCCGGACTGCGCGCCTAGAACCGCGAGACCACCGCGGCCGGCACGCTCTCATTTGCCGAGACGATAGTTAGCATAGCCTTCAACTATGTCAGTTGCTACGACCTAGCAAGGCGCCATTATCAGTTGCTATTGATATTGTAAATAATGTACAGACAAGAGCTACCATTTATGGATTAAAGTTAAGTTCAAAATGGTTCAAATGGCTCTGAGCACTATGGGACTCAACTGCTGAGGTCATTAGTCCCCTAGAATTTAGAACTAGTTAAACCTAACTAACCTAAAGACATCACAAACATCCATGCCCGAGGCAGGATTCGAACCTGTGACCGTAGCAGTCTTGCGGTTCCAGACTGCAGCGCCTTTAACCGCACGGCCACTTCGGCCGGCTAAAGTTAAGTATTCCAGCAGCTACGTCCTTTTTTTGTTAGTCTAATTTCCTTGACCTGTTCCAGACCTCACGCAAGCCTGCGTGAGCTAAAACGCGTGCCTTTCGGCTTCCTCTCATACCGGGTTGGCTCTCTTGCCAATGCACAACACCATATGTGCTCGATTGCGACGGATCCGGTGATCGAGCAAGCCAAGGTAAAGTGTCGAAACTCTGTAGAGCGTGTTAGGCTCCAACAGCTGCATGTGGGTGACTATTGTTCTCTGGAAATCACTCCCTGGAATCCTATTCGTGGATGGCAGCACAACAGACTGAATCACCAGACTGACGTACAGTCTTGTAGTCAGGGTGCGGGATAACTACGGGAGTGCTCCTGCTGTCATACGAATTCGCATCCTAGACCATAACTCTAGGTGTAGGTTCAGTCTATCAAGCACGCAAACAGGTTGTCTGCAGGCACTCAACTGGTCTAATCAACACATGGCCTTCACTGGCATCGAGGCAGAACCAGCTTTCATCAGAGAACACAACAGACCTACACCATCACCTCCACTGAGCTCTAGCTTGACACCACTAAGTCGCAAGTCTGGCTGGGAGATGTGGATGAAGTAACCCCAGCTTTTATATTTCTGGCTGAATAAATTTGGTTTATGAAAAATAAATTTATTTGCTTAAATAATAAAACCATAATTAATCTTATTTATAACAGTTCGTAGTGTCGCTGTTGTGCTAACTGCTGCTCGAATTGCTGCTGCAGTTCCAATACGAGGCACCAGAGCCACGTGCCGAACAGCATGGTCTTCCCCCTCGATAAATCCACTTGGCTGTCTGTAGCCCGGTCTTCTTGCGACCGTACATTCTCGTGACCATCGCTGCCAGCAATCACGTACAGCGGCTACATTCATGCCAAGTCTTTCTGCAGTATCGCAGAAGGAACAACCAGCTTGTCATAGCCCTATAACACGACCTCGTTCAAACTTAGTGAGTTGTTGATAATGGCGTCATTATCGCCTCAAAGTCATTCTTGACCGATCACTCACCACATCCAATCTCAAAGGTGACTAATGCTCACGACCATTATAGCGTTTATTTAAAGCAAACCTGATTTTCGTCTTAATAGAAGCGCTAATAGCGTTATTTTTATGCGACTGGCGCGAAATTTGAATAGATATCATCTTTCAGAAGTAGGAACACGCCTATCAACTTTCGTCTATTTAGCACAACTCCCTCTTGATGTTGGATTTTTTTTTTTCCGTTGTAAGAGGTCCGAGCAGATATAATTTCGATGTATTGCTCATGCGCTGGCTGCGATATGCAAGGTATAAGAGAATCTCTGACCAGAGAGCAGTGTTGACTGCAGTAGGAACTGTGTAGCTGTAACAGTAAGTTGTTGCTAGTGAGTTGTCTCCTTTGGTCTGGTCTGGTGTATCGTGTTGGCTGGGCCGGTCGCGGTGCAGCGATGTCAGAGCCTGAGGATTATTGTATAAGGTAAAAAGCAGCCTCGCGCATATGTAGTATTGTTATCTCAAGTCCCATGTAAATGTTTTAAAAATGTCCTAATAATAATCTTTCTCGTAAAAAATAACTTTTAACAACCATTCATTTCAATTTAAAGAATTTAGTAATTTCTCCAATCCATGATCATCCCGATTATTACAAAAGACAAATCAGTTGTTTCCTTTCATAAATGACAAATCTATCGGCCAGCATTGCACAGGGCTGTGCCAGAAAAATTTATTGTAAGAGCAGATATATATGCGTTATCCGGCGACTTCATTGAGGTAAGAATTTTTCCTTTTTTTATTCAGAATGATCTTTCAGGGCCATGACGCAGCACTACTGACGTCCAAAATTTACCAGGTTAAATTCACAGTCAATTATTGAAAAGTTATAAGTGAGCGACAATTTAATTGAGAGGTTAGTTACATTGTATTATTACCAGGTTACGGAAATTATTTTGTTGGGACGTTACACTGAATGTGAACGACATAATTATAATTTTTACTGTTGAGAAGTTTAGGAATTTTTCTGTTTTGAGGTTACACTAAATGTGAATGAATTTTGTGGGGAGGTTAAATGGGAACGAATTTTGTGGGAGGTTACACCGTCAGTGTATTTTGATTTTGGTAATTACATGTCATGAGCGTGTCTGATTTCTTCATTTAATTTCTACAAAGGCACTCAACTTCTTAATCATTCTGTGTAACTTTGTAGAGCGTTCGTGGTAGTCTGTCGTAGTAGCTAACTGGTTCTGACAGTACTGGTAGACCAATATTCAGTTACATGCTATGCAGATGATCTTCCTTAAGTCTTAAAGTTGTTTTAGTATCTGGTTAGCTGCAGGAATTATACATACTGTATTTTTTATTTGTGGCCCAGAGCCATATATTGTAATTGTTACTGTTGTTGCTTGATTCTGTTTTTGGATTAAAGGTTTAGCTTTAATTTTGTTTACTGCATTGAAGGTTCAAATGGTTCAAATGGCTCTGAGCACTATGGGACTTAACATCTGAAGTCATCAGTCCCCTACAACTTAGAACTACTTAAACCTAACTAACTTAAGGACATCACACACATCCATGCCCGATGCAGGATTCGAACCTGCGACCGTAGCAGTCACGCGGTTCCGGACTGAAACGCCTAGAACCGCTCGGCCACCACGGCCGGCTGCATTGAAGGCATTTTATTTGTATTCACTTGTTTGGGGCTACAAAATAAGTTCCGTTTTAGCGTTGTTGTGTAATTGATCGACTATCAACAAGAATTTTATGTTTCGTAAATTAACTGTTAACGTGAGCCTTTGCCTGCCCAACCCCCAGCGCGAAACATTGAAAGGTCTCTGTTGGATTCCTTTCATGTTTAATTTCTTAAATCTGTTGTCATTTACGGCATAAATTTCTCTTCTAAATTTACTGTGGCGTTTCTGACTGTCTGGGAGGAGACTGAGTAGTGGAACGTGTTACTTTTACACATAAACAAGAACGATCTGTCACACTACTACACTTTAAAACACAGTTTATATGTAATTCATGTCACACAGTCTCATACGGAACCTACATCCGCTTTCTTTTATATACTGTATATGATAAGATACTGTCATCCTCTTTCCCTTCTGTGTGAGAGGATGAATGAGCAAATGTATTTCTAGTTGCATGCTTGAGGGTAGCAGACAAGGCTGTCTGCTAAAGAACAGTAGGACCAACGTCGGAACAGGTAGCTACGCTTTCTAAAAGCAAAGAGGTTTCTATCCTTAGTATGGTCCTGTCCGTCCGTTGTCATGTTGGTATAGGAAGCTGCCCCTCTGGCCACTTCCGTTTGTATTTGTGAGCCACCCTCAGGAAGCACGCTGGGTAGGAGCGCAGGTCAGTTGGTCCGTGGCGAGCGTCTGAAGTGGTAAGATCTCCGGCTAAGCGCGTGTCTGCTAAGTCCGTAGGACAATGGATTTCTTAAGTTTAGCCTAACTGAAAATTTAATCACCTTTATTTCAGGTTTAGCTCTAAAATATCTAATGTTATCTTAAATTGCAGCGCAGTATAATTCTCGTGTGAAGTTCAGATTATTTTCCAGTAGTTGCTTTGTCACTACTTTATGAGTAAAGTGGAACCACGTGTTGATCAGTAACTCTAACTAAGATCAATCTTAAATGCGAATGCTTGTGTGATTATAACGTCTCGTCTTGACAATATTTTCAATATAGCAACTTTTCTTTATGTTCAACCCACGTGGGATGTACTTTGCGAGACCAGTACCACGTGCTTATATAACTGTTTGACCCGTCAGGTTAACAGTAAGACGTTAATAACCAGTTCGAGGTTTTTCCTTTGGAAATTGCTTTTGATCTAATTTATTTTAATTATCAAAATTATTGTGGAGTTATACGCTTGTGTAAACCAAGTGGACCACGTGAAGCATGTGGTGTAATCATCAAAGTAGCCCTCAGCTATTCTTTTTGGGAAGATTTCACAGAGAGTTAGTATGAATTTAGTATACCAGTGTGTGGTAATTACATGACGGACAGGATTGTGCTACGAACGTAATTTCTTCGGGTGAAAATTTGAATCTGTTTGTAGTGGTTAACTTTCTCTTGCATGCGTTTCAACGTTCTTTGTGTGTTGTTTTATGAATGCAGTGTTGTATGCAGTCTCCCAATCTTGGCTCCATATTTGATGTCTTCCGTAAGATTGCAATCTCACATTTTCACAATCCTAAATAAGGCACCAGTTTAGTTATGAATCAAGTGCAATATGCTGAAATTTCAATGATCAATCTTAAAAATAAATTTCCAAATATAAACTGATTTCTTTCTTTCTATTTAAATTCTCTTATATATATATATATATATATATATATATATATATATATATATATATATATTTATTTATTTATTACCGGTTGTTGTATGACTATTAAAAGATTATAATTAATGTTAGTCTGTTTGGGAATTTAGTAAACCTAGACTAGATGCCTGGTGAAACAGTTGCTCAATAATGCAAGGTTAACTTCCCCAGACAGCTCACAGCTTTTAACCCGCTTTTATTGGCTAGCAGTAACGCTTACATAGCAAAATAAAGTTACAACGTTACAACCTATTCGAGCCAAAACCTGCAAGATGACCCTACATAATATTTTATTTGACTGAATCTCTTATTGTAGCTCTTTGTAGCAGCTGATATACTGTAGTTAAATTGTCATATATATTAACCATCCAATTTAAACTATCGAATATGACGTGTATGTCTCGGAATTTAAGTACAACTTCCGGATGACGAGTGAATGGCTTTTCCTCACCCGATCCTCTCAGCCATGAACAAAGCGAGGTGACTCATGAGGAACCTGATTGCTCACATATCCTCGTGGCACGCACACCTGTAAGCCACGTTCGCTGACAAGGGGTAACAATGTTAGCATTCGTACAGTACAACAGACAACACAATGCAGCTAGTTTCCTGATCGTAAAAAGCACACTATACCAAACAGCAGTGCCTTGAGAATGGGGTGACGGCAAATGTTCTCATTTTCCAGCCGCAGACATACCTTCAGATATGTGTTAAGCAGTAGAAAATTGAATAATTGGTGTTAATTATATCTTCCCTCGTTTACTATAGAACATTTACTATTGAGCAGACTATTGAAGTCACACTGAAAGCGACAAAGACGTTTTTCCCACGATCCACAAAAACTTCGTGTTAATATTCAGAAATTTTCAAATAAAGAAGGATATAGAAATTAAGTCTCCTGTCTATAACAGAAACTCGTAGAAACTGTTCTGCGTTCTCGCTATTCTCATCCTTTTGTTAGAGGTAAAAGGTAAACTAATTGATTTTAAAATTTTGCTTCTGTGGGGGTCCATAGCCTCTAAATACTTTACATATGAAAACACAGTCCGTTTGTAGGCTGTATACCAATATTCGTTATTTAATTTGTACGAATTAGCTGATTTCGACACCGCAACATTTTCAACCACATGTGTGATATCATCTTACACACATCACGTTTTACAAGATGTGAATAACACACAATTGTATGGGTGTACGTCATAATCCATAAATATGTGTGGACAGAATGCAAATCATAATGCTACACCATCACAAGTCACATAACAGCAGCTGTAACTACGAGTATTCCAGCATGACAAGTACCTCAGTAGTTGCCAGGTTGCAGCACTCGGCTTAGAGCTGTTGTTATGTGACCTGTGACTGTGTAGCGTTATGATCTGGATTCTGCCCACATGTATTTCTGGATTGTGAGGTCTAGCCACGTGCGTGTAAGATGAATCCGATATTTACGCAGAGTACAAACGCACGGTCAGTAGCGGTAACTTTGCACCACTTTTAATCATTTTTTGATAACATTGGACACAAAATATATTATACATCGCAACAGACATTGTAAAATTTTACATCGATAATTAGTGAGTGCTTGGGAAAGAGAAAATTTATACTAACTATGCCCTATTGGAGCAAAATTTCAGTTTTAACGCAGGTACAAAGTTACACTGTCATTCAGGATAACTTTGGACCGATCTTAAAAAACAAATAATTTTTCCTATACCTAATTCTCTGGGTAAATTTAGATCGTGCCAGAAGAAAATCAGGTGTTAATAAGAAGTTCAGTACTCCAGGTCTACTTCTAAATATCAAGGTATTGATATGGATCTGTCATTGTTCAACTTAAATCACAGACGCCAGAAGCTCCCTTCACAGTCAACGCAATTAAAGGATAATCACAAGGCTAAGATCTTGTAGTAAATTAAAGACATACAAAATGACGCAAGTTGATCGAGTAGATTCCATTTGAAACAAAAGTGGTCAGTGATACAAAGATACCCTGACCGGTAAAAAGTTACCCTGATTGACTGTACGTTAGTTGATAGCTCCCATATTCTTGGAAATGACAAAGTGAAGACACTGGCTAATCGCACATATTAAATAAAGAATTTAATACACAGCCTACAACGGACAATGTTTCAATTTATAAAATAATGTATTTTATGTGAACATACGAAGCGTCAAAATATGTCACCAGTGAGTGACGGTCACATACTGAAAACCGAGTGGCTACATGAATTAAGTGCCAGACTACTACTATGTCAGTGGCCTGTGCTCCGCACTCCAGTCGATGATATGATCTTTCTTTCGCTGCTGATTTCACATCCAAATATTACTTGTAAATGTGAAAAATTGCATATTAATCCTTTGTTCGCAGTCCCCCTATAACACAATGAATAAGTCAGTTCGCAGGTTTGAGGAAAACAAGAGCATACCGTCCCCAATAAAAAAAAAACGTGCTTAGTAAAACAAGGTCGAGGACATATTACGTCGCTTTTCCTTTTCAGGCATATTTTCGTCACTAGCACATCAGTGAACTGATATAATAAAATTGCAATTCAGGATACGAGGAAGGGCGATACACTGATCAGGCACATATGCAAGTTTTAGTTCTAGTGGGTACAGACTTTGTCTCCCCACACTCCATCCCCTCTCCCGCCGCCACCCTTCTGCTTTAATACGGTATTAATAAACTGCTTTCTTACAAAATACTTATAAAATGGTTCAAGATGCTAATACTACTATTTTGTTATGATCGGAGCTTAAGTAAATCTCTGAACATACTGTAACTTCCAAAAAAGTTACATTTCAGAGAGACACGACATTTCAGTATTATCTATCCGAAAATTTGAGAAATATTGTTGTCATGCAATTGATTTATGAAGCATAATAGCGACTCTCATGGCTGACTACACTAAGTCATGTGATAGCGATATGCACGTATACAGACGGCGGTAGTATCGCGCACACAAGGTATAAAAAAGCAGTGCAGTGGCGGAATTGTCGTTTATACTCACAATCAGGTGATTCATGTGAAAAGGTTTTCGACGTGATTCTGGCCACACGACGGGAATTAAACTTTGAAAGCGCAATCATAGGTAGTGTTAGACGCGCGGAACATTCCATTTCGAGAATCGTTGGTGAATTCAGTATTCCGAGATCCACAGTCTCAAGACTGTGCCGAGAACACCAAATTCCAGGCGATACCTCTCACCACGGACAACGCAGTGGCCGACGGCCTTCATTCACGATCGAGAGCAGTGGCGTTTGGGTAGAATAATCAGTGCTAACAGCCAAGCAACCCTTTGTGAAATAGCCGCTGAAATCAATGTAGGACGTACGACATGATGCCGAATCTGCTTGAAGAAATACACTCCCGGAAATTGAAATAAGAACACCGTGAATTCATTGTCCCAGGAAGGGGAAACTTTATTGACACATTCCTGGGGTCAGATACATCACATGATCACACTGACAGAACCACAGGCACATAGACACAGGCAACGGAGCATGCACAATGTCGGCACTAGTACAGTGTATATCCACCTTTCGCAGCAATGCAGGCTGCTATTCTCCCATGGAGACGATCGTAGAGATGCTGGATGTAGTCCTGTGGAACGGCTTGCCATGCCATTTCCACCTGGCGCCTCAGTTGGACCAGCGTTCGTGCTGGACGTGCAGACCGCGTGAGACGACGCTTCATCCAGTCCCAAACATGCTCAATGGGGGACAGATCCGGAGATCTTGCTGGCCAGGGTAGTTGACTTACACCTTCTAGAGCACGTTGGGTGGCACGGGATACATGCGGACGTGCATTGTCCTGTTGGAACAGCAAGTCCCTTGCCGGTCTAGGAATGGTAGAACGATGGGTTCGATGACGGTTTGGATGTACCGTGCACTATTCAGTGTCCCCTCGACGATCACCAGTGGTGTACGGCCAGTGTAGGAGATCGCTCCCCACACCATGATGCCGGGTGTTGGCCCTGTGTGCCTCGGTCGTATGCAGTCCTGATTGTGCCGCTCACCTGCACGGCGCCAAACACGCATACGACCATCATTGGCACCAAGACATAAGCGACTCTCATCGCTGAAGACGACACGTCTCCATTCGTCCCTCCATTCACGCCTGTCGCGACACCACTGGAGGCGGGCTGCACGATGTTGGGGCGTGAGCGGAAGACGGCCTAACGGTGTGCGGGACCGTAGCCCAGCTTCATGGAGACGGTTGCGAATGGTCCTCGCCGATACCCCAGGAGCAACAGTGTCCCTAATTTGCTGGGAAGTGGCGGTGCGGTCCCCTACGGCACTGCGTAGGATCCTACGGTCTTGGCGTGCATCCGTGCGTCGCTGCGGTCCGGTCCCAGGTCGACGGGCACGTGCACCTTCCGCCGACCACTGGCGACAACATCGATGTACTGTGGAGACCTCACGCCCCACGTGTTGAGCAATTCGGCGGTACGTCCACCCGGCATCCCGCATGCCCACTATACGCCCTCGCTCAAAGTCCGTCAACTGCACATACGGTTCACGTCCACGCTGTCGCGGCATGCTACCAGTGTTAAAGACTGCGATGGAGCTCCGTATGCCACGGCAAACTGGCTGACACTGACGGCAGCGGTGCACAAATGCTGCGCAGCTAGCGCCATTCGACGGCCAACACCGCGGTTCCTGGTGTGTCCGCTGTGCCGTGCGTGTGATCATTGCTTGTACAGCCCTCTCGCAGTGTCCGGAGCAAGTATGGTGGGTCTGACACACCGGTGTCAATGTGTTCTTTTTTCCATTTCCAGGAGTGTAGAAATATATACAAATCACCACATCATATTCTTAATGAACAGACAGAGCTAGCCAATGCAACCTTTCTACAAAGCTTCACTCACCTATTATCCAGCCTAAAACATAAATATACACTACTCCTTTTAACAACAATATGCAATCAATAATCCAAATAAAGTATTACATTATAATATAGCTGCCTGCTCAATCACACATTACTGCAACTGTAAAATTGATTTAAAAATAAGAGTGGTGTGCCATACTACATGTATATTATTACTACTGTCACATTATTCATGTATCTCATGTATATGTTGTACCCTGTTTATTGCACTAAATTTACACAGTACAATATAAGTAACATTCATACAACTGGCCATCACATTTTCCCAATTTATTTGTAATTAATGCTCACTGAATATAAATACTAAATACCTGTAATGCTACCTCGATTTCTGAAAAAAAAATTACTGCTACTATACTTGATTCAAAATTTCAGTGCACCATAGATAGGTGGCTCTGAGCACTATGCGACTTAACTTCTGAGGTCACCAGTCGCTTAGAACTTAGAACTAATTAAACCTAACTAACCTAAGGACATCACACACATCCATGCCCGAGGCAGGATTCGAACCTGCGACTGTAGCGGTCGGTCGACTCCAGACTGTAGCGCCTAGAACCGCACGGCCACTCCGGCCGGCTCATAGATAGATGTTAATACAATTGTTACTGTTATATTATTCATTTTATCTCACCTCTATGTAGTCCTTGTATATAGCACAGTATTTACATAACACCATGTAAGTAGCATTCACACAAGCTGGTTACATCTGTCAACTTCATTTGTAATATTATACGCTCATAATGTAAGGATTATCTTTGTGTTTTAATTTTCATTAAGTTATGTTATTTTTAAAAACAATCGTTCTGTGAAATCAAAGCAACCTGTATATTGTGATGTCTCTGAGAGAGAACGTCTCTGACACTGTTGTGTTTGTAAATCTGCAATCTCTATGATAACTTCATATGTGGCAAATCTTTTTGGAGTGTGTGTGTGTGTGTGTGTGTGTGTGTGTGTGTGTGGGTGGGTGGGTGGGTGTGTGTGTGTGTGTGGTGCTTTGCACAATATGGTGATGTACAAGTTACGTAAGTGCTGGATATACAGGGTGTTTCAAAAATGACCGGTATATTTGAAACGACAATAAAAACTAAACGAGCAGCGATAGAAATACACCGTTTGTTGCAATATGCTTGGGACAACAGTACATTTTCAGGCGGACAAACTTTCGAAATTACAGTAGTTACAATTTTCAACAACAGATGGCGCTGCAAGTGATGTGAAAGATATAGAAGACAACGCAGTCTGTGGGTGCGCCATTCTGTACGTCGTCTTTCTGCTGTAAGCATGTGCTGTTCACAACGTGCAAGTGTGCTGTAGACAACATGGTTTATTCCTTAGAACAAAGGATTTTTCTGGTATTGGAATTCCACCGCCTAGAACACAGTGTTGTTGCAACAAGACGAAGTTTTCAACGGAGGTTTAATGTAACCAAAGGACCGAAAAGCGATACAATAAAGGATCCGTTTGAAAAATTTCAACGGACTGGGAACGTGACGGATGAACGTGCTGGAAAGGTAGGGCGACCGCGTACGGCAACCACAGAGGGCAACGCGCAGCTAGTGCAGCAGGTGATCCAACAGCGGCCTCGGGTTTCCGTTCGCCGTGTTGCAGCTGCGGTCCAAATGACGCCAACGTCCACGTATCGTCTCATGCGCCAGAGTTTACACCTCTATCCATACAAAATTCAAACGCGGCAACCCCTCAGCGCCGCTACCATTGCTGCACGAGAGACATTCGCTAACGATATAGTGCACAGGATTGATGACGGCGATATGCATGTGGGCAGCATTTGGTTTACTGACGAAGCTTATTTTTACCTGGACGGCTTCGTCAATAAACAGAACTGGCGCATATGGGGAACCGAAAAGCCCCATGTTGCAGTCCCATCGTCCCTGCATCCTCAAAAAGTACTGGTCTGGGCCGCCATTTCTTCCAAAGGAATCATTGGCCCATTTTTCAGATCCGAAACGATTACTGCATCACGCTATCTGGACATTCTTCGTGAATTTGTGGCGGTACAAACTGCCTTAGACGACACTGCGAACACCTCGTGGTTTATGCAAGATGGTGCCCGGCCACATCGCACGGCCGACGTCTTTAATTTCCTGAATGAATATTTCGATGATCGTGTGATTGCTTTGGGCTCTCCGAAACATACAGGAGGCGGCGTGGATTGGCCTCCCTATTCGCCAGACATGAACCCCTGTGACTTCTTTCTGTGGGGACACTTGAAAGACCAGGTGTACCGCCAGAATCCAGAAACAATTGAACAGCTGAAGCAGTACATCTCATCTGCATGTGAAGCCATTCCGCCAGACACGTTGTCAGCGGTTTCGGGTAATTTCATTCAGAGACTACGCCATATTATTGCTACGCATGGTGGATATGTGGAAAATATCGTACTATAGAGTTTCCCAGACCGCAACGCCATCTGTTGTTGAAAATTGTAACTACTGTAATTTCGAAAGTTTGTCTGCCTGAAAATGTACTGTTGTCCCAAGCATATTGCAACAAACGGTGTATTTCTATCGCTGCTCGTGTAGTTTTTATTGCCGTTTCAAATATACCGGTCATTTTTGAAACACCCTGTATTTAGGAATATGCGAAAAATATAGTCCTGCAACTTCGCAAGAAAATAGCGCGGAATTTTCGACGTAAGTACCACAACCACTTAACCTCACACATTTATTTACGCTGTGTTTTATCGTTTGGAGGTTAGTTATTTTCGCATAGGGCGCTTCTAGCACTGTTTTTCTACCGTAGGGCAACAACACACCAAAAATACTTCGCCACAGTGGCATAATAAAAATTGAAAGCGGACGATAATGTAAAGTGTATCTTGAAAATCATGTGAACAGCCGTCTGATGATGAACTTGCCAGTTCGAAACCGGTAACGGCGCTATTTACCTAAATAAATAGCAGTATTAATAGTGGCTGGTCGCTGTTTTCTCCTTGTATGAATTAACCTACATTACGTATATAATAGACTGCAGCGATATTAATTGTGTAAGGTCTACAATTGTGCGACAACGTATCTTAATGTTAAGTCTCTAAAAGAACATTTTTAAGTAAAGTTTCTTGTCGCTCTGACACAATCTGGATCTATATGTTTCATTTCAAAATTTTGGAGGTAGGGCCATTGATAGTTGTATTAACGATAATTGTTGTACTCCGAATTTTATATAACAGTTTTACAATCTAGAAGCCAACGTAAATTACGCTTGTAGTATCAGACGCCATACCCAAGATACGCACTGGAATACAACTGTACTCTCGGTCTCTCGTTTATGCAAATTTTCGCGCGGGCTGGCGCGAGGCGCTTGTAGTCGTAAATACTTCCACGCCCTCGCTATGTTACGTACAAGAAAGTGAAGCAACGTATCACTGAATCGTCGATTCTCTGCCATCGGTTATTCCTAGGATAAAAACTCATCAATTATCTAACCTGCATTGATATAACGATATATTGCGATTTCCTAAGTTTCCAAAGTCTAATTAAAAGGTGATGTGATTTTCCTTTTTTCCGGGGCGAGCACGAACTTAGGTCAGTCACTTAGTGCAAGTACATAAAACGTCTGGTCGAGTCGCCGAATAATGTCGTGCCAAAAATGGGATCATCAACAAAGCTTTTCTTTGAGAAAGATACATTTCTCTGTGGAACATTCATCCCACACACAAATCACATTCGATAATCAAAACCCATGGGACCACTTCTCCCAGACCGATATGAGAGGGATTACAGTTAATGGTGAAGTACCGAACTTATGCTAACAAAATTGTCTGTTAGCACAATGATCATCCGTTTCAGAGCAGTGGTTAAGCTAACAGGGCACACCCATATATACCGCTGCGCATTAATGCTTATTAAGCCACACGTCACAAAGGCGTGAAGAGCTCGGGTAGAAATTGACAACTTGTTATCCCATCATGTTTAGCTGATTAAAAGCATTACCAACACACAGAAGCAGATATTTTAAAAAAAGCGTGGGCCTTCAATCACCTACTCGATATAGCTACAAAGAAAAGTTTTAAAAATGCAAAAGCGTATTCATCAAGTGGCTCGGTAATCGATTTACATTTGCATGAATGCGGTATGACGTACAACGACAGTAGGCTTGGAGGTGAAAAAGCAGTTGAAGCGCTACTCCCTGTATCAAAAGTGTCAAATCGGCTCTGGTTTGCTGCTTCAATATAAGCCTCGAACGACAGATAACGAATGAAAGTAATTCTTACTCCTCTGAAACGTGTAATAGGAAACAAATGCTTTGCTTACGTGACACGAAACAGGTGAAAATGACTTAAAAGGCCTGCATTTGCCTCATGTTATAATTTTATTTTGTTTCTGGGCTGCAAAATATTTCTAACCCTTTCGCCTGGTCACGAGAACTGTGAAAACATTTGAATTCACCGGCTTTCTTATGGAGCCAAAGTTCAAGTTTTGTGCGAGCTACTATTGCCATTGTAAGCACCTTTATGGGCTTGTTCTATGTGATTTTTGTCTGGTAAATTAGTGCTAGTAATTATTACTTACTCTCTAACGAGTTTGTTCTCTCTGTTGCTTTGTTTCAATAATCCATAAAGTAATCTATGCCATGACACCCTAATGTTCGATAATAACAGGATCTCTTATAAAGAACAGTGGTAGAAATCGTTAGTGTGATTTGGTAGCACGGATCTAATGTTTCTTGTTTGCTTCTGAAACTAATGTTATTTCGTGTAAAATAGAGAAAACAGTCGTGGCTGCACAAGATAAGTTTATGTAATATTTACACGTAGCCTGTGGTAGCTATGGAATGGAGCTATTTTAATGTTACTTCCATAATGTCAACGCCGTACTGTAGTCGCAAATGGAAGTGACTATGCGGAATCAGATGCACGTGTAAAGTGAAAAGTAAACTTCCTTCATTTTCATTACCGGCCGCGGTGGTCTCGCGGTTCTAGGCGCGCAGTCCGGAACCGTGCGACCGCTACGGTCGCAGGTTCGAATCCTGCCTCGGGCATGGATGTATGTGCTGTCCTTAGGTTGGTTAGGTTTAAGTAGTTCTACGTTCTAGGGGACTGATGACCACAGCAGTTGAGTCCCATAGTGCTCAGAGCCATTTGAACCATTTTTTTCATTTTCATTTGTTTCGCTGCTTCGATTACATCGATAGTGTGCACCACTTCAGCACATATTAACGCCTGCCAACTTCTTCTGATAAACCTCAGCGTCTACATGTGGAGAAAATGTGCCGTAAAGTTAATTGATCCATTTTACTATTGTTGAGCTCCGTGGCTGTTGAGTATATTACTTTAAGAAATATAACAACCAGTCACATTTTTAGTTGTTTTTCTTTATGTGAATACACGGTTCCGGCTTTCACCAATTTTTGACTGGCGCAATGCATTTCAAGTCCTAAATTAGCACATCGTTAAAAACATCGACTACAATTTGGATGATGCAGTTGTCCAGTCAAAAATAACAATCTGATTTTATTTGTCTACTAAAATTCGCAAGTTGCATATTTACAATGCATTACTCGTTATATACTCTTGCTTTCTACTCTGTTTGTTGTTGTTCCTACATGAGTTGTAGAAAGATATGGGAACACCGCGAGAAATTCATGCTTTAACATAAATGTAGACACTAGCCGAGAATGGAGGTTGAGCTGATGCATCCAAGGGGCACCGTATCGAAGATTTATACTGCATACAGAGAAACTGGAAAAACATCATCCGAAAAGTCACAAAGCGGTGTGAGTGAACATGATGACAGATGGTCATTGAAGAGGATTATAACGAAAAATAATAGGATGGTAGATATAAAGTCACTGCAGGGCTCAGTGTCGCACCCACGAATCCTGTCAGCACCAAAACAATACGAAGAGATCTCCATAAACAGGGAATCGCAGGACGAGATGGGATTCAAAGAACACTCATCAGAAATGCAAGTGCCTGTGATAGGAAAACGTAGTCCCAAAGTTGTAAAACCTGGACTATCGATCAATGGAAGAAACCCATTTGGTCGGATAAGTCTCGCTTCATACGTTCTTCCAAAAGTGAAATATGGCGGGGTTTCGGTGATGATTTTGATAGTCATTTCGTGGTATTCCATGTACACCATGGTTACTTCGCAAGGTCGCATTACTGCCACGGATTCATTTTGGCTAATCAGGTACATTCTATGGTAGAATGCTTGCTCTGTAGTTGTGATTTTGTGTTCCAAGTCGAAAGAGCCCCTGTTCATACAGTTAGTATCATACTCGACGTGTTTTGTGAGCACGAGGATCAATTGCCGCATCTTCCCTGATCATCACAATCATCATATTTCAATATTATTGATTCTTCGTAGTCTACTTTGGAGAGAAGGATTCATGATCACTGAACCATCTCCGTCATCGTTATCTGAACTTGCAAACTATTTTGCAAGAGAAAACCATACATGAATCGTATTTATCCATTCCGAGAAGACGGGAAGTCTTTAAGGATGCCAATGGGTTTCCTACACCACATGAGGCATGGGAATGTGTTCTGTTTCTGGTGTTTCCTTAATTTTTTCCACCCTCTGTAATTTATAAGGTGACGCAAACACTTTTTCTTTGTTCGATAATCACACAAAGACATACTTCTCCGATTTAATCAAGTGGGACAGAATGCAAAATGGTCGGATAATGCTGTGTTTTTATGTTTCATGCAAAGAAAAAGTCAAATGGAACTATATGGTTCCAGAGACATTTCCAAGTCTCAGACATCTGTGATGTATATGTGTAAACTGACGCGATGAATTAAAATTTGAGGGAGAGACGCAGGTTTTAATCTCTGGTTTGGTAGAAATTTTCATTTGTGCTTCAGACTGCGTATATAAATCAAAGAAAAAGTCTTTGTGCCATGAAAATCGCCGTTGAAGATTAGATTTCCGAGCGCTATGAAGTAGAAAACATTTGTAACCTACACTGAAGGAATAAAATCGCAACGCCAAATAAATAATTGAACCAGAGTAATGAATCGGGAATACATTTGTCTAGGTAACATATTTCAGTAATTAACATTGCCGGCTGGAGTCGCCGAGCTGTTCTAGGCGCTACAGTCTGGAATCGCGCGACCACTACGGTCGCAGATTCGAATCCTGCCTCGGGCATGGATGTGTGTGATGTCCTTAGGTTAGTTAGGTTTATGTTGTTCTAAGTTCTAGAGGACTGATGACCTCAGATGTTAAGTCCCATAGTGCTCAGAACTAATTAAACCATTTTTTTTTCATTTGGTTTATTGGACGTCAGATTATCATTAGCCATTCGTTAGACTGCCACCAGTCTGAGTCATCATATTGTGAAGTGAATGCAACTCTCAGCTGCCTATCTCATTGATCGCAATAGTGTTTTTTTGCTGGACCTACTCAGAGGTAGATTCCTGGTACACCATCTGTGACTGGCCCTTGTGTTTTATTATTGTATTTGCTGTTACATTGTATGTTTCAGTTTTTTTATATAATTGCCATTCTTGGCGTTATAGCAGATTTAAATGATTGTGCTACCAAGTTTACCATCATTTTGTCTCACCTGGTTGGTGATCCGTTGCTTGTCATTTTAAATTAACCTTTGCTGTTGTATTTGCTGTTTTTCTGTGTGTGTTTTTTTTTTAATTTTTTATATTATTGTCATTCTTGGCGTTACAGCAGGTTTAAATGGTTCTGCTACCAAGTTTACCATAATTTTGTCTTATCCGTTTGGTGATCAGTTGCCTGTCTTTTTAAATTAACCTTGCTGTTGCATTGCTGCTTTACAGTATGTTTGTTAAATTTTTTTTATAATTGCCGTTGTTGGAGTTAAAGGCCTTCAGCCGTGACTGTGGTTACTTGCCTTAAAGTTCTAATTGGGATCACATTGGCTAGTTTTTAAAACATTATTTGCTGTGTCTGTATTTTATGCTCATTTGGTTAATTGTAACGTACTGAAAACACTATTAATTACACAGTTGATTATTCCTTCATTAATAACGTATGATATCTTTATTTATTGCTGAATCAGGAATTACCATTTTAAAGTAAATGTGTGTAATTGCAAAAGGGAAGCAACAGTAACTGATTACGACCCCGTCCACAATCGTAACCGAATCCTGCCTTCCTTGACGAGATAAGCCATTGCAATTGTGAAATCCTGGTACATTAACAACCTGCTAACCGCCAGAATGTTCAAAGCAAGCACGCAACCGTGTATGCACTGTGCTGCACAGGTGACGGATGTCAGTTTGTGGGATAGAGTTCCATGCCTGTTGCACTTGGTCGGTCACTACAGTGACGGTTATTGCTGTTTGTGGACAATGCTAAAGTTGTCGTTCGATCATGTCCCACATGTGCTCGATAGGAGACGGGTATGGTGATCGACCAGGCCAAGGAAACGTGTCGACACTCTGCAGAGCGTGTTGGATTACAACAGCCGTACGTGGGCGAGCGTTATCCTGTTGGAAAACACCCGCCCCCCAGAATGCGCTTTATGAATGGCAACCCAACAGGTCGAATCACCAGACTGCCATACAAATTCCTAGTCATGGTGAGTGGTAGACTTGGCCACTGTTTCTATGTTTCGATACAGTGTATCGATACGTGGAACTGTTTCAGTGTTTCGGAACGGTTGTGGTTCACTGTTTCGAAACAGTGGTGTTTCATTCCGCCCCTGTCTCGGACCAGATTCGATCTCGAGCCAGACACAGAAACTGTATCGTTGTTTCAAAATAAGGCTGTTGCAGTCCATCTGTGCCTGGAACGGACTAATTGTATCGAAACAGTGATGTTTCATTCCACTCTGTGTCGGACGAGATTCGGGCTCGGCACGGGTACTGAAACACAACATACCACTTCATGAAACTCTTTCAAGAGTGTCGAAATCTTTTTGACAAGCAATAGCATGAAGCTTAAGATATCCGAAAATAAAGCTTCGTTTCTAGCTGACTGTCCTGTTTCGAAATAGCGTAACAGCTGCTTTATAAACACTAACCAAACAATAAAACAACGCATACTATTCACATTCAAAATAATAAATATGTGAAAATCATTCAGTTAAATTACACTTTTTTTATAACAGACGCTTCTCTGTTCATGTACAGTAATCATATTAAGAAACGCAAGTAAGCCTACAACATTTTGAATAAAAAAAGGCGTAGAGTGACAGTTATTAGACATATAAATAAATTTGATGTAGGTATAATTGCAAGCAATCTGTTTGACAAATCACTGATAGTGTAATGGTGTACGGGAAGGGCACGGTTCGAAACACCTTGAAAGACAAAAAATTTTTCTGTTATATTTTGTTATTTATTCGAATTATTTGTGAGTCTATAGTCACTGTGCCTATTATCCACAATGATTCCCTATGTGTAGATGGAAATTAGCAGGATGGGTATATTATCCATACTAACGGAGTGTGGGACTCCCAGTAGAATATCCGTTGTTTCTGCAGTTTGCTCCCACCTCCAGTTCCGTTCGTGGTGGTTCTTCTGTCTTCAGCTATGGCTGTCCTCAGCCGATTGAAAAGTATGAAAGTCACGCGACACGAAAGCAGCGCATTTGCTGCAGGAAATACGAAACTGTCAAGACGCCTAAGTGATAGTTTCATACTTTCTGCGACATGATTAGCGCTCTCGCACCTCATTTGTGTTTATATGGACATACTTATACAGTAGACATTCAAGATGATAAAATGTGTAGGTTTATTAGATTACAAAACACAAACTGTTTCACTGTTTCGAAACAGCGTATCGGAACATTACATTGTACTGTTTCATTTGTTTCGAAACAGTTACGTGTTTCAGTTTGCCCATCTCTAGTGAGTGGGATATCCACGAGAATGCTTCTGCTCTCATACGAAATCGCAACCCAGGCTATAACTCCAGGTGTAGGTTCAGCGTTTCTAACACGCAGATAGGTTGCTTGCACGCCATCAACTAGCCTCTTTCTGACCAATACGTGGGCATCACAGGCACCGAAGCAGACCCAGCTTTCATCAGAAAATACAACAGCCCGCCACTCCGCCTTCCAGTGCGCTCTTGCTTGACATCACGGAAGTCGCAAATGGCGGAGATGTGGAATGCACGATACAGGGCGTCTGGCTCGGAGCTGTCCGTGAAGTAACCGATTTACAGCAGTTCGTTGTGTCACTGTGGTGCCAACTGCTGCTCAAATTGCTGCTGCAGATGCAGTACGATACGCCAGAGCCGTACACCGGTCTTCTTGCGAGTGTACATTTTCGTGACCACCGTTGCCAGCAATCGTGTACAGTGGCTATATTCCTGCCAAGTCTTTCAGCAATATCTTGGACGAAACATCCGGCTTCTCATAGCACTAAAATCCGCGATCACGTTCAAATTCATTGAGGTGTTGATAACGGCGTCTTTGTCGCCTTACAGGCATTCTTGCCTAACATCAACACACAACGTCCGATCTCAAAGATAACTAACGCTCACGAGCATTACAGCGTGTATTTAAAGCAAAACTGATTTGTCTTCTCATAGTGTCGCTACTGGCGAAACTCTTATGCGACTGTCGCAAAATCTGAATAGATGTCATCTTTCTGATGTAGAAACACGTCTAGGAACTTCCATCTATGTCGCACAACTACTTCTTGGTGTTGCGATTTTTTTCGTCAGTGTATTAATGCAGTTGTTGCTAGCTAAGTGGCTACGTCACAGTGCGGCACGTGTGTGTATAGTCGCCATTTCGAATCTCACCAGTAGAAATTTTACTTTTTATGTTTATTTAAATTCCATATTTATCAACAAATATAAACGTTAACTAACAAATATTTGGTCTAACTTTTAATTAAAATTTTTAGTTTCATTTATTTTAATTATGGGTCGTAAGAAGAATTATTATTTGATACAAACATGCAAAATGCCTTATTGTTAAGTGTAGATTTATACGTCAATAACACTGTTCAAGCTCAAGAAATGAAAATGTATTTAATCTTTTATTTGATCTTTTGCATTTTTCAACCAGCTTTTTGTTTAATGTCAGTATTCGCTCGACCCACAGTTTAAAGAATTCCCAGCACATGTACCTACTGTACTCTTTGGTGTCTAGACCAGAACTGCCCTCTGCCCGTCTCCAACCGCGTTTCCCGCACGCCCAACAGCTTCGTTCAACTGACTAGCGCAGTTCCCTTTCCTGAAGCCGTCCATCCGACTGGCTATAGCTTATTCTACATTACTTTACATTTTAACATATTTAAATAATCAAAGCTTGACCATTTTCACGTTCTAAATAAAGTAACAATAATGTCGTTGTTGTTGTTGTTGTTGTGGACTTCAGTCCAGAGACTGGTTTGATGCACCTCTCCATGCTATTCTATCCTGTGCAAAATTCTTCATCTCTCAGTACCTACTGCAATCTACATCCTTCTGAATCTGTTTAGTGCATTCATCTCTTGGTCTCCCTCTGCGATTTTTACCCTCCACGCTGCCCTCCAATACTGAATTAGTGATCCCTTGATGCTTCAGAATATGCCCTACCAACCGATCCCTTCTTCTAGTCAAGTTGTGCCACAAATTTCTCTTCTCCCTACTTCTATTCAATACTTCCTCATTAGTTATGTAATCTACCCATCTAATCTTCAGCACTCGTCTGTAGCACCACATTTCGAAAGCTTCTATTCTCTTCTTGTCTAAACTATTTATCGTCCACGTTTCACTTCCATACATGGCTACACTCCATACAAATACTTTCAGAAACGACTTCGTGACACTTAAATTTATACTCAATGTTAAGAAATTTCTCTTATTCAGGAACGCTTTTCTTGCCATTGCCAGTCTATATTTTATATCCTCTCTACTTCGACCATCAGTTATTTTGCTCCCCAAACAGCAAAACTCATTTACTACTTAAAGCGTCTCATTTCTTAATCTAATTCCCGCAGCATCACCCTATTTAATTCGGCTATATTCCGTTATCCTTGTGTTGCTTTTGTTGATGTTCATCTTATATCCTCCTTTCAAGATACAGTCCATTCCCTTCAGCTGCTCTTCCAGGTCCTTTCTGTCTCTGACAGAATTACAATGTCATCAGCGAGCCTCAAAGTTTGGGTTTTAATTCGTACTCCGAATTTTTCTTTCGTTTCCTTTACTGCTTGCTTAATAAAGAGATTGAATAACATCGGGGATAGGCTACAACCTTGTCTCACTCCCTTTCCAACCACTGCTTCCCTTTCATACTGTTGTGGCGTAACAAGCTAGCTACGCCACACTGAAAAGTAGCCGAAAGGGCACGCGTCAACTCACGCCGTCTTGCGTGAGGTCTGAAACAGGATACTTATGATTGCTATAAAGAAAAGAACGGAGCTTAGGTTTACTTAACTTTATTTCACTTCTGCGGTACATCGCTCTTGATAATACAAGTGAGACTCTCTCCAGATATGGTTCATGGCGCCTTGCTAGGTCGTAGCCATGGACTTAGCTGAAGGCTATTCTAACGGTCTCTCGGCAAATGAGAGAAAGGCTTCGTACGTGTAGTCGCTAGCAATGTCGTCCGTACAACTGGGCGAGTGCTAGTACGTCTCTCGAGACCTGCCTTGTGGTGGCGCTCGGTCTGCGATCCTGACAGTGGCGACACGCGGGTCCGACATGTACTAATGGACCGCGGCCGATTTAAGCTACCACCTAGCAAGTGTGGTGTCTGGCGGTGACACCACACATACCCCTCGACTCTTATAACTGCCATCTGGTTTCTGTACAAATTGTAAATAGCCTTTCGTTCCCTGTATTTTACCCCTGCCACCTTCAGGATTTGAAAGAGAGTATTACAGTCAACATTGTCAAAAGCTTTCTCTAAATCTACAAATGCTAGAAACGTAGGTTTGCCTTTCCTTAATCTATTTTCTAAGATAAATCGTAGGGTCAGTATTGCCTCACGTGTTCCAACATTTCTACGGAATACAAGCTGATCTTCCCCGAGGTCGGCTTCTATCAGTTTTTCCATTCATCTGTAAATAATTCGAGTTAGTGTTTTGCAGCCGTGGCTTATTAAACTAATTTTCACACCTGTCAACACGTGCTTTCTTTGGGATTGGAATTATTATATTCTTCTTGAAATCTGAGGGTATTTCGCCTGTCTCTTTCATCTGGTTCACTAGATGGTAGAGTTTTGTTAGGCCTGGCTCTCCCAAGGCTGTCATAGTTCTAATGGAATGTTGTCCACTCCCGGGGCCGTGTTTCGACTAAGGTCTTTCAGTGCTCTGTCAAACTCTTCACGCAGTATCATATCTCCTATTTCATCTACATTCTCTTCCATTTCTATAATATTGTCCTCAAGAACGTTGCCCTTGTACAGACCCTTTGTATACTCCTTCCACCTTTCTGCTTTCCCTTCTTTGCTTAGAACTGGGTTTCCATCAGAGCTCTTGATATTCATGCAAGTGGTTCTCTTTTCTCCAAAGGTCTCTTTAATTTTCCTGTAAGCAGTATCTATCTTACCCCTCGTGAGATAAGCCTCTACATCCTTACATTTGTCCTCTAGCCACCCCTGCTTAGCCATTCTGCACTTCCTGTTGATCTCATTTTGGAGACTTTTGTATTCCTTTTTGCCTGCTTCACTTACTTGTATTTTTGTATTTTCTCCTTTCATCAATTAAATTCAGTATCTCTTCTGTTACCCAAGGATTTCTATTAGCCCTCGTCTTTTTACCTACTTGATCCTCTGTTGCCTTCACTAATTCATTCCTCAAAGCTACCCATTCTTCTTCTACTGTATTTCTTTCCCCCATTCTTGGCAATCGTTCCCTAATGCTCTCCCTGAAGCTCTCTACATCCTCTGGTTCTTTCGGTTTATCCATGTCCCATTTCCTCAAATTCCCAGCTTTTTGCAGTTTCTTCAGTTTTAATCTACAGTTCATAACCAATAAATTGTGGTCAGAGTCCACATCTACTCCTGGAAATGTCTTACAATTTAAAAACTGGTTCCTGAATCTCTGTCGTGACAGTAATATACATTACATAATAAACGTTAAATTCTTTTACATAAAACCAATACAGTTTCCTTCTTAACTCTGAATGTCACGGCCAGTAGCCTGGCACAAATGTGCCTTCTGATAAATAAATGCAGAACAAAAGTAACTATTATGCACTAAAGCTTACAACAAATATTCTGTTGCCTAATGATTAAATAAGGTGTCATGCTCTCATCGTTCAGTGTGTTTTGTATGGAGGAAATGATGATCTGATGCTTAACTGAAAATACTGATAATTTAAATTTAATACATCTTTTAAGCAAATAAAGTTAAAGAGTTGATATTTACAACGTTTGTCATTTTAATGATGCGCTTCTATATGAAATGTCGATCGTTAAGATCTACCAAAGCATTCAGATTTTAGCATCCACGTATTTAATACAAAACTTGTTAATTTCACTTTAACAGTAAATCCTAAACTATTATAGATATGAACAATATTCAAATTTTATTGGGATCACCATTAAAATTTACGGAGGATGGCAGATTAAAATTACTGTGGCTTGATTCCCTGCACTACTACAGAACTAAATAGTTTTCATAAATGTTTCCCTTTACGGCCGATCTTAGGTCCACCATATTTAATACTGCTACGTGTCCTCGGTCCAAAAGCCTTCTACTGGCTTTCCCTATGATGTAGGATCTCGTCTGTCTCACTCGCACACTGCAGCGCTTAGGCCTCATTAGACCATAGACGCATGTGAATTTCCCCATCTCGTGGTGAATCTGCGCCCTTTGTGGCACACGGTCCTTGTCTACAGGTTTCGTTTTACAATTCCTGTAGGCTGACTCTGTCTGCCATATATTTAAATAAGAACGCAATGCTCGTTAACTCACAACAGGCAGAATATGGCGCTGTGGTCGGTAACGTCTATATAAGACAAGTGTCTGGCGCAGTTGTTAGGTCGGTTACTCCTGCTACAATGGCAGATTATCAAGATTTAAGTGACTTTGAACGGGGTGTTATAGTCGGCGCACAAGCGGTGGGACACAGTACCTCCGAGGTAGCTATGAAGTCCAGAATTTCCTGTACGACTATTTCACGAGTGTACCGTGAATATCAGGAATCTGGTAAAACATCAAATCTCCGACATCGCTGCGGCCGGAAAAAGATCCTGCAAGAAAGGGACCAACGACGACTGAAGAGAATCGTTCAACGTCAGAGAAGTGCAACTCTTCTACCAATTGTCGCAGTTCAATGCTTGGCCATCAACAAGTGTCAGCGTGCGAAACATTTAACGATACATCATTGATATGGGCTTTCGGAGCCGAGGGCCCACTCAGGTACCCTTGATGACCCTACGACACAAAGCTTTACGCATCACCTGGGCCCGTCAACACCGACATTGAACTGTTGTAAATATTAACATAAGTATACCAAAAAACTGACACACACCCAGTAATACCAAAGAATTCCAGTCATCAACTGGAAACATGTTGCCTGTTCGGACGCGTCTCGTTTCAAATTGTATCGAGTGAATGGACCTGTACGGTGTAATGACACATTCTGACGCAGAGACATGCAACATCTTAAAGGCTGCGCCAAAGATTAAATTGAGAGACATGTAGATTATAATCTTTGTAATGTTCACATTGGATTCTCTTTTGTTTCATACTCCAAGAAGGAGCTAAGAGACACTTTCGATTGTTGCCTTGTGGAGGATGGACGTGATTTTTGGAGTGTGCGGAAAGGCAGCCATATAGTTAGTAATTATGGTTTGTGCGACGAGCACAGCAAGTCTTATTGTGTTGTGAATAAAAAATAGTGAGAAGTATCTAAGTTTTACGAGAATTATTTAAAGCGACGTAGCATTGTATTCCTTTCCACCGTCTTCGTGAAGTGAACCGATGCCGATTCAGGAAGGTACACACGGTCAACAAAGAGAAGAACATCGATGGCGACTAATGAATTAATATTGTGGCAGAAGGACTAATTCTACGTCTAAGGTGAGAACTCTGATTTAATCAACAATGACGTAGAATTCAAAAATGTAATTAATCGGAATGGTAAATTATATTACAGGCAAATTTCACGCAGCACTGAATTTGTCCGCATTCAAGCCGGTCAATACAGTCCGTAAAAAAAGCCTTTCAAAAATTCTAAAGTTACAGTTCCATGTCCATAATTTTTCCTCTTTTCAAAAAACCAATAAATTTAATTTTTTTTATTTATTTCGCCACAACGGGTATGGAGAGAACCTCATGAATCCATGGACCGTGTATGTCAGCGGGGGACTGTTCAAGCTGGTGAAGGCTCTCTAATGATGTGGGTCGTGTGCAGTTGGAGTGAAATCGGACCCGTGGTCCGTCTAGACACGACTCCGACAGGTGGCACGTACTTACGGATCCTGTCTGATCACTTGCATCCATTCATGTCCATTGTGCATTCCGACAATTCCAGCAGGACAATGCGATACCCCACACGTCCAGAATTGCTACAGAGTGGCTCCAGAAAGCTCTTCTGAGTTTAAAAATTTGCGCTGGCCACCAAACTCGACAGATATGAGCATTACTGTGAATATCTTGGATGCTTACAGCGTGCTGTTCAGAAGAGATCTCCACCTCCTCGTACTCTTACAGATTTATGGACAGCACTATAAGATTCATGGTTTCAATTCCCTCCGGCTGTGCTTTTGACATTAATCGAGTCCATGCCACGTCGTATTGCGACACTTCTGCTTGCTCGCGGGGGCCGTCCACGGTATTAGACAGGCGTACCAGTTTCTTTGGCTCTTCAGAGCAACAGCACTTAGATTCTGGCATGCACTTCCAGCTATTGGGATAATCTTATTAAGGAAGCATTTGAAATTAATTTAGTAAGTAAAATTGGAAATGCTGATAGAGTTTTTTTTCTTAAATTCTGCATGGACTCCAGCCTTCTCCCCTCTTTCAAAGGAGAGAGACAGGGTTAATGCTACCTCAGCCATTGCGCAGTACATTGTACCATTGATAAATTCTATCGTCGGTCATGCTTGGTTGGTGTGGTGGCGCTAAGGTTTACAGTGGACGTCTGTGTTATCTTTCCGGAATCGCTCTCCAAACCTGTTTTAAATTACCCAACACAGCACTTTGCTGCAGCCTTGAAATGACAGGGTAGTTTCCTGTCGAAACATCGGCGGCTGACTACGACGTCACCCGGCTGCATTCCCGTAAGTTGTCTGAATATCTATACGCCTGGAGAAACTCAGGTCTCACATTATGACAGCCACCTACCGCGAGACAGAGTGCCGGTGCTGATGTTGAACTCACACCACCACCCTAAGGGAAGCATAGAAGAGGTGCCGAGAAGAATGGGGAATCATTCTAGTGACGGTAGAGGCTGCAATTGGGGAAATCCACTGATGTAAGCTGCTTTGACGAAGGGCAAATTTTAATGGCCCGACCCATGAGAACAAGCGTCTCGAAATCGGCGGAGCTGGTGGACGGTATGCATACTACTGTCGTGAGCCTCTGTGAAAATTACTTGAACGACGGCGAAGCCCTGAGACGGTTACCAGCTTCGACATCTACACGTCATCATAGAACGTTCTCGATCTGTAAAGTAGGATAAGCGGCTATCTGAAACACATCTGACGAGCACAATGCTGGTGCTGGCTCTAGTATTTCGGAGGACACCGTTCACTGCACATTGTTCAACATGTTGGGGTCACATACGCTGCCATTCATGCGAACCTCTGCACCAGACATACAGCGTGCTACCGACACATACCGGGAGCGGTATCATATTATGGGGAGACATCCACTTGGGCTTTCGTGGCACCTGTGTTAGTACTCGAAGGATCCATAACAGCTGTGGACAACGTGAACATAATTTCGGACGACCTGTACTCTTTCATTTCTTTCATGCTTGGTGTCTTCTCTGACAGCGACGGCATTTTCCAACAGGGTAACTGTCCGTGTCCCATCCGTCGTTTTTGTCCCTCGAGGAACCTACTGCCATCCTGCTTTGAAACAGTCATCTTTCCTCTATATAAACGGGGTTTTACGGGATACTGTCAAATTTTCATGGCACATAGTACAGCAAAAACAACTGCTGTAAGTACGTCAGCCCAGTTATGGTTTATTTCCATGTGAGTACTCATTTTCTGTAACTCTTCGTAATATATAAATAATGGAACAAACAGGAACAGAGCGTACCTGCGTATTACATGAGATTCATCGTTATACGATGCGTTCGAAATACTCTGTTGGTTGCGTCTGGTTGGGTTGCAATTGTTAAACTTACCGTCTGCAGTGTTTCCTACTTGATTTCACCGTAATTAGTGTTAACATGCGAGGTACGTCATTGCTTGGGTTGACATGCTATTCACTCCATTGTCTTCATTATATGAAACATTAATTGCTTGAGTGATCATTACGGACTGGGCGACCTCGTAAATGTTTACTAGTGTTAATCACGGACTTGGTTCAAGGCAACGAGTACAAATGTGTACAAATGAGGAGTTAGCCGATACTTAATTGATGTTTTGATTAGCGTATTGTAATGGATATGTCATTCGACATTTTTCACGGGCTGGAATTGGGATGCCCAGACTGAGTACGTTTGAAACAAGTGATCGTCGTCGTAGGGAGCATAGTACGCGTAAGCCGACTACTTACTACTGGAGAATGTCTTCAAGGACGAAGATTACTTAAATGGATTAGTTAGTTCAAATGGTTCAAATGGCTCTGAGCACTATGGGACATAACTTCTGAGGTCATCAATCCCCTAGAACTTAGAACTACTTAATCCTAACTAACCTAAGGACATCACACACATCCATGCCCCAGGCAGCATTCGAACCTGCGACCGTAGCGGTCGCACAGTTCCAGATTGTAACGCCTAGAACCGCTCGGCCACCCCTGACGGCTGGATGAGTTAGTTCTTGATGCAGTTGATGGTGACCCTTGCGTAAGCATTAGTCAAGTAGCTACTACCAGAAATTTTGTCTGTACCACTGTCTGGCGTTTGTTGCATTATAACCTGCTGTATTTAGGTGCATTTGCTGTCAGCAGTTGATTGTTGGTGGTTCAAATGGCACTGAGCACTATGGGACTCAACTGCTGAGGTCATTAGTCCCCTAGAACTTAGAACTAGTTAAACCTAACTAACCTAAGGACATCACACACATCCATGCCCGAGGCAGGATTCGAACCTGCGACCGTAGCGGTCTCGCGGTTCCAGACTGCAGCGCCAGAACCGCGCGGCCACTTCGGCCGGCGCAGTTGATTGTCCTTTGTGTCACAACGTCATACTGGTGTCTGTGGGCACCTGTGCGTTACGTTTCCTATTTTTCACCCGTTAAGTATAAAACGCAGATCACAATTGCTTACTATTTACTTTCAGTTTTAAAATAAGTCCACTTTATGGAAATCGCAGTACTGTATTTTCGTTATATAAATGCGTAGGTTTCCGCAACCAGTGTCAAGCTCATTGACATGCTTCTGAATATACTTCCTCGCCATCTTATAAAATACTAGAAACTGCTAAAATAACCGACGTTTCGTCACTGCTGCTGTTGGCTTCCCAGGACATGGTCTATAGTTTAAAGCCTAAAGTAGAAAACCAACGAAAGTTTTATAATACTGCGTATTTCAAAAAGATCCATCCGGTTTAGAAGACTATACCTTCTACATGACGGTAGAAACTTAGGATGTATTTTAAATTACGAATCGAAATTAAAAATTTTATTTGGCGCCATTTGTAAGTTGTCGCTTCATGTTGATTCCGATAGGAATCTCTCTGATGGATCTATCTCGTTCGCTCGCACGTTCGGCCACTTGTTCAGTATTCAGTCTGCTTCGGCTCAAAATGGTGATAACTCAGCAGCAAAAATCACTCTGTATTTTCCGTTTCAAACGGAGCAATTCAGTTACAACCGTGCGGCGTGACTTTCGTAGAGAGTGTAACAGTGCACCTCCTACTGTGGACAGCTCTCGCAATGCATTTTGGACTCAAAGGTCGCACGAAATCACTTTGTGTATGTTTGTGTTTGTGTGTGTATGTGTGTGTGTGTCTGTGTGTGTGTGTGTGTGTGTGTGTGTGTGAAATATTCTTAGCGCCTCCCCTTCCAACATAGCAAGAGTAGCGATTGTAGTAACTCAATACATTCTCGTAAAAGTATGGGACGAGTTTGATTATCATCTAAATGATCAATGTGGAGGGCATGTTCAGTATTTATCAAAAGTAAACGAAAACTTTGATCCCAAATGTCATCATAAAAAGTGTTTCAAATTTGCTTCACATGCATTAAGCAGTATCCCCCTAAAAGTAAATGACTTTTTGTTTTAAGAACAAAACCTTTCTGGCGCAGTGCATAAGTTAAAATTTGCGGATTATTCTGTCGGCACGTGGAGAAACGTAGACATATTATTAACTGAAATATACCGTATTGTTGTTCCACAATAGCATCTATTTTATTCTCATATTTGAAACATGTCTCCGTTTTCTACGCCATTCTCAGTCAACTGAAGACTAAACAGATAGGCCACACAAAATCAGCGAGACTTTATAGCTGACCAAAGATAGCTTTTCCATTGGCATGTAACATTTAGGGACTGTACATCTACACAAAAAACAGACGTTTAGAGTAATATACAAAGAAACTACACACATCAAAATAAGTTTTGCATCACCTTGGTTCCGAGAGTTCCGGAACCTGTACAGAAAATTGGAATAGAGATCAACATAAATATCAGTTTTGATCTTTTATAGCTCGTGAAAACCACACATTGCGTGTTGTACCACCATACAGCGTGACCTTCAGAGGTGGTGGTCCACATTGCTGTACACACCGGTGCCTCTAATACCCAGTAGCACGTCCGCTTGCACTGATGCACACCTGTATTCGTCGTGGCATACTATCCACAACTTCATCAAGTCACTGTTGGTCCAGATTGTCCCACGCGTCAATGGCGATTCGGCGTAGATCCCTGAGAGTGGTTGGTGAGTCACGTCGTCCATAAATAGCCCTTTTCAATCTATCCCAGGTATGTTACATAGGGTTCTTGTCTGGATAACATGCTCGCCACTCTAGTCGAGCGATATCGTTATCCTGAAGGAAGTCATTCACAAGATGTGCACGATGGGGGAGCGAGTTGTCGTCCTTGATGACGAATACCTCGCCATATGCTGCCGATATGGTTGCACTATCGGTTGGAGGATGGCATTCACGTATGGTACAGCCATTATGGCGCGTTCCATGACCACCAGCGACGTCGTCGACCCCACGTAATGCCACCCCAAAACAGCAGGCAACCGCCACCTTGCTGCACTCGCTGGACAGTGTGTCTAAGGCGTTCAGCCTGACCGGGTTGCCTCCAAACATGTCTCCGACGATTGTCTGGTTGAAGGTATATAAGACAGTCATCGGTGAAGAGAACGCGATGCCAATCATGAGCGGTCCATTCAGCATGTTGTTGGACCCATCTGTATCGCACTGCATGGTGTCGTGGTTGTAAAGGTGAACCTCGCCATGGACGTCCGGAGTGAAGTTGTGCATCATGCAGCCTAATGCGCACTGTGTGAGTCGTAACACTACGTCCTGTGGCTGCACGAAAAGCATTATTCCACATTGTGGCGCTGCTGTCAGGGTCCCTCCGAGCCATAATCCATAGGTAGCGGTCATCCACTGCATTAGTAGCCCTTGGGCGGCCTGAGCGAGTCTAGTAATCGACAGTTCCTATCTCTCTCTATCTCCTCCGTGTCCGAACAACATCGCTTTGGTTCATTCCGAGACGCCTGGACACTTCCTTTGTTGAGAGCCCTTCTTGGCACAAAGTAACAATGCAGATGGATCGAACCGCGTTATTGACCGTCTAGGCATGGTTTAACTACAGACAACACGAGCCGTGTACCTACTTCCTGGTGGAATGACTGGAACTGATTGGCTGTCGGACCCCCTGCGTCTAATATACGCTGCTCATGCATGGTTGTTTACATCTTTGGGCAGGTTTAGTGACATCTCTGAACAATCAAAGGGACTGTGTCTGTGATACAATATCTATAGTCAACGTCTATCTCCGGGAGTTCTGGGAACTGGGGTAATGCAAAAGTTTTTTTGATGTGTGTATAAGACTCTTTGTTCATAGTTTCTTTCTATATTTAATTATCCTTCTGTCTTTTGTGTAGATATGTAATCCTAAAAGGTCAGATACCCTCGGAAATATAATTTCTGTAAGCTATAAAGACTCGCTGACATCTGAGCTATCTGTTTAAAGTTGTCGGAGGGTAGTTTAGAATGCCGAAAGCCGGTCCACAAGGGACTATAAAATAAATATTTTTGTGGAATGTCAGTTTTTAGTTACCGTAAGTTTCTATTTTCAATCAACTATATGACATAGTATTATGAAATGGAAATGCCCTGTGTTTCGCATAATATTTGCAAAATATAGGTAGGTAAAAAGACGCAGTGTTTTGCACAAGATAGAATTATTTTGAAACCTAATTTATTTTTATACACAGAACAACGCAACATGGGTTGCTAACCTTAGCAAGATTAGGCTTATCATTAGTTGTAAAACAACTGGTAACTCACAAGACGTCTACTTCTCACTATCTTGGAAAGACGAACACGAAAGTTTTAATAAAAGAAGACGAAAATGAAACAGTTGCTTCCCTCAACACGTCTGCATCGAACGGTTAAATGGGTTCAAAACATGGTGCACTCTTCATAGCGTGACAGTAAAGACCAGAGGTCAACAGGACAACTATTTTCGTAGTTACTGGTCACGGACGGAGGCTTCTTAATGGACAGAGGTAGCGCGAGCAGGACGTCGCTCAGCTGCGGGTTAGACCGCCCATCATTTCGAAAGACCTCGGCGATGCCTGAATGAGCAACGAAGCGCCGCTGTTTGTGGCGCGGCGTGGCCTCGATTTGTAGCGAGGCCACATCAGCCGGCAGAGGTCGCAGTCGCGAGGTCCCGCCTGTTCTGTCTCAGCAGAGCTCCAGAGCACTCCAGGCTTCTTTCTACGTTCATCTCAGACTAGCAATTGCTCCCTGTGTCCTCAACTATGTCTTATATGCACTACTGGCCATTAAAATTGCTACACCAAGAAGAAATGCACATGACAAACGGGAATTCATTGGACAAATATATTATACTAGAACTGACATGTGATTACATTTTCACACAACTTAGGTGCATAGATCCTGAGAAATCAGTACCCATAACAACCACCTCTGGCCGTAATAACGGCTTTGATACGCCTGGGCATTGAGTCAAACAGAGCTCGGATCGGGTGTGTAGGTACAGCTGCCCATGCAGCTTCAACACGATACCACAGTTCAGAAGTAGTGACTGGCGTATTGTGACGAGCTAGTTGCTTTGCCACCATTACCCAGACGTTTTCAGTTGGTCAGAAATCTTGAGAATGTACTGGCCAGTGCAGTAGTCGAACTATTTCTGTATCCAGAAATGCCCGTACAGGACCTGCAACAAGCGGTCGTGCATTATCCTGCTGAAATGTAGGATTTCGCAGGGATCGAATTAAGGGTAGAGCCGCGGGTCGTAACACATCTGAAATGTAACGTCCACTGTTCAAAGTGCCATCAATGCGAACTAGAGGTGACCGAGACGTGTAACCAATGCCACCCCATACCATCACGCCGGATGATACGCCAGTATGGCCATGACGAATACACGCTTCCAATGTTCGTTCACCGCGATGTCGCCAAACACGGATGCGACCATCATGATGCTGTATACAGAACCTGGATTCATCCGAAAAAATGACGTTTTGCCATTCGTGCAACCAGGTTCGTCGTTGAGTACACCATCGCAGGCGCTCTTGTCTGTGATGCAGCGTCAAGGGTAACCGCGGCCATGGTCTCCGAGCTGATAGTCCATGCTGTTGCAAACGTCGTCGAACTGTTCGTAGAGATGGTTGTTGTCTTGCAAACGTCCCCATCTGTTGACTCAGGAATCGAGACGTGGCTGTACGATCCGTTACAGCCATGCGGATAAGATGCCTGTCATCTCGACTGCTAGTGATACGTGCCGTTGGGATCCAGCACGGCGTTCCGTATTACCCTCCTGAACCCATCGATTCCATATTCTGCTAACAGTCATTGGATCTCGACCAACGCGAGCAGCAATGTCGCGATACGATAAACCGCAATCGCGATAGGCTACAATCCGACCTTTATCAAAGTCGGAAACGTGATGGTACGCATTTCTCCTTCTTACACGAGGCATCACAACAACGTTTCACAAGGCAACGCCGGTCAACTGCTGTTTGTGTATGAGACATCGGTTGGAAACTTTCCTTATGTCAGCACGTTATAGGTGTCGCCACCGGCGCCAACCTTGTGTGAATGCTCTAAAAAGCTAATCGTTTGCATATCACTGCATCTTTTTCCCGTCGGTTAAATTTCGCGTCTGTAGCACGTCATCTTCGTGGTGTAGCAATTTTAATAGCCAGTAGTGTATATTTCAATTTCTGTCTCCCCCTAGAGCTTTTACCTCCTACAGCTCCATCTAGTACCAAGGAAGTTACTCACCGACGTCTTAACACATCTCCTGATATCCTGTCCATTCTTCTTGTCATTGTTTCCCATATATTCCTTTGCCCGCCGATTCTGCGGAGAACTATTTGTTTCATTCCTTACCTTACCAATCCACCCAATTTTCAACATTCTTGTGTAGCATCACAACTCAATTGCTTCTGTTCTCTTCTGTTCCGTTTTTAGTACAGTACATGTCTCACTCCTCTACAATACTTTGCTCCAAACGTACATTCTCAGAAAATACTTCCTCAAATTAAGGCCTACGTCTGATACTGGTCAACCTCTGTTAGCCAACAATGCCCTCTTTATTGTTCTAGTCTGCTTTATATGTCCCCCTTGCTTCGTCAGTCATGGGTTACTTTGTTTCCCGGATAACAGAACTGCATGACTTCGACTGCTTCGTGATCACCAGTTTCGATATTAAATTTCTCGCTGTTCTCGTTCGCATGTTACTTTGTCTTTTATCTGTTGTTTCTCAATGCTTTTTGTGGCTCATTAGACTGTTAATTCCATTCAACACATCCTGTAACAATAGGTGTTAAAGACTACATTTATGATTAATACCATTTCCAATCCGAGCACTTCTATTCTTATTTTTCCTTTGTGATTGCAGATATTATATGTTACCCATCTTTCCCTATTGCTTACACATATTTTCATGATAATTTCGCCGGTTCTGTGGACGATCGGTTCTAGGCGCTTCAGTCCGGAACCTCGCTGCTGCTACAGTCGCAGGTTTGAATCCAGCCTCGGGCATGGATGTGTGTGATGTCCTTAGCTTAGTTAGATTTAAGTATGTCTAAGTCTAGGGGACTTTTTGACCTCAGATGTTAAGCCCCATAGTGCTTAGAGCCATGAGAATTTCGAACATATAGCATTCTTTTCCACTGTGGACACTTTTTCTACGTGACTTTCTGAAGTTAGTAGGTAGCTTGTTCTATGAATGAGTCTACGTGTTTCTTGTATTGCTTGCATTATCAAGCGGAACGTCAGGCCCTATTCAATCTTATTCATTTTATAGTAACAACACAACACGAAGAGAAAACAGGATAGAAGTGTAGCTCCATTCGTTGCTAGCCTTCACTTTAGTACAAGAATTTTTATAAAACGACAAAGGTTCAGTCGGCGAATGTCTTAATACTCGGTCTGCAAGCAAGATAGATTTGGCGCTGCCTGAAAAGATCTAAAGCAAGCGTCTCCGTTACAGTTCTAGACGTCCTGTTTCGTGGCCTGTATCGACTCTGACTCCCGGATGGCGCTAACAGGTCACTGCATCTCGCGTGTGCATCCGTAGTCAGAACGAAAGCGACAGTGGGGCACACTTTCATTGAACCTTGTGCGCAACCGGTTGCGAGCGGTCTTGGTCCGGCTCCAACCACCTGCACAGGTGAACGCCCGAGGCAGTGTGAGGCGAAGCACGCGGCCGACCAAGATCTGCAAATACCCGTTCTACTAATTGCCTCTCCTAAAGCTCATGTTACCCAGCGAACAAACGAATTAATGAAGCGTCTCTTCTCGAGTTGGTAGCCACATCGAGTAGCTGTGCGTCCACGATCTTTCGAAAGAGTGCTCTTCGACCATTGGCAAAAGGTAATTGCTTTATGGTTCCTGGCTCGTCCTTACAACAGCCACTGTATGGGAACAGACGTCGCTAGTGCTTAGCCCATAGGAGTATTCCTTTAATCAATTTAATGTTGCTTTTGCCTTCAGCATCTAATGGCCATGTAGCCAACCTAAAGGTAAATAACTGACATAATGAAAAAAAATACACGAGTATTTATGTTAAAGTATGACAAAATACATATACAAGTTCAAAAAGAATTTTTAAGCCTACTTTTGATTGACGTGCACCGGAATCTAAAACATTGTACATTGGGACTGATTAATATAAACGGAAAGATCTTTTTTTTGTGTCTGTCATCAGCCTTCTGGCCGTTTTGATGCTGTCATCGGCAAATTCCCGTCCTACGCCAACCTCTTAATTACAGAGTAACACTTGCTCCCTACGTCCTCAATTATTTTCTGAATCAGTACAACGAAAAAGGAGTTAAAAGTTGCAAATTTAACTTTTTTAGTCACTCGATGACTAGTTCCGGGCCCTGAAACATTTTCAGTTCATGGCTCTCAGCACGAAACTACTCATCGAGTGAATGAAAAAGTAAAATTTGTAACTTTGGACTGGTTTATCGTTCAACTGATGAACAGAATTTACTGACCCGCAGCGACTCCAGCACGCTGCAAGTTCGTACTTGCTGAATGTATCTCAGTCTCTGTATTCCTCTACAATTTTTACCGTCTACAGTACCTAGAACCATGCAAGTTATTCCCTAATGTCTTAAAACATGTCCCATCATCCTGTCCTTTCCTCTTCTCACTGTTTTCATATGTTCCTTTCTTCCTCCGTTCTGCAGAGAACCTCTTCATTCCTTACCTTGTAAGTCCACCCACTTCCCAACATCTTGCTTCCGAGTTAGCAAAATTCCTTAACTTCGTCTGCTTCGTGATCACCAATTTTGATGTTAAGCTTCTCGCTAATCTCAGTTCTGCTATTTCCCATTATTTTTGTCCGGTTTATTCTCAGTCCATATTCTGTACTCACTCATTCCATTCAACAAGTGTTGCACTTCTCCTTTGTCTTCACTAGCAACGGCATCGGCGAATCGTAATCACTGATATTCTTTCACCCTGAATTTTAATGCCACTCTTGAACCTTTCCCTGTATGATTACTCTGTAGTTTACAGTTAAGTACCTGGCAGAGGATGCATCCAACCACCTTCAAGCTATTTCTCTACCGTTCCACTCTCGAACAGTGCGCGGGGAAAACGAACCCTTAAATCTTTCTGTGCGAGCTATATTTTATTATGGTGACCACTCCTCCCTTTGTAGATGGGTCCCAACACTTGATAAGAAAGATGTGGATTGAAATTTCGCTAGAATATTCTGCCACAACGAAAACTATCTTTATTTTAACGTTTGCCACCCCAACTAGCGTATTATATCCGTGGAGCCCTCACCCTTATTTCGCTATAATACAAAACGTGCTGCTCTTCTTTGGACTATTCCGATGTGCTCTATCAGTCATATGTGATGCAGAACCCACACAGCACAACAATACTCCAGAAGAGGTCGGACAAGCTACAGTAAGCAGTGTCTTTAGTAGATCCCTAAATATTTGGTTGAATTTGCAGCCTTTAGATTTGTCTGAATTAACGCGTAACCGAAATGTAGTGGATTCCTCTCAGTAATCACAATTTTCGGTATTTAGTTGCCGCTTTTCGCTCGATGCAGATATCTTGTCTAAATCATTTTGCAATTGGTTTTGATCATCTGATGACTTTATAAGACGGTAAATGACAGCATCATCTGCAAACAATCTAAGGGGGCTGCTGAAATTGTCTCCTAAATCCTTTACGTACATCAGGAACAGCAGAGGGCCTGTAGCGCTTCCTTGGGGAACACCAGAGATTATATCTGTTTCGCTCGATGACTTTCCGTCGATTACTACGAACTGTGACCTTTCTGACAGGAAATCACGTATCCAGTCGCACAACTGAGACGATAGCCTACAGACAAGCAGTTTGATTACAAGTCGCTTTGAGTAACGGTGTCAAAAACCTTTTGGAAATCTAAAAATATGGAACCAATTTGACATTCCTTTTCGATATTATATCGCTAACGAGCTAGTTGTGTTTCACACGAAAGATAATTCCTGAAACCTTGTTGACTACTTGTTCATATATCGTTTTCTTCGAGGTAATTCATAATGTTCGAACGCAGTATACCTTCCAAAACCGTACTGTAAATCGACGTTAGTGGTTGGGGTCTATAATTCAGCGGATCACTCGAATTCCTTCCTTGGGTATTGGTGAGACTTGTGCCACTTTCCAGTGTTTAGGTATGGATCTTTCGACGAGATAGCAGCTGTATATGATTGCCAAACATGGAGCTACTGTATCAGCTTTCGCTGAAAGGAACCCGACTGCTATAGAGTCAAGACCAGAAGCCTTGCCTTTATTGTTTTAAGTTGCTTCGCCACACGGACTATTTCTAAGTTACTCATGTTGGCAGTTGTTCTTGATTCGAGTTCTGGAATATTTACTTCCTCTTTTTTGGTGAAGGAATTTCGGAAAACTGTGTTTAGTAACTCCGCTCTAGTGGTTCTGTCATCAGTAACGTCACCATCATTATTGCGCAATGAAGGTAATGACTGCGTCTTGCCGTTGGCGTAATATACATACAACCAGAATCTTTTTGGGTTTTCTGCCAGATTTCGAGACAGAATTTCGTTGTGGACTATTAAAAACATCTTGCACTGAAATTCGCGAAAACTTTCGAGCTTGTGGTAAACTTTTCTAATCTTGGGGGTTTTGCGTTTGTAACGTCGTAAGTCAATACGCAGTAGCATTTATTGCACTACTTGCAACGGCTCTAGCTTTGGAGCCATTGGCGGTGATAGAAATAGGCGCTTGCATCTTAGCATGACTCATTCGCACCTGTCGCTAGCCTATCCGTGGGAAGCAATACCTGTGTCAATTCGAGCGCCAGAATATTCAAGCCCCCAAGAATCTAAATAAACTATATTAAATATTATTCAGTTTAGCTAAAAGTCAATATAGTGTCCCTTGTTATTAGAAAGAAGATTGTGTAAAAATCTCAGCTTTCTTGCTGGCATACTTTCAGAGTTATGGAAAATTATCTACAACACCCCAAACCGACACTTGTAAGATTAAAGTCAGTTAGGATTCATAACAGTTTGTCTTTTAGCATCATTTGGAATCATTACTGAAGTTCACAAAATGGCAGAACAATTTATTTAGATTTTCGTAATTAAAAAACGATAACTACTTTCATTTTTCGTAATGTAAAATTCAGAAAATATTATTATTTAGTTAATATGCTGTTGTGTGAGTAAATGTGAATGAGTGAGAGTGTGTATGTGGGACATACGTAAAGATTCAATATTATCTGATGTACAGCATTATGTAACTGTGTCGTGGGAAAGCTATGTTTTCCCAACCTTGCCGATGGCATATGTACAAGGGTGCTTGCTTTTGTAAGAAGACAGCCAGAATAGTCGTTTGTAGAGTAATAGTTTTCTAAAGTTGTTTCAAGATTAGTTTTCTTTTCGATTGGTTTTGTTAGACATTTTATTAATATTTGCATGTTGAATTGACGTAAATCCATCTGTGAATAATGACTGGCGTAGGAGAGTTTTAGTGCGAAAATGATCTAGAAGGATTGTTTTGATTGGCTGGTCATTTTGAACAACCAATCAGAGTTAAGTATTTCCCGCGCATTGGAGGTAGTTATAGGCTCTGGAAGGAATGGCATTAGGCAGTCGCTAGTCAGCTATCGGACGTGCAGGTCATGTTGAACGCTTCCGTCTATATTATGTGTAAAATGCAGAAATAATTGGCTTCTCGCGTCCAGATTGTGTGGCCGTAGTAGCAGTTGCATTTACGGACAGTTTTGTGAAGTTTGGAACTTTTGGATTGTTTTGTTGGAAAGAGAACCGTGTGTGAACTTCCGGCCTTTGTAAAATTCCGCGTGACATGTTTCACATTCGCCTATGGAATATTTGGTGAGCAATTTCTTTATTAGATATCCACTGAAAAAGGACCGAATGTGAAACTCGTATATTGTAGCAGAGTAATGACTATAAATCGCGTAATAATTGGGGTCGGACTTTAAGTGCATCTCTGGCTGCTTTGCGTGTGTACTGAGTTGTCTGAACTGTGAGCTGAGGACAGTGATATTATTAGTTAATTAAATACGGGCTGACGGCAAGTGTTTATTTTGAACCCCACCCCCAACAAAATGAAGCAACTCGTTTGCTGAATTTTGACAAAGAGATGAAGCAATCGCCATCCATCCGAAATTTGTTATAAGGTATTACAGGATAGCTACCAGAGTTTACGCGGACTTCGCAAACGTAAGTATTGACCGTGTTTTTCTTCAACGCTGCTTTTAACATCGCCTGGACAGTATCAACGTATGCAGAGAAATGGGCTGATGATCAGACGCCGTACTGAGGTAGGTGGAACTTTGGTAGTGCACCGTACGACGGCAGACAATGATCAAACAAGTACGCCACAGTCCTAACCCGTCCTGCCTCACAGTCTTTTAAATTTGCCATGTTTTTCTTCATTGTTTCTGCAACTGTGTTCTGACCTGTTCTGTGTACCATGGATATCAGCACCACTTCTTACTAATTTATTTGGTATCTATGTCTCAACTGCCGTCGATATTATTTCCTTGAATTTAAACCATATCTGGTCCACACTTATAAAGTCAAAGTGGAAGGAGTGGAGACTGTCTTTTAGAAAGATGTCAAGCGAATTTTTATCTGCTTTTTTAAATATATGTATTTTGCGTTTATTTTTGTGGGTTTTAATGTTACGGTATTTAGTCTCACTGAGCCATGTATCCGTAGTGATGCTCTCTATTTACACAGGATCATTGGTTACAAAGAGGTCAAACACGTTTTCTCAACGGTTTACCCTTCGGGTGGGCTCCTATAACTAAATGTTCAATATAATTTTCTAAGAACACATTCAGTACGATTTTGAAAGACGTTTCCATGCCTACCATGGGCTTTAAACATTTATTTTCGCCAATACATCAAGTGTAGATTGAAGTAACCAGGAAATATGTGGGGTACCAATTTTAAGTGAGACTCAAGTTTTCTTTGAACTGTTGACCAATAGTATCATCTAAGTCGACGGGTTGGTAAAAGGAATCGAGTACCAACTTATTCCAGTTATCGAGTAAAACTTTCACCCATACTAACTCACATGACCTACCTACTTCAGTTTCACTATAAGGTACACTACTTGTGAGAGCAATGTCCCTAGGATTCGCATGTCCGGTGCCCCACAATGATGCCAACTGTCAGCAGCCTCAAGCTGTGCGACCGAGCCAATACTGCCTGGAGCTGTCAGCGAAGGGTCGCCAACTCAGCTCGCATCTGTACAAAGACAGCAAAACTCTACATCACACAGTTATTAGAACCCTAAACTGTGCCTAGTAAGCCCACAAACTCAAAAGAAACTAAAAAACTGAACTATTAACCACAGAGGACTGAAGATAAATCGCTCCTTTTTGAAGTTGTTGTTGTTGTGGTCTTCAGTCCTGAGACTGGTTTGATGCAGCTCTCCATGCTACCCTATCCTGTGCAAGCTTCTTTATCTCCGAATACCTACTGCAACCTACATCCTTCTGAATCTAGTGTATTCATATCTTGGTCTCCCTCTACGATTTTTACCCTGCACGCCGTCCTCCAATACTAAATTGATGATCCTTTGACGCCTCAGAACATGTTCTACCAACCGATCCCTTCTAGTCAACGTGTGCCACAAATTTCTCTTCTCCCTACTTCTGTTCAATACTTCCTCATTAGTTATGTGATCTATCCATCTAATCTTCAGCATTCTTCTGTAGCACTACATTTCGAAAGCTTCTATTCTCTTCTTCTCCAAACTAGTTATTCTCCATGTTTCACTTCCATACATGGCCACACTCCATACAAATACTTTCAGAAACGACTTCCTGACACTTAAATCTATACTCGATGTTAACAAATTTCTCTTCTTCAGAAACGCTTTCCTTGCCATTGCCAGTCTACATTTTATATCATCTCTACTTCGACCATCATCAGTTATTTTGCTCCCCAAATAGCATAACTCATTTACTACTTTAAGCGTCTCATTTCCTAATCTAATATACTCAACATCACCCGATTTAATTTGACTACATTCCATTATCCTCGTTTTGCTTTTGTTGATGTTCATCTTATGTCCTCCTTTCAAGACGTTGTCCATTCCGTTAAGCTGCTCTTCCAGGTCCTTTGCTGTCTGTGACAGAATTTATTTCTCCTCCATGGATTTTAATTCCTACTCTGAATTTTTCTTTCGTTTCCTTTACTGCTTGCTCAATATACAGATTAACTAACATCGGGGATAGGCTACACCCCCTGTTTTACTCCATTCCGAACCACTGCTTCCCCTTCATGCCCCATCCACTCTTCTAACTGCCATCTGGTTTCTGTACAAATTGTAAGTAGACTTTCACTCCCTGTATTTTACCCCTGCCACCTTCAGAATTTGAAAGATCGTGTTCCAGTCAACATTGTCAAAAGCTTTCTCTAAGTCTACAAATGCTAGAAACGTAGGTTTGCCTTTCCTTGATCCATTTTCTAAGATAAGTCGAAGGGTCAGCATTGCCTCACGTGTTCCAACATTTCTGCAGAATCCAAACTGATCTTCCCCGAGGTCGGCTTCTATCAGTTTTTCCATTCGTCGGTAAAGAATTTGTGTTAGTATTTTGCAGCCGTGGCTTATTGAACTGATAATTCGGTAATTTTTCCATCTGTCAACAGCTGATTGCTTTGGGATTGGGATTATTGTATTCTTCTTGATGTCTGAGAGTATTTCTCCTGCCTCATACATCTTGCTCACCAGATGGTAGAGTTTTGTCAGGGCTGGCTCCCCCAAGGCTACCAGTAGTTTTAATAGGAATGTTGTCCACTCCCAGGGCCTTGTTTCGGCTTAGGTCTTTCAGTGCTCTGTCAAACTCTTCACACAGTATCATATCTCCCATTTCATCTTCACCTACATCCTCTTCCATTTCCACAACATTGTCCTCAAGTACATCACCATTGTACAGACCCTCTATATACTCCTTCCACCCTCCTGCTTTCTCCTCTTTGCTTAGAACTGGGTTTCCATCTGAACTCCTGATATTCATACAAGTGGTTCTCTTTTCTCCAAAAGTCTCTTTAATTTCCTGTAGGCAGTATCTATGTCAACGCTAGTGAGAGATGCCTCTACATCCTTACATTTGTCCTCTAGCCATCCCTGCTTAGCCATTTTGTACTCCCTGTCGATCTCATTTTTGAGACGTTTGTATTTCTTTTTGCCTGCTTCATTTACTGCATTTTTATATTTTCTCCTTTCATAAATTAAATTCAATATCTCTTCTGTTACCCAAGGATTTCTACTAGCCCTCGTCTTTTAACTACTTGATCCTCTGCTGCCTTCACTATTTCATCTCTCAAAGCTACCCATTCTTCTTCTACTGTATTTCTTTCCTCAGTTCCTGTCAATCGTTCCCTAATGTTCTCCCTGAAACTCTATACAACCTCTGGTTCTGTCAGTTTATCCAGATCCCGTCTCCTTAAATTCGGACCATTTTGCAGTTTCTTCAGTTTTAATCTACAGTTCATAACCAATAGATTGTGGTCAGAGTCCACATCTGCCCCTGCAACGTGCTTTACGAATAATGTCCAAATTCGGTTACTATTTGTATGTGCTTCATCATGGTCCAATTAATTGTATCAACTGTCTATTTCCTATTTGTTTAATCACGTATTTGTTGTGTACAGCGTTACAAAATGTTGTAAATTTAGGGTACATATGACATAAGAAACGGTGTATATTACAGTATGCTATCGGTCCATAAGCTTACGCACTACTTAATCTAACTTACGTTGGGGGGGGGGGGGGGGAGGGCAGACTGTGGCAAGGCGAAATTGTCATTCGGCGCGTTATTCATGCAGACCTCGCACCACTGAACCCAGAGGCATAGCAGCCTTGTACGGAAGTAAGTAGCGGACGATGAACAATTCAGACATGAAGAGAAGACTGGCTCGTGAAATTTGATGTTACGGAAGAGCGCTAAGGGTGAAACGGGAAGATCGGGTAACTAGTGAAGAGATGCTGAAATGAATCGGCGAGAAAAGAATTTAATGGCAGAAATTGACCTAAAGACGAGTCAATTAACGGGTGTCCTTCTGAGGCATCAAGGAATACTGAATTTCGTAGTAGAGGGAATTAGAGACCCTAGCTATTGTAGAGTGAGACCAAAGTTCGATTATACAAAATAGGTTTAAACGGATGTAAGAGCAGTTAAGCAGAAACAAAGAGGCTTACACAGAATGGACTACTGTGGAGATCTGCAACAAACCAGTCATCAGACTAAAGACAAAAACTATAACACTTTTACGGATGAAAGCTTTTGTAAACAGAGGATGAGATAAGCTCAAATCCAGTGGTCGCGAGGAAAATACACAATGGAGGTGCACAGGTCTGGATATACTAGGACGTCGTTAATTTCCCGGGAGCAAGACCTGAGCTAAACAAAGGAGCCGCCATTACTTCATTGAGCTACAGTATGTTGTGGCTTTATTTATTAGAAGCATTAATAACAGGGAACAAGTGGAAACTAGCTCCAAAAATACATAGAATGGTATAGTGTGGGACGTACAACGAACATATCAGTTAGGATAGCGCAGCGAAATTTGACGTTAAGAGCTATGGTAGCTGACGATCGACTCGAATGCCTCAGCTAACAGCACGACATCGCCTGCTGGGCCTCTTATAGGCTCATGACCATATCGGTTGGGCTCTAGACGACTGATCAGATGAGTCCCGATTTCAGTTAGTAAAAGCTGATGGTAGGACTCGATTATGGTACAGATCCAACGAGGTGATCCAAGTTGTTAACAAGACAGTATGCAAACTGGTGGTACTCCATAATGTTGCGGGCTATGTTCACATGGAATGAACTGAGTCCTCTGATCGAACTGATTAGATCATTGACTAAAAATGGTTATGTTCGGCTACTTGGAGACCTTTGCTGCCATGCATGGACTTCATGTTCCGAAACAGAGATGGAATTTTTATGGATGATAATGCACCATGTCACTGGGCCACAACTGTTCGCGAATGGTTTGAAGAACGTTCCGAACAGTTCGAGCGAATGATTTGGCCACCGAGATCACACAATATGAAACCCGTCTAACATTTATGGGACATAACCGAAAGGTCAGTTCGTGTACAAAATTTTGCGCTGGCAAAACTTCGATATTATTGTCGGCTATAGAGGCAGCCAGGCACAATATTCCTGCAGGGAAGTTCTAGCGATTTGTTGAGTTCATACTACCTCAAATTGCTGCACTACGCCAGCAAAAAGAGATCCGAGACAGTTAGGAAGTACCTGATGACTTGTGTCACCTCAGTGTACATCTGAAGCTCCGATGATGGGAACTCCGATAAGCCGGTCATCAAAAATAAAATGGTAATTAGCGATCCTAGATCCTGTCTGTTGAAGTTTTTACTTCTATGTTTCATTGTACTCGCCCCCTATACTTCAATGATATCAAGCATACACAGGGTCGTCCATTGATAGTGACCGGGCCAAATATCTCACGAAATAAGCATCAAACGAAAAAACTACAAAGAACGAAACTCGTCTAGCTTGAAGGGGGAAACGAGATAGTGCTATGGTTGGCCCGCTAGATGGCGCTGCCATAGGTCAAAAGGATATCAACTGCGTTTTATAAAATAGGAACCCCCAGTTTTTATTACATATTCGTGTAGTACGTAAAGAAATACGGATGTTTTAGTTGGACCACGCTTTGTGATAGATCGTGCTGTAATAGTCACAAACGTATAAGTACGTGGTATCACGTAACAATCCGCCAGTGCGCACATTTCCTTCGTGATACATTACCCGTATTAAAATGGACCGTTTACCAATTGCGGGAAAGGTCGATATCGTGTTGATGTATGGCTATTGTGATCAAAATGCCCAACGGGCTTGTGCTATGTATGCTCGGTATCCTGGACGACATCATCCAAGTGTCCGGACCGTTCGCCGGATAGTTACGTCATTTAAGGAAACATGAAGTGTTCAGCCACATGAGAAACGTCAACCACGACCTGCAATAAATGATGGAGCCCATGTAGGTGTTTACCTGCTTTCGCGGCAAATCCGCACATCAGTAGCAGACAAACTGCGCGAGAACCGGGAATCCCAAAAACGTCGTTGTTGAGAATGCTACGTCAACATCGATTGCACCCGTACCATATTTCTATGCATCAGGAATGGCATGGCGATGACTTTGAACGTCGTGTACACTTCTGCCACTGGACACAAGAGAAACTACGGGACGATGACAGCGGAAAATCCACGATGGCTGCGACAACTGGAACATCAGCGACCTTGGCTACATTATGGGAGGAAGGATAATTGGCCCCCATTTTATCGATGGGAATCTAAATGGTGCAATGTATGCTGTTTTCCTACGTAATGTTCTACCGATGTTACTACAAGATGTTTCACTGCATGACAGAATGGCGATGTACTTCCAACACGATGGATGTCCGGCACATACCTCGCGTGCGGTTGAAGCGGTATTAATAGCATACTTCATGACAGGTGGATTGGTCGTCGAAGCACCGTACGATAGTCCGCACGTTCACCGGATCTGACGTTCCCGTACTTATTTCTGTGGGGAAAGTTGAAGGATATTTGCTATCGTATTCCACTGACAACGCCTGACAACATGCGTCAATGCTTGTGCGAACATTACGGAAGGCGAACTACTCGCTGTTGAGAGGAATATCGTTACACGTATTGCTAAATGCATTGATTTTGACGGTCATCAGTTTGAGCATTTATTGCATTAATGTGCTATATACAGGTAATCACGCTGTATCAGCATGCCTTCTCAGAAAAGATTAGTTCACAAACGTACATGTGTCAAATTGGAACAACGGAAATAAAATGTTCAAACCTACCTACGTTCTGTATTTTAATTTAAAAAACCTACCTGTTACCAACTGTTCGTCTAAAATTGTGAGCCGTATGTTTGTGACTATTACAGCGCCATCTATCACAAAGAGAAAAAAGTGGTCCAACTAAAACATTCATATTTCTTTACGTACTACACTAATATGTAATAAAACATGGGGGCTCCTATTTAAAAATGCAGTTGATATCCGTTTGACTTATAGCAGCGCCATCTAGCGGGTCAACCATAGCACCAACTGGTTTCCCCCTTCAAGATAGGCAAGTTTCGTTCTTCGTAGTTTTTTCGTTTGACGCTTATTTCGTGAGATGTTTGGCCCGGTCACGATCAATGGACCACCCTGTATAATTAATTTATGTTGACATCCAGCAGCGGGAACGTGTCATTCGCCGGGCACCATGATGGCCGGATGTTGGGGATCCCTGCCCTAATAAACCACACAAAGGCAAATTTGTCAGTCGTAGACAGACTTCGGGTCGAAATCAGGAGCCTGAGGCTGCAACCCTACTCGGTGATGCGGCGCTGCTGCACTGTAGCTGTGAGATTCTGGAAGCAGCTCTCCGTCAGAGGGAGGCTCGTAGGCAGATAAGCAGACTCCGCCCTGGAGCGGCTCAGCGGTAGTCGGCAGGTGGGCTTCGCGAAGCCCCGCCGCGCCGGCGCGGTGTCTGCGTGTAGCTACTGTCGTAGCTGGAGCTAGCTGGCTGCTGCCGCGCCTCGGGGGAGCCGGTACCGCAACTTGCGGCGCAGCTTATGACGGATTACAAGGCTCGTCTCACAAGCTTCGACAGCGATACCGCTGCTGCCGCGCCAGCGACACGACCCGACTTAATTCTGTTTGGGAAGCTGCGCCGTCCCAGCGAGCTCGCGTGGAGGTGGTGGGAGCGGTGGGTGGGGGGAGGGGGTTGTTCGGCGCTTCCGAGAGGTGATCCAAATACGGCAACACGTAAGGTAGGCGTCTTGTCTATCAAGCCCGGAGGCAGCGTGTTATTTACCTTCAAGGGTGATACGAACACTGTTAGGTTAGATTACATGCAGGGTGTATCATAATTACAGTTGCGCTCTAGCTGAACTACTGTTCGGTACACAAGTAACGTAGTAAATGGTAGAATTACTTGTGGTATTGCTAGTATCGGCAGGGAATGGAACATAAATGAATATGTAAGAGAGAACTTGGGAGCCGTCGACCCATGTTCGTCTTTGTTTATTTGTTTTGTACATTCTTTACAGTTTTAGCTCATTGCGTATTTTATATCGTCAAAAAGTATAAATTTCATTTTGTAAGTAACTAGCTATACCCAGCCACGCTTTACTATGCCACAGTCTGTTTACGCGAAAAAAAAATACAAAAAGCACACGTCACTAATATGCATGTGAATCGGATATATGTTCTAAACTCCTTCTTTTCCCTTTCTCTGACCACTTCCCCTCCAACTTTCTTTGTCCATCTCCTTCTCCTTCCCACTCTCTCTGTCCCTCACTTCCTACTGCTCTCTCTGTTCCTCTTCTCCTCCCTCCTCCGTCTCTCAGTCGATCACATCCTCTCCCCCCATTCTCCTCCATCTTCTCGTCAGCCCATCTCTCTTCATCTCTTCCTGCCCCCTCTCTCTAACCACGGCGTTTTCCAGCGCTGAATGATGTATCTGTACCTTTATTTTTAATTTTTTTTACTACAACACCCCTCTTTTTTACGTTACAAATCAGCAATTTTCGAATAAAACCTGAATTGAACACTAGCTGCTTCAATTTTGCTATGTTTCGTAGATTTCGTGAACGTGTATATATCCTCATTCAGTTGCTAGGCGGTACACCACTTCAGCTTTCTAGGGGAATCTAGTGAGACACTAAATAAAAAATGTCGCGTGACTACGGCCTCCCATCGGGTAGAGCGTTCGTCGGGTGCAAGTCTTTGCCGGCCGCGGTGGTCTCCCGGTTCTAGGCGCGCAGTCCGGAACCGTGCGACTGCTACGGTCGCAGGTTCGAATCCTGCCTCGGGCATGGATGTGTGTGATGTCCTTAGGTTAGTTAGGTTTAAGTAGTTCTAAGTTCTAGGGGACTTATGACCACAGTAGTTGAGTCCCATAGTGCTCAGAGCCATTTTTTTGCAAGTCTTTCGATCTGACGCCACTTCGGCGACTTGCTCGTCGATGGGGATGAAATAATAATGATGATTAGGACAACACAACACGCAGTCCCTGAGCGGAGAATATCTCCTACCCAGCCGAGAATCGAACCCGGGCCATTAGGATTGGCGTTCTGTCGCGCTGAATACTCAGCTATCGGGGGCGGACAGTGAGACACTGATCGCATACGCAAACAAATCGACCGAAACGTTGTAACGCCCGGTAGGTACGCAACACACATGACATACCGGTAACACGTTTATGATCTTAACTTACCATGGCTACCAGCAAATCTGCAGTAGTCTGCGGTTACTTATGATAATTTATGATACCTAACGGTAGCCTTACAACAACAATCATATTTAATAATGAAAACTGACATGGGTAAAAGTGTATGACATACATACACTCCTGAAAATTGAAATAAGAACACCGTGAATTCATTGTCCCAGGAAGGGGAAACTTTATTGACACATTCCTGGGGTCAGATACATCACATGATCACACTGACAGAACCACAGGCACATAGACACAGGCAACAGAGCATGCACAATGTCGGCACTAGTACAGTGTATATCCACCTTTCGCAGCAATGCAGGCTGCTATTCTCCCATGGAGACGATCGTAGAGATGCTGGATGTAGTCCTGTGGAACGGCTTGCCATGCCATTTCCACCTGGCGCCTTAGTTGGACCAGCGTTCGTGCTGGACGTGCACACCGCGTGAGACGACGCTTCATCCAGTCCCAAACATGCTCAATGGTGGACAGATCCGGAGATCTTGCTGGCCAGGGTAGTTGACTTACACCTTCTAGAGCACGTTGGGTGGCACGGGATACATGCGGACGTGCATTGTCCTGTTGGAACAGCAAGTTCCCTTGCCGGTCTAGGAATGGTAGAACGATGGGTTCGATGACGGTTTGGATGTACCGTGCACTATTCAGTGTCCCCTCGACGATCACCAGTGGTGTACGGCCAGTGTAGGAGATCGCTCCCCACACCATGATGCCGGGTGTTGGCCCTGTGTGCCTCGGTCGTATGCAGTCCTGTTTGTGGCGCTCACCTGCACGGCGCCAAACACGCATACGACCATCATTGGCACCAAGGCAGAAGCGACTCTCATCGCTGAAGACGACACGTCTCCATTCGTCCCTCCATTCACGCCTGTCGCGACACCACTGGAGGCGGGCTGCACGATGTTGGGGCGTGAGCGGAAGACGGCCTAACGGTGTGCGGCACCATAGCCCAGCTTCATGGAGACGGTTGCGAATGGTCCTCGCCGATACCCCAGGAGCAACAGTGTCACTAATTTGCTGGGAAGTGGCGGTGCGGTCCCCTACGGCACTGCGTAGGATCCTACGGTCTTGGCGTGCATCCGTGCCTCGCTGCGGTCCGGTCCCAGGTCGACAGGCACGTGCACCTTCCGCCGACCACTGGCGACAACATCGATGTACTGTGGAGACCTCACGCCCCACGTGTTGAGCAATTCGGCGGTACGTCCACCCGGCCTCCCGCATGCCCACTATACGCTCTCGCTCAAAGTCCGTCAACTGCACATACGGTTCACGTCCACGCTGTCGCGGCATGCTACCAGTGTTAAAGACTGCGATGGAGCTCCGTATGCCACGGCAAACTGGCTGACACTGACGGCGGCGTGCACAAATGCTGCGCAGCTAGCGCCATTCGACGGCCAACACCGTGGTTCCTGGTGTGTCCGCTGTGCCGTGCGTGTGATCATTGCTTGTACAGCCCTCTCGCAGTGTCGGGAGCAAGTATGGTGGGTCTGACACACCGGTGTCAATGTGTTCTTTTTTCCATTTCCAGGAGTGTATTAAACTTGTTCCAGTAAACATGGGTTTGCAAACGAGTAGTTGGCGAGGGAACTGTGAATGTGTGATAATGGGAGGATTTATATGCTGCAAGGTCCAAGAGGGATATGCAGTAAACGCTTAGATGAACCACGCGGCTGCTGCGGTCGCAGGTTCGAATCCTGCCTCGCGCATGGATGCGTGTGATGTCCTTAGGTTAGTTAGGTTTAAGTAGTTCTAAGTTCTAGGGGACTGATGACCTCAGAAGTTAAGTCCCATAGTGCTTAGGGCCATTTGAACTATTTGAAGCTTAGATGAAGTACTGACAGGTGTGCAAGAAAAACGCCGCGTGGGATTAGCCAAGCGGACTATGGCGCTGCAGTCATGGACTGTGCGGCTGCTCCCGGCGGAGGTTCGAGTCCTCCCTCGGGCATGGATGTGTGTGTTTGTCCTTAGGATAATTTAGGTTAAGTAGTGTGTAAGCTTAGGGACTGATGACATTAGCAGTTAAGTCCCATAAGATTTCACACACATTTGAACTTTTTTCTTTTTGCAAGAAAAACAAAATATTAATGAAGAGCAGAAAGAAATAGCAATAATATTAAAAGTAGTTGCTGGTGAGGCTTCAGGGAAAAGGATGAAAGGTAAAAATAAAAGGAGACCACCGGTCTGAATCCATGGACTAGTAAACATCAACTGTAAGAGAAAAAATGGTTCAAATGGCTCTGAGCACTATGGGACTTAACATCTCAGGTCAGCAGTCCCCTAGAACGTAGAACTACTTAAACCTAACTAACCTAAGGACATCACACACAACCATGCCCTAGGCAGGATTCGAACCTGCGACCATAGCAGTCCCGCGGTTCCGGACTGCAGCGCCTAGAACCGCACGGCCACCACGGCCGGCAACTATAAGAGACAAGAGTACCAGAAACATCTGCAGTCAAACAAGAAGACTACATCGAGTATAAGTGGCACTCAGTAGTGGTCAGAAGAGAAACATGAAAAATAAAACAACAAAGGGGTAACAGTTTTCTGAGTGAAGTAGAGTATGATGTAAATGGGCAACAGACTAAAATCTATAAGATGCTGAAATAACTTAGTAAAGATGAAAGATATATGGTTCGAATTAATCTGATTTCAAAAAATGAGTGGCTGGATTGTTTCCAAAGTTTATGGGCATTTGGCGAGGTAAATGTGAAAACTGCAGTTAGTGACAAGCATGTTGATTTTATGTCGATGGAAGAATTAAAGACTGTGCTACAATCATCCACAAGCAGAAAAACCCCAGGGTAAAAGAATCTCAAATTTTCTAAATATTTGCTGGTAATATAGTAATATACCAGAAGAGTGGCAAACTGCACTTGTTACCTCATTGTATAGAAAAAGGGACCGAAAGACGTGTGACAGTTATCGAAATATTAGATATATCCTAAACTAATATTAAACAAATTAAAGATAATTTCAAAAACATTTCTTGCAGAAGAACAAAATTGCTTTCGTATGGAAAGATCTTGATTGGACAATGTTTTTCCAGTCTGCCAATTTATTGAAAAGACTGTAAATAAAATCATTCCAGCTCCATCGCCTTATCGACTATGGGAAATCTTTTGATAAAGATAACAGAGTTAAATTATGATAAATTTTAAAAAAGAATGGTAACCCTCAGCACCTAATAAATGTAAATCAACGTATGTATAGACACAACAAAATCAAAGTACTGAAAGTCTCTGTTGGATTCCTTTCATGTTAATTTCTTAAATCTGTTGTCATTTACGGCATAAATTCCTCTTCTGAATTAACTGTGGTGTTTCTGACTATCTGGGAGGACACTGAGCAGTGAAACGTGTTACTTTTACACATAAACATGAACGATCTGTCACACTACTACACTTTAAAACACAGTTTATATGTAATTCATGTCACACAGTCTCATACAGAACCTACATCCACTTTATTTATATACTGTATATGATAAGATACTGTCATCCCCCTTCCCTTCTGTGTGAAAGGACGAATGAGCAAATGTATTTCTAGTTGCATGCTGGATGGTAGCAGACAAGCCTGTCTGCTAGAGAACAGTAGGACCAACGTCGGAAGAGGTAGCTACACTTTCTAAAAGCAATGAGGTTTCTATCCTTAGTATGGTCCTGTCCGTCCCTTGTCATGTTGGTATAGGAAGCTGCCTCTCTGGTCACTTCCGTTTTGTATACAGAAGCCACCCCTCAGGAAGGGACCACGGCAGTCTGTCCGTGGCGAGCGTCTGAAGTGGTAAGATCTCCGGCTAAGCGCGTGTCGGCTAAGTCTGTAGGACAATGGATTTCTTAAGTTCAGCCTAACTGAAAATTTAATCACCTTTATTTCAGGTTTAGCTCTAAAATATCTAATGTTATCTTAAATTGCAACGCAGTGTATTTCGAGTGTGAAGTTCAGAATATATTCCGGTAGTTGCTTTGTCACTACTTTGTGAGTAAAGTGGAACCACGTGTTGATCAATAATTCTAACTAAGTTCATCAATCTTAAATGCGAATGTGCGTGAGATTATAACGTCTCGTCTTGACAATATTTTTCAATATAGCAACTTTTCTTTATGTTCAACCCACGTGGGGTGTACTTTGTGAGACCAGTAGCACGTGCTTACACAATTGTTTGACCCATCAGGTTGATAGTAAAACGTTAGTAACCAGTTCGATACTTTTCTTTTGTAAATTGCGTTTCGATGTAATTTATTTTAATTATGAAAATTGTTGTGGAGTTACACTCTTTGTGTAAACCAAGTTGACCATGTGAAGCATGTGGTGTAATCATCAAAGTAGCCCTCAGCTATTCTTTTCGGGAAGATTTCACAGAGAGTTAGTATGAATTTAGTATACCAGTGTGTGGTAATTACATGACGGACGGGATTGCACTACGAACGTAACTTCTTTGGGTGAAAATTGAATCGGTTGGTTGTGGTTAATTTCCTCTTGGATATGTTACAACGTTCTTAGTGCGTTATTTTATGAATGCAGTGTTGTATGTAGTCTCCAAATCTTGGCTCCCTATTTGTTGTGTTCCGTAAGATTACAAACTCTCATTTTCACAGCCCTAAATAAGGCACCAGCTTAGTTATGACTCAAGTTTAATATGCTGAAATTTCAATGATCAATGTTAAAATAAATTTCCAAATATAAACTGATTTATATATATATATATATATATATATATATATATATATATATATATATATATATATATATATATATATATATATGAAAGAGAATTTAAATAAAAATATATATCACCGGTTGTCGTATGACTATTATAAGATTATAATTAATGTTAGTCTCGTTGGGAATTTGGTAAGCTAGACTGGATACCTGGTGAAACAGTTGCTCAGTAATGCAAGGTTAACTTCCCCAGACAGCTCACAGCTTTTAACCCGCTTTTATTGTCTATCAGTACCGCTTTCATAGCAAATCAAAGCAACAACGTTACAGTACAAAAAGGAATTTTTTTGCGACAACCATCTTTCAAGAAATGAGACAAGAGTGTCATTTACCACCTACGTTATTATAATATATACATAGACGACCCGTAAACATATGGCACCATTATAAACTTAATAACAAAGTTACAAACTCACTTCATTTTACAGATGATCAAATAATGTTAGCGGTTTCGGAAGATAAATTACAGGACAACATTGGCCCTTGCACCAGTCAGCAAATGATTATATTATGACAATATCGAAAGAGAAAACTAAGATAAAAACATTCCATAGTAAAGGGCGTTTAAGAGCAAAAATAATAATTGATGACAAATCGCAAGAAAAATACTTTCAAATGTCTGTGCTGGGAGATCTCATATATTGCATTCAGTAATCAAAAATACAAACTGCAAAAATTTCAATGGCTGACAGTAGGTACTATTACTAGCACTCTCTTCAGAAAAGTTCGAAAAGAGACAGTATTAAAACAATATTGTGTCATGGCTGCGCCAGTCCCAATGTACGAATCAGTCAACGGAGGAGGATTGAAGCAGCAGATATGAGACTCCTAAGACCACCAGCTAGTTGTAACATCATTGATCAGATAAAAAAATAGTGAAATCAGAAATGAAGTGAACATCAACAGCATGCTCCAGAAAATAGAAGAGTGATGAAAGAAATGACACAAACACGTACACATGATGTCAGCTGAACCAATACTTAAATTTATACTCAAATATACACCTCAAGCCAAAAGAAATGATGGGCGTCGTAAGAAGGCACGGAAAGATGAGCTGCAATCTACTTGAAATTTGAACAGACAAGAATGCCTAACAAAAACTGGAAGTGATGTTAGTTATGGAACGCCACTGACCCCAGTTTGTGCATACAGCGGTCCCTTTAGTAGTCCCCTCTGACATATTCACGCTTCTTTATATCTTAAATAGCAGCATTGAGAAACACAATAGTTATAACAACTCACCACTAGATTTACAACATGTGATGTGTTGCTCTTGGTAACGATTATCTTATAGTATGTTCCTTGTCAGTTCTTATCTTTTCACTAAACAGGTTGGTCCATTCATCTTGACCGGACCAAATGTCTCACGAAATAAGCGTCAAACGAAAACACTACAAATAACGAAACTTGCCTAGCTTGAAGGGGGAAACCAGATGGCACTACGGTTGGCCCGCTAGATGGCGCTGCCATAGGTCAAATGGATATCAACTGCGTTTTTTTAAATAGGAAGCCCCATTTTTATTACATATTCGTGTAGTTCGTAAAGAAATATGAATGTCTTAGTTGAACCACTTTTTTCGCTTCGCTGTAATACAAACATATGGCTCATAATTTTAGACGAACAGTTGGTAACAGGAAGGTTTTTTAAATTAAATACAGAACGTAGGTACGTTTGAAGATTTTATTTCGGTTGTTCCAGTGTGATACATGTACATTTGAAAACTTATCATTTCTGAGAACGCATGCTGTTACAGCGTGAATACCTGTAAATACCACATTAATGCATTAAATGCTCAAAATGATGTCCGTCAACCTCAATGCATTTGGCAATACGTGTAAGGAGATTCTTCTCAACAGCGAGTAGTTCGCCTACCGTAATGTTCGCACATACATTGGCAATGCGCGGATGCATGTTGTCAGCCGTTGTCGGTGGATCACGATAGCAAATATCCTTCAAATTTCCCCACAGAAAGAAATCCGGGGACGTCAGATCCGGTGAACGTACGAGCCACGGTATGGTGCTTCGAAGACCAATCCACCTGTCATGAAATATGCTATTCAATATCGCTTCAACCGCACGCGAGCTATGTGCCGGACATCCATCATGTTGGAATTATATCGCCATTCTGTCATGCAGTGAAACATCTTGTAGTAACATCGGTAGAACATTACGTAGGAAATCAGCACACATTGCAGCTTTTAGATTGTCATCGATAAAACGGGGGCCAATTATCCATCCTCTCATAATGCCGCACCATACATTAACCTGCCAGGTCGCTGATGTTCCACTTGTCGCAGCTATCGTGGATTTTCCGTTGCCTACAGTATATATTACGCCGGTTTACGTTACCGTCGTTGGCGAACGACGCTTCGTCGCTAAATAGAACGCGTGCAAAAATTCTGTCATCGTCCCGTAATTTCTCTTGTGTCCAGTGGCAGAAGTGTACACGACGTTCAAAGTCATCGCCATGCCATTCCTGGGGCATAGAAATATGGTACGGGTGCAACGATGTTGACGTAGCATTCTCAACAACGACGTTTTTGGGGTTCCCGGTTCTCGCGCAGTTTGTCTGCTACTGATGTGCGGATTTGACGCGACAGCAGCTAAAACACCTACATGGGCTCCATCATTTATTGCAGGTCGTGGTTGACATTTCTCATGTGGCTGAACACTTCATGTTTCCTTAAATAACGTAACTATCCGGCGAACGGTCCGGACACTTGGATGATGTCGTCCAGGATACCGAGCAGCATACATAGCACATGCCCGTTGGGCATTTTGATCATAACAGCCATACATCAACACGATATCGACCTTTTCCGCAATTGGTAAATGGTCCATTTTAACACTGCTATTGTATCACGAAGCAAATACCGTCCGCACTGGCGGAATGTTACGTGATACCACGTACTTATACGTTTGTGACTATTACAGCGCGATCTATCACAAAGCGAAAAAAGTGGTCCAACTAAAACATTCATATTTCTTTACGTACTACACTTATATGTAGCAAAAAATGGGGGTTCCTATTTAAAACAAAACGCAGTTGATATCCGTTTGACCTATGGCAGCGCCATCTAGCAGGCCAACCATAGCGCCATCTGGTTTCCCCCTTCAAGCTAGACGAGTATCGTTCTTTCTAGTTTTTTCGTTTGATGCTTATTTCGTGAGATATTTGGCCCGGTCACTATCAATCGACCACTCTGTATACATGTCGTAACTCGTAAGTAGACAGAACTTTTTGTGAACAACACTTTTTCTCTCTATTTTAGATCTGAAGGTAACTGCTAATACCATACCAGTCTATAAACTCTTGATCTAGTCAAATAATGGTTACATTAAGTAGTTTTTCAATAATCCATAAATGTAAACAAAACTGAAATGGATACTACGTTGCCCCAATGGCAACACGAGTCATTTGAAGGGTTATTACTGTAGCTGTTCCATACTCAACTTATATTCAAATGGTTCAAATGCCTCTGAGCACTATGGGACTTAACATCTGTGGTCATCAGTCCTTTTGAACTTAGAACTACTTAAAACTAACTAACCTAAGGACATCACACACATCCATACCCGTGGCGGCCGCGCAGTTCCAGACTGAAGCGCCTAGAACCGCTCGGTCACACAAACCGGCTAAGGTATATTCATCAACTGATTTAGAGAACAAGTCTGTCAGCCCAAAATGACACACATATTACAGCATTTATATCAGAATCATAGATGAATGTCCGTGAGTTCAGCGTTATCACATTTACTTAACACCTAAGCGGGACAAAACAAGAAAATATTAACGTCAGCATCTTCACACTGAAGGACTCGTCACACGTTACACTGGATGTCCTACAAGAAAGTCTATGGTGTTACACAATAAGTAAATAATGTTGTAGCAGCTGTATGCAGTTACAGTGTGCCCGACTGAATAAATGGATACCACATTACTGGTTACCAAGTCTACCGGGAGTTCAAGATCCTATCGGCTACCCTTTCCTCTTCCTGCCGTGCGACCGTACCTGGTCTACTCATCTACCGGTGGATGTGGTTTGGTTGACGATGCATTTCCTTCAGTTGTCATCACGAAAATGGGCTGATCAAGGTCATCTCACCATCTTGCAGAGTTGCCAGTTACTGATAATTTCCAATTTTAGTAAAAATACCAAAAAATATCATACAGCTCTATTTTTAGTCTAAAATACGATCAGTAGTACTCTCCAAAAGAAAATTTAGCAATTTTTCTTAAAAGACATCATAGTTACTATTGCAATTTCGGCCTTATGGCCATTTTCAAGTAACACTGAAAAAGTTATATTCTGTCAGAATATAAAACTATCTGACATGAATACATGTTTTATATTCTGACAGAATGTAACTTTTGCAGTGTTACTTGAAAATGGCCATAAGGCCGAAATTGCAATAGCAACAATAAATATTTTATACAGTCAACTGCGACTATTATGTCTTTTAAGAAATATTATATGAGTGTTATCCCAACCATGAGAATTAATCAAAATTTAGCAAGTTTTTACGAGAAAAATTAGAAACTAATGTTACATCAAACTTTAAAAAAAAGTCCCTTTTACTTCAACTGTGGAATGACTCAGAAACACTAATATATTTGGACTGAAAAACATGTATGAACATTGTCAAACCTTATAGGTGCATCCGATACACGATAACATTATTCCGAGATAAATCATAAACTATCCTAAGAGGTGTGAAATGGTTTCGCCTCCGCAACGAACAATGTCGCTGGTGAATTTGCGTTCTGTTAACCTCGTAGAAGTTTCCAGAGAGAAAGCAGTTAAGAAAATTATAAAATTAATTTTGGTAGCATCTGAGACATCGTACTGTATCGTGTCACCTATGAACGAGATTTACTTGCGAGATATTCCTTGCGCACTGCAGCACGCGATTTGCTTCCAGGATTCTTGTTCCAGCGGCTTGCCTCAATAAGACCAAGAATATTCCGTACTCTCCAGGTGGACTGTATTTGCTACTCTTACAGACTTTTCTTCAGCACACCCAACACCCAAAACACACATATTTGCTATATAAGTCTCTGCAGATATTTTCGGGCCACCATTTCCTTGCTAGTCACGCCAGACACATATATGTTGATATGATTTTGCGAAAGCCAAGTTTTGTCCACATAAATCAGACGCCCATTGTGTTCCGCATTCAATAAATGCCCAGTCCGCATAAATATACTCGTAGCTCTCGAGGTGACAATGCCACTTCATTGCATAAGAAATTTTCGTTCATCGTCACATTTTTGGAATTAAAACCCCGTATCATTTAAAAGTTGAAGGACGGACGTTTCCGAGCCTTAACACTCACTTTTGTATTGTAATTAGGCCGTAGAAAACTATCCTCTACTGTAAAATTCTATCACAATACTTCGGATCACTTCTTTATTAAAATCGTCCGTCTGAGTATGTTTCCGCACTTGTATCCCTTTCGTATCGAATGCAGACAGCATTCATACTTACAGTCTCTGAGGAAGTTGCGTTTCTGGCGTCAAATTTTGTGCAGAGTAATGTTTGACCTAGCTTCCTTGTCGGTATCAGTTTTGTTGAAAGGCTTTAAAGCATTAGGTGTTACACATTTTGTTTGTATTTTAATGTCCAATCGGTTCCGGCTCACGTTTACAGAGCCTAGATTACCACCTATCCTATGTAGAGAACGTTTGTCTTCAGTATCACCTATAACTGTAAAGCAGGACGGAACAAAGTGAAAGCAAAGACACGGAAGTAGCGAATTGTTACGACTGAGCGCCGAGCGAGGTGGCACAGTGGACTCGCATTCGAGAGGACGATGGTTAAGACACGCGCCTGGCCATTCAGATTTAGGTTTTCCGTGATTTCCGTAAATCGCTCTGGCAAATGCTGGGATGGTTCCTTTGCAAGGGCACAACCGATTTCCTTCCCCACCCTTGACACAATCCGAGCTTTTGCTTCGTCTCTAATGACCACGATGTTGACGGGACGTTAAACCCAATCTTCCTTCCTCCCTTCTTCCTCACGACTGGTCCAGGGGCGAAGCGGGGTGGGGCTTGAGGCATTTGCTTTCGTGACGGCGGCTATAGTGCCCGTACATATTGCTGCTGAATAGGGTGTATAGATCCATTTGTCTATACCGACATTGAAAATAGCCTCGGGTAAAATATCTACATAACTGCGTACATACTGAAGGCTTCTTTTTTAGTCTTTCGACTGCTTTCATGCGGCCCTAAATGTTAGTGATTCATTTGCCTGCGATCAGATGGCGTGTAAGAAGCCTGCCTGTGGGTCCTCTGTGTGGACGTTGACTCCGCGGGCAGTAACTGTGTTGAGTTTAGCACTGAACAACGTGTGCAACATTCATTCTAGGCTGAGAGGTTGACACGTCTGAGCCCCGGTTCAGTTTCCTGCCAGTTTGGAGATTTTCTCAACTCGGGGACTGAGTGTTGTGTTGTCTTCATCATCATTTCACAATCATCAGCAAGCAAGTCACCCAGTGTGGCGTTAACTGGAAAGACTCGCAACTCGGCGGCTCAAATTCCTCAGATGGAGATTCCCCGCCATCAATGCCATACGATCATTTCTAGAGTGAAAATGTGGTCCACTGACGAGTTCCTAACGAACAGCTTCAGCCATTCTAATATGGTCTCATTGTGGGCCTGCAGGAAACTGGATGGATATATCGACGGATTACTGCACAATTAGGCACAATGTACCGGTGGTGCTTCGCTGCTTTCAATAGTGGTCTGTGGAAGATTCCTACACCAGTAAACCGGGATCTGGACGCTAGCGTAGTACAGACGAACATCAAGATTGACAAGTGCGAGCACGGGTGACTAACCAGGGACTAACTCTCGCCAGACGTTGCACCCGCTTCGCCATCGGGGAACGCTGGGAACCGTCTGCTTTCAGCTGGATTAACATCACATGTGTCTCTGGCCGGCCTACCACTGACACCACTACGCCGCCAAACATGGCTACTGTGGTGTCGTGAAAGATCTGACTCGACAATGGAACGGAGCTCTGCTTCAGTGCAAGTATTTTTCTTAATTTATTCCACGACTGGTTTCGAAGCTGAAAACTTTAACTTCAGGTGGCACCAAAAAAATTAAGAAAGTTATTTGCAAATGAAGGGGATTTTTCTTCTATAAATAGGTTTTTATAGCATGCGAGTGGCGGACGTATACATCTTTGGCGTAGACCTAGTGAGCTGCCTACTCCAGAGTGCATTTGCCCTCAACACGCAGGTCTCACACCAGGCTTCATGTTGTGTGTGTGTGTGTGTGTGTGTGTGTGTGTGTGTGTGTGTGTGTGTGTGTATGTAGGGAGCAAGGGGAGGGTCTTTAGTTACAACCCAAGGCACATTTGGTGTTTCTGCAGCGTATAATAATCAGTGCCGGCTATTTTGCAAAGACTGCTACTCGCATTTCCTCGACTGGACGATGATGCGCTTTTTCAGCATGATAATGCCCATTCACCAGAGGTGTTGCGACGAAGGGTGCTGTTCGTGGTGTGCAGCTGCCACGACCAGCAAGATCACCACATATGTTGCCAATGAAACCCGTACGGAACATGATGAACTGGGAACTTATTCCTTCTCCATGGCCACAACGCCATATTCCAACAAAAGCGCAAGTTGGTTGGGAAAGTCTATCGCAGGATGCCATTCGTTACCTTTATTATCGTTTGCATACAAGGACACATGCCACAGGGGGAAACACCGTGTTGATGCGACTCATTGGACACCATCTACTGTGACAAGCTGTAACGTTCCTTTAATATAATAGTTATTTGGTTCTCTTAATGGATATACAATGCGTAATGTTTGTCTTAGTGAAAGTTACTGTGTAATGTGTTGTTGAGCCAATGGTGTGTTTAATAAGTCTTACTGTAATCCAAAGAAAAATCAAACAACTTAATGTGGAAAACCAGTTTGTAATGCCTATAATGAAATCAATCCCTCTGAAGTTTACTCAGTCTCGCGAGCACCGAATTCTATGGCCCTGTACAATAAACTGATAAAATTCCCTTTGCAAATAAACAATGAAATACTTTTTTTTTTTTTTAGCTCTTGAGTCGCAACAGATGTAATCTTGGTATTCTGTTCTCTCCACAGAAGGCGTACAAAATATTCAATCTTGGCTCAGCGAAGTTCAATGCCGGCCGTAAAATAGTTGATAAATGAATAACCTTGCAAATATTCAGTGATAATTTTTGATACTGTTACAAACATCAGTACTTTTCTGATTAAGCCACATTATTTTTTTTTTGCTCTGATTGAAAAATTATTTCTTTTAAAAAAATATTCATTGGGTTTAAATAAATATGATGTGGAAGAGGATGAGGTGCTCATAAGGGGATATGCTAAGACTGAATGGTTCAGTTAGAAACTTGTATTCAGAATAAAGTTTCTCCTTCACAAAATCTGATATGAAACATTTTACGTTAACTTCAAAATCAGTGAACTTCTCAACTGTTCTACAATTCTCACTTACTGACGTAGTTAACAATACTTCGATTGTTACATGACAAAAGGTCTGACGTCGTTCGACAAAACAGATTCCAGAATTTAACTTGTCTGTATCAGGATTACAAAACACACAAAACATTTCAAATCTGGTACACCTAATCAACCTATACATTAAATCTGATGGAAGATACTTGGTTCCTGCATTCAAGTGACGGTACTGATAGAATTAGCAAAATTCACATTGCGTTGCTGTATACTTAAAACTAAATATACAAAATTTCATTACGTTACAAAACTGTATTATGCTGCGTCCATAGGCCAACAGCAAAATTCTCACAGCTAACCAATAGCTTAAAGTCTTACATCCTACCTTTAACAGAGTGCAACGGCAGCTGCTACTGCGCTCCGCGCGCCCCTACTTACAAACGATTCCGCCACTCAGGCAACATATTTGGTTCAGTGTTGTCAAAGATATAATCTCTTCTGCATGTAATAACCATTTCATGTCGTTTTTCATGAAATATATTACAAAATCGGACTCCACGCACAAGTGGCCCCCTCGCAACGTGTGTTTCATTTGATCCGAATTTGTTATCATATACTCCTACACTGACACACTGCGTGTCTCCTCACTTGTCAATAAAATAACTTGTCCTTGCATTTTTTTCCATCTGTGTACACTGGAAAGTAAATGCCCGTCTGCGTGCCGAGACGGACAAGGGAGAAATGAATGTGATGGGCAAGGTAGGTGCCCTGCGAATAGCTTTCTCCCGGAATTGACCTGATCTGCAGAAGTTTCTCATAGGGCCGCGGCGGCCATCACATCCCGGAGCCGGCTTTGACCAGCCGGCGCAGCCCTGACCAGATACTCCGTGGCTTCGCCGCTGGAGCGTGCTGTGCGCTGGAGCACCTCAGCTCACCTCGCTGCAGGCAGCGGGCAGCGGCCCTCAAAGGCGACGGCCGGCCGCATGTCCATTCAGCGCGCCACTACTTGTTATACGCCGGTAGAAGGCGCCCGTTCCAGGGGGTGGGGCCGCCGTGATGGCTCCCCTGTGGCGGCGCCGCTTTTCCCCGTCTTGCGAAGCATGAGGCCCGCCTCCGCGCATCTCGAGTAATAACGTGGCCTCCGCAAGCGCACTTTTCCATCGGTCCGTCTTGCGTAACACCGGCTTTTTGCCTGCCGTCAGGCGTTTCTGCTTCAGGAAACAAGTTGCGCCTCGGTGCTTTCCTATAGTGAATGCCCCCGAAAAACAGCATCGCTACTCTCTGTTGTTGTGTGTTGGCCGTTCATAAAATATCCGCATTTACATGGAAAATAAAGAAGACTGCATCACTCGCCTAAGTTATTGACCTTGGCTCCGGAGGACGTGTTCATCCGTCTGTCCTGTGAACAGCATGGTATCAACATAGGTGGAAAATGTCTCAACCATCTTAGCTTTGGCTACGATAGCGTCCTGTTTAGCAGAAGCACAAACGGTCAATAATGACCTTAGGGCTCAAAGATGCTTCCCAAGTCGTAGGCCTCAAAATCAATCTTCAAAAGAGCCGAGTCATAAGTGTTGTAAATAAGTCTGCATCGATAACCATATTCTGGAACTAGCAACTGAATAAATTTATCTGGGATATAAAATTCAACTTGTAATACACAACCAGACAGCAGAGTGGCCTCACCTGGACGGTATTTGAGCAACTTGGTTACAATCTCCGGAAACCGACTATCCTCATAAAGTTAAGGTGGATGTTTAGATTAAAGTTCAGTCTTGATCACGTTATGTCTGTTTTAATGAGTAACCGGTTTCGGTTTTTTCTATAAAACCATCTTCAGACCTGTGAATAAATTTTAAGAAATACTAGATACCAATCTTTAAATGAATGACAAAGTCTAATGATGTCAAAATTTTTAACAAAATAAAATAAAATTAGTTATACCCATTGGCTCCTTTGGGCTGGTAGGTGGAGCTCTCTTGATGCTGTGCAGTCAACTGATGGTTATGAGTGCTGAGCACGAGCTTAAATATGCAGAGGCTCCGCCTACTTCCTGTCACATTACTTCATAACTGCCAATCAGCGTTCATAATATGACGCCATCGTCAAAGTATAAAAGTAGGAAATACACTAATAACATAAAATTGATTCATTTAAATATCTGATTAACAGATAGTAGTTGTGTCTACAACTTATTTATATTTTGAATAAAAACAGTGAATTATGATGTGTGATAGCTGTGCCCTCTATGGACAACCTTAATACTATTACAGTGCCAGTTACATCAAAGATGTAAAATCCTTGGCGTTGTGGTATATATCGATTATACCAAGTCGCCTACATCACAATTGCATCTTTGTTGGATGCTGCAGAATCGTCTTGTTTTAACTGTAGTTTTTATGGCAATGTTAAGTTAGCAGCCAATAGTATGTTCCACATTATGTATATCTGACTAACTGATGAGACTGCTGATGCAGCGTATTTTACATACATTGCTTTTGCCATGGGTATAACTAATCTTGTATTTTTAAAAAACAAAAGAGTAGATGCTTTTATTATAAAATTTCATCAAAAAGGTCGTAATAATATTTTTCGCGAAAATCTAATTGTTCATTGAGCAGCATTGATGATTTGGTTTTCAAGTGAGCATATATCTCGATTTCTTCTAGGATATTCATAAGTAAGCCTTTATTTGCATAATGAAGAACTTGTAAATTCTGTTGTACTGTCCCCTCAGCATGATTATTGAATGTTATATGATGACCAAAAACAGACTTTGTTCGTGAGGTACCTGACGTATGTTCTTTGTACCTTACTGCAAAATTTCGACCTGTTTGGCCGATATATATTTTCTCACAGTCCCTACATTGGATCTTGTACACTCCTGATCTGGTAGATTTTCCATTATCTTTATTTACGGTATGTCTTAATTTTTGTTGTAAAGTATTGTCAGTTGTAAATGCTATTGTTATTCCAGAATTTTTGAATAAGTTAGTGATTCTATCTGATATGTTTCCCATATATGTCATCTTCATATATTTTGGATTACTTATTAGTGGAGTACTTTGTGATTGTTGTACTTTATTAAAAATGATATCTACCTGTCGTGTGTCGAAAGAGTTGGTTTTTGCAATTTGTTTTAAGATGGTCATTTCCTTTTTGATCTCATTAGCTTCTAATGGTAATTTTAGTATTCGGTGTATCATAGACTTAAAAAATGCTTTTTTATACTTGTCAGGATGACATGATGTAGCATTAATAATAACATCAGTGGTTGTAGGTTTCCTGTATATGGTGAATAAATGTTTCCCGTTGTTATTAGTTATAGTGAGATCTAGGTAGTTAATAGATTTTCGATTTTCATGCTCAACTGTAAATTGTAACTTTGGATGCATAGAGTTTAATTTTACAGCAAGTTTCTCAATTTCGTCTTTTGAACCATTATAAAGTAATAATGTATGACAAAGTCTAATTCTTTGGCTGGGACAGTAGCAGACATTTTCGTAAACCACATTGAGACGCAATTCCTGAAAAATAACCCTGATATCGCAAATAAAATCATATATTACAAGCGATATGTAGACGATACATTATCGAAACCGGTTACTCATTAAAACAGACATAACGTGATCAAGACTGAACTTTAATCTAAATATAACAATTAATTGATCACTGTATTCCAGAAATGTTTACCAAAATTAAGGTGGATGGTTTCTGACAACAGCCTCTGGCCAGTAACAATATGCAGCCACGAACCACTGACGCAATGTGAGGCGCAAATCGACTCCTGGTCTGTCAGAGGGCTGTAGAGAGAGCACTGTATGGAGCGAGTCTGCAAGACAGGTAATAATGTATGACAAAGTCTAATTCTTTGGCTGGGACAGTAGCAGACATTTTCGTAAACCACATTGAGACGCAATTCCTGAAAAATAACCCTGATATCGCAAATAAAATCATATATTACAAGCGATATGTAGACGATACATTATCGAAACCGGTTACTCATTAAAACAGACATAACGTGATCAAGACTGAACTTTAATCTAAATATAACAATTAATTGATCACTGTATTCCAGAAATGTTTACCAAAATTAAGGTGGATGGTTTCTGACAACAGCCTCTGGCCAGTAACAATATGCAGCCACGAACCACTGACGCAATGTGAGGCGCAAATCGACTCCTGGTCTGTCAGAGGGCTGTAGAGAGAGCACTGTATGGAGCGAGTCTGCAAGACAGGCTCAGGAACGGAGAGATAAGGAGATGAACGGGCGTCTATGACGCTGGCGAGCGAATAACGAGACTGGAGCTACATTGGACAGGACACGAGGCCAAAAAGAAAAGTTCCAAAACAGAGATGCAGCGACATCCTATGTTTAATATAGCCTACTACTACTAACGAAGAAGTAGTTCCCATCCTTCCTTATGATAAAGTATACAGTCCACATTAAATAAAAAAATTAAATTAATTTTTGTCTTCACTACAAGTCTATGTGTAATGACCGTAGTGGATATTCCTCCTTTAAATTAAAGACTTCAAATAGGAATGGAGTTTTCATTCAGCTTTCATTGAATTAGAAAATATCAGTTAGGCCCATAAACTGTATGGAATCGACGCGTTTAATAATGGCGCGACCGCATGAACATTAAACAGTATTCTTTTCATGAAAATCTCATTTAATGTAATATTCTGACTTCGTCTCTTAATTCTGTAGGTTCATTTTTTAAAACGTTAGTGAATAAACTGAAGCAAAATGGCACTTAAAATTATCACACGCAACGAATCGACTCCGTTTTAAACTATCTGATTATTTCTCTCATTAATTGGTAATTTTGAATGTTTCCCGACGCAATTAATCCTAAAACGGATAATTATTTATTTAAGAGAACAGTACATATAACACATGTTTAATCAGGGCAACATCCAACAAAACAGTAAAATAAGATCAAATAGACATTATTTTAACTACCTAAGAAGACAAACATATTATTTCTTTGTTACTAATTTTAAAATTAGTCTTCTTTTGTCTCTGCTTATACATTTCGCAGTAGCTTATGACATTTTAACTAATTGCTTTTCTTTACTCCAATGTAAAAGATAATTGTTTAATAATTGTTTTAAATGTTTTGCTGATATCATTAACCCTCGAGCGGGCGCTCCAATGTATAAGAAATAACAGATAACCTTTCTAGGTATGCTGGACACAAGGGAAGGTCGAAACCTGGGACACAGAGTGTTACGAAAACTGACACATAAGGACCGATACCTGCACAGACTGTCAAATCACCAGCCGAGCCAAGAAAGAGGCATGATTAATACGCTCGTAACGCGAGCCAGACGAATATGTGAGCCGCAGCACCTCAGACGCGAGATGCAACACCTGGAAAGCGTTCTAAGGAGCAATAGCTACTCCACCAGCTACAGAAGAAGTCTCACACAGGCAAACACTAGGCAAAGTGACACATTGGAAAAAGGGATGTCGGGTGTGGTCTTTCTATCACACATACCCAGAGACGGACAGAATAGGCTGCGTGTTGCGCAGACACGAAGTGAAGACTATTTCCAAGCCGACAAAGAAGATCAAAGAGTGTTGCAGATCGGAAAAGAGGAAAGGGACCCACTTTCAATGTCGGGAATATACCACATACCATGTACATGAGGAATAGTTTATGTTGGAATGGCCGGACGATCAGTCATTGGAATGACAGGACGATCAGCCAACATCAGGATCACAGAACAAAAGCGGCATTGCAGGTTTGGGCAGGTGGAGAAATCGACCGTGGCAAAGAGCACGCTGTGTGAGACCGACGACATAGTAAAACTCACCGAGAAGGAAATTCTTGTGGTAGAGAAGAGCTAGCACACCCGCTTGTTCCGAGAAGCTATAGAAATACACAAATATGAGGATAGTATCATCAAGAAAGAAGAAAGCCTCAAGATGAACGGATCCTGGATTCACGTGCTGCAGCGAACGACCGTTATAGGTAGCAAGAGTAGAATCATGACGACGGAAAAGCCCTTGGAATTTGGCGCGCAGCAATGGAGGGTGAAGCTGTGACAGTGCCAGGCACTCGTGCTCGCGAAACTTCGGAAAAATCATCAATCAAACGTCGTCCGAATAACCGGAGACAGAAACAAACAGGCAGTTTGTCATAACATGTGTACAAAGTGTGCCGCAAGCCCGCTCGTGTTATAAAACACAGCGCACCTGCTAGAGTGTTAATGTTAAGTGCAATTCCTGGTTTGTAACCCTCCATTTCCATAACTTTCAGACCTGGAGATGACGAGAAAAGGCATAAATCTAGCAGTCTGTTTCCCTATATGTGAACTTGCCGAATGAAGATTTTACAGAAAAAAGTCAACATTCATTGTATCAGGTACTTGCTTGTGTGGGTTCACAGATCACAAATTGTTATTGTATTCATAGGTCAGTAATTTTTTGAGTTGTGTGAAGTAGTAGGGCACTGGGATCACACGGCAATTTTGATATCAATTTGATAAGCAAATTAATGAAACTGATCAATTAATCATCCACCCTCAACCACGCCCCCTACCCCCCGAAGGACGTCATGTGTTTTTCTCAGCCAGCACGTGGGTTCCCGCACCCTCCCACCCCCCCCACCCCTCCCCCTCCCTGTTCCCCTTCTACTGCAATGGCGGGAATTTCGAATTTTGGCAGGAATTTCTTTGTCCCATGTCTGTACTGATGTCCCCCCCCCCACGCAATGGCGGGAATTTCGAATTTTGGCAGGAATTTCTTTGTCCCATGTCTGTACTGATGTGCCCCCCCCCCCCCCACCCCCCACGCACACACACACCTGGAAATTGGCGGAAAATTAAAAATGGCGGTGCCCTTTTTGGAACTCTAACACTGTTTCTTCTGGATGGAAAGCCCTGGTGCACCCTCAACACGCGGAAACTGCCCAGATGCAGGAGAGGAAGATTAGGTTAGTGTACTTCATTTATTTTGTTTGGTAAACTGCAGTAGAGATCAGTCCTAATTACGTATTTAATCATAAAGATCGAACCTAATTACACAACTATATGCATAGCGCTACATAAGGACTGCCGAAAATCGCAATACAATAAGTGTTATCCTGCTGGAAAAAGTTTCACAATACGACTCAAAACTAGTGGCAGAAGCACTCAGACTCTACCCTGCACCCACAAACTGACATAAAAATGGCTGAGGTGTAAGGTATTATCTTTATTTTGATTTTTTTGTGGGAAATATATTCTACTGACAAGATGCTGGTGTTGGACAGAGATGAGTTTAATACGAGTGTCACCAGCAAGCATACAGCTGAGGACTGTATCTATCCCTATTTGACATCAGATCGACAATCACCTTGGAGCCCAGGTAATCGAAGCCAATACGCACTACTGCAACTAATTGAAAATGCATCGCTATTCCAGTTATACATCAAAATTGTGAAAAACCAGCACTCATAATGAACGGATCATAAAGCAACATATGTACAGGGGAAAATCGTCATCCCAAAGGGCTGCAGAGGGCGCAATAACTGAAAGAGCATTCTCCTCGATGGGTGCTTGCAAACTAACCAATTTGGAGGCCTTCTTATCCCCCCTCCACCTTCCTCCCTCTCCTCATTATAGATAGGGACAGAGGTCTGTCCTATCTTGCAGTTGGTGGTCCACAAAGGGATGCTTCTGGTGACATAGGTATACCTTCTCCAGTCTGAGGAAATTAGTCACAGACAGACAAAAGGGAAGAAGAGAACGCTTCTTGCTATCTGTTAAATGTATTTCTCAGAAAGACTGGACCTCCTATGGAACAACAAGGACTTGGAAAACATGAAGCACTCTGCCTAAAACGACTGCAGATCCCATCAAATCTGGGAGCACAGTATTCCTCAGTTGTGGCCATGAGCATGGCACGAGCTTGCCGTGGTACCTGGCCACCTTGAGGCAACGGTCCTTTGCCAACACAAAAGCATTTATAGTTAATTAAACTATACAAACTGGCGACTCTCGGTCTGGGTGAAACACGATGGAATGGTTTTGGGGAATTCAGGAAAAGAGTAAATAGAAGACCATGAAAATGGTGTGGGTATGCTACTGACAAGAGAAGCAAGGAGAAGCTTATTGGAGTGGAAGCCAATTTCAGATCGGATTATTACAGCACAATTCAAGACCCGAGTAAGAAATACATGTCTTGTGCAGTGTTATGCACCTGCAGAACAAGGAAACAACCAAGAAAAGGACAACTTCTATAGACAATTGGGAAAGGTTCTAGCCAGGATCATAAAGAAATCCTTAAAAATTGTGATGCGAGACCTCAGTACCAAGATTGGTTGTGAAAATGAAGGGTTATAGAAAGTTATGGGAAAACACGGAGCTGGAGTCCAAAATGACAATGGACTGGAGTTTTATTGATATTTGCCTTAAGATACAGCGTACATGGAACAGCTGGTGGTCTTGTCACTGAAGACATATGAAAGAGCTAGTGAATCTTGTGGGACAGAGGAGGAGCTATTCGCAGGTGGAATTTATGTTGTGTGCTCAGCACACTGTTGCCTTGGACGGAAGTTCGGTGACAGTATTATTAGCGTACGCTCACAGTGTCATCTGAAAGTAAAGTGGAGTTTCTAGTTAGGTCTTGAGTCTAAACAGAGCATCGGTGTGAAAGTGTTACACATGGTGGGCTAGCTTGCTTTCCATCGAGATTACGAGCTGTTTATGCACTGTTGAATGTGCTGCCTGGATTATCTAAAGGTCAACAGTGCAATAAGTGTTGCATGTGTTATTTGTTAATTCCGCCATACTGCTTGTGTATTTTCGTGGTATTAAAAGAACGAAGAATTCAAATCAGTAAGTGGATTACTTTCCTGTCTAGTACGCAGAAACTAGTCAGGTTCTGGTATTGATATATACCAGTGATTCACTTTGTTTAATACTTTGACGGTGTCTGGAAGTGCTTGCGTTCAAGTTGTGTACTGCTAGTAGAATACTGTGTTGCCAGACTGTCCTCTGATCTCATCGATATTTTAGCTGAGTGCCGCTAAGCATGTTCATTACTCATTTTGGTGGTTATTGCTGCAGTCTTTTTAAAATTATATTTGATCAGGCACCTTCAATTTTGCTAAATGCTATTTAAATATTTCAAATTATTTTAAAAAACGAAATATATTTTTGTATCTTTGTTCTTGGTAAGTCTTTCGTTTTCACTGCCTCTTACCAAGGAACCTTTGACCAAGGAACCTTTGACTAAAGTATTCATTTATTTTAGAGTGTAAAGGGTTTTAATTGTTTATTCTATTTTAAGACATTTATTATAATTGTTTTTATGTCTGCTTTAGATCACTGAAGAGTGTGATCCTCTCTGTACAGTATCTGATATCTGTTTGAGAAGGGAACATGTTTGGAATGCAGGTTGTAGTGGTTGCCCTGCACGAGGGGCGTTTGAAAAGTCAGTGCAAAAATAAAAACTACTTACGTGAAAAACCTTTATTTTTCTACATAGTCTCCTTTTAGACTTATACATTTCGTCCAACGCTGTTCTAATTTGTTGATCCTTTCCGAACAATAGGAATTGTCCAAGTCTGCAAAGTAGCTATTAGTTGCCGCAGTCACCTCCTCGTTTGAATAAAAGCTTTGCCCTGCCAGCCATTTTTTCAAATCGTGGAACAAATAGTAATCCGAGTGAGCCAAGTCTGGAGAATAGAGGGGATGTGAAATGAGTTGGAATCCTATTTCCATTAACTTTGCGACCACAACTGATGAGGTGTGTGCTGGTGCATTGTCGTGATGGAAAAGGACTTTTTTGCAATCCAATTGTCGGCGTTTTTCTTGCAGCTCGGTTTCCAAACAGTCCAACAATGATGAATAATATGCACCTGTTACAGTTTTACCCTTTTCCAGATAGTCGATGAGGAGTATCCCTCGCGAATCCCAAAAGACAGTCGCCATAACCTTTCCTGCCGAAGGACTGGTCTTCGCCTTTGGTGCAGATTCTCCCTTGGTAACCCCTTGTTTAGATTGTTGTTTGGTCTCAGGAGTATAGTGATGTATCTATGTTTCATCTATAGTGACGAAACGACGCTTAAAGTCCTACTGATTCTTCCTGAACAGCTGCAAACCATCCTTCCAACACTTCACACGATTCCGCTTTTGGTCAAGCGTGAGCAATCGTGGAACCCATCTTGGGTATAGCTTTCTCATGTCCAAATGTTTATGCATAATATTATGTACCCATTCATTCGAGATGCTCATAGCACTAGCAATCTCACGAACCTTAACTCGTCTGTCATCCATGACCATATCATGGATTTTATCAATGATTTCTGGAGCTGTAACCTCCACAGGGCTGTCCAGAACGTTCAGCATCACTTGTGTCCATATGGCCACTCCGAAAAATTTGAAACCACTTGTAAACTGTTCTATCGAAGGTGCAGAGTCACCGTAATCTTTATCATGCTTCTCTTTAGTCTCCTGAGGAGTTTTGAATTTTCAAACGCCCCTCGTATTAGCTGTTGGAATGTGTTGCACCCATTAATATAATGTTTTAGTTGTACATGATCTGAATAAATTCCATTGTTCATTTTTGGTGGCTTTTATTGCTGTTACTCAGCTTTCCTAGCTTTGCAGTTACTTTATAAAATAAAATTGTAAAATATAATCCCCATTTAATTCTGAGTGTGAGCCCTTGGCATCTTACGTTATCAAAATGAGTATCATAGTTTCTCGAGGACATATTAAGATAGGTTATTTACAATGACCATAAATAAATTAAATCTATATCTTAATGAGCTTTTACTCATTTTAATTACTTTTCCCAAACAGAAAATTTAATGCAATGCTAGGAAGTCGCTAAGAAATCTTTAGATCACTACAAGTATCAGAGAATCTCCACAAAGGGATAGGGACAGGCGCAATATAGCCAGAAAAGTGCCGATCCAGAAGTACTTTCATCTATAGACAGTTGACAACTCGTAAAGAAAAGATCTAGGGTTATACACTTCTTGTAGTAAATTGATACATCAGGCAGTTAAATTGAATCAGTATTCTATATTCTTTAAAGAGGCAAGGAAAGAAAACTGGGTCATTGGGGAAGATAGTTCATGTGTAATTATTCCTTTTTAGTAGTTACTTTTTAAAACAAGAGGTGCAAATAGTTCAGTAGATAAAGTAAAACAGTACCGGTACACCAAAGAAGAGATACAGAAGCATTTAGTGAAACAGAAATTAATTTCCTATGCCTATCTGACATAAGGAAGAGCATCATGATGTTGAAAAGTAAAAGTTTGTTATAGATGCATAACGTCTCCAATGAGAGTAAAAAGTTCTGGGCCTGTAATACACAATGTTCTTATTCACTTATAGAGTTCATTATTAATTCAGGGTGTCTTCACAGAGAGATTAAAATTTTCCATTGTAAGGTCTCTGTAATTAACACCCATTATCACACCTTACAAAATTTTCTAAATTTTTTGAGAAGATACTGTAGTATTTGAATACATAGCCAGTGCAGAAAGATACCCTGGTCTGCTTGAATAATACGAGGAGAGACACCCCATCATCTGCAAAGGTAGAAATTACAATGGAAGTCGCCCAGCATTCGATCATTGGCTACGTCCTGTTGTTGCTTTGAGTTAATGATCTACCAGTCTACCATTTTATTTCAAATAGAGGCAGAATTAGTACTATTCATAGATGATACTATCAGGATAATATTCTTGGGTGAACCCTCACTTACATAAAAAGTAATCATTGCACAAAAGAGAGAAATTAGCTTTGTGTGTGGGGTTCACACATGTTTATCTTGCAGGATGCCACACAGCTACTGGGCATGTTAACAACAGCCTCGCAGAACATTTATTCATTCTTTAAATCAACTTTCAACAATCCAACTGAATTTAAGAGCAATAGAGATACAAAAATAGAAGGAAAAATTGAGAGGAAAAATTATCCGCATTATACTTTAATGAACCTAACATTGATAATGAGCCCAAAGAAACAAAATTACTTACAGTGTTTTCAGATATAGGTTAAAGATATTTCTCCTTAACAATTCTGTCTGGTACCATACAGAATTGTAGAATAAAAATAATCGTGATTTACGAAGAAAGAAACGTGTAAATGGTCAGCATGTAGACATATCAATTTTTTCACCTTTTTTTTAAAAAAAAACGTGTGTTCTAGGTTTGTTCCAATGTTACCTTCCATAACATAACGTTAATCGTTACAATTAAGCAGAAGATTATCTCGTCAATGATGTCGGTAAAAATCATAGCTGAGAACTGGTAATTTGTCCAAACAGCACTGATGACACATTTCATATCAATTTATTGAATGTCCTTTGGAGAACGGCAGTGGGCGAAAAGTGTCACAAAATTAATATAATATTTGCTATCCGGACAAAGATCTAATTAAAGTACATGTAAGGTAACGCATCCCGAGCAGATAAGTAGGGCGTTAGAGGAAACAGAAGTGGGACACGCTACTGGGGAACAAGAAAGAGCAAAGTCTCTAGTGACAGCATAGATTAAGAAATCAATAATGGGAAGGTAAACCTCTTCATCTCAGAGTAGTACTTACACCTAACATCTGTACTAATAATAAACCTGTAAAATCGCCGTGCCTGTTTCAGAAGACGCTAATCTCGAAAACTACCAAACACATTTTCATGGGGTTTTCGCAGGTAACTTGAGCATAGTTTTAGATACCGTATAGACTTTAGTTCATGAAAATCCGATTATGATAAAAAGGACATCATGATTTCAAGCTTTACTAAAATTTTGATTTCTCTTTGTCTGTCTGTTTGAACGCAACTTAAATATTGCTTTGGGCACCATATAAGTTTTAGTTCATCAATATTGGGTCACGAAGCAAAACGATATCAAGACATATTATAAAAAATGTAAGTATGTGTGTATGCTACACTCTCCTCCGAAACCATTGGACCAATTTCAACCAAACTTGGTACACTTACCACTTACTGTCTGAAAAGAATCACTTTGTGGGTATGAACCATCTACCTATCAAAGGGGCGGGCTTAAAAATGACGCCCGAACACCCAGATTATATTCATCCAGTCCCTGAGAACGCGAGAACTTCGTGACACGCAACAAACTTTACACATAATTTCAAATCTTTAACAGTTTTTTTTCTCAGTTACACCCCGGAAATTTTTATATCTATGGTACATGAAGTTCATAGCCCAAATATCAATTTCCCGCAGCAGTTCGATGCAACTCTCAGAAATTCTCGAGAAAATCGACTTTGAAGTTTACCTACCAGTTTTAATACGCTAAAGTGAGGGTTATATGTCGACAACTGGTGTGGCTCTCTGGCAGAGTACTCGCCTACCATACGAGGGTGATGGTTTGAGTCCTGAAAGATTCAAATTTTTAATCGAAGATGCATATTCTACAAAAATTTCCGTAAAGATGGAAAAATCGGTGACGCTATAAAACGGTAATGGTTACATCGAGTCTCCTTTAGATATTTTTTACTTTTCGTTTCTTTTTTTTTCAATCTTTTCGAATACCTACCTCATTTATGTATAAAATATATGCAAACTAGCTTGTATGCGTTGCACAGGTTTTTTATTTTTTTATTTTTCTTTAATCGAATTTATATTTTGCTACCTCCATTTCTCATGCGTAAATGTACACATTGCAAACGAGTTAGCGACCCTACCAGTCTTTCTTATTTCTAACCGAGAAGTCAAATGACCATTTTCATAGACTTAACTTCTAAAATGCTTTAGTAGCTAATTAATAATGATTTATTTTCAAAAGAAAAGCTTTCACTTACTGTAACACCCCCGTATGGGTTGAATTTCCAAAAATGCTGAAACACGATTTTTTTATTTATGACCGAAAGACCAGATACCAATTTTGGCAGTTATAGCTTAAAAATTGCCTTAATAGTGATGTATTTTTAAAAATCTTCTATCGTCTATTTCATCCCATAGGGGTGACATTTCAAAAATCCTTTCTTAAACGATGCCTACAGAATAAGATCAACACCCTCTCCAAATTTCACATTTCTATCCTGAGCGGTTTGGTTTGGGCCATGATGTGCCAGTGAATCAGTCAGGACATTTCCTTTTATGTATAGAGATTAACACATCTCTAACTGTTATTTTTATGAAAATCGCACATCTTCTAATTGCTAGTTACATTTCGAACACAGAAATCCAGTTTTCATTGCAAATATAAATTCTTAATGCCTGACATTTTATAAAAGATTTTTGATCAAGATTGTTTAAGTTTAAAGAAAAACGTTGCAAATCATTATCTTTTATCATCTTTGGTTATTCAACACTTCATGGCAATGCTCATAGAGCATCCACTCCTGTTTAAAAATTTAAATTCGCTAGGAACTGAAGCCAGGGACCTTACGTGACAGGCGAGCACTCCACCAAACAGTAACAACGCTTATCGGATAAACGGCCTTATTTAAGATTATTAAACGTGGTCGGATATTAGAGTTCTGAACTTCATGTACCATAAATATTAAAAAAGAACACACACACACACACACAAAAGCTCGATTGCCATAGGGTCAACAGTTACTTCTTGCACTGAGTTTTGAATATCAGAGTTCTAACTAGAGTGACTCCCAAGTATTTAGGTACGCGATGATGCTGGAGTTGGATGCCTGACCATGCAATATGTAGCTCACGATTAGCTTCCCTGTTTATTAAATGAAACGCACAAACTTGTGTCTTCGAAGGGTTTGGTCTGAGTTGATTCTGATTGTAGTAGCTTGACAGTGTTCTAAGTGCTGTTGTCAGGTTTTTTCCACTCTTTCAAAGCATGAGCTCTGTGAAGCAAGGGCTAGGTCATCTGCATATAAGAATCTCCTTGTGCCTGGGGTCAATGGCTGGTCGTTGGTATAAATGTCACTGCAAGAATACCAAAATGAAAATCTCCGCTAGAAACAATCTAATTCGCAAACTAGCGGGGACACGTTGGGGATCACATCCACAAACTATTCGCTGTTCTGCAATGGCACTGTGCTTTTCTATTGCTGAATATGCTTCTCCAGTTTGGTACAGGTCATCTCATGCCAGACAAGTAGACATTGCTCTCAACGAAACCTGCAGGATGATCACGGGCTGCTTAAGACCTACCCCAACTGATAAGCTCTACTGCCTGGCTGGAATAGCGCCACCATGGATACGCAGAACAGTGGCTGCCAACAAGGAGAGGCTGAAAGTGGAACAGGACAGTGCCCATCCATTGCACGGACATAATCCACCACAGCAACGGCTGAGATCGCGAAAGAGCTTCCTGAGAACATCCGATAAGCTCACCATTTCACCAGAGAAGTCAAGGCTGGAGTTGTGGAAGAAGTCGACGCCTCACCTGCAGACGCCAGAAGCTGAAGAACTACCACCGGGACACAACGAGGGCTGGCTGGTGTGGAAATCTTTAAACAGATTACGATCAGGAGTTGGACGATCCAGAGACAACCTGTAGAGATGGGGCTTCATAACAGAAGATACGTCCTGTGATTGTGGACAAGAACAAACCACAAGCCACATGCTCCAGTGCCTTTTGTGCCCTACATCCTGCACGAAGACTGATCTCCTGCAAGAAGCCACTCCAAGCGCCTTGGAGGTTGCAAAGTACTGGGCATATGTAATATAAATACAATATATATATAAATACAATATATATATATATATATATATATATATATATATATATATATATATATATATATATATATATATATATATATATACACGAGGGCTATTCCGAAAGTAAGGTCCGATCGGTCACGAAATGGAAACGACTATGAAAATCCGATAAAGCTTTGCACAGATGTGTTGGGTAGTGTCTCTAGTATAACCCCAGTTAGCATCACGTCGCTCTTCTCATTTCTGAGCTCGCAGTGAGTGCGTAAAGATGTCTAGAAAATAGTGTCTGCCGCCAAGTACGGGGGCCTGGTGAGAAATTTCCCCTGAAGCTATGCAGCTAACATTACATAACTGTCGTGCTGTTTCGTCTTCAAGACAATTCTCAGCCGCATTCTGCAGGGGCAATGAAGATGCTCCTGCATCGTTTTCAAATGGAAATGTGAGATTACCCACAATACAGCCCGTAATTGTCTCCCTCTGAGTTTCAGCTCAGGTCACATGAACCGCTGGTTATGAAGACAACATTTCGGCACAAGACAACGAGCCGTAGGCCAGCGTAGAGAATTGGCGGAGAGCACTGGCGGCTGCCTTCTATAGCGAGGGTATGGGAAAGTTGGTACAACGCTACGATACACGTCTAAGTCGGGTCGGCGACTATGGAGATAAGTAGCTGCAAGGTGTATCTAACTGTTGCAAATAAAACATTTTTGATTTTTACCGTGGTTTCCATTTCGCGACCTATCGGACCTTACTTTCGGAATAGCCCTCGTATATATATATATATATATATATATATATATATATATATATATATGTGTGTGTGTGTGTGTGTGTGTGTGTGTGTGTATGGCTACTGTAAATCTGTATGTTTCTGACTGGAGAATAATAATTGTTAGTTTCCCCAAGCCACCTTTTAAGTGCAAAAGCTTCGAGTTTCTATATTAACAAACTATTTGAGGCACTCTTTTCGTATAGTTTCCACTGATGCTTCCCTTGGGGCTGCAAGGACGATCATGCCGAAACCGGACTGGAGGAGCTTCGTTGTGAAAGATATGAACGCCATACCCTTGTCTGACCGCATTCCACGGACGAAAGGGACCGCGGCGCCCGCCCGCCCAGCGGAGATAAAACTAAAAGCGGAACTGCGTCGGGCACAGGGGGTAACACGTTTATCGGGACCGAGGCCTACAGGCGACACGCGACCGCCGGCGGATATTGCGTGGCGAGGGATTCCCACGCCAGTGGAGCTATGCCTTGCGTCACCGTCGAATGTTATCGTAATACTCGCAAGCTGTAACGCGACTTACTGTGAGTGCCCTGTCCTACTTAAGACAAAAGGAGAAACCGGAAAGTCTGATGACACTGATGGAGTCCTCCCTGAAAGCCCGTACGCCGCTGCAGCGACACACCTACATTGTAATGCACTCTTCAAAGCTGTTGTTCGAGGCACGCTCGTACTCCAAAATTCACTAGTCTGCTCCTTGATCACAGCTTAGAGACGTCACTTTGGTCACTCTAGCTCGTGCTACAAGTGAAAAGGAAATTCCTGATCTTCACTTTCTGGTGTATTCTTTCGTGGCTTTAATCTTGAGTATATCGAACACGATTAACTTTTTTTCCCGTATTAGTCCAAGACATGACAATAATCAAGAAAACGTCATAGGACTTGTCCACCTGGAAGAAGCGTTCGAGAACGTAAAATGATGCAAGATGTTCCAAATTTTCACAAAAAAAGGTAATAGATGTGGACGTAGATGTGTAATATGCGATATGTACAAGAACCAAGAAGGAACAATATGAATGGAAGAATGAAGAGAGCCGCGCGGGGTTAGCCTAGCAGTCTAAAGGCGCTGCAGTCGTGGACTGTGCGGCTGGTCCCGGCGGAAGTCCGAGTCCTCCCTCGGGCATGGGTGTGTGTGTTTGTCCTTAGGATAATTTAGATTAAGTAGTGTGTAACCTTAGGGACTGATGACCTTAGCAGGTAAGTCCCGTAAGATTTTACACACTTTTCTAAAAAAGAATGAAGAGAGAAGTGTTTGGAGGAAGGGATGTCTTTCTCCCCTACAGTTCAATTTGTACAACGAAGAATCCACTACACTTCAATCAGTACAACGAAGAAGCAACAACGAAAATAATGATTCGCTGACAACAAAGCTATCGTCAGCAAAGATGTGTAAGAATTAATGAACCTGTTGTGACTTCTGAAGAAGAATGAACCTGTTGATCGGAACGGCGGAAGCAGCACAGACTACGGGAACCAAAACGACGAAAGAAATCAGTAGTAGTAGAAATTAAGTTAGCTGTGAAATTTACGTCAAAATTAACGAATGCTTAGTAAGTGAAGCACACCTACTGCTTTGGGAGCAAAATAAATCATGTCGGACGAAGCAACGGACATAGAACTAGCAGACTAGCATTGGCAAAGAGGGAATTCCTATCTAAGAGAAATGTGGTATGAAGCATAGCCCACAATTTGAGGAAGAAGTATCCTAGCATGTATGTCAGGTGCACACTATTATATAGAAGAGAACTGTGAACGGAGGGAAAATTCCATGTCAAGAAAAGAAGTGAGGTGGTTCTCTGTACAACCTATGAGGAAAGGAATAGGCTATGTGAAAACTGCTGAGTATAAGAAGGGACAGCATGATAGATGTATTAAGGCCTCAAGAAATGACATCTATGGCATATGAGGGAGTCACAGAGAGCCAAGACCACGTTCAGAGGACTTTTTCTAGTTATGAATGTAATTGATGTTATGGCAGTTGAAGTTACCGAGGACGACTTGATCGGCTACACAGCTGTTGTGTGAATAAAATCCACTATCTAGACAGATATATCAGGTAACCACCAATAACTTAAAGTAAGAGTCCAGAACTCAGTCTATCTATGTGGTACTTAAAGCATTAATCACACATTAGAGGAGTGTGAAGGTCCTCTTGTTTTAGACAGTATTTTACATGAGCTTACTGTACTGGCTACTCACACGAACTATATCATGACTTTATTTTCAAAATTAAAGCTTTGTTTAAAAAACACACATTTTGAAAACAAAACGTCAAAGGGGAGAAGTGTTCATATTACGTTGGACAGCATTTAATTTTTCTAAATTTTACATTTTATCGGGACGCTGCCGTTAGCAGAATTAATTCGCTCCCTTATGCAGGGCTGCAGAATACAATCGCACCGAGTAAGACACTGTTTACAAGGGAGGCAGCGGTAAAAGATGGACCATATAACTCATCTACATCTACATCTACATTCATACTCCGCAAGCCACCCAACGGTGTGTGGCGGAGGGCACTTTACGTGCCACTGTCATTACCTCCCTTTCCTGTTCCAGTCGCGTATGGTTCGCGGGAAGAACGACTGTCTGAAAGCCTCCGTGCGCGCTCTAATCTCTCTAATTTTACATTCGTGATCTCCTCGGGAGGTATAAGTAGGGGGAAGCAATATACTCGATACCTCATCCAGAAACGCACCCTCTCGAAACCTGGCGAGCAAGCTACACCGCGATGCAGAGCGCCTCTCTTCCAGAGTCTGCCACTTGAGTTTGCTAAACATCTCCGTAACGCTATCACGGTTACCAAATAACCCTGTGACGAAACGCGCCGCTCTTCTTTGGATCTTCTCTATCTCCTCCGTCAACCCGATCTGGTACGGATCCCACACTGATGAGCAATACTCAAGTATAGGTCGAACGAGTGTTTTGTAAGCCACCTCCTTTGTTGATGGACTACATTTTCTAAGCACTCTCCCAATGAATCTCAACCTGGCACCCGCCTTACCAACAATTAATTTTATATGATCATTCCACTTCAAATCGTTCCGCACGCATACTCCCAGATATTTTACAGAAGTAACTGCTACCAGTGTTTGTTCCGCTATCATATAATCATACAATAAAGGATCCTTCTTTCTATGTATTCGCAATACATTACATTTGTCTATGTTAAGGGACAGTTGCCACTCCCTGCACCAAGTGCCTATCCGCTGCAGATCTTCCTGCATTTCGCTACAATTTTCTAATGCTGCAACTTCTCTGTATACTACAGCATCATCCGCGAAAAGCCGCATGGAACTTCCGACACTATCTACTAGGTCATTTATATATATTGTGAAAAGCAATGGTCCCATAACACTCTCCTGTGGCACGCCAGAGGTTATTTTAACGTCTGTAGATGTCTCTCCATTGATAACAACATGCTGTGTTCTGTTTGCTAAAAACTCTTCAATCCAGCCACACAGCTGGTCTGATATTCCGTAGGCTCTTACTTTGTTTATCAGGCGACAGTGCGGAACTGTATCGAACGCCTTCCGGAAGTCAAGAAAAATAGCATCTACCTGGGAGCCTGTATCTAATATTTTCTGGGTCTCATGAACAAATAACGCGAGTTGGGTCTCACACGATCGCTGTTTCCGGAATCCATGTTGATTCCTACATAGTAGATTCTGGGTTTCCAAAAACGACATGATACTCGAGCAAAAAACATGTTCTAAAATTCTACAACAGATCGACGTCAGAGATATAGGTCTATAGTTTTGCGCATCTGCTCGACGACCCTTCTTGAAGACTGGGACTACCTGTGCTCTTTTCCAATCATCTGGAACCCTCCGTTCCTCTAGAGACTTGCGGTACACGGCTGTTAGAAGGGGGGCAAGTTCTTTCGCATACTCTGTGTAGAATCGAATTGGTATCCCGTCAGGTCCAGTGGACTTTCCTCTGTTGAGTGATTTCAGTTGCTTTTCTATTCCTTGGACACTTATTTCGATGTCAGCCATTTTTTCGTTTGTGCGAGGATTTAGAGAAGGAACTGCAGTGCGGTCTTCCTCTGTGAAACAGCTTTGGAAAAAGGTGTTTAGTATTTCAGCTTTACGCGTGTCGTCCTCTGTTTCAATGCCATCATCATCCCGGAGTGTCTGGATATGCTGTTTCGAGCCACTTACTGATTTAACGTAAGACCAGAACTTCCTAGGATTTTCTGTCAAGTCTGTACATAGAATTTTACTTTCGAATTCACTGAACGCTTCTCGCATAGCCCTCCTTACGCTAACTTTGACATCGCTTAGCTTCTGTTTGTCTGAGAGGTTTTGGCTGCGTTTAAACTTGGAGTGAAGCTCTCTTTGCTTTCGCAGTAGTTTCCTAACTTTGTTGTTGTACCACGGTGGGTTTTTCCCGTCCCTCACAGTTTTACTCGGCACGTACCTGTCTAAAACGCATTTTACGATTGCCTAGAACTTTTTCCATAAACACTCAACATTGTCAGTGTCGGAACAGAAATTTTCGTTTTGATCTGTTAGGTAGTCTGAAATCTGCCTTCTATTACTCTTGCTAAACAGATAAACCTTCCTCCCTTTTTTTATATTCCTATTAACTTCCATATTCAGGGATGCTACAACGGCCTTATGATCACTGATTCCCTGTTCTGCACTTACGGAGTCGAAAAGTTCGGGTCTATTTGTTATCAGTAGGTCCAAGATGTTATCTCCACGAGTCGGTTCTCTGTTTAATTGCTCGAGGTAATTTTCGGATAGTGGACTCAGTATAATGTCACTCGATGCTCTGTCCCTACCACCTGTCCTAAACATCTGAGTGTCCCAGTCTATATCTGGTAAATTGAAATCTCCACCTAAGACTATAACATGCTAAGGAAATTTATGTGAAATGTATTCCAAGTTTTCTCTCAGTTGTTCTGCCACTAACGCTGCTGAGTCGGGAGGTCGGTAAAAGGAGCCAATTATTAACCCAGCTCGGTTGTTGAGTGTAACCTCCACCCATAATAATTCGCAGGAACTATCCACTTCTACTTCACTACAGGATAAACTACTACTAACAGCGACGAACACTCCACCACCGGTTGCATGCAATCTATCCTTCCTAAACACCGTCTGTACCTTTGTAAAAATTTCGGCAGAATTTATCTCTGGCTTAAGCCAGCTCTCTGTACCTATAACGATTTCAGCTTCGGTGCTTTCTATCAGCGCTTGAAGTTCCGGTACTTTACCAACGCAGCTTCGACAGTTTACAATTACAATACCGATTGCTGCTTGGTCCCCGCATGTCCTGACTTTGCTCCGCACCCTTTGAGGCTGTTGCCCTTTCTGTACTTGCCCGAGGCCATCTAACCTAAAAAACCGCCCAGTCCACTCCACACAACCCCTGCTACCCGTGTAGCCGCTTGCTGCGTGTAGTGGACTCCTGACCTATCCAGCGGAACCCGAAACCCCACCACCCTATGGCGCAAGTCGAGGAATCTGCAGCCCACATGGTCGCAGAACCGTCTCAGCCTCTGATTCAGACCCTCCACTCGGCTCTGTACCAAAGGTCCGCAGTCAGTCCTGTCGACGATGCTGCAGATGGTGAGCTCTGCTTTCATCCCGCTAGCGAGACTGGCAGTCTTCACCAAATCAGATAGCCGCCGGAAGCCAGAGAGGATTTCCTCCGATCCATAGCGACACACATCATTGGTGCCGACATGAGCGACCACCTGCAGATGGGTGCACCCTGTACCCTTCATGGCATCCGGAAGGACCCTTTCCACATCTGGAATGACTCCCCCCAGTATGCACACGGAGTGCACATTGGTTTTCTTCCCCTCTCTTGCTGCCATTTCCCTAAGGGGCCCCATTACGCGCCTGACGTTGGAGCTCCCAACTACCAGTAAGCCCACCCTCTGCGACCGCCCGGATCTTGCAGACTGAGGGGCAACCTCTGGAACAGGACAAGCAGCCATGTCAGGCCGAAGATCAGTATCAGCCTGAGACAGAGCCTGAAACCGGTTCGTCAGACAAACTGGAGAGGCCTTCCGTTCAGCCCTCCGGAATGTCTTTCGCCCCCTGCCACACCTTGAGACGACCTCCCACTCTACCACAGGTGAGGGATCAGCCTCAATGCGGGCAGTATCCCGGACAACCACAGTCTTAGTCCGATCGGGGGATGCGAGGGACGAGCTGGCCGTCCCCGACAAACCCCCATCCGGACCCCCACAGTGATGCCTATTGGCAACAGCCCCAAGCTGTGTGACCGAAGCCAACACTGCCTGAAGCTGGGAGCGAAGGGATGCCAACTCAGCCTGCATCCGAACACAGCAGTTGCAGTCCCTATCCATGCTAAAAACTGTTTTGCAAAGAACGTCTGAACTAATCTACAGAGAGCGCAAACAAATCGACAAAATTTAAACGGTTATTAAAATACAAGATTGCCTAGTAAATGCAGTAATGCTGCTACTTGCGCACTGCTGACACACTGCTCGGCAGCGGAAGGGGACTACGCGATTTTACACTATTCAGGTACTAAAACGCGATGCTACAACTCTCAAATACTATAATACGCCCGAAATTTATGTATCAAACAATGCAAGTACCAAAAACACGCAAAGAAATTAAGAATTAAACTATGTAAGAAATGAGTGAGCTAGGAGTATACGACTTGCTGCTGCAGCTGCTTATCCAACGGCGGCAGGGAGCACACTGACTGTGACCAACCGACACTGGCCGTTCAAAACAAAAACAAAAGACAAACGACTACGCGAATTTACACTATTCAGGTACTAAAACGCGATGCTACAACTCTCAAATACTATAATACGCCCGAAATTTATGTATCAAACAATGCAAGTACCAAAAACACGCAAAGAAATTAAGAATTAAACTATGTAAGAAATGAGTGAGCTAGGAGTATACGACTTGCTGCTGCAGCTGCTTATCCAACGGCGGCAGTAGTGAGTTACTGGAACGAGAAGCGGTAGGTAACCATGAGAAGGACTCACGCCTCACGGTCTACACGCAGCAAAACAACAAACGTTAACGAACGAATTTCAGAATTACCTTAATTAAATATTAGTTATCAAAGTCCACTTACAGCGTAGCAAATACTAGGAGGGGCCTATGTGGCATAAGAGCTTTAATACGATTATACACCACTGGCCATTAAAATTGCTACACCACGAAGAAATGCAGATGATAAAAGGGTATTTATTGGACAAATGTATTATACTAAAACTGACATGTGATTACATTTTCACACAATTTGGGTGCATAGAGAAATCAGTACCCAGAACAACCACCTCTGGCCGTAATAACGGCCTTGATACGCCTGGGCATTGAGTCAAACAGAGCTTGGATGGCGTGTACAGGTACAGCTGCCCATGCAGCTTCAACACGATACCACAGTTCGTCAAGAGTAGTGACTGGCGTATTGTGACGAGCCAGTTGCTCGGCCACCATTGACCAGACGTTTTCAATTGGTGAGAGATCTGGAGAATGTTCTGGACAGGGCAGCAGTCGAATATTTTCTGTATCCAGAAAGGCCTGTACAGGACCTGCAACATGCGGTCGTGCATTATCCTGCTGAAATGTAGGGTTTCGCAGGGATTGAATGAAGGGTAGAGCCACGGGCCGTAACACATCTGAAATGTAACGTCCACTGATCAAAGTGCCGTCAGTTCGAACAAGAGGTGATGAAGACATGTAACCGATGGCAACCCCATACCATCACGCTGGGTGATACGCCAGTATTGCGATGACGAATACACGCTTCCAATGTGCGTTCACCCTGATGTCGTCAAACACGGCTGCGACCATCATGATGCTGTAAACAGAACCTGGATTCATCCGAAAAAAATTACGTTTTGCCATTCGTGGAACCAGGTTCGGCGTTGAGTACACCATCGCAGGCGCTCCTGTCTGTGTTGCAGCGTCAAGGGTAACCGCAGCCATGGTCTCCGAGCTGATAGTCCATGCTGCTGCAAACGTCGTCGAACTGTTCGTGCAGATGGTTGTTGTCTTTCAAACGTCCCCATCTGTTGACTCATGGATCGAGACGTGGCTGCACGATCCGTTACAGCCATGAGGATAAGATGCCTGTCATCTCGACTGCTAGTGATACGAGACCGTTGGGATCCAGCACGGCGTTCCGTATTACCCTACTGAAACCACCGATTCCATATTCTGTTAACAGTCATTGGATCTCGACCAACGCGAGCAGCAATGTCACGATACGATAAACCGCAATCGCGATAGGCTACAATCCGACCTTTATCAAAGTCGGAAACATGATGGTACGCATTTCTCCTCCTTAGACGAGGCATCACAATAACGTTTCATCAGGCAACGCCGGTCAACTGCTGTTTGTGTATGAGAAATCGGTTGGAATCTTTCCTCATGTTAGCACGTTGTAGGTGTCTCCACCGGCGCCAACCTTGTGTGAATGATCTGGAAAGCTAATCATTTTCATATCACAGCATCGTCTTGCTGTTGGTTAAATTTCTCGTCTGTAGCACGTCATCTTCGTGGTGTACCAATTTTAGTGGCCAGTAGTGTACCATTATACAGAAAACCAGCGAAATCAGTAAAAAGCAACCGACGATTCACGAATATCTATGAAGTTTTACGAAGCACGCAAGACCTCCAGTCGGCGACAGGATGTAATCTGTATCTCTGTACTGGTCGTCTTAACCGCGCTCTCATTTTTTAATAACTTTTTGTGGTTAATTGTTTCAAATACTTCACAATAAACAGCTTTACTGTGCTCACTTACACACTGATCACCCGGACCATTATGACCACCGATCTACTATCGATATAAACCTGCCCGGGTGTGAGCAACGTCACCTGGCGAGAGGTGACAGCCAATAAGATACACACAGGGTGCATGTAATGTCAGTGAGCATGCTGTCAGTGTGTAGAATGTGGAAGGGGACCGATCTATCTGAGTTTGACCGAGGGCAGATTATGATGGCTCGGAGGCTCAGCATGAGCATTTCGGAAACTTGACGACCTGCCGGGTGCTCGAGGAGTGCTGTGGTGAGTGTCTTCAACACCAATGCGAAACCACGTACAGACGTGAGTGGACATGTGGCTGCTCCTTCAGCAAGGTCCGAGCAGGCACACGGGGGGAGGGGTTTATTAGTTATTGGGAGCTCCAACGTTAGGTGGGTGACGGAGCCCCTTAGGGAAATAGCGGAAAGGTTGGGGAAGAAGGCCAGTGTTCACTCTGTTTGCTTGGGGGGGTCTCATCCGAGACGTGGAGGACGCCCTGCCGGCGGCGATAGAGAGCACTGGGTGCACCCGACTGCAAATTGTTGCTCGTGTCGGCCCCAATGACTCCTGCCGTCTGGGTTCAGAGGTCATCCTCAGTTCGTACAGGCGGTTGGCGGAATTGGTGAAGGCGGAAAGCCTCGCTCGCGGAGTGGAATCAGAGCTAACTACACTCCTGGAAATTGAAATAAGAACACCGTGAATTCATTGTCCCAGGAAGGGGAAACTTTATTGACACATTCCTGGGGTCAGATACATCACGTGATCACACTGACAGAACCACAGGCACATAGACACAGGCAACAGAGCATGCACAATGTCGGCACTAGTACAGTGTATATCCGCCTTTCGCAGCAATGCAGGCTGCTATTCTCCCATGGAGACGATCGTAGAGATGCTGGATGTAGTCCTGTGGAACGGCTTGCCATGCCATTTCCACCTGGCGCCTCAGTTGGACCAGCGTTCGTGCTGGACGTGCAGACCGCGTGAGACGACGCTTCATCCAGTCCCAAACATGCTCAATGGGGGACAGATCCGGAGATCTTGCTGGCCAGGGTAGTTGACTCACACCTTCTAGAGCACGTTGGGTGGCACGGGATACATGCGGACGTGCATTGTCCTGTTGGAACAGCAAGTTCCCTTGCCGGTCTAGGAATGGTAGAACGATGGGTCCGATGACGGTTTGGATGTACCGTGCACTATTCAGTGTCCCCTCGACGATCACCAGTGGTGTACGGCCAGTGTAGGAGATCGCTCCCCACACCATGATGCCGGGTGTTGGCCCTGTGTGCCTCGGTCGTATGCAGTCCTGATTGTGGCGCTCACCTGCACGGCGCCAAACACGCATACGACCATCATTGGCACCAAGGCAGAAGCGACTCTCATCGCTGAAGACGACACGTCTCCATTCGTCCCTCCATTCACGCCTGTCGCGACACCACTGGAGGCGGGCTGCACGATGTTGGGGCGTGAGCGGAAGACGGCCTAACGGTGTGCGGGACCGTAGCCCAGCTTCATGGAGACGGTTGCGAATGGTCCTCGCCGATACCCCAGGAGCAACAGTGTCCCTAATTTGCTGGGAAGTGGCGGTGCGGTCCCCTACGGCACTGCGTAGGATCCTACGGTCTTGGCGTGCATCCGTGCGTCGCTGCGGTCCGGTCCCAGGTCGACGGGCACGTGCACCTTCCGCCGACCACTGGCGACAACATCGATGTACTGTGGAGACCTCACGCCCCACGTGTTGAGCAATTCGGCCGTACGTCCACCCGGCCTCCCGCATGCCCACTATACGCCCTCGCTCAAAGTCCGTCAACTGCACATACGGTTCACGTCCACGCTGTCGCGGCATGCTACCAGTGTTAAAGACTGCGATGGAGCTCCGTATGCCACGGCAAACTGGCTGACACTGACGGCGGCGGTGCACAAATGCTGTGCAGCTAGCGCCATTCGACGGCCAACACCGCGGTTCCTGGTGTGTCCGCTGTGCCGTGCGTGTGATCATTGCTTGTACAACCCTCTCGCAGTGTCCGGAGCAAGTATGGTGGGTCTGACACACCGGTGTCAATGTGTTCTTTTTTCCATTTCCAGGAGTGTATTTGTAGTATCGTTCCCAGAACCGATCGCGGTCCTATGGTTTGTAGCCGAGTGGAAGGCTTAAACCAGAGGCTCAGACGATTCGGCGGAGATCTGGGGTGCAAATTTCTCGACCTTGGGTGGAGAAATCTAGGGTCCCCCTGAATAGGTCAGGCGTGCACTACACGCCGGACGCGACTATAAGGGTAGCGGAGTACGTGTGGAGTGCACACGGGGGTTTTTTAGGTTAGAGAATTCCCTCCCTAGGCCCGACAAGACGCCTCCTGAGACGCGGCAAGGTAGGAGTAGGCAAAATGCAACAGGGAATAACAATATTAATGTGCTAATAGTAAACTGCAGGAGCGTCTATAGAAAGGTCCCAGAACTGCTCTCATTAATAAACGGTCACAACGCTCGTATAGTACTAGGGACAGAAAGTTGGCTGAAACCAGACGTAAACAGTAATGAAATCCTAAACTCAGATTGGAATGTATACCGCAGAGACAGGCTGGACAGTGAAGGGGGAGGCGTGTTTATAGCGATAAGAAGTGCAATAGTATCGAAGGAAATTGCAGAGATCCGAAATGTGAAATAATTTGGGTGAAGGTCACGGTTAAAGCAGTCTCAGACATGGTAATTGGATGTCTTTATAGGCCCCCTGGCTCAGCAGCTGTTGTGGATGAGCACCTGAAGGATAATTTGGAAAATATTTCGAGTAGATTTCCCCACCACGTTCTAGTTCTGGGTGGAGATTTTAATTTGCCGGATATAGACTGGGAGACTCAAACGTTCATAACGGGTGGCAGGGACAAAGAATCCAGTGAAATTTTTTAAAGTGCTTTATCTGAAAACTACCTTGAGCAGTTAAACAGAGAACCGACATATTAGACCTTCTGGTGACAAACAGACCCGAACTATTTGAAACAGTTAACGCAGAACAGGGAATCAGCGATCATAAAGCGGTTACGGCATCGATGATTTCAGCCGTAAATAGAAATATTAAAAAAGGTAGGAAGATTTTTCTGTTTAGAAAAGTGACAAAAAGCAGATTACAGAGTACCTGACGGCTCAACACAAAAGTTTTGTCTCAAGTACAGATAGTGTTAACGATCAGTGGACAAAGTTCAAAACCATCGTACAATATGCGTTAGATAAGTATGTGCCAAGCAAGATCGTAAGAGATGGAAAAGAGCCACCGTGGTACAACAACCGAGTTAGAAAACTGCTGCGGAAGCAAAGGGAGCTTAACAGCAAACATAAACATAGCCAAAGCCTTGCAGACAAACAAAAATTACGCGAAGCGAAATGTAGTGTGAGGAGGGCTATGCGAGAGGCGTTCAATGAATTCGAAAGTAAAGTTCTATGTACTGACTTGGCAGAAAATCTTAAGAAATTTTGGTCTTATGTCAAAGCAGTAGGTGGATCAAAACAAAATGTCCAGACACTCTGTGACCAAAATGGTACTGAAACAGAAGATGACAGACTAAAGGCCGAAATACTAAATGCCTTTTTCCAAAGCTGTTTCACAGGGGAAGACTGCACTGTAGTTCCTTCTCTAGATTGTCGTACAGATGACAAAATGGTAGATATAGAAACAGACGACAGAGGGATGGAGAAACAATTAAAATCGCTCAAAAGAGGAAAGGCCGCTGGACCTGATGGGATACCAGTTCGATTTTACACAGAGTACGCCAAGGAACTTGCCCCCCTTCTTGCAGCGGTGTACCGTAGGTCTCTAGAAGAGCGTAGCGTTCCAAAGGATGGGAAAAGGGCACAGGTCATCCCCGTTTTCAAGAAGGGACGTCGAACAGATGTGCAGAACTATAGACCTATATCTCTAACGTCGATCAGTTGTAGAATTTTGGAACACGTATTATGTTCGAGTATAGTGACTTTTCAGAAATCTACTCTGTAGGAATCAGCATGGGTTTCGAAAAAGACGGTCGTGTGAAACTCAGCTCGCGCTATTCGTCCACGAGACTCAGAGGGCCATAGACACGGGTTCACAGGTAGATGCCGTGTTTCTTGACTTCCGCAAGGCGTTCGATACAGTTCCCCACAGTCGTTTGGTGAACAAAGTAAGAGCATATGGACTATCAGACCAATTGTGTGATTGGATTGAAGAGTTCCTAGATAACAGAACGCAGCATGTCATTCTCAATGGAGAGAAGTCTTCCGAAGTGAGAGTGATATCAGGTGTGCCGCAGGGGAGTGTCATAGGACCGTTGCTATTCATAATATACATAAATGACCCTGTGGATGACATCGGAAGTTCACTGAGGCTTTTTGCGGATGATGCTGTGGTGTATCGAGAGGTTGTAACAATGGAAAATTGTACTGAAATACAGGAGGATCTGCAGCGAATTGACGCATGGTGCAGGGAATGGCAATTGAATCTTAATGTAGACAATTGTAATGTGCTGCGAATACATAGAAAGATAGATCCCTTATCATTTAGCTACAAAATAGCAGGTCAGCAACTGGAAGCAGTTAATTCCATAAATTATCTGGCAGTACGCATTAGGAGTGATTTAAAATGGAATGATCATATAAAGTTGATCGTCGGTAAAGCAGATGCCAGACTGAGATTCATTGGAAGAATCCGAAGGAAATGCAATCCGAAAACAAAGGAAGTAGGTTACAGTACGCTTGTTCGCCCACTGCTTGAATACTGCTCAGCAGTGTGGGATCCGTACCAGATAGGGTTGATAGAAGAGATAGAGAAGATCCAACGGAGAGCAGCGCGCTTCGTTACAGGATCATTTAGTAATCGCGAAAGCGTTACGGAGATGATAGATAAACTCCAGTGGAAGACTCTGCAGGAGAGACGCTCAGTAGCTCGGTACGGGCTTTTGTTGAAGTTTCTAGAACATACCTTCACCGAAGAGTCAAGCAGTATATTGCTCCCTCCTACGTATATCTCGCGAAGAGACCATGAGGATAAAATCAGAGAGATTAGAGCCCACACGGAAGCATACCGACAATCCTTCTTTCCACGAACAATACAAGACTAGAATAGAAGGGAGAACCGATAGAGGTACTAAGGGTACCCTCCGCCACACACCGTCAGGTGGCTTGCGGAGTACGGATGTAGATGTAGATGTAGATGTAGGTTGGGCGGCCACCCCTCGTTGCAGATGTCTGACTTAATAGGTTGGTCAGATTAGTAAAACAGGACAGGCGGTGAACTGTGACGGAATAACATCAGACTTTAATGCTGGGCAGAGTACAAGTGTGTCTGAACACACAGTGCACCGAACACTCCTAACGATGGGCCTCCGCAGCTGACAACCCATTCATGCGCCAATGTTAGCACCACGACTTCGGCAACTGCAACTGAAATGGGCGCCTGACCATCGGTGCAGTAGCAGAGCGTCGCATGGTCTGATGTATTCCGATACATGATGCAAATGGTGGTCGGGGGGGGGGGGAGGGGGGGGGGCACGAATCCGTTGTCTTCCAGGGGAACAGCCCCTCGACACGTGTACTGCAGGACGGAGATAAGCTGTCGACGGCTCCATTATGCTCTGGGGAATATTCACGTGTGCATCCATGGGTCCAGTGGAGCCCGGGCGAAGCACCATGACGACCGAGAAGTACCCCACACTAATTGCAGACCACGTACACCCCTTCATGACGGCCTAATTTTTCGGCGGCAGAGGCGTTTTTCAACAAGATAATGCACCGTGTCACAGGAATGCGATGGAGTGGTTCGAGGAGCACAGTGGCGAGTTCAAAATGATGTGCTGGGCCCACAACTCGCCTGATCACATGTGGGATGTGATTGAACATGACTTCATAGCTCATCGTCTCCCTCCCGGAATTTACGGGAATTAGGTGACTTGTGGGTGTAGATGCAGTGCCACCTCCGTCCAGCGACCTACCATGGCCTCATTGCTTCTATACCACGACGCGTCGCCGCTGTTATCCATGCCAAAGATGGACATACCGCCTATTAGCTAGGTGATCATGACGTTTTGGCTGATCAGTGTAAAGGCACCATTTTGGATCACAGGACTAATTTCTAATAGATTAGCTACACGCACTCCTGATGACAATCACAGACCGGTCTCTTGCATTTGAGAAAGGATCCAGTGTGCTTGCTGGAAAATTAGCTCCGAGGGACAACATCAGTGAGAGATTCACAGAAAACAGGTAGCAGGAAATCAACGCGCCGATTCGTGAAGGGAATCCACGAAAGGTTTAGCTTCACTTGCACAGTCTCGAGAGACAAGGCATGGCCGGTTATACTGCACGACATTTTTCTATGGAGAACTGGCAAAACTGAGAAATTTTTAAGGAGGTTTAGTACCACGGGGGGTCTCGCAAATTGTATTTCTTCCTCAGAAAACTTTTTAAAAACCCGGTGAGAATGGTCAAAGACAGTGTTGCTGTACCATAGTGCGATGGCCTTCGCCGCGGCCCGACAGAAGGTGCTTGAGGATTTAACGTCGCACGGCGGAGGGAGAGAGACAAACAAAGAGAGATATTATGCTGGAAACAATTTTATCTTTACTTTTTGACCGGAAAAGAATAATAGATTGTGTGAGCATAAGTGAGCCCTTAGAATTAACGCAGGGAAGATGTCGGGAAAATATTCAAATTAGCCCACCTTAAGCCACAGCAAGCTCAGAAAATGTTAAATTTTTGGGATCGATTCCCTGATGTTTTGGCACGCCTCCATCGTGCGCATCTGGTGAATAACTTCCTTCAGGATAACGCATTCGCTCGACTAGAGTGGCCAGCATGTTCTCCAGACATGAACCCTATCGGGCATGCCTGGGATAGATTGAAAAGGGCTGTTTATGCACCGCGTGTCCCACCAATCACTCTGAGGGATCTACGCCAAATCACCATTGAAGAGTGGAACAATCTGGACTAACAGTGCCTTGATGAATTTGTGGATAGTACGCCACGACGAATACAGGCATGCGTCAATGCATGAGGACGTGCTACTGGGTATTAGTGGTAACGGTGTGTACAGCAATCTGGACCACCACCTCTGAAGGTCTCGCTGTATGGTGGTACAACATGCAATGTGTGGTTTTCCTGAGCAATAAAAAGGGCGGAAGTGATGTTCATGTTGATCTCTATTCCAATTTTCTGTAGAGGTTCCGGAACTCTCGGAACCGAGGTATGCAAAACTTTTTTTGGTGTGTGTATTACGTTTTGATGTGGGCGATACGCTCCTCAAATCGCCTGGGCAGACATGGAAACAAGGAACAACAACAACAAGACGCTGAACGGAGACCGATATAGAAGCAGCAGGGCACAAACACGCGCAGGAAGCGAACCCGTCACAATTATCACAGCGGAGAGGAAGACCAGTCTTTAAGAATGGCGCGTGGTCGCGGAAGCGACGCAACGAACTCGAAGGCTTCAAATGGCTCTGAGCACTATGGGACTCAACTTCTGAGGTCATTAGTCCCCTAGAACTTAGAACTAATTAAACCTAACTAACCTAAGGACATCACAAACATCCATGCCCGAGGCAGGAACTCGAAGGAGTTCACCGAGCATGCAAAGCCGCTGTGCGACGACGAGCAGTGGAAAACTTGGAGCTGCAAGGAGATGTGTTGCAGTGGTTCAATATTGTTTTATTTTTACTTCACAATAGGGCTATTTTCTTTTTAATTTCTTAAGATGAACGCTTAAAGTTGTCTCAGGCTATAGATACTGCGATAGTGAACAGCTCAACAGGCAGTTCAGTTGAAGCGGATTGGTCATCTTTGAAAACGGCAATCACAGAAGCTGGAAAGAAGAACATAGATACAAGGAAGATAACTGCGAAGAATCCATGGGCAATAGGAGAGATCCTTCAGGTGATCGGCAAAAGAAGGAAGTACAAAAAATTTCAGGAAAAGTCAGAAAACAAATCACTTAGGAATGAAATAAATGCGAAGTGCAGGGAAGCTATGGCGAAATCGCTGCATGAAAAATTCCAAGAAATCGAAAAACAAATGATTGTCTGAATAACTGACGCAGCACACAGGAACTCAAAACAACCTTCAGTGGAATGAAAAGAAGGGCGGTAACGAGGAAATTCCATTTTTAACTGCAGAAGAGAGAGCAGATAGGTGGAAACAGTACATTGATGGCCTGTATGAGAGGGAGGACTTGTAACATAAAGTAATAGGAGGAACTGCAACCGAATTTAAAACAGCTTTAGCAGACTTAAGATCAAAGAAGGCGGAAGGGATAGACAACATTCCATAAGAATTTCTAAACTCATTGGGGCAATCGGCATCAAAACGACTATTCACGTTGTCATATAGACTATATGAGACATATCGTCAGGGTTTCGGGAAAAAAATCATCTACACAATTTCGAAAATTACAAAAACCGACAAGTGCGAGAATTATCACACAATTATCTTGACACCACATGCTTCCAACTTGCTGACAAGAATAATATACAGCAGAACGGAAAAGGAAACTGAGGATGCATTGGACGACGATCAGTTTGGCTTTAGGAAAGGAAAAGACACCAGACAGGCAACTCTGACTTTGCGGTTAATAATGGAAGCAAAACTCAATTTAAATCGAGACGTTTATTGCGTTAGTCGGTCCGCAAAAAGCGTTCGACAATGTCAAATGGTAAATGGTGGAAGCTGGTCGAAATTAAAAAATAAATAAAATAGGTGTAAGCTACAGGGAAAGACAGCTAATATACAATATGTACAAGAACCAAAAGGGAACAGTAAGAGTGGATGAACGAAGCGTTCGGACTAAAAAATGTGTAAGACAGAGATGAAGCCTTTCGCCCCTAAGTTCAATCTATACATCGAAGAAACAGTGAGGGAAATAAAAGAAAGATTCAAGAGTGGAATTAAAATGCAAGGTGAAAGGATACCAATGAAAAGATTCGCTGATGAAAATGTTATCCTCACTGAAATAGAAGAAAGATTAGGATATCCTGAATGGAATAAACAGTCTAATGAGTACAGGGTACGAATTGAGAGTAAATCGAAGAAAGACGAAGCAATGAGAAATAGCAGACATGAGAACGGAGAGAAATTTCACATCACGACTGGAATCAAGACATAGACGAAGTTAAGGAATTCTTTTACCTAGACAGCAAACTAACCCATGACAGACAACGAAGACATAAAAAGCAGACTAGCATTGGCAAAAATGGGTTTCCTTGCAGAGAGAAGTCTATAAGTATCAAGAGGAAGAAATTTCTGAGAATTTACGTTTGTAGCACAGCATTGTATGGTAAAGAAACATGGACTGTGGGAAAACTGTAACGAAGAGAATCGAAGCATTAGAGATGTGGTGCTACAGAAGAATGTTGAAAATTAGGTGGACAGACTTGATAGGGAATGAGGAGGTTCTCTAGAAAATCGGCGAGGAAAGACATGTATGGGAGACACTGGGAAGAAGAAGGTACGTGATGGTGGGTCATCTATTAAGACATCTGGCAACAACTTCCATGGTACTATAGGAAGCTGTAGAGGACAAAAACTGTAAGCGAAGACAGAGATTGGAATACACGCAGAAAGTCATTAAGGATACAAGTTGCAAGTGTTACTCTGAAAGGAAAATGTTGGTACAAGAGAGGAATTCTTGGAGCGCCGTATCAAACGTCAGAACGCTGATGACTGAGGGGGAAAAAAAGAAAAAAAAAGAAAAATACTTATTCATTCGTTCCTTCTATAGAATCTAAGGTTCACATGATTTGTGGACGCTGAAAGAAGTATATGAGCAATTTACATCGTCTTCATAACTACTGTATCACACTAATCTTCAAATAATTCTCCCGTTGTGTTGCTGCCACGTCTTATAAAAAAATTCATTTACAGTATTTGTCACTTTGGGGTAACTTAGCCTATACACGTGTTAAATAGTTTAGTCGTTAAGGTCACCATTGTCTGCAGCCTAAATTATGAGCCAAAAGAGCAGAGAGACTGACACGTGTGGAGTGGGCAGAGAAGGAAGCGCACAGGTTTGCATTAGCACGGTGAGGCGTTGCTGCGGGCAGTACCCGGTCTGCGGAAACCCGGCTCAAAGCGGTGTCGCGACGTACAGTACAGTAGCTCAGCTGTCAGCTGGCCGTTCCCAGAAGGACTCTGGCCGCAGGGAAAGCCGAGTGGGTAGCCTCCGCCTGCGTACTAAGGGCAGCGCCACGTAACGCCCGGCTGCCAGCAAGGCCCACTCACCGCTTCCGCCAGCACGCAAAAACCCCGAAGAGGTGACGCAGTTAACCCCGTACTTTCACATGACTCTGTTGTGTCATTCCACTCTCAGAGTCGCTGTCAAGAAAGAGATTACCACAAGGCTCAATTTTAGGTCCAGTGTTTTTATTCTACATCAGATACTACTGAAGCTAGGGAAATGCATAGTGAGTGGGTAGGTACTACGATTAAAAAATTAGTACACAGGAACAGCGATGTATTATCAACTCAATTACCAGAACGATCTTCACAATTGGAAAAAACAATTCAATGGTGGGAGGACTGGTGGCTAGCGACTAAGGCAGTTAAAGCCAAGGCCCACAACATCAAGAAATACGTTTCTTGAAATACACGAAAAAAAATCGCCGTACAGTCGTGGGATCAAAAACTAAACACCAAAATAATTTAAAGCACTAGACAGTATCAGCAAGAATTAATTGCCACATGGCGGTACTTGTTAACAGACAATTACAGGTCAAGAACATCAACTGGTCTAACCAATAACCAAGCAATTGCACAATAGCTTAAGGCCCAATGAGAAATGCCTAACACAGCAATGCCAAATAAATTTAAAGGATTAAGCAGTCACAGCAAAATTTGTTAACAGACAGTTACAGGTAATGAAATCAATAACTGCACTTAACAGTTGCGCAAACGGCTTAAGGCCAAATGAAAAATGCCTACCATGATGCAGTCAGAATAATTTGAAGCTTCAATTTTACATACGAGTTGCATTAAAGAATGTGATGCCTCGGCCAGTTTACGACACTACAGACTAGTCACAAATGAATAAAATTCCACTACACAGAAGTTTTTTTACTCATCAGTCATCTGACTGGTTTTAAGCGGCCCACCACGAATTCCCCTTCCTAGCGCTAACCTCTCCATCTCAGAGTATCACTTGCAACCTCAGTTACTTGCACCATGTATTCCAATCTCTGTCTTCCCCTACATTTTTGCCTTCTACAGCTCTCTCTAGTATGAGGAAGGCTATTCCCCGATGTCTTATCTATGTCCTGTCATCCTGTCCCTTCTTCTTATTAGTGTTTTCCATATTTTTATTTCTTTACGGACTCTGCGAAAAACCTCTTCATTCCTTAGCTTATCAGTCCACATGATTTTCAACATCTTTCTGCAGCACCACATCTCAAACGCTTTTATTTCCTTCAAATCCGGTTTTCCCACCGTCCGTGACTCACTTCCATTTAATGCTGTGCACACATTTCATTCTCAAATGAACACCTACATTTGATACCAGTCAACTTCTCTTGGCCAGGAATGCCCTCTTTTTCTGTCTTAGTCTAATTTTTATGTCCTCCTTGGTTCGTCCGTCAAGGTTAGTTCTTCAAAGTTAACAAATTCCTTAACTTCTTCTACTTCGGGACCACCAATTTTGACAAGTTTCTCGCTACTCTGATTTCTGCTACTTCTCATAACCTTTGCCTTTTTATGGTTTATTCTCAGCCCATATTCCTGTATTCCTTTTAATAGATCCTGTAATTCTTCTTCACCTTCACTGATTCTGGTAATGTCATGAGCAGATCATATCGTTGATATCCTTTCACTCTTAATTTTAATCCAACTCAGGAACCTTTCTTTTATTTCCGACATTGAACAGCAGAGGCGAAAGATTACATCCTTGTGTTGCACCCATTTTTATTCGAGCATTTCATTCTCTAAGTTCTTAAACATGTTGTATATTACTCATCTTTCCCTATCGCTTTTAGCAATTATATACAACCGCTCGCTCACAGAAAGATCCGTACCTAAAGACTGGAAAATTGCTCAAGTCCGTTAAATTACAGGCCCATATCACTAACGTCGATTTGCAGTAGGGTTTTGGAACATATACTGTATTCGAACATTATGACGTACCTCGAAGAAAACGATTTATTGACACTTTGTCAACACGAATTCAGAAAATATCGCTATTGAGAAACACAACTAGCTCTTTATACTCATTAAGTAATGAGTGCTATCGACAGAGGTTGTCAAATTGATTCCATATTTTTAGATGTCCGGAAAGCTTTCGACACCGTTCCTCACAAGCGTCTTCTAACCAAACCTATAGAATATCACCTCAGCTGTGCGACTGGATTCGTGATTTCCTGTCAGAAAGGTCACAGTTCGTAATAATAGACGGAAAGTCATCGAGTAAAATACAAATAATATCCGCCGTTCCCCAAGGAAGTGTTATAGGTTCTCTATTATTCCTCATCTATAATAACGACATAGGAGACAATTTAGCCGCCTTAGACTGCTTGCAGATTATGCTGTCATTTACCGTTTTGTAAAGTCATCATATGACCAAAACGAATTGCAAAATGAATTAGATCAGATATCTGTATGGTGCGAAAAGTGGCAATTTACCCTCAATAAAGAAAGGTGTGAAGTTATTCACATGAGTATTAAAAGAAATCCGCTAAATTTCGATTACGTGACAAGTCACACAAATCTGAAGACTGTAAATTCAACTAGATACTTAGGGATTACAATTACAAGCACTCTAAATTAGGACGACCACATAGATAATGTTGTGGGTAGAGCCAACCAAAGACTGCGGTGATTCATTGGCAGAACACTTGGAGACAGTGCAACAGGGGGACTGTAAGGTGACATCGCAAACGTTCGAAGAAGTGCAGCTCGTTTTGTATTATCGCGAAATAGAGGAGATAGTGCCACAGACATGATACGTGAATTGGAGTGGCAATCTTTAAAACAAAGACTTTTTCGTTGCGACGGGATCTTCTAATGAAATTTCGATCACCAGTTTTCTCCTCCGATTGCGGAAACATTCTGTTGGCACCTACCTACATAAGGGAAATGATCACCTCGATAAAATAAGAGAAATCAGGGCTCGCACAGAAAAATTTAAGTGTTCGTTTCCCCCGCGCGCCGTTTGAGAGTGGAATGGCGGAGAGACAGCTTGAACGTGGTTCATTGAACCCGCTGCCATATACTTTATCGTGAATAGCAGAGTAATCACGTAGCTGTAGGTGTAGATGTAGATCGCTTACTCCTATGTGCTCAGAATTTCGAACTTCTTGCACCATTTTACTTTGTCGAACGCTTTTTCCAGATCCACAAATTTTATGAACGTGTTTTCATTTTTCTTCAGTTTGCTTCAATCATCAGTCGCCAAGTCAGAACTACCGTCTGGTACCTTTACCTTTCCTAAAGACAGACTGATCGTCTTTTAACAGACCGTCGATTTTCTTTTTTTTTTTTTTTTTTTCGTTTTCCTGTATGTTATTCTTGTCAGCAAGTTGGATGCATGAGCTGTTAAGCTGATTGGGCGATAATTATCCCAGTTGTCAGCTCTTGATATCTTCAGAATTGATGTGGATGATGTTTTTCCGGAAATCGGATGGCATATCGCTGTTATCGTGTATTCTACACTCCAACTTAAATAGTGGTTTAGTTGCCACTCCCTCCTGTGATTTCAGAAATTACAACGGAATGTTATCTATCCCTTGTGTGTTATTTGATCTCAAGTCTTCCAGAGCACTTTTCAATTCTGACTAATACTGAATACCCTTTGTCTTCCAGGTCGACTCCAGTTTCAGTTTCTATCGCGTCGTCAGACAAGTTCTCTCCCTCATACAGGCCTTCAATATACTCTTTCCATCCATGTGCTCTCTCCTCTTCGTATAACACTGGCATTTCCACTGCACTTTTAAAGTTACCACCATTGCTTTTAACTTCACACCGAACACTGTTTTCATTTTTCAGTCCACTGAGTCTGTCCTTTCGATGATCGTTTCTTTTCCGCTTTCTTCACATTTTGCCTGCCGCCATTTCGCTTTGGCTTCCCTGCGCTCCCTATTTATTTCATTCCTAAGTGACTTATTTCTTTATTCCTGAGTTTCCTTGAACATTTTTGTAGTTCCTTTTTTCATCTAATACCTGAAGTATTACTTCTATTGTCCATGGGTTACTTCACTGTAACTATGTTTGTTCAACATCTGTGATTGATCTTTTAGAATGTCCACTCCTCTTCAATCGAGCTGCCTGCTCTGGTATTCCTTGTAGCAGTATCCATATCCTTAGCGAACTTCGAAAGCATCTCGCAATAACTCTGTACCTCAGTGTCCCACTTCCTTTCACAATGATTGTTCCGGATGACTCTGTTAAACTACAGTCTACTCTTCATCATTAATTAATTGTCATTTGTATCCGTATCTGCTTCTGGGTATGCCTTACAATTCAATATCTGAGCCGGCCGAAGTGGCCGTGCGGTTAAAGGCGCTGCAGTCTGGAACCGCAAGACCGCTACGGTCGCAGGTTCGAATCCTGCCTCGGGCATGGATGTTTGTGATGTCCTTAGGTTAGTTAGGTTTAACTAGTTCTAAGTTCTAGGGGACTAATGACCTCAGCAGTTGAGTCCCATAGTGCTCAGAGCCATTTCAATATCTGATTTCGAAATCTCTATCTGACCATGACGAAATCCAGCTGGAATCTTCCCATGTCTCCAGGTCTTTTACAAGTATACCTACGTCTCTTGTGATTCTTGAACAGAATATTCGCTATTACCATCTGAAATTTATTGCAGGATTCTATTAGTCTTTCGCCTCTCCCATTCCAAGCGCCAAGACCACATTCTCCTGTGACTCTTTGTTCTATTTCTTCCCCTAGAGCAGTGATACATTTCTCCACGAGTATTAGATTTTCATCTCCCTTTACACAGTGAACTACCCGTTCAGTATCCTCATGCACTTTATCTCTTTGTCTTCTGCTGGTGACGTCGGTATGTGTAACCGAACAATCGTTGTCAGCGTTGGTTTGCTGTCGAATCTGACGAGAACAATTGCAAGGTACCCCTTATTTGCATATAAGAGATCATTTTACTTTATTTCCAGTTTTGCTGTTTCACACACGAGAAGTGAATGTATCAGCGCTGCAGTGCGTGCGGAGTATGGCGCCACCAGTAGGTTCCCACGCTCGCTATCAGAGGTTGTTAACCACCTGACCCTTTCAGAGCCAATGGGATGAGGTGCCGATGAAGAAATCGCTTGTGACGTCAGCAAAAGGATAGAGGGAAAGTACATTTAATCTGGCGCGAATTAAGAAATTGTTATTAATAAATATTTGCTAACAAAAGTTGTCTTTTACCACTCAGACATTTGGAGGAGTCTACGGGTGATGAATACTATTTTTCAGTAATTTTATAATGTCAGAAAACGTTGATATTAATGAATAAATGAAGAACTTTGGCTTAACCGATGATGTACGAACTTATACGAACTATGCCGATTGTACGCTCGCCGGCCGCGGTGGCCGTGCGGTTCTGGCGCTGCAGTACGGAACCGCGGGGCTGCTACGGTCGCAGGTTCGAATCCTGCCTCGGGCATGGGTGTGTGTTATGTCCTTAGGTTAGTTAGGTTTAAGTAGTTCTAAGTTCTAGGGGACTTATGACCTAAGATGTTGAGTCCCATAGTGCTCAGAGCCATTTGAACCATTGTACGCTCAAGTTGCAAACTGTGCACCGTAGTTTGTAGTCATCGATAGAATGCCTTTCGATCTAGTCATGCGGCAAACCATCCTCTCGTGCCGTTAATAGTTAGCTTATAATAGGCGGTAAAAAGTTCATTTTACAGTGTTTCTTAAAGAAACGCACCATAATTGTATCCTGTGACAAAAATTATTTGCGCAAAAAGCTCCTTTCCGCTTCATTACGTGTACATTGGCAGTAGTATTGAACTATTAGAAGTTGGCGCTGCTACGGCTCTGCAAGTGAATATAAAACTACAAGGGCATCTCCACATAACAAGTAGGAAGAATTCCTACGCCGCGGCTAACTACATCAGTTCAAGGACGGGCTGGGTTAATTATAGCAAAACTCGGGTGGGAAAGAGTGGACATTTATACTGTACGCCCCTTATATCACCAATTAAGGACTTACCGGCTAAGCTGAGACATTTCTCGAGGTCTAGTGTGAGTGGGGATTCTTGCATAATCCTATAACTTAACTGTTCACAGTAGCTCATTCTCCGTCCTACTTTCCTATTGATAACGAATCGCCGCCCTGTGTGGCCGTGCGGTTGTAGGTGCTTCAGTCGGGAACCGCGTGACCGCTACGGTCGCAGGTTCGAATTCTGCCTCGGGCATGGATGTGTGTGATATCCTTAGGTTAGTTAGGTTTAAATAGTTCTAAGTTCTAGGGGACTGATGACCTGCGATGTTGAGTCCCATAGTGCTCAGAGACATTTTTTGATTACGAATCCTCCTCCCGTTGTACCATTTTCTGCTGCTGTTAATATTAGCCTGAATTTTTCTGACCAGAAATCCTTATTTTCTTTCCACTTCACTTCACTGACCCGCAGTACATCTAGATTGACCCTATGAATTTCCCTTTTTAGATTTTCTAGCTTTCCTACTGTGTTAAAATTCCTGACACTCCAAGATCCGACTTGTAAATGCTATCCCTTCGTTCGTTATTCCATCTTTCTCTTGAGTGGTCATCTGCCCACCCAACCCCCAACCCCCCACTGGCAGGCCCATCTCCAAGATCCCAATGGGAGACTAGTCCCGGATGTTCTGACGATGAAGAGATCATCGCGGCACCTTCCAATTACGGGTCACATGTCCTGTGCATACACATTATGTGTCTTTAATACAGTGGCTTCCATTGCCTTCCGCATCCTCATGCGGTTGATCACCGCTGATTCTTCCACCTTTTAGATGCAGTTTCCGATTCCAAGGGCAAGAGAGTGCTCTGCACCTCTGTCCGATCCTCCATCCTCTTTCACAAGGCCATTGAGAGAACAAGGGTGTTTCTTACTCTGGTGCCGATGTTTTTCATAAGAAATTTAAGCAGTGGCTTGGCGAGACCAAAGACGTTTTGATTTCTGATCAAAGACGCTACCCCTGTGTCAAAATCAAATTTCGTTAAGTATTACTGAGTGCCAAGAACAAAAACATTTCTGAACACAAACAGATTGGTAATTTTTGAAAATAAGATCACAGTAAAATAAATGTCGTGTGACTAGGGCCTCCCTTCGGGTAGACCGTTCGCCGGGTGCAAGTCTTTCGATTTGACGCCACTTCGGCGACTTGCGCGTCGATGGGAATGAAATGAGGATGATTAGGACAACACAACACCCAGTCCCTGGGCGGAGAATATCTCCGACCCAGCCGGGAATCGAACCCGGGCCCTTAGGATTGTTATTATGTCGCGCTGACCACGCAGCTACAGGGGCGGACAAGGTCACAGTGAGAAGTGATGATGATGAATTAGAAACTGATTGAAATTGCTGCTGGATCGGAACCTCTGAAACTTACCCTCTGCAGCCAATGTGTGGTGATGCGGAGTCTGCAACTTGCGGAAGCCACTGTGCGATACATGGTGGAGGGTACTTAGTACTACTGCCGGGTGTTCCATTTCCTGTCACTCACAAACGAATCGAAGGCAAAACGACGATTTGTATGTTTCCGTACGAGTCCCGATTTCTCTTGTCTTCGCAGTCTTAACGCGAGATGTATGTTCGTAGCAGTTGAATCGTTCTACAATCAGTTGCAAATGCCGTTTCTTTGGCGTTCGAATTACGTAATAAATCTATCAGCGTTCCTCTGAATTGCTTTGATGTACTCCTTTAATGTCATCTTGTAAGGATCCCAAACACTCGGGCAGTAGTGAAAAATGGGTGTTCTCTATGTGGTCTCGTTTAGAGATGCTGGTTTCCTAGAATTCTCCAAGTAAAATGTAATCAACCATCAGTCTTTCCTAAAGCTGTCCTTATGTAATCGATCAATTTCGTTGCGGGTTTGCAATGCTTTGCCTAGACGTTTTACAGACGCCATTGTATCAAACAGCACACCACTGACACTGTATCCGAAAATAATACAACTTTTTTCCAACTCACATACATTAACTTTCATTAGATGCTACCATTTATCATTCCATATAGTCTTTCTTATTATTGCCCACTTATCTTTGCAATCTCCACAAACCCGCTACACGTTTTATGGGGCAAACAATGTAACTCGATCAAGAAAAGTTGCTAAAAATTGACTGTGTAATATGTTTTCTTAGATTTCACACCGTTGATTGTCAGTATGCTTTAAATATGTTCTGCACATCAGGTATAGCTTCAATAATTAAAAGAGGTAACCTTGAAAAGTAATTGTGCTATATTTTCGTATACAAAAGTCGCATATACTTGCCACCAAGTCTGTATTAAACAAGAAGAACACGTTTCTAAAGCACAGTCCACAGCACAAAACTTCATATTTGCCTGTTCCTTTACGATTCAGTTCACCCGAATTAATTCACCCGAATTAAACTCAATAATGTTCAGTATCTATATTAAACCTACGAGTTTCCGATTAGAAACCACGTCAAAGTCAGTTTATAAACAATCAAACGTTCACATTGTATTCAATAATTAGTTATGATCAATAAAACTTTGAAGTGGCCGTGCGGTTAAAGGCGCTGCAGTCTGGAACCGCAAGACTGCTACGGTCGCAGGTTCGAATCCTGCCTCGGGCATGGATGTTTGTGATGTCCTTAGGTTAGTTAGGTTTAACTAGTTCTAAGTTCTAGGGGACTAATGACCTCAGAAGTTGAGTCCCATAGTGCTCAGAGCCATTTGAACCATAAATCTTTAGATCATTGTTTACTTATTAGCGAATTAGTATCCTGAAGGCAACCCTATAAAAATAAATTCGGTGAAACAGATTAAGTTTCAATGACTGTATTTCAACATACGTGAGAAAGACAAACATAATTTGTAGAATACAGTACTCTGTACACCTAAAGCACTGAGAAGTGTACATACAGACATTTCTGATATAACGGAATCACTAAATAATAGCTCAAAACCATCAGTAAGCAATAATAATACCTCGTAAACAGCTAAAGCCCGCCTACCAATACTGAATCCTCTACAGAAAAATTAACCAGCAAAATTTACATACACCACCATTCTCACTTGAACACATTATTATGTGAGGTTATAATCTAGGTCTAAAATTTCCTGTATGGATTTTAACTTTGTTGCAGATGACGTATTGGATAATTGTAGATAGATATGAGGCTGAAATGCCTTGACAATCACATAACATTCATTACGTAACATGACAACTTTCAATAAATTGTTATAAATTTTTTAAGTTGTTTGAAACTTGAGGTTTCCAATAAAGTAGCAGTTTCACAGAACAAATTCCGAAACTTATTGCTCTTATTATAGTTCTCATCCTCAGGATGCCATAAACTCGTTCTTTCTTGTTCTATACTTAACAATTTCTCAGAATCCATGTTTTGTGTGTGGGAACGAAGCCTGATCCGACGGAGAAAAACAGACTGAATTCAGATCCAACGATCTTCATCCGAAGTCTGTACTTTAAGGCGTTGAGATCAGTTGCACAGACACTGCGCAAGTACTGGAGCAATGATTTGAAAAAATTGGCCGCCTTCAGCCGATGTCGGTCGTCGGCGGAATCCCCCAATGTCGGTGATTTGTATGAATGTGAGTGTGTGGTTGTGTGGGGCCACAAGGACTGTGAGACCACATGGACTGGCAGCAGAGGTGAGACCCGTAATGGACCGTGATGAGGACAGCTGGCGGCAACAGGCGACGTCGGCCGAGTGTCACGTGTGTCAGGAAGGACGGCCGCTAGCTGCGCACGGCGTCGCCAATCTGAGGCGCCATTATCCAATCAGCGCCGAGATTGGGCCTCAGAGGAGTACAGTAGGCGCGTCCGGCCCGCCTCGAGATCCCACGTGCGCCGCCCGCACGTGCACGCCAGCTTCCCGGGCCACGCCACCTCACCTACTTCTCGTGTCGTTAGCGGTGAAAGTACACATCAGCCCGGTTAGGAATCTTTTGGCCTAGTAACTAGCTCCAACGCTCTAAACCGACATTTTATCATGGAACGAGGTACGTATCGTTACTGTGGAATATTCTGGTAGGATTTCTCCTACAACACCAGCCTTAAGTGCTAATTTTGGGTATGATAAGTGGTCGGTGTGTTGTTGTATTCGTTATACAAACCGGTTCCCGCAGTTAGCAACAACCGCCATGTACAAGGGTTAGGCAAAAATATGGAAACACTGCTCGAACATAAATACAGGTACTAGTCAAGTCTGCAGGTGGCGCTGTTGTATTTGATCACCAACGGCACGTGTGCAATGTCATCAGTACGTTCCAAGTATCAGTCGGTGTACATGTGAGTTGATTATGTCGGAGATAAGTAAATTCTTCCGTAACCAAGATAGCCGAACAGTTTGGTGTTTGTTAAGGTGCCGTATCGAAGATTTTTACCAAGGACAGGGAAAGGCGAAAAATATCATCCACTAAGTCACAGCGTGGATGAAAGAGACTGTGTGACAGTGATGGACTGTCATTAAAAGGGCTGTGACGAAAAATAAGAGGACGATAGGTGCAAAAGTCACTGCACAACTGAAAGTCAAGTCGCACTCGTGAGCCCTGTCGGTTCCAAAAGAATACAAAGGGAGCTCCATCAACAGGGAATTGCAGGGGAGCTGGAATTACAAAAGCACTCAACAGTCAAGAAAATGCCCGTAACGGGAAAACGTCGTGCCAAACCCATAAAACCTGGACTACAGAACCGTGGAAGAATGTCATTTAGTCGGCTGAGTCTTTTTTCAAACTGTTTCCAAATTATGGCCGTGTTTCCGTCCCAAAAGAACACAGCGACGGTTCAGAGGGATTTGTGCAGCCAACTCTTGGAATTCCATGAACCACATGGTTACTATGCAAGGTTGCAATACTCAAATTTTCTACTATCTCCCCCCCCCCCCGCCCCCTCATGCTTCGTTGTGAGCGGGAGGATGAATTTTCACATCTCCCCTGGCCATCACAGTCACCAGGCCTCAATATCATCGAGCCTTTGCGGTCCAGCCCCTAACTGTCCACCTCCATCATCGTAACCTTAACTTGCCACTATTTTGCAAGAAGATTAGCATAAAATTCTCTTGAAAACCATACAGCAGCTGTATTCATCCAATATGTGAAATGTATTTGCAGTTGCAGGCACTCAGAATTTGCCATAAAACATGGGCTGTTAACACAACATCTTAGAAAATGGAATGGAAACATAGAATTGAGGACGCCTCTGAAAACTTGAGATATTAACTCCACGCCCAGATCCTGCAAAAACCGAATGTTAAGGAACTGTAAAAATGGTAACTATCAGTTTGGCTTTAAGAAAGGGAAAGGCACCAGAGAGGCAATTCTGACGTTCCGATTGATAATGGAAGCAAGACTGAAGAATAATCAAGACACATACTCAAGATTTGTCGACCTGAAAAAACCGTTCAATAATGTAAAATGGTACAAGATGTTAGAAATCCTGAGAAAAATAGGGGCAAGCTATAGGGAAAGCCAAATAGTATACAATGTGAACAAGAACCATATGTATAAGAACCAAGAGGGAACACTAAGAGTGGAAGACCAAGAACGAAGTGCCCAAATTAAAAAGGGTGTAGGTCAGGGATGTAGTCTTTAGCGCCTACTGTTCAATCTATACGTCAGAGAACCAATGAGGGAAATAAAAGAAAGGTTCAAGGGTGGAATAAAAGTTGAAAGGGTACAGTACCGCCCGACATTGAAAATAGGTACAAAATACTTCATTATTCTTGTCAGAACAACACATTTTTTGTGTAAAAATAACTCAATTTCAATTAATGCAGCGAAGCCGGATACCAGTGTGGGAAAGAATGACCATTTATTTATTTAATTGATCGCATGTGCACTCCCACAAAGTAAATCCCTACATCCAGTTTGGTGAGATCTGTGAAATGAATGAATGTATGGTCGTCTGCTAACCGCAGATAGTGAATGTGGATATATGATCATCTTTGAGTCGATCCTTTGGCCATCTTTGGTGGGACCAAAGAGATGAAAGGTACCAGAGCTTTGAGCGCCTGAAATGTGGTTGACCAATACGGTGGCAAGGTGCTTCCCCCACCTCGACAGAGGTGCGAGATGACCTACAGAACGGTCATGTTTCAGCACTCTGCCGCTGGACCTTCTGCTGTAAAGACCTGTTTTTTGTTGTGCTCCGTAATGAAAGAGTGGAGGCATGGTATGCATGTGGAATATTTAAGAGTAGTTAGAATTAATAATTTCTCTATCTCAGGAACTTTTGTGGGGAGAATTAAATGTCGGGCAGGTAATTTTAAGGGGATTGTAGTAAACCAACGGTCACAATGAAACCACGTGTAGTTATAAGTTCAGATACTTCCGTGTGCTTAAGTTAAGCTGAATTACTAGCGTGTGTGCAATAAGCTGAAATATTTAAGAAATAGCGTGTGTATCATAAGTTGAAATATTTAAGAAATATCATTCCGTGTGACGCTAGATTTAAACTCTGAGAGAGAATCAAGGTGAGTCGGCCGTCTATTCAGCAACGCCACTTGGCTTGCATTGCACAGGAAGACGTGCGTTTATCTCCAGAGTTCACAGTAGGAAAGTAGAATTACAAAGTGGGGCAGTGTCGTGTGAAACTGGGAGACCATAATATAGAGATTCACTAATGTAAAGCCATGCCCACTGGGCGGAATTTCTCATGTGATATTGTTGTAGGTTGTAGAATTTGTGTGATTAGGAATAAATCAGATAGTGAAAAGAAAGAGATTGGTGGCCTTTTTCATTAAATTGTATGTTGTCATAATGTCCCGAATTTATATAAAAGCCGTTAAATCAAAGACAAAAAGTAAATGTGGTATTGCCAGTGCGTAGTGTACAGTCAGAGTTCTATAAATCACTGATAGTCAGATGCGTGTTTCTGTTGCGTATTATTCATACAGGAAGATAATTTGTAACTAAATAGTAAGATACGAGAGTTCATGTTACTCAATAAATTAAGAAAGAATCCACTCGCTTGGCAGACCACACATCCTGCAGGCCTGACTGCTTGTTGCCACAGTATGAGTAAGGTACGTGGGTGCCTCTCATAATTTCGACCCTGCCAGGATTGTTTTCTGCCAGGATATCTTGTTGCCAGGATGATTTGGCCAGGATATATTTTGCCAGGATATTTTTCTTCCGGGATATTTTGCCAGGATATTTTGCTGTTAGGGTTTGCTGTTAAGATTTTTTTTATGGAATGTATTGTGATAGCACTAAGAAGTAAAATTTTTTTGTTTTGTTTGCAATTTCTTTCTGGATTGGTGAGGATCTTTTATTTTTCTATGTAAATAATTGCTATATCGTCCAAGGCTGGAAGATCGTGGTATAATTTTTTTTGCGTAATGTCCGTAGTAACTAGGTCGCAGTCGAAAAACGTAGCCACCATGGAGAATAGCGATTCTGGGGTGAACGTAGCAGTGCAGCAGGAAGTAGCTGTTGACCATGGGGTAATGAGCGGGGATGGCAAACACTCAAAAGGGGCTGAATTGTTCAGTGGACCGCTGCAAGGGGATCCTTTATGCGGCGGGCTTTGTCCACAAACGCGGGCTTTTCCCGACGACGCGGGCGAGCAGGGACTAGGCCAGGTATGCAGTGAAAGTGCAGCTACCCTTAGCGAAGCTACGGTTTCTCAGGCGAACGAGGTGAGCGCACCGAAAGTAGCAAATGAGAGTGTGCTACTGCAGTTTTTACAGAGGATGGATAGAGATAATAAGGAAAGATTAGACGCGATGGATAGAGATAATAAGGAGAGAGATAGGGAGAATAAGGAAAGATCTGAAGCAACTATGGAAAGATTGGACGCGATGCGTAGAGGTAATAAGGAAAGATGGGAAGCGATGGATAAAGATAGTGAGGAAAGAATGGAGGCATTGGATAAGGGAAATAAAGAGGCAATGAGGAAGCTACACACAGTTATCGAGGAGCGTCTGCCCGCAATTAATAATCGGTTAGATAAGGGGGAGAAGAATCTGGATGCAGTGAAGCAAGAATGTGATGCCATGAAAGAAAAAGCTAATAATTTGGAGGTACAAGTATTTGCATAGAGAGTGATACTACTGAGCGAAGGGACGTGTTGCCAGATGAGCGAATCAAAGAGGTAGTGGTCAGAATGAATACGATTAGTGCAGATGCAGAAAAGATCAGTACAAGAGGCGAGACAGGTTCTGACAGTACGCAGCGAGAGGTTTATGCCAATCAGGAGGAGATACAACCACCATTACAGTTTAAAGAGGCACAATTAGAAATAAGTAGGAAACATAGTGAAGAACTAATGCAGTTGCAATTAGCGTGCAGTAGCGAAGGTGACACACCACCAGGTAGATTGCAGAGGGAGAGTGAGATAAACTCAAAAAGCGAAAATAGGCAGAAAGAGCAAGACGAATTCAGAGAGTCAGAAGAACGGTTGTGTCGGATAAAACAGGTGGCAGACCCAACTGGGTATAGTCCAAGGCTGTCTCAATTTCGAGATTCATTACCTTCATCGTGGGGACTGCTCCTCAAAACGAGGTTTGTGTATAACCATTTGAGGGACAGGGCTAGAGCGAAAATGCAGGAAGACATTAAAGACTGTAGTAGCTATTTAAATGAATTCTGGCCGAAAAGTAAGCAGGACCAGTTTACGCTAAGCATATTGATGATGCCAAATCGTAACGAAGGTGGTATAAGGGATTCAGTGTCGTGCTGTCAGAAAATGCTGAGACGAAATAGGGATTTGGATGTGCCATACGAACCTGCGGAGTTCATTAGGATCCGTATAACGAAGTTGCCAGTGAGATTGCGCAGAGATATAGTGATAGCAGGCAGAGGCTTAGACGATTCTGCGTCACTTCAGCACTTGTTACAGGAACTGGGTAATGAAAGCAATATCGTGAACGGAAACACGACTCATAGGCCAGATAGTGTCGAGGATAGGAACGGCAGAAAGTATCAGAATGACAGGAGAGCATGGAATCCAGGCATTTCTTTCTTGTCGTAATAGATTGAAGGATAGGAGAAACTAATCCAACATATCAGCCCTTAATATCTTGCTCTAAAACACATGCAGCTGGGACTGAAAATTGTCTATGTAGCAGACATACTCTACTGATATGTAGAAACGCAAATACCATACTTCTGATCAGAGAATAAAACACCAGTAATGGCATCTGTTAGGCAGGTATCTCAGCAAAATTTGCAAAGTTTTATTTGGAACACTAAAGTAAAAGGACTGTTTCCTCAAAGAAACCAGTTGCTAAAATGTTATGTAATAATGCCAATGAGTCTAGTTTAATTAGTGTGATTTGACTATTGCAGGTACTTAACACGTAATGTAAAAAGTAAACATCGTGATCAGTATGGAATAGGGTACGTTTATACTGCTGTTACAGGTAACATCAGTAATGTGATCGAAGTTATTAAATTAGATGCCATCTGATCTATAGTATGTCATTCTCGTGGTGACAGTTATAATGAAGTGCTGTGTATGGTTATTCGGAATCTGGTGTTAGTGAAAGAGGCCACTAGCACCTAAGTTTCTAACACTTGGGCTGCCCAATTCTCCCAGCTTGTATATTCTCTGCACACATTTAATTTTCATGTAAGCACATATTCCTAACTAGCAATTTCTTTGCTGTGTATAGTGGACCACTCAGAGTGAGGCGGATTGTCCATGAAAATGCTGTACTGATTGAGACGATCAAAGGAAAACAATCTCGTGGGCTTCATCACATTTCTAACATCAAATTATGGAAAAGTTAAGGATAGATCTAAAGTAGGCAGTTTATGGTAGATAGTCAGTGTATTTATTTGTGGTGTGTAACGTTGTGTAGGGGCAAATCGAACATAAGAATTTTCAGGCGGGATGTCAGGAAGTATGACGGAATAGACTGGTCAAATGAGTCATGAACAGGAGTCGACAGAGTGGTGTATGTACGTATTTTTTGTCATATGAATGAGGATCAAGCAGAAACGACGTGATGATTAATGAGTGGATAAAGATGGTAGATAGAGAAGCGACGTGATAAATAGTAGTGGATAAAGGTGATATTTAAGGAAAGAAGCGACGTGAAGCAGTATGATTAATAAAGAAAGATTCGACGTGATGAAACAGTGGTAAATAAAGGTGAGTAGAATTAATAATGTGGAGATGTCTTAGATGTATGTTACAGAGAGGCCTGTGTATGCTGCAATAGAGATTGATGCCAATGGCGAAGGAAGACCAGGAAATGATGGAGTAATGGACGGACGGAGAGCCGAAATACGAATGAAGAGATGAGGACAACTGCACAATGTGAAAGGACATAAAGGGAGTATGAGATCCGGATGGTGAACGTTGTGGAATACTGACGTAAGATGTAATATAAGTGTAGATCTAATTCTTAGCATAACAATTGCGATTTGGCAAAAATAATATTTTTGGTTGTTGAAGCCTGGTACCAGTATAACTAATCAAAACGGTACCAAGAATGTGTACAGTTATTTTGGAGGTTGAATAATTTGTGTATTTTTTGTTCTTAGATGAAATGTCGCAATTCTAAGTTGGTGTTTAGCAGAATGATTAATGGGTAAAGCGAATGCGGAGATAAGCCGATGGAGAGAGGTGCCAGAGTGAAAGGACGAATTCGGAGACTGGAAAGCTATCTCCGAAGCAGCTTCATGTGTTATGTGGTTGAGTATAAGGGAGCAAAGGTATGGTATGTTGTCGTGAGTGTGGTGGTTTTAAGGTTATCTGACTTCTATACCTATTCTGTTAGTGTATTAATGGATTGAATGAGAAAGAAAATGTGATGTCTGGTGAGTGAGAGTCGTAGAGTAGTGTGATCAATGCGCACACTCCTGTAAAGGGGATGCTACCGATCTGTAACTAAAACATTATTATGTATTGTTTGATTTGGATGAACCTCGATGGCAGGTCAGGATCTGACATCATGTGGATGGTTCATACGTGTCCTAGAAATGTTGTTATATATAATAAAATGTAAAATATGTAAAGAGATACTAATTTCAGTCTGTCACAAGCACAAAGGTGCATTGTATGTTGTAGATTTAGAGTCATCAGATTCTAAAATGTTTGTTGTGTTAGGATGTTAAAGTAGTTTACTATTTAATAACATGTGGTAGGTAATTGTGAGCTGTGTAGATTATTCTTATTTCTTGTTAGAACACTATCAAGGGGTATTAATTTCAGTCTGTCACAAGCACAAAAGTTCATTGTATATTGTAGTTTTAGAATCAACAGTTTCTAATATTTTCACTGTGATAGGATGTTAGAGTAGCCTACTATTTGATATTGTAATTATGAGCAGTATAGATTGCTTATTATTCCTTTTGTTTTTTTTACACTTTCATGTTTTATATGAGGGACGACAGGTACAATGAATAGCACGAGTATGGGCTGTCTATAGAAAAGGGATGGATAAGTGTTGATGTTGTATGGGTAGAAAACTAGGGTGTATAATTTTATGTTTTTTAGAACAAAGATTCTTTTATTACCAATGTATCTAATAGATCATACATGTAATCAATGAGTATTTAAATAATGTAAGAATATCCTTTTGTCTGTAATGTTGCGAGATGCACGGAAGGTCTGGCTAATTGGGTGTCGTAACGCCCATACCGCTAACGGGCCGAGCTGACGTCGCCATGGCACTCCCCACTCCACTGCCGGTCGAGGTACACTCCACGCGCCCGCTACAGCAGGTCAATGGCCTGGGGCGACACGCACGTACCACTGGCCATTCATGAGTTCCGCCACCCTTACGACTGGGGAAAGTATCCCGTGGAGGCAACAGCGGGTGGTTTCTTCCGCTCAACGGGGCGCGCAGCGGCGCCACGGCAGAATGGACGACGCGCGGCAGAGCCTGGCGGGCATTTGTTACCAGCAACTATTAACTAGTACTGGACTGTGAAGCCGTGAAACAAGATGACTGCTCGTATGTTTCCGTAAGGTGGAAAGTGAAGGACTGATGTTTCCACGTAGTGAGTGGTGGAAAAGATTTTGTCTTTAGCAGACAGGACGATCGTTTTGTTTTGTCTTGACCACTGAATGGTGGGATCCATAAACTTTTGGCAGTGACTTGTTAAGTGTGCTTTGTGAATTGCATGTGGGTCGCTTGGTATTCTTGAAGAGAACAGTTGTCGTATGGTGACTAATTATTGTATGAACGCAAGAAACTAGAGTGGGACATTGACATTTGTGTCTGTAGTAGGAGACATTTCTTGAATTGGTGTGGGAATAAGTGCTGTTTGATGGAACTCACGACTTTTAATTACACCATGAACTGAAAGGACAGAACCGTGGGTAATAGTAGTTGTAGGGCCATATCTGGACGACCTGATTCGTGTGGATGGTGCTCTGAGAGTGACTATGACATTTGTGTTTAATGTGAGATACAGTTTACTGTTCAGTGCGTGTTCAAAATGCCGATTTGAGTGACTCAAAGACTTTCGTCCGGGTAACCATGGGAGAGCTTTGACACTGAGACAGTGTTTCTAGGAGAACTATCAGCAAATTTTTGACCCCAAGAAAATCACAGAATGAAATGTTTCCGTGTGACTCGCAACATAGGGAATAATGTATTTGTACTTGTAATTGTGTAAATTTTTTTATATGTTACATTCCTGAAGGGACAGCAAGTGTAATTGTATTTCATTAACATTTGTGTTTAGAATAGTTAGTGTTTGTTTTTTGGTTTGTTCTGGGTTGTCAAGTTCACGTAGCATGTTTATTAGAATATTTGGTACAATGATGCTTTAATTATTAGCCAGTGGCGTAATACTAACGTAGTGGCTGGCTCTTGTAGCTTTGATCAGTAAGGTTGTCACAGGGGACAAGAGTTTGCATTGCACAACAAATATCTTGTTGGTGTGTTGACTGAAGCCACTTATTTTATTATCACAGTGGTGATATTTCACATTAAAGTGTACCGAAGGCTAGTAAAAAAAATGCAAGTTCTTGTCGTCCAAATGTGTGACAACAGAGAAATGAACAGTAGAGTAAGATACGAGAGCTACTGGTAGATTCAAGCACTTATTGCTAAACCATTTACTGCGTGTATTGATCAAAGTTGATGGACTGACTAGCTCAGCAGCAGGTATTTGTACTGATGGATAAGGATAAGGCTAAACTCACTGTCGAGTAGTTGTGGCAATTGCTTAGGTGATGATAGTTAATGAGGTATGACATGATGTCTTAGACGAACTATATTACGTAACCAGTATGTAACTTGTGGTATATTTCATTGTTCTTCTTCTCAGTTTTATTTCTCTGTAGGTTTGAGGTATATTTTAGAGTAATGGTATGGAGCCTGACTTTCTACGTGTAACTAGTGTACGAAATTTTTTTCTTTTGTTGATTTTGTTTTGTATTTAGACATTGCCGTGTAAAGATTATTACAACGCAATTTATGAATGTCAGATTACTTGTTCTGTGTTTGGACGGTGAGCCATTTAAAATTTCATGAGTACAATTAGTATTTTTTTATTTGTTTTAGAATTATTGAAATTTGGATTACTCATAAAAATAACGAAGATCCCAGTAACTAAAGCAAATTTTTATCTCAACTTTATTTTTTTATTTCTATGATGTGATGTTTTATTTGTCATGTGGATTGTTATAAATTTGTATGTGTACGTTACTCCGGTTTGTGGAGAGTACAATAATGCAACAACTGTCAATAATTTGGTAAAGTAACAACATTTGGTCGTCAATTTGAGGTCACCAAGGGCTAAGGTCTCCTCCTGGTTATTTTGATAACTTGCTACGTTTGTTTTAATACAGTTCTCTTAAAAAAATGTTCGGAACTACCCTCGCATTGCAAGGATAGTACTGTGCCATTTTTTTCTGCATGGGTAGCCGGTGGTGAAAGGGTACAGTACCGCCCGACATTGAAAATAGGTACAAAATACTTCATTATTCTTGTCAGAACAACACATTTTTTGTGTAAAAATAACTCAATTTCAATTAATGCAGCGAAGCCGGATACCAGTGTGGGAAAGAATGACCATTTATTTATTTAATTGATCGCATGTGCACTCCCACAAAGTAAATTCCTACATCCAGTTTGGTGAGATCTGTGAAATGAATGAATGTATGGTCGTCTGCTAACCGCAGATAGTGAATGTGGAAATATGATCATCTTTGAGTCGATCCTTTGGCCACCTTTGGTGGGACCAAAGAGATGAAAGGTACCAGAGCTTTGAGCGCCTGAAATGTGGTTGACCAATACGGTGGCAAGGTGCTTCCCCCACCTCGACAGAGGTGCGAGATGACCTACAGAACGGCCATGTTTCAGCACTCTGCCGCTGGACCTTCTGCTGTAAAGACCTGTTTTTTGTTGTGCTCCATAATGAAAGAGTGGAGGCATGGTATGCATGTGGAATATTTAAGAGTAGTTAGAATTAATAATTTCTCTATATCAGGAACTTTTGTGGGGAGAATTAAATGTCGGGCAGGTAATTTTAAGGGGATTGTAGTAAACCAACGGTCACAATGAAACCACGTGTAGTTATAAGTTCAGATACTTCCGTGTGCTTAAGTTAAGCTGAATTACTAGCGTGTGTGCAATAAGCTGAAATATTTAAGAAATAGCGTGTGTATCATAAGTTGGAATATTTAAGAAATATCATTCCGTGTGACGCTAGATTTAAACTCTGAGAGAGAATCAAGGTGAGTCGGCCGTCTATCCAGCAACGCCACTTGGCTTCCATTGCACAGGAAGATGTGCGTTTATCTCCAGAGTTCACAGTAGGAAAGTAGAATTACAAAGTGGGGCAGTGTCGTGTGAAACTGGGATAAATACACTCCTGGAAATGGAAAAAAGAACACATTGACACCGGTGTGTCAGACCCACCATACTTGCTCCGGACACTGCGAGAGGGCTGTACAAGCAATGATCACACGCACGGCACAGCGGACACACCAGGAACCGCGGTGTTGGCCGTCGAATAGCGCTAGCTGCGCAGCATTTGTGCACCGCCGCCGTCAGTGTCAGCCAGTTTGCCGTGGCATACGGAGCTCCATCACAGTCTTTAACACTGGTAGCATGCCGCGACAGCGTGGACGTGAACCGTATGTGCAGTTGACGGACTTTGAGCGAGGGCGTATAGTGGGCATGCGGGAGGCCGGGTGGACGTACCGCCGAATTGCTTAACACGTGGGGCGTGAGGTCTCCACAGTACATCGATGTTGTCGCCAGTGGTCGGCGGAAGGTGCACGTGCCCGTCGACCTGGGACCGGACCGCAGCGACGCACGGATGCACGCCAAGACCGTAGGATCCTACGCAGTGCCGTAGGGGACCGCACCGCCACTTCCCAGCAAATTAGGGACACTGTTGCTCCTGGGGTATCGGCGAGGACCATTCGCAACCGTCTCCATGAAGCTGGGCTACGGTCCCGCACACCGTTAGGCCGTCTTCCGCTCACGCCCCAACATCGTGCAGCCCGCCTCCAGTGGTGTCGCGACAGGCGTGAATGGAGGGACGAATGGAGACATGTCTTCAGCGATGAGAGTCGCTTCTGCCTTGGTGCCAATGATGGTCGTATGCGTGTTTGGCGCCGTGCAGGTGAGCGCCACAATCAGGACTGCATACGACCGAGGCACACAGGGCCAACACCCGGCATCATGGTGTGGGGAGCGATCTCCTACACTGGCCGTACACCACTGGTGATCGTCGAGGGGACACTGAATAGTGCACGGTACATCCAAACCGTCATTGAACCCATCGTTCTACCATTCCTAGACCGGCAAGGGAACTTGCTGTTCCAACAGGACAATGCACGTCTGCATGTATCCCGTGCCACCCAACGTGCTCTAGAAGGTGTAAGTCAACTACCCTGGCCAGCAAGATCTCCGGATCTGTCCCCCATTGAGCATGTTTGGGACTGGATGAAGCGTCGTCTCACGCGGTCTGCATGTCCAGCACGAACGCTGGTCCAACTGAGGCGCCAGGTGGAAATGGCATGGCAAGCCGTTCCACAGGACTACATCCAGCATCTCTACGATCGTCTCCATGGGAGAATAGCAGCCTGCATTGCTGCGAAAGGTGGATATACACTGTACTAGTGCCGACATTGTGCATGCTCTGTTGCCTGTGTCTATGTGCCTGTGGTTCTGTCAGTGTGATCATGTGATGTATCTGACCCCAGGAATGTGTCAATAAAGTTTCCCCTTCCTGGGACAATGAATTCATGGTGTTCTTATTTCAATTTCCAGGAGTGTATTAATTGAAGTGGGAAAGTGGAAAGTGATAATGTTGTAACCATTCTTTGTTTAGTATTTCATATTGTTGTGTGGTGTATGTCATGTAATTTGGGTATGTATGGTTTGCATGGGGGAGTAGCAAGGTAGTTTCGAAAGATTTGTGGGTTATGCTTGTTCCTTCTGTATCGCTCGATCTGGAGGAAAGTTTCGTGAGGATGATTGTGAGAGTCGAAGCGTGAGATATAATAAAAGATCCACCATCCTATCCAGGAAGTGCACTGTTGCGGTAAATAGATTACGAGACCATAATATAGAGATTCACTAATGTAAAGCCATGCCCACTGGGCGGAATTTCTCATGTGATATTGTTGTAGGTTGTAGAATTTGTGTGATTAGGAATAAATCAGATAGTGAAAACAAAGAGATTGGTGGCCTTTTTCATTAAATTGTATGTTGTCATAATGTCCCGAATTTATATAAAAGCCGTTAAATCAAAGACAAAAAGTAAATGTGGTATTGAAAGTGCGTAGTGTGAGAGGTGGCATGAGCCCCCTCTCATATTTCTATCTTACGATTCTCCTCTCTAGTTGCATGCAGTGGAGGGTTGCTATTCCTTCACACGCGGACTTCCCATGCAGCGTCTCTCGTCACCCGGGTGGTCCAGTGACAGGCGGGCTCTTCTGACTTTGAAAGGGAAGGCCGACAGGCGTGGGGGGTCGAGTGAATGCTTTCCAGACGCCGGCATTGCCAGGAGACGCGCCCGTTTGGGGCCAGAAGTGGCGGCTGGGCTGGAGGTTCCGTTGCTTCGCAGAAGCTTAGCGAAAACACTTTCTGGCGGGCTACCAGCGAGGCGTGGGAATGACTTATGTACCCAGGCAGCTGTGGCGGGAAAATTCCCGCGCTTTCTGCAAAATAGTAACTGGGATTGGCTTGCTCAGGGCATAGCTCCGTGACGTAGCAAAATCAGCACAGAAATTGGCGCCAAGAATCTCCATTGGTGGAATGGTAGTGCTCCAGCAATGGAGTGGAATTTCCGCCGGTTTTCGAGTTGCTGATTGGAACGTTTAACCACGGCCACTGTCGTGGGGGCGGGAATGTTGTGTGTTCGGCCTGTACGGGTGCTCTAAGTAGTCGGCTCTCGCCTTTCGGTCGAGGATGTCGAAGCAACCAGCCAACGGCTCCGGTACGCCAGATCGTGTCCTGGCAGTCAAGAAGACAGTTTGGTAATGTATGTCCGCAGCACCGGCAGACAGGGATTTTCCCAGGTGATAATCAGAGCTCAGCAGAACGCGCCTGTTCGTCTTTTTCTAACTTTGTTCTGTCTTGAGTAGCAGCAATTACTGTTGGGTTAGCTGTGTGTCTCTCTTGAGATTTGAGTGGCAAGGAATTGGCTCCACATACCACTTCGTCTTAAACCTCATGATCTAGTTTAGGGACAACTTCACCTTTACAGTGTTTGTATGAATCTCCAATGTGAGCCAATTTGATGTATTATAAATATTCCCTGTGTTTCTCTTACTATTCTGTGTTTAGTCTTAATAAATCATATTGTTATTTTGGACAGAACTTTCATTCTGTTAATCGATAGAGCAACCCTATCATTCCTCACTATGCTAATGAAACCTTTGTTTATTTAACTTATTTATCAAATTAAATTATTGCAGGTGCCAAACTCTCTTCTACTCCACTGGCAGGGTTGATTAGAGTCAGTTCGCATATTTTTTTATCCTTGTGCAACAGCAAAAGTCGGAGTTAGAATAGGGGGGGCTTAGAGCATGATTTACATATGTGGATTCTAGTAGAACTTAGTGATAAATACACTGCTAGCCCCGGCACCTCGCAAGTGTAAAGTCAGAGTTCTATAAATCACTGATAGTCAGATGCGTGTTTCCGTTGCGTATTATTCATACAGGAAGATAATTTGTAACTAAATAGTAAGATACGAGAGTTCATGTTACTCGATAAATTAAGAAAGAATCCACTCGCTTGGCAGACCACACATCTTGCAGGCCTGACTGCTTGATGCCACAGTATGAGTAAGGTACGTGGGTGCCTCTCAAAGTTCGTGGTGAAAGTGTATCAATGATAAGATTCATCGATGACATTTCTGTCCTCAGTGAAAGTGAAGAAGAATTACAGAACTTGATGAATGGAATAAACAGCGTAATAAGTAAAGAATATGGTTTAATAGCAAATCGAAGAAAGACGAAAACAATGAGTAGTAGCAGAAGTGAGAACAGGGAGAAATTTGACATCAGGATTGGTGATCACGAAGTAGATGAAGTGAAGGGATTCTGCTACCTTGGCAGCAGAGTAGCCCGTGACGGACGGAGCAAGGAGGACATAAAAATCAGACGAGCACTGATAAAAGCGGCTTTCCTGGCCGAGAGAAGTCTACTAGTTTCAAACATAGGTCTTAATTTCAGGAAGAAATTCCTGAGAAAGTACGTTTGGAGCACAATGCTGTATGACAGTGAAACATGGAATGTGGGAAAACCGGTACAGAAGAGAATCTAAGCATTTGAGATGTGGTGCTACAGAAGAATGTTGAAAATAGGTGGACTAATAAGAAAGGAACGTGGACGTTCTCCAGAGAATCGTGCAAGGAAAGAAATATATGGAAAACACACACAAGAAGAAGGAACAAGATGGTAGGACATCTGTTAAAACATCACGGAGTAACTTCCATGGTACTAAAGGGAGCTGTAGAAGGTAAGAAACGTAGAGGAAGACAGAGACTGGGATACATATAGCAAATAATTGAGGACATACACTGCAAGTGCTACTCTGAGATGAAGAGGTTGGCGTAGGAGAGGAATTCGTGGCTGGCCGTGTCAAACCAGTCAGAAGTCTGATGACTCACGAAAAGTGGTTACCACAGGTTAAAGTAATTAATTTAGAAGTGGAAGAAAGGAATATGGTAGTGCTTACGGAGGTCCACTCTTTTTGGCAAGCACACATATGGAGACAAAGAGGAGGAGAGGATGAACACAGTTTTGGAGTGCCAAGCACAAGGAATTTTGTAACAAGTTAACCAGATGCAATACGAGTAAGGGAGGGAGACCAGCGTCTTGTAAAACAAATTGGGTTCACTCACAATATTTATCATTCAGCCAATCCAAATTACCCAACAGCGAAAAACAGGATAGTGTCTTCCTTGTCGGAAGCAAACTGTAGCAAGTTACTTCTCAGACAGATGACTTCTCTGGCAGCGTTCGCCATCGGTGGACTTTACGTCTAGACGACTTCTCCCGGCTCGTTTGTGATGAGAGACTCTCATCCATCTGAGTTGAATTTAGACGCAAAGTGTTGGTACAGAGCCAGTGACTGATTCTGCAGCTAGTTCAGCCGAGGTGAGATCCAGCCGAAACATCGAGTTGAACTGTAGGAATCATCGGATCATTCTTAGCGATGTTCAGTAATTTCATTCTTCATTCTGAGGGCTTGTTTCAGTTAGAGGTAGAACATGCTTTCAGTTATGGCAATAGATGCACAAGCATATGCTTCTGTTCTACATCTATGCACTAACCGTCTGCAATCATGGTAAGTCTTCTGCTAATGTAAACTTTTTATCCAGAAACGTGTTCATTTGAATTCCATTCCAGATTCCTTGCCCGGGTTTGCCAAGGCATCAACTTATTATTATCTATGACTGTTACACCATTTCTTTTGATTTTACATATCACAAACTGGGTTGATTTAGATCCTTGTCGAATCATTGTTTTAGTGGGCAATGATTTGTTCGTGTCAGATATGCAGGACCACATCAAAATATGAAATTAAAGCACCCCACCACATCCTTTAACTCAGTGACAACATACAAATTGTCGATTCTCCTCAGAAGACGTTAACTTGTGAAATCCTGACATTGTACTGTATTTCCTAGGATGGTCATGAACGTGAAGTTTATAACTGCCATGTCCCCCCCCCCCCCCCCCCCATGAACCATGGACCTTGCCGTTGGTGGGGAGGCTTGCGTGCCTCAGCGATACAGATAGCCGTACCGTAGGTACAACCACAACGGAGGGGTATCTGTTGAGAGGCCAGACAAACGTGTGGTTCCTGAAGAGGGGCAGCAGCCTTTTCAGTAGTTGCAAGGGCAACAGTCTGGATGATTGACTGATATGGCCTTGTAACAATAACCAAAACGGCCTTGCTGTGCTGGTACTGCGAACGGCTGAAAGCAAGGGGAAACTACGGCCGTAATTTTTCCCGAGGGCATGCAGCTTTACTGTATGATTAAATGATGATGGCGTCCTCTTGGGTAAAATATTCCGGAGGTAAAATAGTCCCCCATTCGGATCTCCGGGCGGGGACTACTCAAGAGGACGTCGTTATCAGGAGAAAGAAAACTGGCGTTCTATGGATCGGAGCGTGGAATGTCAGATCCCTTAATCGGGCAGGTAGGTTAGAAAATTTAAAAAGGGAAATGGATAGGTTAAAGTTAGATATAGTGGGAATTAGTGAAGTTCGGTGGCAGGAGGAACAAGACTTCTGGTCAGGTGACTACAGGGTTATAAACACAAAGTCAAATAGGGGTAATGCAGGAGTAGGTTTAATAATGAATAGGAAAATAGGAATGCGGGTAAGCTACTACAAACAGCATAGTGAACGCATTATTGTGGCCAAGATAGATACAAAGCCCACACCTACTACAGTAGTACAAGTTTATATGCCAACTAGCTCTGCAGATGACGAAGAAATTGAAGAAATGTATGATGAAATAAAAGAAATTATTCAGATAGTGAAGGGAGACGAAAATTTAATAGTCATGGGTGACTGGAATTCGAGTGTAGGAAAAGGGAGAGAAGGAAACGTAGTAGGTGAATATGGATTGGGGCTAAGAAATGAAAGAGGAAGCCGCCTGGTAGAATTTTGCACAGAGCATAACTTAATCATAGCTAACACTTGGTTTAAGAATCATGATAGAAGGTTGTATACATGGAAGAACCCTGGAGATACTAAAAGGTATCAGATAGATTATATAATGGTAAGACAGAGATTTAGAAACCAGGTTTTAAATTGTAAGACATTTCCAGGGGCAGATGTGGACTCTGACCACAATCTATTGGTTATGACCTGTAGATTAAAACTGAAGAAACTGCAAAAAGGTGGGAATTTAAGGAGATGGGACCTGGATAAACTGAAAGAACCAGAGGTTGTACAGAGTTTCAGGGAGAGCATAAGGGAACAATTGACAGGAATGGGGGAAAGAAATACAGTAGAAGAAGAATGGGTAGCTTTGAGGGATGAAGTAGTGAAGGCAGCAGAGGATCAAGTAGGTAAAAAGACGAGGGCTAGTAGTAATCCTTGGGCAACAGAAGAAATATTGAATTTAATTGATGAAACGAGAAAATATAAAAATGCAGTAAATAAAGCAGGCAAAAAGGAATACAAACGTCTCAAAAATGAGATCGACAGGAAGTGCAAAATGGCTAAGCAGGGATGGCTTGAGGACAAATGTAAGGATGTAGAGGCTTATCTCACTAGGGGTAAGATAGATACTGCCTACAGGAAAATTAAAGAGACCTTTGGAGAGAAGAGAAACACTTGTATGAACATCAAGAGCTCAGATGGCAACCCAGTTCTAAGCAAAGAAGGGAAAGCAGAAAGGTGGAAGGAGTATATAGAGGGTCTATACAAGGGCGATGTACTTGAGGACAATATTATGGAAATGGAAGAGGATGTAGATGAAGATGAAATGGGAGATACGATACTGCGTGAAGAGTTTGACAGGGCACCGAAAGATCTGAGTCGAAACAAGGCCCCTGGAGTAGACAACATTCCATCGGAACTACTGATGGCCTTGGGGGAGCCAGTCCTGACAAAACTCTACCATCTGGTGAGCAAGATGTATGAAACAGGCGAAATACCCTCAGACTTCAAGAAGAATATAATAATTCCAATCCCAAAGAAAGCAGGTGTTGACATATGTGAAAATTACCGAACTATCAGTTTAATAAGTCACAGCTGCAAAATACTAACGCGAATTCTTCACAGACGAATGGAAAAGCCGACCTCGGGGAAGATCAGTTTGGCTTCCGTATAAATATTGGAACACGTGAGGCAATACTGACCTTACGACTTATCTTAGAAGAAAGATTAAGGAAAGGCAAACCTACGTTTTTAGCATTTGTAGACTTAGAGAAAGCTTTTGACAATGTTGACTGGAATACTCTCTTTCAAATTCTGAAGGTGGCAGGGATAAAATACAGGGAGCGAAAGGCTATTTACAATTTGTACAGAAACCAGACCGCAGTTATAAGAGTCGAGGGACATGAAAGGGAAGCAGTGGTTGGGAAGGGAGTAAGACGGGGTTGTAGCCTCTCCCCGATGTTATTGAGCAAGCAGTAAAGGAAACAAAAGAAAAATTCGGAGTAGGTATTAATGGAGAAGAAATAAAAACTTTGAGGTTCGCCGATGACATTGTAATTCTGTCAGAGACAGCAAAGGACTTGGAAGAGCAGTTGAACGGAATGGATGGTGTCTTGAAGGGAGGATATAAGATGAACATCAACAAAAGCAAAACGAGGATAATGGTATGTAGTCGAATTAAGTCGGGTGATGTTGAGGGTATTAGATTAGGAAATGAGACACTTAAAGTAGTAAAGGAGTTTTGCTATTTGGGGAGCAAAATAACTGATGATGGTCGAAGTAGAGAGGATATAAAATGTAGACTGGCAATGGCAAGGAAATCGTTTCTGAAGAAGAGAAATTTGTTAACATCGAGTATAGATTTAAGTGTCAGGAAGTCGTTTCTGAAAGTATTTGTATGGAGTGTAGCCATGTATGGAAGTGAAACATGGACGGTTAATAGTTTGGACGGGAAGAGAATAGAAGCTTTCGAAATGTGGTGCTACAGAAGAATGCTGAAGAATAGATGGGTAGATCACATAACTAATGAGGAAGTATTGAATAGGATTGGGGAGAAGAGAAGTTTGTGGCACAACTTGACCAGAAGAAGGAATCGGTTGGTAGGACATGTTCTGAGGCATCAATGGATCATCAATTTAGTATTGGAGGGCAGCGTGGAGGGTAAAAATCATAGGGGGAGACCAAGAGATGAATACACTAAGCAGATTCAGAAGGATGTAGGTTGCAGTAGGTACCGGGAGATGAAGAAGCTCGCACAGGATAGAGTAGCATGGAGAGCTGCATCAAACCAGTCTCGGGACTGAAGACCACAACAACAACTGCCATGTAGTGCTAGTTATTGTATGAATTGCTGGCGCAGTGCACCAAAGAGTAATCAAATGCATTTTGTTGCAATGTATTCCATGGACATTAGAGATCCCGTGTCTGAACTCTCTATTCGTTGGTGGTCTTCTTCTGTTATTGGACTTGAAGAGAAAATAACGATCGTCTGACGTTCATCTTGCTGTAATTGTCTATCTCATCTTCGAGACGTGCGGCCAGTTAAGACACTAAACTTTCTTTCAGATTCCACGAGATATGCAGCCGCTATGAATAATTTGACATATTTCACTTTCAGATTTTCTTAAGGTTACGAGATAATTGTAGTGGACTGTTAAGGCAGCCAGTCCACAGAGACGGGTAGCCGAAAGGGCACACGTACACACACGCCGACTGGCGCGAAGTCTGGAACAGGATTCGTAATGAATGTGATAAAGAAAAGAACGTAGCTACTAGAACACTTAACTTTTATATCGTCCTTTGGTATACAGCATTCTTGATGATACAAGTGAGACTCTTTAGATTCATGAAGTAACTAATGGCGCCTTGCTAGGTCGTAGCCATGGACTTAGCTGAAGGCTATTCTAACTGTCTCTCGGCAAATGAGAGAAAGGCTTCGTCAGTGTAGTCGCTAGCAAAGTCGTCGTACAACTGGGGCGAGTGCTAGTCAGTCTCTCGAGACCTGCCGTGTGGTGGCGCTCGGTCTGCGATCACTGCCAGTGGCGACACGCGGGTCCGACATGTACTAATGGACCGCGGCCGATTTAAGCTACCACCTAGCAAGTGTGGTGTCTGGCGGTGACACCACAATAATATCCCAAGCAGAAAGGCCTGATCACCGGATTCTAGTTCTAGTATAAGATTTCATCTGCAAAAGTTTAGGCTTGTTATCTTATATTGGTATTCGAGACGAAACCACGATCTTGAGTTACGGGTTTCATTACTTTACATTGAAGTGGCATACAAAATATTATCGGGTGCCATGAGCACATGTGTTTTAACGGGTCTAGTGAAGCAGGGGATACAACCCGTCGGCTTTGAACAATGACGTCATTCCTTAGTCATAGATAGTAATGTCTTCACTTCTAGGCATAGATAATAAAGCAGTTCTGTGTTCTAATAAGCGCTATCCTTTAAATAATTGAATGTGAATCTAAAAGCGATCGTTTATCTATATTTCACTATTTTACCATATTTCACTATCTTATTCCACCAATATGCTTCAGTAGCTGATAAGTGTTTTTCGGCTTATTAAAAAAAAATCTCACGAGATAGAATAAACTGATCCTAAGATACAGATGCTTCAGTAGCTGATAAGTGTTTTTTGGATTTTTTAAAAAAAAATCTCACCAGATAGAATAAACTGATCCTACTTCATTAAGCAATCAATAAAAAAACTAAACTAAAACATAACAGCTTTTGCTTCCCTTTCAACAAGTGAAACACAAAGATTAAATAAACAATCAAAACATATAAAATGAAACAGGTTGCAAACGTAACGTACGTGTATTTCCACCTATTCGTTACCAGTGTACATATATCGAGGTCAATGGAAGTCTGGTATACATATATTACATACGTAGGTCCTTCTGTCATCAGTAATACTGATATGTACGTAAGAAAATACTGTTAGTAATAGCGGAGACGAAATAAACAGCACATCTACAATTTGTATCCCGTGTTCCACTTAGGGTTTACTGAAGCGGAGGATACATCGTTCAGGTGAAGAACAGGACAGTAATGATAGTGAAAACGAAGAAATCGCCTTATGACAAACTCGTATTCCGGACTGTACTTAAGCAACACACTTCGAATGAGCTTTTAATTTGTATCGGGTGTTTCATTTGCGGTTTAGTGAAGCAGGGGATACATAGTTCAAGTGAACAACAGGACAGCAATGCTAGTTGAAACTAAGAAATCGACTACGCTGAACTTGTATCCCGTACTGCACTTAAGCAATACAGTTCGAAAGACTTTCGAGATACAACTGACATACAGGTAACGTGATGTATTCTTTGCTAGTAATTTCATTCATTTCTTTTCATTGTATTTTGCGGAGAAATACTAAGATACAAACACGCGATATCGTTAACGTGAAAATACTAATGGCCCTTACATATGTGAAATAAAGTTTATCTCTCTCGCATTCCTTTGTTTCTCAACATTCTCCTCAGCTCTTTCATCTTTGTAATACATGCTCTCTGGCGACTTGTGACGTCATTGTTCAAAGCCGACGGGTTGTATCGCCTGCTACACTAGACCCGTTTTAACTATACTTTCGATACATGTACATTGGGGAATATCTGTGATGATTCAAGAGAGAGACAATTGATTATTTGTAATCCCGTAACCACCCTGAGTACTAAGCTAGTTTGCTGACTGCTGATCAGCGTCGGGATGAATTAAAAATACATTACACTGTTCACAGTATTATTAGTTATTTCTCTTTTGTTTCGACGTCACTTTAGTAAAAGATATCAAAGCAGATGTAATACATTTAAAATTTTATTAAATTACATTACACTGGCGCCGGTAGTAAGTGTTCTGCAGTGTGTGTAACTGAATTTTCAATGATAATCCTTATCGCTACAAAGTCTGTTTTGCATTTAAACAGCTCGGTTCATATACACCAACAGCTGATTGCACTGAACACTTACTCGGGGGCCGAAGTCGAAACTAGAATCCTGAGACCTAAATTCATTGTTGTCATTGAATAAACGTATGTATACAAGCATATAGTGAATAGTAATTAATGAATAAAATGGTTCCGTTACATGTATTATACGCACGGGAACGACGACAAGCTGACTGAGAATCTGGATGAGTGATCGCAGACCCACGCTGTACCTTACACTCAAGACAGACTGTGAGGTAAGCAACCGAATGCACACGACCAGGTTTCTAATTGAAGCTAGTCAGTAGCCCTGGGCGCATGCAGTTAATAACAAACTTCTAACGTAGTTGCCTTCTATAATTTCGATTGTAACTATTAGTGTAGAAAGTGTTGTTTATTTATTGTCTTATTTTTGCGTGTGGCGCTATTTACGTCAGTTAGCACCATGTACGAGATTACCGAATACCGAATACAAGATGTAACGGTTTGGAACTCGAAAATTATGAAACCCGATGGAGAATATTCCTGGATCGTTGGCAGGAGGGACTGTGACCTGACAGTGTAGAATCGCAGACTGTTATTTGTCAACAGAGCTTACAACCGTTGGGGGGGCCGCTGCTGAAATCAGCTGCGAGAGAGCAGCCGAAAGTAAACGAACGCAGGCAGAGCTAGCAAATCCAAGCGATATGCTTGCATTCCTGTTCCAGAAATTGGAAATAATGGAACAGCAGAGAAAAAGAGAGCCGGAAATAATGGAACAGCAGAGGAAAAAAGAGCTGAAAATAATGGAACAGCAGAGAAAAAGTGAGCGCGAGGAAGATATCCAACGCCAGAATGAGTTTTTGGAAAAGATTGAGACTAACATAATCGCTAAGTGGACGAGATGTTAGTCAAACGCGAACAAGCATTAGTACAGAAACTCAATCGTGCTCTAGATGACAGGGATCAACGTATTTTAGAAGACGTTAATAACGAAATTGAAAAGCTAGAATCAGATGTATCTGAAGTTAAGAAAAGTTTGAAAGATTTACCAGATAAAGTACACAATTTGGCCGGAGAAGTATCCGAGGTCAAAGAGGTACAGGAATCTCTCGATGCCAAAGTCAAACAATTAACCAAGGGCATCGAGGAGATTTCTTTGAACATAGAACGAAAGGTAGAAGCTGAAGTGAAGTTAATAATGCTTGACCATGTTGGACATAAGAGTTATGAAGGTACAAGCACAACCCACGAACTTTTAACACCCGAGATTATCGGAAAACCATTGGGTGAGCGTGATAGAATCGTGAACTGTGCCGCACGTAGCCCAAGCTGCAGTAGTTCATTTAATGTACAGCAGAGTGGAATTTATGTGTCAAATCGGGGCACGTACGGAAATTCACCGGCAAATAATGTAACTGTTAGTCCATACACAGTGAATGCATGTAGAAATAATCCGATAGATGTGTGCAATGATACACCCACTCTTGCTACACTGAAACATGAAGAGTCATTGTTGACACACAGACAATTTCAGATGTTTTCCGAAGAAAAGAAATCTATTCATCCGGTAATATTCATAAAGAGTTTTAAGAATGTGTGACCTGCATCGTGACAGGAAAGGCAAAAGATACAGTTTGTTATCTCATATATTGCCGGAGATGCTTCATTACTGACATCAGATGTGGCAGAGAACTGTCATTATTTTGGCGAGTTCGATCAACATATTTTGGCCAGGTTTTGGTCAGTTAGTATACAAGAAAGACAACGGAAACAGGTATATAACTCTGAGTTGTACAATTTCAAGCTAGGAACGCTCAGAAAATATTTTGAAAAGTACATTAACAAAACGAGGTACTGGTCAGAGCAAATCGCCACACGCGACGTGCTTAGGCTATTAAAATCCAAGTTGCCTCTCTCAATACGGAGAGAATTGGTACATGTACCTGACAGTGACTTAGAGACGTTCATGTCGGTCGTGGATTCTTTAGATTTGATACAAGAGGGTGCATGACAACAAAATAATAACGGTGAAGGGACAAGGTAATAACCACAAACATAGGAAAAACGGTTATGGAAACCAACACCGGAATAATAACTGGGGATACGAATGTATTGGTAATAGTTACGAGAGATCGAACGGACAAAAAGGAGGGAATGGAAACAGAGTACATGGCATGTCAGACGGGACATACATTACAACATGTAGAAATTCGGTTAGGGCTGGCCGATATTCACGAGTATATGAGCAAGAAGTTTGTGGAGAAAGTCCTAGGAAGAGAGTGAAATATTAGTTAATTCAGAAACACTAGACATCGGTTCAGGCATGGAGAGTAGGAGAATATCCGACACGTACATTTTAGCAAGCCTTTGGGTGAAGCATCACAAAATGATACGGAGATTGAGCAAAGTCGGGTGCAGGTGAACGAGGAAATGTCAGAAGACGACTTTACGAGAGAATATGATAGCAAAAATTCACATCTAGCGGAGTCTTCCGAAATAGTAGGTCACAAAAGCGCAGCACAGAGTGATGCCACTCTTGAGCCACATCTCGACGACTGGCAGTATTCAATCTGCATAGCTTTTCTGATTGAACAATTCAAGGTAAATTGAAAATGTCGCGCAATTCAAGAAAATGGAAGAACGGTTAGAGAAAAGCGAAAATTTATTCAATAAAAGTGAGGAAACATTTGAGTACAGCGAGGAAAATTAGGGATACAAAATTTGAAGAAAATGAAAGAGGTTTCAAAATACGATTAAAAATTTAGAGAAGCAAGTAGAGGCAGAGAATAAGAAACTCGGCGATCTTGTAAAGGAAAGTGAGGAACAGATTAAATCATTAGATAAAAAGAAGAAGACAGATGAACAGGCACAACTATAGTACGAAAGTAGATACGTTGATGCAGAATACTAAAGGAACTATATACGGTTTAAAGAAAGATATTGATGCCAACATACAGAATATTGATTCCCAGAAGAATTCATTAAGCAAAGTAAAATATCAAGTCAAAGTATTAACGTGCACTGTCGAGCATTTGTCGACACGAAACAAAACCACATTTGATAGGGCAGTGCCAGCGAGCCAATGCGAGCGTCAAGAGATTATACATTTAATATAATTTAAGGATACGTAGACCAATATTAACCGAAGGAGTAGAGAAGCTTAAGATGGGCTAATGAAAAGGAAGAGAGTAGTAGAAATGAGCAGTAACGGAAGAGAGAACGTGATGAACCGAAGTGTAGAAGAGAAAACTCGAGAAGAAGAGGAATTAAGAGAAATTATAAAGAGATTACATCGCACCTGGGAAGTATCAACACATTCAGCTCCACCGGTAGTCACTACGACAACCGTCGATATCTTGTCAAGCGATGTAGATGAAGAAGAAATCAGAAAAAAATTGTGTCAGTGCAAAAATAATCATTGTTTCTGAATGCATCGAACCACTTAAATCCAAAGATTTGGATGACCCGTTCCGAGAGGCTTCACCTAGATCACCCACATGGCTTTAAAATTAACTTTGTCTGTTCATTCTTTAGAGAAGAGGCAGCAGCGAGAGTGAGATTGCGGGACAGTGCAAGACGTACGAAGAGTTCATGAGTACTGGTCAAAAGCAAAACCAGATCAAGTTAAATTTACGATATTGATGATGTAACATGCAGATTCAAGGTAGCAGGGCCCAGTGTAGTATTTCATGGAGATGGTCCAGAGAAATCAATTCTTAGACATGTCTTATGAGCCAGCAGAACTAATATGAATTTGATGGAACTACCGCATTAAATACAGAGAGAAGTTATAGCAGCCGCAAGGAATATGCACGCTGTGCGGAGATTCCACCATTTCTTGCTACAGTTACGAAGAAGTATGGAGGCAAGGGAACCAGCGCTCTTAATGCACATGCATTTTCCACTTGAAAATCAGCAACCGGATAACTAGGGAGCGAGACACCTACTCCAATGAAATAGCCAAAATAATCGCTGACAACGGTGACCACAGCATCGGCCACTTCACAGGAGAAATATTTGGAGACGTGATGAATGATGAGAAAAGAGAAACGAGGTAGTAGCAGTATGCGGGCGTAACCCCACATACAACCAGAAGAACTAAGAATGAGGGAACACACCAAGGAGCTGAGTAGCAAGAGAGTTTTTGACATCACAGTTAGTTACGATTAGCCTATCAGGAGCGCTATTTGTAAACTGCAACAAAATGAAGGGAACGTTAGCAGTAGGAATCAAGCAATTTGACAACAGGAAGGAGGACACAACATATCCGATCACCGGAAATGTGCAGAGATTAAGGAGAAAGAGAGAATAAATTTTGAATGCCAATAGCATATACGTAGTGAAAATTTCGTAATTATGAAGAATTTGACTATGAAAGGCATATTAGGTCTTGATTTTCACAAACATTACAGCATCGTACTACGCTTGAAGGTAGGTTTTTCACAGCTTAATTCGAAAGATGAGAAGATTAGGCCAAAATTCATAAGTAATGCAGAAACATCAGGAAAAGGAAGTTAAACGTAAAACCTGGTCGTCAATTAAAAAAATAGGGGGGAATGATGTTAGTGAATGAAGTAGCCACGAACTAACAAGAGTGTGAGGCGATTCAAACAGATGATTTAACATAAGATGTGATTCCTGCTTCTGTCACAGAAAGTAATGAAATAGATGATTTAGAAGATGATGAATACAATAAAGAATAGGAAGATATGTGGACCAGCGAATCAGAAGTGGAAGAGACAGAATACGTAGGATGCAATGCAATACAAGCTGACAGTCCTATTTTGAACTTGAGAGAATTTGTAGATGCTCTGTAGAACACATCAGAACAGGAAAAGGGCATTAGCGAGGATGTTTCAGCTACTGCAATATGTTCAAATGTGCTACTGAAAGGACCAGAGAAGAAGAGGAAGAACAATGATGAAGAAGCGGATAGTGACTGAAGACGATCTGTGGAGTAACCTATTCAATATTAGACAATAAAATTGCATAAGGAATTATCAAGAAGTTGAAGAAACTTAGTGGGGCTCCTCAAAGAATATGTTGTGTGAGAGGTGAGAAACCTTAGAGAGAAGAATTATGAGAAACTGTGGACCACTCATATGTGAGGCGTAAACGCCATCTGGAAAGCGTAAAATTAGCACTGGAGATGATAAGCGCAAAAGCTAAGAAGAGAAAGAATGATCAGAGAGGTCTGGGAAAAGAGATGAATCTTACAGTTGTTGACAAAGTTTTGTTATGACCACGGAAGCGTTCGAAGACGGATAGATATCTAAGGAGCAAACACTTTCACGTATTTTGTGGATATTAAGGGTGGAGAAAATCGTTCATCACAATGTTACCGAATTATAAACTCTACAAAGCTGCAAACCAATTGGAGAACAGTACATTTCGCATGTCAAGTTGTCTGCCGAATGAGAAATGTTGTGGAAATGAGAAGATACGCAACATCCAGTCTCGGTTCTCTTGTAAGAAGATGTTACAACATGAAGTAATCTCATGTAAGAGTTAAAAGTATCATGAGGTCGTAGAAGAGTGTTTTCGCACGGGACAAATGTATTTATACATACTGTCGGAAAAAATTACTACACTTGGAAAGACGACGTCGTTCTTGATCCGATGACAGTATATGTCACCTGGGATAGACTAGATGTACTGATAATGATTTCAGCGTCGTCCACCAACAGTTAGCGGTGTGGCTTAGCCACCAGAGTGCCATCTATGTCCACCCTTTAACAGGAATGTGCACAGCCAGAAGGCTCGGCGTGGTGCAAAAGTGTGAAGCAAGCAGGCAACCATGCCACATAGACGCACTAGTGTTTCCTACAGACAGCTCAGCAAGTTTGAAAGGGGTAAAATTGTGGCCTTCCAAGTGGCGGGATGGTTCTTTCGGAGAACTGCCATGGAAGTGGGATGTGCTGTGTCAGTTGTGCAACGTTGCTGGTATCGGTGTTCACGTGAATATTCTCAAACCCTTAGACGAGATTCTGAACGTCCACGCAACACAGACGCCCGCCAAGATTGTCATATCGTAAGGGCAGCAGTGGGATATCGTACAGCTACCACAGTACAGATGCAGAATGACAATTATTGAACTATATGAAAAAATCGTCATAATTTCTGAACGGTTTGCGTTAGGACGTTCAGACTGCACGGTTGGCCGCGAGGCATGATGGGAACTAGTATGTTTATATAGTTCGGTTTAGCGTCGAAGCCCACTTTCATTTGGATGGATTCGTCAATAAGCAAAATTGATGCATTTGGGGGACTGAGAATCCGCATTTCGCGATCGAGAAGTCTCTTCACCCTCAACAGGTGACTGTGTGGTGTGCAATGTCCAGTTACAGAATAATTGGTACGAAAATCTTTGATAGCACGGTGGCTACCGAACGGTACATGAAGGTTTTGGAAGATGATTTCATCCCAATTATCCAAAGTGACCCTGATTTCGACAAGATGTGGTTCACGCAAGACGGGGCTCGACCCCATCGAAACAGGAGAGTGATGTCCTGGACAAGCACTTTGGGGCTGTATCCTCGCTCTGTGTGTACCCAGAGGCCTCTGTCATGGGCCTCGATTGTCCGTCGTATTCTCCGGATCTGGACACATGCGACCCCTTTTGTGGGGCTTTATTAAAGACAAGGTGTACAGAAATAACCCCAAAACCATTGCTGAGCTGAAAACAGCCATTGAGTAAGTCGTCGACAGCATCGATGTTCCGACACTTCGGCTTGTCATGCTGAATTTCGCTATTCGTCTGCGCCACATCATCGCCAATAATGGCAGGCGTGTCGAACATGTTGTAACTTAAATCCGAATACCTGTAGTGACGTTTACATGCTGAATTAAGTGTGTGCGGTCCGTAGTTTGCAACGAATTTACTTTTTTTCTCATATACTTATAGTTCAATAATTTTCTCCCAGTAAGAGTGCTTCTGAGTCCACACATGTCAACACGAAGTGTTGTTAACTAGTTATTAGCAGTGGAACTACGATCATGCACACCTCTAACATGTCTTCGACTCACGCAACACCATCGACGTGCACGACTCGGCTTGTGTCGTCAGAGGATGACTTGGAAGATGGAATGGCGCGCCGTGATCTTCAGCGATGAAAGCAGATGCTGCCTGCATGCAAGTGGTGTTCGTTTGCGCATGTGAGATAGACCTGGTGAGTGCTATCTCATTGGAGCGCATTCGTCCAAGACACTCCTGCCCCACCCCACGCCTTATGGTCTGTGATGCGATAAGCTAGACTCTTATTCACATTTGGCGTTTATGGAGGAGACGATGCTAACCAGTGCTCAGTTGGTGTGGAACGTTATTAGACCTGTTCTTTTGCCATTCTTGCAACAGGAAGGTGATGTGTTGTTCCATTGTTCCAGCAGGATAATGCTCGCTCGCACACTGCCTGTGAAACTCTACGTGTTCTGCAAAATGTACATCAACTTCCCTGGCCAGCAAGATCTCTAGGCTTGTCTCCAATCGAGGATGTGTGGGACGTGATGGGACAAGAAGTGACTCGTCTTCTTCCAGAACTACGTGAGCAGGTCGAGCAGGCATAGCATTACATATCCCAGGAGAGTATTCGCCATGTGTATGATCGATTGAATGCCAATTCAATGCCTCCATTGTCTTCCGTGTTTGCGATTTAAAAACTGGGTTGTTTGGAATCAGCCTTATGCAATTACAGTTAGTTTATTTTTATATTTACCCAGACATGTTTCGACACCAATGTGTCATCTTCTGTGGGTTAAATTTTTATTTCTGTGAAGTACAATATCAAATTTGTAATAAATTTACTGCTGTAGGCCTATGAAATACAATTTCTTCAATTTGCTTCGTTTTGTTTAGACACTCACCTTAAAATTACATCGCTAACTGAACTGTATTATTATACATCGATTTTAGTGCTCGTTTTCGCCGGTTTTTTTTTTTTTTTTTTTTGTTGACAGCATGTCATCATGCAAACTAGCCATGAAGAAAATTATTGCGTATTTGTGGAGAGCTGTTTCGAGGGTAGAAAAAATGGTGCAAATGGCTCTGAGCACTATGGGACTCAACTGCTGTGGTCATCAGTCGCCTTTAACTTAGAACTACTTAAACCTAACTAACCTAAGGACATCACACACATCCATGCCCGAGGCTGGATTCGAACCTGCGACCGTAGCAGTCGCACGGTTCCGGACTGCGCGCCTAGAACCGCGAGACCACCGCGGCCGGCTCGAGGGTAGAGGTTATGTACGTTTCTGTACTTACATTTTCCGTTCTGTTTCGTGTCCCTGGTTGGTGTCTCAATCAGCTGCTATTTACTGCATTGCTTTCACTCAGTTATTCACAAATTTCCTCTCGCTTTCACAAAATGTGGCAAAATGTGATCTGAGCAGACACTTCTGACAAAACACTTAGTGAGAGGTCTCATGTTATTGTCGGTCTTGTGTTTGTTATGGCGCTGCTTTTGTATGCGTGAGTTATAAGCGTAATGCCATATCGCTGTCTTAGTTGTGGAGTATCTTTGCGGGCAGCCGCGTCTGTAGAGTCGAGCGCGGGACACGGAACTGTTATGTTGTGTAATGTGTAGCTCTGCATGTGAGAGGCATTGTTACCATGGAAGTTGAACTGTTGCTACAAGTGTTATTACAGTAAAGTGATAAAATATGCAAGTGATTCAGAGGAAAGTGCGTCGAGAAGTAACTTAAAAATGAGCAGTGCTGCTGATGTATTTGTGTATCCTCTCGTTGCGTGTCGCACTCTACAGCATCAATCATCCGCGCCGTTTTCGGTCTCTCAGAATGAACTGACGTGAACCAGCAAAAATTAGTTACAATAAAAAAGTGCAAACAAGTGCCAGTGTCTTGTAGCGAGCGTGAGAACGTGCGTTCGGTCATCGCGTTTCCTCATCATCAACAATCAGTCACGCCGCGCCGGTTACGCGCACGCTCGTACAACTGAGATCTGTGAGCTGTAAATTTAACTTTGTGAACAGTGTTAAAATTTATTACTAGTGTCACGGAGGACTGGTACCAAATATCTATATATGCGTGGCGAGCGTAAGAGTTTTAGTGCGATCATTCGGCTTCCGCATCATCAACAATCACCCGCGTCGTGTCGGTTAACGCGTACGCTCGTCCAAGTGATATTGTGGACTGGTAATCATACATTAATTGGGATAAACACTTATGAATTAGAATGTAAACAGTGCAACCTGCGATTTTCTTTAATCGTCTCAGAATACAGTTGTTCATACTAGACGTCGAACAGTGTTGTGTTTTAACGTTGAGTGGCTCCCCTAACCCCGCTTGCATATTGCGATAGATAATTTCAGGCAATCCAACAGCAATGTGGAGCAGGACAATACGACCGCCGCGGGATTATCAGGTACGTGGTGTGGACAGGGCGCACGGTCAAGGAAAGCAGAAACGACACCCTGTTTAAGGTACCACCACACCCAGTTGTACCCCCGGGCGTGTTACAGTGTGTGTGCGTGTGTGTGTGTGTGTGTGTGTAAGAGAGAGAGAGAGAGGTGGAAAGAGGGGTGGGGAGAGAACCAAGAAAGCCGAAGTTTTTTTTCCTTTATGTTTTTTGTGGGGAGTTAGCTTTGTATAGTTCATTGAGTGTTCCAAACAGTTTTTTGTTGCATAGTGCTGTGTTGGCAGAAGAGCCAACACCGTGTTGCTAGAGGAGGCCGAAATGCACGCGTTTAATTACACGCAGACTGGCGTGAGGTCTGGAACAGTTAAGGGAATTTTTAGTAGCAAATAAAGTACGTAGTTGATGTAATACTTAACTTTAATCCATAACTGTAGAACATCGGTCTGACGGTACAGTAATAAGAAGCTCAATATAAATTGGTAATGGCGTCTTGCTAGGTCGTAGCAAATGACGTAGCTGAAGGCTATGCTAACTATCGTCTCGGCAAATGAGAGCGTATTTGTCAGTGTAGCATCGCTAGCAAAGTCGGCTGTACAACTGGGGCGAGTGCTAGGAAGTCTCTCTAGACCTGCCGTGTGGTGGCGCTCGGTCTGCAATCACTGACAGTGGCGACACGCGGGTCCGACGTATACTAGCGGACCGCGGCCGATTTAAAGTCTACCACCTAGCAAGTGTGGTGTCTGGCGGTGACACCACACATAGTGTCGTATTTTCATTCAGGACTCTCTTTCCCTGTGTTATTGCTTTTTGTATGTGGCAGTTCTCCTCTGTTCTGAGTTTTTTTTATAGAGACTGTTGCTTTCTCTGACGATTTTAAGATCAGTCTCCATGTTTTTTGGGTGGTGGTTTTCTTGTATACCGACTGGCATGAAGTGTAGGTTAACTGATATAGTCCAGCTTTTGAGAATTTATCTGCAGAGGTGTTCTTAGATCTTAGATTCTTGTATACTGTGTTATTTGTGTGTTATGATATTTGTAGCCATTCCGATATCTACAGTGTCAATAATGTGCCGAGAATATCAAATTTCAGGCATTACCTCTCACCATGGACAAAGCAGTATTCGATGGCCTTCACATAACTATGGAGACCAGCGGCGTTTGCGTAGATTTGTCAATGCTAATAGACAAGCAACACTGTGTGAAATAACCTCAGAGCGACGTACGACAAAAGTATCCGTTACGACAGCGCGGCGAAATTTGGCGTTAATGAGTTGTGGCAGCAGACGACCGACGCCTGTTCCTTTGCTAAGAGCACGACATCGCCAGCAGTGCCTCTCCTGGGCTCCTGACCATATCGGTTGGACCCTAGACGACTGGGAAACCGTGGCCTGGTCAGATGAGTCCCGATTTCAGTTGGTAAGTGCTGATGTTCGAGTATGGATAGACCCCATGAAGCCATGGATTCAAGTTGTCAACAAGGCACTGTCCAAGCTGGTGTTGGCTCCATAACGGCGTGGGCTGTGTTTACATGGAATGGACTCTATTCAGTTCAGTTTACTGCTTCGAATTTTGTCTTGAAACTCCAAACAGGTCATACACATTCGTTAATCATGGTGCCATACAATGTTTTATATTATGTATGCAGTAGTAAATCATATTAACAGCAACTATTGGTAATATTAATGCAGAAATAAAACAGAACATTTGAAAAATAAGAATCAATTTAAAAGAATAACATAAAATAAAGGGGATTAACTCAAGTTCCAAGTGAATAACTCCCATCTTACATTAGTGGATATGTTACTGGCAACCTAGGAAGGACTCGAGGTTTGTCGACTGACTACAAGTATACCTACTTCTAAACCAATTGTTGCTACACAATTCTACATCACCCACACTGGTATCTGCATGCCTCTGAAATCCTCCAGTCTATGCATACCGTATGGGTGGCCATAGCATTGTTTCTTTTCTTTTTACCTTATTTTCCTTTTCTCTTCTCTGATATATAAATATTCAGAGCCTCCACTTGATCTTATACAATGAAAGTTAAGCAGTTGCCTTTTAGATATCCGATGTGTTATCATACTGACTTCAGTCAGCCGGCCGAAGTGGCCGTGCGGTTAAAGGCGCTGCAGTCTGGAACCGCAAGACCGCTACGGTCGCAGGTTCGAGTCCTGCCTCGGGCATGGATGTTTGTGATGTCCTTAGGTTAGTTAGGTTTAACTAGTTCTAAGTTCTAGGGGACTAATGACCTCAGCAGTTGAGTCCCATAGTGCTCAGAGCCATTTGAACCATTTGACTTCAGTCCACAAGTTTAGGTCACTTACAATTGTTTACAGATCGCAGTCTAATTTTCTGCAGTATCTCTCTGCCTGAATAAAGGGACATCTGAGGACGACATGACCAGCGGAACCTTCCTCTCCAGATTCACAGATTGGTGTGCTGCTACATCCCACTCGATGCAGATGCTTGGAATACGGACCGTGACCTGTTAATAGGTGCAACATAGCTCGAGTAGAGGCGATGTGACGCAGGTTGAGCCTTTTCCTGACGCTTGGGAATATGCTGTAAACGCCGCGCGGGATTAGCCGAGCGGTCTTGGGCGCTGCAGTCATGGACTGTGCGGCTGGTTCCGGCGGAGGTTCGAGTCCTCCCTCGGGCATGGGTGTATGTGTTTGTCCTTAGGATACTTTAGGTTAAGTAGTGTGTAAGCTTAGGGACTGATGAGCTTAGCAGTTAAGTCCCATAAGATTTCACACGCATTTGAACAATATGCTGTAAACAAGCCTTTCAGTACTCCTAGTGTCACAGTCAGATTGCCTTTCACCTAACTTTCAGGCTTGTAAACGTCTTTTATCAGTAAACTGCATCCGTGTGATCTCGTACACACGATCGTATTGCTCACACTCCAACCAATACAGCGTTGCCTTGTTAAGCACCACGATATCCATGGGACATATCCCGAGGATTACCAGTAAACCTTCTACGGGTTTAGTGCGAAAGGCACCAGTGAGCCTCAGAAGTACGCTTTGCTGGCTTCGTCACAGTATTGTTTTGTAGCTGCCAAGCCAAAGGCGATGTGCCCAGACGCTGGCAGCGAAGCCCACGATGGCGTTGAAGATAGCGTAGTGACATGACCTCACCACATGCAACGGTAATTTATAGTCGGCAGTACGAGCGTCGAAATCTTTTGCTTAACTTTTACCGCTTTCTGAGTAACAGGTGGACTGGATCCTTTGGCCCAACTGAATCGATCACTGATTGGAGACCATTTGCAGCCACATAACGATGGAATTTGTATGGATAACAATGCGCCATGTCACTGGGCCACAACTGTTACGATTGGTTTGAAGAACATTCTGGATAATTCAAGAGAATGATTTGGTCCATCAGATAGCCCGATCAGGAATCCCATCGAACATTTATAGGACATAATCGAGAAGTCAGTTCGTGCACAAAACCATGCACCGGCAACACTTTCGGAATTATGGATAGTTATAGAGGCAGCATGGATCACTATTTCCGCAGGGGACTTTCAACGAGTTGTTGAGTCTATACCATGCCGAATTTCTGCACTACGCTAGAGAAAAGGAGGTCCAATACGATATTGGTGTGTACCCCATGACTTTTGTCACCTGGGTGTGTGCCATCCTCCATCTGTGAACTATAAGGGAACGAAAAGAATTAGACGATTCTTAATGTCTGATCTCCTTCGTCTTCTTCGGATTATTTTTCCATGTAATAAGCATCATTGACTGTATTACACTTATTTTAATTTTCCTGACTTTAAAATTGTACTGATATATCAATTTGTGTTCCGTCTTAATTACACTACTGGCCATTAAAATTGCTACACCAAAGAGAAATGCAGATGATAAACGGGAATTCATTGGACAAATATATTATACTACAACTGACTTGTGATTATATTTTCACTCAATTTGGGTGCATAGATCCTGAGAAATCAGTACCCAGATCAACCACCTCTGGCCGTAATAACGGCCTTGATACGCCTGGGCATTGAGTCAAACAGAGCTTGGATGGCGTGTACAGGTACAGCTGCCCATGCAGCTTCAACAAGATACCACAGTTCATCAAGAGTAGTGACTGGCGTATTGTGACGAGCCAGTTGCTCGGTCACCATTGACCAGACGTTTTCAATTGGTGAGAGATCCGGAGAATATGCTGGCCAGAGCAGCAGTCGAACATTTTCTGTATCCAGAAAGGCCCGTATAGGACCTGCAACATGCGGCCGTGCATTATCCTGCTGAAATGTAGGGTTCCGCAGGGATCGAATGAAGGGTAGAGCCACGGGTCGTAACACATCTGAAACGTGACGTCCACTGTTCAAAGTGCCATCAATGTGAACAAGAGGTGACCGAGACGTGTAACCAATGGCACCCCATACCATCACGCCGGGTGATACGCCAGTATGGCGATGACGAATACACGCTTCCTTGTGCGTTTACCGCGATGTCGCCAAACACGGATGCGACCATCATAATGCTGAAAAACAGAACCTAGATTCATCAGAAAAAAGGACGTTTTGCCATTCGTGCACCCAGGTTCGTCTTTGAGTACACCCTCGCAGGCGCTCCTGTCTGTGATACAGCGTCAAGGGTAACCGCAACCATGGTCTCCGAGCTGATAGTCCATGCTGCTGCAAACGTCGTCGAACTGTTCGTGCAGATGGTTTTTGTCTTGCAAACGTCCCCATCTGTTGACTCAGGGATCGAGACGTGGCTGCACGATCCGTTACAGCCATGCGGATAAGAAGTCTGTCATCTCGACTGCTAGTGATACGAGGCCGTTGGGATCCAGCACGGCGTTCCGTATTACCCTCCTGAGCCTACCGATTCCATAGTCTGCTAACAGTCATTGGATCTCGACCAACGCGATCAGCAATGTCGCGATATGATAAACCGCAATCGCGATAGGCTACAATCTGACTTTTATCAAAGTTGGAAACGTGATGGAACGCATTTCTCCTCCTTACATAAGGCGTCACAACAACGTTTCACCAGGCAAAGCTGGTCAGCTGCTGTTTGTGTATGAGAAATCGGTTGGAAACTTTCCTCATGTCAGCATGTTGTAGGTGTCGCCACCGGCGCCAACCTTGTGTGAATGCTCTGGAAAGCTAATCATTTGCATATCACAGCATCTTCTTCCTGTCGGTTAAATTTCGCCTCTGTAGCACGTCATCTTCGTGGTGTAGCAATTTTAATGGCCAGTAGTGTATTTTCGTATCTTGTGTTGCTGTTGTAGCAGGATGTTATGATGGCTATAATAGCAAGGGCTGTTAAAAGATTGGACCATGTGCCCAACATTTCACTCTTTTCCAAAACTGCATCACCTTATCATGATTCGGCAGTTTCGTTTTGTATAAAAGAAGGCACTGGGGTGGGGCTCTTTACTATTAACAGATGCTGAATTAGTGAAACTGATTTCAATACAAAATGCATTAATCGATAACTCTATAAGCAAAAAAAGAAATACAATTGTATCAGTGTAAGTTACCAACAGTTCATTCTAGAACGAAAAATTCCCTTTCTTAACGCTTCCTGGACTCTACACTCTTAAAACTCAAGTGTAAACCTCTATGCGATGCTAAAGACTGTCACTGGAGACGGATGAGCATCTCTGTAACGTTCCGACGCATACTAAATAAGTCCATGGCGTAAGACACTGCGCCGGCCGCGGTGGTCTAGCGGTTCTAGGCGCTCAATCCGGAAACGCGCGACTGCTACGGTCGCAGGTTCGAATCCGGCCTCGGGCATGGATGTGTGTGTTGTCCTTAGGTTAGTTAGGTTTACGTAGTTCTAAGTTCTAGGGGACTGAAGTTAAGTCCCATAGTGCTCAGAGCCATTTGAACCATTTTTTTGTAAGACACTGCTTACATTCAGATCAGTTCTTAGGAGTGTTCCATTGAGTCTCAGTCTAGTATATCCGTTTCATAAAATTAATTTCTTGTTGTCACATGAGTTTAAATAACTTTGGACACGTACTTCTAGTCATGTAGTGGTTATGGCAGCACTAGTACTTTCCGTCTATCTAAATTTACGTTGAGGATCAGCTCCCAATGCCTGTTCCTAGCGTCGATCCTCTACATTACACTTCAGTTTTGTGATGTGGTAGCGTTCTTATTTACGATAGCCTCATTCACCCTCCAACGATATTAAAAGTCGTTTATACGGGTAGTTAGAAACAGTCTGTAATGCTCGTAAGAGTGTTGCAGTGTAGGTTGTGATAATAAATAGTTATGAAGAAAAAAATTCTATATATTGGGCCGTCACCGAGATAATTAGCTTTGAAGTTAACCAACCAGGCCGCTGCGTGTGCAAATTAAAACGGCCCTCCAGATACAATTAGTGTCAGTTCTTCTCATAGCGTAGATGATAGCGCACGATACTGCTTAGCCTTTGGTTCGAGTTCCATCCTTACCACAGACTCATGTTCAATTTTTGTATCACTCTCTTGTTCGGTTTTAGAGAACCAAACGATGAACACGTTTCGCGACGCCGTCTCGAGAGGGCCGTTTGAATTTGTGCACGCAACGGCCTGGTTGGCTAAATTGAATGGTTAACTCGGAAACGGAGCAGTGGATCGAATTTTTTTTGTTAACTATTATTCCTCAGCACAGACTACCCTGTAACACCCTTACAAGCTTAACAGATTGTTCCTGACCGACCTGTATATACTCTGATGAGCCAATCAATTATATTGCATGTTGGAGTATCTCTGGAACGTGAGGTTTTTCTTTAGCAAATGTACATTTTTCCTTATTTATATTATGAGTAGAGTCTATATCTAGTCCATATGTGCAGCTCCATCCCTCAAGTAAGTAAACATAAATTTCTTCTGAATCGATACTGTGAAACGCAGACATCCTATGCAGTATACCAGCGACTGTATTTCAAATGAGAACTTCCTATATATTCAGAGATATGCCGAATTCGTCTGATAAATCAAGAAAATGTAAATTTATTTCGTTTGTTTTTTGAGCGCTGGTTCACTTCTTTATTGCCTTCTGTTTTCGGCGCATCAGAGTGGCCTTATTCTATAAGGGTCTGCCCGTGCACACATTTTTTCGCTGGCTTTGAGTAAGATTAAACTTCTGTATGTAATTTACTATATTGTTACCATTTAATGAATAATTTCCTGTCCCGTAAATTTGACATATATGTGTTATTCACTACTTTTCAGAACGCTCAGCGACTGGAACGGGGAAGCCGTCAACGAATTGACGAAATGACCAAAAACGTGCTCTGTTCAGCCATTAATTTGTCTTTGAACACAATACAAAGTGGCGCTGAGATGTATCACCTATCATTTAACTCATTCGTGGGCAAAATTATTGAGCCGTTTTTTTAATGAATGGAGAGCATATAGTAGTTAACAGATAGGTATATTTATCATACAGAATATCAAATTTGCTCCAACTGTGAAAGTGAGGTCACACAATAAGGTGGGAAGTATTCTTCCCACTGCCCTTCCTTCGAGTTAAATGACAAAAATAACTTTTTCAGTATATGTCATATATATTTGATAAATTTACTCTCTAGTTACAATGATTGTTCACAATTACTTGCCATGAAATTTTCTGAAACATGGGTATATGCAAAGTGGTATTTGACAATATGTACAAACACAGCGAGTGCTCTTTTCCGCAGCATTCGTACTACAATGACGGCACGTCCAGTAGGTTTCTCCTAAAATGGGTCGATGCTCCCCTACAGCCACATGACGAAAATCGTCAGGTACTTTATCCCTTTTTGCCAGAAAGACAAGTTTTTGTCCACGCCTTTTTTGGCATGAGAAGCCAGCGATCTATTGTCAGGCTAGATGGATCCTGTATGTGAGCTGATCATGCTGTCCACTTTCTCTTTTAGTTATTTTCCACAGGATAAAACTGTTCACTGCAGCAACGTCCACAAGGAAATAAAATATTCTGTGCCACCATTTTACAGAACGTCTGCCAATAGCATACCTTTCTCGTAATAGATCAAACTTATCGACACCACCCATTATTTTGTTGTATTCTGCATCAACTTCAGGACAAGAAATCTCTGTACTAGTACCACCCTTGTTTTTCCTTTTCACTGTGGCTGTTTCTCATGGGTCACGAACTGAGGACAGGAAAGTGACTGGACGGTTATCCATCCATTTTACTTCATAAATGGCTCCGTTTGTTTCAAACTGGAATTCTCCTTGTTCCAATTTTACGTTTTCCTTCATAAATTTAGGTAAATCAAAAGTATTTACGTTATACTACAGCTTTGAGGAAAAAAATCATAAAATGTCACGCAAACAGCACTGAAAGGCTCCTCTACAGAGCAACACTCAGCTATACAATGCCTCTGCGCGAAGGTACAACAAAAACGGCGGGAACTTCCGATTGGAAGTAGTACCCTATACTGTTCACTAGGTGGTAGCAACCGTAGAGAGGTGGGAACTGTGAATCCCACGGGACTAGGAGCGAGTTCATTGTAGTGGGAAGCATGTTTCCCACGGCTCACGAAAGGGTGAAAGTGCCATGTAGTAAATTTTCGTTGATGTTACGCTGAGAATGATTAGGACATACGTCTCCAATCAAACGACGTTGTCAGTCTTCAATATCAGTCAGAAAATAGCCATGCTGTACTATTTTAAGTGATGGTGGTAAAAAATATTAATACTGCCATGCTGATCTCTGTACCATGGGTAAAAGGGAGTGACGAAAGTCATGGGATATCTCCTAATATCGTGTCCCATCTCCTTTTGCCAGGTGTAGTGCACCAGCTCGACGTGGCGCGGACTCAACAAGTCGCAAGTCTTCTCAGAAATAGTGAGCTATGCTGCCTCTATAGCAGTCCATAACTGTGAAAGTGTTGGCAGTGCCGTATGTTTCATACAAACTGAGCTCTCAGTTAGATTCCGTAATTGTTGTTGTTGTTGTTGTGGTCTTCAGTCCTGAGACTGGTTTGATGCAGCTCTCCATGCTACTCTATCCTGTGCAAGCTTCTTCATCTCCCAGTACCTACTGCAACCTACATCCTTCTGAATCTGCTTAGTGTATGCATCTCTTGGTCTCCCCCTATGATTTTTACCCTCCACGCTGCCCTCCAATACTAAATTGGTGATCCCTTGATGCCTCAGGACATGTCCTACCAACCAATCCCTTCTTCTAGTCAAGTTGTGCCACAAACTTCTCTTCTCGCCAATCCTATTCAATACCTCCTCATTAGTTACGTGATCTACCTACCTAATCTTCAGCATTCTTCTGTAGCACCACATTTCGAAAGCTTCTATTCTCTTCTTGTCCAAACTATTTATCGTCCATGTTTCACTTCCGTACATGGCTACACTCCATACAAATACTTTCAGAAATGACTTCCTGACACTTAAATCTATACTCGATGTTAACAAATTTCTCTTCTTCAGAAAAGCTTTCCTTGCCATTGCCAGTCTACATTTTATATCCTCTCTACTTCGACCATCATCAGTTATTTTGCTCCCCAAATAGCAAAACTCCTTTACTACCTTAAGTGTCTCATTTCCTAATCTAATACCCTCAACATCACCCGACTTAATTCGACTACATTCCATTATCCTCGTTTTGCTTTTGTTGATGTTCATCTTATATCCTCCCTTCAAGACACCATCCATTCCGTTCAACTGCTCTTCCAAGTCCTTTGCTGTCTCTGACAGAATTACAATGTCATCGGCGAACCTCAAAGTTTTTATTTCTTCTCCATGGATTTTAATACCTACTCCGAATTTTTCTTTTGTTTCCTTTACTGCTTGCTCAATATACAGATTCAATAACATCGGGGAGAGGCTACAACCCTGTCTTACTCCCTTCCCAACCACTGCTTCCCTTTCATGTCCCTCGACTGTTATAACTGTCATCTGGTTTCTGTACAAATTGTAAATAGCCTTTCGCTCCCTGTATTTTACCCCTGCCACCTTTAGAATTTGAAAGAGCGTATTCCAGTCAACATTGTCAAAAGCTTTCTCTAAGTCTACAAATGCTAGAAACGTAGATTTTCCTTTCCTTAATCTTTCTTCTAAGATAACTCGTAAGGTCAGTATTGCCTCACGTGTTCCAGTATTTCTACGGAATCCAAACTGATCTTCCCCGAGGTCGGCTTCTACTAGTTTTTCCATTCGTCTGTAAAGAATTCGTGTTAGTATTTTGCAGCTGTGGCTTATTAAACTCATTGTTCGGTAATTCTCACATCTGTCAACACCTGCTTTCCTTGGGATTGGAATTATTATATTCTTCTTGAAGTCTGAGGGTATTTCGCCTGTTTCATACATCTTGCTCACCAGATGGTAGAGTTTTGTCAGGACTGGCTCTCCCAAGGCCGTCAGTAGTTCCAATGGAATGTTGTCTACTCCGGGGGCCTTGTTTCGACTCAGGTCTTTCAGTGCTCTGTCAAACTCTTCACGCAGTATCGTATCTCCCATTTCTTCTTCATCTACATCCTCTTCCGTTTCCATAATATTGTCCTCAAGTACATCGCCCTTGCATAGACCCTCTATATACTCCTTCCACCTTTCTGCTTTCCCTTCTTTGCTTAGAACTAGGTTTCCATCTGAGCTCTTGATGTTCATACAAGTGGTTCTCTTATCTCCAAAGGTCTCTTTAGTTTTCCTGTAGGCAGTATCTATCTTACCCCTTGTGAGATAAGCCTCTACATCCTTACATTTGTCCTCTAGCCATCCCTGCTTAGCCATTTTGCACTGCCTGTCGATCTCATTTTTGAGACGTTTGTATTCCTTTTTGCCTGCTTCATTTACTGCATTTTTATATTTTCTCCTTTCATCAATTAAATTCAATATTTCTTCTGTTACCCAAGGATTTCTACTAGTCCTCGTCTTTTTACCTACTTGATCCTCTGCTGCCTTCACTACTTCATCCCTCAAAGCTACCCATTCTTCTTCTACTGTATTTCTTTCCCCCATTCCTGTCATTTGTTCCCTTATGCTCTCCCTGAAACTCTGTACAACCTCTGGTTCTTTCAGTTTATCCAGGTCCCATCTCCTTAAATTCCCACCTTTTTGCAGTTTCTTCAGTTTTAATCTACAGGTCATAACCAATAGATTGTGGTCAGAGTCCACACCTGCCCCTGGAAATGTCTTACAATTTAAAACCTGGTTCCTAAATCTCTGTCTTACCATTATATAATCTATCTGATACCTTTTAGTATCTCCAGGGTTCTTCCAGGTATACAACCTTCTATCATGGTTCTTAAACCAAGTGTTAGCTATGATTAAGTTGTGCTCTGTGCAAAATTCTACCAGGTGGCTTCCTCTTTCATTTCTTAGCCCCAATCCATATTCACCTACTACGTTTCCTTCTCTCCCTTTTCCTACACTTCCCCGTAATTGTTCGATGTGATTCATGTTGGGCGATCTGGGAGGGGGGGAGGGGGGGGGGCGAAATCATTCGCTCGGACCACCCAGAATGTTCTACAACCCAATTGCGAACAGTTGTGGCCCTGTGATATGATAGCTGTTTGGGAATATAAAGTCCATGGAAGGCTGCAAATGATCTCCAAGTAGCCGAAAATAACCATTTCCAGTCAATGATCGGTTCAGTTTGACCAGAGGAGCCAGTCCATTCCATGTAAACACAGCCCACACCATTATGGAGCCGCCACCACCAGTTTCCACAGTGCCTTGTTGACAACTTGGGTCAGTGGGTCCGTGGGGTCTGCGCCACTATCAAACCCTGCTATAAACTCTTGCCAACTGTATCGGGACACATCTGAGGCCAGGCCACGGTTTTTCCAGTCGTCTAGGGTTCAACCGATCCCAGGAGACGCGCTGCAGGCAATGTCGTTCTGATAGGAAATGCACTCCCATTGGTCGTCTACTGCACAGCCAATTAACGCCAAATTTCGTCGCACTTCCGTAACGGATACGCTCTTTGTACGTGAGGCGTGCTAAAATTTGCTGTTTTGAAGAGCGCGCCGTAGCACGTAGTATAAAGCAGTCGCCGTCCGTTTCTGGCGGTGGCGCCGCTGTGGCAATCGCAGCTTTGGTGTCTCCCTCTGGTGGGAAACGGAAAAGGTTGCCTGTTCACGTGTATTTAAGGGCCGCTATAAGCTCGCCAAGAGGTCAGTTGGAGAAAAAAAAAAAACTTTCCCCATTTTTCCGCCATTTTACACTTTATGTCACCGTTTTATCGCCTGTTTTTCTTGTTTCTTTTCTTCTTCCACTTTTTAAAATAAAAGTCTGTAGGCTGTAGAGCAGCGTACTAACAAGGGAACCTCCCCATCGTACCCCCCTCAGATTTAGTTATACGTTGGCACAGTGGATAGATCTTGAAAAACTGAACACAGATCAATCGAGAAAACAGGAAGAAGTTGTGTGGAACTATGAAAAAAATAAGCAAAATATACAAACTGAGTAGTCCATGTGCAAGATAGGCAACATCAAGGCTATAGTTAGCTCAGGAGCGCCGTGGTCCCGTGGTTAGCGTGAGCAGCTGCGGAATGAGAGGTCCTTGGATAAAATCTTCCCTCGAGTGAAAATTTTACTTTTTTTATTTTCGCAAAGCTATGGTCTGTCCGTTCGTTCATTGACGTCTCTGTTCACTGTAATAAGTTTAGTGTCTGTGTTTTCCGACCGCACCCCAAAACCGTGCGATTAGTAGACGAAAGGACGTGCCTCTCCAATGGTAACCGAATTCATTTGATCGCAAGGTCATAGGTCAACCGATTCCTCCACAGGAAAACACGTCTGATGTATTCTATTCGACACTGGTGACGGCATGTGCGTCACATGACATGAATATGTTGTCGACCCACCTAACTTGTACACTTGGCGCATGGGTAAAAAGATTCTTCTACCTTGCCCGATTTAGGTTTTCTTGTGGATGTGATAACCACTCCCAAAAAAAAGTGATCGCATCGGACGGACAGATAATAATTGTCTGAAAATAAAAAATTAAATTTTTCACTTGAGGGAAGACTTGAACGAAGGACGTCTCGTACGGCAGCTGCTCACGCTAACCACGGGACCACGGCGCTTCTGAGCTCACATTAGCCTTGATGGTGCCTGTCCTGTGCATGGACTACTCAGTTTGTATATTTTGCTTTTTTTTCATTGTTCCACACAACTTCTTCCTGTTTTCTCGATTGATCTGTGTTAAGTTTTTCAAGGCCTCTCCACTGTGCCAATTTATAACTAAATCTGAGGGGGGTGCGATGGGGATGTTCCCTTGTAAGCTGCTGCCAGCCCACCCCCTTCGGGGGGAGTTGAAAATCAATAAAGGAAAAAAAAAAAGAAATGCGATCACTTTTTTTTGTCTGGTCAATCTGTCAATCGGAGTGAGTCTGGTCAGTTGGTCAGCCAAGTCAGTCTGGGTCTGTCTCTCGTCCGCATTGGTGAGGCAGTCAGTGTCTGTCTGTCGTCCGGAGTGCTAGTATGTGTTAGGCCGCCAGTCTGCTCGAGTTGCTCGGGCAACGGCCATTGGCGGTTGGATCGATCGGTTGGTCGGTCGCGCACTGAGACACAAGATGACTTGTCCGCCTTGAGCGTCGGCGCATGTAAGGTCGCCACGTGAGTCCAGTGGGCCGCGCCGTATAGCGAGGGGTAGTGGCTTCGCGGCCGACACGAGAGCAAAAGGAGTCAACCCACGACATCGGTCTGGCCGGTGCGAGCTGCGACGCCGTGAGACGGGAGATCGGCGCGCCTTTCCTGCGTAAGTTGAAGCGGCTGGCAGCGGACGGTTCGGAAGAGCGTTTTGGGCGTGGTGCGCCAGGTATTCGCCAGACATCGCATTTATTAAATGATAAGTGATTCGTGATATGTTGTTTCACTTACTTGTTAAATTCTACTTCTGTTCTTGGTCAGTCTCTCGTCCCCAGCTTGCTCGTCTGTCTCTCGTCCGCATTTGTTGGGCAGTTAGTGTCTGTCTGTCTGTCGGTCTGCCGTACGTTGATAGCTGCCTCTGTCATGTTTGTCGGATTCGGTGTTAACGAAGTTATCGCTTAAGGTGTAAAGGCCGAATTCCTGATATATGTTTTTATCTTGCCTATCATCTTGAGAGGTGGTATATGTGTAATGTTGAGCATGTTTGTACATTTTATGTAAGACTGCTTTTCATGGTTTTTATTTAAATGGTCATTTTAGTGTGTAAAGTTGCCACCCTTCCACCGTAAAAGTTCTTTTAAAAACAAATTGCACTTTCGGTGCAAATAATTTTTAATTTGGGTGTTTTGTACCATTTCCATCCCTCTTATGGGGTGCATAGTTTAGGTGTTTGTGTGAGTTGTTAAAAGTTTTAGTTTAAGGTAATCTGGTGTGTTGCAGATTTGCACCAGTGTAGTCTGTCAGAGGTTGTTGTGAGCAGTCGTGACTACGGCCGTGTTAAAAGGGAGTGGCAAGATTCTCATCCAGAAAGCTCATACTGTTAAAAAAAATTGTTATTTCTGCCTCAGAATAAATTGTAACCTGATATTTACAAGGTGCTTTCTGATTATAATTTTTAAATCTGTTTTAAAAAAAAGAGAAGATTTTTAGGAATAAAATTTCGATTTTTTGAAAGAAATTAGATTTGTCTCCATCAGTTACCCACTGGCAACTACTTCCACGCTCACATAGTGTGACTAAATGTGTTAATGTTCTTGATGAATCGTTAGTAAATAAAGTAAATTCTTTAAGAAAACATTTTGAAAGTAAATTCACGGTTAAGTACGTCCCACATTGATTGCTACAATTATTTCACGCAATGTTGCTTATCTGTTAGCAATGACAACTCTACGCAAACGCCGTTTGGCTCAGTCGTTAAGCGAAGGCCGTCGTGCACTGAGTTGTCCGTGGTAAAAGGTAATGTGTGAAATTCAGTATTCCCTTCACACTTTTGACACTGTGGATCTCGGAATATTGAATTCTCTAACTATTTCCGAAACTGAATGTTCCATGCGTCTAGCTCCAACTACCATTCCGTGTCCAAAGTCTGTTAGTTCCCGTCGCGCGGCTATAATCACGCTGGGAACCTTCCACATGATAGCGAATTGACAAAATAAATGACAGCTGAAGGTTTCACCATTAATTTTACCACTAATTTGGCAGCTGTATATCCCTACCTGAAAACATACATACATGATAGCTCCGCCAATGCGCTCCCCTTTTATACTGTGTGTACGTGACACTACCGCCATTTGTATATGTGCATATCGCTATGCTATGACTTCTGTCACCTGAGTGTATGTACTTCCTTTCCGAAGCACGAACCCTATGGGACGACAGAAATACCTACCACACCGTTGTACGAGGTGAATTCAAGTTCTAAGGCCTCCGATTTTTTTTTTCTAATTAACTACTCACCCGAAATCGATGAAACTAGCGTTACTTCTCGACGTAATCGCCCTGCAGACGTAAACATTTTTCAGAACGCTGACGCCATGATTCCATGGCAGCGGCGAAGGCTTCTTTAGGAGTCTGTTTTGACCACTGGAAAATCGCTGAGGCAATAGCAACACGGCTAGTGAATGTGCGGCCACGGAGAGTGTCTTTCATTGTTGGAAAAAGCCAAAAGTCACTAGGAGCCCGGTCAGGTGAGTAGGGATCATGAGGAATCACCTCAAAGTTGTTATCACGAAGAAACTGTTGCGTAACGTTAGCTCGATGTGCGCGTGCGTTGTCTTGGTGAAACAGCACACGCGCAGCCCTTCCCGGACGTTTTTGTTGCAGTGCAGGAAGGAATTTGTTCTTCAAAACATTTTCGTAGGATGCACCTGTTACCGTAGTGCCCTTTGGAACGCAATGGGTAAGGATTACACCCTCGCTGTCCCAGAACATGGACATCACCATTTTTTCAGCACTGGCGGTTACCCGGAATTTTTTTGGTGGCGGTGAATCTGTGTGCTTCCATTGAGCTGACTGGCGCTTTGTTTCTGGATTGAAAAATGGCATCCACGTCTCATCCATTGTCGCAACCAGCGAAAAGAAAGTCCCATTCATGCTGTCGTTGCGCGTCAACATTGCTTGGCAACATGCCACACGGGCAGCCATGTGGTCGTCCGTCAGCATTCGTGGCACCCACCTGGATGACACTTTTCGCATTTTCAGGTCGTCATGCACAGAACCCACAGAAATGCCAACTCTGGAGGCGATCTGTTCAACAGTCATTCGGCGATCCCCCAAAACAATTCTCTCCACTTTCTCGATCATGTCGTCAGACCGGCTTGTGCGAGCCCGAGGTTGTTTCGGTTTGTTGTCACACGATGTTCTGCCTTCATTAAACTGTCGCACCCACGAACGCACTTTCGACACATCCATAACTCCATCACCACATGTCTCCTTCAACTGTCGATGAATTTCAATTGGTTTCACACCACACAAATTCAGAAAACGAATGATTGCACGCTGTTCAAGTAAGGAAAACGTTGCCATTTTAAGTAATTAAAATAGTTCTCATTCTCGCCGCTGGTGGTAAAATTCCATCTGCCGTACGGTGCTGCCATCTCTGGGACGTATTGACAATGAACGCGGCCTCATTTTAAAACAATGCGCATGTTTCTATCCCTTTCCAGTCCGGAGAAAAAAAATCGGAGGCCTTAGAACTTCAATGCACCTCATATTGTCGTGGCGATTGTTGTCTACATTAGCTGCGTAGATGTCATTTAATTTAATTACTTCAGGTAACTCTGTGAAAGCGTTTACAACTTCAGAGAAGGCAGAGAAACGAGGCGATTTTGCGTGGCTTGGATTTAACACGTACATCATACGTTTCCGGTGTAATATGTCGCCAGAAGCCTGCGCGCAGGTCACGATATCCCCATGGTTTGTGAGCACAAAATGGTGCCTGATAGCGTCCCAGATGACTTCCTTTGATTTCAGATCAGGTTAATTTCGTGACCCAGGCCTTAACATAAGTTGACTATCGTGCTTCTCAAACCACTGTAGCAAATCGCTCTGGTTATGGCACGGGCAGTCACCCTGTTGGAAAACGCCACCACCCCCGGGGAAGCTATCATGCATTTAAGGACAGAGGTGGCTTCCAGTAATGATCACATGGTACACAGCAATTGTGGTACCATTGAATACTGTCACAGGGCTCAAGGAAGTACAGGTGATTGTCATCCATAGACCTGCGTCCTCGGTACATTTCATGTCTCGAGCACCCAGTTGCCTGGGCAATTATGTATCTGCATATGACCATCAACCTAGTGTTACAAGGAACTTTATTCATCGGTTCACGCGACACAATGCCACTGATCCAGTGTCCAATCTCGATCTGCCAGAGACCACCAGTCCTGGTCTACAGAGTAGGCAAGTCTCCGACCACCTTGTTGTGTTATGAGGCGTGGGCGCCCAACACTTTGTGGCCTAGTCATTCAACCACTTTCCATAGTTGCTCATGAACATCTTACAAACTTAGCCATTTCAAAGATGTTCGTCCTAGATACCAGGCCAAAACAGTGTGACCTTTGTCGAAGTCGCTTATGTCTGTGATCTTCCCCATTTGCGGCCCTTAAGGTTCTTACAATTCATATTTCCTTTCGTCTCTGTTCATATTCTTTCCTCCCTCTGTCAGTTTCCTCCACTTCCACAAGGTGCTATTCAGCCTTTTGATGGCAGTGGTTATAATGTTTTGTTTTATCAGCCATGAACAGCAAGGGCGCCCATACCCTCTGCCCCTTATCTATCAGGGAAAGGAAAAAATATTGTGTAGTCAAGGGATTTTCTTTTAAGAAAATGATTTAGAAGTCGGTATTACGTAGGTTTTTAGCAGATTCGGAACTGGAACTTCATTATGCCTACTTATAAGATGCTATTCGTCTTCCGAAATATTAAAAAATAATCCATACTCCGGGGTCTAGCAGCCCCTTGCCCCTACAAACTATTGTATGGGCGGCCCTGATGAACGGCAATCGTTCTATAATAGCCCCTTGGTATACCGCCGAAGCTACTTTTATATGTGACGATATCTTCCCAATAAGAACGAAGTGCAGAGCTATGTTGGCTAGTTTGTCTGGAATCTAATCACAAAGCTAGTCCTGTGTTACGTAATAGTTTATTTCGTTTACTTTACGTTTCAGAAGTCAACTAACCAGCCATTAAACACGGGCGCTTGTATGAACGCCCTTCTACATATCATGCATGAACAAAGAATGCTGTGTTTCACAAGACTGATGGTTAAGGATTTCATGTTTGTTTCCACAAAGTACATTTTTCGATCTTTTCAGAGGTCGTAACTGGCTAGCATTAAACATTTTCATAATTCTACAGCAGAGTTGTGATATTTTTCGCCTCACTAAGTACCTTTCCTGATAAAGGGATTCAGTGGCGAGTTTATTGAAATGGCTTATAAGGCTTCGTTGATCCTTCTAAGATAAACTACTAATAGTGAGATATTAAGTTATTTTGCCTTGATCTGCGTGTTTTCATGTGGTCGTGTCGTCTTACCTTTGTTGGGCGGTTTTACATTTTTTAATCAGTTATCTGAAAACCAGTCATCTCAGCATTTGTTTTCATTCAAACAACGAAATTCAGTTTTGTCTTTATCATTCTCTATTTCGGTGTCAGTGTGGTTACTGAGGTTAATGGTTACTAGAGAGATGCCTTTTATTCGTTTTCTGATGGTTACGCAACCATAAATCTTCTTAGGATTCTTAATCGAACCAAACAGTTGAACTTTATTTTCAAACTCATTGAAAGCTTTTCGCATTACTCTCCATGCACTCATTTTGCATTCGTTGAATTTTCGTTTGTAAACAAAACGTTGGCTTTGGTTAAATTTTTAATATACTCGTAGCATTCCCTGCTTTCGTAGCAGCTTACTAAAATGGATGTTGAACTCATTACTCACAGACTTTTTCGTCACATTCAGCACATCTCTTGCCTAAGGTGGGCGTTGAAGAGAGTATTTTCAACACAGACAAAAGCAAAACAAATTGGGCTATTCAATCACACTATTTTAGACGAAAGTAAAGTAAAGAGAAGCAACAGAAATGAAAATAGCGAGAGACTTAAGGCCAGAACTGGGGATCACGAAGTAGACGAAGTTAAGGAATTCTGCTACCTGGGCAGCAAAATCAGGCTAGCACTGGCAAAAAGGGCTTACCTGGCCAAGAGAAGTCTCTAGTATCAAACATGGGTGTTAATTTGAGAAAGAAATTCTCAGAATGTAGATTTGGAGCACAGCGTTGCATGGTAGTGAAACATGGTGTGTGGGGAAACCAGAACAAAAGAGAATTTGAGACGCGGTGCTACGGAGGATTGTTGAAAATTAGGAGGACTGATAAGGTAAGGAATGAGGAGGTTCTTCGCAGAATTGGCGAGGAAAGGAATATATGGAAAACATTAACAAGAAGAAGAGGCAGAATGATAGTATATCTATTAATATTCAGGAAATAAATGTCATGGTACTAGATGGAACTGCAAAGAACAAAAACTGTAGAGGAAGACGAAGATTAGAGTGCATTCAGCAAATAATTGAGGAAGTAGGCTGTAGCTGCTACTCTGAGATAAAAACGTTGGCACTGGAGTGGAATTCGTGCTGGGCCTGATTAACCCAGAAAAAAGACTTGTGCAACAAAACAAAAAAAAACCTACATGGCTTGTAAACATAAATTAAGTGGACCAATCAGTATGATGAGCTTAAACACTCCTAACAGAACAATTCTGTTGACTGAAATAATTACAAATGAAAAACAATATGAGAAGTAGTCTTAAAGTTTCAGTTAGCACTTCGAATTTTAAGTTAGATGATAATTTTTCGCGTATTTACCTGCAGCCCTGGTACATACTAAAAAGCCAAGGCCACAGTACCGTAACACATCGCTAGAGAATACAAAACGAAATTGCGCATGCTTACTGCGCTTTATCAATGGCCAGCGCCATTTTGTTCTCGACATTCTTGCTGCGTGTTATGGTACTGCGGTGCAGCCTTTTCAGTGCGTAAAAGGGCTGCAGACATGATTCTGCTCAACATCTACAACAAAATAGAAGATAAAAATAATCGATAATTTAATAGTCAACGATGGTAAAATAAACTTTATAATTGATAAGTTTTTGTTACTAGTGTAGTCCACAAAAAACATTACACCTTTGACTGTGTACAAATTCTTTATGAAACCATACTCTCAAAATACCTTTGTAATATGTTTTCTTTACAAAGCAAATAGTGTAAGTAATGATTGAATCTGTATGATATACCATTTCTAATATTAGAATATAAAAAAACACCCCAAGATTTGTTTTGTACGATTTTCCGATTACAGCATTACCTTAATATAAGGGGCGTTTAAAAAGAAACGAGCCAGAGGCATAATTACAGAAACCAGTACCTATATGTTAGAAGTATTGACCGTGGTTGCTGAGACACTTATCCCACTGTGACACAAAGCGGTAAATGGCTGTCTCCAATTCCTGGGGCTGCGATGTTAACCAGTTCCGCACGCACAGCTGGACATCGTCGTTCGAGGTCAATCGTTTGTCCCTCAGATCTTTGGGGCACCAAAAATGTAATCACAGGGAGAGAGAGGTCCGGACTGTATGGAGGGTGGCCGAGAACCTCCCATTTGAATTTATACAGGAGTGCCGCAACTGACTTGACCTTATGAGGCTTTTCATTGTCGTGGAGTAGAATGACCCCACAGGTGAAATTGCCTGGCCGTTTTGATTAGATTGCTTGGTGAAGAGTGGTCAAAGTTTCCGAGTAACGCTGGGTGTTCATTATTGTTCCATGGTGCAGGAAGTGAATCAGAAGGGGGCCATTTTGATCATGTACATGCGGAACTGATTAACATCGCAGCCCCGGGAATTTGAGACAGCCATTCACTGCTTTGTGTCACAGTGTGACAAGTGTCTCAACAGCCAGGGTTGATACTTACAACATACAGGTACTGGTTTCTGTAATTGCTTTCTTTTTGTACGCCTCTCTCTCTCTCTCTCTCTCTCTCTATATATATATATATATATATATATATATATATATATATATATATATATATATATATATATATGACACCGTTTCAGTGTTCAGTGACTTAACTGGTCTCATACAGACACGATTTTATGTTTATAGGCTGAACCCAGGTCTCCTGCTTACTATGGAGGTGCACTAGCCACTAAGGCACCTTCGCGCAGCGATTCACACAACTGCACGGATAACCCTGGCATACCTCCATCCTCAATCCAAACTATCAGTGAGGCCCCAGTCTTAGGTTGGGGCCTCAGTGAGAATTTGGATCGAGGAGGGAGGCATGCCAGGGTAATACGTGTAGCTGTGTGAATTGCTGTGCCATGGTGGCTTAGTACAGTCGGCTTTCAGCCGTGATACCGTGCGGACGGGCTCGGCGCGCCGGGCAGTGCTCCGCAGGTGTTGTTGTTTACCCGCTAGCGCGCGGTCGCGTCGTTATATTGCCTTATAGTACCTGTACCGACCCGCCATGGCGTTCTCATATCGAAAAGCTACAATCAAACTAACGTTCAACGCATCGTACACGAGACCGAAGGCCCATGAAATTGAACGGTTTCTACGAGACATCATGCACATCGAACCACAAGGATAGGCATTCATCTGTCTATTGTAACCAGCACAGTGTACCTCAAACTGATTGACGAAGCGGCCTGCGACAGATTACTCCAACGATCTGCAAACGGCTTTCGCTTCTGTCACGCAGACGGTAATGTGAGCGTGGTAGGAGTTGACCATGCTGGTCTGTGGGTGCGTACCGTGCGCATCTTTGAACTACCGTTCGAAGTTCCTGCCAACCTAGTCGTTGATGCGCTGCGGCCACACAGAGGAGAAATGGAACACATTCGAAACGTACCCTGTCCTTAACGTGGTACGACAAGTGCGCATAGAACTTAAGAAGCACGTTCCACCATATATTTTCGTTGGTGACTGCCGCGCAATTGTTATATATGATGGACAACCGAGGACCTGCTCGGGCTGCGGCCAGGAGGGCCATGTTAGAACTGAGTGTCTGCAGCGCCGCCTCGTTCAGGTGCCCCGCAATGAACTTCCCCAACGATCCACTATGACCTCTCTTCCGCTAACATATGTGGAGGCGGCACGACATGATGTGATGGATGATCAAAACCTGCTACCTCCTCAAGCCGCTGCCAGCTCCGTTGGAGAGTCAGCGCCGTCGACGACGCCGCAGCCCAACGGTGCAGAGGTTCCTACAGCCTCTGCCCACCGCAGCGTCGTGGGTACCCAGCCGCCGTCACTGTCGGGATCGGACACAGGGATTCCGAGCGACCGAGACTGTGTCGAGCCCCGCCCTCCAGTGGATGTCGAATCTCGGACCCGAAAGCAAAAATCACCCAAGCGACAAGAAGAGGCAATTGTCAGTTGAAGAACGGGACAGGGACGTGAAGCCGGCGGAAGACATCGACTTCGTTGACTCGTCCACAATTGCAAAGGACTCCAGTGGCATCATTCACCAGAAGGTGCCTGAAGACAAGGAACACTCTCCTAAATTTGGTAGCCCAGAAACCGAGGCGCACTGCGTCGACTCCCAAAATGTGGGCTCCTGTGAAAGCGACCAGCCACCAATGACATCACAATCGTCTCTTGGTGATTGACCGAGCGAGGTGGCGCAGTGGTTAGCACACTGGACTCGCATTCGGGAGGACGACGGTTCAATCCCGTCGCCCGCCATCCTGATTTAGGTTTTCCGTGATTTCCCTAAATCGTTTCAGGCAAATGCCGGGATAGTTCCTTTGAAAGGGCACGGCCGATTTCCTTCCCAATCCTTCCCTAACCCGAGCTGCGCTCCGTCTCTAATGACCTCGTTGTCGACGGGACGTTAAACACTAACCACCACCACCACCATCTTGGTGATTGGGCAGACGATATGGAGGCAGATGATGCACAGCAAACATCCATATCTCCACCAAAGCCCACGGCTGACATTGTGCCTGGAGGGCTCTGCCAGTCAGGGACTCGTACGACACAGTAATGCACAGCATGCAGATGGATGGCTGTGTGGTGTGTGTGATCACTGTGGGCTTGCACCGACACACTGCCTCCGCCACTTGATATGTCTCAGTCATGTTGTTGTTGTTGTTGTCGTTGTTGTGGTCTTCAGTCCTGAGACTGGTTTGATGCAGCTCTCCATGCTACTCTATCCTGTGCAAGCTTCTTCATCTCCCAGTACCTACTGCAACCTACATCCTTCTGAATCTGCTTAGTGTATTGATCTCTTGGTCTCCCTCTACGATTTTTACCCTCCACGCTGCCCTCCAATGCTAAATTTGTGATCCCTTGATGCCTCAAAACATGTCCTACCAACCGATCCCTTCTTCTAGTCAAGTTGTGCCACAAACTTCTCTTCTCCCCAATCCTATTCAATACCTCCTCATTAGTTACGTGATCTACCCACCTTATCTTCAGCATTCTTCTGTAGCACCACATTTCGAAAGCTTCTATTCTCTTCTTGTCCAAACTGGTTATCGTCCATGTTTCACTTCCATACATGGCTACACTCCATACAAATACTTTCAGAAACGACTTCCTGACACTTAAATCTATACTCGATGTTAACAAATTTCTCTTCTTCAGAAACGCTTTCCTTGCCATTGCCAGTCTGCATTTTATATCCTCTCTACTTCGACCATCATCAGTTATTTTACTCCCTAAATAGCAAAACTCCTTTACTACTTTAAGTGTCTCATTTCCTAATCTAATCCCCTCAGCATCACCCGATTTAATTTGACTACATTCCATTATCCTCGTTTTGCTTTTGTTGATGTTCATCTTATATCCTCCTTTCAAGACACTGTCCATTCCGTTCAACTGCTCTTCCAAGTCCTTTGCTGTCTCTGACAGAATTACAATGTCATCGGCGAACCTCAAAGTTTTTACTTCTTCTCCATGAATTTTAATACCTACTCCGAATTTTTCTTTTGTTTCCTTTACTGCTTGCTCAATATACAGATTGAATAACATCGGGGAGAGGCTACAACCCTGTCTCACTCCTTTCCCAACCACTGCTTCCCTTTCATGCCCCTCGACTCTTATAACTGCCATCTGGTTTCTGTACAAATTGTACATAGCCTTTCGCTCTCTGTATTTTACCCCTGCCACCTTCAGAATTTGAAAGAGAGTATTCCAGTTAACGTTGTCAAAAGCTTTCTCTAAGTCTACAAATGCTAGAAACGTAGGTTTGCCTTTTCTTAATCTTTCTTCTAAGATAAGTCGTAAGGTTAGTATTGCCTCACGTGTTCCAACATTTCTACGGAATCCAAACTGATCTTCCCCGAGGTCCGCTTCTACCAGTTTTTCCATTCGTCTGTAAAGGATTCGCGTTAGTATTTTGCAGCTGTGACTTATTGAACTGATAGTTCGGTAATTTTCACATCTGTCAACACCTGCTTTCTTTGGGATTGGAATTATTATATTCTTCTTGAAGTCTGTGGGTATTTCGCCTGGCTCATACATCTTGCTCACCAAATGGTAGAGTTTTGTCATGACTGGCTCTCCCAAGGCCATCAGTAATTCTAATGGAATGTTGTCTACTCCCGGGGCCTTGTTTCGACTCAGGTCTTTCAGTGCTCTGTCAAACTCTTCACGCAGTATCTTATCTCCCATTTCATCTTCATCTACATCCCCTTCCATTTCCATAATACTGTCCTCAAGTACATCGCCCTTGTATAAACCCTCTATATACTCCTTCCACCTTTCTGCCTTCCCTTCTTTGCTTAGAACTGGGTTGCCATCTGAGCTCTTGATATTCATACAAGTGGTTCTCTTCTCTCCAAAGGTCTCTTTAATTTTCCTGTAGGCAGTATCTATCTTACCCCTAGTGAGACAAGCCTCTACATCCTTACATTTGTCCTCTAGCCATCCCTGCTTAGCCATTTTGCACTTCCTGTCGATCTCATTTTTGAGACGTTTGTATTCCCTTTTGCCTGCTTCATTTACTGCATTTTTATATTTTCTGCTTTCATCAATTAAATTCAATATATCTTCTGTTACCCAAGGATTTCTATTAGCCCTCGTCTTTTTACCTACTTGATCCTCTGCTGCCTTCACTACTTCATCCCTCAGAGCTACCCATTCTTCTTCTACTGTATTTCTTTCCCCCATTCCTGTCAATTGTTCCCTTATGCTCTCCCTGAAACTCTCTACAACCTCTGGTTCTTTCAGTTTATCCAGGTCCCATCTCCTTAAATTCCCACCTTTTTGCAGTTTCTTCAGTTTCAATCTGCAGCTCATAACCAATAGATTGTGGTCAGAATCCACATCTGCCCCTGGAAATGTCTTACAATTTAAAACCTGGTTCCTAAATCTCTGTCTTACCATTATATAATCTATCTGATACCTATTAGTATCTCCAGGATTCTTCCAGGTATACAACCTTCTTTTATGATTCTTGAACCAAGTGTTAGCTATGATTAAGTTATGCTCTGTGCAAAATTCTACAAGGCGGCTTCCTCTTTCATTTCTTCCCCCCAATCCATATTCACCTACTATGTTTCCTTCTCTCCCTTTTCCTACTGACGAATTCCAGTCACCCATGACTATTAAATTTTCGTCTCCCTTCACTACCTGAATAATTTCTTTTATCTCGTCATACATTTCATCTATTTCTTCATCATCTGCAGAGCTAGTTGGCATATAAACTTGTACTACTGTAGTAGGCATGGGCTTTGTGTCTATCTTGGCCACAATAATGCGTTCACTATGCTGTTTGTAGTAGCTAACCCGCACTCCTATTTGTTTATTCATTATTAAACCTACTCCTGCATTACCCCTATTTGATTTTGTATTTATAACCCTGTAATCACCTGACCAAAAGTCTTGTTCCTCCTGCCACCGAACTTCACTAATTCCCACTATATCTAACTTTAACCTATCCATTTCCCTTTTTAAATTTTCTAACCTACCTGCCCGATTAAGGGATCTGACATTCCACGCTCCGATCCGTAGAATGCCAGTTTTCTTTCTCCTGATAACGACGTCCTCTTGAGTAGTCCCCGCCCGGAGATCCGAATGGGGGACTATTTTACCTCCGGAATATTTTACCCAAGAGGACGCCATCATCATTTAATCATACAGTAAAGCTGCATGTCCTCAGGATAAATTACGGCTGTAGTTTCCCCTTGCTTTCAGCCGTTCGCAGTACCAGCACAGCAAGGCCGTTTTGGTTAATGTTACAAGGCCAGATCAGTCAATCATCCAGACTGTTGCCCCTGCAACTACTGAAAAGGCTGCTGCCCCTCTTCAGGAACCACACGTTTGTCTGGCCTCTCAACAGATACCCCTCCGTTGTGGTTGCACCTACGATACGGCCATCTGTATCGCTGAGGCACGCAAGCCTCCCCACCAACGGCAAGGTCCATGGTTCATGGGGGAAGGTCTCAGTCATACCGCGTGGGAACAGTCAATGTAAATGGTGTCCACTCCACTGTCAAGACCCGCATGTTACACGACATGACAAGAGCGGCAGACTTGGACATTGCCCTTCTCCAGGAGGTCCGTCCCGAGCTGCGTTTAGACCTATATGGCTACACCACCTACAGCCTACCCTTAGGAGATGGCGCAGGAGTAACGGCCATCCTTCTCCGAGATGGCATAGACGCGACGGACGTGACGTACTTGCCGAACGGGCGAGGCATCGCACTCACACTTGGCGCAGTCCGCCTCATTAACGTCTACTCTCCCTCCGGTAATTCGCACCGTGGTGACAGGCATGTCTTCTATTCGGAGGAGGTAGCCCCACTTTTGCAAGAAAATATGGACCATTACATAGTGGGCGGCGACTTTAACAGTGTTCTGCGGCCCGAGGACCAGATACCGCATTACGTCCCACGCCCGGCTCTATAAGCATTGATACGTGACCTCGCGCTCCACGACACATGGCTCTTACATCATGGGACCCAGAGTGGATTTACGCACTTTACCAGCCATTCTGCCAGTCGTCTTGACCGGATATACGTCTCGCGTGCCCTCCGCACGGCAACCCGTGATGCAGAACTCTGGCCGACGGCCTTCACGGACCATCTCGCGTACATCTGCACTGTCACCTTACCCCGACAACTCACAAGACGCAGCAGAGGCCCGTGGACGCTGAACGTCTCCCTCCTTCGCGAGGAAGCGTGTCGGCGAGCAGTCATTGACACGTGGCGTCGATGTATCAGGCGCCTGCCCATGTATGCTTCCACGTTGCTGTGGTGGCTGGGATGTGTCAAACCTGCACTCCGAAAGACCTTGATGGCCTACGGGCGTGACAGATCGAACTGGCAAAGGGCAATATCGGAATTTTACTATAGAGCGTTACGTGAGCTGGCGACGCAACCGCCGTCTCCCTAACGTCAGATGTCCGTACAACGCATCAAAACTCGTCTACTTCGCATCAGGACAGAGCAGCTAGAAGGTGTCCGCATCCGTGCGCGAGTGCAAGACTGTATCCCCAACGAAACAGCGTCAGTGCATCACATTGTGCGCGAGAGGCGCCACCGCAAACGTCAGCTCATTACGGCGGTAAACACGGAGGAAGGCGGGCGCGCAGTGACACAAACGGACATCGCGCACACGTTCGCCTGACACTATGGGACCTTGTACATGGAAGATCCGCGAAATGTACGTGATTATGACGAGCTATTGCACGATTTTCCCGTCCCTCGGGACGTGGCACCCGATGATAGTCTGCTGTTGCCCATTACACCCGACGAGCTGACATCGGCCTTGGCACGTGGAGCACCGAACAAGTCGCCTGGACCGGACGGTTTACCCCTGGAATTCTACCGCACTTTTTACGACCTTATGGGCGACAAGTGGCTCCAAATGTTTCAAGACCTGATCCGCCCTGATTTCACTGTCCCCATAGAATTCACAGAAGGCATCTTGATCCCAGTACCGAAACCGAATGGTGGTTGTAGGTGGCAGGACTTTCGCCCACTCACACTCCTCAACAACGACTACAAGATCTTCGCTCGTATCCTCCGCGCGCGTCTCCACACCGCTATTGGGAAAGCCATCCACACCGATCAGACATGTTTAGGTGGTGTCAGCAACATTCATACGGCGTTAGGAGCATACCGCGACGTAATTGCTTTGCTGGCGGGCTGCAAAATATGAGGCGCCCTTGTCGCCGTAGATTTTGACCACGCATTCGACCGCGTCGACCACGGCTTCTTACGCGCAGTTTTGCAACACATGGGCCTCTCTCCGGAGTCTGCACAGGTGGTCCTTCGACTGGTCCACGGAGCGCGCTCCCGCATGATGGTCAACGGTTATCAGTCTGGTCACATTGTTGTTGGACGGTCAGTGCGACAAGGGTGCCCCCTGTCGGGTATATTATTTGCTGCAGCGCTTGAACCAGCTTTACATGGTCTACGGCAGCGATTAACTGGCATCTCCTTGCGGGACGTGATCTTTCGTTGTGGTGCATTCGCCGATGACGTGGTGTTCCTGGCCAGATCAGAGGATGAAATGCATATGGCGCTACAGTGGCTACGCCAGTACGGGGCGGTCGCTGGGAGCGTCATCAACGTGAAGAAGACAAAATACATGGATGTCGGAGGGGGGATTTCCCACACAATGGCGGTGCCCTTTGACAAGGTGCCCGTACTCAAGTGTTTAGGAGTGCAATTCTATAGCAATGTCCGCCGCACGGCGGCGGCTACGTACCGCCGGCTCCTACACCAGACACGTGCTCTGCTGCAGGACAACAAACTGCGTCGCTTGGATATACTCCTCAGAACACGTTATGTCAACACCTATCTTGTTTCAAAACTGAACTATTTTGCGCATATCCTTCCCTTGACGGCTACGATGGCTGACAGATTTCAAGCCGCATATGGACATTTCGTAAGCACCGGTCTGGTTTTTAAAGTCCGATACGCCACCTTGACACTGCCGCAGCGGGCGGGCGGTATCGGTTTAATTCATGTATATAACCGTGCGCGATCGCTTTATCTCAACACTATGCGTCGTACGTGGACCTCTGCCCATGCCACTCTGACGGGCACCCTGATAGCGGAAGTGGCACCACACTCTCTGCATCCCCCGGTTTCTGTAGGACACATTTCACCGGCACTCGCCCACATCAGAGAGTTTTTGATTGACTTCAGCTACTTACGGTCAGAACTTCCGACGACACGGAAGCCCAGCACGAAAGACTATTATCACCTCTATCAACAGTAGCAACCTGTAAATACGGTCGCCCACAGACATCCTGAAGTTGCCTGGAACACGGTGTGGCGAGCGGTACACACGCCTTTTTTATCTACGACGGTGCGTTCATTGTGGTACGTGGTTGTTAATGGGAAGTTCGCTACTCGTCAGAGGCTACATTCCATACATCTGGCGGACGACCCCTTGTGTCCGACATGCTCAGTCGCTGACTCGGATGCACACCGTCTGACGTGTGCCGCGACCAGCGAGTGCTGGCTACTGACGCAGCGCATGCTGGCGTCACTCTTGCGGCGATTGCCGGAGTCTATCTCCCCTGATGATGTATTGCGCCCCGACGGCGTATACTTTCCATCAACCAGAACGAACGCCGTTAACTGGCTAAAAGGCATGGCCGTTTACTACATATTTTGCGATGCTCCCAAAGGCACACTCGACTTTTGGTCCCTATTGATGACGACACATGCAGCTTTCAGCCGCCACCCGAAGTACAGAAATCGTTTCGCAAATTATTTAGGTTCATTATTTGCGGATCCTCCTGCTCATTGGGGCGTTTCGGGTATGAGACGCTGAAAATGAAAAAGAATCCTGGAGCATATTGATCCTCTACGGGCGGAATAGGGGGGAAACCCTCCCAAAAGACGAGAAGACGACTCGGACGCTCGGCTACGGCAGTTGTAGGATCTTTCTTTGTAATGAAACAAAATAAATCTATAAATACAATACAAAATGAAAATTAAAAAAAAATTAAAAATGTTATAAAAAAAGTGGGTAGCCTACCTGCCTAATAAGCAGGAGACTTGGGTTCGATACCCGGTCTTGGTACAAATTTTCATTATCTGCTTCAGTCCTTAAACATAAAGTCATCTCTGTTCCAGCCCAGTAAAGTCTCTGAAATTGTGTGAATTTATTTTTATAAGTTTCTGAACCTGGCTTTCAGACTGGATATCCCATGCACGCTTGATGCTGAGTGCTGTTCCAGAACATGTAAAGCCTTGGCAATTCTGTTTGAGTGTAAGGGGGAATTTAAAGTAGACTGGGGCGGCAGTGAGAATTTGGTTCTAGGGGGGAATGTGTGCCATGGTAATCCGTTCAGTTATGTCAACTTCTGTGTCAAGGTGGCTTAGTAGCTACCGCACTTGCTTTCAAATTAGGAGACCAGGTTTTGATACCTGGCCTTTGTACAAATTTTCACATTAAAAAGCAGCTACACTGCAAGAGAGGCAGAGAATTACACATGCAAACACCACAAAAAATTTTAATGCAAGCAAATGCACCTGAAACAGGTAATAAATTCTGCACCGTGCTGAGTATGAAAAAAAAAAGTAACTGGCCTAGTTTTCCATTATTTAAATCACTTAGACGTTTTGTCTAATTACTCTGCATAGACACTGACAAGCAAGTATTACACTAATTATTTACAAACAACAATGCAAATTACCTCTGTGCTACTGACATTATTAAAATTGCTAAACCACGAATATGACGTGCTACAGACGCGAAATTTAACCGACAGGAAGAAGATGCTGTGATATGCAAATGATTAGCTTTTCAGAGCACTCACACAAGGTTGGCGCCTGTGGCGACACCTACAACGTGCTGGCATGAGGAAAGTTTCCAACAGATTTCTCATACACAAGCAGCAGTTGACCGGCGTTGCCTGGTGAAACGTTGTTGTGATGCCTCGTCTAAGGAGGAGAAATGCGTACCATCACGTTTCCGACTTTGATAAAGGTCGGATTGTAGCCTATCGCGATTGCGGTTAATCGTATTGCGACATTGCTGCTCGCATTGGTAGAGATCCGATGACTGTTAGCAGAATATGGAATCGGTGGGTTCAGGAGGGTAATACGGAACGCCGTGCTGGATCATAACGACCTCGTATCACAAGCAGTCGAGATGGCAGGCATCTTATCCGCATGGTTGTAACGGATTGTGCAGCCACGTCTCGATCCCTGAGTCAACAGATGGGGACGTTTACAAGACAAAAACCATCTGCACGAGCAGTTCGACGACGTTTGCAGCAGCATGGACTATCAGCTCGGAGACCATGGTTGCGGTTATCCTTGACGCTGCATCACAGACAGCAGCGTCTGCGATGGTGTACTCAACGACGAACCTGGGTGCACGAATGGCAAAACGTCCTGTTTTCGGATGAATCCTGGTTCTGTTTACAGCATTATGATGGTCGCATCCCTGTTTGGCGACATCATGGTGAACGCACATTGGAAGCATGTATTCGTCATCGCCATACTGGCGTATCACCCGGCGTGATGGTATGGGGTTGCCATCGGTTACACGTCTGGGTCACCTCTTGTTCGAACTGACGGCACTTTGAACAGTGGACGTTACATTTCAGATGTGTTGCTACCCGTGGCTCTACCCTTCATTCGATCCCTGCGAAACCCTACATTTCAGCAGGATAATGCATGACCGCATGTTGCAGGTCCTGTACGGGCCTTTCTGGCTACAGAAAACGTTCGACTGCTGCCCTGGCCAGCACATTCTCCGGATCTCTCACGAACTGAAAACGTCTGGTCAATGGTGGCCGAGCAACTGGTTCGTCACAATACGCCAGTCACCTCTCTTGATGAACTGTGGTATCGTGTTGCAGCTGCGTGGGCAGCTGTAATTGTACACAGTACACGGCATCCAAGCTCTGTTTGACTCAATGCCCAGGCGTATCAGGGCCGTTATTACGGCCAGAGGTTGTTGTTCTGGGTACTGATTTCTCAGGATCTATGCACCCAAATTGCGCGAAAATGTAATCAAATGTCAGTTCTAGTTTAATATATTTGTCCAATGAATACCCGTTTATCATCTGCATTTCTCTTTGGTGTAGCAATTTTAGTGGTCAGTAGTGTAGATCTCGTTAATCTGTCACAAACTGCGGTAATTCCGCTACTTTCACGAAAAACGTATTACGTCTCAGTAGGCATCGTTACGTTGTTACCGACTTCCGTTTCTGACTGTCTGAACGTGACGGCTGTTCCGTAGGGACCCTGTTTTCCCTTTGCGCCGTGCTTCCCGTCCCCAGCATCAGGCGGAATTCGCGTCCGCAGTCGCGGCGACGCGGCGCCAAAGGAAGAAGCATTGCCCGCAGTCCTTTCCGAGTGGCGTTCCGGGAAGTGACGTCACAGCGAATCCGCTTTCGCCATCGGCCGGAATGGAAAGTGAAGACCGCAGGGCGCCGGGAGGCAGCGAAAGCCATGCGGTCAGACGAGGGGGGGGGGGGGGGGGGGGCAGCGCACCGGTCGCAGCGGCCGATGGGCAGCCCAGGGTCACTGCAGCCATCTTGCTGCACTTCGCCACTACACTTAGAACTACGCCAGCGCTGCGCAGCATCCGTCAACTAAAAAACCACTTTCACTTCATATATCTGCAATTAGCGCGTGACGTGGTCACCTTTTGAGGTAACAGCGATCCAATGTTTAAAAACGCGTGGAAACCAAAACAGTCTTTGATCACAAATTGTTTTCACAAGTTGAGACACGGTCGTAAATTAAAACGGCGATCCAGGAAGTGTAGAATAAATTTCTTTTGGTCCTTTACCGGTTTCGAACAGCTGTGACCATCTTCAGGTCTGCAGCAAAACATCGGAAATGAAACACAAATAGAAGTGGAAGTAGAAGAAGAGAACTCCATTAATTACCGAGATCTTACTATTAAGAAAATTGACAACAAATATTAATTCTCCATTTCAGAAAACCCACATGCACAGATAATATCATCAATGTCAGTTCATGCCATCCTCCACGATATAAAACAGGCTTTTCACTTTAATGACTCACCGGCTCAATCGTTTACCTTTGACCGACAACGAAATACGTAAGGAACTCCGTATGTTAAAGCAGGCTTCAATAGCTAATGGTTTTTGTGTAAATGATGCTATGCACCGTACAATAGGCTAAAGAAACAAAAAACAAATGGTAGGCAAACGGACGCTCAGCCAAGAAATACCACTAATGAAATAAGATTGAAAACCATCCTTACGAAATTTCGCAGCAAAATGTCCCAGCAAATAGAGAAATGTTTTTAGAAAATGTAAAGTCGTGTGCGGTTTTCAAGCTAACAACGCCCTGAAACTTCACGTGAAACGTAAGTAGAGAAGTGCACGCAACAAATTTTACCGGTCTGATGTATGTAGGATCAAATGTAATAATTTTGTTAACTATTATATGACCAAATCGGTCGCTCTTTTTATGTGACGTTTAAGGATCATTTAACAACCGGCGACCCCAAAAGTTGTGACACTGTAATTGCCTAAAGAAGTGTCGTTTTGTTGTTTGTGTGAGAGGATGATTAATTGATTAATATCAATGATTGTACTTACATTTAAATGCATTTTACAATGTGAGACACGATCATAAATGTGTATTAAATTCACTGCGCTGTATGACAACAACCTTAATTAATTGAATGTTCGTAGCTACAAATAGTTACCGCATTTGGCGATAACCGTCTCTGTAGCAATCATTCACGGATCCTGTTACTTCCGTGTCTTTGTACCGCAGCAACTGATCGGTACGAATCGCAAACCCCCTTGAGTTGTCAGTGCTGGAAGCTAACAATAAAGCATCTCCTCTCTCACAGCCTATAACACACTGGCTCCCAATGTGGGGGAATTACCCCTGAGGGGTACAATGAATTCTAAGGAGGCGAAAACAAAAGAATTCGATTCTGTTACGGCTGCGAAAGTAAATTATTTTTTTAAAGATGATTATTATCATCACTATTTGTAAGCCTGTTATACTGATTAAATTATCTTGCACCCCTCACCACTAGCGTCATCAACATCAGTGCCTAATCAAATTATAGAACGAAAAAAAATCAGTCTGAACACTTATTTTTAGAACGATGAAAGATAACTTCTGTGGGAGTTTTACATCATGACCTAATGATTCTGCTTCTTTCTAATAACCTTTTTTGTATATAGAATGATGAAACACTGAGCAGTGCACTGCGAATGCTACAGGGCCTTATCTTTTTTTACTCGTGACACAATTTCGTGAAGGTTAAAGCTTATGAAACAAATGTATGAACATCTTCTACTCACATAGTCCACTTTTCACACACAGACATTTTACTTTTTTGCCATGCATCTACAATAGGAAAACTGATACATATATTTCACATATGCTTTAATATCCCATCAGAATTTCTTCTCTGGGTTGTAGGTAGTTCATGCAATGGACCAGAGATTGCTTCGTTAGTCATTTGGCAACAGATAATCCATTTAATTGACGACACGACACAACAATAACTATATAATGTTTGCTAAATTGCTACAGGGCCTTCGAAATATTATTAGTAGTAGCTGTCAGACGTCAAGTTTTGGCAGTCTAAGGTCTTCCAGTTCCTACCAGTTCAGAAGTAAGGAGCCCAGCAATGAAGTAATTTATCGACAGTAAGTATATCGCATGATTATAATTCGGCTGCCTTTAAAGGAGGGTCTAGAGTGTAGGTGAAGCAACGATCGCTAAGGGGAGGTGTGGTGCAGAGGAAGCATATTTTGTAACAAGTGTCTATCTTCAATGTGGATAGTTAGCTTTATTTTCTGAGGTGCAGCTGTAGGTACCTCGCATTGCTGTTTCACCATTCTACAAAACAGGATTGTTAGAAGTAAGCAGAATCATTAGTTCATGACGTAAAAGAACACCTACGGAAACTATCTTTCGTCATTCTAAAAATAAAAGTGTTCAAACAGAATTTTTTTTTTTCATTCTAAAATTTAGTTAGCCACTGATGTTGGTGATGTCAGTGACTGGTGGGGAGAGGGAGTGCTATGTAATATCTGATTGTACTTAGGGGTAGTGGCCTCAGAATACTTGGAAAACACTGCTCTAACACCGCAGTGCCCCTGAAACAAGCGGCCAACTTTACTCAGCTGGCAGGGGAATCACCAACGTCAAAAAAAAAAAAAAGTAGTTCAAATGACTCTGAGCACTATGGGACTTAACATCTGAGATCATCAGTCCCCTAGAACTTAGAACTTCTTAAACCTAACTAGCACAGCATAGCGGTCGCGCGGCTCCAGACTGTAGCGCCTAGAACCGCTCGGCCACTTCGGCCGGCTCACCAACGTCCATTACGATTAAGCACATCTCAAAGTCTTTCAGTATGTTTTATTGTTTCCGAGCAAGACAACTACACTGATGAGAAGCTCTTAAAGTTTGCTAACGGTTTTGGATTCGACTTTTAGTTGGTAGGCGCATATTGATATAAAATAACGGCTGAGAACCGAGGGGCCGCACGCATGCGGCCGTCGCGCCGCAATTTGACGTCCACTGTTTTAGATGCTTCTCATACAACGTGAATCAACGCTAGTGCTTGTACTATTGTAACTTATTATAATGATCTTACTGATAAATACGCATTCTTCTTTAGATCAATCTGATGATGATCGTATCAATGGAAACCGGTTACTGAACTGAATAACAAAATTTTGTGTCTTATACTGTGTTAGTTTGCACGTTTTCTAGTCACATTTATTCTTATATCTAAATGCCGCCTGACGGCGTTGCCGTTCGGCTGATTGCGTGCTACTCTCTTGAGCACCTATAGAGAGTTGTTGAAATAGGCAACAAGGTGTTGTGTGTCAACAACTCGTCACAAAATATGCAAGTCGGAGACTTAGCAAACCAGGATAGGCGGTGATCCGTGGCAGATATGGTGACATACTACAATGCTGGTGCAGGTAGGAGTTGTTCTGAGCACATCGTACAGCGCATATTGTTGAATATAACATTCTACACTAATGCTCATAAACAAAGGATAATTGCAGAATGTGGTGCCACACAACGTGGCACCACACAAAACTGGCGCTAATAGCATAGGGACATAGGGAACACACACGACACAGATCTGTAAGTCCACAGTATTGGTGATAAGTTGAGAAAACCGTCCAGAAACACATGTGCTAAAAAAAGCCACTGTTTCCTGCGCATGTACCCCGAAATCTATATGGGATATGATCACCAAGCACACGTACACAGGCCGCACAACGGGTTGGCATACTCTGGATCAGGTGATCGAGCAGCTGCTGGGGTATAGCCTCCCATTCTTGCACCAGTGCCTGTCGGAGCTCCTGAAGTGTCCTAGGGGTTTGAAGACGTGCAGCGATACGTCGACCGAGAGCATCCCACTCGATGGGGTTTAGGTCTGGAGAACAGGCAGGCCATTCAGTTCGCCTGATATCTTCTGTTTCAAGGTACTCCTCCACGATGGCAGCTCGGTGGGGCCGTGCGTTATCATCCATCAGGAGGAAGGTGGGACCCACTGCACAGGCGGACATACTGGTGTAAAATGACGTCCCGATACACCTGACCTGTTACAGTTCCTCTGTCAAAGACATGCAAGGGTGTACGTGCAAATAACCCCACACCACACCATCAAACCACGATCTCCATATAGGTCCCTTTCAAGAACATTAAGGGGTTGCTGTCTTGCTCCTGGTTCACGCCAGATGAAAACCCGGCTAGAATCACTGTTCAGACTATACCTGGACTCGTCCGTGAACATAACCTGGGACCACTGTTCCAATAACCATGCACTGTTTTCTTCAGGCTTACAGCCTCTCCTGGGACCAAGAGTCAGCGAAATGCACCTTGCAGATCTCCGGGCGAATAAACCATGTCTGTTCAGTCGTCTGTAGACTGTGTGTTGGGAGACAACTGTTCCAGTTCCTGTGGTAAGGTCCCGAACAAGGCTACTTGCAATGCTCTGTGGCCGTCTGCGGGCACTGATGGTGAGATATCGGACTTCTTGTGGTGTTGTACTCTAGCGCCTAGACACTTTTCCTGTCTGCTGGAGTCGTTGCCATAATCTTGAGATCACACTTTGTGGCACACAGGGGGCCCGTGCTACGACCTGTTGTGTTTGACCAGCCTCCAGTCGCCCTAGTATTCTACCCCTCATAACGTCAACAGTATGTGTTCTTTGAGACATTTTCAACACACAGTCACCATTAACACGTCTGAAAACGTCTGCACACTTACTCGCTACACCGTACTCTGAACATACACCAACACACCTCTGCGTATGTGGACTTCTGCCATCGCCACCGTGCGACGACCGCAGGTAAAATGCACTGCATGGTCATACCCCGAGGTGATTTAAGCCTGCAAACCGCCCACCAGAGTGTTGTTTCACAATGTATCAGCATTATCCTTGTGATTCTTGAGTTTCTCCCGGCGTCTTTGATAATCAAATTATCCACGGGTGTACTGCCGGTCTACAGTGTCCAACGGGCACAATATTTCGGCGATCATACATGTCGCCATCATCAGGTGAACTGACGGACTGAGCTCCTGTGAACGTGCCGGCACTGAGATCCGTACACAATGGCTGCTCAGGGGGAACTGGGTTCGGTCGCGGCGGCGGCCGATTTAAATACCCTCCGCCCGCGGCGCGCACACTCCGCCGTCCGCGCCCCGCGCCACGGTCGCGCGGTGGAACAGATTGCGACGGTGTCTGAGATGACGTCAGTGTGATGGCTCTGTCCGCCGTGGTCGTCACAACTATACATTTGCTCGATTTACTCTTGATTAACCCAATCGCTGGTTCCCAAGCCTTGCTAAGATTATAGCCACAGTCACGGTTTATGAGGTCGTCATTGGTGCGAATTTCGATGGCCTCTCTAACAACGCTGTCCCAGTATCTTGACGTCTGTACCAGAATCCTCGTGCGTTCATACTCCATAGCATGATTTTCCGACAAACAATGTTCAGCGACCGCCGACTTGCTCGGATACATCAGTCGAGTGTGCCTCTGGTGTTCACGGCATCGATCCTCGACGGTACGCATCGTCTGACCAATATACGACTTGCCACATTGACACGGAATCTGGTACACGCCGGCCTTCCTCAGACCGAGGTCATCTTTGGCGCTCCCCACCAGTGCACGAGTTTTATTCGGAGGACAAAACACAGTTCCGACCCGGTGTTTCTTCAAAATGCGGGCGATTTTCCCCGAGAGTGCGCCTGTATATGGGATAAACGCAGTGCCTACCTCCTTCCTCGTGATTTCATCCATCTCCACAGGTTGTGCTGTAGGTGGGCGGAGAGCACGTTGAATCTGCCACTCTGAGTACCCATTTTTTCGAAATACAGTTCTCAGATGTTCCAATTCCTGGGGTAGACTCTCTGCGTCAGAGATAGTGCGCGCCCTATGTACTAGAGTTTTAAGCACCCCTTTCCTCTGTGAAGGTTGATGGCAGCTCTCTGCGTGCAAATACAGATCAGTGTGCGTTGTCTTCCGATACACCCCATGGCCTAGGGTGCCGTCAGGCCTTCTCTTGACCAAGACGTCAAGGAAAGTTAGTTTACCCTCCGTTTCAGTCTCCATAGTGAATTTGATGTTGGGGTGTATGGAGTTTAGATGTGCAAGGAAGTCAAGGAGTTTATCCATACCATGTGGCCAGATGACGAACGTGTCGTCCACGTAACGGAAAAAGCAAGTAGGTTTCCATTCGGATGACGACAGGGCTTCCTCCTCGAAGTTCTCCATGTACAAATTCGCTACCACCGGTGAGAGTGGGCTACCCATGGCGACTCCCTCCGTTTGTTCGTAGTATTCTCCATTAAAAAGAAAATACGTGGAAGTCAAGACATGCCTAAAAAGTTCAGTGGTCTTCTCGTCAAACTTCTGACTAATCAATTCTAGTGACTCTCGCAGGGGTACCCTCGTGAACAAGGAAACGACGTCAAAACTCACCATGATATCTGACTCACCCAACGTGAAGCTATCAAGGCGTTTAACAAAATCCACGGAATTACGGATGTGATGAGGGCATTTACCCACATAAGGACTTAATATTCCCGTCAGGTATTTGGCCAACAAATATGTAGGTGCCCTGATGTTGCTGACAATGGGGCGTAATGGTACCCCCTCTTTGTGAACCTTCGGGAGTCCATATTGTTTAGGCGGTACCGGACCTTGGGGTAACAATTTCTTAGCGTCACCCTCCGGTAAATCTGCGTCCTTGAGAAGCGCCCTCGTCTTGTTGTCCAATTTCTTTGTAGGGTCAACGCTGATCTTCCGGTAGCAATCGTCATTTAGCAGGCTGTGCATCTTATCAGTGTAGTCCTTATGGGAGACAACAACTGTAGCATTGCCATTGTCAGCCGGTAAGACAACAATTTCAGAGCGCTCCCTCAGATTACGAATGGCCGCCCTCTCTTTGCTAGTGATATTTGACTTCATCGGCTTGGATATCGTCTACGCACGACAAGTTTCACGACGTATTTCCTCAGCTGATTCAGGCGGGAGTCGAGCTGCACCCTGTTCAACAGCACTAACAATTTCTGCGACCGGAGTGAACTTGGGGGTGGGAGCGAAGTTGAGACCTTCCTGCAAAACCGAGACCGCATCATCACTTAACACCATGCCACTCAAATTGATGACAGTCTTGCCCGGAACCTGCAGAGATGGTTTGAAGGGGACGTGAGAACTTAGCTATTTGACGTCCCGTTGCCTTCTTATGGGCGGAATTAGCTGCAACCCAGGTGACACCATCAATCCAATCCCAGGAAAAAGAAGTGAAATTACTAGCCAGTTGCAAATGTAGTTTGAGTAATTCCTGTGAGATAAACTGAAGGCTCCGGCGGGTGAATTGCACTCTCTCACGTACCAATGCGAAGTTGGCTCGTTTCTTGATTCTCTTAGCTGCTGCAGAATCGATGTGATGCATAACCTTAGCAAAATTTGGAACAACATTCTCGGAACGACATCTCTTTAGAAAGACAAGAGTACTTAGCAAACGACATCTACGGTGGCGAAACTTTTCAAATTTCTTCATGCTGCGGTACATCTCCTCCCCGTAAAGGTGTATGATGTGATTCTTGAGTTTCTCCCGGCGTCTTTGATAATCAAAATATCCACGGGTGTACTGCCAGTCTACAGTGTCCAACGGGCACAATATTTCGGCGATCATACATGTCGCCATCGTCAGGTGAACTGACGGACTGAGTTCCTGTGAACGTGCCGGTACGGAGATCCATACACTATGGCTGCTCAGGGTGAACTGGGTTCGGTCGCGGCGGCGGCCGATTTAAATACCCTCCGCCCGCGGCGCGCTCAATCCGCCGTCCGCGCCCCGCGCCACGGTCGCGCGGTGGAACAGATTGCGACGGTGTCTAAGATGACATCAGAAATTGTTACCCCACAGTCGCTCGGTGCCAGTCGTACTGTGCATTGATCGCGTGCGGAGCTGCAGGAGCGCGTACGATACTACACCGAGCCATAGGGACCTGCTTGCGGGTTACGTCTCGAGGGTGCGTAAAGCTTTGAAACTTACGCATACCAAGGACGCAGGAGCGGCCAACTGAGTTTTTGTCAAAACACAGTTTGGCGCTCAGTATCATCTGAGGTCTTAGCACGGACGGCACTGGGAAAAACATTTGCATGGCGTCGCCTGGCAGAGTTGTCGTGTCTGCTCGTCGTTGTGGTATGCCGAGCTTGGGTGGCGCCTTGGGGTCGCGGCGGTCTCTTTCCGCTGACGACACGAGGCGCGCTTTCTTGTTGCCGCGGGCCGCTCGGCCGGCCGTCTCGAGCACCTCAGCTGCCGCAGAGTCAGTCTCTGCCCCCCCCCCCCCCCAAGGCTAGGGAAAATGTGGGCCAGGACCTGGGAGCCGGCCGCGGAACCGCAGAGAAGGTTTCCGCCGCCGCCGATCAGACCTCCGCGTCCACAAGGAGAATAGGGCCAGCAATGCAGCCGGGCCACCTAACGGTGTCAACGATGGCTGTAACTGGCACCCCCCTGGCAGCACCCCCCCTCTCCGTTCCGGAAGTGGCAAATAACACAGCAAAAAATGCCACCCTACACAGAACACCAACATCGTCATACATTGTCAGTACTTGCAATCCCACCCCTCCTAACCTCGCCCTACCCCCGCTCCTGCTTGCCCACGCCACCAACACACTACCTGAATTCCTTGAAACCATGAAAAATGGCAAGCAGACGACCCGCCTGCCGACCAAAATCCTCCCCAAACCCACCCCCTCGACTCAGTCCTCCACCCGTTCCAAATACCTTAAATCCCCCCCACACAAGTCTACCACATCAAAGCAGCGGCGTGACAAGAAGGACAGGAAGGAGAAGCACTCCAAGGGGAAGAAGCAATCCACCACCCCCACCCTAACCACTCCCACATCCTCCGAGGAGCCTGCGCCCCCGACAGCACCTGTCGTCGCTCTGGGAGGGGACCAGGAAACACCAGCACTGGAAGGGAACCGCGTAACCGGGCAGGATTCGGATGGTTTCGTGCTGGCGAGGAAAACGTTTCGCCAGCCGAGGCTTCCGCCAGCCCGGGGAGTGGAACCCACCCCAAACAGATTCCAGGCGGTTGCTGAGGAGCCAGAGGCAACAGAAAACACAACAGAAACACAGAACCAAGTCTCCCACCACCTGCCCCCGATTGTCGCAGAGTTTCCTCAAAACTACGAGGAGCTCTTCGAGTTGCTCAAGACAGAAATCGGGGGAGGCAGTTTCCAGGCAAAACCTGCCGGTGGAGACAAAATAAAAGTCACGGTACACACACTCGAACACTACAACACAGTCAAAACACTATTCAACACAAGAAGCATACCTCACTACACTTTCCCAACAACAAAGACACGAAACAGAAACATAGTTATCAGAGACCTTCCAAGACGAGTGTCCCCCCAGGCAATCAAAACAGACCTGACTGCCCGGGGGTACGTCGTCAAGGTGGTACAGCAAATGGGCAGCATTGACAGTAAGTGGCCGCTTTACCAGGTAACACTCCCTGACATACCCCAAAACAAGAGGGAGATTAAGATGGTCCTGGCAGTCCCTGTCACCACGGAGCCGCTGCGCCGTAAAAACTAGACGGTGCAGTGCTTAAGGTGTCAGGGCCTGAACCACATCGCTGCGCACTGCAACATGCCAGTGAGATGCAGGAAGTGCGCCGAGGCCCACGACACCAGGACATGCACACTCAAACACACGGACCCACAAATAAGGTGCGCGCTGTGTGGCAAAAACCACACAGTGGGTTACCAAGGTTGTGAGGTCCACAAAAGACACTCACAGCAGGCAAAGGGCGCAAAGGCCGCCCCCCACACACGTAAACAAAACACGACAAACCCAACCAGTCACACAAGAAAACAAAATACAACAACACACACAGACAAGGCCTGGGTAAAACCAAGGCCGGACACACCGAGGGCGACATATGCGGAAGTGGTTTCTCCTCCGAGGAACCATGAAAGCGTGGCCCAATCATCACAACACCAGACACTATCACGAGAACAACATCGGGAAACACACAGCATCAACGACCAGGTCCACCATGATGGAGGAAGCTCTAGGGAACCCCACACACACTCCCCCCCCCCCCCCCCCCATGGATCAGTTGTTAGGCGTAATGGTGCAGACCATGAACCTCGTCATGGAAATGATGAAGGAATTCAGGGAAGCCCAGAAGCAGAACACACAGATCCTCGTCGCCCTTCAGGCAACAGTCCAGCAGTCGCTCCCCTCTGCGACTTCCTCAGCAGTTTCAAAACCCCATCATGGATAGACGACCAAACATCCATGGCCTGACAATGAGCGTCTTTAACGCAGACGGCATTGTTAACCAAGCGGTCGAGTTCAGAGAACTCATGAAGGAGTTCTCCATCGACATATGCATGATGGGGGAAACCCACTTAAAACCGGGAACAAAAGCGACAGTCCCCAACTATGTTAGCTATCGCAAGGACAGGCCAACCCATGGCGGTGGAGTGGCCATATACATAAAAAGAGGGATCCCCCACCACCAGGTATTCTTACCAGCTACCAATAAAATCGAAGCAGTGGCAGTGGAAGTAGCCACTGCCACTGGACCCCTAACAATCGTTGCAATCTACCGACCCCCACAACACCAGATAGATGAGGAAGACATAGCTACTCTAGGGCAAATTGAAGGCAAACTCATAATAGGGGGCGACTTCAACGCCAAACATCCTGATTGGAATTCTAGAGTAACCTCCAGAGCAGGCGCCAGATTGCAACAACTAGCGCGCAACCACCATTTCGAAACATGGGGTCCAGTCGAGCCCACACATTTTCCAAAAAATGGAGGCAGGCCCGACGTGTTAGACATAGCTCTCACTAGGAGGATTACGGGGTTTGTGACCGCGAGGACGATCAACAGAATGTCCTCCGACCACAACCCAGTGATGCTAGAAGTCGACGTGGCAGAATGGGTAGCACTCCCACGGTACCAGACGTCTTACAAACGTACAAACTGGGAGCGATACCGAGAAACTGTCGCCTCTGATATCGCTCGCGCTCCGCCACCTACTGCCGAAACAGTAGAACAAGCGCTACAAGACCTAACAGGTACCATTCTGCAGGCAGCAGAAGAGGCCACCCCCCCACAAAGGGATGGCCCGCCGCCGCAAATACAGCTCCCGGAACACTTGCTAGCTCAAATTCGACATAAGAACAGAGTGGCAAAAGAGTGGAAGATAACCAGAAACCAGGCCACAAGGAGGCTGCTCAATCGTCTACAGAGAGAATTGAAGGTAGCGCTCAATGAGCACAGAAACCAGCAATGGCAAAACCGCCTCACAACCCTCAAAGTAGACGATCACACACTTTGGCAAGCAACCAAACAATTCACAAAAAGACGCGCTAGAGTGCCGCCACTGCACGGCGAGCGGGGTATGGCCTACAGCCATGCTGAAAAGGCCAACGCCCTCGCCGACACTTTCGAGAAGCAGTTTCAAGCGGCTGAACCCCAGGATGATGAGCATGAAAGAGTGGTCCGTCGTCAACTGGCTGTCTTCCTCAATGCTGAGGAGGACCCAGAAGACGAACCCACAATTTTTGCCCCTGAAGACGTGGCAAAAGTAATTAGGTCCATCCCCTCCAAAAGGGCGCCAGGACATGACAAAGTCACCAACCAGTTGGTCAAAAACCTCCCACCCACGGCGATCGAACACCTCGCGAACGTCTTCAACGAGATTACTCGTACCCGCGAGTTCCCAGCTTGCTGGAAACACGCGGAATTGGTCGCAATACACAAACCAGGGAAAGACCCTCTATTCCCGCAGCACTACAGGCCGATTAGCCTCTTGCCAACTCTCAGCAAGATCTATGAGCGCCTCATACTAAGACCCATACAAGAACATATTACCAGAGAGCAAATTCTGCCGGATTTCCAATTCGGATTCCGGCAGAACCACTCTGCCCCACAACAGATCATGAGAGTGGTTGAAGCGGCCACAGAGGGCTTCAACCACAGAGGCTACTGCGGGATAGTGCTACTAGACGTAGCCAAAGCCTTTGATTCAGTATGGCATAGAGGGCTACTCTACAAGTTGTACACACAAGGGTTTCCCGGGAGTATAGTTCAGCTGATCAAGAGCTACCTCACCAATAGGACTTTCTCCGTCAAAGTAGAAACTGCCACCTCCACCAGAAGGCGTATTCGTGCTGGGGTGCCACAGGGATCGGTCCTGGGGCCCGTATTGTACATTTTTTACACTGCGGACACTCCAACGGCCCCCCTGGTGCACACTGCACAGTACGCTGACGATACAGCCTTCTACACGAGAAACGCGAACAAGGACCTGGTCATTCGTAGGCTACAAAGGGTTTTAGATGACACAGAAACTTGGGCCCGTCGCTGGCGAATCACCATCAATTCTGAAAAGACGCAGGCAATGCTGATTACCCGTAGGCTCGGAAGGCTCGAACCTCCTCAACGCCCCCCCCCCCCTCCACCTTCACCTAAACGGAACCCAACTCCCCTGGCGCAGAACCGCCAAGTATCTTGGCGTAACCTTGGACTCTCGTCTTACATGGAAACCCCACATAGACGAGGTCCATAGGAAGGTCTGCGCCAGAATGTCCATCCTGTACCCAATCCTCAACTCATCCAGCTCCCTATCCTGCTCAGTAGGAGTGAACGTATACCAGGCCCTGATCCGGCCAGTCATGGAATACGCGTGTCCTGTCTGGGGATACGCGGCGAAGCAGCACCTGGACACTCTCCAGAGGCTGCAGAACCGCGCCCTCAGGAGGGCACTGCGTTTACCCCTTGGATTCCCTATTGACGATTTGCATGTCGCTGCGGAAATCCCACTCCTGAGAGAGCGTTTCCAAGACCTGGCAAGGGCCTTCTATGAAGGTACTTCCAGGTCGGGAAACGCCCTTATCCACTCCCTAGGTCGGTATGACATGTCCCGCGATAAACACAATCGCCCCATGACGATCTTTGACGACTAAGTCGAAGAGAAAAATCCCAATACCCATTCCCAAATCCTGCTCCTACCCCAAATACTACAAATATCTCGCCAAACCTCAGGCAAGTACCAGACTCACACAGAACAAACATCACAATCTCACAGACATCCAAAAAGTACAGAAATAATCACACACACAAGCACACAGGGGAGTAAAAGCCGCAAGGCTACAAACTCCCCCTCACACTTCCCGAAAGAGGGGAAAGTAATAGATGTGAGCAGCAGGTTGTTACCCCAAGGTCCGGAACCGCCTAGACAATATGGACTCCCGAAGGTTCACAAAGAGGGGGTACCATTACGCCCCATTGTCAGCAACATCAGGGCACCTACATATTTGTTGGCCAAATACCTGACGGGAATATTAAGTCCTTATGTGGGTAAATGCCCTCATCACATCCGTAATTCCGTGGATTTTGTTAAACGCCTTGATAGCTTCACGTTGGGTGAGTCAGATATCATGATGAGTTTTGACGTCGTTTCCTTGTTCACGAGGGTACCCCTGCGAGAGTCACTAGAATTGATTAGTCAGAAGTTTGACGAGAAGACCACTGAACTTTTTAGGCATGTCTTGACTTCCACGTATTTTCTTTTTAATGGAGAATACTACGAACAAACGGAGGGAGTCGCCATGGGTAGCCCACTCTCACTGCTGGTAGCGAATTTGTACATGGAGAACTTCGAGGAGGAAGCCCTGTCGTCATCCGAATGGAAACCTACTTGCTTTTTCCGTTACGTGGACGACACGTTCGTCATCTGGCCACATGGTATGGATAAACTCCTTGACTTCCTTGCACATCTAAACTCCATACACCCCAACATCAAATTCACTATGGAGACTGAAACGGAGGGTAAACTAACTTTCCTTGACGTCTTGGTCAAGAGAAGGCCTGACGGCACCCTAGGCCATGGGGTGTATCGGAAGACAACGCACACTGATCTGTATTTGCACGCAGAGAGCTGCCATCAACCTTCACAGAGGAAAGGGGTGCTTAAAACTCTAGTACATAGGGCGCGCACTATCTCTGACGCAGAGAGTCTACCCCAGGAATTGGAACATCTGAGAACTGTATTTCGAAAAAATGGGTACTCAGAGTGGCAGATTCAACGTGCTCTCCGCCCACCTACAGCACAACCTGTGGAGATGGATGAAATCACGAGGAAGGAGGTAGGCACTGCGTTTATCCCATATACAGGCGCACTCTCGGGGAAAATCGCCCGCATTTTGAAGAAACACCGGGTCGGAACTGTGTTTTGTCCTCCGAATAAAACTCGTGCACTGGTGGGGAGCGCCAAAGATGACCTCGGTCTGAGGAAGGCCGGCGTGTACCAGATTCCGTGTCAATGTGGCAAGTCATATATTGGTCAGACGATGCGTACCGTCGAGGATCGATGCCGTGAACACCAGAGGCACACTCGACTGATGTATCCGAGCAAGTCGTTAGAGAGGCCATCGAAATTCGCACCAATGACGACCTCATAAACCGTGACTGTGGCTATAATCTTAGCAAGGCTTGGGAACCAGCGATTGGGTTAATCAAGAGTAAATCGAGCAAATGTATAGTTGTGACGACCACGGCGGACAGAGCCATCACACTGACGTCATCTCAGACACCGTCGCAATCTGTTCCACCGCGCGACCGTGGCGCGCGGCGCGGACGGCGGAGTGTGCGCGCCGCGGGCGGAGGGTATTTAAATCGGCCGCCGCCGCGACCGAACCCAGTTCCCCCTGAGCAGCCATTGTGTACGGATCTCAGTGCCGGCACGTTCACAGGAGCTCAGTCCGTCAGTTCACCTGATGATGGCGACATGTATGATCGCCGAAATATTGTGCCCGTTGGACACTGTAGACCGGCAGTGCACCCATGGATATTTTGATTAGCATTATCCTTAATTTATGAAGATGAGTGTACAATAGAGTCCCCTTCGTGTTTCCGTTTTGACTCAATGGAATCGTCAATTACGACTGCTGTGAGCAAAGGGTCATTGAGATGGAAGCGCAAATCAAATGAAATGTGTCGCCTGATCGGATGACTCACCTTTCCTTTACACAAGGTCGATATTCGCGTCCAAAGTGCCCCGTCCATGTGAACGGCTGCCTGACACATTCCACGCGCTACAGACGCAAGATGGACAGTTCAGTATTGTGCTACGAGGGACATTCACCTGGACATCCATGGGACTTGTAGTACTAATCGAAGGTAACATGACAGCTTTGTACTACGTGAACATTACTACAGACGTCCTGCACGCCTTCATGCTTAAAGTCTTCCCCGATGGCGACGGCATCTTCCAGCAGAATATCTGTCCCTATCACGAGCCCAGAATCGTGCTTCAGTGGTTCCATTAGCACGGTAGTGAACTCTCGTCGACGTCTTGGCCATCAAATTTGGCTGGGCTCAACCCGGCACGACACATCACTGGCGCAATCGGGCGCCATTTTCGCTCCTATAGACCATCAGCCCGTACTTTACGAGAACTCCGTGACTTATGCGTGGACATCACATGGCACATATCTCCGGGAAACTACCAGGACTTGTCTGATCCACATGATGCAGAACCTCAGCTGGTTTTCGTTCCGAAGGTGAATCGAATTTGGGAAGCAGATGGTCACAATAAATTGTCTCATCAGTGTATGTGTTATATTGTCCGCCCCCGGTAGCTGAGTGGTCAGCGCGACAGAATGTCAGTCGTAAGGGCCCGGGTCAGATTCCTGGCTGGGTCGGAGATTTTCTCCGCTCAGGGACTGGGTGTTGTGTTGCCCTAATCAACATCATTTCATCCCCATCGACGCACAAGTCACCGAAGTGGCGTCAAATCGAAAGACTTGCACCCGGCGAACGCTCTACCCGACGGGAGGCCCTAGTAATACGACATTTATTTATTTATGTGTTATATTGACTCAGATAAAATTTTTAAACTAATGGTTGTTGTTGATCTCCTGTCAGAAGACGGTTGATGCAACCTTTGTCAGATCCTTTTTACTAAATGTCCAGAAGTGTCTCAGTTTAGTCAGCGAATCCTTAGAGGATGTTACTGGCCGTGCTTTTCCATGCGGCACTCATAGAGTTTCGTCCTTGGATTATTTTAATAAGTCGTCGCACAGGATTTTCTCCTACCTGTTTTGCCGCAAAAGTCTCATAGTTTTTCTCTCGAATCCATCGGATTCTCTAGAAAGTGCAATTCTGTATCCTATAATTTCTAAGTTGTGAAAGCGGGAAGCTATGTTAGTTGAAATAATGATCTTGGATGCTCTTATGAAGTGTTTATTTACGAAAACAACGTTATCTGATAATAATGAAACAATCCATCACTTTTAACTCCAAAATAGCTATTTCCTTTGAGCATGGTCTTACGACAAAACTAGATCCAAAGGCGTACTATCGGCAGTTGGCGACTATGCCGCGCAGTCTAGATCTCTTGCTTACAATCGCGGAACATCGTAACTGCTCGTACAATTGCGTAATCTTCAGCATTGTCCATTTGTTTATTAAAATTACTTTCTTGCGTCGTAATGTTGTTGTAAGAAAGTGTTTATGATCAATAGGCTTCTTCTAATATCTGTAGTGGAAAAAGTAGCTTTTATTAGTAAATATAAATGCCGCGTGACTAGGGCCCCCCGTCTGGTAGACCGTGCGCCGGGTGCAAGTCTTTCGAGTTGACGCCACTTCGGCGACTTACGCGTCGATTGGGATGAAATAATGATGATTAGGACAACACAACACCCAGTCCCTGAGCAGATAAAATCTCCGACCAAGCCGGGAATCGAATCCGGGCCCTTAGGGTTGACATTCTGTCGCGCTGACCACTCAGCTACCGAGGACGGATGTTTTTGTTAGTAAATGTTTAGTACATAAAATTACTTTCTTCGTACTAGAACGGCTGTCGTATCCCTAAGTATACTGCTCTGGCGTAACTGTTTCTCACAGCTAGCCACAGCACTCACCCCATCTCGTACAGACAACACCAGATGTTCTATCACTTACTTCAGCCAAAGTGGGAACCGTAATCTTACTCCCTGCTATGCGTTCTGCATTGCAGCCTGAGCTCACTCAATGCTGCTGATATCCGCAAACGCAGTATAAATTCTAAATCTGGAAAATACGGAAACAAAACGTAGTTTGAAAATGAGGGGTACATTATACTTCCCATGTTAGTCGATCATGTTCCTGCATAGCTACCGCATCCTACATCCACTTGAGCCTGCTTACTGTAGTCAGGCGTTTTCATGTCTCTGCAACTTTTATTCTTCGCACTTTCCGCCATTATTCAATTGGAAATTCCTTGATGACTCTTCATGACTCAGAATTTGTCTTATCAACTGATCTCTTCCCGAAGTCGAGTTGTATCATTAATTTTCTTACTTCTCCAAATCGTTTCAGTACATCTTCGTTATCTGATAAGAGAAGCATCGAAGCTTCTGAAACGTTGTGGTATAGAGGAATGCTGTAGATACATAGAATAGGTAACTAATCGAATCGGAAAGAAAAGAGCATTATGGCTCACCTAGACTTAAATACGGAATATTTTGATAGGACGCATTTTGAAGCATCCACAAATAGTTAGTCTTGTAATAGTAGGAGAGTAAGAACAAGGGGAGGGGTGAGGGGGAATTATAAAATGTGATCAAAGCTTGGCCACAGCAAGTTAACTCAAATGGAGTGAAGAAAATACTAAAAAAACATTTTGGTCACGTAATTTTATAGCATCAATAAATGACCGTTTCCAATCAAAAATTTGTTTTCTGTCCACTCCCGACATGAAATCGTCTACCGTAAACAGAGCAAGGATCGTTGTTGGCTGCGCAATGAAAGGAAACGATTAGCGGAAACCTGAAAGTTCTTAAACAAAGCAGGGTCCTTGTGGGCGTAGCGATATGGCGACAGACTAAACACGTCTTCACACGGCACGAAACAGGTAGTGTCTGTTAGGCGGCTTATACCCACATCAGTGACGCAGTCCACATGACACGCCGGTCCCGCCTCTATCAGTCAGGTAAGGCGTCTTTCCTGCCGACAACTTGCAGGTTCTCTACATCGCCGTTGAATTAGCTTATTTTCCCTAGAGAGACATCTCGGATGAGAAGCCAAGAATTTACATACTGTAAGACCTCTGCTACCAGTTTTGGTAATACACAGTCTCGACAACTGACTCATCTTTTAATTCCGTTTCTTGGTATTCTGGTGTGTAATGTGAGGTACGGAGTACTTGAGTATAATAGCATGCATCATCTGATCAAAAGCATCGGGACACCTTTAAGTAAGGGGGACTGACCAATGGATGTGAGAGGCGTCCCTGCCAGAATAATAGGAGGCAGAGAGCATTGTGTTTCCAGCAGAGAAGTACTAACAGCAGAACGGGTCTATCTTTAGAGCTCTGTGGACGAGTCATTGGATGTTACCTGAGCGACAAATCCAGACATTTCAACCCTTCTATAGCTTCTCAAGTCGACTGTGGCTGACGTGAATGTGAATTATAAACGCGAAGGAGCAACCACATCTGAACCAAAACCAGGGAGTTCTCATCTACCGGCGGACAGGGGCCGACGAGCATTGAGGAGAGTGGTTGTAAAAAATTCCATTAAATTAGCGGAAGGAATCACCCGTGGGTGAAAAGTGCTACCAACTGTCCAGCTAACACAATGACTGTGTGTAGGGAGTTAAAAGGAGGTATAATGTTCAAGCGGCTCCTCTTAAGCCACATATTTCTCTAATCAATGCCAAGCGATGCTTAAGATGATGTAAGGAACGACGCCACTGGACAATGGATGACTATAAATGATTTATTTGAAGTGATGAGAACACCATTGTATAGTTCTTACAGTAGGGAACAGTTCAGAGGCGATAACTTTATCATAAAACAGCATTTGTGATGCAATAATTTGTGGGCAATACCGTTCCTGTAATCTACTGGCCTGCCCAAATTCTGGACATGAACTCATGGGAACACCTTCGCGATGAGTTCTAATGATGACTTTGCTCCAGACCGCAGCGTCCAACACCACTACTTTCTCTGGTTACCGCTCTTAAGAATGTGCTGTCATTCCTCCACAGACAGTCAGACACACCATTGAAATTGTACAGCGGAGTTCAAGTCGTCGTAAAGACATTCTGCGATATCCTGCGATATCGTCCATAGATCGCAGTGTCACACCAAAGTCGGCAATGCGAATCGATACCACAGAGATAAGTGAGGGCTCGCTGGAATCCGCTATAACCAATGGGAGGTTCAAATGGCTCCAAGCACTATGGGACTTAACATCTGAGGTCATCAGTCCCCTAGACTGAGAACTATTTAAACCTAACTAACCTAAGGACAGCACACACACCCATGCCTGAGGCAGGTTTCGAATCTGCGAATGTAGCAGCAGCGCAGTTCCGGACTTAACTGCTCGACCACAGCGGCCGGCCCAATGGGAGGCAATCCACAAGACATGCCTTCCCTCTCAGTATAGCAGCGCCCTCGTGTTGAGGCCAATATAGTGTCGAGCACGGAAGAGCTCTGCCCCAGTTGGTGGAAAATGGAAATGAGCGTATGGCATTGTGGGCCGGGAGTCCCCCATTCGGGGAAGTTCGGCCGCCGAGGGCAAGTATTTATTGATTTTTTTTTAAGTCTCATTTTGTTCGCTTTTGTTTGTTGCATCTGCTCGGGGCGGATGTCGTAAGACATCCGTTTAAGTTCGTTGTTAATCGATTAACTCAGTTTTTTTATTACAGAGGGCAGTTAAACCCTCTGACCGAACACGCGGAGCTACCGTGCCGGCTGCATTAGACGCCACATTGGGCGACTTGCGTGTCGGAAATGGGAATAAAATGATGATGATGACAACACAACACCCAGTCCCTGAGCGGAGAAAATCTCCTGCCTCAGTTGGGAATCGAACCCGGGCCCCATGGCGAGGCATTCCGACGCGCTGACCACTCATCTAACGGAGGCGGACGCCTCAGTTCGCGACCTCATCTGAACGGGCCACCATCGTAGTGTAGGACCAACGAGTTGTCAAAGTTCTGGTGAACTTGAACTTTGGTAAATGTTGAACATTGTACCTCAATGGAACAGTTTGTTAACTAGTACATTAAGTGCTGCCTTGCTAGTCAATGACAGTTGTAAATTATCCGATAAACCTGTGGCAAAGAAGTATGTCAAACTTAAGCAAATCTTGTAGTCATTAATGCAATAAAGTGAAGTAATGTTTCATGAATCGCAGTTCCTATGTTCCACCTCTCCGAGCAATCAAAGAACCCATAATTATGGCTGGAGGAAATGAGAACAGCACTGTGGACTTCTTACAGTAGGTTAACAGTTCAGAGACGATGACAAGCGCTTTTCAATTAAGAGATCTCCACTGTACGGAAATGTACATAATGAATGTACGACTGCAGGTTGTAGACACATGGCTGACGACGTGCGGAAGTTTGGGTCGGGCCGTGAATCGTGCTCTGTTAGGATAATAGTAAGGCAAACATTCGCGATAAGCGGAAATCAGGGTCCGAGACCGTGTCCGACACAAATGTCATTGAAATTACAGTGAAATGAATACCCCTAGCTGCATACAGACGTTGATATAAGTCAACGAGGACAGTTGAAAATGTGTGCCCCGACTGGGACTCGGACCCGAGATCTCCTGCTTACATGGCAGACGCTCTAGCCATCGTTTTTATCTCATTTTGTTCTATATTGTTTGGTGAATTTGTTCGTGGCGGATGTCCGATGACACTCGTTCAGGTTGTTCGCTGATCCGTTCACTCAGTTTTTTATTACAGAGTGAAGCTAAATCCTCTGACCGAACACGCTGAGGTTCCGTGCCGGACTCTATCTGAGCCACCGACGACACAGAGGATAGTGCGACTGCAGGGACTTATCTCTGGCACGCCTTCCGTGAGACCCACATTCTCAGCTTATTGACCCGCACTATATTCATAGTGCCACTGCCCATTATACGCATTACTCGCGGCGTTTTGCCGATTCCCGTAAGAGTTCGAGCACTGTTTGTGCATCCGCACAGAAGAAGATGGTCAAATGGCCGGTGAGCCTTAACTATCTGTTCTTTCGCTGGAAATTATCTTGAACTATCTTAAACAGGTAGTTTTAGAAAATAAGGAAATTTAAAAACTTTTTGTCCGAAAGAACAGATACCATCTTCATACAAATTTCATTGTCGTTATTCCGTTATTCAGCTAATGGTTGTCCATATTCGCAAATAAGAATACATTTCATATCTTATATTCATTGTCCCGTTTTGTAATTTCGTTCAAAATTTGCATTGAGCTGTGTCTAAATCTAAGGCTACCTCATTCCTTCACCTGATGTAACCTCTTTTGCAGTTAATAATCTATTTTTTAAAATACTCATGTTTCAGACGTATAGTTCTTTACTTCCCGATTAGGCGCACTTTTCTTATATGAGACCGTGTATACGTTACAGAAACCATTCTTTCAGGCTGTATTTTTTCCCCCCTTGTGACGGCACTACAATGCAATGGACAGCAGATACCACCATCTCTCCCACGAGTCATCGTGAAGCCACCCTGGTGTCCTTTGACGATAATCCTGCGAGATATCTGGGTGTCCTTTAATTCCTGCACCACCCACGGCGCGGCGGACTAATTCGAAGCCCACTTTAATTAACTGCGAGCCCGCCAACTCTTTTGTCGGAGCGCTCCAATCCGATATCGTGCCCTCACCCCTCCACCACCTCTCACCTCCCTCGATACGTCGGCGACTATGAGGAGCTCTTTCTTCTTGCAGTTGCGCGCCGGACGCCCCTCTGCTGCTGCTTTATGTGGTCGCCGGTTCTTTGCGCTGTAATTACCTGAGCGACAATAAGACGGGCGGACGCCTCTCCTCCGTTAATCATTCTGCTTACAATTGCCGCGTCGGCGCTACACTTATTATGACAAAACAAAATAACAACGTGGAAGGCTTTGGCAGACCTGCCTCCGCAGACACTGCTGGCAATACCTTCGGCGAAAACTTGCATTTTCCGCGCAGATGATGACGCCACATAACATTGACAAAATCGCTTTCGCTGGAAATGATCTTGAACTATCTTAAACAGGCAGTTTTATAAAATTAGGAAATTAAAAAACTTTTTGTCCGCCTCTCTTTCCCATAACCATGAAGTATAATTTAGGCTGGCCAGTCAGTAACGGTAAAAATTTCGCAGTGGGTTCATAGGTTCAAGAGGAGAAGAAAATTACACACGCAAACGGTCTGAAACACTTCTAAGGGTAGATAAAAGCTTTTACATTTGTATAAACGTCGTTTCTGTACATCCTTGATAGTCTGTTGTAAATGCATTGCATTCGTTTCAATACGAGACGCAGTCATAAAGTTTTCGAAATGGATTCGCGTGTTGCGCAACTGGATGAACTTCAGCTGTTTGTGACACATACTATTTTATCCATGATGGATCTTCTTTGTCGGACCGGGACTGGATCCGGATTTCTCGCTTATCTCGAGAGGTCACTTTCACCATTTCGGCTATCCGAGCATGCCTCCAGGACCGATCCAAAGTTTCGAATATCAAGTAGTCACAACTCTTTTCCTTGCAAAGTTAATGATTCTCGCACAGAGACGGACTAATGGCTTGTCGTCATTTTATGTCTGATGGAACAAACATTGTTCTGACGATTACAAAATAATGCCGTACAACCATTTCACTGCCCTGCATTTTTTTTATTCCGGTCTTTGCTCCTTCGATGTTTCGGTTGGACAGTAGGAATGAAAAAATACTATCTTTATACCGTTTTCAACTTCAGCAATTAATTCTTGGTCTTCCATTCTTATTGTACCATCTTGGTTTTTGTACATGCTCTATGCTCCCCTTTTTCTGCTACAGCTTACATTTATTTTTATGAGAATCTTGAACATATTGCACCATTCACGCTTTTTTATAGACCAACAAGTCCTACGAATGTATATTGGTTTTTCTTAAAACTTACTTACATTTTCAATCGCAACATGAAACTGCCCTTCCTAGCATGCCTCCAGGACCGATCCAAAGTTCCGAATATCAAGTAGTCACAAATCGTATCCTTGCAAAGTTAATGCTTCTCACACAGGGACGGACTAATGGCTGAATGTCAACTAACAAATCTTCTGTTTTATTATAAACCTCCGTGGTGTTTGTAACATATAGCGTGTGTATCTGTGGCTGCCTAATATTGTTTCCGCAATGGAATTCTCACGCCTACAAATGATTAATACGTCCCTGCCATTGACAACTTACGCCTAGGGAGTTCCATAAAACGAAGTATCGTGCTGTGATTTTACTTCACTTCAGTCGGAATGGTAATAGAATGAATCACAACCTGAATACCGTAAATGATTTATTCTCAGAAAACATGTAGAGTTCACTAAATTGTATAAATATGAAGTATATAATGTCAGATTTTGCTATAAATGTAATTTTCGAGATTCGCAGAATATATGTTTGACTTCGTTTAGACCACACACCCCCTTTATTAGACGGACATAAATGTGCCTGATGTTGATTAGTGGTGAGAAACGGAAGACCTACTGGCACTTTCAGAAAATAGCTCAGTGGACAAGCAAATGAAACTCAACAGTTTCCATGTCCACCCAACCGAAGTGCGTACACAACCTATTGAATCACGGACAGCAGTTATAATGCACCTATGATCTGGCCGCCTTGTAGATGATGTTCGTGGTGTACCAGTAACTCTCTGTCTATACAGTGAACTCAATATGCTGTTCACAAACTCCTACGACTGAAATTACCTCGGTACAAGACACTACAAGAGTGAAGATTTTTGTTTGCTCAGTAGCCAGGAACTGAAATTCGACTCAAATATTATCTCGTAAAGAAGCATTTCCGTGTGTGTGTCAGAATCCACAGAGAGCTAAGGAATCCTCACTCGAGTTAACAGATTAGCAACTGTGTACACGGAGAAACGACTTCACGTACTCCTTGTGGCGAAATCAACACTTCTCAAAATCGAATCGCCAGATTCTCCGTTGTAGTCCCCGCCAGCTAAATCGCTAGGTCATCCGTGGAGGGAAATGTCTTCAGTCGATCTCTGCAGGGAAGTGTCTCCAAGTGATTAGGTGTCCAGCGCTGCAGATACGCCATTTCATTTTTTTCCTGGCCAAAGGTCGGGTAGTTTTCTAACAGATCTCGTAAGTACATGCTCTGAGCAATGTCTCATTTACTGGTCTATAGATGGCTGAATAAAAATCGTCAGCAATGGCGGCAGAAGATTTCCAGCATAAGAGATCATCCTCACTCAGCAACCAGTGTTGTCAAAGAGGGAGGAGGAGTAGGCAGAGGTTCGTGGCACTCTCTTGTCCTTGGGGTGGGAAACTGCCGCTAGAGGCGAAAGAATCAGCAATGATCAGCGGCATGAGGATGCAGAAGGCAATGGAAAAGACTGCTTTAAAGACACATAACGTATGTCCACAGGACATGTGGCTTGTAACTGAAAAAGTGTCGTGATGATCTCTCCATTGGCAGAATTTCCAGATTAGTTCCCCCTTCGGATCTCCATGAGGGGACAGCCAAGGGGGAGATGATCATGAGAAAAGATTGAAGAACCAACGAAAGGATAACGTTCTACGAGTCGGGACGTGGTGTGTCAGAAGTTTGAACGTGGAAGGTAACCTAGAAAATCTGAAAAGAGAAATGCTAAGGATCAATCTAGATAAATTGGGGGGGGGGGGTCAGTGTAGTAAAATGGAATGAAGACAAGTATTTCTGTATTTCTGGTCAGAGGATTATAGGGTACTATCAACAGCAGCAGAAAATTGTATAACGAGAGTAAGATTCATTGTGATTAAGAAGGTAGGGCAGAGAGTGAGTTACTGTGAACAATTCAATGATAGAGTCGTTCTTATCAGAAACGATAGCAAACGAACATCGATAACGATAGTTCAGGTAAACATGCCGATGACACAAACAGAAGATGAAGAGATAGAGAAAGCGTATGAGGATATTCAACGGGTAATTCAGTACATAAAGGGAGATTAGAATCTAATAGTCATGGGGGACTCACATGCGGTTGAAGGGGAAGGAGTAAAAGAAAGGGTTACAGGAGAATTTGGGATTGGTACTAGGAATGACAGTGGAGAAAGACTAGTCGAGTTCTAAAATAAATTTCAGCCAGTACTCTGTTCAAGAATCACAAGAGGGGGAGATGTACTTGGAAAAGGCAGGGGGATACAGGAAGATTCCAGTCAAATTACGTCATGGTCGGGCAGAGATTCCAAAATCAGATACTGGACTGTAGGGCATACCCAGGAGCAGATGCAGATCACTAAAAGGTTGATGCTCGTAAGACTCATATGTGTTCTATGGTAGTTGCTTGTATTAGCTACACAGTTTGATTCAGGGTGCCCCCTTGGAAAACTTATTAGCTGATATTTTTTTATGTCTGTCTGTTGATTTTTATGTTGAGGTGTTTCAGTAAGATTATTGTTAAGAATATTCGGATCTGTTTAGAAAAAGTTTTTTATTATTACTTTGCTGAGCCATTTTTAACTAAGATTTATTCCTGGGGAGAATATTATACATTTCCGGTTTTAATTTCCTGAATAAAGGGTAATATATTATGGTATAATACGGTATAATGGTATGGTGTAATATGTAATAATAACTTACAATATGGGTTGAAAATAAGACTTATTTAAAAATAATCCTACGCTCGCACAACCCCCAGTCCAAACTTCACTCCACCCAATTCCTTCACTATATGCTTACATTTATATTAGATGTCAATAAGTTCCTCTTTATCAGAAGTGCATTTTTTGCTGTAATCAGTTATTTTCGTGCCCAAATTGCTAACCTCACCTACTACTTTTAGTGTCTAACTTTTTTAATTTAATTCCTTCAGAATCGTCATGTTGTTTTTAGTATAATAAAAACAAAAGATAACCATAGCTACAAATCATAAACTAAAACACCAGTGAAACATATCTAACATAACTGATGCGCAGTGATTACACTGCAAACATAAAATATCAACGAAAATATTCTATGCAAATAGAACTTACATGATTATAAGACTCTAGCAACAAATAGATAATCGACAGTTTACTCACTGATGCAAAATGGGCATCTACATGAACTAGATGTAAGTATGTATGTAAACTAATCTTTATGAATAACTTTTATGAATGCAAGTAGACTCACCAAATGCAACATCTACAGGATTACTTGAGGACGGCAGTACAGCGCAAACAAACGTGTAGCGGAGAAGAAACATTATTAATTAAACTATTGCAGCTTACCTGGAATTGTTGGTTATAAAAGTTATGCCATTTGTAACCCAGAGAGTTTTGCGAGAAATGTAAAACAAGTGGAGAAATTTCAGCAGCTGTCTAGTCCACCCCAAAGAAAGAGAGTTCAATTCAATTAAAATCACGCTTCCAGTAACAGATTCGTATTGCTTAGGTATTCACAAGTTCTGTGATAGTAGTCACAGGCCTATAAATCAGTCAATTAAAAGACTAGTGTAACAATTTTCGTGTTGAACAATCATTTAAGTCAGTATATTCACAAAATGGCGAAACTCTGTGGAAAGTTATGGGACCGTTACTTTCACATTCAAACCGTAACCTCGCTGGTACGGAGGGACATTAGCCCCACGTTGGTTCGGAGAACTGTTGCTACCCGCAGCCGAAAGCAGTGGGACCAGTTGCGTTGCTACCGCAGCCGAGTAGGCTGTATGAACCTTTCCCATCACTGTACACAGACTAGTGTAGTGTATCCGAGTTTGCGAAAGCAGGGATCAACAATATCAGACCCCCATTTTGTTGCAGATATCGGTCAGCTTCGCTTCGTTATTAGCAATATTGCGGTAGTTGCCGTCATTTTCATTGTACACTCCTGGAAATTGAAATAAGAACACCGTGAATTCATTGTCCCAGGAAGGGGAAACTTTATTGACACATTCCTGGGGTCAGATACATCACATGATCACACTGACAGAACCACAGGCACATAGACACAGGCAACAGAGCATGCACAATGTCGGCACTAGTACAGTGTATATCCACCTTTCGCAGCAATGCAGGCTGCTATTCTCCCATGGAGACGATCGTAGAGATGCTGGATGTAGTCCTGTGGAACGGCTTGCCATGCCATTTCCACCTGGCGCCTCAGTTGGACCAGCGTTCGTGCTGGACGTGCAGACCGCGTGAGACGACGCTTCATCCAGTCCCAAACATGCTCAATGGGGGACAGATCCGGAGATCTTGCTGGCCAGGGTAGTTGACTTACACCTTCTAGAGCACGTCGGGTGGCACGGGATACATGCGGACGTGCATTGTCCTGTTGGAACAGCAAGTTCCCTTGCCGGTCTAGGAATGGTAGAACGATGGGTTCGATGACGGTTTGGATGTACCGTGCACTATTCAGTGTCCCCTCGACGATCACCAGTGGTGTACGGCCAGTGTAGGAGATCGCTCCCCACACCATGATGCCGGGTGTTGGCCCTGTGTGCCTCGGTCGTATGCAGTCCTGATTGTGGCGCTCACCTGCACGGCGCCAAACACGCATACGACCATCATTGGCACCAAGGCAGAAGCGACTCTCATCGCTGAAGACGACACGTCTCCATTCGTCCCTCCATTCACGCCTGTCGCGACACCACTGGAGGCGGGCTGCACGATGTTGGGGCGTGAGCGGAAGACGGCCTAACGGTGTGCGGGACCGTAGCCCAGCTTCATGGAGACGGTTGCGAATGGTCCTCGCCGATACCCCAGGAGCAACAGTGTCCCTAATTTGCTGGGAAGTGGCGGTGCGGTCCCCTACGGCACTGCGTAGGATCCTACGGTCTTGGCGTGCATCCGTGCGTCGCTGCGGTCCGGTCCCAGGTCGACGGGCACGTGCACCTTCCGCCGACCACTGGCGACAACATCGATGTACTGTGGAGACCTCACGCCCCACGTGTCGTTCAATTCGGCGGTACGTCCACCCGGCCTCCCGCATGCCCACTATACGCCCTCGCTCAAAGTCCGTCAACTGCACATACGGTTCACGTCCACGCTGTCGCAGCATGCTACCAGTGTTAAAGACTGCAATGGAGCTCCGTATGCCACGGCAAACTGGCTGACACTGACGGCGGCGGTGCACAAATGCTGCGCAGCTAGCGCCATTCGACGGCCAACACCGCGGTTCCTGGTGTGTCCGCTGTGCCGTGCGTGTGATCATTGCTTGTACAGCCCTCTCGCAGTGTCCGGAGCAAGTATGGTGGGTCTGACACACCGGTGTCAATGTGTTCTTTTTTCCATTTCCAGGAGTGTTGGCCTCCGTCTCCTTGGAATGAACCATGTGTAGCTTTAATCGAGATGTTTCGCTGTAGAATCCTCGTTGCAGCTGCGGCCGTGATTAAGATGCAAATTTGCTGTATGCACCGCGAACAACCTGTATTGCGATTCGATCGATGTTAAGGTGGTAAGGTTTGTTACGCTGCTCCTGTCTGCGCCTTCGTATTGTGTAACCCTTGTGGCTAACTACTTTCTTTCGTGGTTCTCAATCCCCAAAACTGATCTCAGTTTTCCAGTGATCACCCTTTCTAGGGACTCAACCTTGTTTGATCCTCATTATCTTTCATTCGAATTTTCCTTACCTTACAGCAAGACGGCGACCCGCTATATAGCCCAATCTCTTTCTATGTGACAAGATGACCTCGAGTTTATGTATTTTGTCGTGAATGTATCTAATTCGGTTACAATGTCTGTCTGTTACTGGTGTGTAGTTTTCCCCCTATTCGCTTCGTTAATAAAGTCATTTATCAAGGCAATAAATTCCCTGCAGTACGTGATGATGGCTGATGTCACAACGGTCCAGGGAACAGAGAATTACCAGGTGATTTTGTTTTTATCTGATAACAGGGAGGCGGTAACATATAGTACATCTCATTTACGTCACGCCAAGCAATTAACGTCCAATCTACCTCTGTTAATTAGAAAACTTACTTTGAAATTCTGAAGGTATCATGGAAAAAGAACAGTGAAAGAAATGTCATTTACAACTGAACAGAAACCAGACTGCGTTTGTATGAGTCGAAGGACAAGAAAAGGGAGTAGTGGTTGAGAAGGGAGTGAGACAGGTCTTTAGCCAATCCCCAGTGTTATTCAGTTTGTACATTGTGAAGGACGTCAAAGAGAAATGTAGAAAGGAAATTAAAGTCAAGGGAGAAGAAGTAAAAACGTGAAGTTAATCGATGAGACTGTAATTCTGTCATAAACAGCAAAGGACTTGTAACAGTAGTTAAGTGGAACGGATAGTGTCTTGAAAATAGGTTATCGGTGGAGCATCGAAAAAAGTAGAATAAGGCTAAAGGAATGACGTAGCATCGCACCAGGCTACGGTGAAGGAATTAAATTAGGAAAGGAGACACTAAAAGTAGTAAGTGAGTTTTGCTATTTGAACACCGAAATAACTGATTGTCTTAATAAATGCGTTGCTCAAAAAGAAAAATTTGTTAGTGCCTAATATAAATTTAAACACAGGATTTGCATGGAGTAGGGTTTTGGCTGGGGACAGAACCAGAGTGGGATTACTTTTAAATAACTTTTATTTGTAACCCTATACTATAACATGGGAGTTCAAACATCACCAAAAGAAATATATTCAGCGTTATAATCAGAAATAGACAATATTCTGCGCAGAAATAATTCACATTTAAAGTGAGCACAACAATATCATAATAAAAGAAAACTTCTTCAGAACAGCTCCAGATATTCTTAACAATAATCTTACTTAGCCCATGTGATATTACAAATGGGCGTCAACCAAGAAACAAGTACCACTAGTAGCAGCCCATAACAGCTTTACAAACGGGAATACAGAATCATAAGTAACAGGAGCAGCTGCCACAGATCTTCGATATATCTTACCAGCATCAACCTCCAACGACTACCCAACCAATTCGAACGGACAACATAACACACAGCTACGTATTACACAGACGAAGGAAAGCAGGACAACACAGAAAAAAACTGGTGGCTACATACAAGGATTGAATCACAGTCTTTGCGTAACTACTATGACCGCAATACAATAAAATATCACCTTCTTATGTACCAAGGACCCGCAGTATATTATAAAATTGTAGTTCACACAATTTTATCGGCTCCGCCGTGTTTGGAAAAGCCGCAATAGGCACCAGCAAACTTCACCACTTTCAGCATTTGCTGCAAGATAACTTATGCTGAAAAACCTATCACCTGACCATTGATAAATGTGGGACACAAAAGCACCTGGTGCTCTGCACAACTCTACAAGAAATACGCTTTTCCTTTCCTCTGGCTGTGGACTGCCGTCTTCTTCTGGGTGCTTGAAAAAGACGCCGTCTGTTCCCATCGTTGACGACGTCCACGTACGGCTTGGTCACACGCCGCGTTGTGCGTTGTGCAGACGTCATTCTTGGTTCCTTGCTGCCCGTCGACCCGGTGCCTTGTTCCGCTTCAGTTGTGTCACCTTCGGCAACAACTGCGGCCAACCTCTCTGCCAGCCACGCCTATAAAAGATACATCTGAATGTGCGCGCCACCAGGCCCCCAGCCCACCCCACGACTTGTTCACCGCCACTGGCACAAAACGATGTCTCTTGTTTCTCGCTGCTGCCCGCATCCCACAACGATTCCTTGGCCAGAATCATGAACTATTCTCATTACTGCTGCTCAAAATTAGCAGTTATTTAAAATTAATATGCAGAGGAAATACTGCACGTAGAATTAACAATGAGGTATCACTTATGTTTAGAATTTTAGTATGCATCTAATGGCGACATCGTATTTTTAATTGCATTATATGTAAAATGCAGTAAGGGAGGATGAAGCCATTAAGTGACAGAGGGAGTTGGATTTTCCGTGGAAGGGAGAGCCAAGAGCTTAAAATAGCTGCGGCCATATTTCTCTTTTGCACCATATGGGAATGAGTTGCAGAGGCAAGACTTACGCTGTTCTGAGCGTTGTTCAAGCCGTGTACTTTTGGTGGTAGTTATTTTTCGTATCTTCAGTCACAACAATCAGAAATATTTTGTGTCAGTTCTTTGGGGACTTAGAGAGATTCTGCAGTGGTCAGGACTCTTGTTTTATTTCTGCCGGCAGTCCAGCAGAACATTTATTTTTGCTTGTGTAGTCGATTTGGACTAGGAATCAGTTGCACTGAGTTTCAATTTTAGTAAGTTTGCCAGTTGTAGCTTTGATTATTTTTCGTCACTGATCGATGCTAACGTTAATACATCGCGCTATGATGAGACGTCCATTTATTTTTGTTAGCTTCGATTAATTTCAGCTGTGAACATCGCTTGTGTTTTCTACCTATTTTTATTTTATTTAATTTATATAGTGTGTTTGCCAAGCACTATATTGGTGGCTCGAGCTAATTTCAAGTGCCTTAATCATGTAGCAGTTTATCACCAGTTTAAGAGGTTTCTATGACTTTAAGAACACTGAGCTTTATCGGTTAAACTTAAAGAATATTAATTGAGTTATATTATTTAGATTTGTTGTATCTATGATCTATCTAAAGTTATTTAGTGCCTGATTACTACAACACATCAAATTAATTATTTTTATTTTTTAATTTAAAACAAATATATTTGGAGATGACAATCGTCCCCATGATAGACAACGAAGGAGCCACACAGCCATTCTATTTTCTTGTCGCAAACACTATCTGCAGAAAAAATTATGCGAAAGGATTGTACAAGGCAAGGTTTTCTTTATCAACGAACATCTGCTAACACAAAGAAGCCTTAGACCAAAAGAAGATTTATCGTAAACTATGACTGTAGTACAAATTAGGTGGAAATGAGAAGTACTTTCTCGCTTGCCGAGTTTAGCTGTAGAAAGCGGGACACATACGCTGCAACAGAAAAAAAAAAAAAAAAAAAAAAAAACAAAAAAAAAAAAACATTATTCCAACTCAGGAGATAACACTGCCGCATGAAGACTGACTTAAATAAACTTTGTAGCCTGAAGAAAGCTTCAATTGATAAATATATAGTAAACAGTAAGAGCACTCGTAGTCTAAGAATATGTTTACAACTGTTGGAAGAGTCACTCACAAAATGTCTCCCTTCCACGTATCAAAAGGCCCTGAGAGCGTAGCAGGTACGATAAAGTCAGTGAAGCATCTCAGAAACGCGTCTTCAGGATTCATCTTACGCTGATCGGCGGCGTAAAATTGTTGGACGAGGTTTCGGTAGCCACGGATTTACTCGAAACCCTAAACTTTAACGAAACTCTTACCTTGTGCAGAAAATTATACACATTGGTGTTGAAGGTGGAAAATAATAAAATAACTATGCTAGAAACATGCTACTGAAGGACAATAGCCAAGTGGAGATAACAGCCGCTTTTATACTGGCATTTAGTTCACCGACTTCTTTCGAACACTTATCTGTTTAAGGGGATGCCTTTGATGCCAAATTCAATGCGCTACCTCAACACTGTGAAAATGTAACCAATGCATACAAGGGACGGGATACGTTTGGAAACAACAGATAATCGTACACGATGCAGCTTCTCTTGTCCACAATATAGCACTTAGTTTGCAAGATGTGAGACGATTGGATCTAGATAACCTCCTCTCTTTAAAAATATAAAAACTGAAATTTTAAAATTAGTATTAAATTGTTACCTAGAAGACTGAATGGGTGGTACATGACGATCCACTTCTTATGAAAGAATTTAATAAAAGTCGCATGTTATTAGATTGCCTGAATTTAAACGGTCAGTTAAGCACAGTTACTATGAATTGCCAGGACAACTAGTTCGTTCACTAATTTATCGCCTACTTTTCATCCAGTTGAGACTGGCATTGTACAACATTTATTTCAGTTAACAGGAAACCAGCGAAGAAGTACGGGATTAGTGATTAGCAAATCTTGGCGCGAGAAAAGGGGCACCAGTTTGTGCGGTCATGCTTATCAGTACCGGGTTTCCATCCAGGGTTACAACACACGGGGTGCGTCCATTACGTTTTACACTACGTGGTGCATCTTGCCGACTCTGGGAAGTGCTTGCTCTTGGCTTGTGTAAGGCAACAGTCGAGGGTTATATTTTAGATACTTTCCCGCTTGAGTTGGTAACCAGAGCTAAGAAGAGGAAGAGCTCCAAAATGGACGAATCGAAACAAGGAAACTATGAAGCCACCACCAGCGCCCCTTGTCCACGCAACAGTTACTCTGCCACCCTGCAGCTGTCTTGGTCACTAAGACGCTACAATTCGTTGAGAGCCGCGATAATAAATCAGCAGCTTTCCGCCATGAGGGAAGGCCATCTAACCATGGTATCCTTATTGCATATATTACAGATCCAAAATTTACGATCACCTATCACACTATGGATTTGTGGTTGAAAAAGGAATTTCGTTCTGAATATTCATGATAAAACAAGTATAAACATGTAAAAACTAAGCGCCTCTGATCTGTATTTGTCTGATTCTTGGCATGGAGGGGCTTTGATTAGTATTCACAACAACATTGATGTGCCTTCACCTGGGACGGTTGCTTTCGAATAGACCTCAGTCCTTCAAATGTCTTTGTAGCAATCAGTTCGCATTAGTTTACGTCACACTGCATGCACTTAGCAGTGGGTTCATGTACCTGTTCAGATTGACACCATATTACCTCCTAATGGGGTGGAAGCAGGAGACTTGAACTTAAACATGCGCTGTAATTCTAGCTTGGCATCATGAAGGCTAGTCTAGTAGCACAATAGCAATTAAAGTTAGTGTAGCACCATCTACAGTTGTGAATATATTGCAACAGATCAAGGAAACTAGTACCAATACAAGTTTTTCGTGATCTTCCAGATCTAGAAGAGCCAGAGTAACGTCACATAGGGAAGATCAGCTCATATGTGTAGAGAATAAACGCCAGAGGACTCGTACTCCATCTGAAATTCGAGATGTAAATAGTATGCGATCAGACTCAATTTGCCTCAGCACTGCAACGTCGCCTTCATGAACAAGGTTTAAAGGGGTACATTGCCGCCAAGAAACATTTATTAGCATACAAAATAAGCTGAAATGATTACAATGGTCTCAGGAGCGCGCAGTAATAGCCAGAGGAATGGTAGGGCGAATCTAAGGCTGAAGTATTTCGAAGCCATCTTCGACGACCGTTTGTTTGTCGACTTCATGGAGAAATGTTTCAAATGGCTGTAAGCACTATGGGACTTAATGTGGTGTCACTGGCAGACACCACACTTGCTAGGTGGTAGCCTTTAAATCGGCCGCGGTCCATTAGTATACGTCGGACCCGCGTGTCGCCACTGTCAGTGAACGCAGACCGAGCGCCGCCACACGGCAGGTCTAGAGACGTCCTTGCACTCGCCCCAGTTGTACAGCCGACTTTGCTAGCGATGCTAAACTGACAAATACACTCTCATTTGCCGAGACGATAGTTAGCATAGCCTTCAGCTACGTCATTTGCTACGACCTAACAAGGCGCCATTACCAGATATATTGAGCTTATTATTAATGTACCGTCAAGAGCGATGTACACCGATTATGGATTAAAGTTAAGTATTCTACCAGTTACCTCCTGTTTTGTTAGTCTTGTTTCTCTGACCTGTTCCAGACCTCACGCCAGTCTGCGTGTAATTAAACGCGTGCATTTCGGCCTCCTCTAGCAACACGGTGTTGGCTCTTCTGCCAACACTACACTTAACATCTGAGGTTGTCAGTCACCTAGGCTTAGAACAACTTAAACCTAACTAACCTAAGGACATCACACACATCTATGCCCGAGGCAGGATTTGAACCTGCGTCCGCAGCAGCAGCGTGGCTCCGAACGGAAGCGCCTAGAACCGCTTGGTCTCAGCGGCCGGCCCTTCATGGAGAACCTATGAAGAATCAGCGTGTGACGCCAACAGTGAAGCATGGTGGAAGGTCGAGTATGATGTGGAGATGTTTTGCGGATGACAAAGTCAGCGATGTAGCGACAGTTAAGGGGACGATACAGAAGGAGGGATATCACGGGTCACTGATAAACAATGCAGTTCCATCTAGCAAGAGAGTTATTGGTCGCGGGTTAGTTTTTCAGTGCAACAATGATCCCAAAGACGCTTCCAAATTGTGCAGAGGGTATTAAATAGAAAAGAGAAATGTGAGTAACTGAAGAATATGATTTGGCCAAGTCGGTCACATGACTTAAATCTCCTTCAACTGTTACGGCATGAACATGACAGGGAGGTCCAAAAACTGAGGTTCACCTAATGATGAAGATCAGTGAGATACTTTACAGAGATGTTGAACTGTGATATCTGTAAAAACGCTACAAACTATGTACTTGACCGAGATTCGAACTCGGGATCATGCCTTTTCGTGTCTCGGTGTGGCACACAATTTTAATCTGCCAGCAAGTTTCATATCAGTACACACTCAGCTGCAGGGTGAAAATTTCATTCCAAGAATTTGTGCAGCTGTTCCGTGGGCAAAGGGTGGATACTTTCAAGCGCCTTCTTATTACTTTACCACTCTATCCATTTAACCTGCAACTCACTTCTGTAGCTCCACGTTCCAAAAGCTTGTATTCTCTTCGTGACAGAACCGCTTATCGTCCACGTTTCACCTTCGTGCAAGGCTGCATTACAGGCTATCACGTTCAGAAAAGACTTGCTAACAGTTGTGCCGTGAAATTGGTGCTCGCACTCTGGCCGTAAAGGGCATCTGGTGGCGAGTGAACAGCAGCAGCTCTGCTCCGAGCTACCTTGAAACGACACGACGCAGCAAGAGGCAGCGTCCTGTACCGGGCCAACGCCACTGATCACCTGTGGTAGTGGCTGACAGGTCGTGGAGAGGCGCCGTGGACCTGATCATGCACTGACCACACTTCTCTACCTTCTCTAACTACAGTGGAGACTTGTATGGCAACTCTGTCATACAGGTATTTGTTCTTTCTATTACCGAAATCAGAAATAATGTAACTCTAAAAAATTCGAACTATTTATAGAAATGTGCAAGACAACAAAAATATAAAATTCACAATCTAAATATTTAAGGCAGAATGTAATCACATCTACCAACAGGTACTGCCCTGTTTTTTGTGTAGGTGTCTGGGAGAAAACTATATTCTGATTTTAATCAAAATATCCCTCACAGGTTAATGAATCACGTTATCAAACATGTGAAGATGCCAGTCGATGCCCATTGACTTGTGCTACAAACTGACACCTGATCCCCTTGATCCCCTTCTCGTGGTAAAGATTGTAAAATTGATTAATTATTTTGTAGGGAGCACATTGTGCTCATGTGGGAGCGATCTAGATGCTTGTAAAACAATAAACTGGTAGCCAAGATCACAGGAATTCTTTTTATTCCATGATTACCGTTTTCGAGAACACACAAATGCAGATAACAAGACTGCATAAAGTGTCAGATATACGTCGAGACATGGAGATTTTGCATAGGGCCCCCAAAGAAAAAAAGCTTGACATTCTAGAAAACATTCAAATTTATAGAAACAAAAAAAGATATATACGAAGACAGTAACTTGTTCTCGAAAGAACAGTTACTGTTGATGACCGTGCAGCTTTTCCCTGGAATAAACGATGACTAACTGACAACCTCAGCTGCCGACAGGTGTTGTTCTTTCGAGAACAAGTTACTGTCTTCGTATATATAGTTAAAAGCTACCCAGCCATTGACCTTCGTCTGTGCGAATGCGCACAGCTTGCCCAAACTCTTACAGGAATCGCCAAAGCGTGCGCGAGTAATGAGTGGGTGGGCAAATGTCTATAAGGTACAATACATATATAGAATTGTGGACAGTTGGGAATGTGAGTCTCACGGGAGGCTCAGATGGATAGAGCGTCTGCCATGTAAGCAGGAGATCCCGGGTTCGAGTCCCGGTCGGGGCACACATTTTCAGCTGTCCACATCGAGGTATATCAACAACACCTGTCGGCAGCTGAGGTTGTCAGTTAGTCATCGTTTATTCCAAAAAAAGATACCCTAACGTACTGCTTAATGATCAGCTCGAATCTGCAGACTATAATTTCTTTAGTAGTTTTGACGAGGTCCTATGGAGTCCTATGAAGCAACAGTGAACCATGGGAACACAGTCAAAGCCCCCCGCCCCAGTTTTATGTTTTCTTGGTTTTGATCCGGTGATCGCCGTGTACACCACAGAGCAGGGTCTTGTACGGCTACATAAGTATATAGTCGACATAAGGTGGCATAACTTTTTGATATTGGTTTTGTCAGATGACTGTGGTTCATTTACATGAGGCTGCCACATAGTTGCACTTCTTATATTAAGTGGTTCTTAAGACCAAAACCTATAGGCTCAAAAGCAATGTGTATTTTATCGGTATGTTTCTTTAATATTAGACCAGACGGATATGCATTTGTGTAACCCTGCAGTGTTCTTAAATTTGTATACGACTTTTGGTAGGTTTTATGTGCGACCAGACAGATGTGCACTTGTGTAACTCGGCAGTCCCAGAAAATTTGCATTTCTTTTCGGTATGTTTTATGTATAACCAGGCAAATGTGCATTTGATATGACCGGAAAAATCTGCGCTTAGACGCAAGGTACGTTTGGCTGGTTCAAATGGCTCTGAGCACTATGGGACTCAACTGCTGAGGTCATTAGTCCCCTAGAACTTAGAACTAGTTAAACCTAACTAACCTAAGGACATCACACACATCCATGCCCGAGGCAGGATTCGAACCTGCGACCGTAGCGGTCTCGCGGTTCCAGACTGCAGCGCCGGAACCGCGCGGCCACTTCGGCCGGCCAAGGTACGTTTATTTGGTATTTTTATATATGAGCAGAGGGGTATGCACTATGTAACCCTGTAATGTTCTTAAAATTTGTATACTCTCGGTAGATTTTAGGTATCACCAGACTGATGTGCTGTGTACAACCCTGCAGATCCCATAAAATATCTATGTATGTTCGTATCTTATTACGTATAGGACCAGACAGATGTACATTTTTGTAATTCCGCAGTTCTCATGAAATTTGCACTTGCTTTTCGGTATGTCGTATGTGTAACCAGGCAGATGTGCAATTTTGTAGGTCTGCAGCTTTCATAAGTTTTGTGTATGTTTACGTGATACAGTAATCTCTAGAATTATGTACAAGCCCTAATGACGTAGTGTTACCACACGCGCAGAGGCTGTTACGACGCGAGCTGTGACATTCATTGGCGCCTCTTGTGATAGGGCCATCTCGCGGCGCGGCCTGTAGTGTAAGAACAGAGCCGGAGTTTCGGTAGTGCCTAGTTTGCGCTTGTATGTGATGGAGACGCTTAACATTTATAATGTCATCTCTCTTGGACGCATATGTACTACTTACGACAATTTTGTAAGGCCTAGGTGTTATAGGCAGCTATTAATATCACCATAGTTTGCCTTGATGTTGTAACCTGTATGTGTCCTAACGTATGTAACTAAATTTATATGTATACATGTTATATAAGTGTAATCTAAGCCCACTTTTATAGTGTTTTCTGTCCTCCCTAGATCCGATGATGGCGGCTTTAGTTTCGCCGAAACCGGTAATCATGGAATAAAAATAATTTCTGCGATCTTGTCTACCAGTTTATTGTTTGATTAGTTATTTACTTGATTTCAGCTAAACAAATCTGCTTGATGCTATACCTCCTCCCACACATTAATCAAAGAGTACATCTCATATCAGCAGAATTTTTTGTAGCTCCTCTTTAACCTTATGTATCATGTTTCTCTGTAGAGGTAAGAGTTTGTGCACACGTTTTTTTATTTTTTTAAATTTACAAATAAAGTTCCATAGGACCAAATTGAGGAGCAAATCTCCAAGGTCATGGAACGTGTCAGTACATGAAATTACAACGTAAAAGTAACAACAGATAAAAATAAAATGTTTTTGAACCCACAAAACATCAAGCCATAAGTGTAAGTAAACGCAATCAACAACACAACATAAGAATCAGCTAATTTTTTCAGGGAACTCCTCGACAGAACAGAAGGAGTTACCCATGAGGAAACTCTTCAGTTTCGATTTGAAAGCGCGTGGATTACTGCTAAGATTTTTGGATTCTAGTGGTAGCTTATTGAAAATGGATACAGCAGTATACTGCACATCTTTCTGCACAAGAGTTAAGGAAGTGCGATCCAAATGCAGGTTTGATTTCTGCCGAGTATTAACTGAGTAAAAACTGCTTATTCTTGAGAATAAGCTGAATTTATTAATAAGAAATGACTGTAAAGAATATATATATTGAAAGCCCAATGTTAAAACACCCAGACTAGTGAACTGGGGTCGACAAGAGATTCGCGAACTTACACCACTTATTGCCGAACCTCCCGTTTCAGAGCCAAAAATATGCTTTTAGAATGGCAAAAGTTGCCCCAAAATATAATACCATACGACATAAGCGAATGAAAATAAGTAAAGTAGATTAATTTTCGTGTCGAACTATCACCTATTGCAGATACCGTTTGAACAGTAAAAACGGCAGCATTAAGTCTTTGAACAATACCTTGAACGTGAGCTTTCCACGACAGTTTACTATCTATCTGACCACCTAGAAATTCGAACTGCTCATTTTCACTAATCATATGCCCATTCTGTGAAATTAAAACGTCGGGTTTTGTATAACAGTTAAAAACTGTAAAATCTGAGTCTTACTGTGACTTAGCGTTAGTTTATTTTCTACAAGCCATGAACTTATATCATGAACTGCACGCACTATTTGAAACAGAACCAATGTTGCACACAACATCCTTTACTACCAAGCTAGTGTCATCAGCAAATAGAAACATTTTAGAGTTGCACGGCGTACTAGAGGGCATATCATTTATATAAATATGGAATAGGAGTGACCCCAACACTGAAGTCATTTGACCGTACCCCACTCAGACCGCACATCACACCCATTCTCAACACTGTAAATCTTGGCCTTTTGCTGTCTGCTGCTAAAGTAAGAGGTGAACCAATTGTGAGCTACTCCCCGTATTCCATAATGGTCCAACTTCTAGGGCAATATTTTGTAATCAACACAATCAAACGCCTTAGTTACATCAAAAAGTATGCCTAGCGTTCGAAACCTTTTGGTTAACCCATCCAGTACATCACAGAGCAAAGATAATATAGCATTTTCAGTTGTTAAACGACTTCTAAAGCCGAACTGTACATTTGATAGCAAATTGTGTGATATAAAATGATCAATTATCCTTAGATACACAGCAGACAGTGATGGCATAGAAATAGGTCTAAAATTGTCTACATTAATCCCTTTCCCCCTTTTTATAAAGTGGCTTTACTACTGAGTACTTTAATCGTTCAGGAAACTGACCATTCCTAAAGGAAAAATTAGAGAAATGGCTAAATACAGGGCTAGCATGTGCAGCTCAGTACTTTAATATTCTGCTGGCCATTCCATCATATGTATGAGAGTCCTTAGTCTTCAGTGATTTAATTATTGACTCAATCTCCCCCTTGTCTGTATCACAGAGGAATATTTCAGACATCAGTCTCGGAAAGCAATTTGCCAATTCTAGAGGAACATTTGGAGGGACGAGCACTGTATGCTACTCCGTCTTCAATAATCGAAGGTGGTAGGGAGTCATTTTATTACTGTCTCGGTCCCTTAAAATTATTTCTGAAGCGCAGCAATCAGAGAGCGTACTGCGAACTTCACATTAGCAGCCTACAGCTCCCGGCTGCTTGCACGCTCCCTTCTCGCTGGTGAATTGCTTCTTTGACATCCGCAAAGTAATCTGCGCGTTAATTAATTATCGCCGCAGCAGCGAGCACGCTCCTTGGCGGCGCCATATTTGCCGCGGCTCCCAACCTCTTCGCTCGCAAGTGGTGCCAGTTACTTCAATTAATTTATTAAACACTCTCCAAATATAATTTCAATTTAATCTGTCGCGGAGCGCCGTCGGCTTTACGCCTTCCAGAACTCCGATGGTAGCGCCTCGCACGGCGCCTTGAGTAATTAATGGAAACAGTGGCGCAGCGCCTGGCAGGGGCCAGACACACTCGGCGCCAAACTTCAGAGCTGTCCGGGAGCGGAAACGTCAAATATCCTTGCGCTGCCACCCTATTGCCCGACACGAACGCGATCACCACACTAATGGATGGGAACTGAAGAGTTAATAACTTATATTCTCTCTCCGACACAAGGAACTGTAGTGTTAAAGATCATATTAGTATCACATCAAACGGTTTCCTTATGACGCTGTTCGTGCATGGAATAACATCTCTGTTCGTTAAAAGACGTCTTCTGTACAGGAGGAAAGGATCCATCCTTCCTATTTTCGTGAATACAACTGAGCGAGACGGCGCGGTGGTTCGCATGGTGTGCGGACATTTGCCACGATTTCACCTGCTCCGAAGGGTTGGGTCCCTTGTCTCCCGCTCCTCCTCCTACTCACCTGCATTTAGTAACTCCACTATAGTCGCACTGTCATCAGTAACATTACCGTCGCTGTCGCGCAATAAAGGTACTTACTGTGCCTTTCCACTGGTTTACTTTTCATAGGACCAGAATCTCTTTGGATTTTCCGTCACATTTCTAGAGAGAGTTTCTTTGAGGAAACTATTAAATGCATCACGCATTGAAATCCGCACCAAATTTCGAGCCTCAGTAAAACTTCGCCAATCTTGGAGATTTTGCGTTCGTCTAAATTATACGTGCCTTTTTCGGTGCATCTGCAGCAGCTTTCTGTCGTGTTTTGTGTACCGTAGGGGATCAGTTCCGTCTCTTATTAATTTATTTGGTACGAATCTCTCGAGTGCTCTTGATACTATTTCTTTGAACTTAAGCCACATATGGTCTTCACTTACATAGATTGGAACGATTGGAGACTGTCTCTTAGAAAGACGTCAACCGAATTTCTAGCTGATTTTATAAAAAGATATATTTCGCGTTAATTTTGGTGAATTTCTTTGTTACGGAATTGAGCCTCACTACAACTGTGTGTTCACTTATCCCCGTATCCGTCGTGATGCTCAGGATTATTTGTGGCTAAGAGATCAAGTGTGTTTTCGTAACCATTTACAATTTGAATGGCCTCGTGAACTAATTGTTAAAAATAATTTTAAAAAAGCATTTAGAACAATTACGGAAGTTGTTTTCTATCTACAATAGGGTCTGAAAATGTATTTTTGTCAACATACGGAAGGTAGATTGAAGTCACTGCCAACTATAATTGTATGAGTAGAGTACCTATTTGTGACGAGACTCAAGTTTTCTTTGAACTGTTCAGCAACTGTTTCATTTGAGACCGTACTAAGTCACAGGAACTATCCGCTTCTAAGTTGCTTGTGAGCTGGAACACACATTACATTATTTTTCCTTAAGTTGTGCTTCCTGTTTCTGTTGCAGTGCAGATCATTACATTACGGCTTTTCCCTCCAAAACCTAGGATGCTTTCTCTGTGACCCTATAAATACCAGAGCTAAACAATGTAGAACAACAACGTACGTTACAAGCATAGCATTCTGTATTACTTCATTTCCTTATTTCTAACATCTTAAAATTGTACGTCGACTTTAGATGACATGTCAATCATAGCTGTTCGTATCTCTATGTAGTGAACGTATTTTCAGTCATGTTTTGAACATTGTCCCGCTACACTTTATTAACTAATGTTTCGCCGCAAGGGATATCGGATTTTAGAGAGTAAATTAATATGGAGTATGTCGTTCTTCTTTTCAAACATTCACATACCCATTTCTTCTTTCCTTATTGTCTTTTGGGCATGCAGTTGTATTAATTAAAGTGGGCACAAATGCAGTGATCAAAAAGAAATGATTAGCGTACATTTGTATTCTCTTTACATCTTTCCTTTCTTGTTGCTCCCATGGCGATGGATTATTTCTATCGCAATCTTTAAGCGTGAAAGGAAGCTACCGTACAGACAGAGGGATCTATATTTATACTTGGCAGAACTAATCACATACTGACATAATCGTCGGTATTGCTTTTGTTTCCCAATAGTTATAAATATTTCGACTTCTGAAAAGAAGCTCTCTATTTCGCCATGACGTCGAAGAAGGTCCCTTACGTACTGGTTGTATCGAGTAAGATGTCGAGACGGCGGTTAGAAAGCGAACAGTAGAAATACGAGGAAGGGCGTCCCTTACCTGAAAGATCGCTACTCAAGCTACCTGGCGAAGGGGCAAGTGTGGCAAATGTCCGGCGTGGCAAATGTCCGGCATGGCAAATGTCCGGCATGGAAAATGTCCGGCATTCGGTTAGCACACTGGAATCGCATTCAGGAAGACGACTATTCAAACCCGTGTCCGGCCATCCAGATTTAGGTTTCCCGTGATTTCCCTAAATCGCTCCAGGCAAATGCTGCGATGGTTTCTTTGAAAGGGCAGGACCATTTTCCTTCCCAATTCTCACGCAATCCGAGCTTGTGTTCCGTCTCTAATGACCTCGATGTTGACGGTACGTTCCTTCGTTTCTTTCTTGAATATACCTAAAATGTCACTCCCTTCTGATCACCTGCAGTACGCTAACCACACTAGTCCCAAATGCACTCCTTTTTCAGGTATGCAGTCATGTTTTGGGGATCCTATACACAAAATGTGGACACAGTCTTCAAACTACAGAAAAGGGCCATTAGGAGACCAACTAAAATAGAATCTGCCTAAATAGCTAGGGATTCTGTATAAAGTGAGATATGACAGTCCGAGAATAATTTGTAAGAGTACTGAAAGGCCTAAGAGGAAACAAGGCCACTTGAGTAGACGACATGAATCAGAATTACTGACAGCTTTGGGAGAACCAGCCGTGACAAAGCTCTTCCATCTGGCGTGATAGACGTATGAAAGAGGGAAATACCGTCAGAGTTCAAGAAGAATATGTTGTTGTTGTGGTCTTCAGTCCTGAGACTGGTTTGATGCAGCTCTCCATGCTACAAGAAGAATATAATAATACCAATTACAAAGAAAGCAGGTGCTCATAGGTGTAAATATTACTGAACTATCAGTTAATAAGTCAGGGTGACAAAATACTGACACATGTTCCTTACAGAAGAATGGAAGAAACTGATGTAAGACCATCTTGGGGAAGATCAGTTTGATTCCGGAGAATTAGAGGGACACTTTAGGCAATACTGATCCTAAAACCTACCTTAGAAGACAGTTAATGGAAAGGCAAACCTACATTTATCGCATTTGTACACATAGAGACAGCTTTTCATAATTACTTGAGAGAAAGTGGACTTCTTAACCAAGATCGCTAGTAAACAACCTTTATTGTCGATATCGGTTTCGGTATGAATTGTCGCCATCTTTAGATCTTTTTGTTTGTTGGTTAATTTTATTTGCCCTCCAGAGCTTGTATTCTGTTTAGCCATCGAGAGCACAAGCTTACATAGATTACATAATTGTACACCTCCCCATGAACAATGGACCTTGCCGTTGGTGGGGAGGCTTGCGTGCCTCAGCGATACAGATGGCCGTACCGTAGGTGCAACCACAAAGGAGGGGTATCTGTTGAGAGGCCAGACAAACATGTGGTTCCTGAAGAGGGGCAGCAGCCTTTTCAGTAGTTGCAGGGGCAACAGTCTGGATGATTGACTGATCTGGCCTTGTAACATTAACCAAAACAGCCTTGCTGTGCTGGTACTGCGAACGGCTGAAAGCAAGAGGAAACTACGGCCGTAATTTTTCCCGAGGACATGCAGCTTTACTGTATGATTAAATGATGATGGTGTCCTCTTGGGTAAAATATTCCGGAGGTAAAATAGTCCCCCATTCGGATCTCCGGGCGGGGACTACTCAAGAGGACGTCGTTATCAGGAGAAAGAAAACTGGCGTTCTACGGATCGGAGCATGGAATGTCAGATCCCTTAATCGGGCAGGTAGGTTAGAAAATTTTAAAAGGGAAATGGATAGGTTAAAGTTAGATATAGTGGGAATTAGTGAAGTTCGGTGGCAGGAGGAACAAGACTTTTGGTCAGGTGATTACAGGGTTATAAATACAAAATCAAATAGGGGTAATGCGGGAGTAGGTTTAATAATGAGTAAAAAAATAGGAGTGCGGGTTAGCTATTACAAACAGCATAGTGAACGCATTATTGTGGCCAAGATAGACACAAAGCCCATGCCTACTACAATAGTACAAGTTTATATGCCAACTAGCTCTGCAGATGATGAAGAAATTAATGAAATGTATGACGAGATAAAAGAAATTATTCAGGTAGTGAAGGGAGACGAAAATTTAATAGTCATGGGTGACTGGAATTCGTCAGTAGGAAAAGGGAGAGAAGGAAACATAGTAGGTGAATATGGATTGGGGGGAAGAAATGAAAGAGGAAGCCGCCTTGTAGAATTTTGCACAGAGCATAACTTAATCATAGCTAACACTTGGTTCAAGAATCATAAAAGAAGGTTGTATACCTGGAAGAATCCTGGAGATACTAAAAGGTATCAGATAGATTATATAATGGTGAGACAGAGATTTAGGAACCAGGTTTTAAATTGTAAGACATTTCCAGGGGCAGATGTGGATTCTGACCACAATCTATTGGTTATGAACTGCAGATTGAAACTGAAGAAACTGCAAAAAGGTGGGAATTTAAGGAGATGGGACCTGGATAAACTGACTAAACCAGAGGTTGTAGAGAGTTTCAGGGAGAGCATAAGGGAACAATTGACAGGAATGGGGGAAAGAAATACAGTAGAAGAAGAATGGGTAGCTCTGAGGGATGAAGTAGTGAAGGCAGCAGAGGATCAAGTAGGTAAAAAGACGAGGGCTAACAGAAATCCTTGGGTAACAGAAGATATATTGAATTTAATTGATGAGAGGAGAAAATATAAAAATGCAGTAAATGAAGCAGGCAAAAAGGAATACAAACGTCTCAAAAATGAGATCGACAGGAAGTGCAAAATGGCTAAGCAGGGATGGCTAGAGGACAAATGTAGGGATGTAGAGGCTTATCTCACTAGGGGTAAGATAGATACTGCCTACAGGAAAATTAAAGAGACCTTTGGAGAGAAGAGAACCACTTGTATGAATATCAAGAGCTCAGATGGCAACCCAGTTCTAAGCAAAGAAGGGAAGGCAGAAAGGTGGAAGGAGTATATAGAGGGTTTATACAAGGGCGATGTACTTGAGGACAATATTATGGAAATGGAAGAGGATGTAGATGAAGATGAAATGTGAGATAAGATACTGCGTGAAGAGTTTGACAGAGCACTGAAAGACCTGCGTCGAAACAAGGCCCTGGGAGTAGACAACATTCCATTAGAACTACTGATAGCCTTGGGAGAGCCAGTCATGACAAAACTCTACCATCTGCTGAGCAAGATGTATGAGACAGGCGAAATACCCACAGACTTCAAGAAAAATATAATAATTCCAATCCCAAAGAAAGCAGGTGTTGACAGATGTGAAAATTACAGAACTATCAGTTTAATAAGTCACAGCTGCAAAATACTAACACGAATTCTTTACAGACGAATGGAAAAACTGGTAGAAGCTGACCTTGGGGAAGATCAGTTTGGATTCCGTAGAAATGTTGGAACACGTGAGGCAATACTAACCTTACGACTTATCTTAGAAGAAAGATTAAGAAAAGGCAAACCTACGTTTCTAGCATTTGTAGACTTAGAGAAAGCTTTTGACAACGTTAACTGGAATACTCTCTTTCAAATTCTGAAGGTGGCAGGGGTAAAATACAGGGAGCGAAAGGCTATTTACAATTTGTACAGAAACCAGATGGCAGTTATAAGAGTCGAGGGGCATGAAAGGGAAGCAGTGGTTGGGAAAGGAGTGAGACAGGGTTGTAGCCTATCCCCGATGTTATTCAATCTGTATATTGAGCAAGCAGTAAAGGAAACAAAAGAAAAATTCGGAGTAGGTATTAAAATTCATGGAGAAGAAGTAAAAACTTTGAGGTTCGCCGATGACATTGTAATTCTGTCAGAGACAGCAAAGGACTTGGAAGAGCAGTTGAACGGAATGGACAGTGTCTTGAAAGGAGGATATAAGATGAACATCAACAAAAGCAAAACGAGGATAATGGAATGTAGTCAAATTAAATCGGGTGATGCTGAGGGGATTAGATTAGGAAATGAGACACTTAAAGTAGTAAAGGAGTTTTGCTATTTAGGGAGTAAAATAACAGATGATGGTCGAAGTAGAGAGGATATAAAATGTAGACTGGCAATGGCAAGGGAATCGTTTCTGAAGAAGAGAAATTTGTTAACATCGAGTATAGATTTAAGTGTCAGGAAGTCGTTTCTGAAAGTATTTGTATGGAGTGTAGCCATGTATGGAAGTGAAACATGGACGATAACCAGTTTGGACAAGAAGAGAATAGAAGCTTTCGAAATGTGGTGATACAGAAGAATGCTGAAGATAAGGTGGGTAGATCACGTCACTAATGAGGAGGTATTGAATAGGATTGGGGAGAAGAGAAGTTTGTGGCACAACTTGACTAGAAGAAGGGATCGGTTGGTAGTACATGTTTTGAGGCATCAAGGGATCACAAATTTAGCATTGGAGGGCAGCGTGGAGGGTAAAAATCGTAGAGGGAGACCAAGAGATCAATACACTAAGCAGATTCAGAAGGATGTAGGTTGCAGTAGGTACTGGGAGATGAAGAAGCTTGTACAGGATAGAGTAGCATGGAGAGCTGCATCAAACCAGTCTCTGGACTGAAGATCACAACAACAACAATTGTACAAAGAAAATACATAAACGCATATTTACTGAATTGAAAGTTCAAGCCGCTCAGATTTTCGACAATAAATGTTTAACAAATAGGGTGGTAAGAAAACTAGACATATTTATGTTACTAATTTAGACCGTTTCTTAAGTGATGCAGATAAATGAAAAATGAGTCCTACAGATTTTTCCCTGAACTCTTAAGAAAACTGACAGTCACTTTATACAAGCGAATTTCTTTAGATACCAAAAGAGAAGACGCTGATTAAGAGAGGAGGTAACCCATGCTCATCAAAGTCTTCAGGAATTCTGATCTTTTAGAGTCAAATTTCGAACACGAAAACAAGAAGTGGCTTACATCAGCTTTTGACGCGAAGCCACACTCATATGCAGGGGAATCGTAGACGTTCATTCTATACAGATGTACAGAAAACGAGGCATGGTTATAGCGGAATCGAATGATGGTGGAAATCGTAGATCGGTCTGTATCTTCATAAAACAAGGCCTCGTAATAATTTGAGGTTGTAATATCCACCTTTCGTTTGCCTGTATAGTAAGTTGAAATCGAGAGCAGTTCCTGTAGATGCAGCTTGCTTCCTCATCATGGTGGATGCCAGCGTGGGATTGCACCCACAGAAGAATGGTTGTCTGCTCTCTCCGTTTACAGCGAATACATTCCAGTACCACATCCAAAATACAACAGGTGGGTTTTTCACCCCATCTTCCCTCGTTGAATATTGTTAAGAACACTTTGGGAGTCGGACAGAATTAAGATCTTTAAGAATGGAGTTGAAGAAACAAACTTAGTTGCTTCCAAAATTGCCACTATCCCAGTAAAAGCTGAAGCACTTTATGGCAGTTTGTAAGCTTTACTGATTTGGACCCGAGGGCATACGAAAGCATATTCAGTATACTCCTTTTGTGGAATGTTGGATCCATCACTATATGTTCAATTATAACCGGTCGACTGAGATTCAATGAGCAATTAAATCTGCAATTTACGTTACCACTCAGCGAGCTTGTCATATCATAATAATAGACTGAAATCTGGCAGCTGAGAGCATCAAGATCATATTCAAATAAAGGCAAATATAAAGAATATCGCACAAAATGTGTGACGACATATCAAAAGTCAAAACTTGTGAGACGGCAGGAATTTTTGTTCTTTCGTTGGAGACATGCTGTAATTGGTAAATGCAGTCTCTACTTTTATAGACAGGACTTTCCGTGAAGGCCATTCCTTGAATGAAAAATTTGTCTGACAGCATTTGACGTCTAATACTTAAGTAATATTTAGGGCACTTCTCCTGCCTCCACCAAAAGAGCATTTGTAGGTGTCAAACGCGTGGCAAGTACGACTAGCTGTGAACTGGAGAGGTAAATCTTAGGCGCATTGTGATACGGCATACCAACATGGTCCAATATAGATCGAATAATCCCTCGGTACACTTTGAGCTGATTACTTTGATGTGCTCCCTACAATACACTGGTGAGAGAGCGAATTACATTTTTAAACCATTCTAGCATTTATTAACAATACGTTGCAAGTGTGTCTCCCAGCTGAGCCGAGAGTGAAATATCATTCCGAGGAATCGAGGATGAGATTTTATCTGGAAAGCATACTTTCCGCCTGTGTCGTGATCAACAAGGCGAGCAGTGTTCCACGACCGCCGATTTCTCAGCCGAAATCTCCAACCCATCGTTAGACACCCATCCATCGATGTGTTCTATAGTAGTGAGTAATTCTGTTTTAATCTGAAGATATGGATCTGCATTTGAATAAACACAAACATCGTCTACATATTGTAAAAGTTTTGCCGGGAGAGAGATTATTCGCTCCAAATCATAAGTTCACAGAATATACAAGTGGAGGCTTAAAATTGCACCCTGGGGCCGGTCTTGACAGACAAGAAACTATCCGAGTACATTTCCTGTAAATCTGATATAGATTGTTCTTTTAGCGACCAGGCAGCTTTTGCCCTGTATCATCTTCGAAGGTATACTAAAATCCGTCAGCTTGTTCAAGAGAATCGACGTCTGCACTTGATCACAAGTTCCCTTAGCGTCACGAAAAGCGGCAACAATCGTTTTTTTTTTTTTTTTTCGTTTGGAAGGGTGAGATCAAGTCCATAGAAAGTGAATACAGATTGTCAATTGTTGTTTTGCCTTTTCTAAATCCATATTACTCTGATGCACGAAATTACACTTTTCAATCCACCATTGCAAGGGCATTTTTACCATTCGCTCCAGCGTTTTTGCTCAACAATACGACAACGCAGTCGGTCTATAGCTAGAGGAGATATCTGACTCTTTCCCATTTTTCAGAACTGGAATTATATGCTGCGTCTTCCAGATTAACAACAGGTCCTGTTTCATCAGGAACTGATTAAAAATTAATAAGAGCAAATCTTTTGCTTCCATGGGCAGATTCTTAAGCATGGAATAAAGTATGGAATCAATACCAAGACAGCTATCACACAACGATTTAACAGCATCATTTAGCAGTTTTTTAGATAATAAACAAAGCAGGATATGATGATAGTCATCTTATACAGGATACGCATAAAAGTTTGGAATGGGACAGAGAGAGGATCGAGCGTATCGATAAATCCTTTCCATCCAGAAGATGTAGTAGGAAGAGTGTATGACAGACGACTGTGCCTAAAAGCCTTTGTTTTTACCAAATGTTGATCATACTGGTTGTTTTGTTGAGTGTCGAACTAAATTTAATTTAATTATCCTGTTTTCTCTTTTTCCAGGAATTTGTTTGCAAGCGCTTTTTCTTTTCTCGCCTCCATGTAGTTATCTAAGTTAGGATCTGGCAATAGGTTTTCAGAGTAAATCTGGAACTTCTCTAGAGAATACGGAAATCCACCAAGGAGGGGAATATTGTATCATAACAATAAACTCTGTTTTCTTTGGAATGCTGATATCCGCTGCTGCTCCATAGCATTTACGAGGGTCGGTCAAAAAGTAATGCCTCCCATTTTTTTTCTACTTAAAGAAATTAAGTTAAGTGAAAAATTTGAATTTGGCGCCATTCCTCAAACCTTCTTCTGCAATCCACTGCAGTAGTAACTTTCTGTGTCAACAGGTGGCAGCACAGCAGAAGTTTGTAAGATGGCCGACATCGATGTTCGTTTGAGACAGCGTTGTGTGATTGAATTCTTGAATGCAGAAGGTGAAACGCCCATACGCATTCATGAAAGACTGAAGAAGGTGTATGGTGTTGTGACAGTGGATGTCAGCACTGTTAGACGATGGGTTCGTCGTTGTAAGGAAGCTGAAGGGCAAACACCGTTGACTGACGAAAAGCGGAGCGGCAGGCCGGTGAGTGCAGTGACTCCACACAACATTCAGCAAGTTGATGACATCATTCGTGGTGACCGTCGGGTGACTGCAGATGAAGTGTGTCGCATTATTTCTCTTAGTAAAGGCAGTGTGATCACGATTATTAAACAATTGGGGTACTCAAAAGTTTGTGCACGGTGGGTTCCAAGAATGTTAACCGATCAGAATAAAGAGGCAAGGAAAACAATAGCCTCCCAACACTTGCAGCGCTTCCGTTTGGAGGGAGATGAGTTTCTGAAAAAAATTGTGACCGGGGACGAAACATGGGTGCATTTTTTTGAACCCGAATCAAAGAGGCAGTCAATGGAGTGGCGTCACACAAGCTCGCCGAGGAAGAAAAAATTCAAAACTGTGCGATCGGCAGGGAAAGTTATGGCAACAGTTTTCTGGGATACAGAGGGTGTGATTCTGGTTGATTTTTTGGAGCAGGGATGCACAATAAATTCTGTTCAATACGTCACAACCCTCAAAAAACTTAAAGCACGTCTTCAGCGAGTTCGCCCAACAAAATCAATGGCAGATGTTCTTCTTTTGCATGACAATGCAAGACCACACACCAGTCGTCACACCTCTGACGAGATTGTCAAAATTGGATGGGAAGTTTTGCCTCATCCCCCATACAGCCCTGACCTGGCACCATCAGACTTCCATCTGTTCGGGCCACTAAAAGAAGCTCATCGTGGGATTCATTTTGAAGATGAGGAGGCCGTCAAAACATCCGTGCGTCAATGGCTTAGGAAGCAGAGCTGTGATTTTTACCGTGCTGGGATACATGCCCTTGTTCAAAGATGGACCAAAACTGTAGAGATGGGCGGAGATTACATTGAAAAATGACAAAATGATCCTCAATGTTGTGGTTTTCAACCTATGTAATTGCATTTAAATTTCCTGACAATTAAACGTAGAAAAAAAATAGGAGGCATTACTTTTTGACTGACCCTCGTATTAAAATTGGTATTCTTTTTCTCCTGTAAGTTGCTCTATATAATTTCGAGATTTCTTCTAACTGGCCGCGCTGTGTAGCCAGGCGGTCTTAGACGTCTTATCACGGTCCGCGCGGCTCCCTCCGTCGTAAGTTCGAGTCCTCCCTCGGGCATTGGTGTGTGTGTCGTTCTTAGCGTAAGTTAGTTTAAGTTCGATTAAGTAATGTGTAAGCTTATGGAGCGATGACCTCAGCAGTTTGGTCCCATAAGACCTTACCACAAATTTACAAATACTTCTGTGTCCTTATGTTTGTTCCAGTTGGTTTCTTCTATTTTCCATTAACTGTTACCATAAAATATTTGTTTAGTATTAACGTTTATGTTAATGGAGAGCCCTGTTGGGAGGCGATCTGGGCACATTGACAATGAGTCAGCTTTAACGTGCCTGTTAGAAAGTTCAGTAACACAGAGATAGCAAAGCGTTATACTTATTGCAGAACCTCTATGGAAGGGAGTAGACACTGTTGGGTGGCGGGTGGAATTATATGTTAATAATTTAAATGTAGAATGTAATGTAGAAAAGATGCATTTCCCGGCCGATTCACCATATGTGGGGCGGCGGGTGGCATTATTGTTGTTAAATGTTCCTATTATTTATGCTGTCTTTTGCCGTTCTCAACACTGGCTCTCTAACTACAATATTGGCAACCAGAAAGTGATTAGCAAAACGTGAAGCCTGTAATTAGAATTCCTAGTGCCCACTTCACCTGAGAAATACACTTATAGCTACAGCTTATAGCTCTGAGGAATTAGGAGATTGTCTCGGATTCGTAATCAAAAACGATTTTCTCTATTTCACTATATTCTGAAAGTCACAGACCAGAAAGAATCCACACAATCCAACTACCAGAGCAGTTCAGAGTCTAATGCGCTGATGCAACTATAACTGTTCAAATTAAATGTTTAAGTGAATGCTCGCCATAATTTGATGATAATGTTCATCAAACACCACGCTAAATAATGATAGAATGTCTGTCCCGCGACGGCACGTGAAAATACGACGTACGCAAACTGAAGATAGATCATTAAAGTCATCCCAGAATTAACACTTCACTCGAAAACGATTTCATGGTCACGCGTATCCTAAGTAACTTATTACGGCATCCGAGGCTGTTTATAGCAATGATACCGACGCTACGCGACGCGACTCCCGGCACAGGTGGTGTGCTAATCAGCTTCTGGAGAGAACTGGGGCCTTTTTCTCTCGCGCAGCGTTCTTATATATAAAGCAGCGGTGCGGACGGCTACGGGAACGCCTGATCAATTCCGCTCTCCCGACTAGCCGCTGGGTTAGTAATGCACCACTTTAAGTTATTGAATAAATCATCGCTCCCTTTGCTGATGGCCGATGAAGCTCTCAATTTAAATGTGCATTCAGCACACAGGTAAGCAATCATAATAAAAGTCTGACGTGGCTAAGTCAAATATTTTGGGCGAGAGAATTAATTTAATTACACTACACGCAGTAGACGAGCTCTGAACTAGCCCTTTGGAGATACGCTATCGCTATAGTTTTATAGTTATTCAATTGAAACTTATCACATCTTTATGATTATAGCGGATCTCCCTTCTACTTAAATTTAAACATCCTAGCCTTATTTATTCGCCTACTTAATCTATCTTGCTTCCTTAATTTCTAAGACAGAAACCAGAAAATAATGAATTTCAACTAAAATTTTAATTTGTGAGATCCAGAATACTGTTTCTATTAAATTATTATGCAAAAGGAATCTAAATACAAATTTTTAAGTTTCTAGCTCTTTTCTGTTGCGCCAAAGATCTTTACAGAAAAACGTCCAAATTTCGAAAATGGTTAAAGTTATTGAACTGACATTCAACACATATTGATTTAGTATTACTCCTGACATGCTAGAAACGTTTCAGGTTATTTACTTGATTTTTTAAGTATTGCGAAACATTTATGACGTCAGAGCTAGTTACAGCGGACTAGGCTGGCACACAATGGAAAGACTGATGTGAATTTTATACGGCGTGAGTAGGCTGCTTCCCTACAACACCATAGTTGGAGCTCCGTCGTTGACTATCACTGTGTTGTTCTCTTCGAGGACATCCATCAAAGCTCCGCCTTTCCTCTCAGTTGTCAGTCATGTCTCCTACTCATGCAACATGATGAGAATTCAGCTCTCCACCTATTATAAATGCAGGCCGAAGCTAGATCTGTGGATACATTTATACAATGTGAAAATATACACAGATACAATTAAGTGTACAATAAATTCGCGCGCATTTTGGAGACACATTTTGCTGCAGACACTCCTTGAAGGTGGTAACAATGCCTATTGAAGCAATAAAGATTGCTTACAAGTGATCTTCGCAGAGAAGTTCATCTTCTCTCCAATAATTATCACAGACCGCCCCTCAATATTCAAGATTAATAAACTAAAGCATTTTCACTATGTTGACTGGAATAAACTCTTCGAAATTCTGAAGATAGCAGGGGTAAAACACAGGGGCCGAAAGGTGTTTACCACTCCTACAGAGGCTAGCATCGTCAGCCAGCATCGTCAAATATATACAAATAATGGTACATACAAGAGTCATCTTATTCAGCAGCACTAATGTTCAAAACAAAGTTTGTAGTACTGCTGACAAGATTACTCTTGTATATGCTATTATTTATATATATATTCGACGATGCTAGCGCTGATGGGTTTACCATTTGACGATGCCACTATGGCTTCAGTATTTAGGACATTTTTTATAAAACAGATCTGAAGATGGTCATTATAGACCGAAACCGGTAGTCTGATGACAAAAAACAATTGTGACTATAGACGTGTAGTAAAGGAAATTTATTATATATCCGAGTCACTGTTCAATTCTTGCTTGTGAAACTTTCAGTATGTTCTCCTTTTCAATTACTACGAAGGCAAGCTGAAAAAGTAATGTCTTCCAATTTTTGTGTGAAAACTCTTAAAGGTCTCCAAATAAAACAAATGTTGTTAACATTCCACATTTTTTTCTTCACATCTACCCATTTATTTATCAACTTAGTCACGCTGGTGACACACACATTTCTCCCAACGGATATCATTTGTTGATACCGTCACTGAACAATGTCTGACTTTGTTGACGGAGCCACAATCTCACTTCTGCTTGCACCGCTTCATCACCTTCAAAGTGAAGTCCCCGAAGGTGTTTCTTAAGTTATGTAAAACAGATGTAAATTGGATGGGCCAAGTCGCGACTGTACGGAAGATAATCGATGGCAGTGCACCTAAGACGTCGGACTGTTGCAGATGACGCAGCGCACGAGTGTGGCTTGGCTTTCTTATGCTGCAGAAAAGGGTGCTCGATGTGTGGACTAATTCTTCGAATTCGAATTTCGGTTCCTGTACGCTGTTTCTCACGTGCCGACTTAGTTATGTTACACACAGCCATGTTAGACATTATAATGCGTAGCCTTCCAGTGGCAGAGGGCTGCACATATGTAGATATGACGGATAATGATGTACTCCTAGAATGTTGATAGCGTGTGATTTATTTAAAAAAGCTGTGACAGTTTTCACCTATAAAATTTGGAGCCATTATTTTTCAGCACGCCATCGTACATCTGGCTGCACATACTTTAAAAACATACCTGCAAGCTCATTCCAAAGAAGGAACGTGCTGACTGGTGTGAATAACACAGACTTGTCAGTTTAATACATCATGGTCGCAAAACACTGCTACGAATTATATACAGAAGAATAGAAAAACAGCCGAAGGCGACATCGGGGAAGATGGGTTTGTGTTTAAGGGAAATGTAGGAATCCGCGAAGCAATACTGACTCTACGGTCAGTCTTAGTAAACGGAAGGATGAAAGGCAAAACCTACGTTTTTATACTTTGCGCATTTACAGGAACCTTTTGACAATGCTGAATAGAGTACACTCTGAAGGAAAGAGTAGTAAAATTTATTTACTCGTGCGGTTTTTACAAAGGCATTCAACACACAATGTATTAATCTAAATATTCTGATAGCTCTATACTGAGTTACAATATTCTTTACATTTGTTCTTATAATACTGTAGAATATTGCAAATATCCTTGAGTGACTCAGTGGCTGAGTCGGAGAGCCTATAAATGTCCTTCGGATCATCCTCATAACCATGCACTTCAAATATAAATTGATGGTCTGTTGATTGGCTTTCCTCGCACTAACATTCAGAACTTTCCGATAGACCCCATTTGTTCATTAACTGCTTATATCTACCAACACTCGTTCTGACACGGTTCGAAGTTATCCACAGTTTCCTCGGGAGGCTGAATCCACCGATCTTCTCGCTGTGGCCGTCAATCAAATTTATGTTTTTATTTCCACTTATAGCACATAGTTCCGTACAAGTTGTCATTGAGCCGAAACCCTTGCAGTTTTTCACTGATTTTCCATAATTCTGAAGGTAAGCTGAATTTATGTCTGTCTTGTGTTAAGTCTTGCTGTATACGAAATTCTGGATTGTCTGCGATTTTTCAGAATGATGTCGTGGCTAACTACGATCGCTTAATTTCATGACCTCTATACCTGCTACCCAGGCACAGTAGGTGACCCTGAGTGTCCCTGAGGTTATCCACATTGTCTCCTTCTATTGGATGTCTGCTTTAGCTATGTGTGCACTGCTCACCAGGACTGGCGAACGGCAAACAGCCCCGCTGTGCACAGGCGATAGTGGTCAAGTCCTCAATGTGCTCGCTCCACAACCTCACGTCGTTGCAGATTGTTTCGACAGGATATCATCACGGGATATTAGTTTCTGTTTTGTATCTTCTAGATTAGAAAACCACCCGCGAGATTTTCACATTCTCTCACATCCTACACGCAGACTCTTAGTCCCGCAGAAAAAATGAACAGGACCTCTGTGTAGGAGATTTAATGCAACTAAGTTTTTTTGCTGCACGCCACAATTTTCCAGTTACTCAACAAAAACGCGTTTGAAATTAGCTTCTGTACTTGAATAACTTTGAATAATTCGAAAACTAGGGCAGCCAGCGAACCAGTACAACATTTAACTGCATTAAATTTCCTACAAAAAGGTCCTATTCATGTTTTCTGTAAGACTAATAGTTTGCAGGTAGTGAACAAGAGAATACGAAAATTTTGCTCGTGGTTTTTGAAGGCAATGCGTGTTGTATAAAACGCTTGTGTAGGGGCGGCTGAAGTGCCCTCACCGAGTCTGTAACTACAATACCACAAAGCATGACTTGAGAATGAAGTACAATATTTAAAGGGTGATTTATTATTAAAATAAATTTATTTCAACCTTCAAAAAAGTTACAGATATTAATGATAAGCTAGGTAGCTAAAACAGTAAGTTGCTATTGCTATAAAAACACAGAAATAGCTTGCGTTTTGGTCGCAATGTTATAACAGTGACGCTGCTCTGTGCCCAGTTTTCGTTTGACAGAACACATTTGTTTTCTCGTGGTGCAAATGGAATAAACAAGAATACAGGCTTTTGTTTGCATTGAACAAAATTGGTATGTTTTTCGTCTGTAGCGTGGAGTATAGCATGAAACTTACTCCACACATCATTCCTCCTGTAATGTAATACATTTGCAATTGTACACACTGCATCAAATAATTTTCGTCTTACACCCTCCACAGTCTCACAAAACACAATTTTGTTAAAGCCCATCTGGTTCTGACAACCGGTAATTTCACCTTGTCAACGGCACTTTACAGTAGCAAGATTGTGCACTCTTCTTCCGTACTAAGTTACGACACATCACTCATCTAACAGCAGCGTCTTGATTTGTAAAGTATGCAACCAGCAACACTATATTCGTACTCCGTTTCCAATCCTCTACTGCAAACGTGTGTGGTGCGCAGGGGGGTTCATAGCGGTACAAAGTGGAGAGAGACAGGTGTGGGAGAATAGAGGATCCCAGCAGGTCGATGGTGAGGCGGGGGTGGGTGAGGGGTGGACTGCAGGCATCACGTCCTGGCTGGCCTCTCCCGCCCCAATTTACGTCCTTCAGCGCGGAGCGAGTTCTCGTGTTCCCCGATAAGGGACGCGGCCTGTGACACTGCTGACGCGGCCGTTGTCTGCTGCAGGCGCCGTCTGGTCGTACCGCAGCCTCTTTGGAATGCAGTAATTCGCTGCGTGCGTGCAGTCGTACAAACGACGTTGGTAAAAACAAGCGGACTCTTCTGTTGCCTGTAGGAGGGTTCCAATGCCATGAGCATGCAGGAAGACCTGCTCAGGATCGACGATTAGTACACGAACTGTAAGTTGCCTCAGTACGCAAATAAATGTACCGTGTTGCACATAAAAAGATGAAGAAATTCACGACTGTGCTCTTAGACTTTTGGCGACAAATCACTAGAAAAATTAACAATGGAATAAGTACACGAAACAATTTCATGACTCGTAGACTGGTCAGTCTAGCACAGGAAAAGGAAACAGAAATTGAACAACCCGCCGTAGGTCATTTTCTGTCACACACAAAACTACTCTTGGTGACAGAAGGATGATAATAAAGTCTTTGATGCCAACACTCAAAATTTTCTGATAAAATGACAAAGTTTTGGCGATCCTTCATCAGTTCATACACATGACATTTAACCAGACGAGTCGTTAGCAAAGTCGTTAAGAGGACAGCTATAAATTTTTGAGCTCTGTGTTCAGATCCAATCGCATGTTGCCTTTCTATTTATTTATTTATTTATTTATTTATTTTTTTGTTCTCACAGAAGTTACATTAGTCCCATCAATATTTTTATGACACTGAGAACTACAATGGGATTACTGATAAAAGAAATAAGTATTTCAGATTCCACTAAAACAGTTTTGATCACCACTAAAAATACTACCTTATATAATTATTAGTAACTGAAAATGAAAAACATGACTTGCTGAAAGCAAGAGGAAACTACAGCAATAATTTTTCCCGAGGGCATGCAGCTTTACTCTATGGTTAAATGATGATGGCGTCCTCTTGGGTAAAATATTCCGGAGGTAAAATAGTCCCCCATCTCCAGGTGGGGACTATTCAGGAGGACGTTGTTATCAGGAGAAAGAAAACTGGCTTTCTACGGATCGGAGAGTGGAACGTCAGATCCCTTTATGGGGCAGATAGGTCAGAAAACTTAAAAAGGGACATGGATAGGTTAAAGTTAGATATAGTGGGAATTAGTGAAGTTCGGTGGCAGGAGGAACAAGACTTCTGGTCAGGTGAATACAGGGTTATAAATACAAAATCAAATAGGGGTAATGCAGGAGTATGTTTAATAATGAATAGGAAAATAGGAATGCGGGTAAGCTACTACAAATAGCATAGTGAACGCATTATTGTGGCCAAGATACATACGAAGCCCACGCCTACCACAGTAGTACAAGTTTATATGCCAACTAGCTACGTAGATGACGAAGAGATTGGTGAAATGTATGATGAGATGAAAGAAATTATTCAGATAGTGAAGGGAGACGAAAATTCAATAGTCATGGGTGACTCGAATTCGGTAGTAGGAAAAGGGAGAGAAGGAAATGTAGTAGGTGAATATGGATTGGGGGAAGATATGAAAGAGGAAGCCGCCTGGTAGAATTTTGCACAGAGCATAACTTAACCATAGCTAACAAACTTCAAATGGTTCAAATGGCTCTGAGCACTATGGGACTTAACTTCTGAGGTCATCAGTCCCCTAGAACTTAGAACTACTTATACCTAACTAACCTAAGGACATCACACACATCCATGTCCGAGGCAGGATTCGAACCTGCGACCATAGCGGTCTCGCGGTTCCAGACTGTAGCGCCTAGAACCGCTCGGCCACCCAGGCCGGCAATCATAGCTAACACTTGGTTCAAGGATCATGAAAGAAGATTGTATGAATGGAAGAAGCCTGAAGATACTAGAAGGTATCAGATTATATAATGGTAAGACAGAGATTCAGGAACCAGATACTAAATTGTAAGACATTTCCAGGGGCAGATGTGGACTCTGACCACAATCTATTGGTTATGAACTGTAGATTAAAGCTGAAGAAACTGCAAAAATGGGGAATTTAAGGAGATGGGACCTGGATAACTGACAGAACCAGAGGTTGTAGAGAGTTTCAGGGAGAGCATTAGCGAACGATTGACAGGAATGGGAGTCAGAGATACGGTAGAAGAAGAATTGTTAGCTTTGAGGAATGAATGAGTGAAGGCAGCAGAGGTTCAAGTAGTTAAAAAGCCGAGGGCTAGTAGAAATCCTTGGGTAACAGAAAATATATTGAATGTAGTTAATCAAAGGAGAAAACATAAAAATGCAGTAAATGAAACCGGCAAAAATGAATACAAACGTCTCAAAAATGAGATCGACAGGAAGTGCAAAATGGCTAAGCAGGGATGGCTAAGGGACAAATGTAAGGATGTAGAGGCACAAATCACTAGGGGTAATATAGATACTGCCTACAGGATAATTAAAGAGACCTTTCGAGAAAAGAGAACCACTTGCATGAATGTCGAGAGCTCAGATGGAAACCCAGTTCTAAGCAAAGAAAGGAAAGTAGAAAGGAGGATGGAGTATATGGAGGGTCTATACAAGGGCGATGTTCTTGAGAACAATATTATAGAAATGGAAGAGAATGTAGATGAAGATGAAATAGGAGATATGATACTGCTTGAAGGATTTGACAGAGCACTGAAAGACCTAAGTCGAAACAAGAACCCTGGACAACATTCCATTAGAACTACTGACAGCCTTGGAGAGCCAGGCCTAACAAAACTCTACCATCTGGTGAGCAAGATGTATGAGACAGGCGAAATATCCTCAGACTTCAAGAAGAACGTAATAATTCCAATCCCAAAGAAAGCACGTGTTGGCAGATGTGAAAATTATCGAACAATCACTTTAATAAGCCACGGCTGCAAAATACTAACACGAATTCTTTACACACGAATGGAAAAACTGGTAGATCAGTTTGGACTCCGTAGAAATGTTGGAACACGTTAGGCAATACTGACCCTACGACTTATCGTAGAAAATAGATTAAGGAAAGGCAAACCTACGTTTCTAGCATTTGTAGACTTAGAGAAAGCTTTTGACAATGTTGACTGGAATACTCTCTTTCAAATTCTGAAGGTGGCAGGGGTAAAATACAGGGAGCGAAAGACTATTTACAATTTGTACAGAAACCAGATGGCAGTTATAAGAGTCCAGGGGCATGTAAGGGAAGGAGTGGTTGGGAAGGGAGTGAGACAGGGATGTAGCCTATCCCCAATGTTATTCAATCTGTATACTGAGCAAGCAGTAAAGGAAACAAAAGAAATATTCGGAGTTGGAATTAAAATCCATGAAGAAGAAATAAAAACTTTGAGGTTCGCCGATGACATTGTAATTCTGTCAGAGACTTCAAAGGACTTGGAAGAGCAGTTGAACGGAATGGACAGTGTCTTGAAAGGAGGATATAAGATGAACATCAACAAAAGCAAAACGAGGGTAATGGAATGTAGTCGAATCATGTCGGGTGATGCTGAAGGAATCAGATTAGGAAATGAGACACTTAAAGTAGTAAAGGAGTTTTGCTATTTAGGGAGCACAATAACTGATGATGGTCGAAGTAGAGAGGATATATAATGTAGACTGGCAATGGCAAGGAAAGCGTTTCTGAAGAAGAGAAATTTGTTAACATCGAGTATAGATTTAAATGTCAGGAAGTCGTTTCTGAAAGTATTTGTATGGAGTGTAGCCATGTATGGAAGTGAAATGTGGACGATAAATAGTTTAGACAAGAAGAGAAAAGAAGCTTTCGAAATGTGGTGCTACAGAAGAATGCTGAAAATTAGATGGGTAGATCACATAACTAATGAGGAAGTATTGAATAGAATTGGCGGGAAGAGAAATTTGTGACACAACTTGACTAGAAGAAGGGATCGGTTCGTAGGGCATATTCTGAGGCGTCAAGGGATCACCAATTTAGTATTGGAGGGCGGCGTGGAGGGTAAAAATCGTAGAGGGAGACCAAGAGATGAATGCACTAAACAGATTCAGAAGGATGTATTTTGTAGTAGGTACTGGGAGATGAAGAATCTTGCACAGGATAGAGTAGCATGGAGAGCTGGATCAAACCAGTCTCTGGACTGAAGACCACAACAACAAAAACATGACTTCAAGTATTTCATTGTTGCTTTCATTTTTTACTTTTATACTTCAAGAGTACCAGTGTATTCCCCAGGGTAATATATATCATAAAAACACTGAAAGCATTAAAATTCAGAGTGCCACGAGAAATGTATGAAGGCCTATATGCCACAGCCATATTTTTTTAGTGTGAATATCATTAGGAAAAGTAGTCTCATTGATATTTTAAATACCTCGCTCTCTAGCGATAATTCCGTGGCAAAGCAAGCACACAGTCATTTTCTCGACAGCTAAAGCCTTATTGATTACAGATGCAGGCGTGCATTTTATTAATCGCATCGCTTCTACTAGCAATTTCTGTTTACTGTGAAATGAGAATATAGCACTGCTGCAATGAGCGCATATATTTCTTCACCTGTCAGCAAAAGTATGCGTCATAGGATTGGCAGAACAACATACTTTTCGGCAGAATTGCTTTTAATCACCACGTCGATTTTCCGATTTCATCGACCACCTGGCCGTTGTATATGGGAGGATAGCTTTGCTCATCCCGCAAGTCAGTTATGTACAGAGAGGAGCTGCGAGAGCAAAAAATCCTATAATACAGTGGGGCCATATTCATATTTATTGTAATAATTGACGTTACAGATATTATGAACTGATTTTTACTGTTGCAAGAAAACTTTGCATTTATTTAACTTTGAATTCTGCGTAAACTACTGTCCGTAAAAATAAATGTAAGGTATTAATTTTAGTACGCAGCTAATGGTGCATTCAGAACTCTGATATCATTTATGTACAAAATGCTTAGTGGAAGTACAAAGTCATTATGTGACCTGGGTGCAGGATATTACCGTGGAAGGCAGGCCCGAAGTCTTACAAGGACGCGGCTATCTTCCACACACTCACACTTTGGTATGAGGTTGAAGACCTGTACTGGTCTGAGCGGTGATCTGTTTGCACGAGTTCTCGGTGATGGAAATTTGTCACATCGTCTGTCACCACACTTAAAAGTACACTCCTGGAAATGGAAAAAAGAACACATTGACACCGGTGTGTCAGACCCACCATACTTGCTCCGGACACTGCGAGAGGGCTGTACAAGCAATGATCACACGCACGGCACAGCGGACACACCAGGAACCGCGGTGTTGGCCGTCGAATGGCGCTAGCTGCGCAGCATTTGTGCACCGCCGCCGTCAGTGTCAGCCAGTTTGCCGTGGCATACGGAGCTCCATTGCAGTCTTTAACACTGGTAGCATGCCGCGACAGCGTGGACGTGAACCGTATGTGCAGTTGACGGACTTTGAGCGAGGGCGTATAGTGGGCATGCGGGAGGCCGGGTGGACGTACCGCCGAATTGCTCAACACGTGGGGCGTGAGGTCTCCACAGTACATCGATGTTGTCGCCAGTGGTCGGCGGAAGGTGCACGTGCCCGTCGACCTGGGACCGGACCGCAGCGACGCACGGATGCACGCCAAGACCGTAGGATCCTACACAGTGCCGTAGGGGACCGCACCGCCACTTCCCAGCAAATTAGGGACACTGTTGCTCCTGGGGTATCGGCGAGGACCATTCGCAACCGTCTCCATGAAGCTGGGCTACGGTCCCGCACACCGTTAGGCCGTCTTCCGCTCACGCCCCAACATCGTGCAGCCCATCTCCAGTGGTGTCGCGACAGGCGTGAATGGAGGGACGAATGGAGACGTGTCGTCTTCAGCGATGAGAGTCGCTTCTGCCTTGGTGCCAATGATGGTCGTATGCGTGTTTGGCGCCGTGCAGGTGAGCGCCACAATCAGGACTGCATACGACCGAGGCACACAGGGCCAACACCCGGCATCATGGTGTGGGGAGCGATCTCCTACACTGGCCGTACACCACTGGTGATCGTCGAGGGGACACTGAATAGTGCACGGTACATCCAAACCGTCATCGAACCCATCGTTCTACCATTCCTAGACCGGCAAGGGAACTTGCTGTTCCAACAGGACAATGCACGTCCGCATGTATCCCGTGCCACCCAACGTGCTCTAGAAGGTGTAAGTCAACTACCCTGGCCAGCAAGATCTCCGGATCTGTCCCCCATTGAGCATGTTTGGGACTGGATGAAGCGTCGTCTCACGCGGTCTGCACGTCCAGCACGAACGCTGGTCCAACTGAGGCGCCAGGTGGAAATGGTATGGCAAGCCGTTCCACAGGACTACATCCAGCATCTCTACGATCGTCTCCATGGGAGAATAGCAGCCTGCATTGCTGCGAAAGGTGGATATACACTGTACTAGTGCCGACATTGTGCATGCTCTGTTGCCTGTGTCTATGTGCCTGTGGTTCTGTCAGTGTGATCATGTGATGTATCTGACCCCAGGAATGTGGCAATAAAGTTTCCCCTTCCTGGGACAATGAATTCACGGTGTTCTTATTTCAATTTCCAGGAGTGTATTTCGTATAAGTTCGTTGGGTTTTAGAGATTTATTGTAGTAGTCATGACTCTGATTTATTTCTTCCTGTAGCTCAGCAGAACGTGTATTTTTGCGTCTGAAGTTGTTCTGGAATCTTTATTTTGTACACCGTGTCTGAACTTTCACGGTGATTGCCAGTGTACGACTTTCAACATTTTCTACAATGTCTGATGTTCATTTTTATTGCATTGAGTGTCGGTCAGACGCCTATTACATGGGAGTTAATGTGGAGTTTAGCTTCTTTCAAATTTTAGCTGTGAACACTGTTTCTCGTTTTCCAGCTATTATATTTTATATAGTATGTTCATTAACCACAATATTGGGACTCGAGTTACTTTCAAATTACTAAATCACATTGTCCCTTTCACCAGTCTACAAATAATAATTCGTATATGTATTTTACTGACAATAAACTTTATTAGTCAAACTTAAGCGGTTGTAGTTGGGGCACGCTATTTAACGTTGAGTGAACCTATGTTTAACCAAGCAATTATTTGTATGTCAATTAATACATCAGATACGAAATAAGTATTTTATTTTTATTTAAAAAGCCAACAATAAGCTGGCAAAGACTGTGTATCCTCCCCATATTTAGACAACGAGGAGCTATTACTGTCAAAGTGCACTGGCAGGCGCTGTTTTCACAGTTGTTTGTCGAAAACACGGACGTTCCTAGATAATTTGGTAGGACCAGTATAAAGCTAGACCTAAAGTCCTGATGTTTGTGCTACAGTTGATCATTATGTGCGTGGATATAAAATACAGGGAATAGGAATACAAGATTCTTCAAGTATTCGCAGCAAAATCTCAGATGTGACCACTCCCAAGGAAAGTATGTCTTTCACAGATTGCTTGTATTTATCCTACAAAACAAAAGAGATATAGATAGTAGCTGACAGGCACCTTGGAGACCCTTGAGCATCCTTTCAGATCAAGCATTCTTTAATCTATTTTAAGACATTCATAGGGCAAGGGAATTCACTAATAATTTTATTTCAACTTTGGAGAACATTAAACAAGAACTTCATCATCATAATGACCCTTTAAGTGGACTGTACAGAATAACTTGGAAATTTTGACAGTCAGGTATTGAGAGTAATCGTTCACCCACTCACTCACGCACTGTTACTCACCTACACTCACTCACCAACTCACCTATAACCATGCACCCACTAACCCACATGCATTCACTCACCTACTCACTCACTCACTCATTAACACATCCACTCATTTACGCATTCACACATCCACGCACTCACCCATTCACCCACCCACTCACTCAAGCAATCTTTGAAAAATATAAGCGCCATTTGACTGTACAAGAGGTTTTATTCTACAGTCTAGGTTTCGGCCTTTCGCCATTATCAAGCTTTACAAGTAGCAAAAATCATTATACATGTTTAGAACACAAGTCTACTCAAATCTCATGATTTTTAATACTTATTATTTCATTCAGAATTATTCTTAAGCAGTTTTGTCCTGCTTATGTATGTAAAGAAGTGAGTGATGCTAAAATATTTTAGTACTCTTTCGTAATAAATAATAAACTCACACTTCACTGAAGATAAACAGAAAAGTGACGTTCAGTTAATGTGAACTTAGCAATCAACTAACAGACAGTGTTCTGTTTATTTTCATAGATCTGAAGACGGTTGTTGATCACCCGAAACCGGTATTCAGCAAGCTGTAATTTTATATTTTATTTCGATTAAGATTCTTCAAAAAAAATTAACAAGTAACACAGATCGGTGTATCTCCTTGAGCTAACGATGTCAGGCCTTACAAGCAGGCGAAGATTTGTAAAACTAGCTCTGTATGGGACATGGTTCGTGGAGTACTGTTGTTATGTTGCTACCGAAAATTAGGATAAGACCTGAAAGGAGGTTTTTATTGCTGATGCTTACTTCCAGGGGAAACAACAATGACTGACAGTTGAGTGTCGATCAGTCTCTCGTATGCCTAAGAGAGAGCCGGCCTCCCATCTACTGCGGTCGCTCAAAGGTATTGCTCAAAATGACAGAAATAGTTCTGACAAACACAAAAGATTGGTGAACCAGAAACACTCGTCTGTTACTCTCATGGCTGTGACAAACAGGAGAAAAAAACTCTTTCAATTTTCATTGCGACATAAAATATGCTCGAATGGCCATAGCAAAGCAGAAATAAAATAATAATAATAGTAATAACAATAACGAAAAGAGACCTCAGATGAAGCCTGTGAATGTGTGCACGGGCTTGCTTTCGGCCTTGAAAAAGAAAACAAAAAACATGGGTCCGTTTGTAGGACAGGATGTCGTTTACAGGACTCTAACGAGAAAGACTCGCAGTAATTGGCAGGAGGGCGCTGAAAGCGGGCACCGGAACGGAGGGCGGCGCCAAAGCGCGAATTTGGAGGGTGGCGATGGGGGGTGGGGGAGGAGGGGGTGCGGACTGGCAGCGCGCGCGTGCTTCGGATCGCTTCCACCCCCGTCCACCCGGTGGAGTGGACTAACGAGAGGGGATCGTTCCGACAACAACCGCCGCTCAGGCACTGAACTCGCACCAGCAGCGCTCCGCGGAGCGGCGAAACATAAACGTCGTTAGTCACCGGAAACTCAACGATCCCCCAGGCAGACGCACAGTGCTCCGCCTTTAATTCCTGTCCCCCCCGCCCCATTGAGCCTCTCTACCCCTTCTATTTTTGAGAATCGATGGTTGAGTAGATCACATGAAGCAGAGCCCCAGTTCTCTTGCCGATCGGACGTGTTATGTCAAATCAGGACGTAGCGTGTAGTATATATCCCATACGTCTGTGAAACTGCTTTCAACAACGGCAGCTGGCTTACCTGAATACGTGACATTTCTGTCTCGATGTGCAGCGTAGGACCACGAAATACAGTGGTGTGCAAAATGTAAGGACAAGAGTAGCGTTCACATCCTGTGTCACTGCCAGTTAACACAGCTGAATGAGTCTTGAACTATACTGCTGCAGCTTAGTACAGAAGGTAACGGTAAGACAGTCGGAATTTGCCGCTAAGATTTTCACTTTTATTGAAAGACAGTAATTACACTGAAATCACTGCGATTTATGATGACATTACGAAGGACGGAACATGTGTCATCACCACGGACGGCAATGTACTCTCTGCAAAGTGTTCCCACGCTGGCCACAAAATGGTGAAGAGTGCTTGTGGCAGGGCGTTCCATCTCTCCACCAGCGTGGTTGGCAACTGCTTTATGGCCATTGGTGTATGTGGACGGCTGCAATAAGTCTCCCCAACGCACCCCACTTGTGCTGTACGGCATTCGAGCCAGTGGGACGGACAGGCCTGTCCATTCGCCGAATATCCTCCTGCGCTGTTCGATGCGGTCGCGCATTGTCATCCATGAAAATGAAGTCAGGATCGAATGCACACCTGAAAAGACGCACATGGGGTAGTAGCGCAGGTCCACAGTACTGATGACTGGTGAGTTTACTATGGTAAAAATTTGGAGGTAAGCACGCAATGCAACACCATGCCTTCCCACAATGTAGCACCTGGACCATCAAAATGATGCTACTTGCAGACTCGTATGGCTACAGATGCGTACACATAATGAACCCGGGAACACAGTAGAACATGATTGTTTCTGTGGTCCAGCAGTTATGGTTTGGTGAGGTTTGTGGTGTGTGCGAGTAACGACCTCCAGCTTTTTGAACACGAGGCACTAACCAGTCAACGCTATTGTGACACTATATCCCTTCTCCATGTGCGTCTTTCCAGGTGCGCATTCAGTCCTGACTTCATTTTTACGAATGACAATGCGCAACCGCTTCGAACAGCAGTAGTAAGGAGCTCTTGGAACGAGAGGACATTCGACAAAAGGACGGCTTGCCTATTCCGATGAACTAAATCTCATCGAGCACGTGTGGTGTGGCGGTTTTGCGTATCATCAACTTGGACAAATGCAATGAATATGGATGATATGATACTCTATGGTATCCTGCGGTTTGAATTCACTCTGATATTTAGCAGTTGCATTGATTTGATTCTGTAAATGATACTGACAACATTATACACATGTGTAATGCAATATTCATACTACAATTTCTCCCGGATAATTATTTTGTTCAAATTGCACAAGAATTCCACTTGACGTAGTGTAATAATGTTGACTGTAAGCTGTGTTCATATCACTAAAATTACAGAACGTACATCAGAGCTTTTATAATTTTTGTCTTCGATAGATTTAATTATTCTTAGCAAATTGATCATGAAAAGCAACCACTGAATACCACCCGCACACAACACTGACGTATGCTACCAGAAATATTTTTCTCCGTGATTCGTGCGTAGTTTAATTTTGGCCTCGTACATCAGCAATGAAATCTTGTTCAACAATAAATACCATCAGAACTGTTCTTAGAAATGTAGTCTGATTCGAATTTTTTTTTAATAGAGTTCAGTTACTTACACATCGGAATATTGTTTGCAGTTTCAAGTAATTTAAATTTGCCGGTGAGATAAAAGTTAAGATGGCGGCCAAGAAAAGATAGAGGATTTCTTTTTTAATTAAGATTTTCCTTTGTTCAATAAATAATTAATCATTTAAATTGATGCCACCAAACAAATTATTAATACTGTTTTGCAAATTAGTTTAACACAAACCCTTGACATTTCACCCAGAAGTACAGACGAAGTTGCTATATAATCGCAACTAAAAATGGCTGCGCTTCTTGCAACTATGATAAGACAGTTAATACAAAATTTTAATTAAAAAAGGAAGTGATTTTTCAATAATTAATCATAAATAGTTTTAACGCATTTGGCTCTATTTGTTTTTTTACCAGCAAATGAACATAAAACTACAATAATTTTAACTTAAATGTTTTCATTCAACAGACCTCAAATCGATATGCGTCTTGCGTCGGCGACGTACATCAGAAGAAGACGACAAAAGGGTACAAAACAAAAATGGCATAGATTAACAAAGAATGTGAGACAAATATTGTCTCTCTTTTACATAATTATCATCTTTTTAAGAAATAATTACATAATTGAATGAATATTATTGAGTTAGGTAATTTTCCACACGTTCATATTGCACTCGTAATAAAAAAATATATATCGTGGATGTTATAGTGGGATTCATAAGGAAACGTATTGTAGTAGCACGTCCACAGGCACCAACGACCATGCACCAGTTGTTAACGGCGCTGATGGAGGAATGAAACGCCCAACCACAAGAACTCCTGACTTGTCAGCTTGGGAGCACACACCGCAGTCCATTGTGATAACACAGTGCTAAGATCCATCACCCGCCTTTTGTAATATCCAGGGGTTCATAATTAATCCCGGTGACTTTATTGTAATTATTATCTTTGTATAAGAGTGTCATTTCTGTTCGTCTTATTGTGTATTACTTTCCGTTACCCTCTGTACTACACTGCAACAGTTCTTTTTGTGCATGGTCCAAGTTTCATCTAGCTATGTTACTTGGCAGTGATACATCATGCGAAAATTACTGTCGCCCTTACGCTTTCCAAACCAGTGTGCCTTCCCTTGACCATTATCACTCAACATTGCTGTGTGGTGGTAACTTGAAAACTGAAGATAAGATGCTGGAACAGTTCCGCTCGTTGTTGAGGTGCATTTGGCACTTCACTGGCGCATTGCAAGTATTATTTCGATTCCTGAATGTTGATCAGCGTATCAGGCGAATTTCTGTCATCTACTGGATGACGATAAACACGTCATGTAAAGCAAATTAAGTATCTGGGACTCTTGAAGATAACATACAGTCAGTCAGCATAGTATGGATTTTTGGCAGGAGAGATGGGACTCTTCTGCCAGTGGGAATCAGAAAGTTAACTTCTGGCCGAAATGTCAGCGAGTGACTCCAAATTACACCAGAATATGGTCAAAATGATCTACACAGAATTCATAAAAAAAAGAAACAGTTCAAATATGACTGAAGAGCCAAACGTACACCAGATCATGTCGTTGTGGAATATCCGTTATATGAGTCCTCGATGGCAGAACAGGGACTGCAGTTTCAGGACACTCCTATCTATAATGCAGTGTGTATGATTCAGAAATTTGGCATGTTGAATGAAACAGATTTTGTCTTCTCACAGACAGCCAAAACAGAACATGTCATCCAACTACTGTGTACCCAGGGCAGAAGGATTTGACGTGCCATAGAGTAGGGAAATGGCTCGACACCAGAAAAAGAATGGAGAGAAAAGGGTTTAGTAGAACTTAGAGTTTCCTTCGTTTCCGAAACAGAATTGCCTTCAGATCCGAAGTCGAATCTGAAAGTGAGACTGGATCTTCAGAACCTCACCTACTACATAGCTGTATAGATTGTTCATTAGTTCATGCAGGTCGATCCACAGTGGGAAACCCATTACTAAGGTAATTGTCCTTCGCTACACAGTTCTTTCTAGATACAACACTCATCCCAGGTAACGTATTGTATTTCCTCTTACTCGCATAAGTAATGTCCTATGAGGAAGGTTACAAAAGACTGGATGTATCTTAACAGTGGCACCAGATCTCGTCTCACAGGCGGTAACGAATACAAATTCTCCTGATGCAGACCCGATGAAAACGTTAGTATTATCACAGTAGTGGTTCCTCACATCACATGGGTAGCATAACGTGATATTTGCCCTGTTGCAGACCTCACGTGTGCGTTAGCAGATCACAGTAACGTTCCCTTGTGGTTTTTTTTTATGATTCTGGTGTTTCTTTCTCTACAGACAGGCCAGTAGGCTACCGGCTTGCCTGAGACAACGAGTGACTGGCTTTGAAGCTTTCCTTTTAGACGGGCCATATCGGCGTCTGGCAGTCCATCAGTTATGATGCAGGCAGTCTGCATCTCACCAAAGTGGGTCGGTTGGCATGTGCATAATGAAGAGAGGCTGAGTGGGTGATGGGTCTCGCCCGTGGCTGAGCCAGTGTTGTAAGGACTTCCAGCTCGCCCTGCACCTCATGGTCGGTGGGAGTGGTCCCAGCTGCGTCAACAGCGTCTGATTCAGGTCGACGCTCAGCACGTCCACAGTGCTTGTCTTCGTGTATGTCTCGCCTCTTAGCAAGCATGTACAGTATACTAACCCTAACATTAAAAAATGCAAAATTATCAAAGACTGAAATCCTAATTGGCTTTATATAATGAAAAAAACACTCGTTTATAGATTTGCTTACCTAAAAGTTAAAATTACTTATGCTTTTCATAATTGCTGATCAGTATACAAAAACCTTAAACAATTGAACCCTTTTAGACCGTAGCATTACTTCATTAACAGTATGACATCAATTAAGAGAGTAACAATTTATCATTTAATATGTACAGTTCCTTTAAAACATGGGTAAGGTATTCGATGTTACTGTCAGCTTTCCCCTTCACGTTACTATTGTTCCACATGTACTAAGCCTTTTTTCCCGAGATATCTGCAGATACAGTTGAAGATGTCTTCTTATTACCTCATAGAGACTCCAGATGTCCCTGTCAATTCTGAACTTAATACATAATGGGCAAGCACAAACTGCTGTGGGTCTTGTTATGTATCTACACGAAAAATTCAAATAAACACCTATTTAGATGCTAGGAAAAACCACTCAGGTTCCTCTCATTCTGCTGCTTAAGTTTCAGTTCCTCTCTCCTCACAATGCCTCTGTCATAGGCATTAGAAACATCCATTCATTACGGTTCGCTCATCTAGCTCCAACATTATATCATTTCGACACTGGGCTCATTTACCGTTTAGTTTCAACAACAATATTCGTAATTCATTTTGCCTCTGGCTCAGTGCTCCCTCGCATCTGCTCCTTTAAACTCTCTCTTTCATAACTCATTAAACGTGGCACTAAAAACAACTTCAATATTCCTCAAATATCACCACATAACAAAACTCATCACAATAGATATACCTCATCTCCACGTTCGGTGCGCTCCAACTGTTATGAGAGTTTCGAACGTCTTGCACCATTTTCCATTGTAGAACGTAAGAGGTGACTTGTCTTTTGCATGCCTTTTTGGCCTGTCCCATCGTTTTTATCATCTTTATCATCATTTTTATTAAGTATCTATGGGAGAAGGCCGAATAAGTTCGTTCCGGGTAACGTAATGAGTGCTGAGAACCCGTAATCATCCCTGGTATGGGATTCTGAACGTCTCGTTTGCAGTAGCGTTAGCCATCATTTTGGTGGTCTACGGCAGAGCCAAGATACCTGTGGGGCGGTCAACGAAGATAGAAGCAGGCTGACCGTTGGGCGACCTTCCTGCAAATATTTTAGGGTCCTTAGGCAATAGCAGACGGCCTGTCTCTCTGCACGTACGACCAGAGTTGCATTCGAGCCTGATGTACACACTGGGAAGGCGACGACCCGGCGCCAGTGTAATCGTTTTACGACAGTGTGGCATCTCAGACTAACATTACCGACGCGACAAGTGAGTAAGGCATTCTGATCTTCCCAGAAGTGGACACTAGATGACCCTATGGGTGCAGCTCTCTGGCGCCGTGAGTTAGGCGAACTTTTGGTTTTACGTGTATAGCGGTGAGCGGGACTATTTTGCCATGTCAGCGTAAATGTAGAAAATCGACTGGGCGGCTCACGATGACGCTCTGTGAAGTCAGCGAGCCTCGTCTCGAAATTGGTAGAAGGAGACTCCATTGGACGGGTATATGTCGCTCGCCAGTTTAGTGGAATTTTCCATTGCACGTTAGAACTTACGATTGGCACATGTTCCTGCAACCGCCGTCAATTGGGAACTTTCGACAGTGGTGGGGGTCGCGGATGGGTTGAAAGTGTGAGCATGGTGCACGTTAAAGAGGTGACTCTACATCCAGCCTTGGTACCGTTCGAGCCCAAAATTTCGTGTTAGGCATCCTTTTATGCGTCTCCTCCTGTAGACTCCTTACCGCGAGCTAGCAAGTGTGCTGTCTCAGTCATCTGGACAGAAGTAATTCGCGTCGGGCTTTTTCTCGCGGACGGAGCGTCTTAGAAGAGTCGGCGGAGCAGATCTCAGTGAATGCACCACCTGTTTGCTGTTTGCCGCCTTTGTACTGCTGAAAACATTTGTGGTCACGTATATTCGCTGCTTCGGCGTTGTAGGACTTTGTAAAAGTTTTTGCACTGAAGCGCTCAGCAATGCATGTTTTCAGTGTCGTTAACAACACTCAAATTGTCTATTTGTTTTAAAAATTAGAGTTCTCACTATCACCATTATGTTAGATAATCGGGGTATAGCATTTAATATGCGTACTCAAGTGGTTGATCAGTTCACTCTTCTCATTATTTGAGAGTAGAATACCGGAAAAGTACATGGCCAAGTTCTTGTTCAATATTCTAATCTTTGTGCCCTTACTATGAGGATTTATTGTAATGTGTAGCATATTTTTCCATGTATTTAGCTCAATATATCACTTTATTATGCTTAAACTGTGTTATCCAGTAGTCAATTAATAGCTTTCGTTTCCTCCCATATTGAGTAATGACTGCTGAGGTAACTAACTGCTTCATAATTTAATTTAATTATCACATGTAAGCAACTCTTCGTAACTGTCATTTACAGGGTCACTTCACTAATTGTTTCCGCGTATATTTATCCTAGCGCTTTAGTTATCGTGATAGTTAGAAAGTTGGGGTTTATTGCGTGATCAGATTCTTTAGAATTAAAGTGTCCACAAAACACTTCTTAACCCCGGCACCTAGCAAACAATTTTATAGGACGAAAAATCCTATAAAGGTGTTTCGATTCCTTCCTTGCTTCAGTTTTCAAGAACAGCATCAGAACTGCCATTCCGGTGCCTTCACTTTTCCTGAGCCGAAAATAACCGTCACCTGTTACCTGTTCTTCTGTGTATTAGTCTTATCAGCAACTTGGATGTATGTGCTATTAGGATGATTGTGGGATAATTTTTTTTCGGCGTTGGTATCTTCGGCATTATGTGGAGTATGTTTCCGGAAATCTTACGCTATTTCTCCTGTCTCTAGAAACAAATTAGTAGAAGAAACAGATATAAAGTCTACGGCTTTTCTAAAGTATATGGGAAATATTTCTTCCAAAACTGCAAGAATGTGATCTTCCTTCCACCGATCGAGACTGCAACTCTTCTGGGATCTGTGAAGAATGATTTACTTTTACGAAAGGCGGATGTATACAGAATTCTCTGTGAGTTGGATAAAAAGTACATAGGACAAACAATATGCACTGCGAAAGTTCGGAGCATCGAATACCAGCGATTCACTCTCCTACTACAGCCCAACGTATCTATAGTGGATGAATATTCTATTTCCACTGCCCATTCGAGGCATTACGAGAAAGTTAAAATATGGGCCATAGCCTCGACCTACTGGGATTCAGTGACCGAGGAAACTATGGAAATACAATTATTAGACAATCCACTAAACCGAGACGAGGGCTTTCAGCTCGACAAATCATGGAAGCCCTCATTTAACGTCTGCGCTCTCGAAGGATATATTGTTCACTGTCTGACACAATAATCAATCAAGCACTTCGTAAGCACTGTGGATTCTCTGACTCTGCGTATGCTTTGTTTTACACCTAGAGCCATAAAGTTTTATCCATGACTGACGCTCTTGTCGCCAACAGTATCATCTCTGATGCATGCGCGTTTACAGCACCGTGTCAAGTGATTTAAAAATCTTGCAAGCGACCCACTTTGGAAATGACTTGAAGTTAATCAGCCGAAATAATGGTTCCACAGTTAATAACATCCCGGATGTACCCCCGAAAAAATGATGCACTGATATAAAAGAGGGTAGTTATAGTGGGTAGTCCTAAAGGATCAACCAATAATAGTAAGTTTACAGAAGAAACGAGCCCAGAGGATCGCACACAGCCGAAGTTGTCGTCAGCCGACAGGTAACGGGGTCATTAGTATTATAATAGGTACACTAAGAAATGGCAACAAAAATATGTTTTCCTTTTTGTAAAACTATGCAACCTATGATGTATAAAAATGACCCATTTAGCTAACTAGCTGATGAAACATCAGCAAAGAAAAATAAATGTAAAAAAATGTAAATGTGAAAATGTGTGGTGGAGAATACACAGTGAGCGCAAGCTCCTCCGACTGAATTTTGGGGTTGCTAAAGGATGTTTTGTACATTTTGGTATAAGGAAACCGTGGTCTCTGGTGGCTCATTACAATGTTATTTCATTTCGCTTGATTTCTTATCCCCTATATCTTTGTATCTGCATTGCAGTGAAAATACCTACATGTCGGTATGCGCTATGTGTTGCGCTTGAAAATAGTGATGTTCTACTCACTCCATATACCTTCTGTTGACAGCAGTAATGCCAATTTACTTTTCGCCCTCGGTGCTGTATTCAAGCGCTGCTCGATTCTGTCTCGAGTTCCAACAGTGACTCACAGCAGTATGAATAGATTATAGTGCACATACAGCTATTTAGGTCAAAGATCTACAGCCTGAGGGCTTTCCTCGCTCATACTCGCTCGAGCGCGCCACACGGCTTGGCGCACGCGCTTATGAATCCTCTCGGCAGGTACAATATACACTCCTGGAAATTGAAATAAGAACACCGTGAATTCATTGTCCCAGGAAGGGGAAACTTTATTGACACATTCCTGGGGTCAGATACATCACATGATCACACTGACAGAACCACAGGCACATAGACACAGGCAACAGAGCATGCACAATGTCGGCACTAGTACAGTGTATATCCACCTTTCGCAGCAATGCAGGCTGCTATTCTCCCCTGGAGACGATCGTAGAGATGCTGGATGTAGTCCTGTGGAACGGCTTGCCATGCCATTTCCACCTGGCGCCTCAGTTGGACCAGCGTTCGTGCTGGACGTGCAGACCGCGTGAGACGACGCTTCATCCAGTCCCAAACATGCTCAATGGGGGACAGATCCGGAGATCTTGCTGGCCAGGGTAGTTGACTTACACCTTCTAGAGCACATTGGGTGGCACGGGATACATGCGGACGTGCATTGTCCTGTTGGAACAGCAAGTTCCCTTGCCGGTCTAGGAATGGTAGAACGATGGGTTCGATGACGGTTTGGATGTACCGTGCACTATTCAGTGTCCCCTCGACGATCACCAGTGGTGTACGGCCAGTGTAGGAGATCGCTCCCCACACCATGGTGCCGGGTGTTGGCCCTGTGTGCCTCGGTCGTATGCAGTCCTGATTGTGGCGCTCACCTGCACGGCGCCAAACACGCATACGACCATCATTGGCACCAAGGCAGAAGCGACTCTCATCGCTGAAGACGACACGTCTCCATTCGTCCCTCCATTCACGCCTGTCGCGACACCACTGGAGGCGGACTGCACGATGTTTGGGCGTGAGCGGAAGACGGCCTAACGGTGTGCGGGACCGTAGCCCAGCTTCATGGAGGCGGTTGCGAATGGTCCTCGCCGATACCCCAGGAGCAACAGTGTCCCTAATTTGCTGGGAAGTGGCGGTGCGGTCCCCTACGGCACTGCGTAGGATCCTACGGTCTTGGCGTGCATCCGTGCGTCGCTGCGGTCCGGTCCCAGGTCGACGGGCACGTGCACCTTCCGCCGACCACTGGCGACAACATCGATGTACTGTGGAGACCTCACGCCCCACGTGTTGAGCAATTCGGCGGTATGTCCACCCGGCCTCCCGCATGCCCACTATACGCCCTCGCTCAAAGTCCGTCAACTGCACATACGGTTCACGTCCACGCTGTCGCGGCATGCTACCAGTGTTAAAGACTGCGATGGAGCTCCGTATGCCACGGCAAACTGGCTGACACTGACGGCGGCGGTGCACAAATGCTGCGCAGCTAGCGCCATTCGACGGCCAACACCGCGGTTCCTGGTGTGTCCGCTGTGCCGTGCGTGTGATCATTGCTTGTACAGCCCTCTCGCAGTGTCCGGAGCAAGTATGGTGGGTCTGACACACCGGTGTCAATGTGTTCTTTTTTCCATTTCCAGGAGTGTATACGCGAATTGAAGTGACAGAGACGGAATCAGCCAACACGGTAGACGACGAACAGCTGAAAGCGTGCTTGCTTTTAAAGTTCAATTCTCGAAGGAACATTATCATTATTAAACTTTAAATCTATTTACATTTTTCAGTCGTGGTCAACTGTGTGAATATAACTTCCTATAAACCTCACAATGAGCTTTTGTCCGAATTTTTATGACCAAATGAAGATTAGGAAATGGGCAAATGGGGTATCGAAATCAGCAGTGTCACGTCTAGTCTAGCAAACAAATATTTAATTCTTGGAAGAGATGTGGGTAATTAAGAAAAACGTAATTAGTGATTCGAAGGAAAATTGCACTTCGGATTCTTGTCTGAACTTTCATAGCCAAACGAAGAGTGGTAAACGGACGAATGAGATGTTAATATGTCCAGCGCGAGTTCTGGTTTTCCAAAAACGGGCTCAACTGCTTGGAAGCAACCAAGGTAATTAAGAAAAATTTAATTACTGATTTGACGGAAATGTTTTGTACGAATTTTTACAGCCAAACATGGAGTGGGAAATGGCCAAATGCGATATCAAACAGGCCAGCGTGAGGCGTAACTGTGCAAACCCAAATTTAATTTCTTCAAAGAACTTAGGGTAACTAAGAAAAACTTAATTGCTGACTTAGGGGAAAACTGAAATACGTCACGAATATGAATGAATGAATGAACGAGTGAATGAATGAAATGTCCATCACTTTAATGTGTAACCATTTTGCTCCTAAAAATTTGCATTGAAGTTATTTTTAACTGTCAAAAAAGCTTCTTCGAATTAGGTACTAAATTAAGGATATTTCGAGAGCAAAAGACGCTAGGAGAGCAAATGAGGTGACAAAAAGTTCATTTCTTCAAGGTCTAGCTGTTTCGCCTTTTATAAATTGATTTCGTACGATATTTAACTGTCAAAATGGCTTACTTCAAACCATGTACTAAATTCAGGACATTCCGAGAACAGAAGGCGCTAGGAAAGCGACTTTGTAAACACCTCTATGCTAACGCCTCAGTCTTGTCGCAGCTTTATAGACGACTACTACATTTCCTGGAGTCTTTTGCGTTTTTCAATTGAAACCCGACAACTGCGCTGTTAACAGTCAGGGAGATTCCTACGCCGACTCGACTATAGAATGTCTCGTTCATCACCTGAGGTGTACGAGGGTGACCGACCACCAAAGGCTCCCACAAAAGGCAAATTTCCCACGTTCGAGCCTCAGTCCAGCGCACAGTTTTAAACTGGCGGGAATTTTCAGACCAATGTACACTCAGTTCAAGAGTAACAATTTATTCCGAAAAAGAATTTATTGCTTGAAAGGAGTCAGGTGACAGGTAGGGGACGGGAGGTGCGGGATTGGTGAAGGTAGATGGAATTACTTTGGAACTAATGACCCTTTTAAAACCCTTAGAGCGGCATAGTTTGGATACAGTGACCCTTGAGTGGAGAGCCACTGGACGATAGACTTACAAGATACTTACTAACAACATTTAAGGAACATACATTTGCACCCAGAGCCTTCAACGGGAATAATTATATCGTGATTCCAGATCATGAACCATTTACCCAAACAAAAAAACAAAAAAAAAACAAAAACAGTTAACTTTACTGAATGGTGTCACTAAGGTTCTTAGCAAAACTAGCAAGACTTCTTTAATCACTTCGAGGCACTATTTAAAAAAAAGAAAAACAAGGTAATAACCACATACAATGACGTCTTGACTAAAGCCAGTGGCTACAGCTTCAGATTTGCGAAGAGACCAGTCTCTGTATTATCCTCAACCTAATACAAAACCAACAGCCATTAGTGCATACAACTAGATAAGTATGCACTTCAATATTTGCACGACGCCAAACAGTAGCCCATTTAACATTTATAATTTGACCGAGCAAAACCTGTGGACTGCAAGACAAGGGCACTAGCCCCTTCAGCAAAGCATAGGACGTTTGAAGAAAACTTGATTACGAAAAATAAAATTTTTATGCCACAATTGCATGAACACGGACCCTAATCATTTGGAATTAACGACCTAAAATTTAATCGAAAATTTAGCAAGTTTCCAAGATGATCTGGTATCTAACCCTTTTAAAATTACAAGACACATGGCCAATAAGACAAATTACAACACATATTTTTTGATACGTATAGTGAATGACTTACTACAGGTTAAGAGGGCAATTTCCCTTAAGCGCTTTTACGTAAGTAGTAAAAAAGATAGAACGGTTCTAAGCTCTTCAGTCAGGAACCGCACTGCTGCTACGGTCGCAGGTTCGAATCCTGCCTCGGGCATGAATGTGTGTGATGTTCAAATGGTTCAAATAGCTCTGTGCACTATGGGACTTAACATCTGAGGTCATCAGTCCCCTAGAACTTAGCACTACTTATACCTAACTAACCTAAGGACATCACACACATCCATGCCCGAGGCAGGATTCCAATCTGCGACCGTAGCAGTCGCGTGGTTCCGGACTGAAGCGCCTAGAACCGCTCGGCCACCACGGCCGGCCCAATGGGTGGCACTCCAGAAGCCATGCCTTCCCTCTCAGTATAGCAGCGCCCTCGTGTTGCGGCCAATATAGTGTAGAGCACGGAAGAGCTCTGCCCCAGTTGGTGGAAAATGGAAATGAGCATACGGCATTGTGGGCCGGGAGTCCCCCATTCCGGGAAGTTCAGCCACATTGGGCGACTTGCACGTCGGAGATGGGGATAAAACGATGATGAGAACAACACAACACGCAGTCCCTGAGCGGAGAAAATTTCCTGCCTCAGTCGGGAATCGAACCCGCGCCCCTTGGCGAGGCATTCCGGCGCGCTGACCACTCATCTAACAGAGGCGGACGCCCCATTTCGTGACCTCGTCTCAACGAGCCGCCATCGTAGTGTAGGACCAACAAGTTGTCAAAGTTTCTGCTGAACTTGAACTTTGGTAAATAATGAACATTGTACCTCAAGGGAACAGTCTGTTAATTGATGCTTTGCTAGTCAATGATAGTTGTAAATTATCCACTAAACCTGTGGCAAAGAGGTATGTCAAACTTAAGTAAATCTTACAGTCATTAATGCAATAAAGTGAAGTAATGTTTCATGAATTGCAGTTCATATGTGCCACCTCTCGGGGGGTTGTTGTTGTTGTTGTGGTCTTCAGTCCTGAGACTGGTTTGATGCAGCTCTCCATGCTACTCTATCCTGTGCAAGCTTCTTCATCTCCCAGTACCTACTGCAACCTACATCCTTCTGAATCTGCTTAGTATATTGATCTCTTGGTCTCCCTCTACGATTTTTACTCTCCACGCTGCCCTCCAATGCTAAATTTGTGATCCCTTGATGCCTCAAAACATGTCCTACCAACCGATCCCTTCTTCTAGTCAAGTTGTGCCACAAACTTCTCTTCTCACCAATACTATTCAATACCTCCTCATTAGTTACGTGATCTACCCACCTTATCTTCAGCATTCTTCTGTAGCACCACATTTCAAAAGCTTCTATTCTCTTCTTGTCCAAACTGGTTATCGTCCATGTTTCACTTCCATACATGGCTACACTCCATACAAATACTTTCAGAAACGACTTCCTGACACTTAAATCTATACTCGATGTTAACAAATTTCTCATCTTTAGAAACGATTTCCTTGCCATTGCCAGTCTACATTTTATATCCTCTTTACTTCGACCATCATCAGTTATTTTGCTCCCTAAATAGTAAAACTCCTTTACTACTTTAAGTGTCTCATTTCCTAATCTAATCCCCTCAGCATCACCCGATTTAATTTGACTACATTCCATTATCCTCGTTTTGCTTTTGTTGATGTTCATCTTATAATCTCCCTTCAAGACACCATCCATTCCGTTCAACTGCTCTTCCAAGTCCTTTGCTGTCTCTGACAGAATTACAATGTCATCGGCGAACCTCAAAGTTTTTACTTCTTCTCCATGAATTTTAATACCTACTCCGAATTTTTCTTTTGTTTCCTTTACTGCTTGCTCAATATACAGATTGAATAACATCGGGGAGAGGCTACAACCCTATCTCACTCCTTTCCCAACAACTGCTTCCCTTTCATGCCCCTCGACTCTTATAACTGCCATCTGGTTTCTGTACAAATTGTAAATAGCCTTTCGCTCCCTGTATTTTACCCCTGCCACCTTCAGAATTTGAAAGAGAGTATTCCAGTTAACGTTGTCAAAAGCTTTCTCTAAGTCTACAAATGCTAGAAACGTAGGTTTGCCTTTCCTAAATCTTTCTTCTAAGATAGTCGTAAGGTTAGTATTGCCTCACGTGTTCCAACATTTCTACGGAATCCAAACTGATCTTCCCCGAGGTCCGCTTCTACCAGTTTTTCCATTCGTCTGTAAAGAATTCGCGTTAGTATTTTGCAGCTGTGACTTATTAAACTGATAGTTCGGTAATTTTCACATCTGTCAACACCTGCTTTCTTTGGGATTGGGATTATTATATTCTTCTTGACCTCTGTGGGTATTTCGCCTGTCTCATACATCTTGCTCACCAGATGGTAGAGTTTTGTCATGACTGGATCTCCCAAGGCCATCAGTAGTTCTAATGGAAGGTTGTGTACTCCCGGGGCCTTGTTTCGACTCAGGTCTTTCAGTGCTCTGTCAAACTCTTCACGCAGTATCTTATCTCCAATTTCATCTTCATCTACATCCTCTTCCATTTCCATAATATTGTCCTCAAGTACTTCGCCCTTGTATAAATCCTCTATATACTCCTTCCACCTTTCTGCTTTCCCTTCTTTGCTTAGAACTGCGTTGCCATCTGAGCTCTTGATATTCATACAAGTGGTTCTCTTCTCTCGAAAGGTCTCTTTAATTTTCCTGTAGGCAGTATCTATCTTACCCCTAGTGAGACAAGCCTCTACATCCTTACATTTGTCCTCTAGCCATACCTGCTTAGCCATTTTGCACTTCCTGTCGATCTCATTTTTGAGACGTTTGTATTCCTTTTTGCCTGCTTCATTTACTGCATTTTTATATTTTCTCCTTTCATCAATTAAATTCAATATTTCTTCTGTTACCCAAGGATTTCTAATAGCCCTCGTCTTTTTACCTACTTGATCCTCTGCTGCTTCACTACTTCATCCCTCAAAGCTACCCATTCTTCTTCTAATGTATCTCTTTCTCCCATTGCTGTCAATGGTTCCCTAATGCTCTCCCTGAAACTCTCTACAACCTCTGGTTCTGTCAGTTATCCAGGTCCCATCTCCTTAAATTCCCACCTTTTTGCAGTTTCTTCAGCTTTAATCTACAGTTCATAACCAATAGATTGTGGTCAGAGTCCACATCTGCCCCTGGAAGTGTCTTACAATTTAGTATCTGGTTCCTGAATCTCTGTCTTACCATTATATAATCTGATACCTTCTAGTATCTCCAGGGTTCTTCCATGTACACAATCTTCTTTCATGATCCTTGAACCAAGTGTTAGCTATGATTAAGTTGTGCTCTGTGCAAAATTCTACCAGGCGGCTTCCTCTTTCATTTCTTCCCCCCAATCCATATTCACCTACTATGCTTCCTTCTCTCCCTTTTCCTACTGACGAATTCCAGTCACCCATGACTGTTAAATTTTCGTCTCCCTTCACTACCTGAATAATTTCTTTTAACTCGTCATACATTTCATCAATTTCTTCATCATCTGCAGAGCTAGTTGGCATATAAACTTGTACTACTGTAGTAGGCATGGGCTTTGTGTCTATCTTGGCCACAATAATGCGTTCACTATGCTGTTTGTAGTAGCTAACCCGCGCTCCTATTTTTTTTATTCATTATTAAACCTACTCCTGCATTACCCCTACTTGATTTTGTATTTATAACCCTGTAATCACCTGACCAAAAGTCTTCTTCCTCCTGCCACCGAACTTCACTAATTCCCACTATATCTAACTTTAACCTATCCATTTCCCTTTTTAAATTTTCTAACCTACCTGCCCGATTAAGGGATCTGACATTCCACGCTCCGATCCGTAGAATGCCAATTTTCTTTCTCCTGATAACGACGTCCTCTTGAGTAGTCCCCGCCCGGAGATCCGAATGGGGGACTATTTTACCTCCGGAATATTTTACCCAAGAGGACGCCATCATCATTTAATCATACAGTAAAGCTGCATGTCCTCGGGAAAAATTACGGCTGTAGTTTCCCCTTGCTTTCAGCCGTTCGCAGTACCAGCACAGCAAGGCCGTTTTGGTTAATGTTACAAGGCCAGATCAGTCAATCATCCAGACTGTTGCCCTTGCAACTACTGAAAAGGCTGCTGCCCCTCTTCAGGAACCACATGTTTGTCTGGCCTCTCAACAGATACCCCTCCGTTGTGGTTGCACCTACGGTACGGCCATCTGTATCGCTGAGGCACGCAAGCCTCCCCACCAACGGCAAGGTCCATGGTTCATGGGGGGGTGGCACACCTAAATTGGTGCTTTGAGTTTTTGTCATTAACGAGAATAAACGTTTGTTTCTTTTGTAATTTAACCACTTGAGTTTGAGCTTTATTTATTTATATATTGATTTATTTAACCTGGCAAGATTAGGGCCATCAGACCCTCCCTTACATCTAACCAGGCATTCTACTTATTTTACATTCATAAGTTTTAGTAGGCATGTTAAACTACACCTAGTACAAAAATTGAAATAAACAATTACAAAGGCACACCTGGAAAAATACATACATATAGAGTTTATATTCGTAGATCATAAGTCCTGTTATAATTAGACATTATTGAAGAGACAGATTTTAGATAGGAGTGCTTGTAGCAGGGAGTAAGATGGCGACTGATGGTGAAGGGAGGAGAAGAATAGAGACATGATGAAACTTAATTAAGGAAATATAAAGTAAAAGAAGATTGCGTGGCTAATAGAAATAGATGAAGAGGAAGGCATCTCAGGAGCAAGATAGGAGACGCTAGCTTTGCTATTTGACAGATGAGAGGATTGGCCTTGTACATTAATTTTGTGGAGAACGTTATGAGGATGATAGTAGGAAATGCTTCAACTTCTTCTTAAAAGCAGCAGAGGATTGAATTTTGTGCAAGGTAAGGGGCAGTTTGTTCCAGAGGCGGACAGCGGCAACTGAGAAGGAGCTTGCAACAGTTTTTGTTTTGTGAGTGGGTACAGTTAGGATACCAAATAAGAGTGACCTCGTATTTAGATTATGATGGCATGACAGGATTTTAATCTTTGAAGCAAGGTACTGGGGTGCTTGCGCGACGAGGAGTCGGTGAAGTAGACATAGAGTGTGGTAGTCACGCAATTTTTTCGGCCGCAGCCACCCTAGCTCAGAGTATGAAGCACTAACATGATCATATCGGCGAATGTTGCAGGTGTAACGCACACAGGCATTCATGGTTAGTTCTAGCCGTATTTTGTTTTCACTGCTCATGCCTTGTTGAATTACATCACAATAGTGGAGGTTCGGTAGAACGAGTGCTTGCACGAGCTGGCGTTTCAAGTCCTGTGGAAATATGTTCCGAAACTTTTTGAGAGCATAGAGACAAGCAGACGTTTTCCGGCACACTGCGACTGTATTCTCCGCCCAGTTGAGATGTTCATCCAAAGTTACACCCAAGTTCTTAACTGTCTTCTGATATGGTATTGGAGTACCGTCGAGCAGAATAGGAGGTAGCCGTTCGCGGAAATCTGAACTTATTAAATTCTGATGGGCTATTAAGATTACTTGCGTCTTTTTTGCATTTAGTTTAAGCCACAGGTTTTTCGCCCATGTCACTACTGAAGACAGATCATCATTCATCTGAGCGATTGCAGTGTTTACATCTTCAGGTCTGACGCTTAGGTAGAGCTGGAAGTCGTCAGCATAGAAATGATATTTACAGGAGGACAGAACCGACTTAATATCGTTGACATATATTGAAAACAAAAGTCGTCCTAAGACTGATCCTTGTGGCACGTTTCCTGGAAGATTTTTCATTTATGCACACAACACATTGCTGTCTGTCTTTTAAGTAGCTTTCAAACCATCTCATTGCACTATCTGAGAAATTAAGCTGTTGCATTTTTCTGAGCAATATGTCAAAGTTAACAGTGTCAAAAGCTTTGCTGAAGTCCAGTAGCGTCAATATTATTGCCTTTCGGTTGTCGATGGCATATTTCAGGTCATCAGTTACTTTAATTAGAGCGGTGTTTGTGCTGTGATGTTTAAGGAAACCAGATTGAAATTTGCCATATAGGCTGAATTCATGCAGGTGTTCAGTGATTTGATCATGAACAATATATTCAAGTGCTTTGGAAACAGCAGGCAGTAAGCTAATTGGTCGGTAATCACTAGGCAGATGCGGGTTTTCGATCTTAGGGATGGGTCGAATTATGCTTCTTTTCCATGCAGTGGGGTATATTCCGTTCACGAGGGAAAAATTAAATATGTCAGTTAAGACAGGTACTAAGATATCGGCAACATTCTTAATCATGGTTATACCGATACTGTCATTGCCTATCGCATTAGAAGAGATTCTCATTATTGCTTTCTTGCCGTATTTATTGTTACATGTCTTAGATGAAAGGTATCGTTGTTACTTATCCTGTTTGGGGATTATTGTGGACGGTAATTATCAGCCGTGTGGGTATTCAGAGGTGCAGAGAAGAATTCATTTAATTCGTTAGCTGACACATGAGAAGTAGTTTCCGATTTTGCCTTTCCGACCCCCAAGCTACGGAGATTCTTCCATAGAGTCGTGGGCGTCAGATCGCTGCATACAAGGGAGCGAGTGCGCCTGATTTTAGCATTGCGAATGCATTGTTTCACTCTGTTCCGTAGCTTTCTATATTCTTCGAAACGCTCGGGTTTCGGATCTGCCTTGAAACGCTTGTGGGCAGCATCCCTATTAGTCATCAGTTGATGTAATTCAGCTGTCAGCCATGGAGCAGGAGATTTTCTTACACGGATTGTGCATACAGGTGCATGTTTGTCATAGAGGGCAGTGAGTTTATCACCAAGTTAATTAATTTTGTCGTCGATTGTAGGTTCTCTGATTATTTGATGCCATGAGATTTCTGAGCAATCGGCTGTTAGAGCGTCAAGGTCAATACGTTTCATGTTCCTACAAGTTATGTAACGCGATTGGATCCTTGGGGGCTGCACAGAGTAGGCCAGGAATATTACATCATGTGCTGAGAGGCCAGGGGCAGATGTTTGACCAACATCTCTTACTTTGTCAGTCTGTTTCGTTGCGATTACGTCTATAAGAGTATGACTGTGCGCCGTACGGTGTGTAGGAGGTTGTAATGGAAGAATGTTCATGCTATTGCAACTAAACAATCTTCTTAGGTTTATTGCGGAGGGAGTGTCTCTTAGCAGGTCTATGTTCAAGTCACCCATTACGATGACATGTTCGTATTGACACTGAAGTGAATGTAATTCCGACTGAAAGGAACTCATTGAGCTTATTTTTGGCGGCTTGTACACGACGCCAGTCAAAAACTTCCGACTTTGTATATTTATTTCAATGAACATGAATTCAGCCTCTTTTTCCACAGCAGGGTTTGACGTACATAAGACTTTCGCTTTGAGATCTGTTCGTATATACGCGCCGACCCCGCCACCTCGCTTTTTTGATCTGTCTGCCCTAAGAAATGTGTACCCTGGGAGATGAATAGATGCAGAGGATATGTGTGGTAGTTTAGTTGGTTGAAGAGGAGGCTAAGTTCTTCGTAATGTGCAGGTAAAGACTGGATGTTGCAGTGAGCTACTAAAAGCACTGACGCGTTCCGCTGAGCAGCCTGGAGTAGGGTGGCAGACTGGTTTGTCCCTTTGTTAAGCCCCTCTCACACGGAGAAAGATTCGCTGCAAGTTTCCTTGCTGGCTCGCGCGATGGCTACCTTGCGGGCTCCGTCGTCTGCTAGCGGGCTACCTTGCTGGGAACCTTGTAAGATTTCCAGTATACTTCCGGTGCTATTTCTCTTGTAAGGTTCCCTGCGTGCTACCTGCGTTGGCCAATCATGAGACGTTTCGTTAGTGACGTCAGATGCGGAAAGCTTGAGCGGGAAGCCTTTGTTGATAGTCGCTTTTCTGCTGTTGTGAGGTGCGGTAGGAATTTCTTATAATTATTAAATAATGGCACCGCAGTGGTCCAAGGAAGCGATTGAAGCATTGACATGTACTTACAGGGAAGGACAGTGTCTGTACGTCGTGAAAAGCGCAAACTATTATAAAAAACACTTGCGTGCAGAAGCACTCGAAATAGTTGCAAGTACCGTGTGTCATGTTCGACCATTCGTATAAAATTTGCAAAGGATGTACGACCTTCAAAAATGGCTTTAAGCACTATGGGACTTAACATCTGAGGTCATCAGTCCCCTAGACTTAGAAACTACTTAAACCTAACTAACCTAAGGACATCATACACACCCACGCCAGAGGCCGGATTCCAAACTGCGACCGCAGCAGCCGCGTGGTTCCGGACTGAAGCGCCTAGAACCGCTCGGCCACCGCGGCCGGCTGTAAGATCTTCTATCCTATAAAATAAAGTCGTATATAACAGTCATTATTGGTATATTTATAAAGTCAAACAGTAATGAAATGGTGATACTTTTCAAACAAAAGTAGGTGTTATGCGAACTAACCTCAATTCTTTATGAAGCATGGAGAGCACACCTTTTCCAGCTTTTCTCCTCTTAATCCAGTTTTTCGTCCATTCTTTCTTTCTTCTTCTCTCATTAGCATGCATTTCTGCATCGTTTAGCACCAAAACAGCTAATAACGCCAGTTTGCTCCGAACATCTGTACCTGAAGCAGCCATCTTCGTTCGATACAAAATGCAGCCGATCACAACACAACTAGCTGCCGATCTTCCACCGTGGGAGAGCATCGGCGTGGAAGATAGCCAGCTCCTTTCCCTGCAAGCCGGCAGGCATGCATCCAATCTCGCAAACTTGCGGCGACCCTTGCTCCGTGTGAGACGGGCTTTAGGCAGTACCTGCCGCGAGGGGCACTGGCCGGTGCTTCCGCCAAGTGACATAACACAGGGGTGTCCGAGATTTTGCGCGCCCTGTTTGTGACTCCGCGAGTGCCAAAAGAAAGGCGACTGCAAGAGATTTCCTGAGTTTGCGGGAGTATAGAAAATGGATTAGTGGTATTCGGTGCAAGGAGAATATGACCAAAATAGTGACGGCTGTGTGTCACTGTGTATCCTATGTCGTAAGAGGAGAAATGTAATTAGCGTATTTGAAACAGCTTAGGGTGGAAATAAGGGAAAGGGGAGTGATTTAAGAGGCCGATGCTGCCAGCAGAGAGAAGTAAGCTTAATAACTAATAGATTATCGTAGGAAACTATAATTAAATTGAAATGTACTAAAGTGATACTGGTAGTGATTATGGTAGGAAGCTACAATTAGATTGAAATTTGCTAAAGTGATAGTGATTTTTATTGTGAACAATTTAAACCGAAGGGATGGGTGATTAATGAACTAAAGGAGAGACTAATAATTGCAATGGTACTATTACGGAATGGAAGAGAATAAACTGAGAAAATGAAAAAGGTATTAGCAGTAACTAAAATTAAGTAAACGTTAGAGCTACAGGTACAAAAAATAGTAAAAAGTTAATACAGTTACAAAAACAATTAGTTGAAGGTACAAATATGGGTATAATTAAAAAGTTTATACAATTACAAGACATTATATCTGAGTATAGAGCTGTTACAATTTGCAAATGGTGTTAAGTTTGCACTTTTGGCTCGAGTAGCTTCACTTAATACTATTCACTTCTGTCATGTTTGTGACTGTCTTCTTTCCAGCTGCTGTCTTAATGATTTCTCTGCCATCCTGAGTCCACACATTCTGAAGACCGAAATGGGATATGGCACTGTTTAAAATCTTTACGTACTCGTCATCCAAGAGACTAACCCACAACTTTACTTTTGGAAATCATGAAACAAGAATACATGATCACTGATCCGTCAGCCACGTTTTCAATATTTGGGAACCAAAATCATACTAACCATTCCGTTGCTGTCAGCATAGAAACCGGCCGTCGTTAAATACAAGCCATCAGCTGATAACGTTAATCAAGCACCACACTCAGAACGTTTCGTTGCTTACATGTAAATCTTCCTGCTTCTACAACAGATAACAGAAAGAAACGTTAATCCACACTGGAGTATGAAAGACAGCACCCTCCACACTTTTCGAAGCACGAGCAAACCAAATTTTCAACATGCAATTAACGAGGTGGATCAAGAAGAACAGAGTAACAACTCAAACACTCGTGGTGCACTCCCAGTCGGACACAGGCGCCTCATTGGCCCGCTTTTGCCGCTCTCGTGTGCATCAAAACAACTGCCGAATACCGGCTGCCGAGGCGTGACCGCGTCCACCGGACGTGATGCCGTCAAATCTCCATACAGGGAACCTCTGCCGTTGACGGCCCGCAGCTCACCCCTCAAGCTCACGACAGAATGCTTCAACTGCGCTCGGAACGAGTACGACTTGTGGCTTTATCCGCATCGATACAACTACACGGACGACTGACAAGTCCAATCGATACGCACATATCGTCAGGGTAATTAAGGAAAATCCACCAGACATAAAATGCGCTGGTACTCTTTAATATTATAAGTTTGAACTTTAATTTCCCAATCAAACCTCATTTGCTTTCTCTTGCTCTATATCATCAACGCTCCGTCCTTCACAGTTGGTGAACTATCAGACATTCACATATAGGAAATGTGTTCGCAGCTGTGAGTACGGAAAACTATCAGCTGTATAATGAGATGACGACAGTGAAAACTTATGCTGGACCGAGACTCGAACCCGGATTTCAGACTTATCGAGAGCGGTCGCCTTACCATTTGGCTATCCGAGCACAACTCACGGCCTGTGCCAAACTTCCATATGTCATCAATCATGTGTCTACAACCTGTACTCGTACATCCATTGTGTATATTCCCATACAGGAGACATTTTACTTGAAAGCCTCTTTCCTGGTGTCGGCGGATAAATACGATATTGCACTGCCTGTGTTTTTTCGAATTACGATGCAATATTCCTTCGGATATGGATGCTTCTGGGAGTACCTGACCCCATGTTTGATGTATCTCATATTTTATTTGGTCCATCCCATCGTCTAGGTGGTGTTCCCTGCAATCTTTTCGCTTCGATTTCGCATTGGATAATCATATTTTGCAATTTATCTTCCTGTCGTCGAACTATGTGACCAAAGTACTGCAGGATTCGTTGAAACAAATATTGGACAACCACTTCTCCATCCTGTGCTCTTGAATGATTGATTTCTTGGTCTGTCTGCGCATCCACGATATTCTCACAACCACCTATATGTTCACATCTCAAAGCCAGCAGTTCTTTTGGTGTCCCCTTCAGTTATCGTGCACGTTTCAGTGCCATAAAGTAAAACTGGAAACACTAACTATTTCAGCACTCTCAATTTGGTATGTCTGGCTAGCACTCGATCTTTCCAGATCACTGTCAGCTTCGATGCAGCATCCCTACCCAGAACAATTCTAAATGGAGATATCCTCTATAGAGCCACACTCTTTTTAAACCACTGGGCCAAGGTACAGACAGTAATCAACTTCTTCATATTCTGATAGTGCATCAGTAGCTTGTAGTGACTCACCTCTGTCAGTTATCATGATCTTGATCTTTTTTTATTAATTGATAATCCAAGTTTCTCACTTTCTCAATTAACTCTGTCTAGTACTTCTTTCATTTTCACTTGTAATTCTGCACACAGTGTGGCGTTATCAGCAAATCGTAAATTACTGATTCTTCGTCCTCCAATTCGGATCCCACCAGTCCAGCCTTGAAGATTTTTTTTCGTAATATGTTCGCCACAGATGTTTTAAATAGATAGAAAGCACCTCTGTCTAACTCCTTTACATGGTTGAAAAGCACTTGAAGTAATTTTATCTGGTTTGATTACTGGCTTGCTATCAGAGTAGAGATTTCAGCTAAGAATAATAAGATGATCAGGAATTCCCATTTCTGCTAACGCTCTTTACAGTTCTTTCCATGAAACACAATCGCATGCCTTTTTATTGTCCAAGAACCAAAGAGCTAACGGTATATTGAATTCTCTTCATGTTCCAATTAGCTATCCGATATTGGGAATCCGCTCTCGTGTTCCTTTATTATGCGGAAACCTAGCTTGCTCTACTCGTATTTATTTATCCAACTACGTTCTCAGACATCTTGGGTGACATTTAGAAGCATCTTGCTGACATGTGAAATGAATGAAATGGCTATGTAGCTCTAACCACGCTGAGAGTTCCCTTTTTTATGAAATGCAAACATTAGCGACGTGGTCAAGTCCTCTATCCATGTTACGTTATTCCATACGTTTTTACATATTTCGTGCATGATTTCCAAACCACTACCTCCAGATGTCTTGATAACTTCAAGAATAATAAGGTCAGGTCCAGGTGCTTTGTGTTTTTCAATTTAGCCATACCTCTCCGGATTTCTTATTTTAAGATGATAAGTTCCTTCTCTACTGGAATGTTTGCACGTCCAAGTTTTCCATTGTTATCCGTTTACAACTTATTATAGTATGTTCTCCTCCGATCATCAGCTAGTTCTTTCTTGGTTAGAGGTGTGCCATCTTCATCTTCTACTTTTACAACCCATGTTCTTGGTTTGAAGGATCTTGTTAGTTTCTTTATTTCATTGAAGATGCACGTGGTGCCACAGCAATCCCGGAATTTCTCAGTTCTCTGACATGTTTCAATGATGTAATTATTTCTGTCTCTCCGGCAGCTTCCCTGTTTTAAAAGCTATAATCTGCAGTACAGAGGAGTCGCCTCATCTATGTATTCGATATGTAAGTATATAACATTTCATACTTTCTGTTTTGGTTGGCAGGAGAGCCAACACCGTGTTACTAGAAGGAGGCCGAAAGGGTGGCGTGAGGTCTGGAACAGGACAAGGAAATTAGAATTTAGAAAAAACGGACGTAGCTGGTGGAATACTTAACTTTAATCCGTTAATGAAGAACGTCGGTCTTCATGGTACACGAATCAATATCAATAGTAACTGATAGTGGCGCCTTGCTAGGTCGTAGCAAATGACGTAGCTGAAGGCTATGTTAAACGATCGTCTCGGCAAATGAGAGCGTATTTTGTCAGTGAACTATCGCTAGCAAAGTCGGTTGTACAACTGGAGCGAGTGCTAGGAAGTCTCTCTAGACCTGCCGTGTGGCGGCGCTCGGTCTGCAATCACTGATAGTGGCGACACGCGGGTCCGACGTATAGTAACGGACCGCGGCCGATTTAAAGGCTACGACCTAGCAAGTGTGCTGTCTGGCGGTGACACCACATTCCTCCCCCGCAAATCGGCGTACGGTTGTGGCATAAGGCTTCCGCCCGCCGTGGGGAGGACCCCATGTTGACGTATGCGACGAGGTGGGGAGCCTAACAACAGGCGAGGCTGTGCCACTCGCACCCTGCCATTCGGACCGCGGGGAGCTAGGAAACGCCTGAAAACCTGCTCCAGGGTGCACGCCAACATGCGGTGTATGCGCCCGCAGAGAGACAGGAGGGGCCGAAGGGTCGACCTCCATCTGGTCGGGCACCCAACGGGCGAAGACGACGCATGGTCCGGAGCGGGCAAGAGTTCCATGTCGGAGGACATCCGGTCACGGGAAGCGATCGACAGCGGGTGACCCAGGGAGGCGCCCGGCGGCTGCAGCGAAGCGTCCACTACGGGCGTCGCCGGCGGGAGAACAGGCGACGGCGGCGGTGGCGGCGGCGCGTCGCCATGGGGCAAAATGGAAGGCAGCGTCGGCAACACCTGGGGCTGAGGCGAGCCAGTAGATCGGTCCCCAGGGCGCTTACCGGACGGCACCGTCGCTGAAAGCAGACGGCGAGCGGCAGATCCTATGCGACGACAGAGGCGCAGCTGGTTGAGATGCCGGCGCACCTCACCAGAGGCCTCCAAAACCAGATACATAGCGCGTCCGAGGCAGCGAAGAATGCGCCCTTCGAGCCAACGCCGAGAACCTCGGTAGTGACGATAGTAGACAACGTCGCCTGGAGCAAAAGCAGGTGTCTGCCGCTGCACAGGAACCTGATGCGGCAGATGTAGCAAAGACATAAAGGTTCGATGATGACGACCGTGGAGCAACTCAGCCGGCGAGCGACCATCTCGGGGCTGAGAGCGATACGAGGACAAAAAGGGCAATAACGCGTCCTCCCGAGAATGCGGCTCTTTCAACTTCAACATCTATGACTTGAAAGTCCTGACCAATCGTTCAGCAGCACCGTTTGACTATGGCGAAAACGGCGCGGACGTCATATGTTGAATACCATTGGCCTTGCAGAATGACTGAAATTCTGCGGACATGAATTGTGGGCCATTGTCGGAAACAATAGTCTGTGGAAGGCCTTCACTGCAAAAGATAGCAGACAACGCTTGGACGGTGGCAGATGACGTCGTGGAAGACATCCAGACAACAAAAGGAATATTACTAAATTAATCTACCACAACCAACCATCGAGCATTCCAGAATGGACCAGCAAAATCGATGTGTAAGCGTTGCCAAGGGGAAGTGGCTTTTGGCCATGCAAAGAATTTCCGCGGTGGGGTTGATTGTTGTTCGGCACACACCATGCAAGAAGAGCACATATTTGTAATCGCGGCATCGATTCCGAACCAAGTACAGTGCTGACGAGCAAGTTGTTTCGTTCTCACTATACCCCAATGTCCTTGGTGGAGAAGCTGTAAGACAGAGGACTGTAACGAACGTGGTACCATGACCCTGGACTGATCATTACCAGAACGCAACAGCAAAACACCACGTCGAACAAAAAGTCTCTCCTGGTGAGCAAAATATCGGCGGACCAACGGGTCCCCGATCCGTGACTTTGACAAGGGCCATTGCGTAGCAACTAAACGCAGACGGTAGCAAGGACAGGGGCGGCAGCAGTGGCAGTAGCTACACGAGGAAAATCAATCGGAACGGATTCGACCACGTCATCGGTTGCCGACTCAATGAACATGCAAGCAAGTTCGGAGGAATCGAATGCTCTATCCTCAGCAACAGGCAAACGGGACAACGCATCGTAGCGGTACTGCGAGAGGAAAATAGACCAGCGAATGAATTTCTGCGTTGTACGTGGAGGTACAGGCTTGTTCGGACGAAGAAGCGATGTCAAAGGTTTGTGGTCTGTGATTATGGTAAAGTGACGACCATACAAGAAATCATGAAACTTTGTAACACCAAACACAAGAGCCAATGCTTCTTTCTCGATCTGTGAATAATTTCTTTGCGCAGATGAGAGTAATTTGGACGCAAAGGCTGTAAGTAGGCTGTTTAGGTTTTTATATTGGTAACGCCACCGCCACGTAGCGCTCTGTATGAAAATCACTGGCTGTGCTGTGTGCAGTCTGTGGCTGGGTGGCATTGTTGTAATATTCGCCATTGTAGTGTTGGGCTGTTGGCTGTTAACAGCGCATAGCGTTGCGCAGTTGAAGGTGAGCCGCCAGCAGCGGTGGATGTGGGGAAGTGAGATGGCAGATTTTTGAGAATGGATAATCTGGAGGTGTGTCCATCAGAAACAGTACATTTGTAAGAATGGTTCAAATGGCTCTGAGCACTATGCGACTTAACTTCTGAGGTCATTAGTCGCCTAGAACTTAGAACTAATTAAACCTAACTAACCTAAGGACATCACACACATCCATGCCCGAGGCAGGATTCGAACCTGCGACCGTAGCGGTTATGCGGTTCCAGACTGAAGCGCCTTTAACCGCACGGCCACACCGGCCGGCCATTTGTAAGACTGGATGTCATGTACTTATATATATATATATATATATATATATATATATATATATATATATATATATATATATATATATTATGACTTTTGAACACTATTACGGTAAATACGTTGTTTGTTCTCTATTCAAATCTTTCATTTGCTAACTATGCCTATCAGCAGTTAGTGCCTTCCGGAGTTTGAATCTTTTATTTAGCGGGCAGTAGTGGCGCTCGCTGTATTGCAGTAGTTCGAGTAACGAAGATTTTTGTGAGGTAAGTGATTTGTGAAAGGTATAGGTTAATGTTAGTCAGGGCCATTCTTTTGTAGGGATTGTTGAGGGTCAGATTGCGTTGCGCTAGGGAAGTGTTGTCTGTCGGTTTAAGCGCGGTCATGTATAATTTTTCTAAGGGGACGTTTCATATGTCGACCCTTAGCCGAGGATACCTCACAGGAATCTTCTGATTTTTTCTTGTAGTTTGTGTAATTAGTGTAGCTTTTGTTTATGGCTAGCGCGTAATTATAGAGAGAATTTCCTTTGTAGTTGTAGTTTTTCATTCTCGTACACAGTTGTGGCATGCATGTAGATTTGCACCAAGTATTTCGCAGCTGCGCTTGCAATTAAGTAGATATTATTTTCAGTGATATGTTTACATGTTTTCTTATTTTTCTCTTCAAATTGTGCTTTTATGTGTTATCGTGTGAAATATTGTGACAATAATGGCGTGTGAAAAACGTAACACTAGGCTCCAAAGTAAACTGAGAAATAATAATGACGACGAGCGTAGCTTATCAACACCACTGTGTAATGAATTAGCAGACATTCAAAGTAGTAATTTGGTAATTGTGCATAGGGAAATGGAGCGGTCTGCAAATAATGGTGTAGGCAGTGAAACAATTAGTGAACAGGGAAGCATTATCGATCGATCGGTCGGCAACAGCTCGCCTCAGGAATCCGAAATGACAGAACACAATATTGCAAATACTGTTTTTGGGTCCTCACCGTTTTCTCAAATGAGTCAAGACACATTTTCTGCTTGTCAAAACGTGAATGTTGCCGGTGAAAATGCACTGCCAAAAAGCATAGAGAAACACATTCCAGACACTAATACATTATTACTGCAATTAATGCAACAAATGGAACAAAATCAGAGACAAACACAGCAAAAGCTTCAAAAGTTAGACATCACACTTGAACAAACACGTGAAGATTTAACTACTGAGTTACATAACATTGAATCGAAATGTCAAAAAGCCTGTAATGATGTAAAAACACAAATCTGTGAGCAATTTCAACCTATTTTTTCGCGCCATGAAAATGCATTACAGAATCAAGAAGCAGCCATAAAAGAACTGCAAATTATTGTTCATGAAACTCATGAGACCTTGTGGGCTAAAATTGACTCAGTTGCATCTAGCGATTCGGTTACGCAACTTGGAAAAACTCAGGAAAACTTAAAGGACACAGTAGATACAGGGTGTTTCAGAAATGACCGGTATATTTGAAACGGCAATAAAAACTAAACGAGCAGCGATAGAAATACACCGTTTGTTGCAATATGCTTGGGACAACAGTACATTTTCAGGCAGACAAACATTCGAAATTACAGTAGTTACAATTTTCAACAACAGATGGCGCTGCGGTCTGGGAAACTCTATAGTACGATATTTTCCACATATCCACCATGCGTAGCAATAATATGGCGTAGTCTCTGAATGAAATTACCCGAAACCTTTGACAACGTGTCTGGCGGAATGGCTTCACATGCAGATGAGATGTACTGCTTCAGCTGTTCAATTGTTTCTGGATTCTGGCGGTACACCTAGTCTTTCAAGTGTCCCCACAGAAAGAAGTCACAGGGGTTCATGTTGGCGAATAGGGAGGCCAATCCACGCCGCCTCCTGTATGTTTCGGATAGCCCAAAGCAATCACACGATCATCGAAATATTCATTCAGGAAATTAAAGACGACGGCCGTGCGATGTGGCCGGGCACCATTGCGAGGTGCCGGGGCTAGCAGTGTGTTTATCACTAAATTCTACTAGAATCCACATATGTAAATCATGCTCTAAGCCCCCCCTATTCTAACTCCGACTTTTGCTGTTGCACAAGGATAAAAAAAATACGCGAACTGACTCTAATCAACCCTGATAGTGGAGTAGAAGAGAGTTTGGCACCTGCAATAATTTAATTTGATAAATGAGTTAAATAAACAAAGGTTTCATTAGCATAGTGAGGAATGATAGGGTTGCTCTATCGATTAACAGAATGAAAGTTCTGTCCAAAATAACAATAGGATTTATTAAGACTAATCACAAAATAATAAACAAAAACACAAACATTTACAATAAATCAAATTGGCTCAAATTTGATACTCATACAAACACTGTAAAGGTGAAGTTGTCTCTGAACTAGATTGTGAGGTTTAAGACGAAGTGGTATGTGGAGCCAAATTCCTTGCCACTCAAATCTGAAGGGAGGCAGACAGCTAACCTAACAATAATTGCTGCTACTCAAGACAGAACACAGAAAAAAACGAACAGGCGCGCTCTGCTGAGCTCTGATTATCACCTAGGAAAATCCCTATCTGCCGGTGCTGCGGACATACATTACCAAAACTGTCTTCTTGGCTGCCAGAACACGATCTGGCGTACCGCAGGCGAGGGCTGGTTGCTTCGACGTCCTCGACCGAAAGGCGACTGCCGACCCTCTAGAGCACCCGTACAGGCCGAACACAGAACATTCCCGCCCCCACGACAGTGGCCGTGGTTAAACGTTCCAATCAGCAACCCTAAAACCGGCGGAAATTCCACTCCATTGCCGGAGCACTACCATTCCACCAATGGAGATTCTTGGCGCCAATTTCTGTGCTGATTTTGCTACGTCACGGCGCTATGCCCTGAGCAAACCAATCACCGTTACTATTTTGCAGAAAGTGCGGGAATTTTCCCGCCACAACTGCCTGGGTACACAAGTCATTCCCACGCCTCGCTGGTAGCCCGCCAGAAAGTGTTTTCGCTAAGTTTCTCCGAAGTAACGGAACCTCTAGCCCAGCCGCTACTTCACACCCCAGCGGGCGTGTCTCTTGACCATGTCGGCGTCTGCAAAGCATTCACTCGACTGCCTCACACACGTCGGCTTAACCCGCCTGTCACCGGACCACCCGGGTGACGAGAGACGCTGCGTGGGAAGTTCGCGTGTGAAGGAATAGCAACTTCCCACCGCATGCAGTTAGAGAGGAGAATCGTAAGATAGAAATATGAGAGGGGGCTCATGCCACCTCTCATTGCCCCTACGCCATTTTAGATTGTAATTGGTGAGCGGTTGGCTCACTTAGGAGCAAGGTAGTGAGTCAATCGCCTAAGAACAATCTTAAAAACTGACTCCACATGCCGCACTCTATAAAAAAAATCACTGCAACTGAAAAATGCAGCTCATAGAGGGAGGATTATTTATGATGTAGCCAACTTCACCTTCTTAATATGGAACACTAACACTCACATCACACATCCATACCCAGGGAGCCCCTTCCAAACACCGATTCACACAGACATTCACACTCTAAATATGGCCCGGGCATGTGAGCCAAATATGGAGCAGTTTATTCTTTACAGTCAGAGTTGGAGTGCTCCGCAATTAAATGCCCAAGATTTTACAACAATTTGAATCATGAAACTAACCTGAACTCACTCACACATGATAATATTTAAGTTAACAATCTCTTTGTGAGCTTTCAGAATCTAGTTACAACCTCCGATTCATTCTGTCTCCCTGCAGCAAGAATAACCTTTACAAAATGTTCCCTGAACTGATGGTCCATTCACAATGACAGTGGTGGTATCTGCTTCAGTTTATGGGGGCTTCAGGCACACTGTTTGCATACACACAACAATAAATACAAAATACAAAAAAAACATGGTGTGGAGAACAATACAGTAATTTGTAATAAGAATTACAGTGTAAAAACACAAACACATACAAGGTATAACATACATTACAAAACCAACATTAGAGAAAGAAATTTAAGAAAGAAAAGAAATAAAACAAGGTTCATGGGGCATCAAGTTGTGCGTGCACATTGCGCAATGTTCACGACTGTGCTGAGAATGAGGCACTAAATCACATTGTTAGAAATATTTGAAGCACTTCACACATTACACCTTACTGACATCACATAGGACTAAACGTCGGGTGTTGTTGCTATGTTGTTGAAACGGCAGTAGGGTATGCTGGAGCATCTGCAGTACTCTGTTGAGATTGGACCAAGACCCACGCATATGATGACGGCAGTATGGTAGGAAGACACAGTGATAGGCTCTCCTCACGTCGATTAGTTGTCTCTGAGGTCTACTTGTTGGGATACATCACTAGTGTAGGCCTCTTCTCTCGCTGGACAGTACTTTATGTTTCCCAATATTGCAGTTCGACGAGGGATGATGGCACGTGGAGTGACTCCACAAGTGTGTGAGGTCATCCATACAGGATCGAACTAGGAGCGACGATTGCCAAAACTGCTCTCTAATAGAGAGGAGAAGTTAGAAATGAGACCATACATTTGTTAGTGTGGCACGATACTGCTTTGTGTATGCAGATCGGCCAATGCTAGTGAGTTGTAAAAACCCAAACAGGTGAGTATATAGCGTCCCTTTCTGTCCTGAGGCACATGAGGCGCAGGTTCTGACACGATATGTGATCTTCTTCGTGTACTCACGACAACGTGGTCTGCCGCAGGGAATCCCTCCAAACGGCTGCCGCGTCCGGAGAGCTAGCAGGCTGTCGCGTGTGGGTCGCGTGTCAGTGTCAACGGCCAGCCTCACTTTCGCTTGTGGCCTGGCGAGGGTCCCGCGTAATCCCTCAGGTATGCGGCCGGGTGACCGTCAGCCTGTGGACCGGATGTTCTCGCCCTTCACGTCAGGTGGGGTGCTGACGCTCTTTTCTTGCAGGTAGCCGTAGACCTCTTGTTCCCGCTCCGGCCGGCATCCGCATTGCCACGATCCTCGTCATCTGCACAATTCTTACAAAAATCTTATGCCTAACTTTTTCCCATGACCTTCTATGTTATAATAAATTTACATAATGAAACATTGATGGTCTGTCATTTCAGACACTCTTATTTTACTTTTATAGTTATTAATCTATGGCAATCATTATAACATCTAATCTAGACATGGAAATAATTTATTTTGATATATGTGTAGAGACCGATCTCAGTATTGTACATGGTGTGTGATAACTGATGCTTTGTAATGGATGAACAACTAAATGTGCGGGCCCGCACTAATATTACTATTAATTATATAGATCGACAGTAGACATGCTCAAGAATTAACTACCATATGCCAACGATCTACATTCTATGTCTTCTAAATAAATTATATTATTATGCAGGCTGAAGTTTTACTGAGCTATAAAGAACATGCAACTATTGTACGTTCGAACATGCAACTATTGTACGTTCGCTCGCCGGTCGTCCCTCCATCTCGGGTCTGTGGTTTCATGATCTGAAAAATAACATCCCAACAGGCGCGCGCCAAACACAACACTTGTGGTAGAAAACCCCCACAATATTAATCTAGTTATTGTAAAAATCCTAAAGTTTAATTTATCCTAGAATATGGTACTCTATTATTATTATTATTATTACCTTTTTTTTTTTGTACAATACTCTCACATAATTCCTGTTACGTTGAGATGTCTCGCTGCTCGCCGCTATTGACGACAGTGATGTGCGCGCCGTACGACATGGCCTCCGAGTTCTCACTACGCCTCACTGAAACTCCAGAGACTGGGTTAGCCATGGCTATACACGACAATAAATTTATAGTTGCAACTTCCTTCTCTATCTGATGCGGTTTTCGGGATCAAAGCACACCTTTCCAGAAGCAATGTAATATGACCAAGCCAGGGGTGGTTCCTGTTGAGGATTCAGTCGCCCAACACACGCCAGCTATACAGTATGTCACGAATATCCAAGTATAAGTCCCTGGTTATTCATCTGTGACAGTCACGAGCAGCACGCTAAATCCCCAACCAGCACATTGGCATGGTAGGCTTTATGCTCGCATTTCTCTCGTCTAGGGCACCATTGGAGTCAAACGCTCACAGGATCACCCCGACTTGCAAGACAACGATGCTGGCGCAGCTCTGCAAAAAAAACTATACTGCCCATATTCATCCTCGAAATCACGCAATATACCACAATCTTGCCGTGCACTGACGCGTGCCTGCAAGCATTGGTATGAACGTTTCACGAACTGGATGAGGCCGCTATTGAGCGTATCACGACTTCTCAGAACGCTTCTAAGAGCACGTTCTTGTATGCGCCCGTTTGTGCGACGTCTCGTCACTCATCTTTATCCCTTAACATGGACACCAGATAGGAAAGGACAAAAACATTGCTCATGGAAAGGTAGTCCCTCTTATCGCAACGACAGATGAGATCCCGAACATAAACAAAAAGAGGATAGCAGCAGTAAATTCTTATGCAAGACAACGCAGCGTGTTAATACTTTAACAATCTTAATCTATTAATGCAACGATTATTGTTCCCCGAAGAAAGGTTCATATATTTGCCTATTCTACTATGTACACCACTTAAACTACTATTATTCCACAAACTTCTTTGTGTGAGAGATGTGGTGGAGTCCTATGGACTAGCGCCAATCCCTTGTCAGACTCCCCCTCCTCTGACGTGCCTTAGGATTTGCAGGTCTAATTTCAATCTCCTGGTTCTCCTGTGGTCCTTGATTTCGCTCTCTCCAGTTACGGTCGCTTCGCCGTTCGTTATTCCTCCTGTCCCAGATTCCTTGTCTAGATTGACCCTGTTCCCTGACGTTCTGGTTTCCGTGTCTCTGGTTTCGATAATCTTGAATTGCGTAACCTTGATTTCCGTAACCCTGGTTTCCTAACTGACGAGCGCGATTATGCGATCTGTTGTCGTCTGCCCTTGCTGGCCCGTGGTATTTGTTATTTTGCGCCTTCTTCCTGTCCTTTGCGTCTTGTTTATCGAAGACTACTTCGAGTTCGCGCAATAGACTCTTGAATGCTTCGATGTCAGATCCACACTTGCCGACAAGTGTCTGTTGATACCTAACAGGCAATTTGGAAAAACAAAATTTGATGATTTCTCCCTTGCTATATGGACTATCTAAAAACTGATTCTTCTTGAGTAAATCATCAAAAAATTTGGTTGCGCTCTTATGCCCGGACACTTCCAGTTCAGGACAAAATATTATTTCGTCTTTAATCCTGTCTTGCGTTTCATTTGACCAGTAGATCCCCAGGAACGCATCAACAAATTACTGATAAGTCTGACACGTCGCTGCCACACCCCGCATCTTTTCCGCGGCTTGGCCTTCGATGTTTCCACACATGAATTCTAATTTTGCCAGGGTTGGCCATGATGATGGTAATGAATTTGAAAACTGCATCACCCAGCTCTTGGGATGCATCGACCCTCCATTATCTCTGAACTTTTGGAATTTTAGTATCGACAGGAAGTGATTGTGATCAAAATCCTGTCCGATCCTCGCACTGGTGTTGTCACTCGTTTCCGATACTTGCACGTCTGCTGAGTGTCCTGATCTGCCTTGCTGATAACTGTGATGTGCTACCTCTGTATCACAGTGGCAGTGGCACTCAGAATTCACTCTCCTAAGTGGGCTACAATTATTGGAGCTATTACTAGGTGTTTCTGCGTGTGCATTGTTAGTTCCGCACTCTGTCACTGGGCTAGAGCACGGTGGGCTTTTCCTCGGAGACACAATTCTGTGTACTCCATCATTGGTATCCGAACGCGCAGTGCTCGTGTGCCCGTTTCGCTCTAGTTTCGCTATCCGACTCTCTACTTCTTTCATTCGTTTCGTGATGTTGGTAACCGCAATATTACCTTGGGTTTTTAAGAACGCTAGGGATTTTGAGTGGGCTTGTGTCGCACGTCGCAAGCGACCTACAAGTTGAGAAGTTACTTTTGCGATTTTCATTGCCCCTGTTGCTGCCGTTTGGGCTAGGCCTGCTACTTTTTGTGCTACCATTGACAATTGTTTTGCTTCTCCACATTCTTTCTTTATTGTTAGTAATTCCCCACGAATTTCCCCTATATGCGAAATTATAGTCTGAGTGTCCTTACGCTGTTTCTCATCTTCTTCTTTCATTGATCGTAGCAAGCTCAGTATTGGGTTAATGTCATCTTTGTGATCCTCGTCACACATGGGCGATGTAACTCTGGACACCTGGGCACTAGAGCTCTGACGTGACCGAGCTGGTCCCTGTCTGCTCTCGTTCGTTTGATTATAAACTTCTGCTGCCGTCTCGACCTGTGTGCCTGTCTCTGTTTCATCCTCTACCTCACCATCATAATCACGGTCGCGACGTTGCTCTAAGATCGCGTCCAAATCACCGTCCTCATCAATGACCCTGTCGTCCTGTCCTGCTAAAAATGTGCCCATCTCACCTCCGAACCTATCCCCGTCAGTAACGTGCCCCTTATCCATTGTAGTATCCACTTTTGTTTTAGCTTCGCTCACTAATAGTCGTGCCTTACTTCTCGTGATCATTCATGAGAAACAAAATTTATCTAAAATAAACAGGAAAAATTATCTACTCCCTGCATTTTTACACATAGACATAAAATTTCAACAACGCTGTTCCAACGCTGTAATCACAAACGCAATTTGATGTGGTACAGAAACCGCACACAAATCCGACAAAGTGCGATGTGGTACGGACACCACATCAACGAAACACAAAAACAATGAGCAAACAAAAATATATACACTGAAAACAATAACTGTAACCATGCGCCGCTACTTAAAACTAAACGCGGAACTACCAGAAAAAAACTTGGGTATTAGTCAATAAAAAAATTAGAGAAAAAAAATTTGAATATTCGTACTAAGAATACTGTTTGTTAATCAGTGATTCTCAGGAAAGATCCGAGGCTAAGGGTCGCCATATTATGCGAGGTGCCGGGGCTAGCAGTGTGTTTATCACTAAATTCTACTAGAATCCACATATGTAAATCATGCTCTAAGCCCCCCCTATTCTAACTCCGACTTTTGCTGTTGCACAAGGATAAAAAAAATACGCGAACTGACTCTAATCAACCCTGATAGTGGAGTAGAAGAGAGTTTGGCACCTGCAATAATTTAATTTGATAAATGAGTTAAATAAACAAAGGTTTCATTAGCATAGTGAGGAATGATAGGGTTGCTCTATCGATTAACAGAATGAAAGTTCTGTCCAAAATAACAATAGGATTTATTAAGACTAATCACAAAATAATAAACAAAAACACAAACATTTACAATAAATCAAATTGGCTCAAATTTGATACTCATACAAACACTGTAAAGGTGAAGTTGTCTCTGAACTAGATTGTGAGGTTTAAGACGAAGTGGTATGTGGAGCCAAATTCCTTGCCACTCAAATCTGAAGGGAGGCGGACAGCTAACCTAACAATAATTGCTGCTACTCAAGACAGAACACAGAAAAAAACGAACAGGCGCGCTCTGCTGAGCTCTGATTATCACCTAGGAAAATCCCTATCTGCCGGTGCTGCGGACATACATTACCAAAACTGTCTTCTTGGCTGCCAGAACACGATCTGGCGTACCGCAGGCGAGGGCTGGTTGCTTCGACGTCCTCGACCGAAAGGCGACTGCCGACCCTCTAGAGCACCCGTACAGGCCGAACACAGAACATTCCCGCCCCCACGACAGTGGCCGTGGTTAAACGTTCCAATCAGCAACCCTAAAACCGGCGGAAATTCCACTCCATTGCCGGAGCACTACCATTCCACCAATGGAGATTCTTGGCGCCAATTTCTGTGCTGATTTTGCTACGTCACGGCGCTATGCCCTGAGCAAACCAATCACCGTTACTATTTTGCAGAAAGTGCGGGAATTTTCCCGCCACAACTGCCTGGGTACACAAGTCATTCCCACGCCTCGCTGGTAGCCCGCCAGAAAGTGTTTTCGCTAAGTTTCTCCGAAGTAACGGAACCTCTAGCCCAGCCGCTACTTCACACCCCAGCGGGCGTGTCTCTTGACCATGTCGGCGTCTGCAAAGCATTCACTCGACTGCCTCACACACGTCGGCTTAACCCGCCTGTCACCGGACCACCCGGGTGACGAGAGACGCTGCGTGGGAAGTTCGCGTGTGAAGGAATAGCAACTTCCCACCGCATGCAGTTAGAGAGGAGAATCGTAAGATAGAAATATGAGAGGGGGCTCATGCCACCTCTCACCATCTTGCATAGACCACGAGGTGTTCACAGTGTCGTCTAAGGCAGTTTGTACCGCCACAAATTCACGAAGAATGTCCAGATAGCGTGATGCAGTAATCGTTTCGGATCTGAAAAGTGGGCCAATGATTCCTTTGGAAGAGATGGCGGCCCAGACCAGTACTTTTTGAGGATGCAGGGACGATGGGACTGCAACATGGGGCTTTTCTCTTCCCCATATGCGCCAGTTCTGTTTATTGACGAAGCCGTCCAGGTAAAAATAAGCTTCGTCAGTAAACCAAATGCTGCCCACATGCATATCGCCGTCATCAATCCTGTGCACTATATCGTTAGCGAATGTCTCTCATGCAGCAATGGTAGCGGCGCTGAGGGGTTGCCGCGTTTGAATTTTGTATGGATAGAGGTGTAAACTCTGGCGCATGAGACGATACGGGGACGTTGGCGTCATTTGGACCGCAGCTGCAACACGGCGAACGGAAACCCGAGGCCGCTGTTGGATCACCTGCTGCACTAGCTGCGCGTTGCCCTCTGTGATTGCCATACGCGGTCGCCCTACCTTTCCAGCACGTTCATCCGTCACGTTCCCAGTCCGTTGAAATTTTTCAAACAGATCCTTTACTGTATCGTTTTTCGGTCCTTTGGTTACATTAAACCTCCGTTGAAAACTTCGTCTTGTTGCAACAACACTGTGTTCTAGGCGGTGGAATTCCAACACCAGAAAAATCCTCTGTTCTAAGGAATAAACCATGTTGTCTACAGCACACTTGCACGTTGTGAACAGCACACGCTTACAGCAGAAAGACGACGTACAGAATGGCGCACCCACAGACTGCGTTGTCTTCTATATCTTTCACATCACTTGCAGCGCCGTCTGTTGTTGAAAATTGTAACTACTGTAATTTCGAAAGTTTGTCTGCCTGAAAATGTACTGTTGCCCCAAGCATATTGCAACAAACAGTGTATTTCTATCGCTGCTCGTTTAGTTTTTATTGCCGTTTCAAATATACCGGTCATTTTTGAAACACCCTGTACGATTTCAACACAAATGGACACTCTGAAACTTGGTTCAGAAAAACACACAGAGGAAATAATTTCACTATTGGGTAAAGCAGCCCAACTTTCAGATCAGTTCACTAACTTATCTACAAAGGTAGATGATGATCTGAATGACACAAGACCTGCAGCTTTCACTGACACTGAAGAGTATGAACAAATTAGAAAATTCAAACAAAATCAAAATCAAATCCATACACAGTATAAAAGAGAAATTCGGGAAGTACGAGATCAGTTGGCACAAGTAATACAAGAATTACATATGTCAGAGGACACTCGCGCTCCAACACGAGAAGAGGAACTTAGAAATACGGAAAAGTCAGAAAATAATAACACAGGGCATTTCGGAAATTATGAAAGAAATTGGCAAGGTGCACCGAATTTTGAGATGGAACCGCCGAAACGAAGTAACAATGGAGAATGAACCAGCTGTAAGAATGTGATCGGTCATTCACGATTGCCACAGTGAAAGAGAATTTTATCATGCCTTCCTCTCAGCATAATGAACTCAAGCTACACAAGACCGAGTAAAACATAGCATCATAATGATGAAGCATTTCGAACAATCTGAATTTTCCAGTCTTGTGAAATATTTTGAAGACATGTTGCGGATGTATCAGTACCTGTCAAATCCATACAGCCCCTCAGAACTCATCCGCATTTGCTTAATCAAATTGCCTGATTATTTACGACATATTATTTTGGCAGGACGTTGCAAAGACGACATTGAAGCTTTCCAGGGACTTTTACAAGAATTTGAAATTGACACTGACAATCGCGGAATGCAAAGACATCAACATAACAATTACAGGTCACATCCGTCACAATTCTGTGATGACAGAAATAATAAATGGACACGACAAGGCTATTCTCACAACACAAATCGTGACCAAAACAGACACCACCCTTATGACAACCGTTGGCAGAATAATAGTTACAGAGAAAGAGCGCATTTCCGTAGTAATGAATATGACAGAGATAACCATAGAAACAGACAATATGGGTACCAAAACAATTATTATAAAGGGAGACAGAATAACTTCAGACGCAACGGTCCACCATGCAGTTACGATTCCAGGAGATATTCTCCACCACATGACAGACAGAAAAGAAACTATGTAAACTACCGACATAACGACAGACCTGAATTTCATCAGAACTGGCGGGATTCAAACAGAGCAGGGCACTCCCGAAAAGGTGAATTTGTAGAAGTTAGGTCTCCTAATCCCAATAACGACGCGCGCCAACAAAGAAACAGACAATGACCCGCACCGCAGGCAGCCACGTGCGCCGGCTGGCTCAGAGAAAAATAACATAGACGCTAACCTTGAGAAAAATTCCAGTATTCTTTACCGACGTATACTGCATGACAATTGCATTCAAGTTCAAACTCTGTGTACTAGGAAGAGTAAAGGATTGCACCACATTTCACATGTAAAACCATTTATTGAGAGATAATCTGTTTTTTTTTTTTAATTTAGTCTTTACTACAAAATTTTTCACTTCACATTACTAGTACTCTTTGTCACACTTAGAAACTGTTAATATGCAACAATGTTTTGAAGTTAACTATCCAGTCTAGAACCTAGGGAACATTTTTAGACAGTAATTACGAATGCATTGTTATAGTGAACAGACGACATAGTGTTATTGTGTGTGTACATTCTTGCTTGTTAGTGGCACGATTACGTAACGACCATAAGCCTTGCATACTTAGAACATGTACCGGTACTGCTAATGAGATTTTAATGCAACATTTTGGTTTACTTGAAAATACATTCAGGATTTAAAGTACTTTCTGTGAGATACTAGATGACACAGTGGTTAGTTTATGTGACAGCTACACGATTTTATCACGACGCTGCTAATGAGTGACAATTTACAATGTTGCTTTTGCGGTGTTTCTGTTTTATATCTGGACAGTTTTTCTGTATTATTCTGGAAAGTAAAACATGTTTTAGTAGTAACTTTTGTGGTATAGCTACAATGAGACAGCCTTTTTCGTAGCACAACAATACATTACATTATAGTTCTTTCTTGATCACGGTAAGGTACGTAATAACTACGATATCTATACGCAAAGCATTTCACTTTTGTTTATGATGAGGTAAGTACATTGACTTCAGCAGAACTTTGCTTACAGAGGACGATAACTACGACAGTTCCACAGAATTATCTTACAGCAAGACGTACATTTAGCGCTACAGGACACGCATTTGAGTGATTAATTTTGTTCTTAAACCATTTAGTTTTCAAGATTTTTGAATTACAAAGAAAGTTTTCCGTGATACATTACATTCCATTGCTGTAATCTGTAACACCTGAGGGTATAATTACATTTATCCTCAGGGGGGTACACGCTTACTTTGTGTACCATGTGTTTGGCAAGCACAAGGAGCCCTAGCTAATATGGTATTTGCTTATACAACTTTACACTTCGGTACCATTTTTCTCTAACACATAAATTACACAGCTATCTGATCATTTAACTGAGAGACAAACATTTTTTTTACTACATCAGTGACACATGTTTACGCAATTACACAGTTGGATAATTTCATACTTATGAAATTGTATTTTGTCTGTACTTTGTGAATTGTTCATATTTTTTCGGAACCACTGTGATACTATGAGAGCTTCGAATGATGTATTTGGTATGGGATCATGATTTTTAAAGTACGTTTGAGGTAGATGACACTATTGAAATGAGCAGAGAATTTTTTTTAGGTTTTGAAATTATTGGAGAAAGCTACGACGATTTTGAGATTTGGCTGAGGTTTTATGATGTTATGATGACGATGTGTATTACGCTGTTGTGGTATGTTTATGATCAATAAGATGATGCTATATGAGGAATTTGATTATGCTACGTATTTATTATGATGAAATATTGAAGAAGTGTCTACGAATATGTATATGTGTAATAAAGCAAGGAATAATGAGTAGTGGTTAGGGACTCTGGTTTGTGAAAAAGGATGTTGGAAACCGAGATTCGTACTTTAAGAGTTATGAAATGTGTGTGTATGCGTGAATGTATCACTATGCTGGCGAAAATTTTTTGGACACTGTTATATTTACAGGATTTTGTAACGCAAATTCTCGACCTCTGAAGTTTTTTATATGAGACTGTCACTGTAGTGCAAACTGGTGTCGTAAATATTTCGGTAAGAAAGATAAGTGACCACCTGCACGTAATGCGTTTTGGGCGCCCAGCTGAGAGATAGTCGTCTGACAACAGAAAGCCATTAGGTGGAGAAAAAAAAGAGGCCATTATCCTCGCTATTGACAGTTCTTTGTAGAAAGCATCGCAAATACGACACCCTCAAACTTGAAAACATGGTTACACTGTAGAGTTCTTAATTTATGATATTTACTGAAATGAAATGATGAGAAACATTTCACGTCTATTGTCTTGCTAGTTGGAAGATTGTTTACTGCATTATGAAATGCCTTATGGCTAGCGAATGACGTTTCACGCCTTGTTTTGCCTATTTTGTTTAATATCTAGTTTCTAGCTGCACTGCACCTATGGTTAAAATAAAATTTAATAGTTGTACTAATATAGTTATTTTATGCCTACAGATCCAGTAAATATTATTTTATAATCTATTCCAAAAAAATGAGGGAGCACAAAAAGACATTTCCCTTCACAGGAATTGCGTACATAATTTTTGTCAATGACTGGGTAACTTATTTAGTAGTGTAAGTTAAGGTGATGCATCACCCTAGTGTTAAGATGTGACATAGATATTAAACATGGCCATTTTTACTGTAATATTTTTTCTGCTTGAGCTTTTTCATGTTTAGATATAAGTTATTGCATTTGCTGCTGCTGTTTGCCACACATAGTGCTACAAAATTTCACTTTACATTACTCTGTTAAGCCAGTTTCACTACTGATTTATTTTTCTTGTTTGCTGCTCATTGCCTTATATTAGTTGTAATATTGCTGCTTGCTTTGCCAATTTGCATTTTTTTGTCATTGCTGTTTGTGTTAATTGTTTTGTGCTGCTGCATTGCCTCGTCCCTTAGTTTAGCATCTGAGCTCAGTAGATTTAAGTTAGCTTAAGATGGGGTAGGCCATATATGAGAGAAAGAGTTGTGATGAATTGGAAGAAATGCATTGAGGAGCTATAACAAAATGGGTTGGCCAAAAAAGAATTTTGAAAGAGGATATGAACAAAAAAGTAGGGTTTAGGGACAACAGGTTTAGGTAGGATTTTCTTGGAAATAAATGATGTGGTAGGATAATGGAAAATAAATAATGAGGTAAAAAATATGTGAACATATAAATACAGAAGTATGCTTGGATAGGATTTTTTTGGTGGAAACAAATGTTGAAATAAGAGGAAAGATCTATGGAATGAAGTTTTGGGTTGGACTGCAGTACCAAATGTTACACTGAAAATGAACACTGTCATTCCTTTTGTATTATTCTGCTATGTTTTTGTGTACTCTTGTGTATTTGTGTTTTTCCTGTCTTTATGTGTTTAGCTAATACGATTTATGTTGCAGAATTTTTCTAGTACTAAGGTACATTCACTATGATGAGGAATACTGTTATCCTCAAATATAATTTGCATTAATAATATGTTATTCACTTTGTAAAGATGTTTAGACATTATTAATTCTGTTCCGTTTCAGTGCTCAAGTGTGAAATTAATGTTTCGAAAACTATTCTCATTATTTTATATATTTACTTATGTCATAATTCCTGTAACATTGATGTATCTGTTTATTTCTATTCTTTTGTAAAGCCTGTTTTACTACAAATGTTATCTCTATTGTTATGTTCTTTAATAATGTATTTTGTACCTTTGTTATTGTATTCTCATGTTATAAAATTGTAATTGACACCAGTTCATCAAATTAAGTAACTTTAAAGTTACATTTCACTGCACACGTTTTTGTTGGTCATAGTATATGGACAATATATGAAAAGTAGGGACTGTTAGTGTTTGCACATGTCTTAATAATTCAGCAAGGGACTGGATAACAGCATAGCTGGTTCTAAGGACAAATCCAAAAACTTTGTGAGTGCACAAGTGGTGGTTATGGACTTGCTATATTGCCTGCAAGACTCTTCGATGGTGATTGTGCACCTGCACAGTCGCAGCAGATAGCTGGTGGCCATCTCTACAAGGACTACAGTGGGTCTACACCTTTGATGATCCACCAATACTATGATTTCTACAAGGACTGCAGTGGGTCTGCACCTTTGGTGGCCCACCAATACCATACTCTCTACCAAGACTATAGTGGGTCTGCTCTGTGATGACCTACCTACCAATATTCTTCAGAACGTCGAATGACTCTGCTGTGGGTTTGCTCTGTTGTGGCCCATTACCTGTCTGCATGTCGAGAGTCAACACTGTCTTTCCGTTGGAAGGACAACACTACTTCTTCAAGACTGCATGGAAATCCACTACTTCCGTGTGCATTTTCTTTTACTGCTCAGACTTTGAGAAAAAAAACCTGCAATTTTACTGTGATGAATGATTAGGACTGTCTTTATGGACTGTGAAAAAATTTTAGCTTTTGACCAACATTGTATCAATAAGTGTGTGCATTTGATTTCTTTGTTATTGTAATTATGAAAATTTTTTTCAAATCTGCATTGGCCACTGCCCAAAATAATTTGTAAAATTTTTTGTGCGGAGCATGGGGGCTATGTAAGTAGGCTGTTTAAGTTTTTATATTGGTAACGCCACCGCCACATAGTGCTCTGTATGAAAATCACTGGCTGTGCTGTGTGCAGTCTGTGGCTGGGTGGCATTGTTGTAATATTCGCCATTGTAGTGCTGGGCTGTTGGCTGTTAACAGCGCATAGCGTTGCGCAGTTGAAGGTGAGCCTCCAGCAGTGGTGGATGTGGGGAAGTGAGCTGGCGGATTTTTGAGAATGGATAATCTGGAGGTGTGTCCATCAGAAACAGTGCATTTGTAAGACTGGATGTCACGAACTGATATATATATATATATATATATATATATATATATATATATATATATATATATATATAGACTTTTGAACACTATTAAGGTAAATACATTGTTTGTTCTCTATTCAAATCTTTCATTTGCTAACTATGCCTATCAGTAGTTAGTGCCTTCCGTAGTTTGAATCTTTTATTTAGCTGGCAGTAGTGGCGCTCACTATATTGCAGTAGTTCGAGTAACAAAGATTTTTGTGAGGTATGTGATTTGTGAAAGGTATAGGTTAATGTTAGTCAGGGCCATTCTTTTGTAGGGATTGTTGAGGGTCAGATTGCATTGCGCTAGGGAAGTGTTGTGTGTCGGTTTAAGTGCGGTCATGTATAATTTTTCTAAGGGGACGTTTCAAGGCAATGGGGCGATTATGTACCAGTGTCAGTTCCGATCCCAAAATCCGATGCATCTACCATCAACAAAAGAGGCTTCTGGGAATCGAATGGCGTAAGGCAAGTATTGGAAAGCAACGCCGATTTCAACTGGCGAAAGGCGCGTTCGCATTCCGTCGTCCAGACCAATGGAACACCTTTGCGGCGTAAGCGATGAAGCGGAGCTGAAATGGAAGAGGCGTGTGGGATATAACTGTGATAATACTTAATTTTTCCCAGCACACTCTGTAGCTGCTTCAAATTCTGCAGCGAAGGCAAGTCTTGTATGGCACGGAAGTGCTCGGGACTAGGAAGTATGCCTTGGGCATTGAGTACATGTCCCAGGTAGGGCAAGTCACGAGCAAAAAACACACATTTGTCCTTCCGCAAGTGAAGACCATTTTGTCGCAAGACCTGAAATAATGTTCTGAGATTGGCTAAATGTTCTTCTGCTGTCTTTCCGGAGATCACAATATCGTCCAGATAGTTTGCTGCAGTAGGGACCGACGCACAAACAGATTGGAGATATTGCTGAAACAATGCAGGGGTGGACGCACACCCGAATGGCAGTCGTTTGAATCGATACAAACGAAGATGCGTGTTAACCACCAAAACGCGCTGGGAGTCTTCATCCACCGATATGTGCAAGTACGCATCTGCTAGGTCCAACATCGAAAAATATTTACCTGGGCACAGTTTGTCAAAAAGATCTTCTGGGCGGGGTAAAGGAAAAGTTGCAATCACTAGTTGTGGATTCACTGTTGCCTTGAAGTCCACACAAAGTCTCAATTTTCCGGAAGGTTTTGGCAAAATTACTAAGGGTGATGCCCAGAGAGAAACCTGCACACGTTCAATTACACCTTGTGATTCCAGATCGTCTAATGTTTCTGCGACCTCATCACGCAATGTGTGGGGAACATTGCGCGCTCTGAAAAATTTCAGTTGCGCGTTTACTTTCAGTTCCATCTGTGCTTTATAGTTCTTAGCGCAACCAAGGCCCGGTGCAAAAAGTCTGCAAATTCTTCACATAGACTAGAAACACTGTCTGAAGGCACAGTCTGGTTCACTGATAGGACCTGATTTGCTATATACAAGTTAAACAACTGAAATAAATCGAAACCAAACAAGTTCACTGCAGAAGCAGAACGAAGGCCGTAAAATGACACAAGTTTTGTGTGTCCTTTGTATGTTGCAAGATGGCTGCACTGTCCTAACACAGGGATCTTTTGACCTGAATAGCTAGTTACCTTAACATTTGCGGCACGCAATGGAGGTGTGCCCAGCAGTTTGTACGTGTCTTGATTGATCAGTGAAACTGCAGCTCCGGTATCGAGCTGGAATGGTATCACTTGCCGTTAATGTCCAAGTCTACAAAAAGTTTATTGTCCTGCTGACGACAAGAGCGACTGTCTCGTGCAACGTGAACTGACACTGGTACATAATCACTTGTGACTTGACGGGATTTCCGGCGATGTCGATGCACACTATTTGTGGGACGAACACAGTCACTGTGAGAGAGAGTGGCACTGGGCGGAGTGGAATGAACTACATGAATTTCCATGGGCAAAGTTTCACGAGCCTGAGTATCCTTGGTTCGAATTCGGCGCGAAGCAAAGGGCCTGGAATGGTTGTGAGTGTCCGATCTGAGCTTTTTCTGGCAACCACTCTGAACATGTCCTTTTTTATTACAGAAAAAGGAAATATCCTGGCGTGATGGGCAATTCTCACGCAAATGTCTAGTAACACACTGCGGGCATGATTTTAGCACTGCATTTGCTTGCCTGCACGGCACACGTGGCTGAGAGCCTGGAGGCAGCGGCGCGGCCGGGCGCAGGGGCTGTTTACTGCTCCGTGTAGCTCGCGCGGCAGGCCGGTGAACCTGACACACGGCTGGTGAAGTTTCAAATGATTCCTGAGTAAAGTCAAGTGTGTCCTCCCGATCCAATATGTCCATCACTTGTTGAAGGGAGGGATTGACTAGTTTCAAAATCTGTTCCCTTATACGAACATCAGAAACGTTCTGTGCAATTGCATCACGTACCATACTATCTGAATAAGGGAGTCCACACTGACACTCAAAAGCACAATCCCTAGTAAGGCCTTGCAAGGTTGCAACCAACTCCCGATTAGTCTGACCTGCCATACGTTTTGTACGAAAGGAGGTATACCGTTTCGCAACTACATTGACTGATTCTTTGAAATATGCATCTAATGCAGACAAAATTTCGTCGTAGGTCAGAGTTGCTACATCGCGTCGGGGAAATAAATTGACTATCACGGTACGTTTTTACACCGACCGATGATAACAAAAAAGGCTGCCACTCGTTACCTTGAATTCTGTTGGCGGCGAGATGGAATCCAAATTGGCGTGACCACTCCGTCCAGCTTTCCAGTGCAGCATCAAAAGGTCGAAAAGTTGGTGCAACAGCATGTTGTGGCTGCGTTAGCGGTGGAGCGGCGGCTGCCGCATCGTTTTGCATTGCCCGTTGACTCTGGACGAGCTGTCCAAGGGCATCCAGTAAGGCCTGCATCTGCTGATTCTGTAAGCAATAAAATTCCGACAGTACATCTGGAGCTTGTGGCGAAGCCATTACACAAGTAAATCAGGGCAGTTTAAAGAAGAACGCGGTTTTGCCTCGTCGCCAATGTTTTGGTTGGCAGGAGAGCCAACGCCGTGTTACTAGAAGGAGGCCGAAAGGCACGCGTTTTAGCTCACGCAGGCTGGCGTGAGGTCTGGAACAGGACAAGGAAATTAGAATTTAGAAAAAACGGACGTAGCTGGTGGAATACTTAACTTTAATCCGTTAATGAAGAACGTCGGTCTTCATGGTACATGAATCAATATCAATAGTAACTGATAATGGCGCCTTGCTAGGTCGTAGCAAATGACGTAGCTGAAGGCTATACTAAACTATCGTCTCGGCAAATGAGAGCGTATTTTGTCAGTGAACCATCGCTAGCAAAGTCGGTTGTACAACTGGGGTGAGTGCTAGGAAGTCTCTCTAGACTTGCCGTGTGGCGGTGCTCGGTCTGCAATCACTGATAGTGGCGACACGCGGGTCCGACGTATACTAACGGACCGCGGCCGATTTAAAGGCTACCACCTAGCAAGTGTGGCGTCTGGCGTTCTGATGCGTCTAGCACAGTAAGTAACATTTCCCGCGAAAGGGCTGTCGACATCATTGTTCTTGCGAACACACTTTTGCCGATAACAAAGTAAATAAAGAAAGTAGAATGAATTGGATCCGTAAATCAAAGAGCAATTCCAATCGAATTGCGGAATCTACTTGGATCTCTTTCGACTTAACGACCGTATGAGCGCTATGGTTCTTTATTCATAACTTTAAATGTTTATGTACTTGATTTTGCAAATCAATGCCAACCACTTTTTTGCTTCAATATTCGAATTGCTGTACACGATTTTGACCACCACTCAAAGATGCTTCAAATGATTCTCTAATCTGTGTTATTTCTTACTTTTAGGCACATTATTTCACAAAACATCTGACCCTTTCTTTAAAAATTTGACAGACTTTTGTCATCATTATTGGCATCCACACAATGCCATCTGCCTATACGGGGTGTCTGTCCTAAGAGTCGTCAAGTGCATTTGCTCTGGTGTTTCGGTAGAGATTTGCAGTTCACTGAGTAGCTGCAGCCAGCGCAAACAAATACAGCTCATTATGTCTTACGCTAAGCTCATTATCGAAGAAAAGTGTCGATTTGTTTCGCGTGACGAACAAAATGATTTTCAAAGCGGAATTTTAAGTGCCCATTTGATATGGCGGTCCCAAATTAGTTTAGAGCCATATTCGTCTTATTGGTATGTAGTGACTGGGACAATACGAGTACAGCACGAAGAATAACCAGTAGCTGGCCTGAGTGGCCAAGCGGTTCTAGGCGCTACGGTCTGGAACCGCGCGACCGCTACGGTCGCAGGTTCGAATCCTGCCTCGGGCATGGATGTGTGTGATGTCCTTAGGTTAGTTAGGTTTAAGTAGTTCTAAGTTCTACGGGACTGAAGTTAAGTCCCATAGTGCTCAGAGCCATTTTTGAATAAGCAGTACTCAGGCAGCGGCAGCAGTGCCCCATCTCACGCCCACTGCTACCGCCAAGCGTGCAGCGCTATTGAGTCGCTACCGGATTGTTGTTTATTCTTCGTGTTTTACTGTCCCTGTTAATACATATCCACAAAACAAATATCGGACTAGACTAATTTGGGAGCGCTCCATCGAATGAGGACGAATAATTCCGGTTAAAAAAATAATTTTGTTTGTTATGGAAAACAGACCGATACTTTCCGTAGACAAATGGCGTCGCGTAAAAAACGTGAGGAGCAGTAACTGTTCCGGCTAACTGCAACTACACAATTCAGTAACGAAACTGCAAATATCGGACGAAACACCAGATAAAACACTCCTGACGACTCTTAGGAGCGACACCCTGTGTAAGGTCCCAAGCACGGACGATATCAGAGGTCATGCAGTGAGATCGGAATAATCAACATTACCGCCATTGCGCCAGAGATAAGTACCGCAGAGATGTGTCGACAGCAGATGAACTTCGTCTCTACGCTCCATTCACGTTTATAAGTGACAGCTAATTTAATTTCCATTGATTCCCTAATAACCTGGTCGCAATAGTTGTAAGTAGAGGCCAAAGTCTTCCTATTTTTACTTTCAACGTGATGACGAGTCATCAGGCAGTGTTCCTCAGTTGCCGATTTTAACCATATGCCGCTTTAGCTCCATCACAGCCCTTCAAGTTACATTTTCGTATCGACCACTTTGCAACCTCACTATATGATCATGGTCGAGGGGAAGAAGCCAAACACACGCTGCAGATCCGGAACTTCACTTATTCAAAGTTTCGTAGATCTAGTAGTTCCTTGGCCACTTTATATACATTGCTCCTAAGTTGAAACACACTCATACGTTTTACTACGACTCTGTCGTACTTCAGTATCATAAAAACGATTGATCTGAAGTATGCATCTAAGAAGCCATTTTAATTTTCATTGTCTGGTGCTTTAATTTGCTTTTGTTCTTCAGTTAAGGGTAGTGACAAAGATAAGTTTCTGCGAGAGCGTGAAATGTAATAGCACTACTCTATTTAAGTCATTGACGATGCTTCGCACGTGGGTGGGTTCGTGGGTAGTCACAGACGAGGTAATAGAAGAGATTAAACTAATTCAGTGTAGAAATATGGATCATATATTGTGTTACCATATGTTGACTCGTTTGGGGACGCAGCAACTCCTCTGTGGCAATCATTATGGTTTCCCAGAGTACCGATGGAGTGAAATACGGTTTTCTCTGCCCGTGCGGTAGGTCAAGAAGGTAACGAAACACAGGGCCTACATATTTCTCGACTTCCCGGAAGATTTTCTTACGGTTCCGCAACGTCTCCTAGTAAATTAAATACGTGCGTACAGAAAATTTTAACAGATGTGCTATTCGACTAAAAACTTCGTGCCAAAGAGAACTCATTAGGTAGTTCTTAACGTGAAGGCATTGTCAGAAGGGAAGGCCGACACTCTGGGATACCTCAAGGCAGCTGTTCTTCAATAGAAGCCCCTAACCATTAAAACTGCATCATTAAGGCGGTATGCAATAAACGTCAAAATGGAATGAAAAGCAGTACATTCTTAGATGTGTAAATAAGGTATGGGTAATGCAACCTACAGGTTGGGCTTGAATTAACTCGCTACTAAAAATTGTTTAAAACTAAATTTTCATAAAACAAAAAAAAAACATTTTGTTCCTTACAACGGTAATATTGTTATTCATTTGTAAAAATCAACATAAGCACCATATTTATCTACCTATTTCCTTAAATGGGGTTTTTGTGACAGACCTGTGCAGTTAATCCAGCAATACGTTTCCAAGAACTTGGCAAATTCGCTCCTTCCAATTCATCAATAATTTTTGGTTTTGTGCGACAGACTTCAACTTTCGCCCACCTCCAGAGGAAAATATTGCAGGGTGTTATGACAGAACTCATTGCTGGCCATTCAAAGGGGCCACGTCCCAGCCAACGTCCTGTAGAATGGGTGTTGGGCCACGTACGGATAGGAAATGCCCCACCTTGCATAAAGATTAGGTCACTGTACATGTCCCATGGATACAGTACCGTGACCTAGTTTTCAATCACATGAAGGTACCGTTATGCATTCGTTTTGCCCCGAATGAAATAGGGACCCAAAACTTTCGTGGATATCATGCAGCACCACACTACCACACTGTGACAGTTTGGGTGACGTTGGCTTTGATCAGAGACCAACCTCGGGTCCTCTGTTGGGCAGTAATAACAATTGTACCGATTCACATGCCCCTCAACATGAAACACACCTTCATCTCACCATAGGATAAAAAAATAGCTTCTCGCCCCGCCGTCGAGGCTCAAGGGATGTTTACCGGCCATTGTGTCATCATCCTCCCCAGCGAGTCGTTCACAGGATGCGGTACGGAGGGGCGTGTGGTGAGCCACCGCTCTCTTGGCCGTTTTGCAGACTTTCCAGGCCGTGGAGCCACTACAGCTCGGTCAATTAGCTACTGAGCTGGCTTCACGAGGCTGAGTGTACCCCGTACCAGTCCACCCTACAAAGAAAAATATCTGACAGTTCTGGGAATCGAACCCGAATCCTCCGCAAGGCCGCAATCTACGCTGACAACTCAGATATGACCACAAGATATTACCGAAAATATCGGATCGGTCTACATGCCAAGCAAACGCTGTTTTATTGCACAGTTTTGTACGTTCGCTCAAGACTTTCCTTTCATCACTGCTTTTTGTACGTGGTAGTTATAGCATCCACACCCCTATTTTATAGTCGATAAAACATTTTTATTATTTTTTTTATATGTGATATCGTGAGAGATAAGTGTGTTGTTAGAGAAAGAGTTTGGTTTTTCTAGTGCAGAGACGGTGTAACAGGATATTCACAAGAAAATAGACTGAAAACAATGATATCTTTTAATTATAGGAACAATTATTATTATCACTGATTTTATTGCATTCTTCCTTCTTGTTCGAGTACGCATGATGCGAACAAGACGCACTTTAATCTGCCGCCTATGATAAAGTCTGGTATTATTATTATGTAAACCACCCATTGTAAATTATTGGAGAAAAATAGAGAATAATTTTTTTCAAGTTTATCTAATATTTTCTGTAAGAATATTACTAATCTTGATTCTCTGCATTCCATCTTTGCTTCGCTGCGGACGAGCTGCAACACCGCCATTAGCGGCAATATATGTATATGATTTTATTGGCAAGAGTTATAGTTTTACTTCAGACTGAAAATGCTGAGAGCAATTATTTAATGGTGACTAATGTTTTTTCAAATCGAATTCAGTCAGTTACTTTCTTGTAATCTGAAGAGATCGATTCTGTGATACATCGATTTTCGTTTATCTGCCACCAGTTCATGAAAGCTTTATGCAGCGATTTTAAATTGCCGAATAATTTTCCATTGTAAAAAGAATCCACGTAAAGGTAACTTGATTGTATATCAAAATTTATGCTACGAGAAACTACTTTAACTTCTACCATTCTTTGCTGGTTTCGGAGCATAAAACCTTCTCAGCTAAAGCTCAGGTATTTTAAGTAAAATTCACCGATTCTAGTGTTGTGTGTCTCCCTGCTATAAAAGTGAAGCGATATTCAAGAGTGAACTAAGTTTGTATTAAAGCAGTCAACGACCCTAATTGAATAATTTTAAACAGATAAGCTTCGTTACAGACAACATATGAAAACGGTTGTATGTTTCAATTTAGTACACATTCACGCTCGTGTCATATCCAAGCCGAGTAATGCAGTAATTGAATGACAATTTAGAACTGTAGACATATTTAAATATTTATATTGGACGCTGCTAAATTTATGCATTCACTACACGGATTAAAAGACAGTACACTGGCGCCCAACGTGGGGCGCGATATTAAATATATATGTATAAAGACTATGTAACATCACCATATTTAATTAAAACTTGTATTAAACGTTTTCAGGTGTATCATACCATTCTAATATTGTCACGCAGAAGAAGGTGTAATCAGATGAACGACGAACACTAACTTCACTTAACGAAGGTTTATTCATCACTTGCACAAACAAGAGCTTGGAGCAAACTGCCTCCAGCCAGAATACATATAGTATATATAGTACCCATACAGCTACAGAACATTCCATTACAGTGATTCTTGACATTTGTGGATACTTCTAGAATGTACTCGAACCAAATATAGAAATTAAAATTGTACAGTACAGGTGAGAGGCCCTGGAGTGCAGCGAGCAGTCACTATCTTCATCAAAGTCTTGATGGTCTTGCACAGGCTTACTTGAGAGACAGTGGGCATCCTGGTATTTTCTTTCACTTTTGTACACTATGGTAATGTCAACTCTTGAAGACGCAGTGCCCACCGAGAGAGCCGTCCTGTTGGATCCTTAAGACCTGTCAGCCAACAAAGTGAATGATGGTCTGTAACAACTCTGAATGGCCTTCCGTAGAGGTACTGTCGGAATCTGCACATGGTCCATGTGACACCAAGACAATCTCTTTCTGTAGTTGAGCAGTAAGACAATCTCATTCTGTAGTTGAGTAGTTTCTCTCAGCTTTTGTAAGTGTCCTAGAAGCATAGGCTATAACCTTCTCTTTTCCATCCGAAATTTTCACAAGAACAGCACCGATCCCATACCTGCTGGCTCATCGCACAGACCAAGTACAGAGTCAGTTGTCAGAGCTTTTCGCAGAACATTCAAAGAATCTTGTTGAGCACCATCCCGGATAAATTTGGCATCAGCGTTTAACAACACTTGGAGTGGCCTGGTTTTGAATCAAATGTCTTTGATAAGACGGCGTTAATAAGAACATAATCCGAGGAAGTTTCTCACATTAACACTTTTAGGAATAGGAAATTCCGTTATAGATCTCACCTTTTCTGGGTCTGGTCGCACAACTTCATTTGACACAGGTTGTCAAGTATTTTGATTTCTTTTGCTCCAAAGATACACTTTCTAGGATTAAGTTTCAGTCCGCCTTGTTGGAGACACATAAGAACGGTCCTCAGTCTTTTTATATGTTCATCAAATGTCTCTGAGAACACTATGATGTCATCTAAATAACAAAGACACATCGTCCACTTCTGGTGATGAAGGAGATTATCCAATATCCGTTAAAAAGATGCTGGTGAATTACACAAACCAAACGGCATTACCTTAAACTCATACAGGCCCTCAGAGATGATGCATGCAGTTTTCTCACGATGAGCCTCATCTACTTCGATTTGCCAGTATCTCTAGTACATGTCCATGGTTGAGAAAAACTTAGCCCCCTTCAGACAATCTAGTGTATCGTCAATTCATGGAAGAGGATGTACGTCCTTTTTGGTTATCTTATCAAGCTTCCTGTAATCAACACAAAAGCGCCAACTGCCATCCTTCTTCCTGACGTGGACCACTGGTGACGACCAAGGGCCTCTGCGAATGCTGAATGATGTCTTTCTTCATCATTTTCTCTACATCGTCGCGAGTTATTCGACATTCTGTTGCTGACACACGGTATGCTCTCTGGCTTATTGGTTGATGGTTTCCAGTGCTAATCCGATGCTTCACCGTCGATTTGTCTAATTTGCTCTTCACCTGCGGATTGAAGCATTCAGAGAACTCTTGAATAATGACAAGTAGCTTCTTCTGTTGTTCCTTAGTGAGATCTGGTGATAGTCGAGCTGGAAGATCTTGTCTCGTAGTGGTAGCGCTGATTTCGCGCACAGACTCGGCATGGGAGGTTTCTATCACGCTCAGCTGTTCTTCACTTAACGGCTCAGCGTTTGCTACGCACATGCATCTTGGAAGAATCTGCGGTTCTCGGCGACAGTTAAATGTCCACAATTTACCGAATCTTAAACGAGCCGACAGACGCTGGGATGACCAAGTTGTTCTTCAGTGGTATGCTTCTCTTACATTCCACCACAAGATCCATGGGTTGATGCATTGCATGATACGTGACAGTTACCTTTCTAGCGCTGACTGCAGGAATGATCACTTCATCCAGCACACATAGTCTCCACACACTCGGATGCGCATCTTCCTGTCCACAGTATCTCGTCTAGCATAATCTTCGGGCGACCACAATCTATAATTGCCTGAGAAGTCCCATCCGAGAATGACGTCATGACTAAATTCCTGTAAGACGATGAATTCTAAGGGTTGTGTATGGCCAATTATACCCACACGAATGACATATCTTCCTGTAGGTTTTACATATTTCCCATTAGCCACCTTCCGCAGAGATATTTTGCTGTCGACGAATACGGTTTTCTGTAACTGGCGGCGGTACTTCTCCGAAATGACTGAATATGATGCTCCAGATTCCACAAGAGCTCGGGCTGGTCGGCCATCCATGAGGATATCGACGTAGTTTTCTATCATTTTTGTAGTGATCGACGGCGGAGGATTTTTCTCTTCGGCGGCTTCACCTCCAAGGAATGTCGCACCCTTTAGTTTTCCAGATTGCGTCGGCTAGGTGATCGGCTGGAGCTTCTAAACGGCTATGGAGACCTTGATCGACGTGGTGGGGAGCGGCCTCTCCAGCGGATAGCTTGCGGTGATGGTGACCTACTTCGTCCTGCACCCACATCTTCCTGTACATCTTCGTCGTCCCGGAGTTGGCGTCAGGTAAGATCAGTCTGTTGTCTTCTGTTGCGGGCGTCATCAAATATCCGCCGCCTTTCTCCACAACAGCGCACCTCATGTCCCGGTCGTCTGCAGTGGAAACATACTGGTTGGTTAGCCTGGATCCTCCAGACGTCAGTCTTCCTTGGTGCCCAAACAGGTTCCTCATGCGGCATTGTAGGAACGTATCTCCGCCTGGGTCTCGACTTTTTCGCTGTTTTAACGAAAAATGAAGGACGAGAGATTGGTTTCAATGTCTATTCCACTTCCTCTCTCATAACCTCTTGAAGCGTCTCGGTTTTTAGCTCTCTGTGCAATCCAAATGCCTTCTGAACTTCCTCACTCACTATCTGACGAAGAACACTTGTGCAATAAATTACTTCCTCCATCATAGACATCGATACATTGCTTGGAAGGACATCAATGCGGTGTTATGAAACAACACACATTGAGGATCCACACAGTGTATCAAATTCACCTGCGAGCTGTTCAGAGAGACCTAGGGAACGGAGTTATGGCAACCAACGTGTTGTTCTGCAACAGGTTACGCCACAACATAGGCCGGATTCGGAAACCGACTTTACGTGCTATCATGGGGGTGCAGCGCAGATAGTATAGTACAGTTAAACGTATTGATGCATGACGAAAGCCTTATCAAGCACCGGCCGTATCATGTATTCAATGAAGACAATAATCGGAATATCCACCCAGTAGTTTTCATTCGAAGCTTTAAGAGTATACTACCAAAAACCTGGACAGAACAACAAAATATACAGCGTGTAGTCGCTCATATTACTGGAGATGCTTCTTCTCTGTGGACACATGATGCCGCTGCAACATGCAAGAGTTTTGACGAATTTGAAAAGGAATTTTTAGAGCAATTTTGGTGTGCGTCTATCCAAGGAAGATTAAGCAAAACAGTGTACAGTGCCGAAATGTATAACCCAAAGATGGGTACGCTAAGGAAAGAAATACTTTGAAAAATGTATAAATATGGCCCGTCACTGGGATGAGAAGGTACCACCTAGAGATTTGTTGAGAGTTCTGAAAGCAAGACTACAAGTCACTATTCGACAACAATTATTTAATGTCCCTGATCCTGATATAAAGGACTTTCTTAACATAATTGTCTCGTTAGATTTAGTACGGGAGGATGTAAGAATATCTACTGAAGGAATTTCTAATGGTAATAATAATAATAATAATAATAATAATAATAATAAATATAACGGAAAACCACCATGGAAGGGCAATAACAGTCTTAGGAGAAATAAAAGTAAACAGTTCAATAATGGAGGTTATAATAATAATAAAATGAATTATGGGTCAAAGGTTGAATACAACAATAACAAAAGCAATCAAAACCAACCTGTATCGAACAATAATCATCGACAGAGTGATAACTAAAATGAAAATAAACATTTTAATGGTAAAAGGAGAACCGAAACGGGCAAAATAGTCCACATAAGAACAACCCGAAAAACATGCTGTCAGTGCAAGGATACTGGCAACAGCCTGGTTCTAGTGGTTCGAATCCGCAACCAACATACGGTTCACATACACAGATAATAAATTTTAAGCTAGCTATATCCATGCAGCATAAACCTTATCCACAACAGTGGAATCAATCAGTAACACCATCTCCCACTAACTACAAACAAAATACAAGAATAGTGGAGATGTTATCTGAGCAGGAACGAAATAATCAGAAACTGTCAAACTAAAATCGGTCCCTGTATGCTTTTGGCAGGTGGCCAAGGATTGAAATGAAGGCAATATGTCGAACAATATATATATATGATTAGATATCAGAATGGTAGGGACATTTGTGAAGAATTATATGAAGAGCCCACCATTTCAGACAAAGAGAAGAAAGAAATAATTCAAGCAGGAAGAACTGCAATTATAAGAGATGTGACCACCATTATACTTCTTGATACCGAAGAGAGTGTGTCAGTTATGAATATGTAGTTCTATAAAATGGTCTCGCAGATTAGAAAATTACCAGTTTTGCCCATTTCAAACTGCAAAGTTGTTGGTGCACTAGGACAGAAGGCCCAAACAATCAAGTTCCAGACTCAAGCCGAGATTCAAACGGAAATTGGAGCCATAGCATGTACATTCCTTTTAGTAGAGAATCTTTCAGTACCGGTCTTACTAGAACTAGGTTTTATGTGGAGAAGGAGGCAATAATAGACTTCGCCTGTGGGACCTTCACCTTTAAATACCGTCAGCAGCAGATGACTATGGAGCTCAACCGTGAATTTGATGCAGTCCATTCACTGATAAGGAATTTGATTTTTTCTGTCGGTGTTCCGAAACTGTTGATGTTGGAGTATGAACAAATGAAATTCTGCCATACCCATCAGGATAATGGTGCACTCAAGAATATCAGTGACACTATCAAAAAGAAGGTGAATGAAGCAACAAACATCTAAATACCCTGCAGTATTTGCAGATAAGCCTGGTATCGTGTAAGGATATGTCTATGATACGCAGGTATATCCACATAAGACCTATTGTCGAGTTTCTTACTCGGTCCCCTGAAACAGAAAAGGAAGATGTCATGAAAGAGATAAGGAAGATGGTGGCTTGGGGTATAATTGAGACCTCCAATTCCCCTTATATTAGTCCTTTGCTAGCAATAAGTAAAGCAGATAAAAGTATTAGAGTGGTCCTTGATGCACGGGACATTAACAAAATTATCGTGCCTGTGCGAACGAAACCGGAAAATTTAGATGCGCAGAGCCAGAAGTTTTATGGCAAAAGAAACTTAAGCTATTTAATTCTGAGATCGTCATTCTGGCAAATCGTGTTGTCAAAGTAATCGAGACAATATACGGCATGTGTATTTGGAGAGTGAAGTTGTCAATTTTGCGTCCTTCCCTTCGGCTTAAATATAAGCGCCGGAGTATTTAATGTGGCAATTGAAAATGTGCTAGGGCCACAGTTTCTCGATTGAGTCAGCGTACGTTGATGATCTCTAACAAACAACAGAGACATAGGACGAGTACATTAATCTGCTGCAAGATGTTCTAAGTAAATTTGTCGAAAGGGGAGCCACGGCAAATTTAAAGAAATCAAAATTTGCTCGAAAGGAAATTAAATTTCTAGGACATATCATTTCACCTGAGGGAATCAAAACAGATCGCACTAAGATGGCAGCAATGTCTAACTTCTCTTATTCCGAAACTAAGCGACAATTAAAGAATTTCATTGGTTTGGTGTCCTTCTTCTGGCGTTTTCTACACACTCAACAGTTAAACAGTAAGGCATTACTGTGATTATTAAAAAAGAATGCACAATAGTGCTGGACCAGTCAATGCAGAGAAGATTTTGATAGGATTAAAGAAGCATTAGTTAATGCACCAATCTTGCACCAGCCAGATATGTCAAAAGACTTCTTTATTGCTGTTGATGCGTGAAGCTATGGTTTAGGTGCATGTCTGTTCCAAACTGAATAACAAGAAAACGGACTGGACATAAGAATGTTAGGATTCGCCAGTCGTATGTTGACGAAATGTGAATGGGCAAACACTGTGACAGAACTGGGAGCACTGGTCATTGTCTTCGCATTTAAAAAATTCCGTTATTATTATGGGAGGCGTGTGAACGTTGTATGCGACTATCAGGCATTAAGTCTCATGCTTTCTTGTAAACTGCTACACGGACGTTTAGCTAGATGGACTCTGGCACTACAGGACTATGACTATGAGATAAGACATGTCCATGGGCGAGATAACGTTGTTGCGGATATTCTTTCGAGATTGCCACGAGGAATGTTAGAATTCGCAGCAATAGTTAAGAATTCTATGGAATTTAAAGTTTTCACGGGAAAATTATCCTATGTGGAAGAACATTAGGGACATCCTCAAACAACAACTAGAAAGTGTCTTACATCAATGTTACCAGTTACATGATATGATTTTACTCTATTAAACGAAGGAGCCTAACAGTGGATGGTGTGAGCATTCCTACAGACCAGCTTGAAGATTTAATCTGATTTACCCATCGAGCTTGGGGACATTTTGGAATTGTCAGAACTACACTTAAAATTAAACAATATTGTTACTTCCCAAACCTGAAAAAGAAAACATCTTAAAACGTATGCTTTGCCAGCAGCAACTGCTAGCAGGATAGATTACTTTAGAACAATTCGATACCCTTCCTCTTTTATAACAGATAATGCTATTTATTTTACTGGAAACAAATGGAAAAATATAATGGAAGAATATGGAATAAGACTTTTCTTAATATCGAGATTTTCACCTAGCAGTAACCCAGTAGCACAAATGTTCAGGGAATGAAACAGATTTGTCCGGACCTACACATCTAATAAACAAACAAAATGGACTGAATATCTAATCAACTTTGTTGAAATATACAATGATTTACCACACCTGTCAACTGGATTTACACCAAATGAGTTAATGGGAAATAGTCAGGAGAAGAACGAATGGGTTAAGGCTATACCTAAGTTGCAAAACGAAGATAAGTCACACCAAGAAATGGTAGACATGGTGTTATGAAACATTACTAGGCTTGCAGAACCCTGTAAAATGAAGTTCGGCAAGAAATTAACCAAATGACAAGAATATGCTGTAATGAATTAGTGTTGATTTGGCCACATCCAAAGGTATCTCTTTTAAAGAAGCAGAATAAGAAGTGGCGCCTGCTATATACAGACTTAAAAAATTAGTTCTATCCCACATGAAGGATGTTACTTACTAGCAGAAGTTAACGCTGACAAAATAAAAAGGTTGTATTGCCACAGAGATTTAAAGAGATACCTTCACAAAATGGTAATAACTACGGAAGTGATGTAAATAACATTTTTCTGAGAAGTATTGGTACACTTGTATAAGTATTGTATATGGTTGTTATAAGTGATATACTTACTGCATTTCATAAATATATTTGTGTCTTGGTAATTTTAAAGTTTTAGATTAGGTCACTTATCGACCAAAAAATGCAGAAAACTAATATAAAGAAACTAGGGCCAATCAGCCCAGAGATATGTGAATCTCATTCTAAGATTAGTGAATTTCTATATCATTTCAATATTTTATATACTGAATTTTATTATTTGTGCTCGATTAGGAAAAACATTGCACCTTGTTTGTTTTCTACTCTTAGTACGTAATATAAATATTCATGCATTATCCTATGTCTTTAAATGGATAATTCAGTGGACAGATAACTTTTGAACACATAGACGTGTTGAGCATAAGATGCGCCAGAGTCCGCGTATTTTCTAAATTACTGACTTCGGCTCAGCTTGAGGAAGACTTTGTGTACCATTTGAGTACAGGTTGACTTAAGAGAGTTTCTTACTAAAGTATTCCGAACCCACTTATGATTGACATCCCGAACATGGACATTTGTCTTATACTTTCAATAAGTAATGTTACCCTTATGAATGGTGATGAAGGTAATATGAGTTTATATAGAAGTGACTATGTACTGTGATCAACACAGGTCCGATCTGATCCGATGACGATTAATGTAGAGAACCAACCTAATTAATGTCAATGTTTACGTGATCCTTGTCAATATGTTTGGACATAAGCTACAAAATGTAACCAAATAACAAGGTCGCTAATTATGTTAAACAAAACGAAACTGATGTAGCTGTTGTGTGAAATGTAAAACCAACGGCAGTGAATTGGACAGTGAAAAATGTCTAACTAAGAAGGTGTGATAGACACGTGATAAACTGTGGATTTTTTAAAATAAACAATATCATACCTTTCAAAATGATTTTGTGGACGCTCATAGAGTGAAATGATATTACTTGCTACGATAAAAGACGTTGATTGCAGTTAACAACTTAAAACAGTATAAGATGCCAGACCTTTAGTGGTGCAGTCGCGTCTATGCTATGTAAGATATTTTGAATCAGACTGTACCTGCTGTGGCGCACCAACAATCTGTGCTACGTCGCTGGCTCCGTTGCGTCACACAGGAATGTTTATAAACAATACTGATGAAAACAAAGTATCACGACGGACACCCCAAAAACTAACCGGTGCTGTGTCGTTTACAAAATATTATAAATAAATAGTTGATCACTACATTGAAATGAGAGGACAGTGTTATGATTCCTTGATATATATTGAGTTGTACAAGGGCCACTCCAAAAGAAATGCACACTATTTTTGTAAAAATAGAGTTTTCATTCTGCATGTGTGAAAGTTTTACAGTGAGTAGATACATTCTTCCTGCTTGTTTTCAAACTTAGTTCAACCTGTTCCCGTGAGTGACGCCGTTACCGCATGTCTTCAAGATGGCTGCTGCACTTGACGTTCGTCAGAAGCAACGTGCTGTCATTGAATTCCTGTGCTGTGAAAACGAGACAGTGGGAAACATCCACAAGAGGTTGAAAAAGGTGTATGGAGATGCTGCTGTCGATCGCAGTACAGTTAGTCGATGGGCAAGCAGGTTACGTGATGAAAGCGGGCACGGCAATATTACTGAAAGTGTTGGCGTTAAAAAAGGTTTCTGCCAGTTGGGTTCCCAGGATGTTGACAGTGGTTCACAAAGAAACAAGAAAAACTGTATGCAGTGAACTTTTGGAACAGTACGAGAATGGTGGAGATGAATTTCTTGGAAGAATTGTGACAGGTGATGAAACATGGCTCCATCATTTTTCACCAGAGACGAAGAGGCAATCAATGGAGTGGCATCATGCAAATTCACTGAAGAAAAAAAAATTCAAAACCACACCTTCTGCTGGAAAAGTTATGGCTACGGTGTTTTTCGAATCCGAAGGACTCTTGCTTGTGGACATCATGCCAAGTGGAACCACCATAAATTCTGATGGATATGTGACGACACTGAAGAAACTTCAAGCTCGACTGAGTCGTGTTTGACCACATCGGCAAAAGCAAGATGTTTTGCTGTTGCACGACAATGCGCGGCCACATGTCAGTCAAAAAACCATGGAAGCAATCACAAAACTCGAATGGACAACACTGAAAAACCCGCCTTACAGACATGACCTGGCTCCATGTGACTATCATCTCTTTGGGAAACTGAAAGACTCTCTTCGTGGAATAAGGTTCGAGGATGATGACTAACTCGTGCACGCTGCCAAACAGTGGCTCCAACAGGTTGGTCCATAATTTTACTGTGCGGGTATACAGGCGCTGGTTCCAAGATGGCGTAAGGCAGTTGAGAGGGATGGAAATTATGTGGAGAAATGAAAATATTGTTCCTAAAGGATGTATCTACGAACTGCAAAACTTTCAAACATGTAAAAAAAAGATGGATTTTTAAAAAATAGTGTGCATTTATTTTGGAGTAACCCTCGTATATCGAGTGAATCTGAGCGTGTGAAAGCGAACCCAAATCTTACCGTTCTTTTGCAGAACACCACCGATATATGACATGTATACTAACACTAATTTTCGACTTTCTTGAACCCTTCGCGAACGATCGGAAAATGGGAGGCGACAATCGTGACCTGTTCCAGTGCAGAACCTGGTCCAGCAGGAGATCCAGACTTTGAGCAGCCCCACTTGCCGACATTCTAGAGACTCGACAGAGTGGAAGACCTTCTCATTATCTGCACGACGACCGACGGTTTTGATGACATATATCAATCAAAAACTTTTAAAACATTGTTGTAGAAATGAGTTCCTATGGGCTAGTCACAGAAAGTTTCATAAGAAATACCCACATAATTGTAATATGAACTTACTGTCATCAAACGTTTGTTAACACCACAAAGTTTCAACACCACATTCAGAAAGTAAGTAGTTATGGGTGTCTTGAAGCCCCTTGGACGGTTTTATTCCCAGTTTTCCGAGGCATCTTTACTACAGAAGTAAACCTGACTATTACAAAGATACTTATTGTTATATGTATAGGTCCATCTAATACACTCCTGGAAATTGAAATAAGAACACCGTGAATTCATTGTCCCAGGAAGGGGAAACTTTATTGCCACATTCCTGGGGTCAGATACATCACATGATCACACTGACAGAACCACAGGCACATAGACACAGGCAACAGAGCATGCACAATGTCGGCACTAGTACAGTGTATATCCACCTTTCGCAGCAATGCAGGCTGCTATTCTCCCATGGAGACGATCGTAGAGATGTTGGATGTAGTCATGTGGAACGGCTTGCCATGCCATTTCCACCTGGCGCCTCAGTTGGACCAGCGTTCGTGCTGGACGTGCAGACCGCGTGAGACGACGCTTCATCCAGTCCCAAACATGCTCAATGGGGGACAGATCCGGAGATCTTGCTGGCCAGGGCAGTTGACTTATACCTTCTAGAGCACGTTGGGTGGCACGGGATACATGCGGACGTGCATTGTCCTGTTGGAACAGCAAGTTCCCTTGCCGGTCTAGGAATGGTAGAACGATGGGTTCGATGACGGTTTGGATGTACCGTGCACTATTCAGTGTCCCCTCGACGATCACCAGTGGTGTACGGCCAGTGTAGGAGATCGCTCCCCACACCATGATGCCGGGTGTTGGCCATGTGTGCCTCGGTCGTATGCAGTCCTGATTGTGGCGCTCACCTGCACGGCGCCAAACACGCATACGACCATCATTGGCACCAAGGCAGAAGCGACTCTCATCGCTGAAGACGACACGTCTCCATTCGTCCCTCCATTCACGCCTGTCGCGACACCACTGGAGGCGGGCTGCACGATGTTGGGGCGTGAGCGGAAGACGGCCTAACGGTGTGCGGGACCGTAGCCCAGCTTCATGGAGACGGTTGTGAATGGTCCTCGCCGATACCCCAGGAGCAACAGTGTCCCTAATTTGCTGGGAAGTGGCGGTGCGGTCCCCTACGGCACTGCGTAGGATCCTACGGTCTTGGCGTGCATCCGTGCGTCGCTGCGGTCCGGTCCCAGGTCGACGGGCACGTGCACCTTCCGCCGACCACTGGCGACAACATCGATGTACTGTGGAGACCTCACGCCCCACGTGTTGAGCAATTCGGCGGTACGTCCACCCGGCCTCCCGCATGCCCACTATACGCCCTCGCTCAAAGTCCGTCAACTGCACATACGGTTCACGTCCACGCTGTCGCGGCATGCTACCAGTGTTAAAGACTGCGATGGAGCTCCGTATGCCACGGCAAACTGGCTGACACTGACGGCGGCGGTTCACAAATGCTGCGCAGCTAGCGCCATTCGACGGCCAACACCGCGGTTCCTGGTGTGTCCGCTGTGCCGTGCGTGTGATCATTGCTTGTACAGCCCTCTCGCAGTGTCCGGAGCAAGTATGGTGGGTCTGACACACCGGTGTCAATGTGTTCTTTTTTCCATTTGCAGGAGTGTATGTATATTAATAGCAACATCGAAACTATTATGAGTCTAAGTATAATAAGACTGTCAGATATCTGAACAACGAATAATTATGACTAAAACCAGTGCATGTCGTGAATGACTGTTAAAAACAATTTTGTCACTAAATTTCTTTTTAACAGCCCAGGGGGAAATATAACATCCACGCCCCTATTTTATAGTCGACAAAAACATATTTTATTAATTTTTTAATACGTTATATCGTGAGAGGTAAGTGTGTTATCAGAGAAACAGTTTGCTTTGCTAATGCAGAGATGGTGTAACAGGATCTGCACAAGCCACAGAAAATAGACAGAAAGCAATGATATCTTTTAATTATAAGAACAATTATTACTATCACTGATTTTTTTTTGCATTCTTTCTTCTTGTTCGAGTACCCATGATGCGAGCAAGACGCACTTTAATCTGCCGCCTATGATAAAGTCTGGTATTATTACTATGATGTAAACTACCTCTTTTAAATTATTGGAGAAAAATAGAGAATAATGTTATTCAAGTTTATCTAATATTTTCTGTAAGAATATTACTAATCTTGTTCCTCTGCATTCCATCTTTGCTTCGCTACGGACGAGCTCAACGCCACCATTAGCGGTACTATATTTACATGATTTTATTGGCAAGATTTATAGTTTTATTTCAGATTGAAAATGCTGAGAACAATTATTTAATGTTGATTAATGTTTTTTCAAATCGAATTCAGTCAGTTATTTTCATGTAATCGGAACAGATCGATTCTGTGATGCACTGATTTTTGTGTATCTGCCGCCAGTTCATGAAAGCTTTATGCGTCGATTTTAAATTGCCGAATAATTCAGACATATATATTTGCCATTGTAAAAAGAATCCACGTAAACGTAATTTGTTTGTATATCAAAGTCTATACTATGAGAAACTAGACACTTCGAAAAAGTTTTACATTACCTCGGTTCCGAGAGTTCCAGAGCCTGTACAGAAAATTGGAATAGAGATCAACATAAACTTCGTTTCCGCAGTTCTTATTGCTCATAAAAGCCACACATTGCATGTTGTACCACCACACAGCGAGACCTTCAGAGGTGGTGGTCCAGATTGCTGTACACACAGATACCTCTAGTGCCCAGTAGCACGTCCTCTTGCATTGCTGCATGCCTGTATTCGTCGTGACATACTATCAACAAGTTCATCAAGGCACTGTTGGTCCAAATTGTCCCACTCCTCAACGGCGATTCTGCGTAAATCCCTCAGAGTGGTTGGTGGGTCACGTCGTCCATAAACAGCCCTTTTCAATCTATCCCAGGTATGTTCGATATGGTTCATGTCTGGAGAATATGCTGGTCACTCTAGTCGAGCGATGTTGTTATCCTGAAGGAAGTCATTCACAAGATGTGCACGATGAGGGTGCGAATTGTCGTCCATGAAGACGAATGCCTCGCCAATATGCTGCCGACATGGTTGATTATCGGTTGGAAGATGGCTTTCATGTATCGCATAGCCGTTACGGCACCTTCCAGGACCACCAGCGGCGTACGTCGGCCCCACATTATGCCACCCCAAAACAGCAGACAACCTCCACCTTTCTGCACTCGCTGGACAGTGTGTCTAAGGCGTTCAGCCCGACTGCGTTACCTCCAAGCACGTCTCCGACGATTGTCTGGTTGAAGGCATATGCAACACTCATCAATGAGAGAACTTGATGCCAATGCTGAGCGGTCCATTTGACATGTTGTTGGGCCCATCTGTACCGCGCTGCGTGGTGTCGTGGTTGCAAAGATGGACCTCGCCATGTACGTCGGGAGTGAAGTTGCGCATCAGACAGCCTATAACACACAGTTTGAGTCGTAACACGACGTGCTGTGGGCTTCCCGGAGAAGTATTATTCAACATGGTGGCGTTGCTGTCAGGGTTCCTCCAAGCCATAATCCGTAGGTAGTAGTCATCCACTGCAGTAGTGGCCCTTGGTCGGCCTGAGCGAGACATGTCATCAACAGTTCCTGTCTCTCTGTATCTCCTCCATGTCCGAACAACATCGCTTTGGTTCACTCCGAGACGCCTTGACACTTCCCTTGTTGAAAGCCCTTCCTGGCACAAAGTAACAACGCGGACGCAATATAACCGTGGTATTGACCGTCAAGGCATGGTTGAACTACAGACGACACTGATCGGCTGTCGGACCCCGTCCGTCTAATAGGCGCTGCTCATGCATTGTTGTTTACATCTTTGGGCGGGTTTAGCGACATCTCTGAACAGTCAAATGGACTGTGAAACAATATCCACAGTCGAAGTCTATCTTCAGGAGTTAGGGGAACCAGGGTGATGCAAAACTTTTTTTGGTGCTTGTATTTTAACTTCTACTATTCTTTGCTGGTGTCCGAGTATAAAAAGGTTCTCAGCTAAAGCTCAGAAATCTTTTAAGTAAAATTCGCCGATTCCAGTGTTGTGTGTCTCCGTGTTATAAAAGTGAAGGGATACTCAAGAGAGAACTAAATTTGTATGAAAATAGTCAACGAACCTAATTGAATAGTTTTAAATAGATAGTCAACGAACCTAATTGAATAGTTTTAAACAGGTACACTTATTTACAAACAACATATGAAAACGGTTGTGTTTCAATTTAGTTCACATCCATGTTCATGTCATAGTCTAGCTGGGTAGTGCAGTAATTGAATGACAACTTAGAACTGTAGTCATATTTAAATATTTATGATGGACGCTGCTAAATTTACACATTCACAACACGGTTTAAAAGACAGCGCTTAGTTTTTCTCTGTTGCGGGTTTTCGATAGAGACTGTTACTTTCTCTGAGAATCTTGAGATTAATCGCATTGTTATTTGGGAGCTGGTTTTCCTATATAAGGAGATCTGCAAAAGTGGAGTGTGTACTGTCACCTTTAAGACTCAGAGATGCTCAGAAGATCTAGTTTTAAAATTTCTACATGTTTGGCCTATGCTGTCAGATTGGCACGTATTAAAGGTTAACTGATAACACCTGAACACTTTTCTGTCGAGGTGATGCGACCCATGTTAACTGCCGACGCTCATAGGTGATGAAAAATCACCTATGAGCCTAGATACTTAACGTCGCCCAGTCTGTTTACTACCAGCTCATGGGATCTTTGACTGTCGCTGTCAGCATGGCTACTTTCTGTCGCATTTTAAATGCACGACAACAGTGTTCGTCTACATTTACTATATACTCATGTTACAAGCACCAGTTCGAAAGTGACATTCCTTTGCGTTGTTAAGATAAAAATGTTCTCTTATTTTAGACACAGCTTTTCATATTCTGGGCCGAAGATGACCGGAAACAATCGAAACTAGTTATCTATTTTCCTACGTTTTGGCTAACAAAGTTTTTACAAAAAATCCGCTATAACCTATTCTACAAAAGTCAAAATTCATTGTAATTATAATAATAATTACGTAACTTTATTTTTTCTATGCTATGAAGAGGGGCAGCAGCCTTTTCAGTAGTTGCAAGGGCAACAGTCTGGATGATTGACTGATCTGGCCTTGTAACAATAACCAAAACGGCCTTGCTGTGCTGGTACTGCGAACGGCTGAAAGCAAGGGGAAACTACGGCCGTAATTTTTCCCGAGGGCATGCAGCTTTACTGTATGATTAAATGATGATGGCGTCCTCCTGGGTAAAATATTCCGGAGGTAAAATAGTCCCCCATTCGGATCTCCGGGCGGGGACTACTCAAGAGGATGTCGTTATCAGGAGAAAGAAAACTGGCATTCTACGGATCGGAGCGTGGAATGTCAGGTCCCTTAATCGGGCAGGTAGGTTATAAAATTTGAAAAGGGAAATGGATAGGTTAAAGTTAGATATAGTGGGAATTAGTGAAGTTCGGTGGCAGGAGGAACAAGACTTCTGGTCAGGTGACTACAGGGTTATAAACACAAAGTCAAATAGGGGTAATGCAGGAGTAGGTTTAATAATGAATAGGAAAATAGGAAGGCGAGTAAGCTACTACAAACAGCTTAGTGAACGCATTATTGTGACCAAGATAGATACGAAGCCCATGCCTACTACAGTAGTACAAGTTTATATGCCAACTAGCTCTGCAGATTACGAAGAAATTGAAGAAATGTATGATGAAATAAAAGAAATTATTCAGATAGTGAAGGGAGACGAAAATTTAATAGTCATGGGTGACTGGAATTCGAGTGTAGGAAAAGGGAGAGAAGGAAACGTAGTAGGTGAATATGGATTGGGGCTAAGAAATGAAAGAGGAAGCCGCCTGGTAGAATTTTGCACAGAGCACAACTTAATCATAGCTAACACTTGGTTTAAGAATCATGATAGAAGGTTGTATACATGGAAGAACCCTGGAGATACTAAAAGGTATCAGATAGATTATATAATGGTAAGACAGAGATTTAGGAACCAGGTTTTAAATTGTAAGACATTTCCAGGGGCAGATGTGAACTCTGACCACAATGTATTGGTTATGAACTGCAGATTGAAACTGAAGAAATTGCAAAAAGGTGGGAATTTAAGGAGATGGGACCTGGATAAACTGAAAGAACCAGAGGTTGTACAGAGTTTCAGGGAGAGCATAAGGGAACAATTGACAGGAATGGGGGAAAGAAATACAGTACAAGAAGAATGGGTAGCTTTGAGGGATGAAGTAGTGAAGGCAGCAGACGATCAAGTAGGTTAAAAGACGAGGGCTAGTAGAAATCCTTGGGTAACACAAGAAATATTGAATTTAATTGATGAAAGGAGAAAATATAAAAATGCAGTAAATGAAGCAGGCAAAAAGGAATACAAACGTCTCAAAAATGAGATCGACAGGAAGTGCAAAATGGCTAAGCAGGGATGGCTGCAGGACAAATGTAGGGATGTAGAGGCTTATCTCACTAGGGGTAAGATATACTGCCTACAGGAAAATTAAAGAGACCTTTGGAGATAAGAGAACCACTTGTATGAACATCAAGAGCTCAGATGGAAACCCAGTTCTAAGCAAAGAAGGGAAAGCAGAAAGGTGGAAGGAGTATACAGAGGGTCTATACAAGGGCGATGTACTTGAGGACAATATTATGGAAATGGAAGAGGGTGTAGATCAAGATGAAATGGGAGATACGATACTGCGTGAAGAGTTTGACAGAGCACTGAAAGACCTGAGTCGCAACAAGGCCCCCGGAGTAGACAACATTCCATTGGAACTACTGACGGCCTTGGGAGAGCCAGTCCTGACAAAACTCTACCATCTGGTGAGCAAGATGTATGAAACAGGCGAAATACCCTCAGACTTCAAGAAGAATATAATAATTCCAATCCCAAAGAAAGCGTGTGTTGACAGATGTGAGAATTACCGAACAATCAGTTTAATAAGCCACAGCTGCAAAATACTAACTCGAATTCTTTACAGACGAATGGAAAAACTAGTAGAAGCCGACCTCGGGGAAGATCAGTTTGGATTCCGTAGAAATACTGGAACACGTGAGGCAATACTGACCATACGACTTATCTTAGAAGAAAGATTAAGGAAAGGCAAACCTACGTTTCTAGCATTTGTAGACTTAGAGAAAGCTTTTGACAATGTTGACTGGAATACTCTCTTTCAAATTCTAAAGGTGGCTGGGGTAAAATACAGGGAGCGAAAGGCTATTTACAATTTGTACAGAAACGGGATGACAGTTATAAGAGTCGAGGGACATGAAAGGGAAGCAGTGATTGGGAAGGGAGTAAGACAGGGTTTTAGCCTCTCCCCGATGTTATTCAATCTGTATATTGAGCAAGCAGTAAAGGAAACAAAAGAAAAATTCGGAATAGGTATTAAAATCCATGGAGAAGAAATAAAAACTTTGAGGTTCGCCGATGACATTGTAATTCTGTCAGAGACAGCAAAGGACTTGGAAGAGCAGTTGAACGGAATGGATGGTGTCTTGAAGGGGGGATATAAGATGAACATCAACAAAAGCAAAACGAGGATAATGGAATGTAGTCGAATTAAGTCGGGTGATGTTGAGGGTATTAGATTAGGAAATGAGACACTTAAAGTAGTAAAGGAGTTTTGCTATTTGGGGAGTAAAATAACTGATGATGGTCGAAGTAGAGAGGATATAAAATGTACACTGGCAATGGCAAGGAAAGCGTTTCTGAAGAAGAGAAATTTGTTAACATCGAACATAGATTTAAGTGTCAGGAAGTCATTTCTGAAAGTATTTGTATGGAGTGTAGCCATGTATGGAAGTGAAACATGGACGGTAAATAGTTTGGACAAGAAGAGAATAGAAGCTTTCGAAATGTGGTGCTACAGAAGAATGCTGAAGATTAGATGGGTAGATCACATAACTAATGAGGAGGTACTGAATAGGATTGGGGAGAAGAGGAGTTTGTGGCACAACTTGACCAGAAGAAGGGATCGGTTGGTAGGGCATGTTCTGAGGCATCAAGGGATCACCAATTTAGTATTGGAGGGCAGCGTGGAGGGTAAAAATCGTAGGGGGAGACCAAGAGATGAATACACTAAGCAGATTCAGAAGGATGTAGGTTGCAGTAGGTACTGGGAGATGAAGAAGCTTGCACAGGATAGAGTAGCATGGAGAGCTGCATCAAACCAGTCTCAGGACTGAAGACCACAACAACAACAACATGCCATGATTAACACTTTGTCACTTGTATACATAAATTACAAAAGCTCTTCAATTATTACTTCGATGAATCCACTTAATTCAGAAGAAAATTTTGGTTTCTTTCAACTCGCATTGCTGTGTATTCGAGCGCAAGAGTCTGTGCCTAAAAGCTATTCGACTGTCTGGGATTCTTACCAAATCGGATTAATGGAATCCATAGAGTTCATTCAAAGAACAACCACAGGTTCGTTGAGTCAGTGTGAACGTGTGTAAGTAACCTGTTTGTATGTTGGCAGCGCTGTAGACTGTATTAATATCGCTGACAGCGCTCTGCGCCCTTGGCAAGAGATTCTGTGGTTGGACGGACTAGCATTAAGCGATTGGATAGGGAAGTGTATGGACATGAATTTCTTAGTGGAGACTCAGTGTTGGTAGTTCACGAAGTGCAAAGTGAGATTAAATTACGTGTTTATAGGGAAATATGCAAGGAAATGTATGATGATGGACATGGTTGGTAATGTTTGGGCAGTGGAATTATTGACAGCTATAAAATTTTTGGAACTGGATGTCACATGAATAAGGTAAAATTTTCTAAACACATTGTTTGCCCTTCAACAAAATCTTACTTTTGCTAACCATATGCCTCCTAGTAGTTAGAGACTATACTAGTTAGAATCTTTTTATTTAGCTGCCTGTTGTTGCTACTTTCTGTAATTGCTGTAGTTCGTGTTACGAAGATTTTCTGTGAGGTAAGTAACTTATGGAAAAGAATGGAGTTTCCACAATCGGGGTTCGTGATTGAAATGAGTTTTGGCAGTTAACAGAGTTTGAAGTAGTTTCATATTGCCTTAATTTCATATTTTTGGATTTGTATTATTGTTAGGATCTCTTGCACTTCAGGGCAATTCTTTTGTGTTAATTATTGTAAGTCATGTGGTTAATGTATAGCAGTCAGATGGCGTTGGCCTTGTATATTGTGAGTAATAAATGAATAGGTTAAGTTTGAGTTGTCTTTGTCAGGGAAAATTTGGTAGGTTAGTGTTTAATAAAAAAATAATTAAAGAGTTAGTTTACGTTTTACAGAAATATCCGACAAACTGTACGTCACAACACGGGCGTCACGTGCCATAATGAGCTCTATAAACAAAATTCCAAGCACAATATTCCTAATCAAATCACGAAACGCATTGTCTTCGGGAGACATCTGTCGTAATCAGTAGGCTATGATACGAGGGTGGTTTGAAAAGTTCTCGAAACGGAATAGAAAAAGAGTCTTACATTACTGAATTTTTTTTATTTTTCAATGTAGTCTCCTTGTACATTAATGCAGTTGGTCCAACGCTGTTCCGGTGCCTTGATCCCACCTCGAAAATGAGTTTCCTCCAGACCTGCAAAATAGTTGTCAACTCCGACTATCATCAGTTCTTCGTTTGAAGTGAATCTTCATCCACAAAGAAAAATTTTCAGTTTTGGGAAGAGATAAAATGTGACAGAGCCATATCAGGTGTGTAAGGTGGGTGTGGTAACACTTCGTACCTTAGTTCGTGTAATTTTGGCATGGCGACAGCACATGTGAGCGTCGCGTCGCGTCAAGAGTCGCGGCACCCATCTTGCAGATAAATTTTTATTTCTAATTCTTCAGTTAAAATATGATGTACCCTTTCAGGTGGCATCTGGCAAGCGTGAGCAATTTCCAGCTCTTTCAATCGCGGATCCTCCATGACCATTTTGTGCACTTTTGCAGTGATTTTTGGAGTAGTGACACATCTCGGCCGACCACTGCACAGATCATCATCTAAGCTCTTCCGACAGAATTTAAATTCATTTTTCCACTTGGCAACAGTTGAATATGAAGAAGTAGAGTCCCCCAGTGTATTCTGGAAATCGCGCGAATGTCCTTCGCTTTCATACCTTTCTTTACGAAGTACTTAAACACTGCTCGAATCTCGATTTTTTCCATCTTCGCAAATCACTACGCGGGAACAACAACAGAGCCACTTCACTGCCACAGCTCTCTTCCAAGAGCACTGACGTCGCACGTGTTTACAGGCAACAGTCCACTGAATACCACGTGAACAACTCCTTGCGATAGTGCTAGCGTCTCGTGGTAATTCCGAGAACTTTTCAAACCAAAAAAAATTAAAGAAATTCTAGCTTAAACAGATGGATCCCGGCAGTTGATGTACAATCGAAGCGATCAAAACGATATTTCTACGCCGGCTGGAGTGGCCGAGCGGTTAAAGGCTCTACAGTCTGGAACCGCACGACCACTACGGTCGCAGGTTCGAATCCTGCCTCGGGGATGGATGTGTGTGATGTCCTTAGGTTAGTTAGGTTTAAGTAGTTCTAAGTTCTAGGGGACTGATGACCACAGCAGTTAAGTCCCATAGTGCTCAGAGCCATTTGAACCACGATATTTCTACACTCTGCTACACACCGCACGACAACTTGCGAAGACCATAAAGAAATTTTGAAATGTTTCCACACTCCAAAATGTATCTCTCGAGCTCCAGTACACTACTCAGAAGTAAATAAACGTTGTTAAAGATGTAGATAAAACATGTATAAAATGTAGTGTGTATGTTCCACACCTCCTCCTAAATCACTGGGCCGATTTCAATCTTGATAATCATATCCCTTACTGCCAGGCAAAAATTACCAAGGGGGAAAGAACAATCTACCTATTACACTTCAAGACACGACATCACAAATCTACCTATCACAGTTCAGCATATATGACGTCATAAACAATGAGATGTTTAAAAACTACCGCATCATGCATGACGTTGTAATTTATTGCTTATTTGCTACTATATTGGTAACACATTTTGCAGATAGTATCCACATATGCTGCTGAATGTACATATAAAATTATATCTTTGTATGACACAAAGATCAGGAGATACGACTTCATAAACACTGAGATGTGTGAAATATGACGCATCGTGCATGAAATTTTAGTGCATTTATTCTATATTACTAAGACACTCCTACAGTCGAATCAACGTAAGGAAATCCCTGATCCCAGCGAAGCTCAAATGTCTGTATGCGAAAACAATAGCCGTCTATAGAGCTACGTAGAAGTGTTGCCACGTTTACAAAATCGCGTTGTAGACATTCGAAGCAGCTGCGCCCAGCGCACAAGAAAATGTCTGGGGCCATCTCACATCGGGTGTACTGCATAATTTCAAAGGTGCTTTCATGAATGAATGCAAATAATTTTTTTTAATATTACACTACAAACACCGTACACTTTTTGCTTTCGTTTCAAATACAGTTCGTTTTTGTTTTCGTTTCTAATAGGAAATTGGCAAAATGATTACTCAGGCAATTCCGGGTTTCAGCTAGTAGCCTATAAAACTATATGGTGAGCCTTAGCGTTGTGTAATTTCACTTTTGCACTTTTGTTTCTGTGCTCTTTAAGCGAGAGAAAAAAAAGCCCCGACTGAATCTAAAACATATAGTGCTGTTAGCTCATCACTTCTGAAATCGGCTACTGCTGAGTATAATAGGAAGGAGAGGTAATACACAATCCTTCATCGACGGCAAGGGTATAGTACAGCTATTAATTCAACTTCAGTAATCTGGGAAACAGTCTCATTATTAGTTTAGCCTGTTCAGGCTGCTCTCCTGTAGGATCGTGGGTTTGTTCGCTAATGATGTACTACGGTCGTATCCAACATGGCCACAGCAACAAACAGTGATGCAATCAGCAAAGGAGTACAGTGACAGGTGGCATTGTGTGCCTACTGTTTTGCATACCGCTCCTCTAACGATCGTGGTTGTTCTGCATATGGTCGCCAATCACACGGGAGAGCCTTGCAGACGCATTCAGACTGTTCGCAGAATGAACCGTAGTGAACGTACGCTACTGTAGCTCTACAACCTCCAACTTCTCCCCCCGTGAAATCTTATTTGAAAAGCAAAGACCTCATTTATGAATAATTGACCTAGATATACCTACGAAGTAATAGCCTTTTCTGGACTGGGCTTCACAACCAGAGTAACCTTCCGAGGAGGAAAATATTTATCACCATCACAAACACGGCATACTCCTTACTAAGTTCCGACGTTCATAAATACGAGCAAATGTAAATTATACTTCAGAGCCGGCAACTTCGCACGTTGCTCTGGTTTGTGGTAGTAGACACAGCCGGCCGGAGTGGCCGTGCGGTTCTGGGCGCTACAGTCTGGAACAGAGCGACCACTACGGTCGCAGGTTCGAATTCTGCCTCGGGCATGGATGTGTGTGTTGTCCTTAGGTTAGTTAGGTTTAACTAGTTCTAAGTTGTAGGTGACTGATGACCACATAAGTTAAGTCGCATAGTGCTCAGAGCCATTTGAACCATTTGATAGACACAATACGAAATAAAGCACACATCTACAACTACACCTGTACTTCGCATGACACCACAATTTCTCCCTTTCCCTGTTCCATTGGCGAATCGTGGAAAGAACGACTGTCCATTAGTGTTCTATTTTGTCTGATTTTCTCGGCGTGCCGGCCGCTGGTGGCCGAGCGGTTCTGGCGCTACGGTCTGGAACCGCGCGACCGCTACGGTCGCAGGTTCGAATCCTGCCTCGGGCATGGATGTGTGTGTTGTCCTTAGGTTAGTTAGCTTTAAGTAGTTCTAAGTTCTAGGGGACTTATGACCTCAGCAGTTGAGTCCCATAGTGCTCAGAGCCATTTGAACCATTTTTTTTTTTTTTTTCTAGGCGTGGCCACTTCGCGAGGCATACGTGGAAGAAAGTAATAATATGTCGCACGATTCTTCTAATGTACTCTCTCAGAACTCCAACAGTAAACCTCTCTGTGATCCATAACATTTCTCTTGTAGCGTCTGTCACCGGAGTTCTTTGAGTAATCTGTATAACGTTCTCACGTTTACGAAACGACTCCATGAAGAAAGGTGCCCCTCTTTGGTTGGATCTTCCCTCTCTTTCTATTAAACCTACTTGGTAAGAGTTTGTGACTGATGAACAAACAAATGTTTTTTAAACTACCTCCTTCACGAATAAATTATTTTTCCTTAACATTTTTCCAGTGAATCGCAGCATCACTTCTTGCTATCTGTTTTTACTGCTCATTTCACTTTTGTTCGCTCTGGATGGTTACTTGTGGGTATTTTATACTTGTTACTGATTTCTCAGCAATAGCATCATCAAACAGTAAGGGATCTTGAGCCGTGACTGGCTCCTGTCATGCCTTGTTTTTTTATAATTGGTTGCAGTCTAGTGGTGTCTTATTTCTTCTTCGGTTACCGCCATAACGTTGCTGTCTTCTCTCCATGAGTGGCAGCAGCAGCGTGTATCGATACTAGTACTGCTGTACTATCTTTGGTGTGTAGGATACATTTTCCGGGTGTGCTGTGTGTGGCAGTCGGTCGATTGGGGGAGAGCAGAGAGGAAGTCTCCGTGGTGCCTGGTCAGGCCGGAGCCTCTGGTGGCGTGCATGCGCGGTTGGAGTTGTGAGGCGCTTCTTACGAGGGTTACGAAGTTCGTCGCCACCGATCCTGGACACTAAAGTTGAGTGCTCACTTAACCTACTATCAAGCCTCAACTGCTATCACATCTCGTCGTTTGATCCTGGTTTTCGCTTTCTGAGAGATACCCGCAAGCAACAATGTGTGTGCATTGAAGTCGGCTAGAATTGCAGCCATCTTCCTGTGTGGTGTTTAACTTAATTTAATTCATTCCTTCATTAATGAAGTGTACCATCGGTATCTTCTGCCTTGTGGTCGTTGTCGTTCCAGTTACCTGCCCTGGTCGTTGTAGTTTTCGGCAGTGTATTTTCCTCGTTGTGTTGTTGCTGTCCAGCACGGCGTGTAGTTCGACAGCTGAGGTGTTGTTGGTAGTTTTGTGCGTTTATTCTTACTTGGCTGGATTGGGCACCAGTATCCAAAACGTTGTGCTATTGACATCTTGTTGTCGTTTTGCTGGTCGGGTGGAGCACAACTGATATTGTTGGTTGGTTCGTCGACTGGCTTTCGGTTGGGTTGCCTTCCGATTAAGAGGGTGTCGGTCTGGCTGCCTGTCTCACCTAAATGGGCGTTAGTGTTACCTTCCCAGGCAGACCCCTGGAACCTTCTGAGCGCCGTTACTTGTGTTTTATGTGGTGTCACCGCTAGACACCACACTTGCTAGGTGGTAACTTAAATCGGCCGCGGTCCTGTAGTACATGTCGGACCCGCGTGTCGCCACTGTGTAATCGCAAACCTAGCGCCACCACATGGCAGGTCACAAGACACGGAATAGACCTCGCCCCAGTTGTACGGACTACATAGCTTGCGACCAGACGTACGAAGCTTTCCTCTCATTTGCCGAGAGACAGATAGAATAGCCTTCAGCTTAGTCCATAGCTACGACCTAGCAAGGCGCCATTTGTATCAGTGCTAATAGCGTACTAATATTCAAGAGAGATGTATTCCAACAAGAGAATAAAAGTTAAGTAACCAACATCTACGTACTTTTCTTCTTATTCATTAATAAGTCTCATGTTCCAGAACTTCAAGCCCGTCTGCGTTAGTTTAGCGTGCACCTAGTTACCTCATTGTGTCTAGACTGTAGGAACTAGACACAACATTTTACATAGTGATTTCCTTTTCAGTCGTAAGTACTCTGTGTGGCGTTAAGCTGAGTTTTGGCTTATTAAAATTGCAAGCCTTTTCTACTTAGGCCTTAAGCTGTAAAAAAAAAATTGTTTCTTGTTTGGGTTTTGTAAGTTGCCTTCAGCCGAGTTTTTAGACTTTTCGAATTAAAAGTTGACAAATTTTGTCTAGGCCTTAAGCCGTAAGTAATATTTTCTAGTTTGTATGTGGCCTTCAGCCGAGTTTTCCAGCTTAAATTAGAAATTGGAAATTTCTTTGTCTGGGCTTTAAGCCGTGAGATTGTTTAGGTTTCGTATGTGGCCTTCAGCCGAGTCGTATGTGAAGCATTTTAGGATAAAGCCTTTAGCCTATTTTAGTTGAAATTTAAAAGCTCTTACCTTTAGGTTTTAAGACGTAAAATTGTTTTCTGGATGGTGTATGGCCTACAGCAGAGTTTTAATCTCTCTTAAAAATTTCAGAATCCTTGTCTTGCACTTAAGTCATTAGATTGTAAATGAAATGATCGTATGGCATTGTTGGCAGTGAGGTCCCATTCGGGGGAGTTCCGCCGCCGTACTGCGAGTCCTTTTTAGGTAACGCCACATTGGCGACTTGCGAGTCAATGATGATGAGACACAACACGCAGTCCCCTGCCAGGAATCGAACCTGGGCTCCCTGCGTGGTAGGCGGTAACGCTACCGCTATGCTATGGAGGCGAACATTAGATCGTTATCCTTTAGTATGAGGCCTTCAGCCGAGTTTTACAAGAAATATTTTAAGATAAAGCCTTCAGCCTTTTCAAATTGAAAGCTATTCTTCCTAGGCCTTAAGCCGCTAAATTGTTATGTTGATATGCTGCTTTCAGCCGAGTTTTCACCCTATTTAGATTAAACATTGAAAATCTTTGTCTCGGCCTTAAGCCGTAACACTGTTCTTGATTAATGTGTGGACTTCAGCCGAGTTCTATGGAAAAAATTTAAGCTAAGGCTTTCAGCCTATTTATATTGAAGATAAAAAAAATGTTTTTTTGAAGAAGTGAAACCTCCATAAGAACTCGTGTACCTCAATTCCTTGGTTATTTCTTGAGCCTTGGATTTTCGATGTGGCCTTCAGACAATCTAAATTAAATCAAAGGAGGTATTTCGTTAGAACCTTGAGAGTTTTTGATCCTTGCTTGTGTGATTGTGTGTTTTAATCAACAAAGTTTGTATGTTGATTACAACTGACAGTAACTTATTTTGGCCCCTTTCCACAAATATAACCCCATGCACTCTGTCCTGCTAGCCCAGGCATTTCAGATCTCTTCGTTTATTTACGCGCAGTACGTTACATCGTTACATTTACTTACGTTCAGTGTCAACTGCCAGACTTTGCATCAATCATCGATCCTCCATCGGTCTTCATAACTTTCATTATAGTCTTCTTGCATTGTAAACTTCGTACAGACAGCAGAATCGTCTACAAACAGCCTCATGGAGGTTTTAACGTTATCTACTACATCATTTACACACTGTCCAGTCACATTAATGCGGCCATCTGTCAAACGGCTGAATAACCACCCTTCAGAGTGCGGGCCGCTGCGAGATGTGCAGGAAGAGAATCAGTGAGGTTGTGGAAGGTATCGTCAGAGACCTGGAGCGATGCCGACTCTAGTATCGTGGCCAGCTGCGCTACGTTTCTCGGTTGAGGATCCGCGGCGCGAACAGCCCAATCGAAGTGGTCCCACAGATTCTCGATTGGTTTTAAATCTGAGGAATATGGTGGGCAGGTGAGTACCGTTAAATCATCCTGGTGATCTTCGAACCACGGGCGTACAAAGCGAGCTGTGTAACACGTTGCATTGTCCTCCTGGCAGATACCATCATGCCGAGGAAAAACTAACTGCATGTAAGGGTGGACATTGTCCCCAAGGATAGGGGCATGCTTGTTGATCCACTGTGCCTTCCAGAATGAAGATATCGCCCAGGGAATGCCACAAAAATATTTCCCAGACCATAACACTCTGAAAATTGTTGCTCCCAAAATTGTTTGCTTTCGAACGTTTCACGCCGTACACACCAACGGCCATCTGTCCGATGAGCATGAAACGTGATTCATCTGGAAAATCCACTTGTCGTCGCTCAGTAGACGTCCAGTTGAGGTATTGGTGTGCAGAGTGCGGGATTCATAGCCGTGGACAGCATTCAGCTCCGGTGTATGAACCAAGCTTCTGCTGCGGAGGCCCATAGGCGCGAAGTTCGCTGAACGATCGTTGATGACACATATTGGTAGCCTCTTGTTCATCTGGGCAGTCAGTTATCAACATCTGCACGTTTATTCTCTCGTACACGTCTCCGCAAACGTCGCTCACCCCTGTCATCTGTTGCCTGGCCTGCACCACAGTTGCCTTGGCACAGGTTTTGGGGTAGCACCATTTTGCCACGCACTCTATACTTAAATCACGACAGCAAGCGAACAGTTTAAAAACTTAGCCGTTTCGGAAATGCTTCCATCCTTGGCCTGGAATCCAGTGACAATGCCCTTTTGGACCTCACCGAGCGAGGTGGCGCAGTGGTTAGCACACTGGACTCGTATTCGGGAGGACGACGGTTCAAACCCGCGTCCGGCCATTCTGATTTAGGTTTTCCGCGATTTCCCTAAATCGCTTTAGGCGAATGCCGGGGTGATCCTTTTGCAAGGGCGCGGCCGGCTTCCGTCCCCATCCTTCCCTAATCTGATGGTACCAATGACCTCGCTGTTTGGTTCCTCCCCCAAATCAACCAACCTCAGATAAATCGTTACGTTTCCGCAGTACCACAACTGCTCTGTTTTCCGCGTCCATCCTGAGGCGCTTTATATACCGTATACTGTTAGTGCTGCCATCTCCTATGCTTAATATTTGTTTCCATGTTTGCTTTCAAATCCTAAAGGCAGAAAACACATCAATTATGAGTCGAATTTGCCTACGCCCCTCCCCATTGTTTCGTTCGTGGTACGGCCTTTCCTCTTCATCTACGCCGCATGATAAGCTTTGATTAGGTATTCTGGAACAGAATAAAACAAGAACTTCTTAGAAACCCCGTAAATGTCTGCCATTGCTACGCAGAAGTTTGAATTTTGGTTCGAATATGCCTAAACCCCCATCGGTAATACGATATTGCAGTGCCTGTGTCACTCTGAATTACGATGCAAAATTCCTTTGGATATACATGCATATTGCAGTACCTGTGTTATTCTGAATTACGACGCACTCCGGCGACTACAGCAGTTAATAAATACATCAAATGTATTCGAAATTGCGAATATGGACAACCATCAGCTGTGGAACGGAATGACAAAATGAAAATTTGCGCGGGAATGGGACTCGAACCCGGATTTAACCCTTATCGTGAGTGGTAGCCTTAATTTTTTTCGGGATTGTTCGTTGCATTTGGTCTGGGCGGACGTCACAATACATCTGTTCAAGTTGATCGTTGAATCCTTTACTCAGTTTTTTTTTATTACAGAGGGCGAGCAGCCCTCTGACCGAACACGCTGAGATACCGTGCCGGCATTCGCTACTGTTTGGCTATCCTTACACGACGCACGGCCACACCCAAACTATCATATGTCGTCAGCCAAGCGTCTACAACCTGTACTCGTACATTCATTATGTATATTCCCGTACAGGCGAGACATTTTCCAGTACAGATGTATAACCACTCAAACATCTTACTATAGCTGTGTTCCAGTATATTAAGCAACGTTTGAACGGCGAACCGGAGCTGGCACATAGGAAAATTGTGCGACTCGATTAACTGCTTTTGCAAAAGATTTTAATTGGGCTGAAATTAGTGCTCAGCTAACAGCACCATTTGTACGTTCACTGTTCGGATTTTACGTGCAAAAGTAGTCACCCTTAAATAACTCCGGACTGGAGGGGGGCTGATGGTTCAAATTGGTCCACCGGTGTGTCGGACCTTGGTCTGAGAAAAGTTTTAACCATTACAAAAAAAATTTTGCTTCATTTAGGTTTTAGGTGCAAAAAAACCTTGTTCGGCGAGCTTCTCGAAGCGCGCCACTTCTACACTTTAAACTCCGATCTGGTTCAAACTTTGCACGAATGTAGATAAATGGATACAGTGAAAAAGAATTTTTTTACATCCAGTACCTTTATCCGTTCTCGACATACGGTGGTTTAAAATAGATCCAAATGTATCACATAAAATGCGTTCTTATCCAAAATAAACGCGCGGAAACGGTTTAGAGTGAATCAATTAAATTAAATCGCCTTCAAAAATCTACCTACTTTCGAATTTTACGTGCGAAAAACACTTCTTTTGAGTTTTATTTTTACGCGCGACACTTCTCTATTTCGAACGCGTGCGATTCGGTTTAAATTTTGTAAGAAGGTAGACTAATCCATGTAATTAATGGTTGTCCTGTTATTTTATGTAATCAGTTGCCACGAAATAGCGGTCTAAAGTTGAACATAAAATGCATGTAAAGTCCGATTTCACGCGAATCGTACGTGGTGAGACGGTTTACAGTGATACAGATGATTTTTCGAAATATATTCTTACCTTAGTTTAAGGAGCGTTTGCGAACATCTTTCATCATTCGTGTTTTACGTGCGAGAAATCACACGTTGCACATGAAACTGTGTTTCGCGGTAATGCGTTGCATTTTAAGCGCTACATTTGGATGTACGTAAAAAAATAGTTATTGAAGTCGATTATCATTTCGTTGTTCATACGTTAACGATCTTATTCACCAATGTCTTAAAATCATCGAAAAATCTGAGACATGAAAACAATGCATGCACCAAACCAGAATTATGCTCAGCCCTGTACAAAATTATTTACTGTTTGATCGAGCATTTATAGCTTTATCGATGACCACGCAGAGAGTTAAATTATTGTAAAAATTGTTATAACAATAATAGAAAAAAGTCACATTATTTATAAGCAACAGGAAACGGTTTTACTGCGTTTTCTTCAAAAACTAATATGCTGTCTTGTAGAAAATTTATCTTTGGACATAACAAGCTTAAGTTCGACAGATTTGTTATAGGACTGAAAAGTTGATAGTATTTTGCCGTGCATACATTGTTTCGCAGTTCTTCTCGTATTTTCAGCCAGTCATGCTCATACTTAATTCGGACTGGTTGTTGCAACATTTCGCGACAACATTATTCACGTAAGTTTTTCTAACGGCACTTTCATAATTCTCAATTTTCGTTATTACATATTTTAAACAAGCATTGAAAAGCATCCTAAGATAAGAGCTAATAACAAGATGTATGCTTTTCAACAGTTCATTATTTGTTGCAAGAATCGTTCAGCTTACGACATAGTAAGTTCTGAAGTAAGTATAATAAAATAACCGTTAAGACGGCGTTTAATTTTTCGTGAAATTCAGACGACCTAATTCGCAACCCCTGTCGACTTCGACAGCTGATAACACGAAAGCGTCGTTCGGTCGGTTTCAGGAGGCAATACTGCTCCTACAGTTTTTAATAAGTCAGCTGCGAACAGGAGAAAGACAATAATTTTTTTTAAAAAAATCAGTTCCTACATTTAAGAAATGATGAATTAATGATCAAAAAACACTTTTAGCTAGTTTTTGAGCGGAGTGAGTAGATTTTCAAAATGTTAATTTACGATCCCCTAAAATTTAAGGTCACCGTATCAGAAGGCCCCCCAAAAAGTTGTGCTGTTCTTGTGTGTGTTCATAACCAAAGTCGGTGTATTGCTCACTGTTTTGGGATGGACTGTTAGCACCCAACAACATAGGTTGGAGAACACGTGCCTGTGACGTTCACGTGGTGTTAAGGCTTGTGTGCTCTGAGGGCACAATGGGCTGTACTGGACAGGTTCAACCAAACCAGGCAAGTAACCATAGAGGAGCCAGACTAAGGACACCCAACTCAAGCGCCAGACATGATTCGACAGACAATAAAAAAATACTATTCCGGACCAGTCGTGACCGAGTCAACAAAAATCTCCGTCGGTTGCCAAGCTAAGGCGGTCTGTTGTCAACTATGGTAGAGTAAATGTTGGAAATCAGAATGAAAAATGCTGCTCTCATAGCACAAAAAAGGCGAATATATCCTGGGCAGAGTCAGGAGTCAGGGATGTAAAAGACGGGAACTAGTTGTTCGAATTATCTGGGAGCTTCACAGACATTTAAATGAAATCAGCTAATGATGAACACTTAAACTCTTAACCACAGAAGTGGCTGCAGCTTCCGTATCAAGTTCAGTAACATCACATATGTCCTGAGATTCTATAACAGACAACATAATACACAACTGGAAATGGAAAAAAGAACACATTGACACCGGTGTGTCAGACCCACCATACTTGCTCCGGACACTGCGAGAGGGCTGTACAAGCAATGATCACACGCACGGCACAGCGGACACACCAGGAACCGCGGTGTTGGCCGTCGAATGGCGCTAGCTGCGCAGCATTTGTGCACCGCCGCCGTCAGTGTCAGCCAGTTTGCCGTGGCATACGGAGCTCCATCGCAGTCTTTAACGCTGGTAGCATGCCGCGACAGCGTGGACGTGAACCGTATGTGCAGTTGACGGACTTTGAGCGAGGGCGTATAGTGGGCATGCGGGAGGCCGGGTGGACGTACCGCCGAATTGCTTAACACGTGCGGCGTGAGGTCTCCACAGTACATCGATGTTGTCGCCAGTGGTCGGCGGAAGGTGCACGTGCCCGTCGACCTGGGACCGGACCGCAGCGACGCACGGATGCACGCCAAGACCGTAGGATCCTACGCAGTGCCGTAGGGGACCGCACCGCAACTTCCCAGCAAATTAGGGACACTGTTGCTCCTGGGGTATCGGCGAGGACCATTCGCAACCGTCTCCATGAAGCTGGGCTACGGTCCCGCACACCGTTAGGCCGTCTTCCGCTCACGCCCCAACATCGTGCAGCCCGCCTCCAGTGGTGTCGCGACAGGCGTGAATGGAGGGACGAATGGAGACGTGTCGTCTTCAGCGATGAGAGTCGCTTCTGCCTTGGTGCCAATGATGGTCGTATGCGTGTTTGGCGCCGTGCAGGTGAGCGCCACAATCAGGACTGCATACGACCGAGGCACACAGGGCCAACACCCGGCATCATGGTGTGGGGAGCGATCTCCTACACTGGCCGTACACCACTGGTGATCGTCGAGGGGACACTGAATAGTGCACGGTATATCCAAACCGTCATCGAACCCATCGTTCTACCATTCCTAGACCGGCAAGGGAACTTGCTGTTCCAACAGGACAATGCACGTCCGCATGTATCCCGTGCCACCCAACGTGCTCTAGCAGGTGTAAGTCAACTACCCTGGCCAGCAAGATCTCCGGATCTGTCCCCCATTGAGCATGTTTGGGACTGGATGAAGCGTCGTCTCACGCGGTCTGCACGTCCAGCACGAACGCTGGTCCAACTGAGGCGCCAGGTGGAAATGGCATGGCAAGCCGTTCCACAGGACTACATCCAGCATCTCTACGATCGTCTCCATGGGAGAATAGCAGCCTGCATTGCTGCGAAAGGTGGATATACACTGTACTAGTGCCGACATTGTGCATGCTCTGTTGCCTGTGTCTATGTGCCTGTGGTTCTGTCAGTGTGATCATGTGATGTATCTGACCCCAGGAATGTGTCAATAAAGTTTCCCCTTCCTGGGACAATGAATTCACGGTGTTCTTATTTCAATTTCCAGGAGTGTATGAAGGGCTTGATAGTGGTACAACTCCATTACCTCCACTTATCTGTCTATAATGCTTCTGAAAGTAATGAGCCAAAAAAACAGAAAGAAAGTTTCATCTCTAGCAAGAAGCCATATTCTTGAATATTTCTGGTATCTCAACTGCAGATTTTTCAGCGCTCATTTAACTTTAGGACTCTATATCTCAATATGAACAAAAATGGACTTATACCACTATTGGAAGAGGCCTTTCAAATGTAAATATGCATTTGACAACTTGACAATATCAGCACTAATGCGTGCGTCTGACACTTTTGTGGCATGGCATCTGTGGGCATCGTTTCACTGTAGCTAAACCCACATGAGCACTTAAATTGACACTGTCTGTTTAAACCTCTCAGTCCCGCAATCCACTGTTTGTGCCACTGGCCTGCCTGGCGTTTGAGCTGACAAAACTTACATCTTACAGTTGCCACACGCGCCTGGGAGTCAAAGTGTCCTCTGATTCTTGCCACTAACTCATCATAAGCAATCTCGTCCGAAAATAAGTCCAAAAACAGTTTTGGGGCAAACCTGTAAACTTCCAACCCTACAGTAGACAAGAAACGGTAAAGACAGTGATTACATACGACATTGTAGGCATGTAAACGAGAAGGAATTTGGTCCAAGTACTCCACCAAGTTTTCACCTTATCCAGAAAGCTCACGAGACTCTGATACATGGGTCACGTGCTGCATTTGTTTTAGTGGTACAGCTGCAGCGTTTAACATGCCTTCCGAAGTTTGCAGCAGTTGATCATTAGGCTGCCTCAACGACTGAACAATATGTGTTAATGACGGATCCGGCACTTGAGCAGAGACAGACATGGTTATGCACTCCTATAATTAACACAGAAAATTAAAGCTGAAAAAGATACAGCATTAACACTGCAACGGCGAACTAATGGGACGCCCAGCCTCGGCACTAAGGAGAGAAACCAATACACAATTAAGTGAAAAAACCCTTTATTAAATAAATATTATTAAATCGTTATGTAAGTATAATTATGCCCGCCGCCCGTGGTCTCGCGGTAGCGTTCTCGCTTCCCGAGCACGAAGTCCCGGGTTCGATTCCCGGCAGGATCAGGGATTTTCACTTGCCCCGGGATGACTAGGTGTTGTTGTGTCGTCTTCATCATCATCATTCATGCCCATTACGGTGGGAGGAAGGCAACGGCAAACAGCCTCCATTAGGACCTTGCCTTGTACGGCGGTGCGGGTCGCACACATCGTTCCCCTACGCTCTGTCAAGATGCATGGGCCTTCCTTTCATTTCATATATAATTATATTATTTATTAAATAAAGATACAAGATCCCCCCACTCTCACTAAACCTCCAGAAATGTCTCAGTTTAGCCGGTGCGTCCGTACAAGGGGTATACAGTATAACTGGCAACGCTTTCCCTCCCGCGTTTTGAGATAATTAAGCCAGTCTCTCCTTGAACTGACTTAGTGAACCGCGGCGTAGGAATTCTTCCTACATGTTATGTGGAGATGCTCTCGAGTTTTACGTCCCCTAGCAGAGCCGTAGCAGCGCCATCGTGTTTCGAAAGTGCAATACTACTTTAGGTAATGAAGCGGGAAGAAGTTTTTTGTGCAAATAATTTTTACACGATATGCCATTATGGTTCGTTTATTTAAGAAACGCCGTAAAATGAACTTGTTAGCACTGATTATAAGCTAGATATTAATGGTACAAGAGCATGGACTACAACATGACTAAATCGAACGGCATCCTATCGATGACTGCCGACTATGGCGCATCGTCTTTACCTTGAGCGTACTATCGGTACATTTTGTATAAGATTGTACCTCTTCAGTTATCCCAACCCTATTCATTTATTAATATCAATATTAATATCGATGTTTCCTGTCGTTGTAAAATTTCTGAAAGATATTATCCTCCTAACGTCTGAGTGGCAAAAGGCAACTTTTGTTAGCAATTACTTATTAATAACGATTACTTGATTCACGCCAGAATAAATGTACTTTCCCTACGCAACTCTTTGCTGACGTCACGAGCGATTTATGCATCGGCACTTGCCGGGCGGAGTAGCCGTGCGGTCTAGGCACCTTGCCACGGTTCGCGTGGCTCCCCCCGTCGATGGTTCGAGTCCTCCCTCGGGAATGGGTGTGTGTGTTGTCCTTTGCGTAAGTTAGTTTAAGTTAGATTAAGTGGTGTGTAAGCCTGGGGACCGATGACCTCAGCAGTTTTGTCCCTTAGGAAATTACCACAAACTTCCAATTTGCATCATCATCTCATCCCACTGGCTCTGAAAACGCCACGTAGCCAACCGCCTCTGCTACCCAGCGTGAAAACCTACCGCTCGCTCCTTGCTCCGTACGTACTGCAGCGATGATACATTCGGTTCACGTATGTGAAACAGCAAAACTGGAAATGAAGTAAAATGCGCTCTTCTCTGCAAATAACGGGTACCCTTCAAAGAGCAACTTAAGTTTTATGCATCACCTCCGCTGTGCCAGTTTTCAACTGCGCTTGGTTGTTTAATACTTGGTGGCCGAAAGGTAGCAGTTAAATAACTGCGCTGCTCGCTAAGTGTGGTCTGAGAATCCACGCAACGGCTGTGGATGAAGAGGTACACAGTGCCGTAATGTGTGGTGATGTAGTGAAGACTGCTAATAATAGCACTTCTGTGCACTAAAGAACTATTCCACTCGTCAGCCTGAGGACAATAAGCTGAACTGATTCGACAACGGCAACAGTCGGAGACCCACTTTGCGACGCGACTCCCGAGAAACTAGAAGTGCTTCCCTCCTGCGGCCATTTTTGTTACAAGGGTGTGCAGTGGTGGTGCTTATGAACTCCTAGGGATTTGCCCCAAAGCCCACTTGGATTGGCCCCGCCGTGGACGCTGCTTCGCTCTGCAGCATATTTGTGGTGGTCGACCTCTTGCTGTGAGTTTCGATAGTCAGTGATACCGCACAATAAGTAACTGAAAATGAAGGTATCACGAAGTGACCAAAGGGTCGTGAACAGATATTTTCATTGCTCACGATGATGGCAGGTATTGGTGTATAGGTACAGGTCTTTATGTCTTCTTCCTGCAGATGAAATGTCCAGCATTCCATTATGGTTCTTCTCCATCTCCATCTACATACATATTCCGCAAGCCCCCTTTTGGTACGTGGCGGAGGGTACCTTGTACCAGTAATAGTCATTTTCTTCCCTCTTCCACTCTCAAATAGGGGTAGGGAAAAAACGACTGTCTACGTGCCCCAATACAAGCTCTAATTTATCTTATCTTGTTCTCATATTCCTTACGTGAAATGAGTGTTGGTGACAGTAGAGCCGTTCTACAGTCAACTGTAAATACCGGTTCCCTAAATTTTCTAAACGGCGTTTCGCGAAAAGAATGTCCTCTTCCCTCCACGGATTCCCATTTGAGTTCAGGAATCATCTCCGTTATACTCGCTTGTTGATCACACATACCGGCATAAACCTAGCAGCACGGCTTTTAATCGCTTCGATTTCCTCCTTTAGACAGATCTGGTGGGGATCCCAAATACTCGAGGTGTAATCGAGCACGGGACGCAAAAGAGCTCTAAACGTAGGCTTCTTTGTACAAGAGGCAGTCAAATAAAACCGAGACATCTGGAAAAGTAAGTAAACGTTTTATTATTTCAAAAGTATTCGCCATTACTATTAATTTATTCCACTCTGAGACAAGATAGTCAGTGCCTTCGTGGAAAAATGTTTGCGGTTGCCTACAGAACCACGATTATACCCAGGTATCCACCTCTTCGTCCGAAGCAAATCGACGACTACAAATGTTTTTCTTCAGCGCTCCAAGAATACAGTAATCACACGGGCAGACATCAGGGCCGTATCGAGGAAGAGTAAGGGCTTCCCAGCGAAACTTTAGCAGTCTGCTGGAAACAACTTTGGCAATACGTGGACCCGCATGTTCACTCGTAATTACAGAACATTGAGGTCTGTGGCTTGGCCACTCTGTAAAGCAAGATCAGCGAAGATCTGTGGCACATCCGGTGACAGAGTACAAGGTTGGTGCAGGAATAAGTTTGTCATTTTAAACATGGGGCTCCGCAGTAGACAATCCCAAAGTGTTCCCAACTTGAGCAAACGACATAATCACTTATGATTGCAGAAGACACTGAACACTGAATCAACGAGAGTGGACCGTCGATCAAAGGTAACACATTCCTTTTTTCACCAGGTCGATGGTCACGTCCGGATTCTCCGGTTTACAGTCGAATAGCTGCTAGAAAAAAAAAAAAAAATGGTTCAAATGGCTCTGAGCACTATGGGACTCAACTGCTGTGGTCATAAGTCCCCTAGAACTTAGAACTACTTAAACCTAACTAACCTAAGGACATCACACACATCCATGCCCGAGGCAGGATTCGAACCTGCGACCGTAGCGGTCGCACGGTTCCGGACTGCGCGCCTAGAACCGCGAGACCACCGCGGCCGGCAGCTGCTAGAAACACGCATTGGCCGGTTGGGGCAGTATTACGCTACGAAGGGCACTCACTTGCGCTTCCATGACACCCGTGGAGAGGAAAATTATGGCTTACAGTCCGTCAACATCGAGGTCATTACAGACGGAGCACAAGCTCTGAATGTTTCAAGGATTGGGAAGGAAACAGACCGTTCCCTTTCAAAGGAACCACCCTGGCAATTGTCTGGAGCAATTTAGGGAGTTTTAGTCTATGTGATTATTATTGTGGACTACCTGCAGCCTTTCACGCTTGATGTCTTCCTCAACAGCGACGACATCTTACAGCAGGACAACTGCCCATTTCACAACGCCAGAATCGTGCACAAGTGGCTTGAGAAGCGTGACAGTGAAATCACGTTGATTTCTTGTCCACAGTAAAGTGGTTATATACTTGGTGCTCCACACTCCTGAAACTAACCAACCAGTTGTCGAACCCATATCTCGCAGGATCTCTGCTGAAATCCGTTTCAAAGGTGAGTTATCACGCTATTAACCAGGTAATTTTCGGGTTTTGTGTCATCGGTATATTTATTTTTGGATAATATCTTGAACTATACAAACATTTCATGAAATTATTTCAAAATTTTCTCTTAAAACTCCGCTATATTTTCTCACAAGATAATTTACATGCATGCCGATTAGAATCCTGTACATTCCTTCTTAAGAAATAGAAAAGCTTAGAAGTCGATAAGGACGATAAAAAAGTATTACATAAATTGAAGGTGGAGCGGGGATAAGAGAAAGGAAAAGAAAGAAGAGGATTTAAATGATATCAGAATTTTATGCGCACTCAGCGGTGACGAGTGAAAATGTGTGCCAGACCACGAATCGAACGTACCATGTCCTGCTTACTAGCCAGCTGCGTGAATTGTACATAGCTCATGACGACATCGATTGCATGTAAATGCTTAAAGATGGATAAATAAATAAATGAAATAAATAAAAAATCACTGTGCCAACCGGACACAGTGTTTGTGGCAAATGCGCGCACTGTCTCGGTACATCACCGGATATCTTACAGTCCCACCTATCCGCAGTTCCTGTCTATATCCTACATGCTCGCCAATTTTAGATTCTCGCTGGAGATCGAAAGTAAATTTTATGCACACTGGCGGTTGTGGATTCATTGCCCATCGAGGTGAATCAATATATATATATATATATATATATATATATATATATATATATATATATGTGTGTGTGTGTGTGTGTGTGTGTGTGTGTGTGTGTGTGTGTGTGTGTGTGTGTGTGTGTGTGCGTGTGTGTGTGTGTGATCAAAAGTATCCGGAAACCCCTAAAAATGTACGTTTTTCGTATTAGGTACATTGTGCTGCCACCTACTGCCAGGTACTCCATATCAGCGACCTCTGTAGTCATTATACATCTTGAAAGAGTAGAATGGGGCGTTCCGCAGAACTCAGGGGCTTCGAACGTGGTAAGGTGATTCAGTGTCATTTGTGTCATACGTCTGTACGCGAGATTTCCAACCTCCTAAACGTCCCTAGGTCCACTGTTTGTTGACAGTGAAGTGGAAACATGAAGGGAGACGTATAGCACAAAAGCGTACAGGCCGCCCTCGTCTGTTAACTGACAGAAACCGCCGACAATTGAAGAAGGTCGTAATGCGTAATAGGCAGACATCTATCCAGGCCATCACACAGGAATTCCAAACTGCGTCAGGATCCACTGCAAGTACTATGAAAGTTAGGCGGAAGGTGAGAAAACTTGGATTTCATGGTCGAGCGGCTGCTCAAAAGCCACACACCACGCCGGTAAATGCCAAACGACGCCTCGCTTGGTGTAAGGAGCGTAAACATTGGACGATTGAACAGTGGAAAACGTTGTGTGGAGTGACGAATCACGGTACACAATGTGGCGATCCGGTGGCAGGGTGTGGGTATGGCGAAAGCCGGTGAACGTCATGTGCCAGCATGTGTAGTGCCAACAGTAAAATTCGGAGCCGGTGGTGTTATGGTGTGGTCTTGTTTTTCTTGGAGGGGGCTTACACTCCTTGTTTTTTGCGTGGCACTATCACATCACAGGCCTACATCAATGTTTTAAGCACCTTTTTGCTTCCCAATGTTGAAGAGCATTTTGGGGATGGCGACTGGATGTTTCAACTCGATCGAAGACCTGTTCTTAATGCACGGCCTATGGCGGAGTGGCTACATGACAATAACATCCCTGTAATGGACTAGCCTGCACAGAGTCCTCACCTGAATCCTATAGAACACCTTTGGTATGTTTTGGAACGCCGACTTCGTGCCAGGACTCACCGACTGACGTCGATACCTCTCCTCAGTGCAGCACCCCCTGAAGAATGGGCTGCCATTCCCCAAGACACCTCCCGGCACCTGATTTAACGTATGCCTGCGAGAGTGGAAGCCGTCATCAAGGCTAAGGGTGGATCAACACCATATTGAATTCCAGTATTACCAATGGAGGGCGCCACGAACTTGTAAGTCATTTTCAGCCAGGTGTCCGGATACTTTTGATCACATAATAAAGTATTGCTACCAAAATTTTTGTGAATATAGACGATCCCGTTATTGTCGACCACAGAAATTTTAGATTATTTCAATGTCTTCCAGACACATTCATTAAGTCTGATCACAATTTCTTTACGAACAAGTACACCTATTGCCCTCAAGATATATTTCCTGCGCTCTTACGAAACTTTCACAAGTTGGCACCTGCCCTGCGATGTCCATGTGTGTGTTTCTTTCTTTTTTTTGGGGGGGGGGGGGGGTCGTTTGCAGGCCCGCCCCTAGCTAGCTTCGGATGGATGCCAATATCCGGTTGTTCGGAGGCTGCTAAGTGGTTTATCGGCAAATTGAAAGTAAATATTGCGCTCGGCGCATCTCAACAAGTCGACCGCAGCTCGCGGCTGCGGCTCCCTACCTCCCCCCCCTCCCTCCCCCCCCACCCACTCTCCCCCCCCCCCCTAATTGGATTACCGCTAGCAGCTATCCGATTCCCCAACCCCTCACCGTTGCTGGACCATCGACAGCGCTCATTGGCCCGGCGGTAACACAGTTACCTATAATAAGCGAACGTGGATCGCTGTGGTTCTAATCAACTGTGTTCCCGTGATATTTAAATTCAGAAAAGGAAGCGATTTGCCTCAAGTGGAAAACAACGTTTAATGGTCTTCCTGGCGCTTCCAATTTATACGACTTATTACCTACATAGATAAATACCTATACAGTGGATTTTAAACAGGATTCATTGAGTTCCACACCTCATCCAGTTACTTCGACGTGTTGATTCTAGGGTAATGTCTATCCCCGTTTCTTCTTATTACAGACATAAAGTGATGGAAATATTTTAGCTATACGTTTTCGTTATTGGTACAATTTACATTGATAAGAGTCGTAAAATGATGTATGTTGCAAGGGGCCACGATACACATACACGCGCGCGCACAAACACGCACACACAGACAGACACGTAAAGATGAATGCTAGGACCTGTCGACAGAAAAGAACACAGTCGATTTTTTCCACATTCATTTCCAATCTGACCTTCTGCTCCATACTAATTCGTCGTCGTCAGGATGTTAAAATCTAATTTGCCATTTAGTTCCTCGAGTGTTTTCGTGAAATTCCATCGAACTCGACAGTTTCAATCAGATAGAAAAAGCGCTACAGTTGTAAAACATTTATTTGTTCGGTAACGACCGGTTTCGGGAGTTTGGAATCCCATCTTCAGGTGAAAGAAGGCTGCAGTAGGAAGATGGAGAAACTATGATAAAAGATCGTATACCACTTAACACTTGTTTAGTGGTAATAATAGGAATTCACTTCCCAGCTGGGAACACGTAGCCGGAACAGTCGGATTAGTCAGAATGGAATACGGATTATGCGTCATATAATCAGCAAAATTAACTAAAGAAATAGGCGGTCAAATGGGGAAAGAAGGAGAAAAACTAAGAGAATGGCAACGAATAAATGAAGAGGACTTACGCGACGAGGCGCGTGAGCGCCGTACAGCGTACACCAGCCTGCGGGCAGGCGAAAGCCGCACGTGTAGCCGAGGTTTCGGGGCCAACGAGATATATTGACCAGGTGCCCACCAAAGGTCTTGATTTCGTCGTGTGTTGGGAACTTGTATGCGTTTAAACACGCAGCCATAACTATTAAACTCGTTTGAAATCTACATCTACATTTATACTCCGCAAGCCACCCAACGGTGTGTGGCGGAGGGCACTTTACGTGGCACTGTCATTACCTCCCTTTCCTGTTCCAGCCGGGCATGGTTCGCGGGAAGAACGACTGCCGGAAGGCCCCCGTGCGCGCTCGAACCTCTCTAATTTTACATTCGTGATCTCCTCGGGAGGTATAAGTAGGGGGAAGCAATATATTCGGTACCTCATCCAGAAACACACCCTCTCGAAACCTAACAGCAAGCTACACCACGATGCAGAGCGCCTCTCTTGCAGAGTCTGCCACTTGAGTTTGCTAAACATCTCCGTAACGCTATCACGCTTACCAAATAACCCTGTGACGAAACGCGCCGCTCTTCTTTGGATCTTCTCTATCTCCTTTGTCAACCCGACCTGGTACGGATCCCACACTGAGGAGCAATACTCGTATAGGTCGAACGAGTGTTTTGTAAGCCACCTCCGTTGTTGATGGACTGCATTTTCTAAGGACTCTCCCAATGAATCTCAATCTGGCACACGCCTTACCAACAATTAATTTTATATGATCATTCCACTTCAAATCGTTCCGTACGCATACTCCCAGATATTTTACAGAAGTAACTGCTACCAGTGTTTGTTCTGCTATCATATAATCATACAATAAAGGATCCTTCTTTCTATGTATTCGCAATACATTACATTTGTCTATGTTAAGGGTCAGTTGCCACTCCCAGCACCAAGTGCCTATCCGCTGCATAGTTACTCTCTCCACACGGGAGAAAAAAATGGTTCAAATGGCTCTGAGCACTATGGGACTTAACTACTGAGGTCATCAGTCCCCTAGAACTTAGAACTACTTAAACCTAACTAACCTAAGGACATCACACACATCCATGCCCGAGGCAGGACTCGAACCTGCGACCGTAGCGGTCACGCGGTTCCAAACTGACGCGCTTAGAACCGCACGGCCACACCGGCCGGCCCCACACGGGAGACATATGCTGCCAAGGTAAGACCTGCAGAGTCACGTGCTGTGACGTTCGCGCCGCGGTCTGTCTTTCTTTTGGCAGCCGCGCACGAAAACTAGCGACCGTCGTACTGCAAGGGAAAGTAAAGCGATCCAAGGGCGAATTGCGTCAGAGGAGAGTAGCCCGATCGTTAAAAAGGTGGACAGATAATATTTAACTGGTTACAAAATTTTTAATTTGTACATCCTCAAAATATAAAAAAAAATTATGCAAAATTATGGACTTCGACACAAATAGTGAGTGTCTAATTATCTGCTAAAATGATTTAAAGGTAAAATTTAAATCTATAAAAAGCCGCAAACGGGCCAATAGTGGCAATCTGAATAAAAGACTTGATATAGCGACAACTGAGTATTCACAAGAAGAAATAGTACCAGTTGACGAGTAAAATTAAAAGGCTGAAAAGAAAATTACAGTACTTTTGAGAGGGAAGTTTGAAAGGAATATTGGTGAGGTTTGACAGCTACTACCAAAATGAATAATTATTTAGAGGTACATGTGCTTCAGCATTGTTTACTCGTTTAGGGTTTTTGAAGGGTTCTTCTTTAAGCTGTGTTTAAGCTCGGCTTCACGTGCGGCTGTCACCTGCCGCAACCTGGCGTCCAGAGCGCGTCGGCCATGCGCCTCATCGCATAAGTTCTCTTACGGTGTCTGATTTTCCCCTATTTTCTCCTTTTCAGAGCCCATTTCTTTAGGTAATTTTGTTGAATACATAACGCGTAACTCGTGTTCCATTCTGACTAACCTGACATTTCCAGCTACACATACACAATTGGGCAGTGAATTCCTGTAATTATAGTTAAACAAGTGCTAAGTGCGTTACGATCTTTTATCATATTTTCTTCATCTTCCTACTGCAGACTTTTTCCACCTGAAGATGGGCTTCTAATCGCCCGAAACTGGTCGTGACTGAATTAATAAATCTTTCACAACTAGAGCGCTTTTTTATGTGATTCCATGATGCTCAGTTACGGATATCTTGCCAACCAAATTTTATGTATTTGAACTACACGAGAACTGGATTCACAAATTTTTCCAGTATCTATTATCGTCTACTGAAGAATGGTCCACTATAAAATGTGACAACACGGGAATACTCACGTTATTTGAGATACCACATCTGGTTTAATGAGCAGTGTCTTGGATCACCGCTGAAATCGACAAACTTCATGGTAACAGTATTTCTGAAAGGATGTCGTACTCTTTAGAAGCATTATTGATTAGATAATCTCACGCATCATTACGTAGGTTTCCGCGGGAAAAGTCAGTTAACATACGTTTTCTGGGAATTGCAAAATAACTGTCACTGTATAACAGCGACGTTTCGTTCACAGACCAGTAACACAGTTACCTATAATAATCGAAACGTCGGTTTCATTCAGTAACAGTAATTTTGCAATATGCGCCATAACCAGAAAACGTTTATATTAACTAACCGCATGCTGTCTGGTCTGTTGTTACCATTCTAAAATGAAGGCCTGTGGATGTGAAGGCTTTTCAGTACTTCGCGTCTTGCAGCTCTCAGATGTTGAACAAAAGACTTTTTCTTTAATTATTTGCACCAAATCCGCTATTTATTTTCGTTGCTTGATTGACTGGGGGTGGGAAGTGGGGGAGGACCAACCAGCGAGGTCAACGGTCCCATCAGATAAGGTAGGATGGGGAAGGAAGCCGGCCATGTCCTTGCAAAGGACCCCATTTGCCTAAAGCGATTTAGGGAAATCACGGATCACCTAAATCACGATCGGCAGATGCGGGTTTGAGCCGTCGTCCTCCCAAATGCGAGTCCAGTGCGCTAACCACTGCGCCACCTCGCTCGGTTTTATTTATAGGTTGACTAATTTAGGGCTTTGCCCATTTTCAGAGCCATGTATCACAGAAAACAAAATTTTATGAGTGAATGGGTCGAATGTGGTTTCCACTTAAATACAAATGAAACAATATGAATCCTACTAAATAATGCTAGAAATAAAATGAAAATTTATTGTACTACTGTAATTTGATGGAATTATGTGTCTCAACTGAGCAAAGTCTGTATTACGAAATCAATTGCGGAGTAAACTGAATATATCAGAGATCATATAAGACCATTCAACGAAACTCTTTGCATCAACATCTGTCAGATTACAAACAATCCTGTCGGAGGAACATCCACAACTCAGAATTATACCAAAGGTTGAAAATACCGCTACAGTTGTAAGGTTCTTTTATTTAGGACACAACCTGTTTCGGGCTCTTATACGCTCATCTTCAGGCGCCGTAACTTGGTGCTGTGACTCCGAGCACACCGCGTCGTGTACTTGTCCGCCGCGGTATTTTCAACCTCTGGTACCAGTCAAGTTAACGATAAACCAGCGTGACACAGTGAAATCCAACGCCAACAAATTCCTCTTTATATCATTGACAAACGTATCAGATCCTGCTGAATAATAAAGATACTACAAATAAGATAAATACACTCCTGGAAATGGAAAAAAAAACACATTGACACCGGTGTGTCAGACCCACCATACTTGCTCCGGACACTGCGAGAGGGCTGTACAAGCAATGATCACACGCACGGCACAGCGGACACACCAGGAACCGCGGTGTTGGCCGTCGAATGGCGCTAGCTGCGCAGCATTTGTGCACCGCCGCCGTCAGTGTCCGCCAGTTTGCCGTGGCATACGGAGCTCCATCGCAGTCTTTAACACTGGTAGCATGCCGCGACAGCGTGGACGTGAACCGTATGTGCAGCTGACGGACTTTGAGCGAGGGCGTATAGTGGGCATGCGGGAGGCCGGGTGGACGTACCGCCGAATTGCTCAACACATGGGGCGTGAGGTCTCCACAGTACATCGATGTTGTCGCCAGTGGTCGGCGGAAGGTGCACGTGCCCGTCGACCTGGGACCGGACCGCAGCGACGCACGGATGCACGCCAAGACTGTAGGATCCTACGCAGTGCCGTAGGGGACCGCACTGCCACTTCCCAGCAAATTAGGGACACTGTTGCTCCTGGGGTATCGGCGAGGACCATTCGCAACCGTCTCCATGAAGCTAGGCTACGGTCCCGCACACCGTTAGGCCGTCTTCCGCTCACGCCCCAACATCGTGCAGCCCGCCTCCAGTGGTGTCGCGACAGGCGTGAATGGAGGGACGAATGGAGACGTGTCGTCTTCAGCGATGAGAGTCGCTTCTGCCTTGGTGCCAATGATGGTCGTATGCGTGTTTGGCGCCGTGCAGGTGAGCGCCACAATCAGGACTGCATACGACCGAGGCACACAGGGCCAACACTCGGCATCATGGTGTAGGGAGCGATCTCCTACACTGGCCGTACACCACTGGTGATCGTCGAGGGGACACTGAATAGTGCACGGTACATCCAAACCGTCATCGAACCCATCGTTCTACCATTCCTAGACCGGCAAGGGAACTTGCTGTTCCAACAGGACAATGCACGTCCGCATGTACCCCGTGCCACCCAACGTGCTCTAGAAGGTGTAAGTCAACTACCCTGGCCAGCAAGATCTCCGGATCTGTCCCCCATTGAGCATGTTTGGGACTGGATGAAGCGTCGTCTCACGCGGTCTGCACGTCCAACACGAACGCTGGTCCAACTGAGGCGCCAGGTGGAAATGGCATGGCAAGCCGTTCCACAGGACTACATCCAGCATCTCTACGATCGTCTCCATGGGAGAATAGCAGCCTGCATTGCTGCGAAAGGTGGATATACACTGTACTAGTGCCGACATTGTGCATGCTCTGTTGCCTGTGTGTATGTGCCTGTGGTTCTGTCAGTGTGATCATGTGATGTATCTGACCCCAGGAATGTGTCAATAAAGTTTCCCCTTCCTGGGACAATGAATTCACGGTGTTCTTATTTCAATTTCCAGGAGTGTATATCTTATGTTCATACACTGACATACTACAGTTGGTACAGCTACAATAAAAGCCACATCTATAGTGTGATGACATAAGTAGAATTATCTACACCAAATGTATCCCACATACAAAATACGTAAGTACGAGGGCGTGTTGAAAAGTAATGCCTCCGAATTTTCATGTGAAACCTCTTAGTTTTTTTTATGAAACAAACGTTACTAACATTCTACATCTTTTTTCTTCATATCTACGTATTTATTTCTCAACATAGTCATCCTGGTGACGTACACATTTCTCCCAACGAGAGACCAGTTTTTTGATGCGGTCACTGTAGAAATTTGGACATTTGACAGAGCTACAACCTCACCTCTGCCTGCACCGCTACATCACTACCATAGCGAAGTCCTCCAAAGTATTCTTTAAGTTTTGGAAACAGATTAAAGTCGAATTGGTCCAAGCCGGGACAATGTGGAGGATGATCCATGGCAGTGAACCCAAAACGTTGGGTATAGCAGATGTCGCGGCGCTCGTGTGTAACCTGGCACTGCCGTGCTGAAGGAGACAATGTTCCATGTGTGGATGAAATCTTCGAATTCGAAACCCTATCACAACACGCGGTTTCTCTAGCATCTACTACTTAAGTTGTACACCGCCATGTTACACGCTACAATGCGGATCCCTGTAGCGGCGTAGAGGCGCAAATATGTAGAAGCGAAGCATAAAATGAAGATTGCTAATAAAGTTTGTTTTATTTAAAAACGTTCAAGAGTTTTCAAATGAAAAATTCGGAGACATTCGTTTCAACACGCCCTTGTAGTTACCATCTGGACCATATTAGCACTGATACCTTTGTTATCCACATTCGCTCAAAAAATTTTCTTCCCCGTAATACGTGGCTTCAGAAAATGGGCAAATCCCGAAACTAATCAGCCAGTGAATAAACAGCATCTTTGGTGCAAGTAGTTAAGAAAGTGACTCTTGTTCACGTTCTCTGAATGCTCACAAACGTAAGTTGCACTGTCACTTCAACCTGTACAATACACAGTCCAATATGTTCCAAAAGCGCTCGCACGAAAATGCGCTTCTTCAGGAGGTCATAGATCTATTTCTATCGATCATAGAAATAAGGAAGCAAGTGTTTCGGATATCCTTTGGCCTATCGACTATTTCTATACCTATCGGAAGAACAGGGATGTGTAGCTATCCTACTGTACAGTGTCAAAATTTAAATCTTACGTAGTTCCCGCCGCCAAGGAAAACTGAGCGAATCGGTTGGTTCTTTTCCATCAGGTATAGTCTACGGCAGTCCTTAGGCGGCTTATAGATGAACCATTTGTTAATGGACGGTTCCTGAGAAAATCCCGAAAAACCATGATTTTTAGGTACCAAAGCGGCAGTTGTGGGGATGGCCGCTTCTATTATTTCTCTTCATGGCAAATATTCGAAATTTATACCATTTCTTCTTAATCTGGCGTTCTCGGGGAACACTGAAACATTTTTCTACAACATTACCCACTGCCGATACCCGGAGTTTCAAATGTACCGTGCATACGTAAGTAAAATTACACATAATACCCGGTCTGAGGTGTAAAAGTAATTTTAACTGACAGTGAACGCAAGGCAGGGCTCTGGGGTCATCGCAGTGTCACCAAACTATGTTTTCAATAGCCACTTATTTTTCACTAATAAAACTTTGTGATGCAGTCTCTGTGTAGATTATATTAGATTAGATTCAGTTTTGTTCCATAGGCCCAACAAATGAGATGATTCTCGTGGGTATGGAATATGTTGGAAGGTATAACGAAAAAATTTGAGTGTAAACTACTAGCCATTAAAATTGCTGCACCATGAAGATGACGTGCTATAGGCGCGACATTTAACCGACAGGAAGAACATGCTGTGATATGCAAATGATTAGCTTTTCAGAGCATTCACAAAAGGTTGGCGCCGGTGACGACACCTACAACGTGCTGACATGAGGAAAGTTTCCAACCGATTTCTCATACACAAACAGCAGTTGACCGGCGTTGCCTGGTGAAATGTTGTTGTGATGCCTCGTGTAAGGTGGAGAAATGCGTACCATCACGTTACGACTTTGATAAAGGTCGAATTGTAGCCTATCGCGATTGCGGTTTATCGTATCGCGACATTGCTGCTCGCGTTGGTCGAGATCCAATGACAGTTAGCAGAACATGAAATCGGTGGGTTCAGGAGGGTAATACGGAACGCCGTGCTGGATCCCAACGGCTTCGTATCACTAGCAGTCGAGATGACAGGCATCTTATCCGCATGGCCGTAACAGATCGTGCAGCCACGTCTCGATCCCTGAGTCAACATATGGGGACGTTTGCAAGACAACCATCTGCACGAACAGTTCGACGACGTTTGCAGCAGCACGGACTATCAGCTCGGAGACCATGGCTGCGGTTACCCTTGACGCTGCATCACATACAGGAGCACCTGCGATGGTGTACTCAACGACGAACCTGGGCGCACGAATGGCAAAACGTCATTTTTTCGGACGAATCCAGGTTCTGTTCACAGCATCATGATGGTCGCATCCGTGTTTGGCGACATTGCGGTGAACGGACATTGGAAGCGTGTATTCGTCATCGCCATACTTGCGTATCACCCGGCGTGATGGTATGGGGTCCCATTGGTTACACGTCTCGGTCACCTCTTGTTCGCATTGACGGCACTTTGAACAGTGGACGTTACATTTCAGAAGTGTTACGACACGTAGCTCTACCCTTCATTCGATCCCTGCGAAACCCTACATTTCAGTAGGATAATGCACGACCGCATGTTGCAGGTCCTGTACGGGCCTTTCTGGATACAGAAAATTTTCGCCTGCTGCCCTGGCCAGCACATTCTCCAGATCTCTCACCAATTGAAAACGTCTGGTCAATGGTGGCCGAGCAACTGGCTCGTCACAATACGCCAGTCACTACTCTTGATGAACTGTGGTATCGTGTTGAAGCTGCATGGGCCATCCAAGCTCTGTTTCACTCAATGCCCAGGCGTATCAAGGCCGTTATTATGGCCAGAGGTGGTTGTCCCGGGTACTGATTTCTCAGGATCTATGCACACAAATTGCTTGAAAATGTAATCACATGTCAGTTCTAGTATAATATATTTGTCCAGTGAATACCCGTTTATCATCTGCAATTCTTCTTGGTGTAGCAATTTTAATGGCCAGTAGTGTAATATTTACTACCCTGTCATTTGTCAGGATACTGTCGACGTAGGTGAATACAATGCGGTAAAGCGGAACAGCTACCATTTACAGAATTAACAGGCTGTCAGAATGAATTACTGCTATGCACTATTTATAAATTTATCATACACAGAATATCTGATCTTTACTATTGTGCCTAAGTGCTGTCAAAACTGAAATCTAAGAGGTATTTTTACTTAAGCTGGCTTAACAGTCTCTGTTATGATATTCATCTATGGAGTAAAAGGAGTTGCCTATCAAAAAGTCTTTTAAACTCTGTTTAAACTGTGCTTTGTCTGAAACCAAGTTTTTAATGGTTGCTGGCAATTTATTGAAAATGCGTGTTCCTGAATGTTGTACCCCTTTTTAGATCAAGGTAAGATCTTTATGTAGATTGTTCTTATTCCTAGTACTGATACTATGTATTGAGCTATTGGTTGGAAATAGAGATGTATTACTTGTAACAAATTTCGTTAAGGGATAAATATACTGAGAAGCAGTGGTTAGAATACAAAGTTCATTGAACAGGTTTCTACAGGGTATTCTTGAATTTAAACCACAAATGATTCTTATCACACGCTTTTCCACCCTAAAAACTTTTGCTCGGATTGATGAGTTGCCCCAGAATATGATCCCATATGACATAATAGAATGAAAGTAAGCAAAGTATGCAATTTTTTTTTATATTTATATTTCCTACATCTGACATCATTCTCACGGCAAATACAGACTTGTTTAGGTGCTTAAGCAATTCGGTGATATTACGTTCCCAACTGAATTTACTATCGAGCAGTAATCCCAGATATATAACATTGTCAACCTCTTCGATCTGCATGTCTTCATATGTTATACACATGCCGGAGGGAAACCTCTTACAGGTTCTGAACTGCACTTCTCAAAATTTAATGACAGTGAATTAGCCAAACTGCCTATTGGCTTCTGTCTCGGGTTCTTCGGCCGACGTTCATCTAATGATTTTTCTGACGTTTCGCCAGCACGAGTGGCTGGCATTGTCAAAGCTTCACCCTCCATTGCCGGTGGTGAACTGGAGCCGAGCTCGCGGGCGCAGACTATATGTACCTGGCGCGCCAACGTCCGAGGGCTTCTCCGCGGTCATTTCCGGTGCGGTTCTCCTCTTGCTACCTGCGACGGTCGTTCGCTGCAGTACGGGAAGCCAGGATCCGTTGACCTTAAGGCTTTCCTCTTTCTTGTTCAAACTGTTCGCATGTTTTTGTATTTCTACAGCTTCTCTGAACAAGCGCGTGTGATAATGCTTCTCTACAGCCAGAACTTCCGTGTCGGCGAATTTTATTACGTGGTTGGTCTCATTCAGTGCGTGCTCTGCCACGGCCGATTTCTCCACCTGCCCCAACCTGCAATGTCGCTTATGCTCTTTGACCCTGGTGTTGATGGATCGTCCAGTCATTCCGACATAAACTTTTCCGCATGTGCATGGTATACGGTACACTCCCGACATTGCAAGTGGGTCTCTATTCTCCTTCGCCGATCTAAGACACTCTTTGATCTTCCTTGTCGGTTTGAAAATCGTCTTTACGCCATGTTTGCGCAATATACGGCCGATTCTGTCCGTCACTCTGGGAATGTATGGCAGAAAGGCCGTACCCGACATTTCTTTTTCTGGTTCCTTACTTCGCCAAGTGTTTGGCTCTGTCACACTTCTAATATAATTTGTGGAGTACCCATTGCTCCTCAGGACAGTTTCCAGGTGTTGCATTTCTCGTTTGAGGTGTTGCGGCTCACATATTCGTCCTGCTCTCGTTACGAGCGTACTAATCATGCCTCTTTTCTGGCTCGGGTGGTGGTTTGAGAGTTTGTGCAGGTATCGGTCCGTGTGTGTCGGTTTTCGATACACGCTGTGTCCCAGGGTTTCGCCGTACCTTGTGACCAGCACATCTAGAAATGGCAGTTTCTTGTCCTTTTCTACTTCCATGGTAAATGTTATGTTGGCATGGAGGCTGTTCAAGTGTCTTAGGAAGTCACCGAGCTGTTCTTCACCATGGCTCCACACCACGAAAGTATCATCGACGTACCTGTACCACACCTTAGGTTTGCAAGTCGCCGAGTCCAGTGCGTGTGCTTCGAATTGTTCCATGAAGAAGTTGGCCACCACTGGACTGAGAGGACTACCCATGGCGACGCCTTCCAGCTGCTCGTAGAAATCGCCATTCCACGTGAAATAGCTCGTGGTGAGACATGCATGGAAGAGCTTTCTGATGTCCTGCGGGAAAATGGAACCGATGTGCTCCAGAGCGTCACTGAGTGGCACTTTCGTAAATAACGAAACAACATCAAAGCTGACCAAGATGTCGTTTGGTGCAAGTTTCAGTTTCTTCAGCTTCTCAATGAAATGTCCTGAGTCCTTAATGTATGTGTCAGTCTTCCCCACGTGTGGCTGGAGCAGAGAGGCCAATTGTTTTGCCAGTTTATATGTCGGTGATCCAGGAGCGCTAACGATCGGATTCAGTGGAACGTTGTTCTTATGGATCTTGGGTAATCCATACAGCCGAGGTGGTAGGGCTTCTGTGTTGCGCAGGTTTCTCTGTATGTCCGCCGGCAGAGAAGACGCCTTGATTAATCGATTCGTATTCCGTGTGATACGCTGCGTCGGATCTGCGCTTAGTTTTCGGTACGTCGTCGGATCTAATATGTCTCGGATCTTTTGCTCATACTCTCCGGTCTTCATTACGACGGTCGCATTCCCCTTACCGGCAGGCAGTACCAGTATACTCTTGTCGGCGTTGAGATTCTTAATGGCTTGTAGCTCTTCTTTCTTTAGGTTGCAAGCTGGTGGTTTTGCTCGGCGCAGTATCCTGGCTGTTTCCGTGCGTATTTCCTCTGCCCTTTCACAAGGAAGGGTCCGAATGGCTGCTTCGGTGTTGGCAATGATATCCTCCATAGGTATAGTTCTCGGGGTGATAGCGAAATTCCCTCCTTTTTGAAGAACAGACACTTCCTCTTCGGTCAATTGTCGTTCAGTGAGGTTGACCACTGTGTGTGACATGTCGGGAATCGCCCTGTCGGTCTGCTTCCGGCATCTTTCAAACTTTTTCTTCTGTCGCTCGGTGCAGCGCTCGAGTTCGTTCTGCATGCTCCTGTGAGTGATGCTGTCGATCTTGTCCCAGTCGTCTCGATGCATTCTGCTACTTAGTTGATAGAAAATGTCCAGAAGCTCCTGCTCCGTTCTTGCCAAGTCTCTCCGTGTTGTATGTATTCGCTCACGAAGAAAAGCTCGTTCCATTCTGTCATAGATACGATGTGCTTGGGCGGTGGTGAATAGGCGCTTACATCCCAAGAACTTCGGTGTAGCACATTTATCTCGGCACCGTGACAGAAAGGCGAGACAGGACATCAGTCGCGCTTTCTTCTTCCGTCGTTGGTCAAGGCGTCGGTACAATCTGCAAATCTCCTCCCCGTAGAGGCGTAATACAAAATTGTTAAGGCTTTCGTGGCCACTTGTTGACAAACTGCCTATTGGCTTCTGTCTCGGGATCTTCGGCCGACGTTCATCTAATGATTTTTCTGACGTTTCGCCAGCACGAGTGGCTGGCTTTGTCAAAGCTTCACCCTCCATTGCCGGTGGTGAACTGGAGCCGAGCTCGCGGGCGCAGACTATATGTACCTGGCGCGCCAACGTCCGAGGGCTTCTCCGCGGTCATTTCCGGTGCGGTTCTCCTCTTGCTACCTGCGACGGTCGTTCGCTGCAGTACGGGAAGCCAGGATCCGTTGACCTTAAGGCTTTCCTCTTCCTTGTTCAAACTGTTCGCGTGTTTTTGTATTTCTACAGCTTCTCTGAACAAGCCCGTGTGATAATGCTTCTCTACAGCCAGAACTTCCGTGTCGGCGAATTTTATTACGTGGTCGGTCTCATTCAGTGCGTGCTCTGCCACGGCCGATTTCTCCACCTGCCCCAACCTGCAATGTCGCTTATGCTCTTTGACCCTGGTGTTGATGGATCGTCCAGTCATTCCGACATAAACTTTTCCGCATGTGCATGGTATACGGTATACTCCCGACATTGCAAGTGGGTCTCTTGCAATGTCGGGAGTATACCGTATACCATGCACATAATTAATTTCCAGTCAGATGAAGACTGACTGCTTACTGCACAGGTATTTCGCAACGACACCATTTGTTTCGTGTTAGATAGATAAGGCTCAAACCATTTCGCAGCATTGCCAGTGACACCCTAATATTCTAATTTACTAGAGCGAATGCTGTGGTTCATGCAGTCAAAGCCTTTTGACAGGTCGCAGAAAATACCAGTAGCCTCTAATTCATTATCTAATGAATTAAGTACATTCTCACTGTAAGTGTAAATAGATTTCTCTATATCAGAACATTGGCGTCAAACATAAATGTGGCTGGAAGAAAACCTCCCTATCGCCCAGAGTAGTTGCGGTTGTTTAGGTGGCTTGCTTGCACGCAGCAAATATATATATCAGAACCCTTAAGAAATCCAAACTGTGACTTGGACAATATATTATTTGCAGTCAGATGCACTCCATTGTAATGGGCGTTTCATGCCTATATATGCTGCCTTCTAACCTGGAAATTATTCGATGGTGCCACCTGGCGGCGCGAGCACCTAAAAAAAATTATTTTGTCGCCCAAAATTTATTTTTACTTGCAAATCAAGCAGCGCAGTTTTTGGTATACTGTAGGTGCAGCTTAAAAATGTGCGTTTTTATGCAAAGTAGTGTAAAGTCGACTTGCATTGAATAGGAGACGACTTTGTGTGTTAACATTATATTATGCCTACTTATTTGTTGTTTATGTGTGTCAAAGTATGTAAATGTGTCGAAGTATGCAAATAAACTGTCACAACTTTACTGATGTATAGAATCATTTTATATAAGCAGCACACAGCACCGTAGAACGGAAAATAACGGGACCAGCTAAAAAATGCTCGTGTTGGAGCACGAAAAGGCGAATATGTTTCTCTTTCAAAGACTCAGACGAAAAGTGGAGAACCATCCTCTTGCCGTCTTCCCCATCAAGAATTTTGGCATGCATATTTGCACTTTTTGTGCTGAAAGATAGCAGTAGAGAGATAGTGACAGTGGAACAGAGAGGAGACAGTGCCAGTGGGAGAGAAAGAGACGGGACATTAATGTTGGGAGAAAGAAAGTAGCAATGTAAGAGAAAAAGAGACAGATGAAGACATTAGCATTGGAAGGTGAAGAGAGAGGAGATAGCGATGGTCAGTGAGTGACTGTGGCAGTAAAAGAGAACGAAAGTTGGATGGAGATAGTAGCAGTGGGAACAAAAGAGAGAGGTGGCAGTGGAAATGAAAAAAGAGAGACGAGTGGAGTCCATATATATGGTTGAGGTGTCTGGACCCCCACCCTCCAGACCGGCGCACTTTAACAAAAATTAGACTTTCCCTATCCCCTATACTCATTTGTTCAAGTTTCCAAAAAATGGTTCAAATGGCTCTGAGCACTATGCGACTTAACTTCTGAGGTCATCAGTCGCCTAGAACTCAGAACCAATTAAACCTAACTAACCTACTACTGCCCGAGGCAGGATTTGAACCTGCGACCGTAGCGGTCACGCGGTTCCAGAGTGAAGCGCCTAGAACCGCACGGCCACACCGGCCGGCTCAAGTTTCCAGTCTAGGGGTCAAATCACCGAGTTAGCGTACCCAAGGACATGTGTGGTTAGGAGACAATGGTGGTTGAAGAGAAAGACATTGACAATGGGGCAGAAAGAGAATGAGACAAAGACAACAGAAGTGGTACAGGGAGACAGTGAAAATGTCATAGGAGACAGTGGCAAGGAAGAGCGAGAGAAAGGGATGAAGACAGTGACAGTTGGAGACACAGATATGAGAGAGTGCCAATAGGAGACAAAGGAGACAGTGGGAAGAGAGATGTAGAGACAGTGGTAGTGAGGCAGAGAGATGCCGAGTATGAAGGCTTCATTATAAAGAGAGACTGAGTAAAGTGATTTATAATGTTCTGTGTCAAAAGAGCGCGAATATTTTCACGTGACAACATTTTTGGTGGGAAGGACGGAATGGGGAGTGCGGCAACTGGTTCCCCACTTCTGTCTCACTCATTTTTTTCCATTGGTTCGGTTATTTTTAACTTTTTATGTGACTGCATGTATATTCTACGTACAAAGAATTGCTAAATCATTCCTGTCATAGGTCAGTCTAGTACATATTTAAAGCACACGAATCGATGGGCAGTCTCTTACTGAGTATTCCAAAACAGGCGCTCACCACCTTCACCCTGGATGAATTCATCCACAATCATCCCACGTTCTTGCTCTCATATCACACCGTTTTTTTTTTGTTTTTTTTTTTTTTTGTTTTTGTTTTTAAGACTTACACCAACCAATTCATCGAAAGTAAAGTTCTTATTGTATTCTGATTAAACAATGGTTGCAATACAGGGTTACCCATCCGTGGTAGAAGATGCATTCACTTGATCTCTCAAAGGACCCTCAACAACTATGACCTTAGTTTTCTGAAATCAAACCCTGCTTGGAGTAGACTGCAAATAAAATAACTGGGCCTTGATCACTGAATGTGGCTGTATATACACTAGTGTGCAAAACGCAAGGACGAAAGTAACTTTCACTTGATGCTTCACTGACGAGTCATATCGTTCAATAATACTTCGACCATACGTAGAAAGAATTGCTACAGTATAGCATGGAAGATAACTCAAAGAAACACCCATTGGGATGAAGAAAAATAACACTTTTATTCAAAGACAGTAATTACATTAAAGTCAGCGAGATTTGTGATGGTCCCCTGGACATTACAAAAGGTGGGACTTAATAGGGTGTGTGATCACGACTAACGACAACGCATACTCTGCGAAGTGCTCCCATGGTGGCCACAATGTTGGTAAGAAGTTCTTGTGGTAGGGGCTTCCAGTCTTCTATTAGCACTGTGGTCAACTGCTGGATGTTGCTGCATACTGATGTGCTGCAAACAGCCGGCCGAAGTGGCCGTGCGGTTAAAGGCGCTGCAGTCTGGAACCGCAAGACCGCTACGGTCGCAGGTTCGAATCCTGCCTCGGGCATGGATGTTTGTGATGTCCTTAGGTTAGTTAGGTTTAACTAGTTCTAAGTTCTAGGGGACTAGTGACCTCAGAAGTTGAGTCCCATAGTGCTCAGAGCCATTTTGCTGCAAACATCTCCCAACCCATAACACACGTGCAGGATGAGATTTAAGTCAGAGAAACGGTCAGGCCAATCCATACGCCAAATACACTCTCGTTCCCAAAGCCGCTTCACCTGCGTTGTTCGATGCGGTCGCGCATTGTCATCCGAAAAATTGAAGCCAGGGCCGACGCATGCCTGAAAAGACGCACATGTAGAAGGAGTGTCGCGTCACAGTAACGTTGAGCAGCGACTGTACCGTGTTCAAAAATTTGGAGGTCACTACGTCAGTCCAACATTATGCCTCCCGGCACCGTAAACTAGGACCACCGAAACGACCATTTTCGACAAAACTGGACGTTCACTCGAATGACCTGAAGCGAGAACAAGTAATGCACCCAGGAACACCGTCGATAATGATCGTTTTGCTGGACCAGGTGTTTGTTATTTGTTTCTTTTATCACTTTTTGCTGCCCTTCCAGTGTTATCAGATTGACAGAGTCATTGATCAATACAACATTATGCCTGCCCCCATAATACTTGGTCCACCAAAACCAATATGGACGATATTTTTCCTGTGTGCATTAGGTATTCCCACATCTCGCCATCTAGGAATATGTCCAGTAGTGGCGAACATTATTGGTTTGGTGATCCAAGTGTTGTGGAGCGGGGAGGCATAATGTCCCATGTGCGTAATGAAGTCCAAATCTTTGCACATGATATACTCACCGGTCAACGTTATTCTGAAACTGTGCTCCTTACCAATTTGCGTCTTTTCAGGAGTGCATTTGTCCATTACCTCGTCCTTGTGGATGACAATGCACGATCACGTCCAAGAGCGCAATTGGAAAAGCTCTTGGAACGAAAAGATTTAAGGGGCGAATGGACTGGCCTGCCGGGTCTACCGTAGCACGGCCACAGACACCAGCGATCATCGAACAGTCGTCAACTGCACTGGCAGAGGAATGGAACGGCCTAACACAAGAACTCCTTACCAAACATGTGGCCACCATGGGAGCACGTTCCGCATGCTTTACCGTCTCTGCTGATCACACGCCCTACTATGAACCACGTACCACTTTTATATTGTTCAGGAACCATGATGAATAGCGGTGACTTCATTGTATTTATTATCTTGAATAAAAGAGTCAATTCTGTTCCTCCCATTAAGACTTTTTTTCTGTTAAGTTGCCGCGCGGAGTGGCCACGCGGTTTGTGGCACCCCGTCATGGACTGCGCGGTCCCTCCCGCCGGTTCGAGTCCTCCCTCGGGCATGGGTGTGTGTGTTGTTCTTTGCATAAATTAGTTTAAGTTAGTTTAAGTAGTGTTGTAAATCTAGGGACCGATGATCTCAGCAGTTTGGTCCCTTAGGAATTCACACACACGTACACACACACACACACACACACACACACACACACACACACACACACACACACGCTGTTTACTTCCGTACTCTACTGCAGCTTCTCTTTCTATGTATGGTCCAAGTTTCATCGAATTATGTTACTTGACAGTGAAATATCTTGCCAAAGTTACTTTCTTCCTGTAGTTTTGCGTACAAGTGTACAATAACAAAATTTCACAAATCTAAAATTTTCCGTAAATTAAAATATACACCTACATCTAGCAGATGATGTGTACAAATACACAGAGTTGTCGTACTATCGATACACTTGACACAGGAGGGTCTTTGGACAAAGGCCACGTTCGTTCGATTTCGCTTTGAACGAAGGGACATCACCTGGCTTTCGTAGGTAAATTCTTTGCGAACTGAGATAGTAATGTTTCCACGCCCTGAAAAAGAAGTTTCTCGTAGTGGCAAGCAAATTCACATGTTGCTGCTGGCATATTATCCAGGAATTTTGTTACCGCGCTTTTTAGCCGTTCAGGCTCATTAGGCCGCTACATAATGCCGACTGGAACATCGGCAAGCCCCCTGATCCGGATTATCGCCCAATAGGAATTACGAGCTGAAAACATACCACCAGTTCCCACTTCTCGCTCATCGCTCCGTGCCATATTATGGGTGCTCCAGTTGCTACGTCTCGTATATAGTAATACGAGGTATCATAGCGTTGTTTCTCTTTTTGTAGTATTCCAAATAATCTTCCCAGTGGCGTTTACAGTGGGTCATCGAGATACGGGGAATAAGCCAGTGCTGCCGTTTACCGGCGCTGTCTGTTACGTGATCCGCCGGATCGTCAGCTTCCGACCGACACTCAAAACCTGCTATATCTCTCTATCCATGATGTGATCGTTCTAGCGTGATCCATAAATTTCACACAAGTTATTAAGGTTGTAGCTCTGATATGAAACTCAGTATTGCAACTTCACCCATGAGGCGAGGCGCATATTTATTACTTTTAGTCAAATACGTGCGGAAAGGTAACGAGATATTACGGAAGTGCAAACAGACTCGAGGCGCTAGTTGTTAGACAGGGAAGCCGCGTAGTGCTGTAATAGTTCTTTTTCCGGTGTTGACTGTTCTTGCTAAAACGGACAGCTGCGTTACTGCTTCCAGTCCAGTTGTGATCAAGTCATTTGTTCTCGTACTTTCATGTTTAATTAGCCTTAGCCTTTCGCTTAATCACTTTGATTCTGATCAAGTTACTAGCATCCTGGTAAATTAAGGAAAGGTAGTGAGCTTAAGCAATAGTCGTAGGGAGATTCAATAAGACATGTTGAATAAAGCGTTAACTTCCACTACAGAAGATCCCTTAATCAATTAATGTGATGGCATTGAGCACTATGGGGCTTAACATCTGAGGTCATCAGTCCCCTAGAACTTAGAACTACTTAAACCTAACTAACCTAAGGACACCACACACATCCATGCTCGAGGCAGGATTCGAACCTGCGACCGTAGCGGTCGCGCGATTCCAGACTGTAGCGCCTAGAACCGCTCGGCCACCCGAGCCGGCCAATTAATGCGATACCAGTGAGTTGCAAGAATGATCAAACATTTCAACTTGAAAAAAAAAAGTTATTGTACGGCCTTTTTTGCGACAGCGATCATATAGAAGCATTATTTCACGTTCAGTAGCTAAAAACTCTCTTCAATCAACATTGAGTTCATGTTTACTAAATATCTCGGAATATGCTTCAGGAACTGGAACGGAAAGTCTACGCTTGTGTAAAACAATTTTGTACATGATTTGTAAAGATGCACAACCTTTCCTAATTAAAAATAAAGGTTTTTTAAATCTGCTGACAGTCGTTGCTCCATTCGTCGAAATACAGTCGATACATACATTCAAGCGGATGCTGGGAAACTAATTTCAAATTACTGAGCAATTCTTGAAAAATAATATTCAGAGCGTTTTAACACCAACGACAAATATATGGATAGATAAAAGGCAGTGTAGAAGTTTTCTGGGAATTGCCGTCCATTATTTTTATGGCGATAAATGGAAATGGCAGCTCTTGGTGTTTATGGGTTGTCGGTATCACACTCGAGTGAATGTATCTTCGAGTATATTATTACCGATTTGCAACGATTGGAAATAAATACCAACAAAATACTGACAGGGGGGGACTGATGCAGGAGCAAATATGGTTAACGGTATAGAAATTTCATTTAGAAGAAATTATACATCGTGTTTTGTCTGCATGCCCAATATGGTAGGAAAAATCTATTGAAATGACTGACAAACTGCATGAGTTGATTACTGCTGTGAAAAGGACTGTAGTGCTGACCAAACGAAGTGTAACGGCAAATTATGTGCTACGAAAAGAACCAGACCTCAAACTAATTCGAGAAGTATCCATTAGATGGAATTCAACGTTCTGTATGATTTTAGTAGCTGCTTTCAGTGACAGTGTTCCATCCAAGATAAAATCTCTATGTATATAGAATAGGTAGTGTACATCTGGTGGATGTATGTCGCATCCTGGGGCGTATGGAAGAGGCTACTCGTGCATTTTGCATAGAAAAGTTCGTTTCCAGCAGTAAAGTAATATCAATAACTAACCAGTTGACTGCCAAAATATGTTTCATGCACCCAACACAGAGTAGTAGAGAGTAACGTCATAACAGAAACCAGAAAGCTTTTACTATCGACTGAAACTTTAACGTGTTAGCCACATCAGTGTTGCTCGAACCTATATCCAAATTATTTCAAGATAATCTGGCAAGATCGAAGGCAATCAAAACAATTTAACAATTTATTAAGAATTTGCTTGTAGCTGACAGTGAGGATGGGCACGTCGATGCCTGATAGGAAATACCAGTTTGATTTATGGACTGCACATTATTAGACAACACAACAAAAGAGTAATTTGAAAACTGGAGCAGAAGTGGACCTATCATTACGGTTAAATTATTCTCTGGATGATCGCTCCTAGATCTTAAACAGAATCAATCGGAAGTATAGAATCAAATAATCGCTACTGTTTAGTCGAAGTTCCAAACAACAGTATTCAAGTAGTTGAGCTGTATTCTCACATCATCAGGTTCTGAAAACTGTTCTTAAAAGCAGGAAAGGCTCTCCGTCAACAAGGCAGTAAATTGAAGGGGAAACGTCTCTGTAAAATATTATGTTACAAAAAATTTTGGGGTATGTAATTTTAGTTGTTGCAGTATCTATTAACTAATAAATATATTATAGGTACTGATTTGTTACTTTTACGCCATTCTATACATTAATCATTTATCATGGATTCAGATACATCAGAGTTTTGAAGTCGATTGTTAAGGCCATCGATGTTTTGACGTCGATGATAGAATCGAAATCAGCAACGTTGGTTAGCCAACATCGTATGTTCCTCAAAACGGATACTTACGTTCTTTCTTAAAGCTTTCAGAATGGTGGTCCTAGTTCAGAACACAAGAGTCTGTTCTCAAAGATAAAAATTGCCAAAATCGAGGAGAGCAGATCCGATTTCCACCACTAGTACGTTATCATGACGTTACAGGCACCCCCATAACCCATCTATCACACAGGCCACGTGACCCAAGTTAAAATAATGGGTAAATCTGAAAATACAAGAAGCACATATCCTGTGGCGAAATAACATGAATGATACTTGTACATGCAATCCATATCTGAGAATACCCCTGACAAAGTTCGCAATATAAGAACCTCTGTTATGAAATACTACATTGGTCAGAATTCTGTATACCATCTCGCAAAGCAATAGTTAGTCAGCAAAATACACTGGTACTTCATGAACTATAGCTAAAGCAAATCCTCACTGTCATCAGTTCGTCATGTACTGAATACCTCCTGTATATATTACTGTCTGGAATACTTCTGTAAATAATCAACGATTACGTGCGTAAACCGCGAGTTGAAGCCCTGCTAGTATCGATCCTATATTCTTCCTTTACAATACTTGTTTTAATTATGTATCTTCATGCAACCTCATGCAGTTTCGCATCTGACTGACGTATACCTACGACAATGATCCAGACATCGTTAAGAGGTTATGTGTACTTGTTTGAATTCTTGCTACTAAATCGACAATTTCCTTCAATGAAGACTCAAGTATTAACATGTGGTACAATTTTTTATACATATAATATATCTGAAAGTTAGTAGTTAAATAAAATTATTTGAACACCTCGAGTCTTTGGCAAATAATACTGAGAAATTAATTTGTTGTTTTCTTTTAACACCTAGTGTATAACGAGCTAGCAAAGTTGTACTTCATTAACATGTAATTCAGGTTTTACTGATGTTTAGTTTCATTTCTATGTCATTAAAGTGTAGAGCCTTTTTCTGAACTAATAATTCAAGGATATCAAGCAAAATAGCACATGAATAAAGGTGTGGTTCTTTAGAGTTTAGTTATACACCATATAACTATGCACAGTTTGACCTCTACTATATTGCCGACTTGCGTAAATAACATCATTAATTTTTATTAACACTCATAGTAGGTTCTATCTCCCATCTCTCTATAATGAAATTTTTAAATATTTGGATAAACCTAGTGATAACAAAACTTATTTTACTCACAGTTAATATGCGTACTAAATGCAAACATCCCTTCTTTTGTCATATGAATTTTGCTATCTTCAAGCAACGATCATATTAACTGCCATGTCAGAGACATTATTTTAGTCCTCTTCTGATTGTTTATCATTTCAAATAGACATATTTGTTTATTTCTTTTCTTAATACTAAAATTACTATCAAATATTTCTTTTGTATTTATTACCAATTCTAGTTAATTCATTTCCACCTTTTTTCTTTCCATACAATAGTTTTTAAGGGTTATTACCGACTAGAAAGATGTACCACACATAAACTGTATCTTTGAATTGTTATTATCTAATATTGGTAATAAAAAATTACTATTGCCTTTGGTTCCACTTTTTACACATTTTTGAAAATATCTTTTCATGTAAACTTCCTTTGGGACTCAAGATTAATTCGGGAAAATTCTATTTGCGTTAAATAAGAAGTAAGAAGATTGATCAGTTGGGGAAAAAACCACAGTTTTATTTGATCTCTGTTTTGATACAACAGTTATTCATCGACTGTGGTGGACAGATGCCAGCAAAGCTAATTCCCCAGATAACAACGATAGTGAGTCATAAAAAAGATACAAACAACAAATCTGGGGCTAACATCACCTTAGGGCCTGGAGTTAGGCAACTGAATCAAAATCTTCCTTCTTCAGCTGTTGGCCAATGCACCCCACTAACAGTTTATTATTGGTCACTCGCCACAATGATGCTCTAAGTAGTGATAATTCTGCACAAATCTCGCATCAACAGTTGCTTTTGGGTACAACTATTTAATAATTCAGGAATAGATCTCTGGCAATTTTACAGCCAACACATGTTGTATGATCAAAGTGAAGTCCATTTCAAAATCTCTAGTGACTGTTAAACAAAATATGCCGCTATTGAATCAATACCTTGCTCAGTGTAAATCACCAAACTAATATCCAGTACAAGTAAAACAGCCACTCAGTTAGCTTAGAGGGTGCTGAAAAGCACCACTAGCCACAATATGCTGAATAACTCAGACATCTGTCCAATAACATCAAATCTACCATATTTTACCAGTAGAAAACTCGAGATGTTACAAAATTTCTAGGTAGTCGCTCTCTTTGTGGCTGACTTACCACAACTGCAATCTTGCCAGACATGTATAGTTAGCCACTATTCTTACCCCATCAGCACCAAAATCTCAAATGCAACTGCTCAAAGACCAGTCACAGCTAAACTGCCCATAAGATCCACGTTAAACCGTTTTGGAACCATTAAAGCAAACCCCCGGCCATGTTGGGATACCCGGCATTGAAAATGTTGACCGGCTGGCGAAAGAGGCCACCAGTAAACCATCTCTGGAGATAGGCCTCCCGGCGACTGATTTGCGGGCAATCTTACACCGACAAATTTTCGATTTATGGGACACAGAATGGCGCAACCTGCCCGTGCCAAACAAACTCCGTCCTATAAAGGAGACGACGACTGTGTGGCGGTCATCCATGCGAGCCAACCGCAGGGACTCAGTCGTCCTTTGTCGGCTCCGCATTGGCCACACCCGAATGACGCACACTTATTTACTGTGTCGTGAGGACCTGCCTCTGTGTCGTTGTGGGGCGGCCTTGACGGTGTTCCACATTCTGTTGGAGTGTGCCCTTTTAACTGTGCTCAGGCAGACGTTTGTGCTGCCTGATACGCTCCCTGCCCTTTCAACTGATGACTCTTCCATGGCTGGCTTAGTTTTGCGTTTTATTCCGGCAGGGGGTTTTTATCATTTAATTTGAGTGTTTGTTATGTTTTTTCTTGTGTTGATTCTGGCCTTTGGCCTACGATTTTAAACTGAGTTTTTTAAAGTGTCTCTCGGTGGTTGGCTTCTCCTTTTTTTTGTTTCTATGGTCGGCCAACCACCGTCACACTCTGTGTGATTTTAATTCGTTTTGTCTGGTCTTTGTCGAAGTTTCTCTTGTCCTGTGTCGTCTGTCATCTATTCTGTTGATCGTTTTTATTCTCTGTGGGTGTTTTTAGTATTTGGAAAAAGGGACCGATCACCGTAGCAGTCTGGTCCCTTTAATCCCACAAACCAACCAACCAACCAACCATTAAAGCAAACAAATGTACAGCATTACCAGTACTTTTAACAGTTTTGATGTTATTAAGGATGGCTGCCAGTTCATCTTCCAGTGACCAGTTGCCACTTACAGTAACAGTAACACGTTTGCCGCTCGAGTTGTTTTAGAGCTGTAAGTAATCGATTTGTAATGCTGTATTATAAACACATTTTTATGACAATATACACCCAGGTGATGAGCCAACAAATTAAAACGATAAAATTACCCTGATGCTAAATACTCCTAAGTCCTTTGACCCATCGCACACACTTATGCTTTAAGCCATATTTGAAAAATAATTGAAAATTCTAGATTACCCTAACTTTAAAACGACTTGTTGTGCAGTAGCCCTCACACATCTTCTGCATGGACATCCAAAAATCAGGAGATTGTGAGGTAATGGGTGAGTTATGGTGCCCTGAAAATATTGTAAGTTCAGAGTTGGCGTGGCTGCACTGGTGCCTTTCGGAGGGCCGCGGCTCGTCCGCGGCCACATGGTGCCGAACATTAGTCGGGATCCAGGCCGGACCACGTTGTCCAGCCAACGCATGGCTGGGAATTCCATGGTGACATTGTGTCGATGAAGGAGACATGCCAGGAGTGCCAAAGATGGCGGACTTTGTGAACCTTAATGGATGACATTTCACAGTTCGTGTAGAAATTAATAGCAACCAGATGAATCATGATACCTCAAAAAGAAACATGTACATTACCGTTATTTGCACGACGATTCTGATGGTGTAATCAGATTTTCAATATCTTTATTAGTTTAAAGTTTAGTATCTGACGATAAATTATACTAGTAACACCCAGCAACGAATTTCCAAAATCTAAATGGTTCATCCGATTTTGTCGAGCGACGTGTCTTTAGAAAGCTGTTAGTGTAAACCTAAATTGGTATAAATTACAGGGATGTAACTTGAATAGTACATGAGTTATTGGAGGTTAGAGTGGCCAATTACTACCTATTGCGTCAGGCCATAAGTACTTCACAGTTACACGAAAAAACAGGAACAGCGTGCTTATAAATAAATTTATTCGTCCATTTCTTTGTTTATATCCTATATATACTATTCATGAAGAAATTCATCAAATATTTACTGTTTTAGAAAGCACAGAGACATTAGGCTAGTGGCCTAATTTTGTTTCTATTCCTTTGATATATATTTAATTTGTTTATGTATTTACTAATGTGTGTTAGAGAGTGTTTATAGTCCAGCTGTAGGAATATTTATTTTATTTCAAGTTATTTAAATGTAAATCCAGTATTTTTTATGTGTTTCATTATGTTTGTGAGTGTGCGTTGGCTTGGAGACAGGGCGGGAGCGCTCTAGCCAATCATAGCGATCGTTTCCAAGAAGGACACGTGGGGAGACTGTATGGAAGGGGGGAGGAGGAGCAGTTCTGAAGAGTGCGGCGTGACCGACAGTCGCACAGGACACAAAGGGTCCTAGATAGTATAGAAGTTGATATCTCGTGAGCAATGTTGTTGCTCATAACTAATTACGTGAAGTAGGATTCTACTGTTTCCCTGTTATTCAACTTATATTATATTTAATTGCAGGACCATCGACACCAATAAGTATTTTACAGTAATAAAGGGCATTCTTAAACGTACTCCTGCTATCGTACCCATTATTTAAAGTCGTTAAAATAGTACCTGCAGAATTTACTTAATTGGAGTCTTTCATTTATAAATTTCTATATAACATTCAAAATTCGCAATTGCCAAATGATAGGAACCTACGACCATTCAATTCACGTATATTTTCATATTTTATACTGTAGACTCAGCAGTATTTGGCTTGTAATGCGGCAACTACGTATCCCAGCCCCTTGACGACGAAACCAGCCAAAACTTTTAATATTTCAACTCTGAATCGGAGGGTACGTAGTTGAGGGCCACCAGATCATTTTATTTGAAAGCCCGCAATTACCTGTGGATAGGAGATGTGCGCTGGTAGGGTTAGGTACTATGTCTCAAAAATCCACCACCAATAATTAATGTGTGTTGTGGGTGACAGTTATTAAACCAGCAGTATCCTGCCTTGTTCATAGCGAAGCCAGAGTTATTTCAAAAAAGCGTCTATGTTATACGCAGCTGATATATTCCATCTGAAATTGAGAGTCAAACACATTTATACTAATTTACAAGCTCATACATGACCATCAAAAAGTTGCAAACAAAGATGACGGGAAAAAGCGATTATTTTGCGAGAGTAATAGTCTGCAACCTAGTTGTGTGAAATATATCAAGATGAAAAATAATGAACAGTGCAGTGCCCCAAATCTCAGTGCTATCTCCCCAAAGAGACACAGAAACTGTAGTCTGAAGTATGCCAATGGAACTTTGCGTTCCATCCATATACACATACCCTAGGGGTGTGTCAAACAGTTGGAGGGATGCTGTGCGGCCAGAGTCCTAGTGTTGTGCCACTGTATAGGTGCCAGTCCCCTGTTTGGCCAGTCGGTAACAAAGATTTTTACTGTAAGTATCTTTTACACCCAATACATCATCGATTCGGTGAGACACAAAGCTTGCTAGGGTTCCAGAAGCAACGAAGTGAAATTTTTACGAAAAAAGGGTAAAACGTCAAAATGTAACTTCCAAAACAGCAGTTTCTACATCTACTGCCATTTACATACATGCAGTGGTCTTTCTAGCGAGGCAATCCTATGAAAGGAAGATATCAAAGCAATTCAGAGGCTTTCAGGTATTCATTTCGCAGAACAAAATTGAGAAAGTTTAGAGAACATACATTTGTGACAGACTGCAGAACGATTTACAGTCACGAACCATACATCTCACATAAGGACCTTGAAGACAAAAGAAATCCGGACATGTACAGAAGCACACATTCGTTTTCCCCTCGTAAAGGTATCGTCATTTATATTATATGAATGTGGATGCACAAATACCTTCGACCTGTAGGAGTCTCAAGGTAGTAAGCATGGACGACATGGGTAGTGGATAGGTGGTTGGAATTTGGGCCTGCCAGAAGACGTGCCGAGCTAGTCCGCGAGGTTGCGATAAACACTGTATCTGGATGCCGCAGTGTTGAACGCAACTGCTTAGTAAGCAGGAGATCACGGGTTCGAACCCCAGTCCAGCGTATATTTTCACTCGTCACCGTTGATTCCTCATAAATTCCTGATGCAGCTGACATAAATAGTTCCCTATTTTCCCTTTCATTTCTCTCCTCTCCATCTAAAATTTACATAATAAGTATCGTTGTTTGATGGTTTGATATGTTTTCTATAAATACTACAGACACAACGGTGTCAGAGAATGACTACGTTAGGAGGGACGAGACCTGAGACCACCAGTCCCCAAAAACATGTGAGATTTAGTGTCATGAATGTATATCTCGTGTAAGGAGCTCGAAGACTAGAGAAATCAGGGCTCATACAGAAGCACATAGCCATTCAGAAATCGCCACATTTGCCAGTGGATAGGAAAGAGAATGACTATCAGTGATACAAGCTACTCTCCACTATTTGTCATACGGTGGCTTGTAGACTATGTATATACATGTGATTTGAAATGAGATGAAATAGAAATTTGTAATGACACAGAATCGAACGCACCTATGATCACCTTGATGCTTACAACGACCACACAGTGTTTGGAAAACGCATGGTTAGCGAAGCAGAAAGATTGGAAATGAAGATATAGAGACATCAGGATGCAGGATGGAAGGAAGGAAGGAAGAAAGATTGGGTTTTACGTCCCCTCGACAACGGCGTCATTAGAGGAGCACAAGCTTTATAAAACCTTTTTGGCAAATGCCTTTGAGCGATTTAAGGAAATTACGGAAAACCTAAATATGAATGGTCGAAAGCTGGTTGGAACCGTCGTCCTCCCGAATGCGAGTCCAGTGTGCTAACCACTACGCCACCCTGCTCCGTATCAGGGTGGAGATCAACTGAAACAATGAAAAACAGCTATCCAAAGCTTCAGAAGAGCAAGTGGACTGGCAATGATTCGCTGCCATACGACATTCCTATGGCCTGTATTTTTAAGTGAAATCAACTGAGCAGGACTGCACTGGGTCTGCTGGACACACACCTATAAGCGCCATGTAGACACCTGACGATTTCCTCACAACATAGTTAGAGCTTCTTGCCAAGGAATACACAATATAACACCATACAAGACTACTTTCACTGGCAGTATAAAAGTTCTGCATGTTATGGCTACAATAATTTGTCACCCATGTCAAGTTTGTTTCATAGTACAAAATGTACAGTTCTTCCTACATACCACTGTGAGGTGCCATTGTGAGAACGACTACCTGCAAGATTTACATTCACAGTAGATGAAAATACACCCATTTGTATGCATAAATCAAGATTATGCACAAGTCCAGCTTAGTGTGTTGAACTGCTGCTGTTACGAGTTAACAGTGTGCTCTACATCGTGGCATAGGATTATCAACAGACAGAGCATGCTACCAAAGTGACGCTGCAATGTTTTCTTCCATGTTTCCAGAGGTGTATGGCATCACATGTATTACGTAAAGTCTAACGACAGAACATGTCAGAATACAAGGAAGTGTAAAAGAACGTAAAATTTAGGGGAGTAGCTGGGAGTAATGCAATAATCTCACATGTTTAGCAATGCTTCATCTCGAACACATTGTGTTTACGTATTTCATTGGTGATGTACCTTTCGAATCTCTGGATGCCTTGAGAATGATTCTTCATATCAGTTACATATGTTTACCTATTTCGAACCTGCCTTTGGCTTTAACCATTGTCTACAGTGAGATGCTATCTTGTCAAAGTTCATTACCGGTTATATTTACAAAAATCACATATTATCAGTATGCATCTCACTGACCAATGTCACAAAAGCAATCCCCTAGGATGAAATAGATGTGCGTAGAGTATCAGTGTTTACAGTCTGAAATTAAAAATACACTGATGCTATTACATTAACGCCATGAACAAGAATATAACAGAGCACTATTTCTCTCAGATCTTTCTCCCACAACAACAGACAAGGATATGATGAAACTTTATAAAATCCGTAAGATGCAACAGAGAAAGGATGAAATTCACATCACCCATTAGCTTCCTAAGCTAATAGACGGCGAACTTCATTTTTCAGTTTTGTGTCTAGATCACCGAATTTTGTGTTAAAATAGGTTTTCCAGCAGTTTAAATCGCTTTTTTATCCAACCTAAAGCAATCATAGTCTACATAGTCGGTATATAAAATCACAAATGCATGTCTTGTACCTACAAGTGTGGAAAATAGTTCTAAGTATGGCAGAATAGCGCTTATGATTGGTAAAAGTCCTGCCTTGCTACATACTACATGAATAGGACAACTGACACAGTTTGCAATCGAAGATAAATGGCAGTGCACCATATCAATTCAAAAGCTTCGCAGATCGGCAGCACATATCCATTGGTGGGTTGGTATCTCACAGAAATACCAGAATAATCAGCGATGTGTGATGTCGAAATGGTTTCTAAAGACATCAACTGTCTGAAAGGATACAGCCTTTTACTAGTACTAACCGTTGCCACATACCACCGTTATAGATGTGAGATCAGTGGTTATGCATGTAAGTAGAATGGAATCTTGACAAAGATAAACCTTACATAAGGCTGGAGATATCTTATGGCACGGTGTGAAACACCCAAATACCGTAGTCCTTTTGTGTGCAACATATGGAATAAGTTGGAGACATTCTAAAATCATGGTAAATGAAACACTTGAATCCTTCAGCAAAGTGATATTGAACTTATAGAATTCAGTGCACCATAAAAGTTGACTATTGTCGACCTCTTTTCCGAAGTGTCATTTACTGAGTACCTGTTAGACACAGACCTGATCCTGTAGCTGGCAGTACATTTACTACCATTACCATGGTATTAATGGGCCGTAATATCAGACCTAACAGATTCTGAATGAGGAAAAAAAGGAAACAATCATCAGAAATCTAGTAGAGATGTAAAGAAACACTGTATATATTGCCACACAGTATATATAGTTCATGGGGAAACTTCATCTGCTAAATGTAATGCAGGAAGAACAACTGAATTGCAAAATATGTATGCCATTAATTTATTGGTTAGGCTTAATATGCTACTAGGGAACAGTGTCAATAAATCAATGGGACGTAAAGACTACAGCAATATGCGGTGCGTTTTGTTATAATGTTACTGTAGTATGGGGCAGTTTGTTATAATATTGCTGTACATGAGGCATTTTGTTACAATTGCACTGTATGTAGGACACTGTGTTACAATTTCACTGTTATATAGGACAATTTGTTATATTCTACTGTAACATGGGGTATTTTGTTACAATTTTTGCAGTAGCATACGGAGATTTTTACAATTTTGCTGTAACATGGAGTACTTTCTTACAATTTTACTGTGAAATGGAACATTTTGTTACATATTTTGATGTAGCATTGATTAACAATGTACAATTTCACTCCAATATGAAAGACAGTTTGTCACTTTTTGTGGTAACAGAGGGAATATTGTTTCAATTTCACTGGAAGAGTGGCACACAATTTTGCTGTGACAAGTGGTGTTTTGTTACTATTTTGCTCTAACAATGGTGATGTGTGAGGCAATTTGAAACCATTTTCTTTGGTGCTTACGTGTAATCAAATATAAAGGGATGTGTATGGTCAATTTGTTGCCAGTTGTCAATACTTAACAACCTGCCAGTTACATGTACAGTCTCGTCTTTTTATTGTGAAGGAAACACCTGAAATTACAACAAAGACAAACAGAGACATAAAACCAGAAGAAACATATCAAAGCAGGAAAGAAGTAATAATGTGTTCTTCACTGAAGAAGGCCACTAATAAATGTGGAACAAATTTCATGGTTCTACTAGTAACCCCAATCTAGCTGTGTCTAATGTTTGCAAAAAATCCTGTCAGATTTTGTCAAAATCTCCATGAAATATCCACAATAAAGAAAAAGTGCACGCCAAAACTGAGTCTGTACTGGTAAAATCATTAAGCCCATTCCTCAAAAGCTAAACTGCAAAATGACAGCTATTCAGAAAGAAGAAGAAGAAGAAGAAGAAGAAGAAGAAAACAGATCTCAATGAATAAAAAAATGTATCTGTGAAAGAAGTATGTAGAGATATTAGTGGAGAAGCAGAAGAAGAAGTGAATGATTATGATGAAGAAGATGATGACTATGGTGATGATGTCATTGCAGTGCACAAGGCTATTTGAGAAAAACTCTATTTGCTAGGTATGCAGGTATGCAAAATTTAAACAAGGATGTTATAAAAATTGGCAACAAAGAATTCGAAAGAACCTCAGGTTTACTGAAGCCAATAATCTTAAAAACTTCGAAGTATTGTCTGAAATGTATGGGAAACTATTATATGTGACTGATGTATATAAGAAAGGCGTTGGAGGAACGAAAGCCCAAACAGCAAGAAATACAAAAACATTATTAAACTAACATTAGAATGTGCAATTCACAACATTAAGCATATAAATGAATGACTACTCTCTGCAGTATACGCATTTTGGCAATCAAAATGTAATAGTTGAATGAGTAGGTCATCTTGGGGAAACAACCAATTACAGGAATCACTGGAATGAAATCTTTCAATCACTTCAGATCTCTTAGGAAGACATATAATCAAATAATTATGTGGACAGTAGTTCAACAGATGCAAAAATCAGCATGAAAAATATTCCACCACATATGTAAGATGATAGATTCCAACATAATCATGTTACAAATACTGAAGAAAATGACTGTATGGCATTACTGGTCAGATTTGATGTTGGTCAGCCACCTAGTGCAAATCTTTTTATTTGACACCACTTTGGCGACTTGGGCATCGATGGCGATGAAATGAGAATGGAGAAAACACAATACTCAGACCCAAGCAGATAAAATCTCTGACCTTAATGGGAATCAAAACTTGGGCCCCCGGCATGCCAGTAAGTCACACTGACCACTCAGCTGTGGAGATACCAGTGATCTGTGATATAAGGAAAAACCCAGTGGACGCCTTGGACTCTATACTTTGTGCAAGTGACCTGGCAGGCATTATTATGACACTGATAACGACAGTCTCAAAACTGGGCTAGTATCTGCAGATTCAGTGTCTTAGATCATCATCTAGGACTGTGATGTCACAGTATAAGAACTGATGTAGGTACTCTCAAAACAGTAGTTGTATCTACAGGTATAGACTTGGGTCACTATCTAGTATTGTGATGTCAGAGAAGCTGTCTTCAGGTCAGACAACTTGTATTACTATGTTGGGTTCTGACATCATAGAGGCTATGCTAGTATCTCCAAGTGCACTATATTGGATCGCCATCTTGGATTCTAACATCATAGATGCTGTACTATTACCTCCTGGTTCACCATATTGTATCACCAATCTTGCATTGTGATATCATAGCTCATGACACTGATGTAGATGGTCTCAAATCTTCGATCACCATCTAAGATTTTAATGTCATACCATATGACATAGACAGGCTCAAAAGTGTGTTAGTGTATCTAGACCCGCCATCTTGGATTATGACATCACAGACGATGTGTTAGCCATCTTACATCGCCATCTTGGTTTCTGACATCATAGAAGCTGTGCTACTACCTCCAGGTCTACCATCTTGGATTCTGATACCACATGAACTTTGCTTGTATCTCCATGTCCGCCATATTGATTGCCATCTTGGATTTTGATATCATAGATGCTATGCTAGTATCTTAAGGTCCTCCATCTTACATTCTGACATCGTAAAGTACATGTGCGAAGTTACATTCAGTCAGACCATATCTTGTGTGCTTCACTTTTTTGTCAGGCAGTATATACGTAAGCTGTAACCTCCCCCTCACTTATCGACCTTAATGACAGTGAAAAATTAAACCGCGTGTACCTAATGGAAATTTGGAAAAAAGCAATCGTCACCGAAGTTAATCTGTCGGTAAAGAGGGAGGAAAGGGTTACATCTTTATGAAAGGAAAAATGCCAATGAAACTGGTGGAAATTAATTTTGAAAAGGGGTAAAGTTAATAAAGAAAGTAAATGTGCGGCCGTTACGTTAACAATTAACTAGCGGTAATTAGATATTTGAGATTTGGGGGAAATTACGGTCGCCAGTCCTATGGACAATTACTATAGTAACTGAAAAAGAAAGGTTATTGCACATATAATCGGCACTAGAAGCGTGGCAACTGAAGGTTGACACGTGTAGTGTGAAAACTGAAAGTTTGTCAGAAGTAATAAACATCGCTACACTCTGACTTAAGTTAGCAAAAGAATTTATAAAACCGGAAAATTGAAAGTTAATTTAGTGACTGAAGTTAATAGTGAGCTTTCTTTCTGAAGCACATCGAAATTCAGGAAAATACGGTTAGTCTTGGACTACCTCAACAATCATTTCAAAAGCTACTTGAATCTACGCAATTTAGAAATAAGAGATTTAACTTTGAACTTGAATTAAATGATTCTGAACAATTAACAATAGTAAAATTTAGTACGTACCAAGCTGAGCTGCAGTCACAGGTAAGCTAAAATACGGTAACTAAACTCGCACTCTTAATTTGTGCTTGTGTAATTTAAATATTGTAGCCAGCTATGAATACTTTAACTAAACTTTGAAATTAAAGCTGTGAAATACAATAATATTACTTTAATGCTGGCGTTTGAATTTCAACGACACTCGGGTTCATTCCGGAAAAGGAAGGGACCCTGCTTGGTAATGCAATTGGGACAATGAGCAACAAAGGTTCGTGCTACGTTGCTGTAATTTTGTGATTTGAACAGTTTTAAAAGTTTGAAAAGCTGAGGTCTGCCATACAGTTCTAAAACTTTACGTGCTTCCAGTCTTCCTTGTTGGTTGATTGAAGGTTTGAAGCCGTCGATCGAGGAGGTGGCGACAGTCACTCATTGTCGGCCGTCGCTGTTGCAGAAGCTGGATGCTGGCGCGCCTTCTTCTCGACACGGTCACCAGACGAAACGGGCTCTTGATGTGCGCCAGCTAATGCTTCCCGTCCGCGACACCATGTCAGAAACTATCATCGCAAGTCGAGCGCAATTACATACTGCCAAACCCCGAAAGCGCGGCAACTCGCGGGAGCCTCACACAACACACCTGCTCCACTGCACCACCCCAGCCAGACTCCCCTCTGCTCTGCCCGTGCTCCACGCGGCCGAGTTAACACTACCAAAGATCCTAAACACTTTCGTTCTCCACACGACCTATCGATGTATTCGTTCGATAGTATAGTTTTCCCTAGGCCAGACCCAGCGTATAAATACAAATAATATTCACAAAACAAACCAATTATACATCGACATAAATGCATAAATATGTATATATACAAATAGTAAAACAATTACAATATACAAGACACAGAAACGTCATATATTCAGGTATCAAAATACGAGGATATGCATTTCCGGCGTTACAAAGCATTTTACTGTACTTATAATTAAATCGCTGGAGATGGAAAGATATATTTGGGGAATGATAACGTATTTTGACAAACAAAGAAACAATATCAAAGCTGACTAGCATATCATTTGTCCCAAGTTTTAGTTTCTAAGGTTGATCGTAAGCACCCCTGGCTCGACTGCATTTAAACAGTGAAATACTTGTTCTCTGTCTTTCAGCAACCTGTGGAAAGACAAAAACTGTGGACCGACCAAGAGGGTTAAAGAGTGTTTCATATTATCAAAGGACAGAAGGGTCCCCCTTGCAATGTCGGGTTATACCACATATCGTGTATATATGGAAAGTTTATGCCAGAATGACTGAACGATCGATCAACACCAGCATCACTGAACATAAACGGTATTGTATGTTGGGACAGTTGGAGAAATCAGCAGTAGTGGAGCGCACATGGAAGTTATCGATATGGAGAATAGCTACTACATCCACGTGTTCAGAGAAGCCATAGAAACTGACAAACAGGACAATAATTTCAACAAGAGAGCAGAAAGTCTCAAGGTGAACAGATCAAGGATTCCCGTGCTGTGGTGAACGACTATTGCAGGAAGTGAGTGGTGAGCTACAGCGGTAATGACCAGGGTGAAGCCCTCAGACTTTGGCGTGGCAGATACATATAATCTTCGGCAATGAGCTCGACTCCAGTCCACCACCAAGTGTGACAATGTCAACCACTTGTGCTAGTGAAACGTTAGAAAAATCATTAACAAAAGTCGGCCGAAGAACCTGAGCCTGAAGCCAAAAGTCAGTATGTCGAAACTTTAGTTAACATCATGTTGGGAAACTCTTTTATATGTTATGATACTTCTGTTAGGGACATTCGGCCAACTATTTACATGGTGACATATTTAACGTACTGTACAACTTGAGAAGCTAATTTCCCTTCATTACATCTGTCAATAATGAACGAAGTATGCTGTTTGCAGCAAAAACTACATTAATTCCACCAGCTGTAGGAATGTAACTGAAGTACATCATTATTCCTTGTGTTTCCATAAAATGTATCCGTTTGGACTTTGGTAGCTGACAGCAGTTAGTCTACACTGAATTATTTCTCTGATACACTGCTCTGTCTGTCCTTTGGAGCAGAGAATTTACTCTCTTGTTAGAAATATACATGCATATAGACAACCAAGTCAGGTACTAGAATAATTACATTGTGAAAATACAATACCTTCTTATTACATGTGCCCAGAAATTTTCACTCTCCAAGGACCTTGCTTGAAATGAATGATATAACCCTCTGATGAGGGTGTTGAACACAGAAGACATTGAAGCATATATTTTTATTTTGTTCTTGTCCATATTCGCAGTATGTCAGCTTTAGAGCCCAGTTTCTTCATTACTGTGCTTGGATCTTCCCAGTCCGGGTCGTAATCTGCTTATGGATTTCCAGTGTCCGTCGGTAGGTGTTCGGCTGCTGTCATCCACCTGTGGAGCTGATGTGTTCTCGGCTTCCACAGCTTCAGTCTCGTCTTCTTGGGACGCTACGTAAACTTAGATGACCATAGGAAGCTCTTCCTGGATCTCAAACGCGTAGGAGGTGTGCTCACACAATGAGTGGATGCTATCCTTCCTGACTATAAGTCTCTCCTTCTCAGCAGCCACTTAGCTGTGTACAGAGAGCCACGCTATTACAGTTAGGTAATAAAGTTTATCTATTAGTGGAGGTTCGAGCCAACCTTTAATCAGCTTCCTTGTTCCATTGAGCACTGTGTCCCTTTGCCCAGTATACGATGATCTATACTGGACAGGAGAGTCATATACCATAGCAGAAAAACAGAGTGCCAAGCAGGGATTGTTATAGGGTGTGAGCTCTGTTTTGATATTGGCAGCTTAAGAATCAGATTGTTTCGTGAGGAGTTTTTCATCACAAACTGAGACTGAACAGAAAACATTGTTATGGCCATTCTATTAGCGTCGCAGGGTTCCTTTTTTGTTGTGCGTTTTTACTATTGGAAAACTCGAAGATTGTCACAGTTTAGTCATGAATGTTAATTCAGTTCATTACAAGGCAGTTGTAAGGAGTCCGCAGGCCCTTACTATTAAAATTTGCGCTCACACAGGTCGGTAGGGCAAATATCGAGTAGTGTGTGCAGGACGCGCGAGCTAGAGGGGATTCCCCGGAGTGCCGAGTGGACGGCTTGGGTAGATTCCCGCGGGGCGGGAATAACTGGGCGGAGAGCAGTGCGAAGTAGTAGCGTGGAGTGCCGAGGCCGGGTGTGGTAGGTTCCCGCGAGGCGGGCATAGCTGTGCAAAAAGCCAGCAGAAATTATTACAATCTACCGGCAAAGGGAGTGGCCAACGCCGTGGTTTTAACCCCTTTGCATCAGTATTATGCGGAAAAGTGAGAAAGTTTTATTATAAAGTGGTTTCAGTGAGATTGAGTGCGCTGTTATACTTCCGCGTCTACCGCGCCGGCATTACTTGGATTACAGTGATTGGATATTGCGTGTGACGATTAACAATAACTAAAGAGACCTGTGATGAGATTAGCCGTCATTAACAGTGTATTGACGAAGGCAGTGGCTGTCTCCTTATTTTTGTGCTTTGCTAAGAATATAAGTTTTGTTTATGAAACTGTGTTTGCTGTCCTCATTACCACCAAACCAGACTTATTACCATATTTGTGAGGACAATACGGAATGTAACACCTCCTGAGCAGCCCAATCCGATTGCTAGCCCATTAGGTACACGGTCACATTAATTAATTATCTAATTTTGGGCTGCTACTTAGGTCCGCGAACGGGCGGATAACTAAAACTATAAAAGGAAGTGTTACACCTTGGCTTACCGTGGACAGGACTCGGACTAATGCAATTTTCGAACGCAGTGTTACACAATTGGCTTATCGTGAAAAGAACAAGTGCAATTTTCGGACGAGAAAACAAAATATTCAATGTGGAATCGGGACAGTACATGAACGTTAAAATCGCGATAAGGAACAGTGTAATATTTGAACAATACGAAGTAATAAATCGCACGATTGTGACTAAACTGTTTTTCTTGCCAGATGAGATAGCCAAATAACGTCAATAAACTGTGTTGTAAAGTGCAAACGCGAAAATCCGCGCGAAAAACTGTGAAAAGTGGACGTAAAAAAGAGACACGTGTGAACAATAAAATAGTGAGACGAGCCAAGATTTCATCACAAAAGTTGTTAGAAAGGTGTTTAATGATAACATGTTGACCGAAATTGCTTTTTGAACGGCGAAAATCGGACGATTTCGTGTGGACCCATAAACTGGTATGCTGACGATAACGTATGGTGGCGACGCAGTTAGGGAGTGACGTCACGCAAAGCCACGTAGCAGTCGCGCCAAAGAGCTTCGACCCGCGAGGTGATTCCACACGACCTCCTACCACACAGCGACGCAACTTCGAGACAGCGAGCGCAGTCCCGGCATCTAGCGGCTGAACGACGAACTACGCCCGCCTGCAGCGCCACGGGCGGCCGACGGAGAACTACGTCGTCTGACAGCTGGTCTTCAACTTCGCGCGAGCTCCAACAGCGGACCGACCACGCCCATCTGAAACGTCAAAACATCGCGACTCGCGGTAACGTCGGTTGGTGAGTGAAGACGACGGATTTAAATAACAGTAAATTGCAGTGTGCAATCTTCGTGATAAATAAACAGTTTTAACTGAGATTCACGTTAGGGAAAATGCTAAATTGTAGTAATTTCAGAAAAGTTGCGAAACACATTTTAAAGTCTAGCATGCTTATTGGTGCACACTGCATTGTATAAGTGACAATTGTTTTGAGGAATTTGCATTTTTAGATTTTGTGAGAGTTATGATTATCTTGTTTAAAACATTTTTTACATAAATTGTGTATGTGGAAATTATCATTGGAAATTTAGGTTTTTGGAGAGCTATTGTGTTCAGTACTCAGGCATATTGTATCATTTGGGAATTAACTGAAAGGCTTGCGGATACTGTTGGAGTAGTTTCATGATAATTAGGAGTGTTTTGAATTATTGGAGGTTATTTTGTACTACTTGCCTGGGCATTAAAAATAAACCAAAAATGTCTTCTGAAGATAGGCAGGTCTGTGAGGCAATAGTTGAAAGAAAAGGGGTAGGACAGAGAGACAGGGATGATTCAGGAATCAGTGATTGTGGATTGTCATTAGGAAGCCCAGCAGCACATTCAACTAGTTACCCTGAGACACCGGAACAAGCAATGAGAGCTAGGCCAGTTTCAGAGGAGGCTGATATGCGATCGATGTTGGCAGCCTTGCTAAAAGAAACTAGAGAAACTAAAGAATCATTAAAGGAAGAGTTTCAAAAGTCGTTAGAAAAAAATTCACAAGAAAGTAGAGAGAGGGAAGAAAGGTCAGAGAAGCGTTTACAAGAATCATTAGAGAAGAATTCACAGGAAACAAGAGAATCATTAGAGAAGAGTTCACAAGAAACTAAAGCATCGTTAGAGAGGAATTCACAAGAAACCAAAGAAAGACTGGAGTCATTTAAGGAAGATTTACAAGAGATAAAAACGTCACAAATGAAAATAGAATATAATCTGAAGAAGGAAATACAGGAGCTACAAGAACAGTGGAAAATGGATATCAATGAAAGAGAGAATAAGCTGCAGAAGAGCATAGACCAAGTCCAGGGAAACGTGGAGAAGGTGGAAGGAAAGTTAACACAAAAAATAGAAGACGATATCGAAGAAACGAAGGCCGAATTGGGAGAAAGAATCAACGAAGTGGAAACAAAGTGCAATTATCGAATCGCCGAAGTGACGCAGAGGCAACAACAATGCCACGAGGCGGTTAGGGGGATAGAAGATAAGCAAAACCGACTAACTGTTAATCTGCAAAATGCTGTAACCATGCAACGAGAAGGAGAAAAGAGGGTCGCAATGGAGGTCAAACAGTTACAACAGGGAGTGCAGCAATTGGAAAGCAAGACAGAGGAAATTGATAGACGAATTAGTAATGCAACCTTAGCCGTTGGGGAAAATAAGGTCATTACATTGATGAGCAATGATAATCGGTGCATCCAAAGTAATACAGGGCAGAAGTTTAGACCAAAGGGAGGGTTGCACCCAAGGATATTTATGAAATGGCTAAAAGGAGTTCTTCCAGCGCATCTTAAGGACTCAGACAAGATTCAATTTGCAATAGATAGAATGGAAGGTGAGGCGTTCACTTGGGGAGTCAGGAAGAAAGAAGGGACTACAAGTTATGACCAATTTGAGGAGGAATTCTTAAGGAAATACTGGTCTAAAAGCCATCAATGTGCAGCAATTGAGGACCTACTCCATCGCAAATCACTTAGTACATGGAGGGGAACGTTGAGAGAGTTTGCTGAACATTTGTGGGAATTGAACGAGACCCTGGAACAACCCCTGAGTGATGACGTAATGATATCGGCAATAAAAAGAAGGTTGAATCATAGAATGCAAGAAACTATATCCGGGAGCCTGATTGAAGATAGGGAGGCGCTGATGAAGATACTGGAACAATTAGAATCTGTTCGATCACAAGGGCATGATCAACATAATGGTCAAAATCGAGAGGGAGGTAATGACCCAAGGAATCATTTCAATAATTCGTCTAACTATAGAGGAAGAGGTGGCGGTTATGGATACAGGAACCGTGGAGAAGATGGGATAGGCGAATGAATGACACGGTGCATATAGAAGAAGAGGAGAGACCGGAAAACTGAATGACACTCCAGATGAGGTCCGATCGGGAGTGAGAATTACGAGGACCAGAATAAATCTACTGAGACATGACGATGGTGGAGACCTCAGAGAAGATCTACTAGAGGAAAGAAGTGAGATTCCCAAAGAACCCAGATTACCCATGATAGGAATCAAGTTATGTGGGCTGAACATCGAAGCATTAGTTGATACAGGAAGTGAAGCATGTGCAATATCCAAAAGGTTATATGAACAGATACTAAAAGCAAAGGTTAACTTGCCTAGTTTCCCAGTGAGTGGAGTGAGGATCGTGAACGCAGTAGGTGCAAAGAGTAAACCTATTAAAGAACAAGTATTAATCACATTCGAGATAGAGGAAGAAGAATATGAAGCAACATTTTTGGTAGTTACCGGATTGAACACATCGATTATATTAGGGATAGATTGGTTAAATGAAGTTGATGCAGTAGTGAGTTTTGATGAAGGTACTATCAAAGTTAAAGGAAGAAAGGGCGAAGAAAGGAGGTTGAAATTTGCTGAGGGGAATGCGATCGAAGAAGAGGAAGAATTCAGAAGAATAAATTTGTGTCACGAAGAGGAACCCACCACGGGATACGGGGAAAAGGAACCAGGAGCAGAAGTGTTAATATACCTTGAGGGATTAGCACGAGAAGACGGACATAAAGAGGACAAGATCAGAAAAAAATTGAAGGAAATGACGCACCTAGATGAGGGGGTTAAGAAGAAATTAGCTGCAGTATTATACAAGCATCATAGAGTATTTTCTCAACGGCCAGGTATCATGCAAGGAGTGGAATGTAAATTAAAGATAAAGAACCATAAACCATTCAATATAAAACAGTATCCCATTCCCCAGGCAAAACGAAACGCAGTAGATGAAGAAATACAGAGGATGATGGACCTCGGGGTTATCGAACGGGCCAATAGTCAATACAACAACCCCCTATTTGTTGTTGATAAGAAAGACGGAAAAGTAAGGATAGTTTTGGATGCCCGGACGGTGAACAAAATCATAGAACCGGAGAGGGACAAACCAGAAACCATAGAAGAACTGATTCAAAAATTCCGAGGAGCAAAGGTGCTGAGTAGTATCGATTTGACTGCTGGGTACTGGCAGATACCATTAGCCTCAGAGTCTCGACAGTATACAGCATTTACGTATGGAGGAAGGTGCTATCAATTTAGAGTGTTGCCATTTGGACTTAACGTATCAGTGTCTGAGTTTATAAGAGCGATGGATAAGATACTAGGTGAAGAGTTACTTAAAAAAGTCACTGTCTACGTGGATGATCTCTTGATAGCAAGCGAATCATGGGAAGAGCATTTGGACAGACTGGATGCAATCTTGGCAGCTTTTGAAACCGCGGGAGTAACTGTAAACCTGGATAAGTCGGAATTTGGCAAATAAAGGATAAAATTTCTGGGCCATATAATATCCGAGGAGGGTATCTATCCTGATCCTAGTAAATTGGAGGCTATTAGGAATTTTCCAGCTCCCCATAGTAAGAAACAGTTGCGAGCATTCTTTGGGGTGTGTGAGTTTTATAGGAAGTTTATCAAAGGACCCATGCTTAATGCACCGAATATGAGAGAATTAACCAAGGCAAGGATGCCGTGGCATTGGAATGCGGAATGTCAAACCGAATTTGAGAATATTAAGGAAGCACTATATAATGCAGATATCTTGTACCACCCAGATTTTTCCAAGGATTTTTATTTAGGAGCAGACAGCTCGGACTATGGACTAGGAATACATTTATACCAAGTAGAGAGGAGTGAAAAAGGGGAGAGAGTAAGAACTATAGCATTCGGTAGCAGGAGTTTAAATGCCTGTGAGAGAAAGTATTCAATTACTGAAAGGGAAGCACTGGCAATTGTGTGGGGATTTAAACGTTTCCGATATTATTTGGCCGGGAGACATGTGAAGGTCGTGACTGACCACAAGGCCCTTACGTTTCTGACTACAAGCAAGTTAAGGCATAGCAGACTAACGCGCTGGGCCCTAGCATTACAAGACTATGATTTCGAAATAATTTATGAACCCGGAGCAACACACATAATACCTGATGCTTTGTCAAGATTACCAGCTGACTCAAGAGGAATGTTGTTGGACAGGCCGGAAGGAGAAGGAGTTAGAATCAACCTGATGAAGGGAGTACCGTATGAAGAGTTTGTAAGAAAGTTCCTAAGGAATGTGCGCAGGGAACAAAACGAAGACGAGAAATTAAAGACAATTAAAAACAAATACAGATGTGCGGGAGAAGAAGGGATTCGAACATTCTATTATATTCACAATGGAATACTCTATAAAAGGAACAAGGAGAATGAAGAGAACTGGAAACTCTGTATACCAGAGCATGTGGTAGAAAAATTAATTTGGTATACGCACTACAGTAATGCGCATTATGGACCGAAGAAGTGCTTGGAAAAGTTGAAATTGGATTGTGCTTTTAACAACATGGGAAGGTGTATACGTAAAATCCTGAGTACGTGTGACACCTGTCAAAAATCTAAGACGACCACAGTACAGCACAAAGGATATATGCATCCAATTGTACCAACAGCAATTAAGGACATAGTTGCAGTGGATCTATTTGGGCCACTTCCTGCCTCACGAGGGAATTACACACAAATCTTAGTAGCGGAAGAACTGGTTTCCAAGTACGTAAAATTTTACCCGTTGAAAAAAGCCACTAGTAGAGCCATCATTAACCAATTTGAAAAGGACTATTTTCAAAAGGTGTGTATTCCTAAGCGAATATTGAGTGATAATGGGTCACAATTCAGATCGAAGGAATGGACAGAGATGCTAAGGGAGCACGGAATAGAACAAATTGCCATTTCTAGATATAGGCCCGCTTCTAACCCAGCGGAACGAACCATGAAAGAGTTGAACCGTTTATGCCGCACCTACTGTCATAGGAAGCATGGTTCATGGAAGGAATATCTGGAAGAATTTGAGCGGGTTAGGAATCATCTCCCACATGATTCCACAGGGTTTGCACCATGTGAAGTACTGCTCAACCAGGAACCCGATAGTATTTTTCGTGAGTTGATAGTCTACCCACCAGGGAGTTCATTGACCTGGGAGAGGAAATTGGATTTGGTGGAATTAAGTATGAAGGAGAAGGCCAGGAAAAGGCAGGAAAGGCACGACAAACTAGTGAAACCAATAACTTACCGAGTAGGCGATCTGGTATTAGTAAAGGTTCATGCTAAATCAAAGAAAATAAACTCTGAGATACATAAGTTTAACCATGTTTATAAAGGACCATACAGGATTATAAAAATTAGTCATCCTAACACTGTGGAATTGGAATATGCACGGACAAAGAGAGTGCATGGCAAAGAGCATGTGGAAAACATAAAAAGGTACTACTCGCACGAGAGTAGAAATAACCCAGGTGAGGAGGAGGAACTCGACTAGGGCGAATGAAGGAACTGAGAGTGTCTAAACTCCTTGAAGTAGTGGCGTAGAATATATTAGGACAATTAGCTGTAAAATGGACAATTGAGAGGGAAGTGTTTATTTACATTTGGGTTTTGTGACATATTACAATTAGAGTTGCATATTTCATGTCAAAGACTATCTCAGAATGAATATAAAACTTGTAATAACTATTTTGTAATAATAATCAATATGTTTTGTATTTAGGTAAGGAATTTTTGAGTGTATATGTTGTGTATGTTTTCATTTTTGATATTGGACTATAGACGACTTGCTGGTTGAACTGAAAATTTGTAATTTTGAATAATGCCATTTATGTGATGTACTAACCTTTTTTGTAGAAATTGTTATGGAGGCAGCCCACTACCGGAGTCCAGGATTATTTTGAAAAATTGTAAATCCATTAATGATTTGTATTGCATGTTTTGTTCAGTGTAACTATGTTTTTGTTTTTAAATCCCTTACCGATTCTTTTTCACCTGCGGTTCAAAAGAAGTTTTTGAGGGCGGGGATGTAAGGAGTCCGCAGGCCCTTACTATTAAAATTTGCGCTCACACAGGTCGGTAGGGCAAATATCGAGTAGTGTGTGCAGGACGCGCGAGCTAGAGGGGATTCCCCGGAGTGCCGAGTGGACGGCTTGGGTAGATTCCCGCGGGGCGGGAATAACTGGGCGGAGAGCAGTGCGAAGTAGTAGCGTGGAGTGCCGAGGCCGGGTGTGGTAGGTTCCCGCGAGGCGGGCATAGCTGTGCAAAAAGCCAGCAGAAACTATTACAATCTACCGGCAAAGGGAGTGGCCAACGCCGTGGTTTTAACCCCTTTGCATCAGTATTATGCGGAAAAGTGAGAAAGTTTTATTATAAAGTGGTTTCAGTGAGATTGAGTGCGCTGTTATACTTCCGCGTCTACCGCGCCGGCATTACTTGGATTACAGTGATTGGATATTGCGTGTGACGATTAACAATAACTAAAGAGACCTGTGATGAGATTAGCCGTCATTAACAGTGTATTGACGAAGGCAGTGGCTGTCTCCTTATTTTTGTGCTTTGCTAAGAATATAAGTTTTGTTTATGAAACTGTGTTTGCTGTCCTCATTACCACCAAACCAGACTTATTACCATATTTGTGAGGACAATACGGAATGTAACACCTCCTGAGCAGCCCAATCCGATTGCTAGCCCATTAGGTACACGGTCACATTAATTAATTATCTAATTTTGGGCTGCTACTTAGGTCCGCGAACGGGCGGATAACTAAAACCATAAAAGGAAGTGTTACACAGTGAACAACAAATGTGTTAGTGTCTGATTTTCGTGATGCATTTATTATATGGTAACACTTCAAGGTGACGAATGTTGCCTATATGAAGGCTGTAGCCATTGTGCAGGATCAGACATCTAACAACAGTCTTTCTGATCATCATCACTTACGACCAAAGACTTGAGTGAGCTTCCAGCAGACGTCCAAGAGTCCCACATAAGGCGTAGCGGTAAAGTCCTCGTTCCCCGTGCTACATTTCGATATGTGTTAGGGGACCCTCTAGTTAATGAATATGGTATTAAATTGTAACGCCGGAAATGCATATCCTCCTATTTCCATCTATCGTACTATAAATTTTTTTCCTTATTTTGTTACCTGAAGAAATGACATTTCTGTGTCTTTACATATTGTAATTGTTCTACTATTTGTATATATATATATATATATATATATATATATATATATATATATATATACATTTATGTCGATGTATAATTGGTTTGTTTTGTAAATATTATTTGTATTTTTACGCTGAGTCTGGCGTAGGGAAAACTATGCTATCGAACGATTACATCGATAGGTCGTGTGGAGAACCAAAGTTCGGGGTTTGGCAGCATGTAATTGCGCTCGACTTGCTATAATAGTTTCTGCCACGGTGTCGCGGACGGGAAGCAATAGCTGGCGCACATCAAGAGCCCGTTCGCCCAGTGACCGTATCGAGAAGAAGGCGCGCCAACATCCAGCTTCTGCAACAGTGACGGCCGACGATGTGTGACTGTCGCCACCTCCCCGATTGACGACTGCAAACCTTCAATCAAGGAAGACTAAAAGCACGTAAAGTTTTAGAACTGTCTGGCAGAACTCAGCTTTTGAAACTGTTGCATCTCATGAAGACAGCAACTTAGCACGAACCTTTGTTACTCATTGTCCCAATTGCATTACCATTCCTTTTCTGGAATGAAAGCGAGTGTTGTTGAAATTCATACGCCAGCATTAAAGTAATATCATTCCATTTCACTGCTTTAATTTCAAACTTCAGTTAAAGTATTCATAGCTGGCTACAATATTTAGATTACACAAGCGAGTTTTGTTACCATATTTTGGCTTACCTGTGACTGCAACTCAGCTTGGTACGTACAAAATTTTACTTTTGTTAATTGTTCAGAATCATTTAAATCAAGTTCATAGTTAAATCTCTTATTTCTAAATTGCGTAGATTCAAGTAGCTTATGGAATGATTGTTGAGGTAGCCCAAGACTAATCTTATTTTATTGAATTTCGTAGTGCTTCAGAAACAAAGTTCACTATAAATTTCAGTCACTAAATTAACTTTCAATTTTTTCGGTTTTATTCTTTTGCTAAATTAAATCAGAGTGTAGCGAAATTTATTACTTCTGAAAAACATTCAGTTTTCACACAAAACGTGTCAACCTTCAGTTGCCACGCTTTTAGTCCTAATTATATGTGCATTAATCTTTCATTTTCAGTTATTATAGTAGTTGTCCATAGGACTGGTGACCGTAATTTTCCCCAAATCTCAAATATCTAATTAACGTCAATTAATTGTTAACGTAACGACCGCGCATTTACTTTCTTTATTAATTTTACCCTTTCCTCAAAATTAATTTCCACCAATTTCATTTGCATTTTCCTTTCATTTAGATGTAACCCTTTCCTCCCTCTTTACCGACAAATTAACTTCGGTGACTATTGCTTTTCCCAAATTTCCATTAGGTGCACGCGGTTTAATTTTCCCTGTCATTAAGGTGGATAAGTGAGGGGGAGGTTACAAAGTGCCCTCGTTTGCATCATGAATACTCTGTTTTCTGAATGTGTAACGTAATGTATGTTGGTGGCGTCTCCCTGTTTGATTAGCTTGTTGTCACCACTTATGATCAATGGACCTTTTCTTCTCCTTAAATTATCACGTATTCCGGTATCTACCCGCTCCCTTCTACCCATCCCAAAATAACAGTGTAAATGAAACGTTTGTGTGTTCCGAAAAGGAAATAGGAATCATATTAAGCGATATGCAGTGAAATATAGTCGAAAGCAACATCCGTAATGTCACTTTCCGCTTCGTGCTTGCTTGGATATAAATTATACGTCGTGTGAAATATTTAAAGTCTTGTTAATGGCCACAATCGACAGTATAAATTCACCTAGTACAACAAGTGCAATAGTTTACGAACGTGACCCAGACGTAAGCGCATGACAAACACCATCGTTCATGAACTAGACATGACAGCTGTAGTCTACTAGAAAAGTAGAACCTCCTCCTTCGATCATTTGTCTCATTCGATGGTCATGGTGCTAAAATTAATTACAACCTTCCCCCTTAAAGACATACGCCCACCTCTTAGTCTATTCCACACATGCTATGACGATTCTGAAGGTGCTTGGGACGTTACTGTCAGGCGTGACGCTTTCTGCCTGTTTCTTCAGGCTTCCGTTGTACAGACACAACACAAAGTTGCTATAGAAATACATACAACACGAATGATCAAGTTTTTAGTTTTGCCCTCGACCCTCCCCTCCCCCCCCCCCCCACCCCACCTCCTCCACCCCTAACGTCATATACGTGTATAACTGCTTCCATCCAATATTCCACTTCTAAGACTGCTTCTATCGACTTTTTCATTTTTTCATCTTCAGAACCAGCTGCATCGCCAGTATGAATGTAGGGGACAGTCAATGAGAGATCCAGTTTTACGAGAGTAGACAAATAATGGCGTGAAAATTATTTCGGAAACAATCTTTTTCTCAAACCGTGCTAGGAACCGGTGAGAACAGTCGCACGATCTGGATGGGATACTATTATTAGCGAGACTATTCGTATCAATGTCGTAATGACGCGTCTATCGCGTGTTTGTCATATCATGTGGACGTTATATGATTGTTTTCAGACGCACATCATGAAATATACTCGATAGGTATTAAGCCATCCATCACAAGAGTGATGTCTTCGAGGAGTTACTCATGTGCATAGTTTCACAAAGCAGAAGAGTACCAACTCAATGTACAGATGGTTGGCGTATAATTCCACCTATAAGGAGATGATGTCATTATTTAAGTATCTGTACACTTTTTAACAAATTTGTTGGATTTCAGAATTTCAGAAGACACCTTTCAATCTGATGTTATTAGTAGCGGGAACGTCATGTAGAGAGAAGAGATTAATTAATAAACACAGCGACCAGTCATTTTAAAATCACTTTAATTTATGCAATTTTATATCCCATTAAAAAGTTTTTATGCTCATTATCTGACAGTGTACATTCGAGTTTTATTCGCTTTTCGTACGTGTGAAATTAAATGTTTTATGTCGTCAGTTGACAGTATTTAATTCGCTTCTACGCGTGGAGTGATGTTAACTTTGTTCCATTATTTATGACTTTTTACCTCACATTTCACAGTTTTAATTAAAGCCGATACTGAAAAATTCAAGCACAGCTCTTGCAGATCGCTTTTTGTGCATTTGTTGTTGCTTCAGTGACATTCAACAACAGTTGTAAACATTTCAATTAGACGAAATACTTTCAGATACAACGATAGTTTCACACCTATCTAAAGGAAAAAAAAATTTTAACGATTGCTTAACATGAGGTCAGTTCGCCTCCTTAGCTGCTAAGGCTTGAAAATAAAGGAAAAAAAAATAACTAATACTTAACATAAGGCCAGTTCACCTCCTAAGCTGCTAAGGCTTGAAAATAACTGTAAGGAAAATTAACACTGAATTTTCGAAGTTATTTCCATACACAGGTTCCAAAGACTTTGCCTGAGGCAACTGAAGACAACAATCCAATGCATTGGTTTTATAAAGAGACTTTACAGATGATTAAATGTCAAAGTAAAGTAAAAGTAACAAGTAAATTTGAATTTGCTTGTCAATATCCGTGACTTAAAGAAGCAACTTCAAGTTACTTACGTTAATTTTACACAGCATACACGTTTCTAATACTTTGTCCCTCAACTTTATGTTATCATACAAATATTTCTTACCGATCTGCATGTTTTGTAGCTTACATTACTTTGTTTTCTCTCTCTCTCTCTCTCTCTCTCTCTCACTCTCTCTCTGTACCTATCTACCTACTTATGTATGTTCCATGGGTGACAACACGTAGTATGTCTCATTCTGAAACTATATTCTCTCTCTGTTTCCCTGTATTTAATCCGAAGATGCTGCACCTTGTTACTTAACCCAACTCATAGACCTGTATGAAAGTTTCAGGAGTAAAGTAGTAAGGACAGAGAATTGCGTCTTAATGGCTGTGTAAGGAGATACGTAAAACTTAGTAAAAAATAAAAAATAAAAAAAAAGTTCAAACATATCAGAATCTGAAAGATTTTATTTAGTATTTCTTCTTCTCCAATCAATAATCGAGAAATTTGTTGGTGTAACCTCCATCTTTGGTATCGAATAAAATACAGAAACGTTAACGTGTTTCGCTTATTTTGAAATATTCTCGGTTCCACTTTCCAGGATTATTTTTGCCAGTTAACTAGTGCTGAATTTATTGCATTGTCGGCGACACACTTCATTAAATTAATGGAGGACGTCCTCCTATATTTAACGGTGATACGTTACATGCGACTGGTTCGTAGCTCAGATTCCAATGCAAATAAGTATGAAACTGACACTCACATTTGAGCAAGGAGCAGATAGTGCGACACTAACCCGTTGAATTATGTCGTCACGTTGGTGGCAGATACTCTGATCCCAAGTCAGCCTTCCATACTCATTTCAAGTTATTTTCTTTTAAGTGGTCGTGCCCCATTTCCTTGTCTACCTGAACTAGAATTTCGTCTTTTACTACATCGGTGACGACGGATATTTAAACTCATCACTTCTTGGAGAGCAACTCCGGACCACATAACTAAGACTTCCGTAACTTTGCACCAGATGTGTCCTGTGGCTAAGCGACCATGCTTGCTGAGTACTCCACACCCATACGTACTCTCACGTGCCTCGAGCAACCATTTGGATTTCATGCTTAGCCTTTGCATGTCGTTTCGGGTGTTACCTTCCTCCCTTGTTCTGGGACTCTTTCTATTGTCACCTGGCCTTCGAATAGTTATACAGATGGTAACCTGTTCTCTGGCATCGTAGCTACATAATCGGCCCAATGTAGCGTATCTTCTTCATTACCTTTACAATACTGCGTGGCTTTTTCTTCCCTTTTCCTGTTTCTCCGTTCCCGGATGCACCTAACGAAAAAGAATTCAAAAACGTTCCTCCGCATTCTTCTTTACAATACAAGCAGTTTTTTTCTGACGGTTACGATCTTACAACCAACACTGGTAAAGTAGTTGGTTCGAGACGTAAAATTTAAAATTTGAAGAGAGTGATCTTTTTCACAGAGCATGGAAAAGCTATAGACCGCTCTATTAACATTTGGTAAGCATACAGCAATTTCTATTTCGTTTCTAAAAAAATAAATAACTTTCCCAGGTATTTGAAACAGACAGCTTTTTGAAAGTGTATTATCATTGTTATTATTATTAATATTATTATTATTTAAAACCAAGCGTGTTCTATTTTACCATCCCAAAAACACTCTCCTTCATCGCTGACATGAGGAACGATATTCATGACCATTTTGTTATAATTTTGCGTGGTTTTAACTTAAGTTGATCTTCGGGACCCACAGGCTATGTAATCTAGCATATAATCATTGTTTTCTTAAAGTCTCAGTCTTTCCTGCACGTGTTCTATGCACTTCCGAATTTAGTGAGATAATTCTGAGAAGATTTCGATAATCGTCAGTGTCGTCGTAACTGCCGTCTGCTTCACGTCTGCTGTGCAGCGAGCTACGTTAATTTAAGTATTAACTGTATTTTTCTTACTTGTCACTTCTTCTTCCGTGTTTTTTTTTGCTTTTAGGAAGCTTTAATTGTCGAGTGCTAGTAATAGTGTTCCATAGATTTCGTGTTTGTTTTGAATACAGTCAGAGAGAGTCCCTTTAGTCAACCATAAGGCCAGTAGTGCTAGTGTTTGTTTTCAATGCAGTCCAGAGACAGGTAGTGCTATTTTCATTGTTTTCTACAAGAAGTGGCTAGCAACCTCAGTTTAGTCAACAATCAGCTGCCTTTAGTGAATTAGCAGTCTACAGTAAATTGATTTCTTAGGATGGATAGGATGTGTGACTGCTGTGTTCGAACGCAGGAGGAGCTGGCCACTGTTCGCGAACAGCTGAACGTGTTGATGGCCGCGGTCAGCCGTCTTCATGCTACTGCCTCGGAGTGTAGCGGCAGTGGGGAGTCTGGTGCGTCGCATGGTACACTTCAGGTGTTACATGCTTCACCCACTGTCCCTGCTGTCGAGACATCTTCGCGGGTACCGGGCGCGGTTGGGCCACCCTCTCCCCAAGGGGAGTGGCGGGTTCAGCGGCGTTCGCGGCGCCCGAGGCGGAGGGTCAATGTGGAGGCTGGCCGTGTGGCATCGCCCGCTCTGCCTGTGAGTGGACATGTGGCCGCTCCTTCAGCAAGGTCCGAGCAGGCACACGGGGGGAGGGGTTTATTAGTTATTGGGAGCTCCAACGTAGGCGGGTGATGGAGCCCCTCAGGGAAATAGCGGAAAGGTTGGGGAAGAAGGCCAGTGTTCACTCTGTCTGCTTGCCGGGGGGGGGGGGGGGGGGTCTCATCCGAGATGTGGAGGAGGCCCTGCCGGCGGCGATAGAGAGCACTGGGTGCACCCGACTGCAAATTGTTGCTCATGTCGACACCAATGACTCCTGCCGTCTGGGTTCAGAGGTCATCCTCAGTTCGTACAGGCAGTTGGCGGAATTGGTGAAGGCGGAAAGCCTCGCTCGCAGGGTGGAATCAGAGCTAACTATTTATAGTATCGTTCCCAGAACCGATCGCGGTCCTATGGTTTGGAGCCGAGTGGAAGGCTTAAACCAGAGGCTCAGACGATTCTGCGGAGATCTGGGGTGTAAATTTCTCGACCTCCGCTATCGGGTGGAGAAATGTAGGGTCCCCCCGTGCACTACACGCCAAAAGCGTCTACAAGGGTAGCGGAGTACGTGTGGAGTGCACATGTGGGTTTTTTAGGTTAGAGAATTCCCTCCCTAGGCCCGACAAGAAGCCTCCTGAGACGCGGCAAGGTAGAAGTAGGCAAAATGCAACAGGTAATAACAATATTAATGTGCTAATAGTAAACTGCAGGAGCGTCTATAGAAAAGTCCCAGAACTGCTCTCATTAATAAACGGTCACAACGCCCATATAGTACTAGGGACAGAAAGTTGGCTGAAACCAGACGTAAACAGTAATGAAATCCTAAACTCAGATTGGAATGTATGCCGCAGAGACAGGCTGGACAGTGAAGGGGGAGGCGTGTTTATAGCGATAAGAAGTGCAATAGTATCGAAGGAAACTGACGGAGATCCGAAATGTGAAATAATTTGGGTGAAGGTCACGGTTAAAGAAGGCTCAGACATGGTAATTGGATGTCTCTATAGGCCCCCTGGCTCAGCAGCTGTTGTGGCTGAGCACCTGGAGGATAATTTGGAAAATATTTCGAGTAGATTTGCCCACCATGTTATAGTTCTGGGTGGAGATTTTAATTTGCCCGATATAGACTGGGAGACTCAAACGTTCATAACGGGTGGGAGGGACAAAGAATCCAGTGAAATTTTTTTAAGTGCTTTATCTGAAAACTACCTTGACTCATGGCGGTAACATATTAGACCTTCTGGTAACAAACAGACCCGAACTATTTGAAACAGTTAACGCAGAACAGGGAATCAGCGATCATAAAGCGGTTACTGCATCGATGATTTCAGCCGTAAATAGAAATATTAAAAAGGTAGGAAGATTTTTCTGTTTAGCAAAAGTGACAAAAAACAGATTACAGAGTACCTGATGGCTCAACACAAAAGTTTTGTCCAAGTACAGATAGTGTTGAGGATCAATGGACAAAGTTCAAAACCATCGTACAATATGCGTTAGATGAGTATGTGCCAAGCAAGATCGTAACAGATGGAAAAGAGCCACCGTGGTACAACAACCTAGTTAGAAAACTGCTGCGGAAGCAAAGGGAACTTCACAGCAAACATAAACATAGCCAAAGCCTTGCAGACAAACAAAAATTACGCGAAGCGAAATGTAGTGTGAGGAGGGCTATGCGAGAGGCGTTCAATGAATTCGAAAGTAAAGTTCTATGTACTGACTTGGCAGAAAATCCTAAGAAATTTTGGTCTTATGTCAAAGCGTTAGGTGGATCAAAACAAAATGTCCAGACACTCTGTGACCAATATGGTACTGAAACAGAGGATGACAGACTAAAGGCCGAAATACTAAATGTCTTTTTCCAAAGCTGTTTCACAGAGGAAGACTACACTGTAGTTTCTTCTCTAGATTGTCGCACAAATGACAAAATGGTAGATATCGAAATAGACGACAGAGGGATAGAGAAACAATTAAAATCGCTGAAAAGAGGAAAGGCCGCTGGACCTGATGGGATACCAGTTCGATTTTACACAGAGTACTTGCCCCCCTCTTGCAGCGGTGTACCGTAGGTCTCTTGAAGAGCGTAGCGTTCCAAAGGATTGGAAAAGGGCACAGGTTATCCCCGTTTTCAAGAAGGGACGTAGAACAGATGTGCAGAACTATAGACCTATACCTCTAACGTCGATCAGTTGTAGAATTTTGGAACACGTATTCTGTTCGAGTATTATGACTTTTCTGGAGACTAGATATCTACTCTGTAGGAATGAGCATGGGTTTCGAAAAAGACGGTCGTGTGGAACTCAGCTCGCGCTATTCGTCCACGAGACTCAGAGGGCCATAGACACGGGTTCACAAGTAGATGCCGTGTTTCTTGACTTCCGCAAGGCGTCCGATACAGTTCCCCACAGTCGTTTAATGAACAAAGTAAGAGCATATGGACTATCAGACCAATTGTGTGATTGGACTGAAGAGTTCCTAGATAACAGAACGCAGCATGTTATTCTCAATGGAGAGAAGTCTTCCGAAGTAAGATTGATTTTAGGTGTGCCGCAGGGGAGTGTCATAGGACCGTTGCTATTCACAATATACATAAATGACCTTGTGGATGACATCGGAAGTTCACTGAGGCTTTTTGTAGATGATGCTGTGGTATATCGAGAGGCTGTAACAATGGAAAATTGTACTGAAATGCAGGAGGATCTGCAGCGAATTGACGCATGGTGCAGGGAATGGCAATTGAATCTCAATGTAGACAAATGTAATGTGCTGCGAATACATAGAAAGAAAGATCCATTATCATTTAGCTACAAAATAGCAGGTCAGCAACTGGAAGCAGTTAATTCCATAAATTATCTGGGAGTACGCATTAGGAGTGATTTAAAATGGAATGATCATATAAAGTTGATCGTCGGTAAAGCAGCTGCCAGACTGAGATTCATTGGAAGAATCCTAAGGAAAAGGAATCCGAAAACAAAGGAAGTCGGTTACAGTACGCTTGTTCGCCCACTGCTTGAATACTGCTCAGCAGTGTGGGATCCGCACCAGATAGGGTTGATAGAGGAGATAGAGAAGATCCAACGGAGAGCAGCGCGCTTCGTTACTGGATCACTTAGTAATCGCGAAAGCGTTACGGAGATGATAGATAAACTCCAGTGGAAGACTCTGCAGGAGAGACGCTCAGTAGTTCGGTACGGGCTTTTGTTAAAGTTTCGAGAACTTACCTTCACCGAGGAGTCAAGCAGTACATTGCTCCCTCCTACGTATATCTCGCGAAGAGACCATGAGGATAAAATCAGAGAGATTAGAGCCCACACAGAAGCATACCGACAATCCTTCTTTCCACGAACAATACGAGACTGGAATAGAAGGGAGAACCGATAGAGGTACTCAGGGTACCCTCCGCCACACACCGTCAGGTGGCTTGCGGAGTATGGATGTAGATGAATATTTGTCAGTATCTGACGGTGTAAGCTACAACACACCTTTGTGAAATCCACAGAATTTTTATATTATTTTTGTAAACCAGTGTCTGTGAAAAATGCGAAAGTAGCCTCTAATTAATTCTTCACGGGCTCAGGTGGAAAGTACTTTATACCTGGCATCCTGTAAGGGAATATCTGTGTAATTATCACAAACGAGAGGTATATTTCTGTTTAGTATGGACCATATCACTGGAGTTCATCTGACAGCAGGAAGCGTGTCTCCCACATCCAATAGAATAAAATTTCATTTCTCTTTCTGACTCTAAACCTCCAACTTTAAAAATAATCCTCCACCTATGTGATGTTCTTCACATGCTTTTATTCTTACTTTCCTCCATTGCTTTTTTCCTGTCTTATCATACTGGGTCCTTTCTTCTTCATCAACTGTTTCTAGTCACACATATTCGAACATCGGTGATAAGGCTTCACAGTTATTTAACTCCTAAATACAATCTACCCATCTTTTATTGATGTCGTCTTTGCTTGGTAATATATTTCCTACTTGATGCTTCACAAACTCTCTGTTACTACTTTTCTTGCGGACGCTATGTTTTGTTTATTTTTTTCTGTTTTCATGATGTTTAAAATGTTATTATCTTACATAATGTTGTTTATGTTTTTTCTTTATCTGTTGTGAAACGCAAGAAGTCTTTAATTTCTGTTTTGTTTCTTTCTTGTACCAATTTTTGTCTTACTCTTCTGTTTTACGGAGCATTGTTTTCGCAGACAACTTGTTGTGGGGTTCTTATTTTTCTCTTAAGCTTTCAAAGACACATCGGATATGCTGTCACTATCGGGTCTGCACTTCCTATTGTGTATCATTATTAACTAAGCTAATTCTGATTAGTTTATTTCTTATCTCTGTTACACCATTCTCTTTGAGATTTACGCCCGTCAAACTGCTAAATCATACCACGTAGAATCATATTTCCACTTTCAAAATTTCTTTTTCAGTTTTATCTGCATCATTTTCTAGCACCTGCAGGACGTCCCATGTTCGACGAAAAATGTGTGCCACGTTCTGTATGTGTTTTGTCGCTGTAAAAAAATCTTGCAACTAATGCTTTCTTTGAGCCCACAGGGAAATACACTTCGGTTTTAAATTACAATCAGATTTACACTTTGTAAATTTCTTTTCCAGTTTTTTTAGATTCTATAACCTGCAGAAATTTCTGCATCTACGTGATATTCTGTTAACTGTGGATGATGGGCAACAGGAAGATTCCACATTTTTAGATTTCCTAAAAGCATCTGACACGTTGCCCCACTGCATACTGTTAACGAAGATACGAGAATATTCCCAGATATGTGAGGGAGTTCTTAAGTAATAAACACCAGTATGTTGTTCTCTGCCTTGCCAGGGGACGCCGCCTTATCGAAGGTACCTTCTCTGCCGGACGCCGGCCGGGGTGGCCGAGCGGTTCTAGGCGCTACAGTCTGGAACCGCGCGACCGCTGCGGTCGCAGGTTCGAATCCTGCCTCGGGCATGGGTGTTTGTGATGTCCTTAGGTTAGTTATGTTTAAGTAGTTCTAAGTTCTAGGGGACTGATGACCACAGATGTTAAGTCCCATAGTGCTCAGAGCCATTTGAACCATTGCCGGGCGGGAGGGTCTGCGTGCTCCGATGAAGTCAAGAGCTGTGTCGGCGGTAGCGTAGCTACTGGCATAGTCACCCATGCCGGAGTGGTCTCAATGGAGGAGTCAGACAAAGTGTGTCCCACAACACAACATAGGACAGGGAGGGCTCTGTAGGCGTAGTGAAGCCAGCTTCCCTATAGGAGTAAACCTCATACATATCCTGGTCCTCCAAGTTGGGGGTTGGGCAAGCGGCTAACAACCCCTTCATGAGAAAAAAAATTCTTGTTCAGAAATATTGAGGAGGCCAAGTCCCATCCCAGTATGTAGTGCCAACGGAAGAAGAAGAAGAAGAAGAAGAAGAAGAAGAAGAAAATGTTCTCTGCGAGAACAGGGTAGCATCTGGAGTGCCACAGAGAAGTGTAATAGGACCCTATGATGGTACTTGCTAAATGTTTCCAAATAGGTATACGTAAGACAAAAAAGGAAGCGATGTGATGCAGCAGAGATGCTGTTAGATGAGAGAGATGTGACTGACACTTTTTTTTTTAAATTGTTAGGAAAAAAAGGAGTCTGTTGTGTCTCTTGCTGAAGAGAGGACGCGAATGTTTTTATCGCTCTTTCTGTTGTAACAGTTTTCTGAGTAAGATATATTTTGGGTTAGTATAAAAGTGAAGTGAAATACAGTGCCTCCTTATTTATTTGACTACCAGATCATGTCACTGCATCGAAATATAAGTTTCCTTCATTAGGCGACATGGTCAATAATTAGCAACTTCTACGTCGGCTGTATTCGATACGACCGTCGCAGCAGAAAGAAAAGGTGAAGTTTCCCCACTGGGAAGGAAATACAGCTACGAACATTTACTATTAAATTTCCTAGAAAGTTTATTTCAGATATGTTTGATATTGTCTGTTCGACAGCCGGCCATAAAAAGCATTTCATTAACTTCCATTTATGACTTCACAGTTAAAACTCAGAAAACATTTCTCTTTCAAAAGCTCTGATTTATTATCCAGCCAGCAATCAGTAAAAACAGAATAGAATACACTGGCGACCATACAAAGATTACATCCCGCAATTTTCGGATAGTATTGTAACAGCAATTGTTGAAATACTAATTTTATTCCATGTATTACATAGTTACGGTAGTGGGGATACAATGAGAAAACGAGAATTCTGTTAGTAAAAACGGAATACAACTAGGGAAATTGAAGAAAATTTCTCCAGAGACAAGTAATTGAACTTTACGGAACGTGAACAGAATTACGTCAACCAAAGGTAGCATCAAGCATATTCCAATGACCATAGCACGCAAAAGCAATTTCGCCACAATATCCTGACCCTTAACCTGCTTAAAATATTTTTGATAGCAACAGTATTTGCCATAGAGTTGCTTTTTCTTTGCAATAGTAAACGATTTTCATGTACGTAGCTGTGATAATAATGAGAAGCCATCTTGACACGAATGTATATCACGATTGAAATTCTCCACAGATATTGAAAATTTAATATAAACAGTTACAACCACAATAACTGTTTACTGCGTTTTTAATTGTTTATATTCAATTTCAAACAATAAACAAACCACTGTACTCCAGAGAGACATGTTTACAAATTATTCACAACTATTGAGTTTCTTACATTTCAATACATCCATTCAAAGAGTGACTCTTTTGTCCGTAAAAATGGGTTCAAGTGTCAATGAGAAAGTTAATACTAACGGTAGTGTTCACCAAAACTCTGAATCAGAATCTTATGTATTAGATAATTATAAATGACAGTGTATCGCAACAGGATGGCAACGTCAAAATCGAAAACAACATACAACTGAACTCAACTGGAATGAATGGACAGAATGTTAGACCAAATGATGTCATATGGCTAACAGTCGACGAGATTAATTCACAATCCTTAACAGCAAATGTCTCTTTTTCAAAATAATTTGGATAGAAACAATGCAACAGACGTAGGAAATTTTGCGAGTTCGATACTGAGTGAAGGGAACGGACACACAGAGATTGTCAGGCTATACGCACATTAGATAATCATCATTCGCACGTATCAACCGTAGAACAGTAATTACAGAAATTAATAGAAATGAATATGAGTTACGAACAGACTTGAGTACAAAAATCACAAACGGTCCAAGGTCTCGGCAGTTTAGATAAAGTCTCAGTACCATAGACCAAAAAGTCACGACACTTTCGACGACTTCGAAAATTTGCGTGGTATCTTAAACACAGAGTTGACAGAGCAACTAAGAAACTATGTATGAAATTTATTAATATGTAAAGTCATGCAGACAAAAAAATTTCTAGTAAGAGTGAGAACCAAGATCAAAGTACACGTCAAGTTAATGAACTTGCAACGGCGCACGCTAGTTCACAATGCGCGTATGGAAGCTTAGCTCAAGTGGTAACTGCAGTACCTGCAAAACGAAACGCTACACTAACAACAATTCAAAACGAAACGAAGTTCCTCAATCTTTCCATGTAGGCTTTCACGGCCGGCGTCTTCATCAATAAACACTTCCGGGCTAAGTTGCCGTGGTCGATCTGTAAAACTTCTTCTCCCTAACGTTTCGTTCTCAACTACGGAGAACATCTTCGGAGGCGAGTCAACGACTGGCTGCTAGGAGCTGGGGCCGCCGCTTATATGGATATCGTAGAGGGCGCCACCGCACGTCACGTGGCGTCGATGTGCAGCTATCTCTGGCTATCGTCTGTTCTCTCGATTGCAGGCAATCGATTGTCACGTGATTGATGCAACGTCGACCGCCATATCTTATCCAATTTTAATCCTTCTTCTTTACGATTAAAATTGTATTGATGTTTGTGGATTTCAATTGCCTCTCTACACATACGTGTATAATAATGCGACGTCTTCGCTAGCACGCTGGTTTCACCAAATTTTATTTCGTGATCTCCATCCTTAAAAACATGTTCCGCTACTGCCGATTTGTCGATATGTCCCAAGCGACAGTTTCTTTTGTGCTCCGTCAACCGTGTATTGATGCTTCTTTTTGTAGTTCCTCAACCTGTTTTTATTGGAAAACCAATAAACAAGAACATTGCTGATGTCGACAAAGTAGTCGAAACAAAACACAATTTAAGCAAGAAACAGAGTATGGCTCCCACTTCGGATCTTAAAAGGAAGAATAATAAAATGTGTTCCTTACAAGTCTCTCACTCGAGAAAGTCCACCAAAGAAAAAATTGAAACAAAACTACTAGAGAGTGGTCGGCACAGCATTACTACCAAGCTGTCCAGGAAAGTCAGACCACCGTTACATGACACTCTTTGAGTCACAGTCCGAAGCTCCTGACGATCCGGGACTACCAGCAGACAAGGAGCGTGAGTGTTACGGCCGGGAAGGTAGATCCTCATAAGTCCGGGAGCGTGTCGAACTCCTTCTGCGCGGCGGTGCGCCGGGTTATAAGGACGGCTGGCGGATGGATCTTCTGGGACTATTTTCGACGACGTGGGTGGCGTAGGAAAATAGCCCGCTTGTTGATCGCGACCTCTGGCGCTGTTGTCGATCCGCGGTGCTCGGGTAGCGGGCCCTGGCGGCCGTTGGCTGAGACACGAGGCTGTGTTTCCGCCTCCGACATAGGCCTTGCTTTGCTTTCACTCGCTATGGTGAAGGCATCCCGCGTCTCTGTTCTGCCATGCGGGATGCCGTGTTCGCAGGCGGACGGGACCGACGCTACACTAACAACAATTCAAACACACACATCTGAAATGAAGTCAGCGTGCGAAAATTTACCGGATGATGTACAAAACCTCGCAAATACGTAGGATTACTGATTTTAGGACAAATATTTTTGAAAACTATGTACAATCATAGCAATAAGGATATAAAAACATTAAATGATAGAGCTAAGACTGGTGCCTTTCACATCGATTCTACCCTAGCTAAAAAATTGCGTCCGGGGATACAAAAAAAAAAAAACTTACGTTGACGCGGTTGAAGAGATTATAAACGAAAGAGAACATAAAATTCTAGCTAAAATGGATAGTGATACGAAAGCAATAGAAGGGAATATTCGTTCCTAATTTACCAGTGAAAGAGATAGATCGAACGAACCTCCTTCCGCAACTAATCAAAATAGAAAAACAGTACTAGAGAGTAATCACTCGAATATTGTTTCGCCAAAATCAAATTATGACGAAAGCGAAGGAGAACAGTTTGCAGACGATAAAACGTACGTGCCAGTGTCACCACATTGAGCATTGCCTCCTCCGAAAAGGCTAGGACGGTGTCGCAATCTGATAACGTAATGCCTGGCCTGTCATCAGCCATAATAGATGAGAGTCTAATAAAACATAGACAATTCATAGTCTTCCCTCAAGAATCCAAGAAAATACAACGCGTTGTCTTTGTGAGAGCTTTTACTAATGTTTTATCCCGGCACTGGTACAGATTGCAAAAATCAGGACTTCGCTGTTGGTTTCATTCAAGATGATGCGTGAGAGTGGGAAGCCGAAGAGTCAGATCACTTTTTGAACGTATGAAGAACTTGAACAGGCCTTCCTAGAGATATACTGGTCGCAAGCAATTCAGGAAAGGCTGCGGATGGAAGTTTTTGACCCACGGCCATTTAACGTAAAACAAGGCGGACTGGGCTGATATTTCAAAAGATACTTGAACAATACGATATATTGGTCCAATCCAATATCACATGTCGATGTTTTGGGAATGTTAAAGAGGCGTTTGCCGAATAACACTCGTGAGAAACTGGTAACCGTGTCAACGTATGACGTGGAATACTTTCTCACGGTTGTGAATTCGATTGACCTCATTTACGAGAGTAGTCAAACTCAAATGAGTGTAACAGGAACCAGTCTGGGCCACCGAAGAATGAACGATTTAATAATCGCAGTAACCGTAATAACAACATCAACAACAACAAATGCAGTAATAGCAAAAATCAGTACGGCAATTCGCAGTGCGGCTGGCATCCATGCGCGCCGCCTCAGGGATAAACTGTAATGGAGGATTTGGAAACTGTCAAAAGAACGATTTCCAAGAGAGAAAAATAGAAATAACTGTAAAGGTTGGAATAACTGGCGTCGTTCCGGCCGTAATTTTAACAAGAGTATAGGAATGGGAACTAACACTCAGGCATAAATAACAATTACGAAAATAACGGCTATGGGAGCGCCTTAAACCAAAACCAGCGGAACGCCGCTCACAATTATCCGCAGAACAGAACGTAGCAAATTACCGATCACTTTGTAAACACTGTAGAAGTGACTGACGGTAGCGGCAGCACCGCCCCACCTCCTCTCCCTCTCCCCCCTCCTCCCCACCCTCCCGCACCTGAGTACGGCAAACGGTGATCAGTCGTCCTAGACGCCCTGAGGGTGGGGGCATGACGCTTATGAATAATTATTTCTTAAGGCATAACAAAAAAATCGATTTGTGAGATGACCTATATGCATATAAGGTAAATGATGTAAAAGAAATAAACGATGAAGTAAAGGCGAGTCATCCTGCTGGATCCTTAAGATCTGTCAACCAACAAAGTGAATGATGGTCTGTAACAACTGTGAATGGCCTTCCATAGAGATACTGTCGAAATTTGCTTGGCACAGATCACAGCAAGACATTCTCTTTCTGTAGTTGAGTAGTTTCTCTCAGTTATTGTAAGTGTCCTAGAAGCATAGGCTATAACCATCTCTTTTCCATCCGAAATTTGCGCCAGAACAGCACCGATCCCATACCTGCTGGCATCTGTGTGTAGTTCTGTAAATGGTCTTTCATCGTATAGACCAAGTACAGGGTCAGTCGTCAGAGCTTTTCGCAGCACATCGAAAGAATCTTGTTTAGCACTATCCAAGATAAATTTAACATCGGCTTTTAACAACTCCTGAAGGGGCCTGGCTTTGATACAAATGTCTTTGATAAAAAAAAACGGTAATAAGAACATAATCTGAGGAATATTCTCACACCTCTAATACTTTTGGAATAGAAAATTCCGTTATAGATCTCACCTTTTCTGGGTCTGGCCGCACACCTTCGTTTGACACAAGGTGTCCAAGTATTTTGATTTCTTTTGCTCCAAAGAGACTCTTTCGTGGATTAAGTTTCAGTTCTCCTTGTTGGAAACACTTAAGAACGGCCCTCAGTCTTTTTATATGTTCATCAAATGTCTCTGAGAACACTATAATGTCATCTAAATAACAAAGACACATTCTCCACTTCAGGTGCCTTAAAGATTATCCATCTTCCTTTCAAAATTTGTAGGTGCATTAAACAAACCAATCGGCATTACCTTAAACTCATACAGGCCCTCAGGGGTGATGAATACAGTTTTCTCCCGATCAGCCTCTTCTACTTCAATATGCCAGTATCCTGAGTACATGGTTGAGATAATATAGTGTATCGTCAATTCATGGAAGAGGATAAACATCCTTCCTGTAATCAACACAAAAGCGCCAACTGCCATCCTTCCTGACGAGGACCACTGTTGACGACCATGGGCTCTGCGAAGGCTTAATGATGTCATTCTTCATCATTTTCTCTACCTCGTCGCGAATTATTCGACAGTCCGATGCTGACACACGGTATGCACTCTGGCTTATTAGTTGATGGTCTCCAGTGCTAATCCGGTGCTTCACCGTCGATTTGGCTAGTCTGCTCTTCACCTGTGGATTGAAGCATCCAGAGAACTCTTGAAGAATGGCAAGTAGCTTCTTCTATTGTTCCTTAGTGATATCTGGTGATAGTCGAGCTAGAAGATCTTGTCTCGTAGTGATAGCGCTAACTTCGTCCACAAACTCGGCTCAGCGTTTGCTACGCACATGCGTCTTGGAAGGATCTGCGGTTCTCGGCGACTGTTAACTATCTTATAATTCACCGAATCCGTTCTTAAATGAGACGATATAGGCTGGGATGACCAAGTTATCCTTCAGCGGTATGCTTCTCTTACATTCCACTACAAGATCCATGGGTTGATACATGGCATGACATGTGACAGTTACCTTTCTAGCGCTGACTGCAGGAATGATCACTTCATCCAGCACACATAGTCTACACAACACTCGGATGCGCATCTTCCTGTCCACAGTATCTTGTCTAGCATAATCTTCGAGCTACCACAATCTATAATTGACTGAGAAGTTTCCAAAAAGTCCCATCCGAGAATGACGTCATGACTACACTCTTGTAATACGATGAATTCTAAGGGCTGTGTATGGCCACTTTTACCCACACGAAGGGTACATCTTCCTGTAGGTTTTATTTCCCATTAGTCACCTTCAACAGAGATGTTTTGTTGTCGACGAATACGATTTTCTGCAACTGGCGACGATACTTCTCCGAAATGACTGAATATGATGCTCCAGGGTCCACAAGAGATTGGGCTGGTCGGCCATCCATGAGTATATCAACGTAGTTTCCTATCATTTTTGTAGTGATCGACGGCGGAGGATTTTTCTCTTCGGCGGCCTCACCTCCAAGGAAAGTCTCATCCTTTTCTTCCAGACTGCGGCGGCTAGGTGATCGGATGGAGCTTCTAAACGGCGATAGAGACCTTGATCGGCATGTTGGGGAGCGTCCTCTCCAGCGGCAAGCTTGCGGGGATGGTGACCTACGTCGTCCTGCACCCACATCTTCTTGTTCATCTTCGTCGTCCCGGAGTTGGCGTAGGTTAAGATCGGTCTGCTGTGTTCTAGCGCCAGCGTCATCAAATATCCACCGCCTTTCTCGACAATAGCGCACCACATGTCCCGATCGTCCGCAGTGGAAACAGACTGGTTGTTTATCCTGCGTCCTACAGACGTCAGTCTTTCTTGGTGCCCAAACAGGTTCCTCATGCGGCATCCTAGGAACTTAACTCCGCCTGGGTCTCGACTTTTTCACCCTTTGAAATGGAAATGAAGGACGAGATATTGGTTTCCATGTCTGTTCCACTTCCTCCCTTATGATCTCTTGAAGCGCCTCGGTTTTTTGCTCGCCGTGCAATCCAAGTGCCTTCTGAACTTCCTCTCTTACTATCTGACGAAGAACACTTGTGAAATCCGTTGCTTCCTCCATCGTAAACATCAATATGACGTTTGGAAGCCGTTCAAACTTCTTGCGTGTAATTCTTTTTTGATGCGTTGTCTCGATATACTGGCACCATTTTATGAAGTCTGCTGTCGAAACCTCCTTCAGGAGTAGAGCTTGATACATGTCCTTAGCAACACCCTTCATGAGATATGCAACCTTATCTTCCTGCTTCATTCTGGGATCCACTATCTTAAACAGCTCCAAGGTCTTGAATGTAGGATGCTGTAGTTTCTCCTGGACGCTGTGCCCTGCTCTTTAATTTATCTTCAGCCTTGCACTTCTGTCGTGTGTCGCCGAAATAATTACGCAGTTCCGCCTGGAATACTTCCAAGCTTGTGAACTTCTCCTAACTGTTCTCATACTACTGCTTGGCAGTGCCCTCCAAGTTAAAAAATACGTTAGCCAAACACACCGTGTCATCCCATTTGTTAAATTTCGCTATACGCTCATATATCTTCAGCCAATTGTTTGGACACAGTTGCTGTCATCGTAGCGTCCGCTTCTTCTTCTGCCTCCGATAGACTGCGATCTGTTGAATATGGCTCGAACTCGGATTTCTCGCCACGTAAACGGCGGCTCTGTCGTGGCCTGATGGGAGCCACTGCGTCGTCGATAATGTGCGCTATCACAAGTTTCGATACCCAGCGCCTCCACCCGAATAATGTCACGTAGGAGTAGGTGAATGACAAACACTAACTTCACTGAACGATGGTTTATTCATCACTTGGACATACAAGAGATCGGAGCGAACTGCCTCCGGCCAGAACAAAAAAATGGTTCAAATGGCTCTGAGCACTATGGGACTCAACTGCTGAGGTCATTAGTCCCCTAGAACTTAGAACTAGTTAAACCTAACTAACCTAAGGACATCACAAACATCCATGCCCGAGGCAGGATTCGAACCTGCGACCGTAGCGGTCTCGCGGTTCCAGACTGCAGCGCCTTTAACCGCACGGCCACTTTGGCCGGCTTCGTCCAGAACACATACAGTATATATACAGCTACAGAACATTCCAGTAAAATGATTCTTGACATTTGTGGATAGTTCTAGAATGTACTCGAACTGAATATGGAAATTAAAATTGTACAGTCCAGGAGAGATTTGAACACATGACCCTCCATCCAACAGTTTAGTATAATAACCCCTACACCATGGTGCTCCTCGGCTTTTGCTGCGATAATGTCATACTGCTATTTCCTTAACGTTAGACATAGAGTCACAGGTTATAAAGAAATGTGTAATCTCTCAAAAGGCCAAGCACTTAAACAGATCACTATTCAATGAATTACATTCTATTATACTGGTAAAAACTCCTTGATTTCGTATCAATCGATGACGCAGGACCTTTCCCGACGGCAAAAGGAGGAGTGAAATACGTAATAACCTTTTATGATATGTTTTCTAAATATCTGCAGATGTATGCCACTAAAATTCTAACGGCAGGACCTATAATTAAGCGAATCGTGAGAGGATATTTTGAGGATGTGGGTAAACCAAAAGCTATTCTAACTGATAGTGCAACTTACTTCACAAGCGCGACGTGGAAAGAACTTGTCCCGTCACATAACATAAAACACATTTATGTATCCAAATTTCAGCCCAATAGCACGTGTATTTCGTGTGTTTAACACTGTATCAGAACACACACACCACCCAGACACGCTAAGTGGATTGAATACGTGACACCTTTTCAGCAAATAATAAATAAACACTCATCAACAGGGGTTACACCAATCGAATTAATGTAAAAGAAGTCTAAATTTACTGAGAAAGGGATACTAAAAAAAGCTTAGACAAGCCTTAATAACGTTGGAAGCAAAGGCACAATCTAGGATAAAGCAGTATGGTAAAAGAACAGGTAGCACAATCACTTTTCACGTTGGGCAGGAGGTGCCATTGTGCACACATCCTCAGTCTACCAAACACAAAAGGTTTAACGGCAGTTATTGTACACAGCACCATGCGTTATACACAGAATACCACACCTGAGATTCTGTTTGTTGAGCAAGCCAAATGCAGGGAAAAGCGTGGTTGGATTATAACCACATAAAGGGATCAAAGAATTTATACTCTAAACAGAAGTGTCAGTGTACCTCATGCACTTCAGCGCCTACAGCCCTTACGGAAAATACGACAATCTATAATCTTTACAGAAATTTGAAGAGTCTATCTGGTAGTAAGAAATGAAAACATTTCTAGGATGTGACACAATAGACATTTTCACTCAACTACACACAAAATATCCGTATTAATTGCTAAACAAACTCGAGAATCTCATGATGAATGTTAGACTAGGTAAAATCCAAGGTAAGTACGAAGACTCCCTGAATTCTATTATGAAAATTTTATTATTCTTTCAGAGAAAAATGACAATATACAAGCTGTACGTTAAGTACATTTCTGGAAACAGTGAATATGAACAACAACAGTCTGGCGAAGAGTGAGGGGAGGTAACATTTCCCCCTTTCTCCTCTTCTCACTTTTGATGTAGTCTGCAGTGACAGAATTGGCGCATGCGCGCTATACACAATGCACTAGCACGCCATTAGGTAAGAGTTTAACCCATATGTCTACTTTAGACTTCTTTTACATTAATTTCTCTGCTCGGGGACTGGGTGTTGTGTTGTCCTCATCATCATTTCATCCTCATTACCGACGCGCAACTCGCCCAATTCTGAAATAAGACTTGCACGTGGCGGCCGAACTTCCCTGGATGGGGCCTACCGGCCAACGATGCCAAACGCTCATCTCATTTTTATGTAATGGTAAATTCATTTTGCCATGTTATTATGAGACAAATCTCAAAACCCACTTCACCATACATACAAGTTGGACTATGTACAATAATAAAGATATATCAGAGTAAGAAGCTATATACAAAAGAAATTATTTACGTGAAAAGAGTTAAGGTTATGCGACAGGAAAGAACTCTTTACAGAAAGGTTATGATTATACTAAAGTAACAACAAAACAAATGTTAACGAGGTAGCTACGAAGATGAACACGCTAACGGATATAGTTACGATAATAAAAGTAAGTGCGATTTACATTACACCATCTAAAGCTACTTACAATAAGAAAGGACTACCCTATTTATATAAAACTACAACCGATTAAGTTATGACGATTATACAATACTTTACACTGGTCTATTGAAAACTACCTCTGCATTAAAGTAAATACGAAAAACTGATGTACTGTATAAAACAAAAATTAAGAAGAAAATTAAATTAGGCACATGTGACTAAATGGCGAAAACTTTACGTAGCTAGCAGCTGCAAGGCTAACGGTAAATTAAGGTTCATTACGGCAAAAAGCGTTATTTACACAAACAGTGCAGCAAGTAAATTACTGTCAAATAGAGCATAAGGAAGTATGAAATACTGATAAACATATACCCTGAGAATATGAAGACGAAACGTTACTAGCAAAAATATTAAATGTAGTGAGTCGTACTTTGTGTACGTGTGAATGAACACGCTGACCGACTTACGGGCAGTTACGCATGATTAAGAAGTTATGTAATAATAAGAATTTTATAGGGAATTATGCAAATTAGTTCGTCCCGATGGGCGGGAGGATTAGATTGGAGGTGTAAGGTACTAAATAAAAGCCCCCCCCCCACACACACACACCCACACATATATATAAGTTATGTACGATAATGACAGTGTGTGAATCTATGGATAAATAGGTACATTTAAATTCAGTACGTTGAAACCGCTAAACACGAGTGTAGGTCTGCCAACGGAATAGTAATACCAAGTACAGTGGAGCTCACATTAACTTATCCTGCATGTTAAGCGATTACGTAAACTTTTGAGTGCTATGTCCAATGAAATACATAAATAGTTACGCAAGCCACTTTTGAGGTCAAATTAAAACATCCGACGTTTCACGTAAGTCACATGCAACGAAAATCTGTAACGCAACCATCTGTGTGTGGCGTGTTTATAATTATGTTTTATTTATATTTTAGGACAATTAATCTATAAAAACACACCAAATGTCAGAAAGAAAGCGCGTAAACCGTCTGATGATGAATCACAACGATTCGAAACCGGTAACGGTTTCCTTTGAATAAAGGAACTCAAAGTAAATTTGTAGCTGGTTGCTGTCCTAACACCATCAACATTTGTCTTAAAACATCTGTTCCCGTTGTACAAACGCAGATATGAAACAAAAGATATTGAACACTATGCTGTGAACACTATGCTGTGACCAGAAGATTTACAACCAGTGTTTCACCTGTGCTCGTATCAAGTAGCGTAAATTGTTTGTGAAAAGAAATACTAGTACAAGAAAATGACTGACGTTTATCTTAGACAGAAGTTGATTGATGAAATACCTATGCTTTCCCTTTCCTCCTGTGGTGATGAAATTGCTCTTGATTGTGTCGATGATAATATCAGTTTTCAGGTGTTACTGGAGATGTAAAGATTTTGAGAAGTAAATACTTCACTCACTGAAAGAAACAAAAGGAGAAAATTTTCTTAGCGCTGCAAATAAGTATGTCAACTGAAATTAATTATGAGGAACCTCGAATTAGAATACAGGTAAGATTTTCTTGTAACTCTGCTTGTATAACTTTTATTTGTTATATTTGTAATGTCTTTGTGTATGTCATTGTAAATATGTTCATGAATATTTTGTAAATCTGTGAAAACCAATCTTAGGTGACATTAGACGTATTAAAAATTGCAGATAAGTGTGAAACTGTGCTACGAAAGTTGTGCAACGTTCCTCAAATATGTGGGGTTGCCACCTTGTAGTTAAAAAAATAGCGCTGTGGAACGATTCAAATTCGCAATCGCCAAGTGGTTCATCAGTGCTGTACGATGATTCATAATTCGTAATCACCAGGCGATCCATCATCTGCAGCGCAGAAAGTTTAACGAATCTGCAGTTCCGAGCTGAATAAGCGGAACAGTGGCACATGTGTGCTGATGGAAAGGTGAACACACACCAAAATGTCGACGAAGATTTTATTCAGATGTAGCTGGTCCAGGGGGGTAGTACGGCCTCTCGATGCAGTGGAGACCTTCGTAGCTTACGGGAACCGTAGGCAGATGTCAGTAGTTACCCTGAATGGACAAAACAAGCTGTTCACACTCCATCACGAGCGCGAATAATCCTGTGCCTATTGTGGAATATAATAGCCACGAGGAGCTTCAAACAATGGAGCCAGCTGGCGCTGACGAGTCAACGACAATAGAAAAACAAGGACAGAGAGGACGCAAATTTTTGGTGCAAACTAAAGGAGATAAAGAAAGATAAATATTTAGTTGAATGTGAAAAAGGACTACATGATGTGAAACAAAATTTATAATATTTTCCTTATAAGCGTAAAGTAATTGATTTATTTGTACTTTTAATATAGTGTAATAATATTTTGGTAAAATAATTAGCATATAAAGAATTTAGTAAAAGTGAGGTTCCCACATAGCTGACACACATTACTCAAATAGTAAGTTAAGGAATAACAGGCAAATATGCCATTAGTTGATCGGCCAAGATAAAGGTTACTGACTCTCCGTCCATGAAAACAGACGACTGCGCATTGATCCTATGGGTAAGGAAAGTCAAAATGTATAAATTTATAAGAAAAGGAAATTTTGTAGATTGCATACGAATCTACAGTCGACAGTAGGTGGAGCAGGTGTAATGGCTGTTTCTGTTGCGTCTGCTTTCTATACTGTCTGCTACTTCTGCGAATAGTTTTATGCATGCAGACAAAACTTTCTCTTTGGCAACTTAACTTGCACCTGTTGTTTTCCGGAACTGAAAGTGATAGTGAATGTAAGTAGCCCCGAACAAAAGGCAAAAGTATTGCTGTTAAGTTGGCTCTCACATTTGAGTTCGTAATTTGGCACAGAGTATAGCACTACCAGTTTTAATAGTGCAATAGTGCAAAGAATTAAATAATTGTTAGACTTATTACTCCCTCCTACATTTGAAATACGAGCTTCATAAAAGATAAAATTTTGGTAGAAGTCTGATCTAAAATCACTTACTCCTTATCATAATAATTTTCTCTCACTCCTATAAAACGAATGCCCTTAAAAACTTGGACGAATTTTGATTAAAATTTTAAGAATATTTTGATATACGTGGTTCTCCTTAGCTCGTACTTCCGTAGTTTTCCTAAAGACTACAAATAATGTAGAGCAGTGTCGTACTCGTCCAGCGGGAAGATGATGCCACAGGAAGGCCGTTGGCACCTACCAAGACGGGGACACGAAAAATGACTGGTCGGATGGCAGAACCGAATTTTACTTCAGTGAGTGAGGACCAGGCACTCTGACCGTGAGCTGCTTGCATGGTGTACCACATCCTTCGGAACGCAAGGTTGAATCACTACATGCTTCAGGGTCGCTGTCGAAATCCTATACTTCCGTGTACAATATTTAATTGGTATAAATTTTCAGTGTGGTGTATAGTACGGCTCGCTGGTACGATAATTTGTTGCCACTATAACGTAATTTGGCCAACGGCCTTGCCGCAGTGGTAACACTGGTTCCCGTCAGATCACCGAAGTTAAGCTCTGTCGGGCAGGGCTAGCACTTGGATAGCTCACCATCCGGTCTGCCGAGCGCTGTTGGCAAGCAGGTTGCACTCAACCCTTGTGAGGCAAACTCAGGAGCTACTTGATTGAGAAGTCTCGTAAACTGACATACGGCCGGGAGAGCGGTGCGCTGACCACGAGCCCCTCCATAGCCGCATCTACTGACGCCTGTAGTCTGAGGATGACACGGCGGCCAGTCGGTACCTTTGGGCCTTCAGCGCCTGTGCGGAAGGAGTTTAGTTTAGTTTTCATAACGTAATATGGGCTGGGTATTAACGGAACGAAAGTGTTGCCTCAGATTATGACGTGGCAGTATACGCCGATAATACCTGATCTAGGACTTTGTCATTTTACCTGCGAACTGTTTTATTTTGTCGACTGTACATGCCTTCTCGAGTAAATTGAGCCTCATTCGAAAACAGAACAACTTTAAGGAACTGATGGCCTTTGTTAGTCTGTTGCAGAAAGCAGCTTTCAAGCTGAAACTGAGGCGGATAATCATCTGCTCCCAAGGCCTGTACTGTGAAAGGAAGAGAAGGATGCAGCAGCAATATATTCTATACTAAACTAAGAGCCTGTACTCTTGAAGGAAGCAGAGGATGAAGCAGCAATATATTCTATACTAAACTGTGGTGAAACCCGAAGTCAGTGGAAATTCCTCATCTGCCTACCTCTGGCCTGTTCTCAAAGCGTTACAGCACGTCTTCCTCATAGGTAGGTGTATGCGCCGTCCGCGTTCTGTATTTACTGGACCTGCGTAACGCCAGTAAGCCAGCATTGGCCAGTCGAGCATGGATTGCAGTAAATTTGAGATAATGCGGGCATCTTCGTGCACTGAAACGTTTTCGATATATTTGCTGAGCTTTTCTACCATTGCTTTCAGCTGCACCGTCAACAAAGCACTTGTTTAACAGTTCTCCCCACGTGTAGCGCTCCATGTTACGTACTGCGACCGTCGAGCAGGCACTTCAGCGCTACACACTGTTTATTGACTCAATGCGAACATCCGGACGCCACAATACTACGCACCTCAATTAAACTTAGTTGTAAAAATGTTTGAAGAGGGTACTTTGTATTTATTTCCATTGCCATCGGCCTACTCTTGCATGATTACTACTCACCCAATATGCATTTCAGGCTCCTGGTTTCTTAATGATCGTACACTGCCTGACAAAAATAGTGAAGCATCCAGAAGGGGAGGAGGAAACGAAATGAAACTTCACAGCTTGAGACGGTATGTGACGTTATTTCTGCGATTACAATAACGAGTCAAATTTACAAAGAACTTGACACTTATGAGCCCACTTATCAGTATGATGTTGCACCCCCTCCGTCCTGGATGCCTTCATTCATTCGCTTGGAAACGGTGTCATAAAGCCATTGTTTCCCCTATCGAGGCAAATTGCCCGCAAGTGTTGTAGTGGGTCCTTGATGTCCTGGATAGTGGCACTGGGACAGAGCTGGCATTCATGCTGGTTCCACATGTACTCTTTTGGGGATCTTGCTGACTGCATGAGTAACCCAACAGCACGCATTAAGTTCATGTGTGGGCGAACATTGTTGAAAAACAGCACTATAATACTGTCGCACGAAGTACAACACATGAGAATGCGTGATGTCCATGACGTGCAGTTGTCCCAGCAGACATCCCCAGTCTCTACCAGGCCCGACCTGAGGTCATATTTGATGACTCCTCGCACACCGAAGCAAGGTGAAACACTGCTGTGCCTCTATGAAACGTTGGAAGCTTGGGACTTCTTGGCAGGTGATTACCATAGTCGACGACAGTGGTCATTCGAGGTAATGCAGAACCATGACTCATCTCTGAACATAATGTGATGCCATTCATCAGTAGTCCATGCTTCCTGGTCACACTGCCACCCCAAATAAAACTGTTTGCATTGGAGTGTTGATGGCAGCCTGCGCAAGGAACAGTGGTCACACGTGGTCGACCGGAGACCTGACGAGTATGTCTTTTCTCACATTCCCATGCAGATTGATAACGTTCTACTGCCTGCTCTGAAAGCTCCAGAACTCTGGATATTCTACGATTCGACCAGCCGGCCAAATTGAGACCGATAATGAGGTATCCACTGTCAGGTGTTCATAAAGCTGTGTCACACGAATAAGCATCATCTCAGTCTCTTCTCAGTGATCACTCAAGATCTGAAGTTATTCTTGCTCCTTATGTACCCGATATGACTAACCAGATTCAAAAGGATGTAAGTTGCAGTAGCTACTCATAGATCTGAAGTTATTCTTGCTCCTTATGTACCCGATATGACTAACCAGATCCAAAAGGATGTATGTTGCAGTAGCTACTCATAGATGAAGCTTGCACAGGATAGAGTAGCACGGAGAGCTGCATCTGGACTAAGACCACCGACAGCAAAATCACTGGTAATTACACTAAACATGAGCAACACTAATGCACTCAGGTGGTTGTTCTATCTGTCACAGATAATTGCAGTACTAATCTCCTACACACCCACCAATGATGTCTACGAGAATGGAGCTACACCATGTCTCCTGGGTGTTTCACTTTTCTTGTCAGAGAGTGTATATTTGTTCTTGGTTCCGTTGTAATATCTGTCAGTTTGGGCACTGAATTTATAAAGACCCTGTATACCCCTTGGCTTCAACGCTATACCACTTAGTTTATTAATCAAAAGTGAGAAATCCTTGATTTAAGAGTCCACTCGGTCAGGATGCGATAGTAATAAAGCTGTTAAAAATTTAGAAATCCAGTGGGCATGTGAACCGATTGCACTTGATATTGACTGTGTTTTAGGCAATGCATATATCCTCGCTGGTAGCGCAACCATTTTGACTGCCGAGTGTTTATTCAGTAGTTCTTAACAGCGACGAAGTTAGTAGGCAACTTTTTATGCATCCGTAGATCCTGTTAATGCTTAATCTTACAATGACAATCGTAAGTATTTAGAACTACGGTCACATAGCACTTGTGTTGTTGTTGTTTTGATCTTCAGTCCAGAGACTGGTATGATGCAGCTCTCCATGCTGCTCTATCCTGTGGAAGCCTCTTCGTCTCCAAGTACCTACAGCAACCGACATCCTTCTGAATCTGCTTTGTGTATTCATCTCTTGGTCTCCCTTTACGATTTTTACCCTCCACGCTGCCCTCCAGTACTAAATTGGTGATCCCTTGATGCCTCAAAACATGCCCTACCAACCAGTCCCTTCTTCTAGTCAAGTCGTGCCACAAATAACTCTTCTCCCCAATTCTATTCAGCACCTCTTCATTAGTTATGTGATCTACCCATCTAATCTTCAGCATTCTTCTGAAGCACCACATTCCGAAAGCTTCTATTCTCTTCTTGTCTAAACTATTAATCGTCCGTGTTTCACTTCCATACATGGCTACACTCCACACAAATACTTTCAGAAAAGACTTCCTGACACTCAAATCTATACTCAATGTTAACAAACTTCTCTTCTTCAGAAACGCTTTCCTTGCCATTGCCAGGCTACATTTATATCCTGTCTACTTCGACCATCATCAGTTATTTTGAAACTTCCTGGCAGATTAAAACTGTGTGCCGGACCGAGACTCGAACTCGGGACCTTTGCCTTTCGCGGCCAAGTGCTCTACCAACTGAGCTACCCAAGCACGACTCACGCCCCGTCCTCACAGCTTTACTTCTGCCAGTATGTGAGGACGGGGCGTGAGTCGTGCTTGGCTAGCTCAGTTGGTAGAGCACTTAGCCGCGAAAGGCAAAGGTCCCGAGTTCGAGTCTCGATCCGGCACACAGTTTTAATCTGTCAGGAAGTTTCATATCAGCGCACACTCCGCTCCAGAGTGAAAATCTCATTCTGGGTCAGTTATTTTGCTCCCCAAATAGCAAAACTCATTTAGCACTTTAAGAGTCTCATTTGCTAACCTAATTCCCTCTGCATCACCTGATTTATTTCGACTGCATTTCATTATCATTACTTTTGTTGATGTTCATCTTATATTCTTCTTTCAAGGCACTGGCCATTCTGTTAAACTGTCTCTGACAAAAATACAATGTCATCGGCAAACCTCAAAGTTTTTATTTCTTCTACATGGATTTTAATTCCTACTCCGAATTTTGCTTTTGTTTCCTTTACTGCTTGCTCAATATATAGATTGAATAACGTCGGGGATAGGCTACAACCCTGTCTCACTACCTTCCCAACCACTGCTTCCCTCTCATGCCCCTCGACTCTCACAACCGCCATCTGGTTTCTGTACAAATTGTAAATAGTCTTTCGCTCTCTGTATTTGACCCCTGCCACCTTCAGAATTTGAAAGAGAGTTATCCAGTCAACATTGTCAAAAGCTTTCTCTAAGTCTAGAAATGCTAGAAACGTATGTTTGTCCTTCCTTAATCCATCTTCTAAGATAAGTCGTTGGGTCAGTATTGCCTCCCCTGTTCCAACATTTCTACGGATTCCAGATTGATCTTCCCCAAGGTCGGCTTCTACGAGTTTTTCCATTCGTCTGTAAAGAATTCGTGTTAGTATTTTGCAGCCGTGACTTATGAAACATAGTTCGGTATTTTTCACACCTGTCAACACTTTCTTTGGGCTCGTCGTCGTAGAGAATAATAATGCTATCGTCCCCGTTCAGAGAATTCATAGCTTGTCTCTCACCCGCAGTAGTGTTACGTTAAGGCGGCTTTGTCTAGTGGTAGTACCATCCCGTTGGTCTCCGTTTGAGATTAATCAACAGTGAGGTTGGGTTGTTTCGGGGAGAAGACCAGACAGCGAGGTGATCGGTCTCATAGGATTAGGGAAGGACAGGGAAGGAAGTCGGCCGTGCCCTTTCAAATGAACCGTCCCAGCATTTGCCTAGAGCGATTTAGGGAAATCACGGAAAACCTAAATCAGGATGACCGGAAGCGGGATTGAACCGTCGTCCTCCCGAATGCGAGTCCAGTGTGCTAGCCACAGCGGCACCTCGATCGGTTAATCAACAGTCCATTGGTCATTAAATACAGTGTGTTTCAAAATGAATATACGGCTTTTATCGCTTTGTAGGTCAGCACCTCCTCATTAGTACGTGATCTACCCATCTAATCTTCAGCATTATTCTGTAGCACTTACAACTATAAATTGTATATCAAAGAGTAACTGAAGGACGTGTTGAACGAGTGAGAGTCTTTCACGCGGAGACCCAAGAAACCCCTTCGGAAGGCTAGTCGGCACGTAAACTACAGTCTGTAGGCTTTAGAACTTGTAAGAACTGAAAACGATAAGGATGTAGTTCAAGCGCCTCGTTAAAAGTTTCCACACAGACTCACTGGAATTGCTAATTCACGACTAGCCTTCCGAAGCGGTTTCTTGGCTCTCCGCGTGAAGGCTCTCACTCGTTCAACTCGTTCTTCAGTTACTCTTGGTTATTCCATAGTCTTCCCGTTTGCGCAAAGGTATACAAAAAAAAACTGTTGGAGTTTATCATTTTATGTACAATTTATAGTTGTAAGTTGAATGTAATAAATGTTACAAAGCGATAAAATCCATATATTCATTCTGAAACACTCGGTACTTCAACCAGCTGTACCTGTGTGACTCATTGAAATAAAATGACTTTACATGGTCGATTTCTCAATATGAGCAATCGCTCGCTTTAATTACTTACAGTGAGTCTGTATCAAGGACATCGATTCGATGGTACTTGCAGAGGTCAAGAGTAATATTGTGGCCTTGAATTAATAGCATATGTGCCAAATAGGTGGGAAGAGTAACATACAATTTACTAACAGCTTGTGAAACATAGAAAATTATGAACATAGGAATCTTGATAAAGTTTACGTATATTCTTAATGAATCTTAGATGAGCAAGCCGCGTCTGAAAAGGGTACAAAATTCCGTTCGACCATGGGACGCTGTTTAATGAGATACCACATCAATTTAATGATGAATTGTAGTACTGACTCATCAGCTCAGTTGTAAGCAAAAGTTAACTTCAAAGGACATCAGAAATATGGCTGTGAAATGGTGACTGAATACTGAATGCTGAAATTAGGGTTGCAAGGCGCCTGAATTCGAGATATTCGTTGACCTTGAGAGAAATCAGAAGAACAATCGTGGCGTAATTTTGCTACGCACGGAGAGTTTATCAGCAGACTGCAGAGTGGATTGCAGAGGCACCGCGACCTCAGACGTTCTTGATCTTCAGTACCTAGACTAGCACGGATGCCATCACGTGCATAGGGCATCCTCATGAAGCGTCGTGGACAAATGGCTGGATGGTAATTACAACGTCTGTAAACTACTGGCCTTCTCTAGGCAGTTGGCTTCAGAGAGTGTCCTACACTCAGCTTCTTTCGCGTTGCCAACCCCGCTGGTGTCTGTAGGAACGCTCGTACCCAGTTCTAATTCAGCAGTGACAGAAACACAGGGGGTGGGGGGGCGGGGGTGAAAAAATGTGGAAACATTGAAAACACTACACGTTGTCATGGTAAGACGGTGTAGGAAACCCGTTGGCTTTCAAACCAACTTCCAGAATGGACAGATACAGGTTCTGCATGATATTCAAGAGAATCTCATACCATTCTTCCTGCAAAAGAGCGGCAACACACGCCCTCCTCTCCAAAGTAGATGATAGAGGCTCAATAATATTGAGATCTGGTGACTGCAGTGGCCAGGGGAGATGCGGAAATTCATCCTCATGCTCACAAAACCAGTTCTGGGCAGTGCGAACTGTATGTAAAAGCGCCCTGTCGTCTGCGAACACAACATCACCGTGACGGAACAAACATTGTGCCAGTGAGTGAAAATAATCAGCCAAACCGGTCACATAACCCTTGGCAATAATGTGACATTGCAGAATAACCTTGGGGCGCAAGGAATATGGCTGCCAAAATCATCACCGAAACTCGCCACGTTTCGATGTTGGGACTTAAACTCGGCTACAAGTTGTGAGCAGTGCGAAACAACACTCACCCGACCAAATGACTTACTTCCAATCCCCATAGTCCAGGTTTTATGCCTTCGTCACCATAGTTTCCAATTAGGTAATCGTAAATCTGCATCAATTGATGAGTGGTTTTGGAATATATAACTGCATTATCTGCGAAAAACCCTCGATTTCAGCTAATAGTATTCGTTATTATTTAATTTAGATTTACTCTCGAATTTTTCAGAGGAACAAAATCTGATATAATTCTAGTATATTGTGTTACGTATTTATGATACTCGGCCATACAAATAGAAATCTTGGAATCAATAATTTATCCCAATGAAAATGATATACAGGGGGTAGACACGAATATGGAAACACCAAAAACGATTTACCATGCCTAATGCGGTGTAGGAAACTCTTTGGCACTCAAAACAATTTGAAGTGGTCTTGGTATGGATAAATAAAGAACCTGTACGGTTTCCAAGAGAATCTTATATCATTCTTTCAGAAAAATTAGTGGTACGTTTACGTAACGATGATGGAGGTGGATACCGATTACGCAGTCTTCTTTCCGAAGTAGACCACGAAACTCAATAGTATTGTGATCTATTGAATGTGGTGGCCAAGGAAAATGCAACTATTCATCCTCGTGCTCACAAAACCAGTCCTGGACGACAAGAGCTATGTGAATGGTGACCCTGTGGTCTTGGAACACAGCATCACCATTGGGGGATAAACATTGTACCAGAGGATGGAACTGATCAGCTAAAATAGTCACATGATCGTTGGAAGTAACGCGACCTTGCAGACTAAGTATGGAGCCTTTGGAACACGACGATGTCTGCGTAAATCATCACTGATCCTGGCCATGTTTCACCCTTGGGACTTAAACTCTGCCAGGAGTTGGCAACAGTGTTAAAACTCATCGAACCAAATGACTTCCTTGTCTTGTCCCACAGTCCAGGTTTTAAGGCTTCGGCACCACGTTTTCCTGTTACAGGCATTTGCATAGCTAATGAGTAGTCTTCCATCCCAGCTCGCCTTACAATTCCCTGCTTCTGAAGCTCCCATTGTGTTCTTGTGATGCTGACGGGGTTCGAGAATGTAACATCCAGTACAGTGGCTGTCACCTTTTCAGCTGTCTTCCTCTTGTAAATAGTCTTCACGGGTTTGCCGCCGGATCACGTTGTTAAAATTCCACAATATTTCCTCGGAGCAGCTGTCCGACATCTTCAGGTGGTTCAACCTTGCTCGTTGCTAGGTACGACTGACGATATCTGCACGTCGACGACCCGTTTTTAGAACACGCGCACGAAGAATGCGCAGCCGCGTAAATCGCGCATGCGCAGTGTTTTGCAGTTAGATGGTTCCATATTCAAACTCCGTCTGCCGAAAATCGCACAGCGGCTCTCCCGCGCGTGCGCTGTACGCTGCGTTTGTCAACACTGCGGCCGGACGTTACTCACCAACGACCGTACTAGGCCAGTGTCATGACGGGCCTGTTATCGAAGAATCTTGATTTTCGCGTCGTGTTTTAATAGCAGCCAATGCAGGGTTCCAGGCTGTGCTCAGTTGAAATCCCGTATCCTTGTTGATGAGATTATCGGCTGTACGGATATGTACTGCTTCCTTGATGACGCTTCCTTAATGACGCAGTCCCAGAAGATACGGAATTAAGTGTGTTTTTCAGTCCCTGTAGGTCAACAATGTATTCTGCCACAGCGATACGAAACAATGTGTTACAGGTAAATTACTGTTTTCAAACAATTTAAATTTCTGGTTACTCTAAGCTTCAGTCGTGATTCTGGCGTCGTCGAATGTCATAAACTTGTGGAGGGATCTGTCGACGGTGGCAATGACGAGGAACTGAACCATATGCAAAGTTTGCGAGTACTCATCAATATTGTGCAGTGGGATAAAGTGTTGTCAGAGTTTCCTTGTCTGGCCATAGCAATTCGTGCCAAGATTCTAAATAGTTGTTAGGAAAACGTAACAGTTCTCACCTTTACAATTCAAATGGTTCAAATGGCTCTGAGAACTATGGCACGTAACATCTGAGGTCATCAGTCCCCTAGAACTTAGAACTACTTGAATCTAACTAACCTAAGGACGTCACACACATCCATGCCCAAGGCAGGATTCGAACCTGCGGCCGTAGCGGTCGCGCGGTTCCAGACTGAAGCGTCTAGAACCGCGTGGCCACTCCGACCGGCAAACAATCCTGTCCGAGGAACATCCGCATCTGAGCGTTATAGAAGAGGTTGAAAATACTGATTCAGTTTTAAGGTTTCTTTTTATTTAAAACGCGACCGGTTCGGGCTATTATGTGCCCGTCATCAGGTATCATAACTTTGTGATGTGACTCCGAGCGCCTCGGTGGACGAGTACGGGACGCGGTGTATCACCAGCGAGCTGGCGATACAGCACCTCGTGTAGTCCGTCTGCTTAGCTGAGTGGTAACGTGTTTGCTTACCATGGAGCGGATCCGGATCCGATTCCCACCCGACGTGAGGATTTCCTCCGCTCGCGTACTGGCTGTTGTGTTTCCTCATCTCATCATAACCGAAGCGCCAGTCACCCAATGTGGCGTCACCTAAGACTTGCAACCCAGCGGCCGAACTTCCCCGGTTGGGACCTCCCATCCAACAATGCCAGACAATCATTTTATTTTACTGCGTCCTATATGACTGGCATATAAGAGCTCGAAACCGGTCGTGTTTTAAATAAAAAGAAACTTACAACTGAAGCGGTATTTGCAACCTCTGCAAAAATGTTATCTTTACAAATATTTTATTAGTTCTTTTTTCCTAGTTAACACTTACGAAAGCGAACCCATGCAGTTACTTATTCAGTTGAAGAAAACGTGTAGAATTTAATCTCGCACACAAGACCTTCCACGCTACTACTTGCGCAGTGCTGTACAGTTTCATGGACGTGGCAGGAAATGAGCAGGAAAGGGAAAGGCTGGTGTGTCGCAGATCCCCATGAGCGAGGCTCTGCTTAACTGAGTGCAGCATTTACGGAAATGGTCCCCTCAAACATTTAGGCCAGGATGCTTCGAGCGGTCCGCCGTCATGCCACGTGTCGTGTCGCTGGCTAAAAAATTAATATTCGAAAGCCGGCGGAGATGGCGGCGGAAGAGCCCACCTCATTTACGACGGGATACGACCCATGAATACAGTAGCGTGCAGCATTAGCCAATTAAATAATGAAGGGCCCTGTCGGATATACTTATAGCTATCAGACCGCGGAGGCGCTAGGCCGCCCAAGTAGCAACTAAAGACGACGAGGTGGTGGCTGGCTGTTCGGGGCTCTAGGAACTCTACGCCGTAGCATAGGATAACTGCAGGGCTACTCTAAAACGTCTTCTGGTGCTTGTGATCCTAGAATGCCGTAAGAACGAAAAGGAACACATATTCGAACCACCAATATCTCTGTTTGAGGAAATATTCCCTCATCAGAAAGTACTAGTAACACCCCACCCGAGATTCTTTAAAGAATAGAACCCTCGTATATAGAACACCCGTATCCCGCATTTCAATGTTTATAACGTTATAAGACTTGAATTACGTAGCGTACAATAATTCTGACGTACGTTTAGTACAGACACTGGAAAATTTATTGCGAATAGAGTTGATAGCGTTTTTGTTTTGCGTGCTGGTATTCTGGTTGCTACGGGTTTATTTATCGATTGTCATTTTTTATTTGTAGTTCGCTGTTGCTATTTAAGTTTACATATTGTCATTTTGTCATTTGGAGATGCGAGTGGAGCTGTAGACGCTAGAAAATGGAGTGCCAAGCGGAGAAATCGGCACATTTCCCACATATTCCTCTGTTTGAGTGCAACAGTAGGGTGACAATTGTGAATGAACAACAAGAACATAACTTGTGCATTTACCGAAAACCAACCTACACTGACATCACAATACATGAATCTTGATACCACCCGAACACACATAAGTATGCTGTATTTTGATCAATGTTGAACAGGGCACATACATTACCTTTAAAACCCAAAGCACTAACACTAGAAATAGATACTATCAAAACAATTGCAGTAAATAATGGTTACTCTGTAAAATCAATTGCTAAACTATCTAAAAAAAATCCAGACCAACACCACTCACAAAAACACTGAAAACAAAACTACCGACACAAAACAAATCTTCACAAGCATTCCATACTTAGGCACAGTATCACAAAAAATAGCTAACTTATTCAAAAAAACCAATTTTAAAATATCTTTCTCCACAAACAGCAAACTTGGATATCACTTACCTCACAAAGTGAACACAAACAAGCCAATGACACAACACAGTTGAATATACAAATTACAATGTAACAGTTGCCCTGCATTTGACATAGGAAAAACTGGAAGAACCTTCCACAAACGGTATAAAGAACACACCGACGCCTTTCGACTAAACCATTTTGAAAAATCTACAATAGCTAACCACATGTATATTAATAAACACAGACTTGACGACACCCACAACAGCCTAACTGTACTTCACACAGAACCCAACAGTAAAAAACTTAATCTACTAGAACAGTTAGAAATAATCCTACGCAAATAAAAATATTCCGAAAACTTGTTGAATGAACAAACAGAGTTTAACAGCCACAATTTTTTCTAGACCTTTAAAAGTTTATTTTTTCCTGAGGAATCAAATCTATAATAGTACAAACAGCTGACAACCTACAACATGGTGCCAAATAATTATTTTAATAATACCTGTGTACTAGTAATATTATATCATATTATCTTCTGTGAAACAAGAAAATCGATTATATTTAGAAGTAGAACATATGTATGAACGAGAATCTTTGGCATGTTTACGTTCTGCTACTACAATGTGCGAAAAAGTGTGTGACAACGTATATATCCCAGTACGTACAGCAAAATTAAAGATGCGTATTGTGTATACCAACTGCACAACAGAAGGTGACATCATACAATGTTAACCTGTAAATTAGTTTCATATTATTAACGCTGTTAAACTTATATCTACAATATACCATGTTGTAACACAAAAATGTAATATCAACAGGCAAACAACTAAAAAACCTGATGTAAATCACTAAAAAGCACCTGAAGATGAGCCTCGAAATGCATAGTGCAGTAATTAAACACAACTTGTGACTGAAGGCGGTGTATTCTTCATTTTACGAATAGGGTGACAGCAGTAGGGGCAGCCAGAAACATTTGTGCCGTTTCTGGGGATAGTGCCATTCGACAGAACACTCAAGAAATTGGTTTTCTCGTATTAAGGAGGATCGATTTGACATTGGTGACTCTCCACGTTCAGGGAGACCACCGGTAGTTTGATGAAGACTGAACGCATTAGTCCACAATGATCCAGGTCAGTGTACTCGAGAACCGGCAAATTGATGAACTGCATTCCAACACCGTGTGACCTTTGAATGCAATGGAGAAGGCTCAAAAATCGAGTATCTGGTTACTGCATGCTCTAAACCAAAATCACAGAAATCAGCAATATGAGCATATCGGCCTGCTCGTCATCAATTGGCCCGTGAACAACACCGACCATTCCAATCATGTATCGTTACTGGTGACAAGAAGTGGTGTCTTTACGCTAATAGAAGGAAAAGAAAGGAATAGCTGAGCCAAAACAAAGCAGTAAACCTCTGTACAAAAACCTGCACGGACCTCCAAAGGATAATATTATGCATCTGATGAAACAGTGACGGTGTGGTGTACTGCGAATTGCTTTTCTCAAGTTAACCATCAGTACTGACATTTATTGTCAACAACTGCAGACGCAGTCCAAGAAAACAACCAGAAGACTGCGTGAAATGATGCTACTCCACGATAACGCCTGCCCGCAATCTGCTAGACTGAGGAAAAAAACACTATACAGGAGCCGTGTTGGAAGTTCATTCCACATTCACCTTACTCACCTGATTTCGCCCTCAGATTTGCACCTTTTCCCCTCTCTATCGGACAGCCTTCAAGGCAATTCCTTTCCGGAGGAAAATGCGCTCCGAACGTGGTTCGACGATTTCATCGCCTCACAACCACGTGATTTCTACAGTCGCGGAATCGAAAAGCTACCCCAGCATTGGCAGACTCTTGTAAGTAGTTGAAACCTTCCCGTCTCCTCTATATCTCTTTTGCTACGCAACCTTCCTTTCTAAAACAACCTATGAAACCTTCCCTTGGGATTTCTATCTCTTGCTTAATAATAACATATGAAATCTTCCCTCTGAAATTTATTCTCTTTCACTGTCTTCACATATAAATTTAATTGCTGCTTATTAAAAGTGATTTTCTGATTATTTCGACGAAACATAGAATGTGTCATCGTCGTGGCCCTCAGTCGTTATCTGCAATAACCACAAAACTGTTCCTTACCTTTTTTATTGTTACTGGATCGCCATCTGACTGCTACATCGAACTGCGACATGATTATACTTACTCTGTGTTACTATACTCCATTAGCTGCTGGTGGGCTGTCATAATAAGTGGCTGTATTTATTACCAAAGCTGACGTTATTCTTTAATAGCAAAGCTGACGTTATTCTTTAATTAATTTGACTGACGTTACATAATTCATAGTTAAACTTTTTCTTGAAAACAATAAAATTTTGCGAAGTTTTACGTTGATGGTTTTTGGGATGAATTATAATCAGTAAAGCAATATTGCTGGCCAAAATTAATTATATTCTGAACGAAATGATTTTACAAACGTTCAAATGGGACTTACTTTTTACAATAATCTTACAACTAGCATTGCGCAAACATACCTTCAGTAGTCTTGAGTTTCTCAAAAAAATAATTCAATAATATTAGTTCCTCTTCTGACAAAAGTTAGCTGATGTCTCTGTACTTCCGTTTATAATCTCTTGTAAATCACAGCTGGTGGCTGGCAGGCACACCGCTCCTCTCAACCTCTCGCTTCAGACCTGCTACCGACTCGCTTCAATTCTCGCTTACTACTGACTTCCTACGAACGCTAAAGTGCGGTCTCTCCCGCCAACAATGCTTTCTGGTGCAGACAATCCCTGCTACCATTACAAAATGTATCAATGCGCGATCTTTCCCGCTCTTTTTTTAAAATGTATCCATACGCGGTCTCTCCCACCCTTTTTAAAATTATATCAATGTGCGGTCTCTCCGCCGGCCGCCGTGGCCGAGCGGTTCTAGGCGCTTCAGTCTGGAACCGCGCAGCTGCTACGGTCGCAGGTTCCAATCCTGCCTCGGGCATGGATATGCGTGATGTCCTTAGGTTAGTTAGGTTTAAGTAGTTCTAAGTTCTAGGCGACTGATGACCTCAGAAGTTAAGTCGCATAGTGCTCAGAGCCATTTGAACCATTTTTTGCTATCTCTCCCGCCAACAATACTTTGGTGCAGACATTACCTGCTCCGACAATTATTTCCAACGTGACAAATATTAATTATTCCTACTTAATCCTATTAATAAAATATAAACATCTTTAATAAATTGTGGTTTGACAAAAGACAATAGAAATATACACGTCTTACATAGTGAAGGAAAATATATTATCGTTATGTTTATCTGTTGAGTTTATTAAACTTATGGAAAAACGCTACGAAGTTGTGAACCATCCCAAAATAATTCTGATGTACATTCAGTGGTATATGTAGATATTGTCTGTAAAACGTATTGTGAATAGAGTTAGTTTAAAAGAAGTACAACATTAAAATGTCATACCTTATGTTGACGTTTAACTGTATTAAGAGCGAAAATACAGTAAGTGATATGATGTTTTCGTTTCATTATTTTATGGGAGGTTCGGCGAGGAAATGATTCACAAGCTGTTGAAATCGCCAAGTACTCTCATTCTCATCATTCTCAAATAATGGATTAATATAGTCTGGATAACTTGCGTGCAGTGAGTTACGCTGCCTAAATATAAAGTAACATTGCTACATTTGTGGTTTTCTGAGCATTCTGGATGAAGTGCACTTAAGAAATTAAATGCTTATAATGTTACTAGCTTGTAAGGTGTCAGGCAAATCCAACACCTTCCATGAAAACCCTGACATGATAAGCAAATCCAGTAGTATGTCACATAGCTCCGAATAAATCGTGACATTAAATTAACCAAAGTAATACGAGTAACGAGTGAGCAAATGGAATACCACAGACTAACACAACAATGCCTAAATGCATGTCATACCTTCCCACCATGAGACAGACGCAGTTCCGAGGGGAGAAACGAGAACAGAAGCCGAGAGCAGAACCGTGTTAAGCTGGAAGGCCTTACGCTAAGGGACGGACACCTACGTTGCCAGCTAACCGCTAGAACCACCCCAGCCGCAAGTTTTAGCGTGAGACTTTTTCGCGTCTCTGTTACGTCAGGGCCACCGCCCAGCCCATGTTAAAAGATAGAGCCCTCTAGAAGAACAGTATAGATCTTACGATAACACTAAAAGGACCACAACAGCTGCAAGTCTTAGCGTGAGACTTTTTCGCGTCTCTGTTACGTTGCAAACTTTAAAAATATTGCCCCACCACGAAAAGTATAACGTTTCTCATTGGATAGACAGAATTTTTGTAAGGTTAACATTGAGACCCTGATTGGTCAGATGAAAACACAGCCCGACAGTTTTTTTAAACCAACTTCGGTAAATTGTAGTAAGGAGAAGTTAGGAGAGAGTTGCTTCCGAGACGACAAGGTGAGTAGAGCTGTGCTGTCCGCCACCCCCTGACGAACACCGACATAATGAACACACACGATGCTGCATAACAGCGCATAATGCTTCACTCAGAACTGCAGAAGTCTCATCTGTTACACCCCCTTTTTGCGTAATACTAGTGTCGATCGTCAATTAAAGCTCATGGTGTTCACATTTTCCACTTGAAGTAAAAATCTGTTATATACTTATTGAGAAGCCACATCAGCCACAGTAATTTACGACAAGTTAGATTAGTAATTAAAGATAATTGAGGGTCACTGTAGACCATTTTGATAGTTTCCTCTCTTGTGAAACTTAATTTAAACCTAGATTATAGATGTGATATGGCATAGGTCATCCTTCGATCCATTGTAGAACTTGGAAACCCACTCAGGGAATATTCGTTCACATTTTTGTTGAACGCAGTTGGTTTTTATCATTCTGTATTAAAACATTTCCTTTTATCAATAGTGCAATTTATAAACAATGTTTTGTGAGTAGAATAAAATTTCCAATGGTAAACTTAACTGCTTTTTCGACGTTATTTTACCAGCTAACTAAAAATAGGAAAGCCTTGAACCCCTTCCATAAATTTAGTTAGTATTAAGATTCTTTTACAGGGAGTGCAGTGGAGCTGACGCAGAAATCATTAAGTTCAAAAAATGGTTCAAATGGCTCTGAGCACTATGGGACTTAACATCTATGGTCATCAGTCCCCTAGAACTTAGAACTACTTAAACCAAACTAACCTAAGGACAGCACACAACACCCAGCCATCACGAGGCAGAGAAAATCCCTGACCCCGCCGGGAATCGAACCCGGAAACCCGGGCGTGGGAAGCGAGAACGCTACCGCACGACGACGAGATGCGGGCAATCATTAAGTATTTGGTTATATCATCGCTAGTCTCACTGAACTCTTCCGAACTCTACATGTCATGTCTGGTCTGGCGTCTCCTTACCAGCAACAGATCCCAGGTTCAAACTAGTCAATTCCCTAAAAAACACGCTCAGAGCGTCGTTGCGCGAAAGTGGTAGGGAGACACGATATAGAACAAACAGAAACCACGCAGAATGTTAGAAAAAAGGCGACCCTGCCAGGATGGTAAAATACCATGATTGAAGGTCGACCACATGCCTAACTAGGTCTGAAAAATATCCTGTTAAAAATTTTCGTAATAAAAAATTTTTTTTAAAGGCATAAATAGTTGAAAACAGTAGCTGCAGCGATAGATAGTGAGACATTCTAGCAGAGACAATAGCATAATTAAGTTATGAATTTTAAAAATTGTTAGAATTAAGTTTTCTCCTCAATGCAAGCGCACAGGTGGCGGATACATCGTTGACAAGTTGGTTCTGACCCAACAAGTAAGTGAATGGATTGTCAGTCTTGGGTATAATAAGTGTCAAGTCGTGTGAGCAAAAATTTTATGAAACGCGTGAGATCGTGTGAGCGCATGTTGACTCGAAGTAGGGCGCGTGAATTTCTTTTAAAACAGAAAATAAGGGATTCGGAAACATTAGCAATGGCAGATCGAGACCTTGACCGAATTGAGGTAGAGACCCAGCATTAAAATGGACAGAGAACAGAGGACAGTACAACAGACGATGCAGTATCGCGAGAAATAGGACATATAACGCATCATAACGAGGATAATGTACGTCAAGGCATAGAAAACGTAAGTCAGCATACGACAGGGAGCAGGAAAGTAGTCGATGAGGATCCTAACTTGCGTCTTGAATACGTAGAACCCATAGTACAAGTAATCAGAGCTCCCTCACCACAGAGTACAAGGAATGCGAGCAGAAACGTGTCACAGCACAGTTCAATGCAATCGGTTGCGAACCAACATCTGGGAGACAACACAGAGCGTAGGACTTCGGAAGAAAACGCAATAGGACCCACCAATCTGGCAGAATTATTACAACAAATTACGGAAACCATGACAAGGTTCAAATGGTTCAAATGGCTCTGAGCACTATGGGACTCAACTGCTGAGGTCATTAGTCCCCTAGAACTTAGAACTAGTTAAACCTAACTAACCTAAGGACATCACAAACATCCATGCCCGAGGCAGGATTCGAACCTGCGACCGTAGCGCCATGACAAGGCAAAATAAAGACATAGCGAACCAAATTCAAATTCAGAATGCAGAAACCACGAGACAAATGCGTGCCATTAAAGAACAAAACAAAAAAATTCAGTTACACCTAAATCATATTGAAGACGAGGCAAAATAATCTCGAGAAGTGATAGGAAACTTAATAACAGGTCACAATCAATTGAGAACAGACATTGACAAGGTACAAGCGGACGTACAAACATTGCGTAATGACATTCAGGACGAGATCAAAACATTACGTAACAACACCCAGGGAGAAGTCAAGAAACTAGAGAAACAGATAAACGAAATTACTAGACAAGCAGCAGGTACAGCGCGTGAAGTTGTTGAAAACAGTGTGTTACACAAACTTATCATAAAAGCAGCGCTGAAATAATATGATAACCGCATGGTCAAAATAGAAGCGCAAACGAAGCGACAATTTCAGAAATTGCGAACAGAGTTGTTGCAAACCATTGAAGAGCGTAGTGAACAGTATCGAACAGGCACAGAGTCTGCAACCATATCCGTATCTCTAACAGCACCGGAAAAACAAGCAATTAACGAAGATATTACGCATTTGCGATTCCAATCACAGGCGGAAAGTAACATGCGTGAAATCAGACAGCCTGCACAGCAACAAACACCTTTCGAAATTCTTGATGAACAAACGTCATCACAAACACATGCGGAACCGCAAATGTATGTTTGAAGACAGTTTGGATCGTGCAATGAAGCAGCAAGGTTAGCCAGACAAGATACCGAACCAATACCTGACAATGGAAAGCCAGGTCGCGAAGAGTACACTGCAATGCATTCAGCTACACGTTCACAGCCGATGGAAGAAAACTATTGCTTACCACTCCAACGATACTACGCAAGGGTAGGCGAAAGTTACAGTCACAACCGGAAAGAACGACGGGAGAAATGATCAGAAACAAAAGTGGCGAAGAATCGCGAATTTCATATGGAACTATGACGAAGTACGACAACGATCATTTCCTCACAGTCAGAAAATTTCAACACTTTCGAGAAGGACACTCATTACATCCACGAACGTTTATTGATCAATTCCGAGTAGGATTACCAGAACACTGGACGCTAGCACACAAATTAGACTTTATATGTGCACACATGTCAGGAACAGTCGCAGAAACCATGCAGAATGTTGCAGCGACATACCGATCATACGAAGATTTCAGAGAGAAGTTTCTCTCACGATATTGGTCCAGCGAAGCACTGAACAGAGTGAAGTACGAATTATTACAGAACCCGTATTTTGAAAATTCAGGAGAGAAGAGCCCCGTGAAATTTTTCGAATTAATGGCAAAGAAAAATCAATGCTTAGATGTACCATACAGTGACGGAGAGTTGATTAAATTATGCGCGATGAAGTTACCATTGAAATACCAGCAATCATTAGTCGGTCGTGGAGGCATTTAAAGGTATTCTAAGGGAACTAGAGTTCATATTTTCGGAAGATGACGCAAGAAAAAGACGAAGCGCACGTGAAAACGAAAGCAAAAAGCAGTGGAATCCACAAGACACAGTACGAAGAAACAATAATTACGAGCCATGTGATAACTTCGCACCAAGAAACGACAATGGATTTCAACAAAGAACCGGTTATGGATTTAGAAGAGAATATGGCAACAACTATAATTCACCCAGGAACGGCAACAACTATTACGGAGGGAATAACGACAACCGGAACGGGCACTGGAGAACCAATAGACCGACAAATTATCAACAAAGAGACCACTATCAACAAGCTGAACAAGAAAAGAGAATACAGATACAAGAGGTCGAGGTAAGACCACCAAACCCCGATAAACGTTCGAATTGACAGCTAAGCGCCCATGCCAAAGTGAATGACGCACCGACCCAGGACAATTGCAGCACCTTGAACAAAGAAGTAAAAATCTTATCACGAGAAGAGAAGAAGGAAGAAACAAATCCGTAGGGACCAGATGAAAACGAAGACAAGAAAATAACAATATCGTGTTGGGACGAAATTAATTGGGAGAATACTGATGAGGAAGATGAATTACCAGAGGCACGCACAACGAATGTAGGAGGAAAGGACGAAGTAATGAGTATTGCAGAGCTATTTGAGATGGAAACCAGGGAAAGCGAATTCAATGAGGATAATGCGCAGTCGACAGAAGTTGAAAATAAGTTACGAGTGGGGACACAACCCAACGTACATAATGAAGGAAGTTATGAAGCGATAATTAGAGCAATTAGATGCGATTATGTGGAAGTAGCGACGAAGAAGTAGAAGATAGACGTGGATGAGGAAAAAGTAGAGGATGTTGAAGAAAGCGTAAATGAAGGAAGAAATAGAGAAGAGGAAATAAGAGAGAGAGAAGTAGCAGTCGAAGCTTATCCTACAGAAAGTTCGAATTCACAAGGGATAAAGAGGATGAAGAATTGGAATGGTATGCACAAAAGGGGGAATCGCCTCAACTCATGTTACAAGTCCATAAAGAAATCGACGAAAAATTGCAAGAAGTTCAAGGTATTTCGGAACACAGTAAAAGAGAATTAGAGGGTATTTTACGAGATAAAGCCGAGGTATTTTTACCTAAGACTGGCAGTATTAAACACTTTCAGTACAAGTTTGAAGTAAAACAGCACAAATCATTTAGAGTGCCACCCTATACAATCCCATTAAGCTACAGGAATAAAGTATTCCAGGAGATATCTAAAATGTTAGATGGCGATATTATTGAACCAGCTACCTCCACATATAACAGCCCGCTCCATATTGTACAAAAACGAGATGGGAGCATCAGGTTAGTGCTTGATTCCAGACAGATCAACACAATCATAATCACTGAGACAGATCGCCCAGAAAAATTAGAGGAATTGATACAAAACTTCCAGGGTGCTAAGATATTTTCATCAATTGATTTATGGAGTAGTTTCTGGCAAATAGAATTGGCCCCAGAATGTAGAAAATTTACAGCATTTATCGTATTCGGTAGATGTTACCAGTTTAAACGATTGCCTTTTGGTTTAAACATATCATCAGCAGCGTTTATTAGGGGATTTAATACTATACTCAGTCCTGAAATTTTACAAAAAATTACTTGTTATGTTGATGATGTGGTTATAGCAGAACCCTCTTGGGAACATCACAACGACACATTAAATCAGTTTTTACAGATCATGAAAGAGCATGGGGTCACAGTAAATATAACAAAATCCAAATTTGGAAGGCGAGAGGTCAAATTTCTAGGACACGTAATTTCAGAGAAAGGGGTAATGCCCAACCCAGAAAAACTAACGGCAATCAAAGAATTCTGTACTCCATATAATAAGAAAACTCTCAGAGGATTTCTAGGTCTCACCGGATTATATAAAAAATTGATTTGGATCGACTCTCTCGCAACACCACGCCTATGTGCACTGACTGGAAAAAACACGCCATGGGTATGGGATCAACAAGCCAATGAAGAATTTTTAAAAGTGAAAAACGCACTAACAACAGCACCGATTTTAGCACATCCTGATCTAACACAAAATTTTTGTATGGTCACTGATAGCGTAAAACAGGTTTAGGAGTTGTTTTATTTCAAGAATACGAACAGGCAGGGCTAAGATCATATAGAACAATTGCATTTGCCAGTCGGGTACTCACAAAAAGCGAGAAAAACTATTCAGTCACGGAGCTGGAAGCATTGGCCATTGTATGGGGCTTCCAACGTTTTCGATACTTCCTATTCGGAAGAAAAACAAAAGTATACACTGACCACAAAGCATAAGAATTTCTGTTATCCGCCAAACTAACTCATGGAAGGTTAGCCAGATGGATATTAATACTACAAGAATTTGACTTCACTATTACACACATACCAGGACGACCGAATGTATTAGCAGATGCTTTATCACGATGTCCACAGGGTGCATCCAATAACATAGTTTTGGAAGCAGCAGAAGACCAGTTTACAATGTACTATATGAAACAAGTACCTTTCGAAAACTACATTACGACAGCATTGAAAAACATAGGCAAAGAACAGGACAAGGATTCCGAAATACTAGGAATCAAACACAAGTGGAGAAGTAAGGATTTTCAGCGACAGCACTACTCGTAAAAACAATGTTTTATTTTTTAGACGAAATGTTGCAACGAATGAATGGTTAATTTATATCCCAGATGAACTATTTAATAAGTATATATGGTATACACATTTAAGTAATGGCCACTTTGGACCAAAGAAATGCTTTTTAAAAATAAAACAAACAAGCCATTTTCCTAATATGGAAAGACAAATTAGAACAGTATTAGTCAAATTCAAAAAATGTATGAGGGCTAAACACGTCACTTTCCAAACCAAACCACCTATGTTTCCAATAATCCCTAAAAGATTAAAACAAATAGCTGCAACAGATTTGATGGGGCCCCTCCCATGCACAAAAAATGGATATATTTTCATACTTGTCGTTTTGGAACTTACTTCTAAATATGTTACCTTGACACCATTAAAACGGGCAACAGGTCTTACTATAAGTAAAGCATTTAGACAAGATTTTCTCAGACAAGTAGGTCGAGTGGAACGAATAATTTCGGATAATGGCCCACAATACAAATCAGTGCAATGGCAGAACACGTTAAAACAACACAAAATAAAACTCATCTACATATCTAAGTACAAACCTAGCGTAAATCCAGCAGAACGATCTATGAAGGACATAGGCAATTTATGGCGATTATATGCTGACAAAAGACACAACACTTGGGATATATACCCTAAAGATTTTCAAGAAGTAATAAATGAAATGCCACATAGCACTACACAACTACCTCCAGTTACTGTACTTAAAAATATTGAACCCCCAAACATAACCAGAGAAAATGTTAGATTTCCTATTGTACCACGTAGACAGCACAAACAAGTCATAGCAACAGCACTCTCCAACATCAGAAAGGCAGCCATTAAAAGAAAAGAAAGAGGAGATAGAACAGCAATTAAATGAACATTCTCAGTAGGCCAGAAAGTATTTGTAAAAACACACCATCTCTCCAGCAAACAGAAACACAAAATACATAAGTTTTACGCTGCATACAAAGGACCTGTCATAATTAGCCGAATTGCTCATGATAATGCTGTGGAACTAATGAACCCAAAAACAGGCAAAACCTTAGGACTTCACCATGTGAGCCATACCAAAAAGTTTGAAGATTAATTTTACTACTGGTAAATAATCAGCACAATATTTCAAGATTATGTTGCAGATAAGATCTTCAGGAGAAAGAAGAATGAAGAGAGAGGAAGGTGGGAAAACGAAAGTAGTTTCAATAAAAACAAAAACAAAAATAACGCCAATAGTACCATAGATTAAGGTGAAGGGATAAAGCGTAGATAGTCTAACAGCATGAAATACTAAAATGCTATACACCACGACACTACACAAAAATAAAAAACGAATTTGAGGATTCTTGTCGACGTTAAGACTCAAAATATCTTAGAATTGTAACATGGAAAGGGCGCCGAAATTTGTAAAGCTTTTAAGAAGGCGTAAAACAATGTAGGTACTAGACATATGTTAGATGATTATAAGTAAAACTTTTTGTAAGAACCATTGTAAAAACTCCAGCAAGGACGAGATGCAACGACCCACAAGTTGCAACGCGAGAAGTATCAAGAAAGGAAAGGTCGTAATTAGCAAGACACGATTCCTACAAGGCAGAAGCGTCGAGAGAAGGCAAAGGACAGTGAGACCAACAGAAGGCCCTTGTAGCCGAAGGAAGTGGGCAGTAAATAAAACTGCTGCCAAGCTGAGCCACAGGGTGGCGGATCCCTGCTGGGACAGAACACAGAACCACACAGTGGCGGAACCCTGCAGAGACACGACAGGACACGGAATGCCAGAAGGGTCTCCAAACGCCCTGACTCAGCGAAGCGAGCAAAAAACGGCCCGACCAGAACACCACTTGGGCAAGCCACCACTGGCAAAAAAAAATATGTGTAAAAGTCACACTACTGCTATTAAACAGCACGCTGATGCACGAAACTGAAGAAAAATTCCACAAAGTAAAAATGACACGCCCAAACAATTTATCAAACTGTTACTAAGAGGAGAACTTCAAAGCGACTTGTTATCAATAAATATTTCCATATCCTGCCCAAAGAAGAACCAAGAAGCAAGTAAGAAGCAGAGAAATAGCAGGAAGAACAGAAGTTGAAGATTCGCAAGATTGAGACCAAAAAAGAAGGGTGAAGAATAGATGACATACCTTCCCAAATCCATATCCTATTGTAAACTAGTCGTCTGCGAAGTATTACAACGAAAAACGACCGCTTTCAGCGACACATAACGATGACATTCACGCATACAAAGCCAGTAAACCACGAGATTCTGCACTCACAGCTCCATTCCCTTATGGGACCTCCACAACAGCAACACACACTTGAAAAGCCAACAAGGAACGACGAACGAAGCTGTACATCAAATACTTGCCCACATCCATCTCGCTCAAGTCCATCACCTTCATTCAAAAAACATTCGCCAACCTCATGCTTAAACATTCATAGGATTGTGTGAATGTGTGAAATCAAATTATGTGATGGAGGAATTGTGCAAAAGAGATATGTGAAAAACTAAATAAGTTAAACACACCAGACAGCTAATAAACTACAAAATAAGTGATTGACTATGGAATTAAGTAAAAAATAGACTATCTATAAAAATAAGTCGTTAGTTCTGAAATGGACAGTATATAAAGAACAAAAGTAAGGCATAATAAACACTAAAACTATATGCCACTTATTTTCTCCTCATAAAAATAAAAGAATAACTACATTTACTTAATTTCTCCTTATAAAAACAAAGAATAAAAAATTATCTTGTTGAATGTTTTCCCATTTTTTTACATATATACCATTTGGTAGCATAATATCTCAATACTTATGTATGTATATTTCTTTGTCAAAGCAATTCTTGGAAATAATTCTTATTTGTTAGTGTAACTATGTTAACATGAGTGTCTAGAAACAAAAACATTTTACTTGTACATGATCTTTAGAAAATTTGTTAGGAATATATTTTACTTAATTACTACATTAATAAAAACAATATTTCTAAGAAAATCGATGTGAAAGACTCCTCACTTTCGATAACAAACTTCTTAAAAAACAAACTTCACAAATAAATAAAGTAAGAAAATAATTAAAAAAATAATAATTATAATAGAATAACAATATTCTTTCCTTGTCGATATAAACATATTTTCGATACTAATGTGGAAGAATATAAAAATATAAATTAGTAATACAAACTAGCATAGAACAGAATAACATGGCTGAACAGTAGGCAACAAAATTTAGATAACGGAATAATTTTTGACTGACTTAGACAACGATTCAATCATTGCCTAACTTCAGTGCAAAAATTAAGTTCGAAGGGTGGTGATATGTAAAGTGTCAGGCAAATCCAGCCCCTTCCATGAAAACCCTGACATAATAAGCAAATCCAGTAGTATGTCACATAGCTCCAAATAAATCGTGACATTAAATTAACCAAAGTAATATGAGTCACGAGTGATCAAATGGAATACCACAGACTAACACAAGAATGCCTAAATGCATGTCATACCTTCCCACCGTGAGACAGACACAGTTCCGAGGGGAGAAACGAGAACAGAAGCCGAGAGCAGAACCGTGTTAAGCTGGAAGGCCTTACGATAAGGGACGGACACCCACGTCGCCAGCTAACCGCTAGCACCACCCCAGCTACAAGTTTTAGCGTGAGACTTTTTCGCGTCTCTGTTAGGTCAGGGCCACCCCCCCCCCCCCCCCCAGCCCATGTTAAAAGATAGAGCCCTCCAGAAGAACAGTATAGATCTTACGATAACACTAAAAGAACAACATCAGCTGCAAGTTTTAGCGTGCAACTTTTTCGCGTCTCTGTTAGATGACATACCTTCCCAAATCCACCACGAAAAGTATAACGTTTCTCATTGGATAGACAGAATTTTTGTAGGCGGAGCTTAAGGTTAACATTGAGACCCTGATTGGTCAGATGAAAACACAGCCAGATAGTTTTTTTAAACCAACTTCGGTAAATTGTAGTAAGGAGAAGTTAGGAGAGAGTTGCTTCCGAGACGACAAGGTGAGCGGAGCTGTGCTGTTCGCCACCCCCTGACGAACACCGACAAGGTAATGAACGCACGCAATGCCACATAACAGCGCATAAAGCTTCACTCAGAACTGCAGAAAACTCATCTGTTACACCCCCTTTTTGCGTAATACTAGTGTCGATCGTCAATTAAAGCTCATGGTGTTCACATTTTCCACTTGAAGTAAAAATCTGAAACGCGATGATTTTTCTGTTATATAGTTATTGAGAAGCCACATCAGCCACAGTAATTTATGACAAGTTAGATAAGTAATTAAAGATAATTGAGGGTCACTGTAGACCATTTTGATAGTTTTCTCTCTTGTGAAACTTAATTTAAACCTAGATTATAGATGTGATATTGCATAGGTCATCCTTCGATCCATTGTAGAACTTGGAAACCCACTCAGGGAATATTCGTTCACATTTTTGTTGAACACAGTTGGTTTTTATCATCCTGTATTAAAACATTTCCTTTTATCAATAGTGCAATTTATAAACAATGTTTTGTGAGTAGAATAAAATTTCCAATGGTAAACTTAACTGCTTTTTCGACGTTATTTTACCAGCTAACTAAAAATAGGAAAGCCTTGAACCCCTTCCACTAAATTTAGTTAGTATTAAGATTCTTTTACAGGGAGTGCAGTGGAGCTGACGCTGAAATCATTAAGTATTTGGTTATATCATCGCTAGTCTCACTGAACTCTTCCGAACTCTACATGTCATGTGTGGTCTGGCGTCTCCTTACAAGCAACAGGTCCCAGGTTCAAACTAGTCAATTCCCTAAAAAACACGCTCAGAGCGTCGTTGCGCGAAAGTGGTAGGGAGAACAAACAGAAACCACGCAGAATGTTAGAAGCTGGCTACTCGGTGTTACCTGGATATGTATTTAATCCATTCCATTAGCCCATCTCCTACCTCTCCCTCTCTCTGTAGGTCTCCTCCGCCAACCTCTCTGTATAGCTCCTTCTCCCCGCTCTATCGTCCACCTCTTCCACTTCCCACTCTCTGTCCATCTCTTCTTCCCCTTTCTCTGTCCATGCATTACTCCCTCGTCTCTCTGTGCATTTCCTCCTCTCCACTCGCGGAGACCCTCTCCTCCTTTTTTCTTCCTGTGTCCTCCTCTGCAGTCTCTGTACCTCCACTCCTTCCCTTTCTCTGCCCATCACCCCTTCCCCCTCCACATCTCTCTGTCCATTTTCTCTCTGTCCCTGTGTTCACCTCGTCCAACCATCTATCTGTCTATCCATCTCTTTCTGCCTCAACCTCTCCCCACGTTATCACCCCCAACCCGATAGAATGTTGCTGCTTCTTACCCCATAGTAATTATTTCCAGATAATAATATATGTACTAAATTTCCTTGATATCGATCCAGGGGTTTAGCAGGAGGTTTTCATGCGCAGAATTTCCCGCATAAGCACGTGTAAAATATATGTCGCATATATTTAATATATTCACACATATTTGTACACATGTTTCACCATATCCCTAGCGAATTTCGCCTTGCAGTTTCATTTTCGCGCAGCTCAATTCTCCTGAACTATGTGTCCTACAATAATAAAATTTTGCAGGTACATTCAGTGGTATATGTGAATACTTTCTGTAAAGTGTGTCGCAAATAAAGTTAGTAGTAAAGAAGTAATAACTGAGCTACCCAAGCACGACTCACGCCCCGTCCTCACAGTTTTACTTCTGCCAGTACCTCGTCTCCTACCTTCCATACTTTACAGAAACTCTCCTGCGAACCTTGCAGGAAAAATGGCTCTGAGCACTATGCGACTTAACTTCTGAGGTCATCAGTCGCCTAGAACTTAGAACTAATTAAACCTAACTAACCTAAGGACATCACACACATCCATGCCCGAGGCAGGATTCGAACCTGCGACCGTAGCAGTCGCTCGGTTCCCGACTGTAGCGCCTAGAACCGCACGGCCACTCCGGCCGGCGAACCTTGCAGAACTAGCACTTCTGAAAGAAAGGATATTGCGGAGACATGGCTTAGCCACAGCCTGGGGGATGTTTCCAGATTGAGATTTTCACGCTGCAGCGGAGTGTGCGCTGTTATGAAAACTCCTGGCAGATTAAAACTGTGTGCCGGACCGAGACTCGAACTCGGGTTCGCAGGAGAGCTTCTGTAAAGTTTGGAAGGTAGGAGACGGGGTACTGGCGGAATTAAAGCTGTGAGGACGCGGCGTGAGTCGTGCTTGGGTAGCTCAGATGGTAGAGCACTTGCCGGCGAAAGGCAAAGGTGCCGAGTTCGAGTCTCGGTCCGGCACACAGTTTTAATCTGCCAGGAAGTTTCATACCAGCGCACACTCCGCTGCAGAATGAAAATCTCATTCTGGAAATAAGTAATACATTGCAACGTGTTGGCTGATGCTGCAGTTCTGATGCATGGACAAGAAAAAATATAGTAACCGATTACCTTTTCTCCTTTCTACTTTTTGTGGGGATTGCAAGTGAGAAAAAGTTTCGTAAGGATTTGAAATTATGTACACAGTCGTTACTATTAATTAATATTCTCATTCTCAAATACTGCTTGAATAAAATCTGGTTACAGTTCATTTTCACCCCCACTCCTTTGATGGGTAGGTGGTTGTTACCCAGACAGCGATTCCTTCCAGATAATAAGTCATATGTGTTCCAAGTTCAGTTCAAATCGGTCCGCTGACTTAGGAAGAGGTGTAGAACACACATACATACATACATTTTAATTATATGTGTGAGTTATGAAAGTATTGTAATCACTGCGTCACACGACTGGGCAAAGGGAATTGTAAAGGCCGGCCGGTGTGACCAAGCGGTTCTAGGCGCTTCAGCACGGCACCGCGCAGCTACTACGGCCGCAGGTTCGAATCCCGCCTCGGGCATGGCTGCGTGTGATGTCCTTAGGTTAGTTAGGTTTAAGTCTAGGGGACTGATGACCTCAGATGTTACGTCCGATAGTGCTCAGAGCCATTTGAACCATTTGAATTATAAAGGTGAAAACTGGTACGTTTTCCTAACAACTATTTCGAATCTTGGCATACGCGACTGCGCACTGCATCGTTAGCGGCAAGACTGAGTCGCGGGAAGCGGGAAGGACCCGTAAAAAGCGGCCTGCGCCCGCGTTCATTTACGGGCACCTTTTAACGGCATTCGAGTTTCCCGCGAGTATGACACTAGTGGATTACAATTGCTAGACAAGGAAACTCTGACAGCACTTTATGCCACTGAACAATATCGATGAGTACTCGCAAACTTTACACATGGTTCCGTTGCTCACCATTGTGTCACCGTCGACAAATCCCTCCACAAGTTTATGACATTCGACGACGCCAAAATCACGACTGAAGCTTACAGTAACCAGAAATTTAAATTGTTCGAAAACAGTAATTTTCCTATAACACATTGTTTTGTATCGGTGTGGCAGAATATATTGTTGACCTACAGGGATTGGACAAACATGTGGGAACACGGCGCGAAATACATGCTTCAATATAAATCTAAATTCTAACTAAGCTAGTTGTATTTGATCACGAACGGCACCTGTTCAAAATTAACACATTTCATATGTCAGTCGTGGTAAGAACAGTGTTATGTGTAGTTGTGAGTGCATTCTGTCGGAACTGAGTGAATTCGAACGTGGGTAAATCGTTGGTGCTCTTATCGTGGGTGACTCCCCACCAAGCTAGACGAAGTGTTCTGTGTTTCAAGAAGCACTGTATCGAAGATTTATACCGCATACGGGAAAGGCGGAAAAACATGGTCCGCCAAGTCACAACGCAGACGAAAGCGTATGTTGAGTGGCCGCGAAGGACAGTCTCTGAAGAGGATTGTGACGAACAACAAGTGGAAGACATGTGACTCTCAAGCTTTCCCGTCGGATGTGTTGTAAATAGTCTTCATGAGTTTGCCGCCGGACCACGTTGTACAAATCCGACAATAATTGTGTGTGTGAAATCTTATGGGACTTAACTGCTAAAGTCATCAGTCCCTAAGCTTACACACTACTTAATCTAAATTATCCTAAGGACAAACACACACACCCATGCCCGAGGGAGGACTCGAACCTCCGCCGGGACCAGCCGCCGACAATATTTCCTCGGAGCAACTTTCCGACATCTTCAGGTGGTTCAACCTTGCTCGTGGCTAGGTACGACTAACGGTATCCGCACACCGACGCTCCGTTTTTAGAACACGCGCGCGAAGAATGTGCAACCGCGGAAATCGCGCATGCGCAGTGTTTTGCAGTTAGATGGTGCCATATTCAAACTCCGTCTGCCGACAACGCAGAGCCGCATTCATCGCGCGCGTGTTCTAAAAATGGGGCGTCGGTGTGCGGATACCGTCAGTCGTACCTAGCCACGAGCAAGGTTGAACCACCTGAAGATGTCGGACAGCTGCTCCGAGGAAATATTGTGGAATTTTAACAACGTGATCCGGCGGCAAACTCGTGAAGACTATTTACAAGAGGAAGACAGCTGAAAAGGTGACAGCCACTGTACTGGATGTTACATTCTCGAACCCCGTCAGCATCACAAGAAGACAATGGAAGCTTCAGAAGCAGGGAATTGTAAGGCGAGCTGGGATGGAAGACCACTCATTAGCTATGCAAATGCCTGTAACAGGAAAATGTGGTGCCGAAGCCTTAAAACCTGGACTGCGGGACAATACAAGCAAGTCATTTGGTTCGATGAGTTTTAACACTGTTGCCAACTCCTGGCAGAGTTTAAGTCCCAAGGGTGAAACATGGCCAGGCTCAGTGATGATTTACGCAGACATCGTGGTGTTCCAAAGGCTCCGTAGTTAGTCTGCAAGGTCACGTTACTTCCAACGATCATGTGACTATTTTAGCTGATCACTTCCATCCTCTGGTACAATGTTTATCCCCCAATGGTGATGCTGTGTTCCAAGACCACAGGGTCACCATTCACATAGCTCTTGTCGTCCAGGACTGGTTTTGTGAGCACGAGGGTGAATTGTTGCATTTTCCCTGGCCACCACATTCAATAGATAACAATACTATTGAGTTTCGTGGTCTACTTCGGAAAGAAGACTGCGTAATCGGTATCCACCTCCATCATCGTTACGTAAACGTACCACTCATTTTTCTGAAAGAATGATATAAGATTCTCTTGGAAACCGTACAGGTTCTTTATTTATCCATACCAAGACCACTTCAAATTGTTTTGAGTGCCAAAGAGTTTCCTACACCGTATTAGGCATGGTAATATGTTTTTGGTGTTTTCATTTTCGTGTCCAACCCATGGATATCATGTTCATTGGGATAAATTCTTGATTCCAAGATTCCTATTGGTATGGCCGAGTATCATAAATACGCAACAGAATATACTAGAATTGTATCAGATTTTGTTCCTCTGAAAAATTCGAGAGTAAATCTAAATTAAATAATAACGAATACTATACGTGTTTGTCGCTGTTAGTAGTAGTTTATACTGTAGTGAAGTAGAAGTGGCTAGTTCCTGTGAAATATTATGGGTGGAGGTTACACTCAACAACCGTGCTAGGTTAATAATTGGCTCCTTTTACCGACCTCCCGACTCAGCAGCATTAGTGGCAGAACAACTCAGAGAAAATTTGGAATACATTTCACATAAGTTTTCTCAGCATATTATAGTCTTAGGTGGAGATTTCAATTTACCAGATATAGACTGGGACACTCAGATGTTTAGGACAGGTGACATTATACTGAGTGCACTATCAGAAAATTACCTCCAGAAATGAAACAGAGAACCGACTCGTGGAGATAACATCTTGGACCTACTGATAAGAAACAGATCCGAAATTTTCGACTCTGTAAGTGCAGAACAGGGAATCAGTGATCATAAGGCCGTTGCAGCATCCGTGAATATGGAATTTAATAGGAATATAAAAAAAGGGAGGAAAGTTTATCTGTTTAGCAAGAGTAATAGAAGGCAGATTTCAGACTACCTAACAGATCGAAACGAAAATTTCTGTTCCGACACTGACAATGTTCAGTGTTTATGGAAAAAGTTTAAGGCAATTGTAAAACGCGTTTTAGACAGGTACGTGCCGAGCAAAACTGTGAGGGACGGGAAAAACCCACCGTGGTTCAACAACAAAGTTAGGAAACTACTGCGAAAGCAAAGAGAGCTTCACTCCAAGTTTAAACGCAGCCAAAACCTCTCACACAAACAGAAGCTAAACGATGTCAGAGTAGCGTAAGGAGGGCTATGCGTGAAGCGTTCAGTGAATTCGAAAGTAAAATTCTATGTACCGACTTGACAGAAAATCCTAGGAACTTCTGGTCTTACGTTAAATCAGTAAGTGGCTCGAAACAGCATATCCAGACACTCCGGGATGATGATGGCATTGAAACAGAGGATGACACGCGTAAAGCTGAAATACTAAACACCTTCTTCCAAAGCTGTTTCACAGAGGAAGACCGCACTGTAGTTCCTTCTCTAAATCCTCGCACAAACGAAAAAATGGCTGACATCGAAATAAGTGTCCAAGGAATAGAAAAGCAACTGAAATCACTCAACAGAGGAAAGTCCACTGGACCTGACGGGATACCAATTCGATTCTACACAGAGTACGCGAAAGAACTTGCCCCCCTTCTAACAGCCGTGTGCCTCAAGTCTCTAGAGGAACGTAAGGTTACAAATGATTGGAAAAGAGCACAGGTAGTCCCAGTCTTCAAGAATGGTCGTCGAGCAGATGCGAAAAACTATAGATTTTATATCTCTGACGTCGATCTGTTGTAGAATATTAGAACATGTTTTTTGCTCGCGTATCATGTCGTTTTTGGAAACCCAGAATCTACTATGTAGGAATCAACATGGATTACGGAAACAGCGATCGTGTGAGACCCAACTCGCTTTATTTGTTCATGAGACCCAGAAAATATTAGATACAGGCTCCCAGGTAGATGCTATTTTCCTTGACTTCCGGAAGGCGTTCGATACAGTTCCGCACTATCGCGCCCGCATCTCGTGGTCGTGCGGTAGCGTTCTCGCTTCCCACGCCCGGGTTCCCGGGTTCGATTCCCGGCGGGGTCAGGGATTTTCTCTGCCTCGTGATGGCTGGGTGTTGTGTGATGTCCTTAGGTTAGTTAGGTTTAAGTAGTTCCAAGTTCTAGGGGACTGATGACCATAGATGTTAAGTCCCATAGTGCTCAGAGCCATTTGAACCGCACAGTCGCCTGATAAACAAAGTAAGAGCCTACGGAATATCAGACCAGCTGTGTGGCTGGATTGAAGAGTTTTTAGCAAACAGAACACAGCATTTTGTTATCAATGGAGAGACGTCTACAGACGTTAAGGTAACCTCTGGCGTGCCACAGGGGAGTGTTATGGGACCATTGCTTTTCACAATATATATAAATGACCTAGTAGATAGTGTCGGAAGTTCCATGCGGCTTTTCGCGGATGATGCTGTAGTATACAGAGAAGTTGCAGCATTAGAAAATTGTAGCGAAATGCAGGAAGATCTGCTGCGGATAGGCAAGTGTGATGTATTGCGAATACATAGAAAGAAGGATACTTTGTTGTATGATTATATGATAGCGGAACAAACACTGGTAGCAGTTACTTCTGTAAAATATCTGGGAGTATGCGTGCGGAACGATTTGAAGTGGAATGATCATATAAAATTAATTGTTGGTAAGGCGGGTACCAGGTTGAGATTCATTGGGAGAGTCCTTAGAAAATGTAGTCCATCAACAAAGGAGGTGGCTTACAAAACACTCGTTCGACCTATACTTGAGTATTGCTCATCAGTGTGGGATCCGTACCAGATCGGGTTGACGGAGGAGATAAAAAAATGGTTCAAATGGCTCTGAGCACTATGGGACTTAACATCTGTGGTCATCAGTCCCCTAGAACGTAGAACTACTTAAACCTAACTAACCTAAGGACATCACACACATCCGTGCCCGAGGCAGGATTCGAACGTGCGACCGTAGCAGTCGCGCGGTTCCGGACTGAGCGCCTAGAACCGCTAGACCACCGCGGTCGGCGACGGAGGAGATAGAGACGATCCAAAGAAGAGCGGCGCGTTTCGTCACAGGGTTATTTGGTAACCGCGATAGCGTTACGGAGATGTTTAGCAAACTCAAGTGGCAGACTCTGCAAGAGAGGCGCTCTGCATCGCGGTGTAGCTTGCTCGCCAGGTTTCGAGAGGGTGCGTTTCTGGATGAGGTATCGAATATATTGCTTCCCCCTACTTATACCTCCCGAGGAGATCACGAATGTAAAATTAGAGAGATTAGAGCGCGCACGGAGGCTTTCAGACAGTCGTTCTTCCCGCGAACCATACGCGACTGGAACAGAAAAGGGAGGTAATGACAGTGGCACGTAAAGTGCCCTCCGCCACACACCGTTGGGTGGCTTGCGGAGTATAAATGTAGATGTATTAGCTGAAACCGAGGGTTTTTCGCAGATAATGCAGTTATGTATAAAGAAATTCTGTCTGGTAAAAGTACTAAAAGTTGTAGTAATTTCCAATTACGTCTTGACAAAAATGAAGCGTAGTGAAAAGACTGGCAGTCAACTCCTAGCCTCGCCGTGTGGTCGCGCGGTTTGTGGCGCCATGTCACGGATTGCGCGGCCCCTCCCGCCGGAGGTTCGAGTCCTCCCTCGGGCATGAATGTGTCTTGTTCTTAGCAAAAGTTAGTTTCAGTTAGTTTAAGTAGTGTTAAATGTAGGGACCGATGACGTCAGCAGTTTGATCCCTTAGGAATTTACACACATTTGAACATTTAGTTAGCTCCTAATGTAGTCAAATGGAAAGTTGTAGAATTCACTTCAGGATTTTATGAGTCGCAGCTGAGTTAGTCATGCCTTACAAATAACTGGCATTAAAAACGTGTAGGGGTACTAGTGCAACGACCACGTAAGTTCACTAATAAGTAACGCAAATGGTAGGCTACGGTTGATTGGTAGGATACTGGGATATTGCAGTTTGTCTTTAAATGAGATTCCAGTTTGTCTTTAAACGAGATCACATACAAACGGTTCTCAAGTGCTTTGGATTAACCGGGTACAACAAGCACACACAGAGAATGGTGGTGCGAATGGTTAATTGCTTGTTTTATTGGCGAGACGGTGTAACAGCAAAGCTGAATAATCGTAACAGGCAGACACAAATCACACGCCATGCATTTCTTGAGAGTCTGCTTGAGAACTCTTAGGACAGAAACTAGAAGTACTCTTCGGATAAACATCGATCCCACAGAGATGACAAGCATAGCATTAAGCCATGGCCCAGGGCATAATTCTGTACCTAATCTTTCGTCTTCCAGTGCTTTAGAGCGGCAACATTATCAGAGGCTGTAACGACTCAAAAAGCACTTACAATTTCAGACAAGTTCAACAAGCTGCACTGTTTATGCAGATCCACGCAACAATCGGTTCGTGACGTCATCAGACCGCTTCCTGGGATCACAGAGTCGCTCCTCGTGCGTTTTGAAGCTTGTGATGGGACAGTATTGGCGCTGTTTGTTTAATTTAGCACTAATGACAACAGCTTGTCTAATTTCAATACCTCTTCTTTTCTGTTGAAGTTGTTTTTGTGATTTTGAATTTCTACGGCGTTCCTGCGCATCATGGCATAGTAATGATTAGGTCTTGACAAATACACAGTGTGGTGGTAACGGGTTCGATGTTTCCTTAGTCCCGTTGCGTAAATGTATAAATAGGTTTGCTGAATTTGTCTGAGACTGTAACTGCTTATAGCCTCTTATGATGTTTCCGGCATTGGAAGACGAAACTTTAGGCCGTTATGACATTATCAAGTGTCTTTGACGAAGTTGCTTTGTCGAATATATATCACGTAGTGTAATGGAAAGTTTCGTCAAATGTTGCCTATCGATAAGTTTGTTTGATGGAATCTAGCTCTCGCCATAGATCTGATCAAAGAAAGCGATCGTCTAATGTTTACTGCAAGCGGCTGACGTGTATAAAAACACTTTAAAACCAGTGCATTTTGTGTGTATAGAATGAGGAACCACATTCAAAATGCAAAGAAGGCCGTACTTCTGAATTTATTGTAGCGCTATAAATGTAGAAGGGTGTTTTATAATCTGGGATTAATAAAATGTTTTTCTTTGTCTACGCAAGGACAAGGAAATCACGCTTTTTCTCGAAAGCGAGTTAGTCTGCACCGGTTGATTTGTATAAGAAGTCAAAACCAAGAAAGATGTAAAGCAAGTTCTTTGTCACCCATGATAAAGAAATGTTGTTTGTCAAGAAAAGAAAATTAATACCATACAGTTCATTGACGATGCAACGGTGGTAGCTGAAAGTGAACAGGAAATGAGGTTTGTGTTAAACGTAATAGAACATGTGCTAGCTGTAGATTAAGATATACACATAAGTGAGAAAGCGTCAGAGGCGGACATGCTGGAGACTAAATCTTGAAGCTGATGTACTTGGCAAGTACGTGAATGTACTCACAATCGGGTGACATTTCATTTCTCATGTTAAAAGGATTCTCGGCGATATAATTACGACTCGGATACTGTGAACTGCATACATTACATTGAACTCAGGTTGTATTATATCGCACCGCAGCGAGAAAGCGACACAACTCAAAGGTGCAACACTTGGGAAAAATCGACTTAAAAAATTCTATGAAATTTACAATTCCTTTAAATTTCAAGTATATAATTTTGGCAGTAATTTACATTATAGTTCATAAAATAGTAATATAGGTATGTAGTTCTTTTCTCGCCGAATGTGACGTTTTATCAGGTAATTATTGATTAGATCTTAGAGTTGTGTCACTTTTTTTATTTTCTAAAAAGATTTTTTATTTTTTATGACCCCTCATATAATTTATAGAAGAAATTATTTATAGCAGAAATATCCTTTTCTTCTTGCACTCTTCAATGCACGAAATTTCGTAATATTTAGAACAGCTGTAATCGTCAAAACGTTGTCTGTTATTTCAGGCGTGTATATATATGGATATTTCTAATACATCAATTTCAACGTGTTTTTCATTTTTTATTTTAACTTCAGTACTAATTTTGCCTGATGGAGGTTAATGTATTAGAAAAACACAAAATGCAAAATGTAATTTACACAAATTAATGCAATTTAGGAAGGAATATCAATTAAGTACAATTTAAAGAGCACAATTTATAAAAACATAAAATCTTAGATCAGCTTATATAATATAGGAACATTTTTCACAAGAAAAGGAATTCTACATGAACTTTCTTTATAGAAGAAATGCCCATTTTTTTCTTATACGCTGCAACACACGAAATTTCGTATTATTTGCAACAGCTGTGATCGTCAAACTAATGTCTGTTCTTTCAGACGAGCATGCACGTGTGAAAGACATTATAATGTAAGATAAAGACATTGTATGAACACTGACACTGTAATAATCTATGATTTTAAAAATTACATTCAACTTACCGTATACACGTAAAGCATCACCACTCAGAACGTGCCGAATGGCTCATGTACACCTCCCAGTAACAACGCTGAAGTGATGCTTTTCTTGCCAAGATGAATCATGAAGTAGCCTACAACAAAAATGGCACAACTGCCCTGAAGTGGTCAAATTGGGAGATAGAAATGTGATGTTTTTTAGGCGCTTTGGGGAACTTCATATGGATATTTTTCGTGGCATCAACTTGAAATTGCCGTTTTTTGACTTCTCTCTTTTCTTGTCGGTGTGAAGTACGTTAACATTAACAGGAGGAATGGTATTAGTTTAATTACATTTCGAACTCGTGTTGGAAAAATCTCTCCTTCATTTAGTGACGGGGAACCATGAAACTAATGGCATTAAGAATACAAATTTCTCAGCTGATGTCATTCAACTCTTCTGAGACAATATGCCAGACATTCTGACGGAACTATGACGAAATATCTGATGGCAGTGTAATACCCCTTTTGTGCCACGTCAAAGATCTATGTCGAAGAAATAGGTGAATATTTACTCAAATTTCTTTGTCAAAGATATTTGGTAGTATAATACCGGCCTCAGGCAAAGAGACGTGCCCACAAAACAAGTGTCCAAAAACGCAAATATCATCCGTGAATACCTGCATCATATGATACAGAATTAATACAGACCACCCACACCAAATTCTGAATTCTATTTCAGGTTTTCGTTCATTTCCGTCTTGTCACGTATACTGTTAACCAGAATATTTAAACAGTATGTTGGCTACAAATTAAAATACTGAATGTCTATTAAGATTGCTGGTCTAGTTGCCATTTACGTTTATAGTCTATCAGATGCGAAGCAGATAAAATTGGTTTAATAATGTTTGTTAACTGTGACTAGATTTCTTCCTTTGCAGGAAGCGATTTCAGTATCTTCATTGTCCACCTGGTATTGAATCTTTCTCTTAACAATTAAGCAAATTGCATAGTGGATCTGCCAAATAAACCAGAGAAACTTACCTGAAATCATTTGTCGGTGAATGACTGTCTCTGCCTTGAAATGCTGCAGCTAATCGAAGACTCATCAGGTTGTTCCATAACATCACATTAAACATCACACTCATCAGGTTCTTCTAATGTGCTATGAAGAAGCTAAACGTAGAGAAAGATCGGGTATTCCAGCTATGCTGTACATTAACATGCAATTCTGTTTCTTAAAAGCTTACGTAAATCGCAAGTACCGCGCCGCAGTCTGCCTTCACGCTTCCCCGTATCTTACATACAGTATGTTACTGGTACATTAAATAGGACTCATTAATTATAGAGGAATTCACTAAACGTATCTTGATTAATATGAACACTTGTATACACGTATTTCGAGAATTTCCACACTTCATAACTTCACCATCCTTCAACACAGTGACTAGATTCTCGTCCCACATCGAAAGTATTTTAATGACTTATAACTTTTCGTTTAATTTGTTCAAAAACCTTTCTATAGTCAAGCTCGCATAAATATTTCTTTTCGGCAACTTTTTTCGACAAGCTTTGCTGTCATCTTCTGGTCTTCAAAAATTTGTGTTAGAAAACGTGTTCGTTGTGAGTTGGAACCTCGTGCCAAGTTGTCATATTAGTTGATAAAATGCAGTACATTATGCAAAGGTTTGTCAGAAATAAAACTTTTACAATCACGAAGCGCATTGAACACATGGCCATTCCCGCATACGTAGCGCTCAAAGATGATTGTAAAGTCTTAAAAACCACAATAAACAGTAAAATGTACAATATACAGTAAAATGTACTATGTGCAATGTATATTGCTTTTTCTAAGACTTAGCAACCATCTGTGAGCTAAATGTACGATATATCTTGTGTTTTTTATGACTTAAGAGTCATCTGTGAGCGCCACACATGCAGACAGGCTCATCTCAGCAACCATCTGTGAGCTAAATGTACGATCTATATTGTGTTTCTTTTTTTTATGACAAGAGTCATCTGTGAACGCTACACATGCAGACAGGGTCGTGTGTACAAGGTGCTTTGTGACTGCAAACGTTTTTTCAAAAATGTTCAAAAGTGTGTGAAATCTTATGGGACTTAACTGCTGCGGTCATCAGTCTCTAAGCTTACACACTACTTAACCTAAAGTATCGTAAGGACAAACACACACACCCATGCCCGAGGGAGGACTCGAACCTCCGCTGGGACCAGCCGCACAGTCCATGACTGCAGCGCCTTAGACCGCTCGGCTAATCCCTCGCGGCGCAAGCGTTTTATGTATCACAAACCTCTGCATAATGTGGTATATTTAATCCACTATTGTAACAACTTGGTGTGAGGTTCCAACTCACAACGAACACATTTTCTAACTAAAGTTTTGAAGACCGGAAGACGACAGCTAAGCCTGTCGAAACTGGTTGTCGAAACTACTCATTTCTAGACATGAGAAATTTTAATTTTCCTTTAATGGTTCAAATGGCTGTGAGCACTATGGGACTTAACATCTGTGGTCATCAGTCCCCTAGAACTTAGAACTACTTAAACCTAACTAACCTAAGGACATCACACACATCCATGCCCGAGGCAGGATTCGAACCTGCGACCGTAGCAGCCGCGCGGTTCCGGACTGAGCGCCTAGAACCGCTAGACCACCGCGGCCGGCTTTCCTTTAATGGTTTCCAGCAATGTAGCTGAACTAAAATAGCGTTCCACGATCCCTTCCAACCCATACATAGTCTCAAGTAATAGTAATCCAAAGAAAATCTCTCAAGTTTATACTGCTACCCGTTGGAGTAACCGTCACTTGAGCTAAACTTTACATAATATACACTCTACACACATACCGAGGAGATCGTAGAGGAATCGGGATAGCAAACACTTCCGCTTATAATCTTCCCCTGTGAGACAGCTTTCTTGCCTGAGAAATTCTCATAGTATGCTAACATTGTTACACTCTGCAGTTTGGAAGTAACTAAATTTAATTTTCTGCTGCATAACTGGCGTAAAATTAGCCAGTTAGCTTCTCCTAGCTGCTGTGGAGATACCATATACTGTATGCAAGCTATAAAGAAAGCGTTTGTAAAATTGGATTAGTGCAGAAAGAAAAAAAACAAATTTTTTGCTTCAACATGTAGAGGTTTTTTAGTGCCGTAATGGCTGCTTTTTCCCGGCACGCACAGCTGCTGTTAATGGTACGAGTAGTCCTGGCGATCCTGAATTGCTCCCACGAATCACAACCGCGGGACAGGACGTACCTTGCATCCTCCGTCCCGGAATTTTCCCCTTCTTTCCCCCTCCCCCCTCACATTCCCCCCTCCTCTCGGCACCGTCACATGATTTTACGCCGCGCAGCCAGAAAGGGACAGGACAAAAATGCACATATTGAATGCAAATGGTATAATTAGCATACGCCGAGCGACCACCATGATAACAATGCGGACTCGCCTCGCTGCAGTGCTGTGAAACGTTTGATTTAGGTTGGCTGGAAGTGGGAGGGTGGGCTGGAGGGGGGACTGGCGGAGGGAGTGGTGGTTGGGGAAAGGGGGGGGGGGAGAGGAGGGGTGGACGTGCTCGAGCGCTAAAGCGGCGTAATCGGCGGCGGACTCGCCTCAATTACTCCATTTAAATTCCAAATAAAAGCCACACGTCCGGAAGATATATCGGGCAATTGATACCTCCCCGAGCGGCCCCGCGCCGTGAATTATTCACCGGACGCTGCAGAATCACCGGACCTGATTGGCGCCGTCCTCCACCCCCGCCCCCTCTCTTTTCCCCTCCCCATAGCTGCCAAAATATTGGCCCGTTATATTTTACGCGTCGATTCTCCGCACTATCTCAGTCATTTTGTTGTTTTATTGAATAACGTCCATTCGGCGTTCGGCCGCTTTTTGACGGTGGGCTTGTTTGGTTTTTAATTTGCTACCGTTCGCGCTTATATACGACGGCGAAAGTTGAATCGCGCTGCTGAATGTTATTCGCTAATAACTTCCGTGTATTAATTACCTCAAACTTTCTGTGGAATACAATGTTGCTTGATTAGAGTGGTGGAGAGAGGAATTACTTCGCGTGGAAATTTCGTCAGTTAATTATAATGAGACTGTCATTGGACTTCTGCATTCTCACACACGCACCTAAAGATTATGGTTCCCAAGCAGTGGATAATTGCACCTTGCCAGATAAAATTATATTTCAGAGGGGATGAAAGTAGAACGTTATCGTTTTACAGTTTAACAATGACTCCAAATTATTTTAAAATAATAATATTTCCAATTGATTTCTGACCTGACAGCCGTGGAATCCCGATTAAAGCGAGCAGCAGTATCATCAACAGGCAGCCACGAAAGGAACAAACTGTCGCCTTGTCGCCTTCAGAGGCCAAAGTTATTTTAAACTTGTCAGGGAGCAATAAATCTTGTACACCATATTACGTTATTAAAAGTTAGTTTTCTTCAGTGGAGAGAATCATCCAAGATTTTATCGTTATGCAAGCTGTTACATAATTTCTTCTAGAGGCTGTACAGAGCACTTAGATAAAGTTTTAAAAAGGAACTCATGTCCGGGGTTGTGCCGTTTGAATATAAAGTAAGTTCTGAGATCGGGTCACTTTCATGTCTCTGGCTTCACGGTACGAAACGTAATGGTAGAGCGGCCCAACGCATGTATCGAGAAAGTTTCCCGGATCGCCTCAGTCCATCACACGCAACAAAGGATTCGAGAAACTGGTGCGTTAACGACTAGGAGGGTTCACTGCGATGTTCCAACGGATGAGCACCAGCGTTTCTGGACCATGTGGATGAAAGCATGCGTGGCTGACACACCGAGTGCAACGAACATCAGGATCGCCACATGGAGAAACTCTTGTAGGGGGCGCATGGCAGAGCTCATTGACTCCGCTGTCTGGTGATCTGAAAGCGATTCGAGCTTCGAATTTATTATACATTCAAACTTTATATTTCCGGACATGGGTTTTTATCATCTCTACAACCCCTAGAAGCCTGTGATACGAACTGTGAAACGCATGTATCCAAACAACGGAAAGCAGTCTTCTGCTCTGCAGTTCTTCCTGATAGGTTTTTCAGAGCTCGCTTTCTGTAAGGATTAGCAAATTATGATGCAGAGGTACACGGAGTACTGAAAACATTGAAGCAGGTTAAAAGTTTTCAACCGCTCTGATTCGCTCATTGCCCCGCAAGCGGTACAACTACTGCATCCAGTGGAAAAACTAAGTCAGGCCATCCACAATGCAGAAATTTGGTGACTGGCTCCACAACCTTCGTGAAATTTTTAAGTGAAATCATTCCTCTTTAGGCTCTTAAAACATTATTTATTGCGATTGCAATTTCGACACATGGTCATTTTCAGGCATTGTGGGATGTTGTGAACCTCTCAATAATGTGAGGCTGTGACATGCTGTGTACGAGCATTTACGTGTGGTGGTGTGGATTTATTTGCTGTTCTTCCATATACCACACACGCTAGAAATACACGCTACACAGCATATACAGGGTGTTACAAAAAGGTACGGCCAAACGTTCAGGAAACATTCCTCACACACAAATAAACAAAAGATGTTATGTGGACATGTGTCCGGAAACGCTTAATTTCCATGTTAGAGCTCCTTTTAGTTTCTTCCACCTACGGTCCATGGAGCACGTTATCATGATTTCATACTGGATACTCTACCTGTGCTGCTAGAACATGTGCCTTTACAAGTACGACACAACATGTGGTTCATGCACGATGGAGCTCCTGCACATTTCAGTCGAAGTGTTCGTACGCTTCTCAACAACAGATTCGGTGACCGATGGATTGGTAGAGGCGGACCAATTCCATGGCCTCCACGCTCTCCTGACCTCAACCCTCTTGACTTTCATTTATGGGGGCATTTGAAAGCTCTTGTCTACGCAACCCCGGTATCAAATGTAGAGACTCTTCGTGCTCGTATTGTGGACGGCTGTGATACAATACGCCATTCTCCAGGGCTGCATCAGCGCATCAGGGATTCCATGCGACGGAGGGTGGATGCATGTATCCTCGCTAACGGAGGACATTTTGAACATTTCCTGTAACAAAGTGTTTGAAGTCACGCTGGTACGTTCTGTTGCTGTGTGTTTCCATTCCATGATTAATGTGATTTGAAGAGAAGTAATAAAATGAGCTCTAACATGGAAAGTAAGCGTTTCCGGACACATGTCCACATAACATATTTTCTTTCTTTGTGTGTGAGGAATGTTTCCTGAAAGTTTGGCCGTACCTTTTTGTAACACCCTGTATATACCATATACGTTACGCAGCATGTCACAGTTTTATATTATTCAGTGGGTTACAGCATCACACAATGCTCGAAAATGACCATGTCTCGAAACAGCAGGTGCTATAAATAACGTTTTAACAGCCTAAAGAGGAACGATTTCATTTAAAAACAACCGCGACGACTCACAGCAGGCCAAAACCAAGGCAAAGTTGAGGTCTCTGACTGGGTACCAGGACACGTAGGGATACCGTGAAATGAAGAGGCGGCAAAGCACCCAAAGAACTGTGTAGAGGTGGTGCTCCATTTCGGTCTGCCATTCCCGAAATCGTCATCGTATCATCATCCGACAGAAGATTCATGCGTCAGTGGGAAGACGCAGGAGTGTAAGTAGAAAACAACAAACTGTGACCAATCGAATCGGTCACCCAGGGATATCAACAACATCGATGAAAGGAAGCGGTGCTCACCAGACCGAGAAATAGACACTGTCCATCTACACACGGTTTCTTCCACCAAGAGAGGAAGATCCACCAAAATGTGTAATTTGTTCAAAATGGCTCTGAGCACTATAGGGACTTAACTGCTGAGGTCATTAGTCCCCTAGAACTTAGAACTACTTAAACCTAACTAACCTAAGGACAGCACACACATCCACGCCCGAGGCAGGATTCGAACCTGCGTCCGTAGCGGTCGCGCGGTTCCAGACTGAAGCGCCTAGAACTGCCCGGCCACACCGGCCGGGTGTTTTAACTGTACTAGTGTGCAAAACGTAAGGACAAAAGTAACTTTCGCATGATGAGTCACTTCCTAGTAATATAGTTCGATGAAACTTGAACCACATGTAGAAAGAACTGCTACGGAATAGTACAGACAGTCACAGAGAGAAATACTCAATGGGATGAACAGAAAGATGCATTTATTCAAAGACAATAACTACGCTGAAGTCACAGCGATTCATGACTGTTTCCTGGACTTGAAAAGCGACTGGTTCTTAATAGGGTGCCTGAGATCACAACAGACGGCAATACATGCTCTGCGACGTACTCCCACGCTGGCCACAAAGTTGGTAAGCAGTCTTTGTGGTGGGACGCTCCATTTCTCCACCAGCGCGGTGACAGCTGATGGGTGGTCGTTGGTTCAAGTGGACATGTTGCAGAACGTCACCTCAACTCATCCCACACGTGCTTACGTAGGAGGAACGCGATTGCCGCACATCCTCTCGTTACAAGAACTCCACCTGCGCTGTTCGATGCGGTCATCCACAAAATTGATTTCACGGAGGAATGCACCCCTGAAAAGGTCCACATGGGAAAGGAGTACAGTATCTCAATAACGTTGACCAGTGAGTGTGCCATGTTCAAGGATATGGAGGTAAGCATGCCCATGCAACATCACGCCTCCCCACAGCCTGACACCTGGACCACCAAAACGATGATTTTCGACACTGTTGGAGATACCATCGCGCCTGTACGGCAACAACCGTAACCTCTAAGGAAATATATTTTCAAGAAGGCTTTTTGTAAATGTGTTGTGTGCTATGACAGGCAATCAGTTCATTCGGCCTGTCGTGTTACCGCATCGGGCCCCATTTTCTTCAAAAGGTGTTTCCAGTATTCTTGGAAGACGTTCCTTTGGAAACAAGAATGGGTATGCTCTTCCACCATGAGGGGACTCCTGCACTTTCTAGTTTTCAGGTGACACATCATTCAAACATACACTACTGGCCATTGAAATTGCTACACCAAGAAGAAATGCAGATGATAAACGGGTATTCATTAGACAAATATATTATACTAGAACTGACATGTGATTACATTTTCACGCAATTTGGGTGCATAGATCCTGAGAAATCAGTACCCAGAACAACCACCTCTGGCCGTAATAACGGCCTTGATACGCCTGGGCATTGAGTCAAACAGAGCTTGCATGGCGTGTATAGGTACAGCTGCCCATGCAGCTTCAACACGAAACCACAGTTCATCAAGAGTAGTGACTGGCGTATTATGACGAGTCAGTTGCTCGGCCACCATTGACCAGACGTTTTCAATTGGTGAGAGATTTTAGAGAATGTGCTGGCCATGGCAGCAGTCGAACATTTTCTGCATCGAGAAAGGCCCGTACAGGACCTGCAACATGCGGTCGTGCATTGTCCTGCTGAAATGTAGGGTTTCGCAGGGATCGAATGAAGGGTAGAGCCACGGTTCGTAACACATCTGAAATGTAACGCCCACTGTTCAAAGTGCCGTCAATGCGAACAAGAGGTGACCGAGACGTGTAACCAATGGCACCCCATACCATCACGCCGGGCGATAAGCCAGTATGGCGATGACGAATACACGCTTCCAATGTTCGTTCACCGAGATGTCGCCTAACACGGATGCGACCATCATGATGCTGTAAACAGAACCTTGATTCATCCGAACAAATGACGTTTTGCCATTCGTGCACCCAGGTTCGTCGTTGAGTACACCATCGCAGGCGCTCCTGTCTGTGATGCAGCGTCAAGGGTAACCGCAGCCATTGTCTCCGAGCTGATAGTCCGTGCTGCTGAAAACGTCGTCGAACAGTTCGTGCAAATGGTTGTTGTCTTGCAAACGTCCCCATCTGTTGCCTCAGGGATCGAGACGTGGCTGCACGATCCGTTACAGCCATGCGAATAAGATGCCTGTCATCTCCACTGCTAGTGATACGAGGCCGTTGGGATCCAGCACGGCGTTCCGTATTACTCTCCTGAACCACCGATTCCATATTCTGCTAACAGTCATTGGATCTCGACTAACGCGAGCAGCAGTGTCGCGTTACGATGAACCGCAACCGCGGTAGGCTACAATCCGACCTTTATCAAAGTCGGAATCGTGATGGTACGCATTTCTCCTTCTTACACGAGGCATTACAACAACGTTTCACCAGGCAACGCCGGTCAACTGCTGTTTGTGTATGAGAAATCGGTTGGAAACTTTCCTGATGTCAGCACGTTATAGGTGTCGCCACCGGCGCCAACCTTGTGTGAATGCTCTGAAAAGCTAATCATTTGCATATCACAGCATCTTCTTCCTGTCGGTTAAATTTCGCGTCTGTAGCACGTCATCTTCGTAGTGTAGCAATTTTAATTGGGCAGTAGTGTAACATTCCCCAGAAGATGGATCGGCAGAAATGATCACGATTGTTGACCACCAAGGTCCATGGACCTTGCCTGTGGGGATCTTTGAAAGTCGAAGTCTACAAAGTAAAAGTAAACACAAGAAACGATCTGATAGTTGGATACGTGAATAGTACTACCCTCATAAAAGAATGGCATGACGACCTCAGAAGATTTACACGTGATGTTGTCAAGAGAATTCGAAAATGCATTGAAGTTGGAGGTGGAATTAAAGAAAATCAACTTTGAACTTCATCATTTACATTTGCTTAACACCTGCTGTGAATATTTGTTTGGTTTATGTTCTAATAGCTGTACAACTGTGACCATCAATTTTCTTAGCTTTAAGAATATGCCCATTGGTTCTGCTCATGCAGCCATCTCAAAAGTGTAATATCAATTATGACAATACGAATGTGAGGACAGCACAGCACCCAGTACCCAGCAGAAGTTGGTCACGTGTTACATGTAATGGATTGTTCCCATTGGTCTGCACTTCCACCACCTACAATATTTAAGGTTCCTTCTGAAACAACTTGCACAGCAATTATAGACGTTTCCATATAGCTGCATTGGCACACTTCATTTGTTTGGTCTCATCCGCTTTCGATCAGAAAAAGGACCCTCGTAGAACCAGTGCCATTTGTCGCCTTTATTGCACGGCTGCTGGATAGAGTGGCTCCGCTGACGAGTGAGTACCAGGAAATGCTAATGGCGGTCGCGGATATTACAAGTTGGTCGTGTCGTGTACATATACATATTACCCGCTCCGCGAGAGGAGACGCACCGCGCTGCAGGTAATCCTAAACGCCCGCGGGCCCGCGCCGGAGTTGGGCGAAATTTCATTAGAAGTTGCTCGTCATATGAAAGTAGTCCCAGATGAGAGTCCTGAGACGGTGGTCCTGGAGGAAAGGGGGGGGGGGACGCACGCGAAAGAGGGGAAGGACTGGTTCGTGGGGGCGGGAAGGGGGCTGGGTTATTATACGGCGTAAGCTGATCGTGTTAGGAAGATGCTGCGTGCAGCCAGCCGCGAAACGCCGCCACAACCATCCCACTCGCTAGTTGAAGGCGTGTGTGGGCTGCAAAACCGCATAGCATATTCGTGAAGTGCTGCCGCCGCGTCCTTACCTTTAGACTATGTCGTTCAACTTGGAACTCTTTGCCTTCTTTTCTTTTTCGTCTATTTATTCACTGACCATCAGTTTAGCGAGTTGGTATCAACACTGGTAACAGGGGTTTAGGCCAGATGATTTTGCTCAACTTTCGAGTAAATATTGTTGGTCCAATCCCTCATTAACAGACAATAATAATTGTACGATTATGTCCGATAATATTTCAGCACTTTTTTAAAAGTTTGGTGAATGAGGATGTCCCTCCTAAGAGTCGTCAGGCGAATTTTCTCTAGTGTTTTACCAGATATTTGCAATTTCATTTTAGCAATGTGTACTGGAGTCAGCCAAACATATACTGCTCATCACGTCTTTCAAGCGACATCTAGTGTTGACGGAAAGCGTCGGTTTGTTTCACGTTACGAACAGAACAATTTTTAAAGCGGTATTTTGTGTGCCCACTCAGTAGAGCGAACCCAAATCAGTCTAGTGCAATATTTGTTTTATTAATATGAATTAACAGGGACAGTAAAACACGAAGACTAACTAGTACGCTTGCATGAACAGTTCTGCACTGGACCGCACTGATTGCTACCATCATGCAGCAGCACTACTCAGTCGTTACTCGAGTACTGGTAATTCTTCGTGTTTTACTGCATTTTTTTTTTTTTTTTTAGACTTTAGTCTTCTGAATGATTTGATGCAGCCCACCACGAATTCCCCTCCTGCACCAGCTTCTTAATTTCTGAGAAGCACTTGCACCTTACGTCCTCAGTTCTTTGCTGAGTATATTCCAATCCCTGGCTCCTTCTATAGCTTTTACCCTCAACAGCTCCCTCTAGTATCATGGATACTGTGATGCCCGGTTCGAGGCGCTACAGTCTGGAACCGCGCGACCCCTACGTCGCAGGTTCGAATCCTGCCTCGGGCATGGATGTGTGTGATGTCCTTAGGTTAGTTAGGTTTAAGTAGTTCTAAGTTCTAGGGGACTGATGACCTCAGCAGTTAAGTCCCATAGTGCTCAGCGCCATTTGAACCATCTGAACTGTGATGCCTTATCACGTATCCTGTCATCCTGTCCCTTCTTCTTGTCAGTGTTTACGTTCTTGTCTTCCTCCCATTATTTACCTCATCCGTCCATCTACTTTTCAATATTATTCTGTAACACCATATCCTAAATGCTTCAATTCTCTTTCGTTCCGGCTTTCCCACTGTCCATGATTCAGTACCATACAATGCTGTGCTCCAATCGTTCATTCTCAGAAATTTCTTCCTCAAATTAAGACCTTTGTTTGACACTAGTAGTCTTATCCTGACCAGTAATGCCCTTTTCTCCAGTGTGCTAGTCTGTTTTTTATGTCCTCCTTTCTTGGTCCAACATGGGTTACTTTGCTGCCCAACAAGGAGAATTCCTCAACTTCGTCTACTTCGTGACTAACAATTTGATGTTAAGTTTCTCGCTGTTCTCGTTTCTACTGCTTCTAATAACTTTTGTTGTTTTCTGGTTTACTCTCAATCCATATTCTGTGTTCATTAGACTGTTCATCCCATTCGACATATCCCATAATTCCTCTTCACTTTCTCTGAGGATAGCAATGGTCAACAACGAATCTAATCATTGATATCCTTCCAACCCGAATTTTAATACCACTTTTGAACCTTTATTTTATTTCTCTCATTGGTTCTTCGATCTATAAACTGAACAGAAGGGGCTGAAGACTACATCCCTGTCTTATACTCTTTTTAGTCCGAACAATACGTTCTCGGTCTTTCTACCTTATAGTTCCCTCTCGATTCATGAACATATTGTATGTAACCTGTCTTTCCAAGTAGCTTACTCCTGTTTTTCTCATAATTTCAAACGTCTTCCACCATTTGATACTGTCGAACGCTTTTTCCCATGTTCACAAATCCTGTAAACTTGTCTTGATTTGTATTCATTCTTGCTTTCATTATCAAAAGCAACGTCAGAACTTCCTGTCTGCTGTCTTTTCCTTTCCTAAAGCCAAACCAATCGTCATCTAATAGACCCTTTATTTTATTTTCTCTTCTTCTATATATTATTCTTGTCAGCAGCTTGAATGCATGAGTTAAGCTGATCGTACGATGGTTTTCGCACCTATATGCCCTTACTACCTTTGGATTTGTGTGGATGGAACGTCACCAGTCTCATAGGGTTTACACACAAACCTGAATAGTCGTTTGGTCGTCATTTCCCCAATGATTTTAGAAATTCCAATCTATCCCTTCTACTGTATTTGATCTCAGATCTTTGAAAGTTCTTTTACATTTGACCCAAATAATGGATACCCCATGTCTTCCTTACCGGCTCTAGTTTCATCTTCTATCAAGTCATCAGACAAGTGCTTCACCTGATAGGAGCCTTTTAGTGTACTTTTTCCACCTATCCGCTCTTTTCTCTGCATTCAACAGTGGAACTCCCTTGCACTTCTAATGTTACTATTTGCATTCAATTTCCCCAAAGACTGTTTTGACTTTTCTTTATGCGGAGTCAGTCCTTCAGAGATCATTTATTTTTCAATTTCTGTACATTTCTCCCACAGCCATTTTGCCTTGGCTGGCCTGCATGCCTATTTATTTCATTCCTAAGTGATTTATATTGCTGTATCCATGTCATTCCCTGAACCTTTTGGTACTTCCTGAAGTACTTCTTCTGTTACCAAGGTTTCTTCGAACTTATCTGTACCTGACTGTTCAACGTCTGTGACTGCCCGTTTTAGAGCTGTCCACTCGTCTTCAGTTAAACTGCCTACTGTGGTATTCGTTATAGCAATATTCACATTCATAGCGAACTTCAAATGCATCTCATCACTCCTGAGTACTTCAGCACTCCACTTCTTTCCACACTGATTCTGCCATACGATTCTCTCAGTCTACTCATCATCATTACTAAAATACGACCTGAATCTGTATCTGCTCCTGGGTACGTCTTCCAATCCAATACCTGAATTCGGATTGTTTGTCTGAACATGGTGTAATCCAGCTGTCTTTTCTAAGTATAACTCCTTCTCTCGTGTTTCTTGAACAAGTATTGGTTATTACCATCTGACGTTTATTGAAGAACTTAGTTACTCTTTCTCATCCTACTACCGACCCCCTACTCTCCTGTACCCTTTCTTCTACTCCTCCCCCTACAACTGCATTCCAATCTCGAATGACTATTAGATTTTCATTTCCCTTTACGTACAGAATTACACGTTGAATATCGCCATATTCTTTTCTATCTCTCCATCTTCTGATTTCAACGTCGGTGTGTATACCTGAACTGTTGTTGTGGGCGTCGCATTGTTGTCGATTCCGATGAGAACTGTCCTGTCACTGAACTGCTCACAGTAACTCACTCTCTGCCCTACCTCCCTATTAATAACGATCCCTAATCTTGTTATACCATTTTCGACTGTTGTTAATATTACACTATACTCGTCTGACCAGAAACCCTTGTCGGGGATTTTCTCTGCCTCGTGATGGCTGGGTGTTGTGTGCTGTCCTTAGGTTAGTTAGGTTTAAGTAGTTCTAAGTTCTAGGGGACTTATGACCACAGCAGTTGAGTCCCATAGTGCTCAGAGCCATTTGAACCATTTTGAACCAGAAACCCTTGTCTTCTTTCCACTTCACTTCAGTGACCCTCATTATATCTAGACTGAGACTATACGTAGATAGAGCCTTCACATTTCCCTTTACAGATATTCTGGCTCCCCTACCACGTTCAAACATCTGAAGTTCCACGTTACCACCGTAGAATGTTATCCTTTTGATGGTCTTTTCTCGTTATCACTTCCCGATCACCGGAGGTCTGAATGGGGAATGCGGACTCTTCTATCAAAGGAGAGATTAATATAACACTTTTCAATTAAAGGCCACATGTCCTGCAGAAAATATTGTGTGTCTTTAATGCAGTGGTTTCCATTCCCTTCTGCATCCTCATACCGTTGATCATTGCTGATTCGTCCGCCTTTTAGGAATAGTTTCTCATCCCAAGGGCGAGACAGTGTCCTTAAACTCGGTCCGCTCCTCCGCGAGCATTGTTTCTTATGCTGGAAGGCTTCAGCTGCCATTATTGATGATTTTCATTTAGAATTTCAACAGGGGCTAATTTTGAACCGGGGATCAATGGCGTTTTGATTATTAATGCACTTTGATAAAACTAATATCGCACAAGACTATTTGGGACCATTTACCGAATGGGTATATAAGTAGTAGGGCAAGAGCGGCATCAGGACAGTTCATTCGTGCGGGTTGCTTGCATTCAGGGCAAACTTGATCGATTTATGATCTTAACCTATTGTTCTGCTAAGAGGATTATGACCCCTTGGGGGTAATCCATCCTTTTAATTGACAAGTCCTTAACCTATTGTTCAGTTAAGTAGTTTTCCATGTCACCCCTACCCCTCACCACAATCTCAGAAAAACGACACATCTGATATCAAATTAATCGACTCATTAATTTAATTGATGACAAAATTGGCAAGAAATAGCTCAATTGTACTGCTTATGGTATTCACGAGCTGCTTCACGCTATTCAAATAGCCTTCACCTGCTCCATTAATTTGATTGACTACTTAATCAAATTGATCAATTATTTAACCCCTCTTGTAAATGCCGCAACCCTCGCCCACTACCCATCCAACCTACCTCGAAATTGGCGGCTCTGTGATGGAGAGGAAGGATCTCACCACAGGAAATCAATTACATAGTAGAGGGTATATTGTTTATTTATAAAAAGAATTCACTTCAAAGGGGTTGGATCTCTCTTGCTCATCACGCTCTGCCTTTTGGGAAGATGCAGCTCTTGTAAAATACATCGAAAATAAGTATTACATCGATCACTTGTTTTTTATTCTGATCATGCAAAGAATACCACCATGAAACACCCACATGCATATTTACACTGTTAAAATCTTTCAGTCGCAAAGCACACATCGTCCACCACCAGCTGTCCACCGGCCCACACACATCGCCAGCTTGCACCACCACACGTGCAGGTCACTCGGGGTCCTGCAAAGTGAAGCGTCCGTCAGCAGCTGCGCCACGCGCCGGTGTCCAAGACTGTCCGCTCGGGCCCTGTGACTGACAGACCACATGTCATGCTAAAGCCTGAACAAATCCATCAAGTGGTGGCAACCCTTTGGTACTTGATACCCGAGAAATTCCTGTCGGAACTCTCTCTCTCTCTCTCTCTCTCTCTCTCTCTCTCTCTCTCTCCTCCTGTAATATGCCGCTGCCAGGCCTGCATGCACCATTGGTCATGGTTGGACCAAACAGCAAGGAAAACAGCGTTTATCCGGTAAACCCTTGCAGAAAACCGAATGTGAAACACTCTCCTTCCAAAGCAAATAGCTGACAGGGAATCGATCCGAGAATACTTCTGAAGTTAATAAATAATTAATTTCCAGTAATAGTGTGTTGGGGATATAAGGCAGACAAAGTAGCTGTCTCACACACAAAAATTGATGATGTCACAAGACTAGTAGCAGGCCGACTGGAAATACACTTTTAAAAAAATCGTTGCAACAAAGAGAGAGAGAGAGCTGTAGTTTGTTTTCCAGATGACTTAGGAAATGGCACGAGATATTTCATTCTGCCATGGACTCTGAACTGCCCTAGCTTTCGGGGTACACTTTTCTTGAGATACATTTCACAAACTGCTTCAGGAGTTATTAAATCTGGTGCAGAATATCACATCTTGGAGATGACACAAATGGTGCTTCAGAAATGTACCACAGGTAATATAGGCATTTAGACAATTTGCTTCACACAGTTTAAAACTACCCGAAATAAAAAAAAGATAGACACTGCACAGCAGTTAGCGTGCATAAACAACAGTGTTATGTTTTTGGAGACGAATTTCCTTAAATAATCCAAACCTGCCATTACTTGACAAAGCGACTGGAACCGGTGATGTATGAAATGATAATTAGAATTTCAAATTTCGACGTGAATTTATAACGTCACGATTATAGAGTTACTGACCAAGATAGGCCTGCTGAGTGTACTTTCTTTTTTAAAAGTGCTATAGAATTCCTATGTTGACTGGTTCTCCCAGCTACACCAGAATGAAGAAGGAAGGAGGAAAGGGTCTGCTCCATGATAGCATAGTAACAACAACAACAAATACCACTGCAATGTATTGAGAAACACAATCCATTCACACCCAGATGACTGAGATCGTTGAAAACGCTCTTAAACCCAAGTACTCAACTTCTGGACGCCCACACGCACCATGCCGCAATACACTGCCAGAGCTCAGAGAGCGGGGGAAACTACCGCCTTAAACACAGCCCATGACCTCAGCAGTGGAAGCGCGTGTCAGAAAGAGAGAGGCCCGCCGGCAGTGGAGGGCCCCCACCCCAGAAGGACCTTAGTGGCAAGAGTTCCAACGCTATCAGTACTACCAGCGCAAACACCCGTCATATTGAATCTTCTCCATTTTGCACAAGGTATACACATGACACACGCGATCCCAGAGGAGACTCAACGTAAACTGAGTACTGGTTCACTATTCACCAAGCCATGGGGAGCCGTGAGCCAAGTCATCATAAGCCAGAGGCTTTCTCAGGCTCTCTGAAGTGGTGTACAAGGATGGCAAGTCCCCACCAGGAACAAAGGCATCTGCTGATATACTGTTTCCGACCCAGACCTGCGTACTTGCTGCTATGCTTTCTATAACCATTTCCACACTCACAAGACTATTGGAAACTGGGCACATATTTATCAATGTAACTATAATTAAATATTACGATTCCTGCTGCAGTCTGACAACCATCAGTGTATTGGAAATATCTCCTCTTGGTGGCCATGATTCTGGAAGGAATCTCAGTGTCTATAGGGGACACAATATCCCACGTAAAATCTCTCTCATACCTTCAGGGCTATCGATGTGTTGAATCTATACCTCCATCACTATAGAACACACAGTCATTTTCTCTGCACATGCCAGAGCATAATTCACGGTAACTTTAAACTTCAACATATATACATTTCACACAACCAGTGCAGTTATCATTTATATGTATAGAGCACCTGAAAAATTGTGGTATTCCCACACTCACACTACATACGTGTTCGATCATCCTCAGTTATAGCAAAATGGTTCTGAGCACTATGCGACTTAACTTCCGAGGTCATCAGTCACCTAGAACTTAGAACTAATTAAACCTAACTAACCTAAGGACATCACACACATCCATGCCCGAGGCAGGATTCGGATCTGCGACCGTAGCGGTCGCTCGGTTCCAGATTGTAGCGCCTAGAACCGTACGGCCACTCAGTTATAGCAAATTGTTTGACGTTTCAGTCTTCCAGAAAGTGCTTACGGAAGGTGCTGCATCCTGCCAAGACTCTCTCAAACAACTGTTGTAAAAGCAAGGGCGTCCGGCACTATTTGATAATCAACAGATCTCCCGTGGACGAAAAGGGCTGGAAAGACATCACCGATATGGGTTAGTGTATTGTAATCAACGTCGAAATCGATAGTTCAACAAAGAAGACGTGAGGACATGCTTCGGGAGCCGATGAGAGGACGTTTTGTGTATCCATGTTGTTGCTGCCATATTTCCAGTACTGTTTGAAAGCTACAGCAGCTCCAGTTGAACCCTCGCATTGTTATATTGAACAGCTCTTTGTGAAATGAATATATCACCCGTTACGTTCAGATACTCTCCTCAATGCACTGAAATTACAATTCACCATGTCAAATCTATCATCCCTTACGAGTGGACATACTTAATTTTTTTTTTTTACATAATTACTTCCCACCAGCCGGCCGCGGTGGCCGAGCGGTTTTAGGCGCTTCAGTCCGGAACCGAGCGACTGCTACGGTCGCAGGTTCGAATCCTGCCTCGGGCATGGATGTATGTGATGTCCTTAGGTTAGTTAGGTTTAAGTAGTTCTAAGTTCTAGGGGACTGATGACCTCAGCAGTTAAGTCCCATAGTGCTCAGAGCCATTTGAACCACTTTGAACTTCCCACGAACGTCTGGTAATATGTCAGAACATAAGCCACAGTATCTTTACGTTCAAGTAGTATAACCTTTCTATCATTTATAGGTTATAAAAATATATATGACACTCCACACTCGCAGCAGCTGGGTGTCGTTCTCACACTGCCCACCAGCAAAGAAAGCCTCCCGCCATCACATTGTTGTGGATGACTAAAGGATGTAATTACAAATTTTAAAAAACCTAGAGACTTTTTTTATTTCGCCACTTCCACAAAACCTTTACGTATTTTTGATACTTGCAAATCCATCCGCACACAGTGCCGTCTTATTTATATATTCAAACCGCCAAGCCGCGGTTTGTGCCAGTGCATTCCATGTGTAGCTACCGTGGACCTCCCTATCACCTCCTAGATCATACAAATTTCCCCTGACTAAGAAATCATTGCAAGGCCAGTATATACTAGAATACGTCCAATAGGGGTTAATTTTCAGGGATCAAGCAGATGGGTGGAGAAACTGCCGAACTGTTGGAGTCTAACCACTTTTTTAAGTTCTTGTTGCTAACCACTGCAGCAGTTTATCACTTTGGAACAGGAGATGGATCACCGCGAGACGCATCTGTTATTGCAGCTGGAAAAATGTGTTACAAATAAGTAAAAGAGCTTGTTAGAGAGTCATACAATGATTTTATTTGTTACGTGTGCGAGAAACGGCAACTTAATGATCCAGACGTGTTTAGATCCTGCAACGTGTGTGCGGAAACTGAATTTCCAAACAGGGACACCACGTTATGCAGAAACCTCCTATTGGCTACAGCGCAAAGAACGCTTTATTCCAAGTGTACAATAGACTACTGATTATCCGTTTCAGCATACCAGTTGTATATAACCGTATAATCACTATCAATCCATCGTCATTCAGTCATTCAACTTGAAGAGTATCCAGAATGTCTTTGAATAAGGAATGCCATAATTCTAACAGTGAATTTAAGGAATGGTAATGAGTTTATCGTGCAAAGTTTGGTCATGCTTTAATGATCTCCATTTTTTAATTGTAACAGAGACTGCAAAGTTCTGATTAATCACGAACACAGCTGTAGCCACACATTAGAAAAAATATTCCAGAGCTCTTACTTACTCAATATGTTACAAGAGTTAGCCTTGAGGAATACGAAAACGCTGGGGAAAGTGCATGTTACGGCTTACAGCATATTTGAGCGGTTGAAATCAAGAAATGTGTGTAATGTGCTCTCGGGTATTTATATGAAACTGATTAAGAGTCTTCGCCACTTGAACACTTTTGATTACTATATGTTTCCCACACAACTTGTACCATTACTATGCGATATACACACATAAAACAAATCGCACTGCGAAGCCCGAGTGCGCGAATTTCGCTTCACCCTGTAAACAAACATCAAAAAATGTTTTGCGTCACCCCAGTTCCCAGACCTCCTGAAGACAGACGTTGACTGTGGATATTATATCACAGACACACACTAAACCTGCCCTAAGATGTAAACAACGTTGCATGAGCAACGCCTATTAGACGTAGGGGGTCCGACAGCCGATAAGTTCCAGTCATTCCACCAGGAAGGAGGTACACGGTTCGTGTTGTCTGTATTTCGACCATGCCTAGACGGTCAATACCTCGGATCGATCGCGTTCGCATTGTTACTTTGAGCGAGAAAGGGCTCTCAACAAGGGAAATATCCAGGCGCCTCGGAGTGAACCCAAGCGATGTTGTTCGGATAATGAGGAGATACAGAGAGACAGGAACTCTCGATAACATGCCTCGCTCAGGCCGCCCAACGGCTACTACTGTAGTGGATGACCGCTACCTACGGATTATGGCCTGACAGCAACGCCACCATGTTAAATAATGCTTTTCGTGCAGCCACAGGACGTCGTCTTAAGACCCAAAATGTGCGCAGTTGGCTGCATGATGCTCACCGTCACTCCCGACGTCCATGGCGAGGTCCATCTTTGCAACCACGACACCATGCAGGGCAGTACAGATGGGCCCAACAACATACCGAATGGACCGCTCAGGATTGGCATCACATTCTCTTCACCGCTGAGTGTCGCATATGCCTTCAACCAGACAAACGTCGGAGACGTGTTCGGAGGCAACCCGGTCGGGCTGAACGCCTTAGACACACTGTCCAGCGAGTGCAGCAAGGTGCCCCCATCGTGCTCATCTTGTGGATGACTTCCTCCAGGATAATGAAATCGCTCGACTAAAGTGGCCAGCATGTTCCCCAGACATGAACTCTACCGAACATGCATGGGATAGACTGAAAAGGGCTGTTTATGGACGACGTGACCCACCAACCACTCTGAGAGATCTACGCCGAATCGCCATTGGGGAGTGGGACAATCTGGACCAACAGTGCCTTGATGAACTTGTGGAAAGTATGCCACGACGAATGTAGGCTTGCATCCATGCAAGAGGACGTGCTAGTTGGTATTAGAGGTACTGGTGTATATAGAAATCTGGACCACCACCTCTGAAGGTCTCGCTGTATGGTGGTACAACATGCAATGTGTGGTTTTCATGACAAATAAAAAGGGCGGGAATGTTGTTTATATCGATCTCTAGTCCTGTTTTCTTTGTGGGTTCTGTAACTCACGGAACGGAGGTGATAGCAAAACTTTTTTTTTATATACGTATATCGTACATATTTTATTTGCCACCTGACATGTTTGAACGGGATGAGCCCTGCTTTAAGCTCTATGACTCGAATTCGCGATGCCAGATTGATGGACCACCATCTGTGTCCCTATGTCACTTTAGTTTAAGCTTGGCAGCAACGTTATTCTCTGTTTGTCTGAGTCTTATCGCTGTAAATTTGCTGTCGCAGTTAATTTGTTGTTGAGGTGTTTGATTGCTTCAACTGAACTCAAAATGCCGAAGAGGAAGTCTTCAAAAAAATGGCTCTGAGCACTATGCGACTTAACATCTGAAGTCATCAGTCCCCTAGAACTTAGAACTACTTAAACCTAACTAATCTAAGGACATCACACACATCCATGCCCGAGGCAGGGTTCGAACCTGCGACCGTAGCAGTCGCACAGTTCCGGACTGAAGCGCCTAGAACCGCTTGGCCACCGCGGTCGGCAGGAAGTGTTCATTCCAAGAAAAATATTCAGGTGAATGGTTCTTCTTAAATTAAGGGAGGCATGGTTATGAAGCAGAATGTGTAATTTGTGTTATGATAGTTTTTGCTTCATAGTTCCGTTAATCTTCCGTATAGCTGCAGATGTTCGCAACTAAAAGCGACATTTGTTCCAATCTTTCACTTTTTTAAACTGAAGAGAAGTAGCCCACTTTGTCCCGATTTCTCCGCAAATTACGTCTATTTTTAGCCAATTTGAGAGAAGTGTCCCATTTTGTCAGACAGAAATTGTAGCAACCCTAGGTACATAGAAATCTAAATGTAGAGTTATAACGAAATGGAGTGAGCATCACCTACATTTAATGTTACGTTCGGTTTTATCGTATAGCAAAAATCCCACAACCAGCAGGGCATAGGCAGAGCTAGAGGACCGGCACAGACTTCTCAGCGTGCTCAGACTGGCACCGACCTGTCCAGCACGCTCAGGCCGGCATAGGTCTGGAAGTGGGGTAGGATGCTGTGTTCCTATTGGCTCCCGCCTGAGGGAAGTGGTAAGTGGAGGGGGCAGGGGGTATATAAAAGCCACTCCACCCATGGTTGCCCTCAGTCTGTTGTCAACCACCGTAGTGTGAGGTCGATTGTCACACTCTCGTTCGTGTGTGTGTGTGGTGCCGGTTTATTTGGAAAAAACTCAAACGCTGAGCAGCATCAAGCTCTGTCGGTAGTGCTAGTGGCGGCATACAGGAGAGACAGTTGGAGCATGGTGGGGAATTACCTGACAAGTTCAGATCAAATCGGTAAATGGAACTTTTCTCTTCACTAAGAATTTCGCAGCATTGAATACATTTCTTCTTATTGTTTCAGCACATATCCACCAACACCGAAGCGTGGATGAAATGTATGCTGTAATACAACAGCAGGGACAGTGGCAGCAACTGCTGCAGCTGCAGCAGCAGCATTGGCAGCATTGTAGGTATATATTCTACTTTGTAGTACTGGTGTGACCAGCGTGTCTATGGATGATCTTGAGGGATCAAAGTCGATAACTGTAACTTTTTTTCGCCAAGCGTTTCGTACTCAATACATGTCTTATTATTTCAGCTTACATCCAGCGGGTAATTGAAGATGCCGAGAGGAAACAGTTGCAGCAACAGCAACAGTAGTGGCAGCAGCTGCACCAGCAGCAACAGCAACAGCAGTGGCAATAGCAGCAGTATCATCGTAAGTTGTATATATATCTTTCATTGTATATGTAGTATGTCGCGACCAACGAACCTGAGGTTGCTGTAGATGATTTTAAGGGACCAAAATCGATAAATGTTACTTTTTCGCTAAGAATTTCGTATTGTTGCAGTATATGCCATGTATATGTAGTTCCTTTCTATAAAAAATTCACAATTTACATCATATGTTGTTGTTGCTGAAGATGATTTCGAGGATCAAAAACGATAAAACGCTACTTCTTTTCACTAAAATTTCGTGTTGTTTCAGTGTATATATTAATGGATATATATCCATTAATTTTTTCCTTCTACATAGTACTGTGTATACATAATTAAATTTCATCATAGATGTAATATGGTGCAATTCCTTGTTGTTGTTGTAGATGGTTTTCTGGCAGACAAAGAAGGGGAACAAGGAGGGCTATGCGCTGGAGATACGCAGGAACCATTGCAGATCTCATGTGGGGCGTATATTCTAAAAAAATCTATTGTTTTTCTGTGCATGTGTTTTTATTATTAGATCATTATTGTTGCAGGCGATATAGGGAAATTCCCAAATTCAGGAGAGGGCGAATTGCCACAGTAGGTGTAAGAGAGACCTTCGTCATGGGGAGATGAGGGAGATGCCAAGGAGTCAGAGCGAAATGAGTGATACATACTCACTCCGCTTACAAATAATCGGTACTCTTTCTTTCTTTGCAGCAAGCGATGTCTAGAGCATGGTATTTAGTTGTTTTTCTTATTCTACAACGGCTACGTCAGGGGAACAATTCCCGCATACGCCGTGCCTCCGGTATCAGGGACGGAGAAGCCTGTGGCAGGGTCCTGCACGGCATGCTTCGCCAGCAAGGGCACCGAAGTCGCTGCGCGGGTAGCCACAGCCGCCGCCGCCGCCGACGCCGCCGCCGCCACCGCCACGGCTTTCACTCTCGCCGCCGCCCCTGCACTGCCCTGGTGTCCGTGGACGACACTCCCTCAGGCCACCGGGTCAGGGCTGCAGCAACCAGGTTCCTCGTACTGGCCGATTCCGCAGTGCCTTCTCCTCCTCTTCCGGCATCATGTCCTCGCCGATCTCGCGAGGTACAGAACATACCGCTCAACACATCACCGCAATCAGCTTCGTCACCTATTTCTCGTTATAGTATTAGTAATAGAGATGAAAGTTCCTGGCAGATTAAAACTGTGTGCCGGACCGACACTCGGACTCGGGACCTTTGCCTTTCGCGGGCAAGTGGTAGAGCACTTGCCCGCGAAAGGCAAAGGTCCCGAGTTCGACTCTCGGTCCGGCACACAGTTTTAATCTGCCAGCAAGTTTCATTTCAGCGCATACTCCGCTGCAGAGTGAAAATTTCATTCTGGAAACATCCCCCAGGCTGTGGCTAAGCCATGTCTCCGCAATATCGTTTCTTTCAGGAGTGCTAGTTCGTCTGCAGCTCGTGGTCGTGCGGTAGCGTTCTCGCTTCCCGCGCCCGGGTTCCCGGGTTCGATTCCCGGCGGGGTCAGGGATTTTCTCTGCCTCGTGATGACTGGGTGTTGTGTGCTGTCCTTAGGTTAGTTAGGTTTAAGTAGTTCTAAGTTCTAGGGGACTGATGACCATAGATGTTAAGTCCCATAGTGCTCAGAGCCATTTTTTTTAAGTGATAGTTCTGCAAGTTTCGCAGGAGAGCTTCTGTAAAGTTTGGAGGGTAGGAGACGAGGTACTGGCAGAAGTAAAGCTGTGAGGACGGGGCGTGACTCGTGCTTGGGTAGCTCTGTAGGTAGAGCACTTGCCCGCGAAAGACAAAGGTCCGAGTCTCGGTCCGGCATACAGTTTTAATCTGCCAGGAAGTTTCATATCAGCGCACACTCCGCTGCAGAGTGAAAATCTCATTCTGGAGTAATAGAGATGGTCCTGTGGCTAGCGGCAGTTCCCTCTCCCATACTTTTAGTGAAGAACGTCAGGTCAGTGGCACCATATTGCAGTTAGAATACTCGGTGATCTCAGCCACCTTTGCGGAGCGAATCTCGTTCACAAGGATCGAGAATCCGGCAGGTGGGTACCGCGAACCTGTCAGCTTTCTAAAGGCATGCCTTCCTGTCATGGAAACGGAACTCCTCAAAGTAGTCAGTGCTCCACAGTATCCCGCCATTTAATGCAGTGTCGTGCTCTGTGTCGAACCATCGTACCCCTCCAAAGTTGATTCTGGCATTGAGGAGACAAGACTTCATTATCTATGGGGGGGGGGGGGGGGGAGAATGGCGTGATAAGGCGGAGCACGTCAATCGCCGAAATCCACATTGAGTGCTGTAATGGATCGGTTTTCCGAGATGGAAGTGAGAGGGTCAGCTAAATCGCTCAGCCAAATACTACACCCGGACATCCGTACACATGTCTGCGATTAGTAAATGGATGGTATAGCTATTAAAGCTCCCTAAGGATCTAGCTAATAAGAGGGCATGCATTAATGTCGAAAATAAAACCGATCAGGCTTGTTTTACATTGTCAGTCCTGGCTTGCGAGAGAAATTACAAGGTACATTCAGAGCGCACATCTCAATGCGGTAGATACCTTGACATTCATAAGTGTTATCACTTTTATGACATCAAGATCCCCGTCAGCATCCAGGAAATACCTAAATTTGAGATGCAGAATAGCGGAACACCGGTTCATGTTTATGGCCTGGAGGAGAAAAGCAAGTCAAATGAGCAGGACAAGCATACAGTCGTCGGCCCCCTCCATTTTCCAAAATCTACCTGTGAGTGTGAGATACATGTACACATGCTATCTTCTCTGAAGATGACAAATATAATTAAGTTTGGATTAAAGACATGTCCCAACTTTTTTACAGCCAATTGTCGAAAAAAGAACATGAAAACATATTTGCTTAAGGTGCCTCAAATATTTTTCCTCAGACAAGTTATTAGTGGTGCATCTAGTAGATTGCGCTTCCAAGGACCTGGTGTGTGTTATTGAAAGCTATATACACAGGGTAAATTAATTCAAGTTTTGTAAGAAAATTTTATATTTAACCACATATGGTCAAATGTAGTAGTAGCGTCGCTGGTCAACAGTGATCGCTGATACAAGATGTTATGGGTGATGTGTTAGAGTAACTTTAGATCGTGTGATGTATGGAGGACTCTCAAGTTAAAGGACGTGTTGTATCTGATGTGTGCTGGATATATACTTAGTCGCTATGGGCAGTAATGATTTCTTTATTTGCGAGATACTATGATGTTTGCTAACTGTAAAAGGAATCTCAACAGAAGATGGAAATAATTAAGGTAAAAAAAGTAGTTTTGTTACTAATGCAATGCGTATATTCATTAGTGATGATTGAGACAATGTATAGCACTCACATCCAATGATTTTGTAAAGCTAATTGTTAATGTATAAACAGTTTATTGTGTGTGTTAATTGTGAACATTATTAATTTTCAAATTGTCATAACAGAAGTTTTAATGTTAGTGTCATGTTGTTTCTTACCCCAAGTCAATACCAGTTCCCAGATCCATATCTTTTTCGATTAACTTGAAAGAAGATTATTGTTAATGAAGTAAAAGATCCATGCAGTGGACACCAAATGAAAAAGCTACTCCTTACGTTTCTGTTACAGACTGCTATAAAATTTTGGAGGAACTGTTAATCAAAACTCAGGGAGAAGTTGTAGTCTAATTCACAATCGATTTATTGATCTTAAACAAGACAAGACAATAAAATTATTAAAGAAACAGCATACAAAAAATATTTATTTAACAAAAGCCTTACTAAAATGGGATCTATGGTGGACAAAGTGATCTGCTGGGGATCGACACACGACACTAACCAGAACATTAATCGCTCCATCCTCACTTCATACACGTGAATCCAGATTATGGCATCAAATTACGCCACCACCAAGCATCTATATTCTACCATACAAAAAAGGAAAAATATGGTTCGAAAGAACAGGGTGCTGAGATATAGATATTATAGCCCTATGTCACAGCAGCGAATACTTTAACATCCTACTGGTTAAGGCGGCACACTACGATTCGTTCGGCGACTGAAGTCAAGGACAGCGGAAATCTGTTATTAAATGCGCGCTCCCGAAAAATGCAAGTACGCGGTCTCACGTTCGGTTAATTCAGAACGCAGGTACTTCCCTAAGATCCTCTGAAACCCCTACGTATTCCAGTGTGCAGGTGGACCGGTTTGCTGGTCTGCCAAACCAATTTGACTCCGTGCCACAACTGTGCGTGTCGGAATACGTCAAATGTTTAGACGGCCGACCCAAGACAAATAAGTACACCCACGTGTCACTTGTTGTGACTGTGATGATATAAGCAGTACCTCTGACGGTTCAGAAGGTGACTGCCACAGGCTCTAAGTCGCACCCTAGCAAAGGACACAAGTCTCACCGTTCAGGTAGAGACCTGCAGTTCTTTACTAATGAAGTGCCAGTAGAAGAGATTTGTACAAGAGAGCCAATCTCCCTCCCTCCCCGTTTCCTCATCAGCTCGGTTCCAAAAGCACATTTCTCTTTTTTGACTTCCCCCATTTTCACACAAGCCAATCACGAGCTGGAGCCCAGCATTCTAAGCTCAGTGAATGGTCTTTGCAGTGCAAACCGATTTGACCAATCAGAGACTTAAAGTAAATTGGTAGAAAATGGAAAAAAATTCAGCTTCATGGCCTCTTTCCCACACGTTTGCCGTGTCTTTTGCTAACACAATACAGGGTGGAAGCACAGCCCTCCATAAACAGCTTGTTATCTCCCCTGTTGCTTCCATTTCAAAGTCTGCAAAGAACGGCCTTAAACTAGCATTGCAAAACATGTTTTGTAACAGAGCCTGGACGTCTGGGCCCCAGTTTCCCTGTCCCACAGACATTTGCAGAACGTTTACATTTCTTTTGGCGGCTTGCTCGCTAACAAGGCCTACAATGCGCTGTCGGCGACTTTTTGGCGCTAGGCCATATACCTGGACGTCTGGCGCCAAAGCTTAATGTGTTTCTGCACAATGCGACCACAGCACAGGGCGTCTGGAAATGTCTCCTCACTGATCTCCAGAAAAAACGCGCTTTTTCGCCCCACCAACGCCATGCTTTTACTGCAGTCTTTAAGTTGGCACCCTGTTCCTTTGAACACAAGTAAAGCTTACCGTATTTCTTTCCCTGGAGCACACAAACAAGACCATAAACTGCTGCCCACCATTTCATCACAATGTATGAAGTCAAATCGCCGTAGATCGTATTCCCTACACCGAATAAGAAGTGAGAGTGCCTTGCAATCTCTCAGACTATTTTTCTCAAGAAGTTAGTCTCTCAGTCATATTCGATCTAATTAAAATGCATGCTAAGCTACAGCCATGTACAATAGGTGTTTGCAAACAACACAATTTAAAGTACTAACAGAGAGCAGTTCGAAGAGCATTACCATTGTCCAGATAAAGGAAAGAAATTTCATTATTTCAGTATCAATCATTAAGAACAGGAACCATTATTTTCAATTTGATCAAGTTTTGTTTTATTACCAGGCCCGGTTTCAAATCAATAGTGTTGCATCAGATTCAGTTTTGTTTTACATAAATTCATGCAGTTTTACATTCTCTCAGTTAAATTAAATTTATATTCTCGCAGTCAGGAAAGTTCTGTACAGGGCAAAGAGCATAAGCGACGAGATAAAGTACACATTCACCAGCCATTCACATTCTAACGTTGTGTCTCAGACTACGGTCAGTTACGTAATTTCAATCCTATTTCAAACCTACACCAGCCATTCACATTCTAACGTTGTGTCTCAGACTACGGCCAGTTACGTAATTTCAATCCTATTTCAAACCTACAGGTTTCATTATTATGCCTACCGAGGAAAATAAATTTGTAAAATTTAAAAATGCTCACCGCCAGGAGCGATGCCCCTTTGTGGTGTACGCCAACTTTGAATGGCTCATCGCTCCTGTGACTCGCTGTAAAGGTGACCACACGACCTCACGTACCACCTTTACAGAAAAACACATGCCATATGCGGCAGCATACCACATTATATCGTTCTATGATTCGAGTCTTAACCGCTATAAATCTTACATTTGGGATAATCCTGCTGCTCAATCAGCTCGAAAAACTTTCATGGGAGGTTGATAAGATTTACAGCGACAGCGTTCCCATGATCAAATCCAAGAAGAATGAAGATTTGTACAATAACACGGTCGACTGTCATATTTGTGAGCTGCCGCTAAATAGAAAAGCGTAAACTCCACAATCTTATGGAGTAGTTCTGTAGCGCGGCTCACAATACGTGCAGTTTGAAGTATCGCCTACCAAGGCATAATTTAAGTTGATATGACGCTCACTTTCTAGTTGAGCATTTGGCTGATTTCAGTTCGGATATAAACCAGGCTAGTGTCGTACCTGAGAATGTCGAGAAATACATTTCATTCTCCAACTGAGTGACGCCAAGAATTAAGCTCACTTCCTTGATATGTTACGTTTTATGCAGGCGCCACTCAGGAACTCGTTGAAACTCTATCTCTGGGGGAGGGTTATGGACATCACTCGAGCTGCATTCCCCGATGAGGGAAAGTTTCAGCTTGTAATTGGAAAGGGGTTTTTTCCATACGAGTATATGGACAGTATGGCAAAACTCAACGAAACCAGGCTAACCGACATAACTGCACTTTCCAGCAATAACGGATGCAGGGTATGAAAATGCAGTGAACGTCTGGCGGGAATTCAACATCCCACTTTAGGGGTGTATGCACGGCTTTACATGGAGACAGACGTGCGCATTCTTTGGGACGCTTTCTAGAAATTCCGGAGTCTATGCATGACACAATATTCTCTGGATCCTATCTTTTATTAAACGGCACCTGGGTTGTCTCGGGACGCTACGCTCAAGAAAACGAATTGCAGCACTGAATTATTGCTCGAAGCTGACATGCTTCTTTCCTTTGAGCGAGGGGTCCTTGTGGGACTTCGTCAGTGAGTCCATAGGCATGCAAAGGCAAATAGCCCACGGACGGGTGACAGGTTCAAAGCATCCCTTGATTCGAGTCACATAATGTACTTGGATGTAAATAACTTATACGGGCACACCATGCAACCATCACTGCCAATTGGTGAGCTTCGATGGCTAAAAGGGAATAAGTGGAAAAATTATGAGAGGTATGGCAGCTGATTCTGATGTAGGGTTTATAGTGGAGGCAGGACGCACATAACCAACTAATTTGCATGATGTGCACGCCAAATTGCGCTGTGACCAGAGCAATTAGTTCCGCAAGGAGGCTCCACACCAAAACTGATGACAACGCTGGGGAATAAAGAGGAGATACATTATTCATTATCGTAATCTCCAACTGTGTCTCGGGTTGGGGATGGAGCTGCTAAGAATCATTTGGGCTATCTCCTTCAAGCAGTCCCCCTGGTTGAAGGACTATATTGATTTGAATACGAGACAGAGAGCTTCCACAATGTGTGACTTTGAGAAAGATTTTTACAGATTAATGAATAATTCTATTTTCAATCAAACAATGGAGAATTTGAGGGAAAGAAGTGAAATTATGATTAGAACCGAATGGGATTGGCGTTATGCCGTAAGAAAATGCATTGCCAGACCCAATTTTAAGTGGGTCACCATATTCAGTAAGAACTTCGTCGCTGTGGAGATGGCGAAGACTGCAGTAGAGTTGAAACCTATGTATGAGGGGATGTGCATGCTAGACCTATCCAGACTTCACATATACATTTTGATTATGAGTTTGCGAAGACTCATTTTACAGATCCTCAATTATTTTATATGGATATAGATAGCTTCACCTATTGGGTGAAGAACTGCGATCCATATGAAGTAATGAGGTACCATTATAATGAACTCGACACATTCTCATACACGGCCGATAATGCTTATGGTATTGTTCCACAGAACAAGAAGGTCATCAGCCTAATGAAGGACGAGGCGAATGAATCGCTGACTGCGGAGTTTGTAGATCTGCAATCAAAAATGTGGACGTATCGCACATTGGAAGGTGCAAACCCAGAGGTGGGCTAAGGGTGTGTGTCACATGGCATCGAGAGTCCTCTCTATCGAAGACTATTTGCAGTGCATGTACAGCGGTGTTCGCGGTGCTGCACCGCAGCCGTCGCATGTGGTACAGCAAATCAGTATTCGATCGAGAGGATAAGACATGTACACTATGCTGCAGTCTTAAATCGGCCTGTCATCTCATGACGGTGAAAGGCTGTCCACTCCTCACACTACTCACTTGTAGCGAGACAAGGGGTGGAGGACTCCGATTGATTGATTGAGAGAGAGAGAGAGAGAGAGAGAGAGAGTCTGCAGAGTAGTAGTATAATCCTTTCATCATAGTGCAAGTAATATTGTGTGTATGTCGTTGTGTGTGTGTGTGTGTGTGTGTGTGTGTGTGTGTGTGTGTGGTGTAAATGTTTATGTGTACTATGTACACACAGGGATTAGGTCTGGAAAAAAGTTAAAAAAGAAAGGTATGTACACTCCTGGAAATGGAAAAAAGAACACATTGACACCGGTGTGTCAGACCCACCATACTTGCTCCGGACACTGCGAGAGGGCTGTACAAGCAATGATCACACGCACGGCACAGCGGACACACCAGGAACCGCGGTGTTGGCCGTCGAATGGCGCTAGCTGCGCAGCATTTGTGCACCGCCGCCGTCAGTGTCAGCCAGTTTGCCGTGGCATACGGAGCTCCATCGCAGTCTTTAACACTGGTAGCATGCCGCGACAGCGTGGACGTGAACCGTATGTGCAGTTGACGGACTTTGAGCGAGGGCGTATAGTGGGCATGCGGGAGGCCGAGTGGACGTACCGCCGAATTGCTCAACACGTGGGGCGTGAGGTCTCCACAGTACATCGATGTTGTCGCCAGTGGTCGGCGGAAGGTGCACGTGCCCGTCGACCTGGGACCGGACTGCAGCGACGCACGGATGCACGCCAAGACCGTAGGATCCTACGCAGAGCCGTAGGGGACCGCACCGCCACTTCCCAGCAAATTAGGGACACTGTTGCTCCTGGGGTATCGGCGAGGACCATTCGCAACCGTCTCCATGAAGCTGGGCTACGGTCCCGCACACCGTTAGGCCGTCTTCCGCTCACGCCCCAACATCGTGCAGCCCGCCTCTAGTGGTGGTCGCGACAGGCGTGAATGGAGGGACGAATGGAGACGTGTCGTCTTCAGCGATGAGAGTCGATTCTGCCTTGGTGCCAATGATGGTCGTATGCGTGTTTGGCGCCGTACAGGTGAGCGCCACAATCAGGACTGCATACGACCGAGGCACACAGGGCCAACACCCGGCATCATGGTGTGGGGAGCGATCTCCTACACTGGCCGTACACCACTGGTGATCGTCGAGGGGACACTGAATAGTGCACGGTACATCCAAACCGTCATCGAACCCATCGTTCTACCATTCCTAGACCGGCAAGGGAACTTGCTGTTCCAACAGGACAATGCACGTCCGCATGTATCCCGTGCCACCCAACGTGCTCTAGAAGGTGTAAGTCAACTACCCTGGCCAGCAAGATCTCCGGATCTGTCCCCCATTGAGCATGTTTGGGACTGGATGAAGCGTCGTCTCACGCGGTCTGCACGTCCAGCACGAACGCTGGTCCATCTGAGGCGCCAGGTGGAAATGGCATGGCAAGCCGTTCCACAGGACTACATCCAGCATCTCTACGATCGTCTCCATGGGAGAATAGCAGCCTGCATTGCTGCGAAAGGTGGATATACACTGTACTAGTGCCGACATTGTGCATGCTCTGTTGCCTGTGTCTATGTGCCTGTGGTTCTGTCAGTGTGATCATGTGATGCATCTGAGCCCAGGAATGTGTCAATAAAGTTTCCCCTTCCTGGGACAATGAATTCACGGTGTTCTTATTTCAATTTCCAGGAGTGTATATAAGCATATCATGTGTGTGAAAAAAGTTTTAAAAAATAGCATAAACAAAAAATATTTATATTTATTAAAACAGGCATAAACTGAAAAAATATTTGTATATTTATTTATTCATACGAAACGTATGCGTACCCTGTAAATATATATTATCTACGCACCATGTGCGTCTTGTACATAGAATAGTTTTTAAATTTTTCATCTGCCTCTAGCCGTTCAAGTCAGATTAGTTTTTATGTGCATATACTACATCTATATAGCTCACAGTCCATCAGAATTATTATTATTGTAAAAACCTTTGCTATTGGGGCTGTTAAAATTAGTTTCTAAGTGTACACAGTCCATCAGAATTATTGTCAAAGCTACGCTACTCGGACTGTGGAATTTAGGTGCAGTAGTAGTATCTCTGCACTTGTTTTTAGCGTAGATTTATCAGAAATTGTAAACATTCTCATCCTGTGCAACAGGAAAAAATTGTAAAAAATATTCTCGACCGGTGTTACTGCTGTAGCATGTAAGTTAAAAGTATCTCTGCGTTGGAATATCAGTGTCAAATTGTATCTCAAGAACTATATTCTGATCTCAAGAAGTGAACTGTAATCTCAAGAACTGAATTGTATTTGTGTGAACTGAAGAAACGAAAAAACCGTTACCGTATGTCTTTGTTGTTATTTACAAACAACCTATCCCCTATTGCATTATGTATGTATACATAAAGGCTGTGCATGATATAAATGACATTAGTTTTTATGGAGTGCCATTAAGGAGCCGAAGTTTGAGACAGAGAATAACAAAATATATAGAATGGCTGTATGTAATTACGCCTATCGTACAGCATGAATTGAGTTATGGGAGCAGGAGGCACGTGACCATGTCTGCTTCCAAAGACGTATAGCAAACATGTCTAGAATTATATCTAAAAAAACCGGGCATAGTATCTGGGTGAAACTGTATACTATAAATGTGGGAACGGCGTGAAGAGAAATCATACACATATTATGAACATTTATTTCTCAAAATAGTTTTACAGTTGCATAAGCAGTTGCAATAGCACCTCTGTTTTCAAACATATTCTTCTTGCTTCGATGGAGAGCAGGACACCCGTAGAATTCCAGCTCTTGAATAGCAGAAAACTTGGAGATTCGACGAACTCACGAGATCTTCTCCTTCACGTTCACGTAGATGATGGGTGAATAATAGAAGCGATGTCACAATTTCTTTATAAGGTGTGCCAGATTCATCCCAGTGAATTCCATGGTATCAATATGTTAACAAATTTTCACTCTTCCATGTTTCAGCGCACTTCACATTATTGAAAGACCTCGGTGATGCAATGCTTGCCCAATGCAATACATCTTAATTGACTGTGGTCCATCGTCTGGCATCACAAATTCGAGTCATAGTGCTTAAAGCAGGGCTCATCCCTTTTAAACATGTCAGGTGGCACATAAAATCTGTGCGATATATATCACATAGTATTGGTACAAGTTGTTTAGGAAACAAGCAGTAATCAAAAGCGTTCACGTGGCGATGAATCTTCATCAGATTCACATAATGCCCGAGAACACATTACACACATTTCTTCATTTCACCAGCTTAAATACGATGTAAGCAATAACACGCTCTTTTCCCAGTGTTTCTGTAGTCCTCAAGGCTAACTGTTGTATAACATATCGAGGAAGTAAGAGCTCTAGAATATTTTTTCTAATGTGTGGGTACAGCTGTGTTCTTGATTAAGCAGAGTTGTGCAGTCACTAACCCCCCGTAATAGCGATCATTAAAGCATGATCATACTTCGCACAATACACTCATTACCATTTGTTAAATTCTCTATTAGAATGGCGGCATTGCTTTACAGACATCCTGCAAACACTTCAAGTTGAATGACTGAATGACGATGGATTCAAATGTGTGAAATCTTATGGGACTAAACTGCTAAGGTCATCAGTCCCTAAGCTTACACACTACTTAACCTAAATTATCCTAAGGACAAACAAACACACCCATGCCCGAGGGAGGACTCGAACCTCCGCCGGGATCAGCCGCACACTCCATGACTGCAGCGCTTTAGACAGCTCGGCTAGTCCCGAGCGGCCGACGATGGATTGATAGTGATTATCCAGTTATATACCACAGGTACGCTGAAAGGGATAACAGAAGTCTATTGTACTCTTGGAATAAAGCGTTCTTTGCGCTGTAGCCTATAGGAGGTGTCTACATCACATGGTATTCCTATTTGAAAATTCAGCTTCCGCACACACATTGACAGGATCTAAACATGTTTGTAGCATCAAGTCGCCGTTTCTCGCACATGTAACAAACAAAAAGTTTGTATGACCCTCTAACAAGCTCTCTTACTTTTTTGTAAGAACCACAATTTTTCCAGCTGCAATAACAGACACGTCTCGCGGTGATCCATCTCCTGCTCCAAAGTGTTAAACAGGTGCAGTGCTAAGCAACAGTAACTTAAAAATGTGCTTAGATTACAATAGTTTAGCAGTTTCTCCACCCATCTGCTTGACCCCTGAAAATTAATCGCGAATGTACGTATTGTAGTATATATTGCACTCGCAATGATTTCTCAGTCAGGGGAAATTTGTATGCTCTGAGAGGTGGTAGGTAAGTCTATGGTAGCTATGCTTGGAATGCACTGGCACAAAACCTGACTTGGAAGTCTGAATATATATAAGACGCCACTGTGTGTAGGCTGGATTTACAAGTACCAAATATACGAAAAGGTTTCATGTAAGTGGTGAAATCGAAAAAATAAAAAAAGGACGCTAGGTCTTTTTAAAATTGTAATTACAGCCTTATTCATCGACAAGTATGTGACAGCGGGAGGCTTTTTCGCTATTGGGCAGTGTGAAAACGGCACCCAGCTGGTGCGTGTGTGGATGTATCATATATATTTTTATACACCTATAAATCGTATTCAGAAATGTTATGCTACTTGAACGTAAAGGTACTGTGGCTTATGTTCCGACATATCATCAGATGTTTGTGGGAAGTAATCATGTAAAAAAAAATTAAGCATGTCCACTTGTAAGGTTGGTTGGTTGGTTTGGGGAAGGAGACCAGACAGCGAGGTCATCGGTCTCATCGGATTAGGGAAGGATGGGGAAGGAAGTCGGCCGTGCCCTTTGAAAGGAACCATCCCCACTTGTAAGGGAGGATAGATTTGACATGGTGAATTGTAATTTCAACGGATTGAGGAGTGTATCCGAACGTAAGGGGTGATATATTCATTTCGTAAACAGCTGTTCAATATGACAATGCGAGGGTTCAACTGGATCTACTACTGCTTACAGACAGGACGGGCAATATGGTTGTAACAAAATGGATACACAGAACGTCCCCTCATCGGCTCCCCAAAGCATATCCTCACCTCTTCTTTGTTGCACTATCGAAAGCGACGTTGATTACAGTACACTACCCCATATCGGTGAAGTCTTTCCAGCCCTTTCGTCCACGGGAGCTCGGTTGGTTATCAAATAGTGCCGGACGCCTGTGCTTTTACAACGCTTATTTAAGAGAGTCTGAGCAGGATGCAGCACCTTCCGAAAGCACTTTCTGCTGGCCTGAAACGTCAAACAATTAGCTATAATTGAGGAGAACAGAGACACATAGCTGGTGTTAGTGTGGGCATACCATAATTTTTTCGGGTGCTGTACACATATAAATGATAACTGCATTGCTTGTTCGAAATGTAAAGATGTTACACTGTAAATTTACTGTGGGTTATGTTTCGGCATACGCAGACAAAGTGAATGTGTGTCCTATAGTGAGGGAGGTATAGATTCAACACATAGGTAACTGTAAGGGTATGAGAGAGATTTTACATCGAAAATTATGTGCCTCTAAATACTGAGATTCGTTTCAGAATCATAGCCACCAAGGGGAGACATTTCCAGTATATCTATCCGTGTCAGACTGCAGCAGCAATCGTCATATTTAATTATAGACATTCTGATAAATATGTGCCTGGTTCCCAACATTCTTGTGAGTGTGGAGGTGGCTGTAGAAAGCATAGCAGCAAGCAAGTAGGTCAGGAATGGAGACAATTTCTCAGCAGACGCCTTTGTTCCGGACTGGGACTTGCCCATGCTTTGTTCACAAGTTCAGCTTCTAGTTTATGACAATTTGGCTCACATCTCTCCCTGGATTGGTGAATAGTAAACCAGCACTCAGTTTTCATTGAGTCGCCGTCGGGACCGTGTGTCATGTGTATACTCTGTGGAAATTTGAGAAAATTCAGTATGACAAGTGTTTGTAATGGGAGTATTGATAGCATTCAAACTCCTACCACTCAGGTTCTCCTGGGATGGCGGCCCTCCACAGCCGGCGGGCCTCTCTCTGGCTGACACGCACTTTTGCAGTTGTGGTCACGAGCCCGATTTACAGCGGTAAATTCCCTTGGTCTCTGAGTGCTCGCACTGTACTGCGGCACGTATGTGTGTGTAGGCAGTACAAGAGGTCGAATCACCAGCCTGACATAAAAATTAGCAGTAGGGTGTGTAGGACCACTACAAGAATGCTCCCGCTTTCATACAAAATCGCACCACAGACCAGGTGTAGGTCCAATGTATCTAGCACACAGACAGATTGGCCTCATTCTAACCAACACACATCCGTCACTGGCACAGGGGCATAACCAGCTTTCAGCAGAAAACACAACAGACCTCCACCCTGTTCCAAAATGAGCTCTCACTCGGTTGACGCCATTGAAGTCATAAATGGTGGTGGCTTGCTGTCGCTGGAATGCACATTACAGGACGTCTGGTTCAGAGCTGTCCTTGAAGTAATCAATTTGTAACAATTCTTTGTGTTACTTTGTTGCTGTAGCGGCACCACTGTTTAAGATAGAAAAAAGTTAGATTTCTGAGCGATCAAGTTACAGCCAGGCGTGGGCCTGTTCACAGTAAGTTACGCTTACCAGTGGTTGTGAACTGGAAGGGAGGCCACAGGGCCGTAGAACAGCTGAAAAGAGTAAATGCATTGGTTTGCATGGTGCAAGTTACAGGCAGAAGGGTCCACTGGCCCAACCTAAGTGTTATGAGTACATGACTTGGAGTGGTGCATTAGCAAAACAGAGGTGCACAGCCACATATAAATAGGTGTCAGTTTTCTAACTAGGGGGATTCAAGTGTGACAGCTCTCCTGGACAACGGGGCATGTCACACCATTGGTTACACACAGCAGCAGATGAGGCGCCAGCATTCCAGTCCATGACAGGTAGCTGGTTCGACCCTCTGAGGCCAACGCGGGGTCCGTAGCCAGCCAGTGGCGGGCTACTCCATGGCTTGCTATCGCGAGCAGTCTTATTGGCTCCCAACACTCGCCGGAGGCATCCCTAGGCGAGGGCCGCAGATTTGGCTGTTGGATCGCTGGTACCTGATGTCACCCATAATCTTAACCACGACAGCGAAGAAGCACACAGTGGGCTGCCCTGTGGCTCCCAGCAAGTGACGCTGAGGCAACGAGTCGGCTGCTGGCGCATCCTGACGTCGTCAAAACACCGGAGCTGTACACAGCCAGCATGCCACTGTATGTCACATGGCTCGCTGAGGCAGCCCTTCCGCGCCATGCTGTTTTGCAGACAGCGAAGTGACGTCCTCGGCATCGCGGGACCCTGTGACACAGACAGAGAGGAACGCGGCACTGTAGCTGGGAATAATGAAACACTTGAAGATCATGGCCGAGTTTTAATACGCCGCATCCTGACAGTTTCCATCCACATCCAACATTCCTCCACTGCACACCAGCATCTACATTTGGCAGTGACAGTTACAGTGCCAACTGCTGCTCAAATTGCTGCTGCAGATGCAGTAAAATGGGCCAGGGCCCTACTCCGAACACGATGGACTTCCCTCTTGGTAGTTCACAGGACCATCCTGAGTCCAGTTTTCTTGTAACTGCAAATCCTCATGAACAACGCTGCGAGTAACCATGTGCATTGAATATACCAGTATTCGTGCACAGTCTTTCGGCAGTATCGCAGAAGGAACAACCAGTTTCTCGTAGCCGTATAACACGACCTCATTCAAAGTTCGTGGGATGTCAATAAGGCGCCTTTGTCACTTTAAAGGCATTCTTGACTACCATCAACTCAGTGCGCCTAGTCTTAAAGATAACTAACGCCTAAGACCGTTAAGGCGTTTATTTAAAGGAAACCAGATATGGATTCTCGTGGTGGCGCTACTAGCGCCACTCTTATACGACTGGCGCAAAATTTGAATAGACAGCATCTTTTACATGTAGAAACCTGTCTACCAACTCCTCCTTGGTGTTGCCATTTTTTTCCGTCAGTGTGTATTGGATCACAGTAACTGTTCATACTAAGCTGAACTTTTTTTCTTTCATTGAACATGGTTCTGGGCTCACTGGCTTCTCAGGGTGATATTTGTGGGTATGGGAAGGTGCAGCACGTTTGATTTGGGAGGGGACGGCAACGGAGAAGAGGTTGGCCCTTAACCATGGCTCTGAGCACTATGGGACTTAACATCTGTGGTCATCAGTCCCCTAGAACTTAGAACTACTTAAACCTAACTAACCTAAGGACATCACAAACATCCATGCCCGAGGCAGGATTCAAACCTGCGACCGTAGCAGTCGCGCGGTTCCGGACTGAACGCCTAGAACCGCTAGACCACCGCGGCCGGCTCCTTAACCATCAGTGCAGGCCTTTGCCACAGGCGACTCCACAGATATCGGGATGGCATGGGGCGCGCCGGCGGATAGTGGGCTATTGCATAGTTTTACAACCTGTCCCTACCCAGTGGCCGAATTGCTGCGACGCAAGCAGCAGGACTGCGCTGCATTTTCCCGTTTTGCGGAAAGCTTTTTGACGATAACTATCAGATGCTTTTCGAAAATGGGAAATAATGGCCTAGCCCGGCTAGATGCTCCATTTTCAGAAGACCTCTGAAGCGAGGCTAGATGCTTGGCATGAGGAAGCACCACTCCTAAAATAGTCAGTGACGTTATGGAGGCGGAGATGAAGCGGAAGTTCTTTTAGAAGTGGGCGTTTTATTATTGGATTGGAGCTTTATCGTGAGTTGTTGGCTGGTCTTTGCTGCAATGAACCTTGCTATTGAGCTGTTGTGTTTTGTATTTTCCGCTGTTGGTAGACAGGCAGTATTTGGAGCTAAAATTATATAGTCGGTGGTTAGGTGCAGAGGAGTCCGTGTGAAGCCACGAAGGAGAGCACACCGGAAGAGTTCGTGGGAAGATGTGGCGGAGAGAGCATCTTAGCATACGACTGGCGACTGTCATAGCAATAGTAACACGCCCTCAGTCACAGTTGTAGACCAATTTGCTTGACGCCGGGGTTCGCCAAGGCAGTCAACCAATAATTTACAGCGAGCGTTAATCTCTGTATATAAAAGGCAATGTCTTGACTGACAGAATCATCATCGCACAGCCCAAACAGCTAAGAACAGAAACTTGAAATTTGGAGGTGTGGATCTCATACTGTAGGTGTCATTTAAGAAGGTATTTTTCAAAATTACAACCCTAAGGAAGTGAAATAGGGGATGAATGTTTTTTTTTGAAAAATGTTGCTATTAAGGCAGTTTCGAAGCAAGACCTACGAAAAGTGGTATTTGCTTTCTCGGTTAGAAATAAAAAAAATACGTGTTTCGGAATTTTTTGAAATTTAACACTATGGGGTTGAAATAGAGGGTTAAACCTTTTTCTGAAAATATTTTATTATTAAAGGACTACTAAAGTATTTTAAAGCCGCACATATTAACACTGTTATTTGACTTCTCGGTTACAAATTTAAAAAATGCGTATTTAAGTGTTTTTGTAAATTGAACCCTAAGGGGCTGAAATGCGGGATGAGGTTTTTATGAAAACCTGTTATTATGAAAGCATTTTTACGTTTGGCTTCTCAGTTAGAAATAAAAAATAGATGTTCCACTGTTTTGGGAAATTCAACTCCTGAGTGGGCAAAATAGGATCAGTTTGATTCACTGACCCATCATCGCCCAGACCAGACGGCTAAGGATAGAAACTTGAAGTTTGCAAGGAGTGTGGGTCTTACACTGCAGGCACCGTTTAAGAAGGGATTGTCCGAAATTCCACTTCGAAGGAGTGAAATAAGGTATGAAAGGCTTTCTGAAAGTTCGTCGCTGTTAAGGGGATTTTGAAGCTAGAACTTTGATAACTGGTATTTGGTTTCTCAGTCAGAAAAAAATATTGTGTTTCAGCATTTTTGGAAATTCAACCACTAAGGGGGTAAAATAGTGGGTGAACGATTTTTGAAAATAAATAATTACTAAAGAACTACTAAAGGATTTTAAGGCTATATCTATGACAACTGGAGTTCGACTTCTAGGTTAGAAACAAAAAAATACATGTTTCAGTGTTTCTGGAAATTCATACCTAAGGAAGTGCAAAAACGTAAGGAAAATTTTTGAGAAAATATTTCGTTACATTAAAAAATATTAAAACTAAATTTACGAAAATTGGTATTTCACTTCTCGGCTATATATAAAGAAATATTTGTTAGGTGAAGAAAGTTGCTATGGAAATATCTCCACAACAATGGAAAAGGCATGATTAACAAAAACTTTGGACTCCAGCTACCAGAATCGCTCTTTCGTCAGAAGTACATTCGGAAAAAACTATGCTTATATGGCTTTAATTAGCGTGAAAAGCTTAGAAGGTATTGCAATTCGTGAACAACATAACTCGTTTGATGCGGCCCACCACGGATTTCTCTTCGTGCCAACCTCTTCATCTCAAAGTAGCACTTGCAACCTAAGTCCTCAATTATTTGCTGGATGTATTCCAATCTCTGTCTTCCCCTACAATTTTTGCCCTCTACAGCTCCCTCCAGATCCTTGAAAATTATTCCTTGATGTTTTAACAGATGTCCTATCATCCTGTCCCTTCGCCTTTTCAGAGTTTTCTACATATTCCTTTCCTCTCAAATTCTGCGCAGAACCTCCTCATTTCTTACCTCATCAGTCCACCTAAGTTTCAACATTCGTCTGTAGCACCACATCTCAAATGCTTCGATTCTCTTCTGTTCCGTCAGTCCATGTTTCACTACCATACGATGCAGTGCTCCTGACGTACATTCTCAGAAGTTTCTTCCTCAAATTAAGGCCTATGTTTGATACTAATAGACTTCTCTTAGCCAGAAACGCCCTCTTTGCCAGTGCTAGTCTGCTTTTGATGCCCTTACTGCTCCGTCCGTAATGGGTTTTCTGCTGCCTAGGCAGTAGACTTCTTCAACTTCATCTACTTCGTGACCATTAATCCCGATGTTAAGTTTCTCGCTGTTCCCATTTCTGCTAATTCTCATTACTTTCTTCTTTCTTTGATTTAATCTCAGTCCATATTCTGTACTTATTAGACGGTTCACTCCAACCAGCAGATAATTTAATTCTTCTTCATTTTCATTCAGTATAGCAGCATCATCAGCGAATCGTATCATTGAATTTTAATTCAACTCCTCAACCTTTCTTTTATTTCCGTAATTGCTTCTTCGATATACAGATTGAACAGTCTTACACCCTTTTTAATCCGAGCACTTCGTTCTTGGTTGTCCACTCTTATTATTCCCTCTTAGTTCTTGTACATATTGTATATTACTCGTCTCTCCCCCTAGCTAACCCCTATTTTTCTCAGAATTTCGAACGTCTTGTACCATGTTACATTGTCGAACGCTTTTTCCAGGTTGACAAATCCCAAGAACGTGTCCTGTTATTTCTTTAGTCTTGCTTTCATTATGAATCGCAACGTCAGAATTGCCTTTTTGGTGCTTTTACCTTTCCTGAAGCCAACCTGATCTTCCTCTGACACTTCCTCGATTTTATTTGCCCTTGTCCTGTATATTTTTCTCGTCAGCAACTTGGTTACACGAGTTCTTAAGCTGATTGTGCGATAATTCTTGCTCTCTTCAGCTCTTGCAGTCTTTGGAATTGCGTGGATGATATTTTTCCGAAAATCACGTGGTATGACGCCAGACTCACGCATTCTACACTCCAACGTGAATAGTCGTTTTGTTGCCAACTAGTATACATATGTTAAATATTGCACTACCTTTCATAACCTGTTCATATTAACTATGTCTTTATTGAATAAATTATTGGATTAAATTATAGATGTTTCTACTTGGCACCCTCCATTCATATGGAAGTATATATTTTGTGCAAATCTCGACTTAAGGATCTTAAAAATCGCGTTATCCATTAAAGTTGTGCATATCAAATTTACAGCTTACAGTTAGATCCTTACGACATGGCTGGCTCAAAATTAGTTTTCTAGGTCAGGGTAACTTCACACACGCAGAGCGTTTCACAGTCGTCATGTATGCACGAAAGGAGTCCATAGGTCGTAATATAGCATCAGCACTCACCAGTGCTGTCGGTAATGAACACCTAAGTTCTCATCGTTGGAATCTGGTCATGTGACATCCGCACGTAACTGCAGGAGAAAAAGATGAAGAAACAGATTGAATGAAAAGAAAGAAAGAACAAAAAGACTTAGTTAGCTGGTTCGCTTCCCGTCTGGGTCGAAGACTTTGTTCGTTTTGGGACTGGGTGTTTATGTTGTGCTAATCATTTCATATCGTCATACTCATGACGTGCAAGTCGCTGAAGTGGCGTCAAACAAAAAGACTTTTACCAGACGGATGAATATCACCAGACTGGAACTTCCGCTCTATAATACCATTCGATCAGCTTATTTTATTTTATTTTTACCAAAGATTACTAGACCCCCTGGGAAAAAGTTTCAACAGACAAACATCGATGTTCTGCTTTTCCTCACTAAACAAGGAAAGCTATAGTCCACGCACTACCATCATCTATATTTTCTCAGACAGGGCGGAAAGCAAAGCGAAAAACTTGTCTTTATAATTTTAGAGAATGTTCTCATTGCAAACTAAAAGGCGGCAACAACGAAACGATATTACACTTTGTCCAATTTTTTTCTTACGACACAGGGTATCTGCAACAGCCAGTAACATTGTTGTTGAGTCTCAGTAACAGTTGCAGCAAAATTTCTTCTCTACCAGTTTCGGCACTTCAGCCATTTTCAAGTGTTCACAGCTGTGTGTCTTGGGCACTCCAACCGACAGGCGGGCTCCTATTGTTCAGCTGCGAACACTTGAAAGTGGCTGAAGTCCCGAAACCCGTCGTGGAGAAATTTAGTTACAACTGGCGCTATGATTCAATAATAACAAAAGAATGAATTATGGAAACATGAAGATTTGGTGCTGCGGGAAACAAAAAACTGACCTCAGTAGACAAGCAGCAGTCGGTTGCCTGCGTGCAGTCGGTCCGGTCTTTAATTAAATTCCTTCGGTCACAATTTCTGCGACTTCCCTTTTTAGATATTTCCATTCCTCTTTAATTGAGCTGCTTGCCGTGGTATTCATTATAGCATTACCTGCAGCCTCAGAAAATTTCAAAGGCACATCCACATCACTCAGTTCTTTTTCCCACGTCGATTCTTTCTGAGATTTATTCAGTTTCAGTCTCCTACTAAATTATGATCAGAGTCTATATCTGCTCCATAAAATTCATTAATTGATTTCGGAATCTCTGTCTGACCATGATGTAATCCAGCTGGAATCTTCTTGTGGCTCCAGGCTTTTTCCAAGTATATCTCCTTCTCTTGTTGTTCTGACCACTGTATTCGCAATTGTCAGCTGAAGATTACTGCAGAACTCAGTTTGTCTTTCTCCTCTCTCATTCCTGCTACCGAGCCCATATTCTCCTGCAACACTGTCGTCTTGTTCTCTCCTGCCTGGTATTACTGTACTGTTCTTTTATCGTGTTGCATTTTAATTATCTTATATATCTAAGTCCTTGAGACGTAAAATAAATAATAAATAATATTATAATGTCATCTCCCTTTACCTGTTCAGTGACCTCATATACTCTCTCAATCTCTTCTCCTACCGCTTGAGAGGTCGGCATGTATACCTAAACTATTGTTGTTGGCGCTGGTTTCCTGTCGATTCTGACAAGAGTAATCTTATCACTAAACTGTTGACAAAACTCACTCTTGCCCTATCTTCCTGTTCCTAACGATCCTAATCTCATTATACTTTTGCTACTGCTATTGACAATACCCTTCATTTATCCAGCCAGACATCTTCATCTTCTTTCCTTTCACTTCTCACTTCTGCACCTCCTTCTTCCCGACGCGTAGAATGTGGCACTTTCGTTGGTTATTACATTTTTTCTCACGTCCCCCACCCGTTTGCCAATCCCTGTAAGAGGTATGCGCTGCCTGCGATATGCAAGGTATAAGAGAATCGCTGACCAGAGAGCAGTGTTGACTGAGTAGGAACTGTGTAGCTGTAGCAGTAAGTTGTGGCTAGTCTGCGCTTGTCTGCAGTCTGCTCTGGTCTGGAATAGTGTATCGTGTTGGCTGGGCCGGTCGCGGTGCAGCGATACCGGAGCCTGAGTATTATTGTATAAGGTAAAAAGCAGCCTCGCGCATATCTAGTAATGTATCTGAACTCCCATGTAAATGTTTTAAAAATGTCCTAATAATAATCTTTGTGATATAAAGTAATTTTTTTACAAGCATTCATTTCAATTTAAAGAATTTACTAATTTCTCCAATCCATGATCATTCCGATTGTTGCAAAAGAAAAATCAGTTGCTTCGTTTCATAAATGACAAATCTATCGGCCAGCATTGCACAGAGCTGTGCCGGAAAAATATATTGTAAGAGCAGATATTTGGCGACTTTATTGAGGTAAGAATTTTTCCTTTTTTTATTCAGAATGATCTTACAGGGCCGTGACGCAGCACTGTTGTCGTCCAAAATTTACCAGGTTACTGAATTTATTTTTTATTACGAGGTTTAGGAATTTTTCTGTTTCGAGCTTACATTAAATGAGAAAAGAATTTTGTGGGTACATTAAATGGGAAACAAATTTTGTGTGGAGGTTAAATGTGAATGAATTCCTGTAGGGAGGTTATAAATGGGAACCAATTTTGTTCTGAGGTTACACAAAAAAAAATTAGAATCATACTCATATTATTTCTTATTATTATTATTATTTATACTATTTTTGTGGGGAGGTTACATCCCCTCCATGGATCCGATGGGATCTTTTGCCAATGGAAAGCTCATCACAACTCTTTCAATTACAGACCACATGTACTGTGGATACACATTAAGTGTCCTTGATGCCTCCTACATCAACATGCCGTTGATCATTGCAATTTCTCCAGCCTTTTAGGGTCAGTTTTCCACCTCAAAGGCAAGAGAGTAACCTTAACCTCTGCCCACTCCGCCACCCTCTTTGACAAGACTCTTTGCAGAACAGGGGTGACTCCTTGTGCCAGAGGTCTTAGAATGGCGTCGTTTTTCATTTTTATTTAAAACTTAAGCACTTGCTGTAGAACTAAGTATTTGAAAACCTGAAGTCTTTTTCTAGAATAGCGATATGAGGTGTATACTGACGTGTACGACATTGTACACAATGGTAAGGAGAGGTGTGCTACAAAGCGGTGCGTCAACTGCCCCTGTAGGAAAGCTGGACGGGAGTAGAACTGGTTAGCGAACAAGTTAACACAGTGAACGGAAGATTTACTTGTATTTCTTCAAAAATACGAAGACTCAGTACAAATAGTATAGCAAGAAACAGAGTCCAGATCATAGAATTGTCAACCAGTTTGAAGCTCGCTATAATGAGCAGGAACTATGGTGTCAGTGAGATGAGGTTCCAAGACCATGTGGGCTGAGTGGCTGCAGCTGGCCATCCTATACCGTGGCGGCAGAGGGCACTCGTAGGATAGAGCCATAGTACAGAGCCACTGGAGATGCAACTCAGTGGGGACCCACCATTGAGTCCGCCAGATCCCGTGCGACCGCTATCACTGTTAGACGGAAAGTTGCAATTCCGTTACCAACCTACATGCACTGTTGGGTAGTATCGATATGTGATACCTCTCATTCAAAAAACCAAGCCAGAGGTCTGGAAACAGAAACTTGTATGTTAATTTCAAAAAATGTTACTCAGCACTGTTGAGGCCCTTGTAACATTGCGATGAAAGGTGGTGAATGGCCACCTTGTAATATTCCTGTGGCTGTTTTATGGACTAATTCCAAACGTGTCGCTTGACATCCTTATCTGGGTAAATCGTGTACCTCTCAGATCCTCCTTTAGCTCACAAAAAATCGTCTAGTCGCAGGGAGGCAGTCGCGGACTGTATGGAGGGTGACTGAAGGCCTCTCATTTGAATGACTGCTGGAGCTCCTTGGCTACGTTTGCCGCTTGGGGTCTTGCATCGTTATGGAAGAGAATGGCCCAGCAGGTGAGCTGCTACGGTCGTTTCGATTTAATAGCTTTGTGAAGGGAGGTCAGGGTTCGTGAGTATCGCTGCACATTCACCGTTGTTCCATTCTGCAGGAATGCGATAAGAAGGGGGCCCTTTTGCACAAATAAGAAGGTGAGCGTAACCTTTTGCTATGGTTCTGTCTTGTTTCAGGTAATTAGTGCCTTCCTAATTATGAGTAACCTTTACTTGACCGTGAGGCATCGCATTCTTAAATGGTACCAATCGCAAGCAGCAGCTGCTCAGTAACTATTCTTACACAACGCACTTCACAAAACAACAGTGCAAGCAAGCTATCACACGTGAAACAATTAATTAAACTTTTGATATGAAGAGAGATCGAGCTATTAACATACTTGATAATTGCTTTACAACACTGAGATGACTGATGGTGGAACACTAATTTGTTGTATTTATTTAAGCCTACTGGCATTTACGATCACGCCATATATTACCTTGGAAAACATTTCAGACTGAACAGCGTGTAAATAACTAACATCCAGTAGTTAATTATACGCTTAATCTGCATTACTCTGATGGTGCAGTGCTTACTGTAGTGGATGGTGTTTTAGATATAAGCGTAAGCAAGGTTTATTTCTGACACATGAAAGTGTGCAGTAAATATGTCAAAGACTGTATTCAGTTGAATGCAGTGGCGGATACAGAAAAACCTCAAGGAGGGGACGCTAAAGACATCTTGAGCTACCTTTACTTTGACCGTAATAAAAAATAATCAAGTCACGTGCAAAGTTTAAGAAAGTTTTATATAAACTGATTATACATATACACAAGACAACGCCATCTAATGATATAAAAAAGTTACAATTGTGGTTCTCTTCCTTAAATGATCAACTCTATATGCTTATTCCTCCTAGCAAATTGGTTGATTACATCGCCAATACGACAACCAATGTCAGGGTGAGTGCTCAACAGAGCTAAGCCATTAAGTCGATCCTCCTTCACTGTCGACCTCAGCCATGTCTTTGTACGCCACAATGTTGAAAACTTCTTTCTACTGTAGCAATAGATGCAGGTAGACAACCAAATATTTTGTATAGCGGGTGCCAAGTAGAATAGTCATATCTAGGACAAACAAACAACGCTTGCATAACAGAATCACCATCATTAAGGCGTTTATGCTCGTTTGCTTGTATTGCAGAATCTCTCCCATTAGTCTCTTTTTAATCACAAACAGTAAAATATTCGCGACTCTTCTCGAACAAATTCCTGACAGAATAACGTATCGAGATCACTAGAATGGCCGCGACTTTTCCCGTCAGTATGTGTTAGCTACCTATGTGCCAGATAGAAACGCATAAAATACGATGACGCGGACGCGTGTGCTTCATACTAAAGTACAACTACTCGATAACTCGATTCAGTCGAGTCGTATGACGAAAGAAACGAACGAATAGCGTGCGGGCTGACAGGCGGGGGCGGCGCGGGTGGCAATGCGGGCGGCCCACAGATTGAATGAAGTGCAAAAGCTGTACTAATAGTATTGATTAACACTTTAATTTCCTAATTACGTCACACACAATGAAAGTAACGTTTTCCGTTGACTTTAGTCACCACAGTGCCTGGACTACCTAATAAAGAATTTGTCACTCTACCTTTTGAAGCCTACTTGGTTGTCTGTGCCTTAACCAGTGTGCGATTTGCAGGGGGGGATGGGGGGCATTTGCCCCCCCCCCCCCTCTGCATCAGACCATCCCCTCCTCTGGTTTTAGTTTATGCATCCCAACCTGGGATGTTTATTTCCCACGCACTGGAGTAAAACTTTACATATAATTTAAATTTGTGGAGCCGAACGCTGAATGTTTTTAATAAGTCTTACTATTAATACTATTAATATGTTTCAGTTTTCTGTCATCAGAATAAGTACAACTTTTCACAAATGTGCCTCTACTTTGAGAATTCCCTTCGTATATCTGTACCCGTATGTCAGGGGCGGGCAAACGCACGTGGCTCATGAGCGCACAGCGCTGCACGTGTGCTGCTCGCATGCAGGCGTCGACCGGGGCTGTGGCGACAGCCGGCAGGTTGCGGCAGTGTAGTGCCAGGCTAAGCTGCGGACGTTGATGCGAAGCGATCACTATGTAGTGAACGTTGTATTTCAAGAAACGGAGAAGTGGAGATTTGCTATCTTTTAAAAAGTAATGGGAGAATCATTTTTTCTTTGTGCAAAAACGTGAAAATTCGAAATGTTTAATATGTGGCAGTATTCTCGCTGGTCAACGGAAGTTTAGTATTGAAGGCCATTATAATAAATTTCACATGGACGAGTACAATTTATTGTCGGATTCTGAGCGGATGGGGAATTGACTGAGCTTAAGAAGAGCGATCTGACGATACCAGATGAATCTGTCGTAGTTGGCCGGCCGGAGTGGCCGAGCGGTTCTAGGCACTACAGTCTGGAACCGCGCGACCGCTATGGTCGCAGGTTCGAATCCTGCCTCGGGCATGGATGTGTGTGATATCCTTAGGTTAGTTAGGTTTAAGTAGTTCTAAGTTCTATGGGACTGACGACCACAGCAGTTAAGTCCCATAGTGCTCAGAGTCATTTGAATTTGTCGTAGTTGCTGTTGTCACGAGAGATCTGCGACTTTCTCTCGTCATGTCTCTCATCTAACTGATTTAACATTTTATGGAGCACTGTTTTCACGTTTTCAGGACGATTACAATAATAGCCCAGCGGTATGTGCAAGTTATAAGACTGCGCTTAATATAGCGAGAGCTGGAAAACCAATTGCTGAATTAATAAGTCTCGGTTAAGAGCAAACATCAGTGATGAAAATTTACGCAACTGTTTGTGTTTGTCTGTAGGTAGAAATTTTGTTCCAGATATTAAACGTATTGTAAACTCCACCTGTGATAATTAAATAAAACGTATCGTAGGTAATAGGTACTCTTTCAAACCATGATTTCCTTCAAGCACTCCTACTAACCTTATTCATTCACTCAATAAAGAAAGCTAGGAAACAAAACGCATTACAGAGGAAGGAGCGGACAGAAGGTATGGTGGGGATGGGAGATAAGCGGGTGGCCAGCTTGCCCCTGTGTGCAAGCGGAACACCTGTTAACTGCACGCGTGCAAGTGCACCGCACATGTGCAGGATTCCTGCCCGCCCCTGCCGTATGTAGATGATTTTGTAAATAAGCTTTACCTATAATGTACTTTTAAAGATATAACAATGGATGGCTTTTCTGATAATGCATACGCGTCAATAGTGAGTTTCGGCATTAACATCTATTTATAAATAGCTGTTTAACCATGCGTAACGCCACGGTCCAAGCTAGTAACATATATAATTCTACTAACCTCCTAAGACATCCCCCCCACTGGTAAAAGCGCAAATCGCACCCTGGCCTTAACCAATTGACACATTATCTACAGGAACTTAAATACTATTTAGATTAGTGGATTTTAAAACGTACCCATTTTAACCAACGTCAGCTTTCTGTTGTAACGTTTTAAAATGGAAACAGAGTTTAGGTACATTGAACATAGGGCTGAGTTTACTCACTACTTACGTAAGAAACACGTAAGACCTTTTTGACTGAACAAAACAATAATCATCCAAAATACAGCACTACACTTGAAAGGGATTGGTTTCACAAAATTAAAAATAATTTTACGTATTTGCTTCATAAGAACATGACTATTGATTGTACGAAACATACTTCTGTCCGCAGTTGCTTCATTGAGCAGTTAATTTGCCTCTGTTGGTACCGATACGTAATCCCCGCCCCCTTCCCAGATGCATCCATTAAATACTTCGCTCCACACAATAGCGTGCACTCCACATAAGCCAGACAGCCACCATCCAAAAGTCCGCCCCCGGTAGTTGAGTGGTCATCGCGACAGAATGTCCATACTAAGGGCCCGGGTTCGATTCCCGGCTGGGTCGAAGATTTTCTCCGGTCAGGGACTGGGTGTTGTGTTGTCCTAATCATCATAATTTCATCCCCATCGACGCGCAAGTCGCCGAAGTGGCATCAAATTGAGACTTGCACCAGGCGAACGGTCTACCCGACTGGAGGCCCTAGCCACACGACCTTTTTTTTAATCATCCAAAAGACGTCCATTTCACCGCTACAATACTGGCTTATAAATACTCGTAGAAATTGAGCCAACATCCTCCGTCATGACGGTGCACAGCTGCTATATAAAAGTCGATTCCAGAAGTAGTATTTATGCACATTTTACTGGAGCTTAATACGCCTGATCACAAGCAACTTTCCAGTGAAACTCACAAAGAAAGACTACTAAAGAAAAATGAAAAGGCGGTTATTGTGTCGCTTTTTTGTCAACAGTAGATCCCCTAACTGACGTAATAACTACTGTTTAACAGCCGTTACTCCCTTTAATGTCATACATGTTTTTGATGATAATATTTCATGGTTTGTTTTGTATATAAGATAATTTAAGCACTAAACATCTTAATTAATTACAACTGCTGTCTAAAACACAATAACTAACGTAGTTGATTCATTCAGCTCTAGGTAACAGCACCTTGCAGTACTATATTAGTGTGCCACATGTCAGTTTTTTAACTTACACTACTGCCGCTAGATGTAATGAGCTTGCTCACACTTAACAGCCATACTGGCATCTCCCTTATGAAGAATGCCCGTGCTGCAGAACCATGCAGCCAACGCATTAAATGGATTCTGACAAATTGATATTGATGGTAATACGTGTACCATTACACTACGCCGCACCTGAGTGGACAGCCTTGTGTTTTTAGGGTCGCAGCGACCCTATATGCTGCCACTGCAGATTTTGTCCCTTCCTTAGCAAAGCCCTGCAGAAATTCAAGAGAGTCCCATTCGGCACGCTTCCTCTGCTGGTTAAAGGCCGCGAGCTACCCATTGGGAGGACTCTTTGTGAAATTTCACTATATTCTTAATGACGGAGTAAACACTTCCGGCTATAATACAACTCTGCGGCAATGGCTGGTAATGTAACTGGACGGTCTTGAATAATGAGTGCATATACTGCTGGGCAATGACACTGGTAATGCGATGTTGCGTTCCAGTCCGTGCATCATCTATCCTTCTTAGAATCACTTGTGCCACACCTTGAGCGTTGCAGATGAATTTTCGTTACCCGCACTTCTCCCACTGTCAGGAAACGAACTACATCCCTTTGCTCTTCTTTTGAAGCCTCCATTTCACTGTTTGAAACCCAAATGAGTTAAGCGGACGATCAACTCGCACGCATGGTCACGCCACGTGGGTATGTGCCCATGTCCCTCTAGCGGCGAATTTGGGTTCTCAGCACTCAGAGAGACTGCAAATATTTCCGCAGCCAACGACAGTACAGTTCTTTCGGGGCGTTCATCTACATCTACATCTACATCTACATCATACACCGCAAAGTATCACTAGCTGATCCCTATAACCCTGTTCCACTCGTGAATAGTGCGTGAGAAGAATGATTGTAGGGAAGCCTCTGCTTTGGCTCTAATTTCTCGAATTTTCCCCTCGTGGTCAATAAGTGAGATGTGTGTGTGTGGGGGGGAGGGGGGGGGGAAGTAATATGTTGTTTGACTCCTCCTGAAAAGTGGTGTTCCAAAATTTCAATAGTAAATCTCTCCGTGATGTACAACGTCTCTCTTGTAACGTCTGCCAGTGGAGTTTGTTTAGCATCTCCGTAACGCTCTCTCGCCAGCTAAACGATCCAGTCACGAAACGCGCCGCTCCTCGTTGGATCTTCTCTATCTCCACTATCAGCCCTACCTGATAAGGATCCCAGATAGATGAACAATATTCAATAATCTGGCGAACAAGGGCCTTATAAGCCACTTCCTTCGTGGATGAGTAACATTTTCTTAAGATTCTTCCGATGAATCTGAGTCTTGTGTCTGCTTTTCCCATTATCTGTTTTGTATGGTCATTCCACTTATGGTCGCTCTGGGTAGTTACGCCTAGATATTTTGCGGCAGACTCTATCTCCAGCTGTTTGTCATCAATAGTGTAGGTGTACAGTAGTGGATTTCTTTTCCTTTGAATGTGCAATATGCTATATTTATTTTCGTTCATGGTCAACTGCCAGAGTCTGCACCATTCATCAATTCTCTGCAGGTCGTTCTGCTAATTCTTACTACCTTCTAGCGCTGCTACTTTGGTATAAACAACTGCATCATCTGCGAATAGCCGTAAAGAGCGTTCTACTAGATCATTTATACATATTGTGAACAGCAACGGCCCTAACATACTTCCCTGTGGTACTCCGGAATTACCTTTACATCTGTCGATTTAGTTCCGTTAAGAACGACGTGTTGAGTTCTATCTGCAAGAAAGTCTTGAATCTAATCGCAGGTCTGCTCCGATACTCCGTAAGCTCGTTTTTTTTTTTTTTTTTTTTTTCATTTAATGCGGGACGGTGTTACATGACTTACTGAAATCAAGGAACGCGGCATCAGTCTGAGCGCCGTTGTCCAATGCGCTGTTGATCTCATGGAGGAACTGAGCGAGCTGAGTTTCGCAGGATCTCTGTTTGCGGAATGCATGTTGATTTTTTATAGGGGAGCTGTTCGTTTTCCAAGAACTTCATAATTCTTGAGCATAAAACATGTTCCATAATTCTACAACAGATTGACGTCATCGGTACAGGTCTATAATTGTGTGGATCTGTCTTACGGCCTTTCTTAAAAACGGAAATGACCTGCGCTTTTTTTTTCAGTCGTTAGGTACCTTTCGTTGTTCAAGCGATCTACGATAAATTACTGCTAGAAGGAGAGCAAGCTCTTTCACATAATCTTTATAGAATTTTATAGATATCTCATATGGTCCTGAAGCCTTTCTACTACTAAGCGATTGTAGCTGCTTTTCAGTTCCGCGATCGGTTATGTCAGTATCTGCCTTTTCGACGTTCGCACAACGATTGAAAGGAGGGACAGTGTTACGATCTTCCGTGGTGAAACAATGATCAAATTCAGTATTTCGGCCTTCTCTCTGTTATCTTCCGTTTCTGTGCCGGTGTGGTCGCTGAGAGAATGAATAGACGATTTTGACCCACTTACTGATTTTACATACGACCAAAATCTCTTGGGGCTTTCACTCAGGTCGGTTGACAACATCTTACTTTCGAAATCATTGAACGCTTCTCACATTGTTCTTCTTACGCTCATTTTCGCTTCGTTCAGATTTTGTTTGTCAGCTAGGTTTTTACTTCCCTTTAAATTGAGATGAAGCGCTCTTTGTTTCCGTAGCGCATTTCTAACACGGCTATTAAATCATGGTCGATCTTTCCCATCCCTTAAAATCGTACTCGGATCATACTTGTCTAGGACATATTGAACGATGCCTTTCATTTTTTTTTTCCATTTGTTCTCCACATCTTCGTCCTCATCACAGAATATTTCATGCGGACTGCTGAGATATTCTGAAATTTGCTGAGCAAATATATCTGCGTACCTTTCTTAGCATTCCTTGTAGGACCCGTCGTCATAGATGCTGCCACAGCCTTATGATCACTGATACCTTCCTCTACGTTAATTGATTCCATAAGTTCAGGTCTGTTTGTTGCCAGGAGGTCTAAGACCTTACCCTCGCGAATTGGTTCTCTAACTATCTACTCAAGGTAATTTTCGGACAAAACATCCAGAACAGTGCCACACGATTTCCTGTCTCTGGCACCAGTTTTGATGGCATAACACTCCCAATCTATACCTGACAAGCTGAAGTCACCCCCCCCCCCCCCCCCCACTACAACGGCATGATCAGGAAAATTACTAATGATATTCTGCAAGCTCTGGTCGAAGCGCTCTACAACTACAGATCCTGACCCAGGTGGTCTATAAAAGCATCCGATCCCCATTTTTGACCGTTCTTTGATACTCAGTTTCACCCAGATTAATTCACATTCGGAATCCGTGATAACCTCGCTAGATTTTATCGAATTTTTTACTGCAATAAACACGCCTCCACCATTGGCGACTAACCTATCCTTACGATAAATATTCCAGTCTGAACTTAGGATTTCGTTGTCATTGACGTCTGGCTTCAACCAGCTTTCTGTTCCCAGTACTATCTGTGCATTATAAAATTCAATAAGCGATGCTAACTCTGGGACATTTCCTTGGATGCCCCTGCAATTTACTAAAATCATATTAATATTTTATATTTCTGATCTGCGAGGACCTAGATTCTCTGAGGTCGCTGTGGCTGATTTAACAGGCAAATCGTGTTTGCTCCCAAGGGAGGGGTTCTCTGACCTAAAAAAGCCCCATGTTCACGCCACACGAACTCCGCTACCCTAGTAGCCGCTTCTTGCGTGTAGTGGACGCCTGACCTACTAAGAGGAACCTTACAATTCTGCATCCGATAGCGGAGGCCGAGAAATTCGCTTCCGATACCGTCGCAGAGCCGTCTGAGCCTCTGGTTTAGATCTTCCACTCTGCTCCAAACCAGAGGACCGCGATCAACCCTGGGTACGATGCTACAAATAGACAGCTTAGCCTGCATCCCGCGTCCGTTGCTAGTTGCTTTCACCAAATCAGCCAGCCGCCGAAAGGAGCCGAGGATGGCCTCAGTACCCAAGCGGCAGGCGTCATTCGTGCCGACATGTACCACTACATGCAGCCGGTTGCACCCAGTGCGCTCCATAGCCGCTAGCAAGGCCTCCTCCACATCACGGATAAGACCTCCCGGCAAACATACCGAATGTACACTGGAATTCTTCCTTACTTGCCTAACTCCCTGAGGGTCTCCATCACCAGCCTAACATTAGAACTCCCAATGACTAGCATGCCCACCCTCTGTACTTGTCCGGACTGGGCAGGAAAATCGACCGCTGGCCCAACAGGACAGGCATCCCGTGCAGGCTCAGAGGTATCATCAACACTGGGTAGCACCTCGTACCTGTTGCTAAGACGTAGGGAGCCAGCCGCACGGCCTGCTACCTCTTTCGCCTTCCGCCCAGTGACACGCGAACCCGCCACAGTCTGCCACCCACTCTGGAGTGAGGACGGACCAGTCAGATGTTGCGTATCGGAAGCCGCAGTGACGTCCGGGCCACCAGGGGATTCCAGTGACACCAAAGGTGTCGCAGGTCTCGTCACTGGCGCCCCGACGTCACCGCAACTTCGAGCATTAGCTAGAAGCTTGTCGACAGCAAAAAAAAGATGGTTCAAATGGCTCTGAGCATTATGGGACGTAACATCTGACGTCATCATTCCCCTAGAACGTAAAACTAACTACCTATCTAACCTAAGGACATCATACACATCCATGCCTGAAGCAGGATTCGAACCTGCGACCGTAGCAGTCACGCGGTTCCGGACTGAACCGCTCGGCCACCGCGGCCGGCACGGATAGCAGCCAACTCTCCTTGTGTCCGCTCACAACAAGCACAGTCCCTAGCCATATCGTGCTGTGTATAAAATATATGGTCTCAAATGGCGCTACTGAGATTGCAGATACACCATAGGAGAATAAAGTAACACCTAAAGTTGCCGCCCAACACAAGGAAATTCACAAAACTTACGCAAAAAAAAACTACGCTTAATTTTCTAACCACTAGTCTACACAGTAAAATACACACGTGCAGTTCACTTCTTTGCAGAAGCAAGTAAACAAGAAGCCGGCCGCTGTGGCCGAGCGGTTCAAGGCGCTTCAGTCCGGAACCGCGCTGCTGCTACTTTCGCAGGGTTCGAATCCTGCCTCGGGCATGGATGTGTGTGATGTCCATAGGTTAGTTAGGTTTAAGTAGTTCTAAGTCCAGGGGACTGATGACCTCGGATGTTAAGTCCCATAGTGCTTAGAGCCAAGAAACAAAGACTAAATTATTTTAAAATTTATCACACAAGTGCTGCTGTTGCTCCGCTGCGCCTCCTCTCGGCTCGGCGGTTGCCGCTACAACCTCTGGCCCGTTTCTTTTGAATACAACACATACTTCACATCTTCTTAGGTGTTAAGGACAAACCATAACATCATCTTCTGTGGTAAAGAAAGAAATGCAAATATAAAATTTTTTAATTGTGAGAGAATGGGTGACACAAGCAAAAGACTTTAAGGAAACAACCGTTTTAGTCTGCATAGAGCTAAAATAAACAAATAGTGGAAATTAACCTCATCCTTCGCTTTAATCGATTGAATGTCGGGCATACAGCCGCGCAAATACTACTTCTTCGACTCATATTGTGGCCGCGAATCGTCCGGCCATTTTCAGACCGAGCCACAAGACACGACATCTACATCTACATCCATACTCCGCAAGCCACCTGACGGTGTGTGGCGGAGGGTACCTTGAGTACCTCTATCGGTTCTCCCTTCTATTCCAGTCTCGTATTGTTCGTGGAAAGAAGGATTGTCGGTATACCTCTGTGTGGGCTCTGATAGCTCTGATTTTATCCTCATGGTCTCTTCGCGAGATATACGTAGGAGGGAGCAATATACTGATTTACTCCTCGGTGAAGGTATGTTCTCGAAACTTTAACAAACGCCCGTACCGAGCTACTGAGCGTCTCTCCTGCAGAGTCTTCCACTGGAGTTTATCTGTCATCTCCGTAACGCTTTCGCGATTACTAAATGATCCTGTAATGAAGCGCGCTGCTCTCCGTTGGATCTTCTATATCTCTAATATCAATCCTATCTGGTAGGATCCCACACTGCTTAGCAGTATTGAAGCAGTGGGCGAACAAGCGTACTGTAACCTATTTCCTTTGCTTTGGATTGCATTTCCTTAGGATTCTTCCAGTGAATCTCAGTCTGGCATCTGCTTTACCAACGATTAACTTTATATGATCATTCCATTTTAAATCACTCCTAACGCGTACTCCCAGATAATTTATGGAATTAACTGCTTCCAGTTGCTGACCTGCTATTTTGTAGCTAAATGATAAGGGATCTATCTTTCTATGTATTCGCAGCACATTACACTTGTCTACATTGAGATTCAATTGCCATTCCCTGCACCATGCGTCAATTCACTGCAGATCCTCCTGCATTTCAGTACAATTTTCCATTGTTACAACCTCTCGATATACCACAGCATCATCCTCAAAAAGCCTCAGTGAACTTCCGATGTCATCCACTAGGTCATTTATGTATATTGTGAATAGCAACGCTCCTACGACACTCCCCTGCAGCACACCTGAAATCACTCTTACTTCGGAAGACTTCTCTCCATTGAGAACGACATGCTGCGTTCCGTTATCTAGGAACTCTTCAATCCAATCACACAATTGGTCTGATAGTCCATATGCTCTTACTTTGTTCATTAAACGACTGTGGGGAACTGTATCGAACGCCTTGCGGAAGTGAAGAAACACGGCATCTACCTGGGAACCCGTGTCTATGGCCCTCTGAGTCTCGTGGACGAATAGCGCGAGTGTAAAACACAGCCTTATACACCGAGGTAACAAAATCCATGGGAAAGCGGTATGTACATACACAGATGGTGGTAGTATCACACACACGAGGTGTAAAAGGGCAGTGCATTGGCGGAGCTTTCATTTGTACTCATTTGATTCACGTGAAAAGGTTTCCAACGTGATTATGGCCGCACGACGCGAATTAACAGACTTTGAACGCGGAATGGTAGGCCAACATTTTTGACAGAAACACCACGGCCTTATTTGAGCGTGTACTCCAGTCATCCTATTTTCAGTTTAACGGTGAATATTATGAGCAGAATGATGGAGTTGCTACGAGAGGCCCCCTCTCCCCTCTGGTGACTAATATAGTTGTGGAAGACTTCGGGAACAAGGCACTGGACTGGGCAAGTTGTAAACCAACGGTCTTCTGGAGGTGCGTGTACACACACTTTTGTAGTATGGCCTCACGGGAAGGATGAATTACATCGATTTCTTGAACATCCGAATTGTATCCACTCTACTATAAAATTTATTACGGAACAGAAGAAGATGGCTGCCTCCCTCTTTTTGGATGTTTTCGTTCGTCGTAAAGTTGATGGCCTTTAGGACATTCTATATATCGTAAACCACTGCATACGAATCTAATTTACATGCCAGTAGCTGCCATCACTCTTCACAAATCGCAGGTGTCCTTATACTTTAGTGCACAGAGCACACTGTATATCCGATAACGATAATTTGCAAGAAGAACTCACACACCTCTAGAGCATTTTTTAAGTGAATGGATACTCCCAGAAACAAATTCTCAGAGCATTCCATGTGAATCCTAGAATGCAACTACATGACCTGGAAAAAGAAAAGAAAATCTTCAGATCAAGGGCGTTTTTGCCTTATGTAGGTGCTGTCTCCTCGAAGATAAGCCGTATTTTCGAGAAACACAGTGTTAAAGTGATCTTTCAGCCTCGATTTCTGTGGAGGATGATTTATTGCATCGTAAGGCGGGTTTGTATCATATTCCTTGCGGAATTTATAATGAGTCATGCGAGGGTCAGAAAACACGGACCGTTAATGAGAGGTGCGTGGTACACCGAAGATACACAGGCTTACTACAGCCAGACAAGTGAATTGTGGCAGAACATTGCATATATATTGGCCATTCGATGAACTACAGTGACGTGTAGAGTTTAACATCCATCTCTTCCTTTTTGGAATATATTTTCAGAGAAGTGATAGTAATTAGACTGACCAATAACATAATAAATAGAGACAACGGTTTTAATTTGGGTAATGCATGGAATCCGGCACTTGGAGTAATTAAATTACAGAGAAGTCGTTAAGGTGTTACCGTAGCCGAATGTACATCGATAAGAGAATCGAATGTATGAACGACTCCACCACAGGTGGCGCGTGTGTAATGTGTCTCTTTTCGGTCGACCAGCTTCTGTGATCCGCATGCGCAGTACAGACACGGTGGAGCAATAAAGCTGCGCTTGGCACCATGTAGTCAGTCTTACGACTTTGAGGATGACCATACGATACGCGGCCGAAATTTCTATTGAAGAATTAGTATTTGCGTGACTGCATGCCCAAAATTCAGCGGATTATTCATGACGACGCGAAAACTTAAAAATGCATGTCCTTGGCTTTCTTAATTCGCCTAACATTCTATGTCGATAAGTCGGGAAATAGGGATGGGGAAAACCGACTGATGTTTTTCTGTATTTATTTGGTTTCGTTTATAACAGACATTTTTTTTATTTTTTACTAATAACCGATTAAAAACTGTACATAAATTTGTCTTAGCAGTAGGGCAAAAATTTTTGGTTTATAAATAAAACTGTTTTGATGTATGAGTAAAATTTCCATTGCTATGAAACACAGGGTTAGTACGGAAAACGTGTGATCACAGCTGCTTTAATATCACCGTCGGCAGTTAGAAATGTGCAACATACGTATATACACTATGTGATCAAAAGTAGCCGGACACGCCCCAAAACATACGTTGTTTATGTTGGGTGCATTGTGCTGCCACCTACTGCCAGGTACTCCATATTACCAACCTCAATAGTCATTAGACATCGTGAGAGAGCAGAATGGGCCGCTCTGCGGAAATCACGGACTTCGAACTTGGTCAAGTGATTGGGTGTCACTTGTGTCATACGTCTGTACGCGAGATTTCCACGATCCTAAACATACCTAGGTCCACTGTTTCCAATGTGACAGTGAAGTGGGAACTTGAAGAGACCCATACAGCACAAAAGCGTACAGGCCGACCTCGTCTGTTGACTAACAGAGACCGCCGACAGTTGAAGAAGATCGTAGTGTGTAATAGGCAGACATCTATCCAGATCATCACACAGAAATTCCAAACTGCAGTCGTGGACTGTGCGGCTGATCCCGGCGGAGGTTCGAGTCCTCCCTCAGGCATGGGCGTGTGTGTTTGTCCTTAGGAAAATTTAGGTTAAGTAATGTGTAAGCTTAGGGACTGATGACCTTAGCAGTTAAGTCCCGTAAGATTTCACACAAATTTGAACATCCCAGATGCAACAGGATCCACTGCAAGTACTACGACAGTTAGGCGGGATGTGAGAAAACTTGGATTTCGTGGTCGAACGGCTGCTCATAAGCCACATATCACGCCGATAAATGCCAAACGACGCCCAGGAGCGTAATCATTGGACAACTGAACAGTGGTTGGTTGGTTTGGGGAACGAGACCAGACAGCGAGGTCATCGGTCTCATCGGATTAGGGAAGGACGGGGAAGGAAGTCGGCCGTGCCCTTTGAAAGGAACCATCCCGGCATTTGCCTGGAACGATTTAGGGAAATCACGGAAAACCTAAATCAGGATGGCCGGACGCGGGATTGAACCGTCGTCCTCCCGAATGCGAGTCCAGTGTAACTGAACAGTGGAAAAACGTTGTGTGGAGTGACAAATCATGGTACACAATGTGGCGATTCGATGACATGGTGGGGGTATGGCGAATGTCCAGTGAACGTCATGTGCCAGCGTGTGTAATGCCAACAGTAATATTCGGAGGCGGTGGTGTTTTCCGTAGAGGGGCCTTGCACACCTTGTTGTTTTGCCTGGCACTATCACAACACAGGCCTACACTGATGTTTTAAACACCTTATTACTTCCCACTGTTGAAGAGCAATTTGGGGATGGCAATTGTGTCTTTTAACATGACTGAGAACCTGTTCATAATGCTCTGCCTGTGGCAGAGTGGTTACATGACAATCACATTCCTGTAATGGACTAGCCTGCACAAAGCCCTGTTCTGAATCCTATAGAATGCCTTTGGGATGTTTTGGAACGCCGACTTTGTGCCAGGTCTCACCGACCGACATCGATACCTCTCCTCAGTGCAGCACTCTGTGAAGAATGAGTTACCATTCCCCAAGAAACCTTCCAGCACCTGACTGAATGTATGCCTGCGAGAGTGGGAGTTGTCATCAAGGCTAAGGGTGGACCAACACCATTTTGAACTTCAGCATTACCGTGGAAGGTACCACGAACTTGTAAGTCATTTTCAACCAGATGTCCGGATACTTTTGATCACATAGTATATATATATATATATATATATATATATATATATATATATATATATATATATATATATATATATATACTTACTTATCACGAATGGACCCAGAAGGATCACGCAAAGCTTTCTGACGTCGTTTCTTCCATACTTCTTTCATTCGTTCTCCATGTTTTCTTTTTCTTTCTTCTGTCCATTTTGTTCCTGGTCTCTTTAGTGCTTCCTTCTCCGACAATACATTCCACTTTTCCACCTTATTTCTAAAAGTTTTTCTATCTTTGACATCTTTAAGTTCAATATTTGCTTTTTGTAAATCTAATTTTACTTGGCTAATCCATGGTGTTGTTGATTTGACTTTTTCTATGTAAGTGAGAATTCTGTTGGTGAGTCGTGTGGGGGGAAGTCTAGTGACATGTCCATAAAATTTTAATCTTCGCCTTCTTATGTCTGCTGCCAGGTTTGATATAGTTTCTGTGGTTCTTCTTGATTGTATCCGGTATCCTTCTTCTGTTAATTTTGGACCTAAAATCTTTCTCATAATTTTTCGTTCTTCTTTTAGTATTTTTTCTAAATCACATTTTGTGTGGAGTGTGAGCGTTTCACTAGCATATAGTGCTGCTGGCTTAATTACTGCGCAGTAGTGTCTGATTTTTGTGTTCGAGGAGATGCATTTTTTATTGTGTATTTCATGTGTCATACCATATGCTCTCTTCATTTTCTGTTGTCTGATCTTCTGTGCAACTTTCTCTCCTCCGGTTGGCTCCAAAATTTCACCTAGGTATTTAAAATGTTTTACTCTATTTATTTTTCCATATTTTGTGTTCAAACTGTGTATATGGAATTTTGTACAGAAAAATTCTGTCTTTTGAAACGAAATTTGTAAACCTACTTTATCCGCGCATTCCTTAAGGATCTCTATTTGTTTGGTGGCGATTTCTTCATCATCTGCAAGTATGGCCAAATCGTCCGTGAATGCTAAACAAGATATCTCCACGTTGTCTTTGGTTCTACCAAGATGGATTGGTTTCCAGTAAGATTGATTTTTTAATTCTTTTTCCCATTCCTTAATGACTTTATCCAGGACTATATTAAACAAAAGTGGAGATAGCCCGTCACCTTGACGTACTCCAGTTTTTATGAGAAAAGGTTCAGAGATTTCTCCCCTGAATTTAACTTTAGATACAGTGTCTGTCAGTGATTCTTTGATAAGCCTTAGTGTTTTGGAGTCAAGTCCAAGTTCCTCTAAAATGTTAAACAAAGATTGCCGGTCAATTGAGTCATAGGCTTTCTTAAAATCTACAAATGTACAAATTATGGGGGCATTTCTAATTGCTTTGTGTTTTAATATTGTCTTTAAATTAAATATTTGTTCTATGCATGAGCGACCGGGGCGGAAGCCTGCTTGATAATCACCAATTTGGCATTCCAGCTGCTCTTGTGTTCTTTTCAGCAGGCATGTTGAGAGAATTTTGTAGGTGACTTGTAAAAGTGAGATTCCCCTGTAGTTATTGACATTTGTTCTGTCTCCTTTTTTATGTAACGGGTGAATAAGGGCACATTTCCACTCCTCTGGTAATTTTTCTGTTTCCCATATTTTTGTTATTATTTTTGTGAGCTCTTGCAATGTCTTTGGTCCTAGGTTTTTTAATAGCTCTGCAACAATGCCATCTTCGCCAGATGTTCTATTATTTTTTAAGTTTTTAATGTGACATTTGATTTCTTCCTGTGTTGGTGGTAATGAATCCGGTTGAGCGTTGGCACAGATTTCTTTGGGAAACCTTAAACTAGGTTCTGGGCAATTTAGTAGGTTAGAAAAATATTGAGCCAATACTTGACAGTTTTCCTGGTTTGTTAGGGCTAATTTACCATCTGGTTTTCTGAAACATAAATTTTGAGGGATATATCCTCGTATTTTATCTGCGAAAGTTCTGTAGAAGTCTCTTGTATTATAGTTTTGGAAATTTTCTTCTATGGCATCCAGTTGTGCCTTTGTGTACTTCCTTTTTGCTTGCCTAATAGATTTTGAAACCTGTTTTCTAACCTCGTTAAATAAATGTAGACTTTCTTGTGATTTTTTACTGTTATATTCTTGAAATGCCTTTTTTCTCCTTTCCAATGCATTTTCACAGTCCGAATCCCACCAAGGGTGTTTGAATATCTTTTTCAAGGGAATAGTTTCCTTAGCTATTCGCGTGATTTTAGAATGAAATTCTTCCCATGTGTTTGCCTTTTCCTTCTCCCATTCTTTTTTTAATATATATATATATATATATATATATATATATATATATATATATATATATATATATATATATATATATATATAAGAACCACTACATCATTGCTGAGACAATAATGTATCTGATGTCCTTTGCTACCCTGAAGCAGTGATCCTTTCGCTTTTTGGGATCATAGTAGAAGGTGTTTGGCAGAGTCGTCATTTGTAGCCCGGAAATATTTATCGTTGGTAGGCAGTACTGTGGCTTCTGAAGAATTGGTATCGTCTTTGAATGACATTTTTCTGATGAAAGGCGTCGACTTATAGATCGGCACATTATAAAATGTGTGTTTATGAAGAGGTCGGGCAATAAATATTGGCCAGTGGAGTAATTCACTCCTGGAATTGTTAAGTTTTTGTTCCTAGTAAATGTTGTATTTTGTCAACAGTCTAAAATGTTCATTTGAGTTTTGAAAAAGGATTTTTAGTTTTTCCATTAAAGTATTCAATTGTATTCAGATTTCTGTTAAAAAGTAAATAAATATATCTGATATGTTATTCTGAAATATCAGGTTAGGCATAACTGCTTGTAAATAATTTTATTGATTACTGGTTTCGACAGATCTGTGTGTGATGTCCTTAGGTTAGTTAGGTTTAAGTAGTTCTAAGTTCTAGGGGACTGATGACCTTAGAAGTTAAGTCCCATACTGCTCGGAGCCATTTGAAGCATTTGAACAGATCTGTGCTGTCGTCATCGGATTTGAAAGTCTAATAAACAAACAATCTAATTCAAAGTGGTTAACACATATATGATCTCATTTAAACACTGTATACATTACTGAAGCATCAGAACGTATCTTGTAACACGTTAACAAAAGTTCATGATCTTTACAAACTAGCAAGGCACATAGTGGTGTAAGAAGAGAGTCGTATTTGTTGCCATATCATACACATATTTCATGGATTTTGGTTATGCATGTACTCTTGAGTACACATCAAGCATTGTAGGCACTACAAGCTTCACAAAGTCTTGTATTCAGTCCTATCAAATGACTGCAGTCTACATTGTTTTGAATACAGTTGCCATGATGATTTATTTCTGTCAGTTGCTATCGATGCAGATACTGCGTGAAGATAAATAATCTGAATTGTATTTTAATATAAATTTACATTTTAAAAAATGACACACAGTATTTTCAAAATGTAATTTACAGTAAATTTGTGGTTTTGAAAGTGTTACCTAATTCTGACAAAAGTAATTTTAATGTAATTGAAGTGAAGAAAGAACTTGTATTGTGGCACATGTAGCTCGAGATTTATGCTAGTACATATCGTCTGTCGAAACGCAAACAACTGTTCTAATATCGTACAAACTCAGTCGCCAGTGTGGTGTCAAGTGATCGAGTGTGCTAGGACATCAGCGAAACATGATGTATGTTTTATATTTGTCGTACTTTATTCTGACATGATGTTGTTCATAGCTACCTTTTATTGTAAACCGACCCAACGTCATTACGTGGCTTGCAGGTTTGTAAAGCTCTTGAACTTCTGTTAATGTGTTACAACGTCCATTCCAATGCTTCAGTAAAGTACACAGTATTTAAACGATATCATACATGTACTATCCATCTTGGCTTGGAATGTTTGTTTATTAAATATTCAGATCCGTTGATGAGAGAATAGGTCTGTAGAAACCAGTAATCCATAAAACGATTTACACGTGAGCTTGGCGTACCTGTTACTTCAAAATAATTCCGATCGCCCCCTGCTGTTGACACAATGTCAAACAAATATAAATATATTTGATTACGAAACGGGCTTTTCATCCGAAATCATTAAACAAACGCTACAAATTATACACAACAGTTTATTGTTTGTCTTCAATTTCTACGAAATAAGGCAACAGCAATTAATTAAAAACTTAACAATTCATTCATTGTTTATTATGAAAACAGAAAGAAACTATCTGCTGTCTGTGGGCCGATGTGTCCGTGCGGTTCTAGGCGCTTCAGTCTGGAACCGCGTGACCGCTACGGTCGCAGGTTCGAATCCTGCCTCGGGGATGGATGTGTGTGATGTCCTTAGGTTAGTTAGGTTTAAGTAGTTCTAAGTTCTAGGGGACTGATGACCACCGACGTTAAGTCTCATAGTGCTAAGAGCCATTTGAACCATTTATCTGCTCTCTGTGTCTACATAGTATGCCTTTATCTGTTTATAGCCATTGGAAACGGACAACATAATACGAAAAACAGAGTTCTACAACCTCACATTTCATTCTTCAGCACTGACTATTCGTAATGTCCAGATAATTGTGTGATCCTCGATTACATCATGATTTACGAGCAGAGTTTCAAAAAATTAGAATCAATAGGATAATACTGGTGATATTTTTATAGGTTTCCGTCACTCAACACTTTTCGAGAAAAGCAACGAAGAGTATACGGATTTTGTTTTCTTTTATTTACCTGTTTTATTAGCCTGCCGCTGTGACCGAGCGGTTCCAGGCGCTTCAGTCCGGAACCGCACTGCAGCTAGGGTCGCAGGTTCGAATCCTGCCTCGGGCATGGATGTGTGTGATGTCCTTAGGTTACTTAGGCTAAAGTAGTTCTAAGTCTAGGTGACTGATGACCTCAGATGTTAAGTCCCATAGTGCTTAGAGCCTGTTTTATTTGATATTTTGATTCTTGGTACCTTGAAGCGTACAGTTCCAAACTTTGAGGAGTGTTCGAATGTTTCGATCATTGTTCGGTGTCTACGTTTCTTACTGGAAATAATAGCAATATAAAACTGAAAGTAGGTTATTTCAAAAGCCGGTTATTGAGTATCTTTAATAGTCGGATTAAAATGGAAACGAAAACACCGGTATAAACGGAAAGCGGTTGTTTTAGCGAAATATGCCATCGCTACTTCAGAGTGCCTTTTACGGTGACAGCAGTTTCACTCTCCCCTCGTTCCTGAGATCGTGATGAACACCACAGACCATACGGAATTGTAACAGAAATACTCGGAGAATACGGAAGTGTAGCAGAAATACTCGGAGAATTTAATTGGGAATCTACATTACGTTACCTCCAACGCATATCTCGCATAGGTTTTACGAAGAAAAAACAGAGATTGGGGCGCATACAGAGATTTACAGTCTTTTTTCGCTCGCCCAGTACGCGAATGGAAGAGGAAGGAAAATTGATAATAATAGTACAATGTACTGGTACACTGTGCAGCAGGGGTGTTCAACATTCTAACTTACCGAGCCACATTGGAAGAAGAGAGCACAGAGGAGACCAGAAAAATGTAGACACTCTTTGATAGTCAATGTTTTTGGAACAAAATGACATACCGCTGCAATTTTGCGCGGTAGCGTAGTCCATAGTTTTCTCAACAGAACTTGGTGTGCCTTTTCCAGCAGTTGACAGTGCAGTACTGAATGAAGTAAGATTGTCGTTTGAGCAACGCAAGGCGGTATTGAAGTGGTACTGAGTACGAAATATGATGGAGCTACAACGCCCATGGCGTAATGCATACGGAAATCAGCCACCAACACGTACAACAGTTCATCGTATTCGGGATACATTTGAAGTTCACGGGACTATTCAGGATATGCATACGGCCGACCAAAAATATCAACAAGTCCAGCTTCCAGCACTGTCGTGTTGCAACATTTTACTGGTTCACCTCAAAAATCTGTGAAGCAGGGTGCACGTTATACCGTGACGTCCGTTGTGTTGTTGTATTGTAAGGCGCCACGTATACTGTTTGTAAATGTATACGTGTATGTCGTCGTTGTCGTCTCTTCTTTCACTCTTCGTTATCAGAGCATGAGAAATATTTATGTTTGTGTTTACCTATTAGTTGTTGACAACATACAGCTACACGGCCACGATACCACCAGATTCCAGAATAGCTAGCTTACTATAGTGTAAAGATAGTGGGTTTCGATGCAGAACTATTTAAGTGTGATTTTATTCTTCACTTAATCTTTGAGATTCTAAGAACCAGCTATCCTTAATCAGGCCCAAAACTCGAATTATAACGAGAGCACTTACGATCAATCTGTCACAACATTAATAATACGTAAGGCTCTACACAACCATAAGAAAATATCACTGTCCATGAAATAACAAAATATACGAATAAACTTCTTTATATCTTTCCTTTTATTCAATCAAATGCTTTCAAATGTTTATTTCGCACCCAAAATCATCCACACCTCGATGTAGAGTGTAAACGTATGCATGAAAAATAGTACACTGTTTCTGCTGATAACCACGTATGAGCTTTTGGGTTGCTAGGCTAGTTCGATCAACAGGATTTATATTGGATTTTGAAAATGATCTTTCTGTCCAAACTTACGTCGTCCACAATGGCCCATCAACAGTGGGATAACCATCAAATATTCTACCCTTTCGCGATAATTAAGAATTCGCGCAAATTGTATTTTCGCGAGTTTAAAGCAAACCATCGGCGGCTCGAAAGCCGTCTTGATCCCGCGATACACTCGCTACGCTTACTAGACTGTCACGAAATTGACCTGCATACATCTACAATCAATTCCAAGGTCATAATTCGCCCTACACGACTGTGTGCAATTGAACTTCGTCAGACCAACTATTTCTCGAATCGTAATCACTGATCCCGACACGGACCGTCCATAAACGCACAATTAACACTCTTTATTTTGTAAGAGTAAAAGAATGACGTCACGTCATCTACATAGTTATTAAAATATTATTCCAAATGACCTCAAACGTTTATCGTCATTATATTTTAGCGGTAATCAGAAAAAAATATGATTTATTATTGGAAAATAAAACATAACAGATCGCAAATCGTACCTAACTAAATGACAGCTTTGCATAGCGTCGGGACTTAATAACGCAAAACTATATAAAGAAATGCCCGAAATCTCAGTTTCTCCATACCAACTGACAGATACAAATAAGATATTCAAGACCTCATAGATCAATCCCGACCTGTAATGTTATAACGTGAAAGCAGGTAAATCGATCAAGCGTACGACGAATACTAAAGGCTGCAAAGGTGTTCATTCCAAGATGGTGCACGCTACGAACGAGGAAGATCCGGATCGAGGTATGGAGTGTTGCTAGTGGTTTGAAGGCATGCTTCGCCAGGATGAACAGTTTGCAGGGGTTGTTATCTGACCTGTCGAGACTCATTTCAAATTGAGCGGTACTGTAAACAACCACAACCGAGTGTAGTGGGCTCCTGAAAATCCTCACGTTCACACGGACGAACATGTTAGCCTAACGGGTGTTAATGTGCGATGTAGTCTACCATAGCACAGTTTGATTGGCTCGTTCTTCTTTGAATCTGCCATAAGAGGTGAGATTTATCTTCATATCCTGCAAACATCGATTTTACCTGCCATCCGAAAGATGTTTGGGAATGACAGAGTTTACCTACAATAAGATTTGGCGCTTCTCCTCACTACCACATAGATTTCAGAGCCTGCTTGGATGAAAATCTACGTGGAAGAAGGATATGTAGAAGAGGAGCTGTTGAGTACCCATCACGATCTCCAGATCTTACACCTCTTGACTTCTGCCTATGGAGGCCTTGAAAACTACCAATAGAAGCCAGTTACACTGAACGAGTTACGAGGAACCATCGAGGCGTTTCCAGACAGAGATTTTCTCTCTGCAGCGGAGTGTGCGGTGATATGAAACTTCCTGGCAGATTAAAACTGTGTGCCGGACCGAGACTCGAACTCGGGACCTTTGCCTTTCGCGGGCAAGTGCTCTACCAACTGAGCTACCCAAGCACGACTCACGCCCCGTCCTCACAGCTTTACTTCTGCCAGTGCTTCGTCTCCTACCATCCAAACTTTACAGAAGCTCTCCTGCTGAGCTTGCAGAACTAGCACTCCTGAAAGAAAGGATATTGCGGAGACATGGCTTTGCCACAGCTTGGGGGATGTTTCCAGAATGAAACTTCCACTCTGCAGGAGACTCGGGACCTTTACCTATCGCGGACAAGTGCTCTGAGCTACCCCCGCACGACTTACGCCCCGTCCTCACAGCAGTTTGGAAGGTAGGAGACGAGGTACTGGCAGAAATAAAGCTGTGAGGACCGGGCGTGAGTCGTGCTTGGGTAGCTCAGATGGTAGAACACTTTCTCGCGAAAGGCAAAGATCCCGAGTTCGAGTCTCGGTCCGGCACACAGTTTTAATCTGCCAGAAAGTTTCATCGAGGCGTTTTGTGTAGTTACCACACCGGAAACACTGGCAGCCGTAGTTCGGTCAACAGTGCAGCGGCATCGACATTGTTTGCCCCCGATAGGGGTCGCTTTGAAGACATAAAATAACCTCCGCTAGAGCAAGAATTGTAACGGTGTGTCATTAATATTGATTATGAAAGAGTGTCTACATTTTTCTGGACCTCTCTGTATTTCTGGGCCACGCATAATATACTTGACACTGACAGAAAGAAAAGCGGGGGCGCGGAATGGGGTAGACAAATGTAGACAAATGAGAGACGAGAGAGTAACATCGTGTGGCAGGAGTTTCAAGTTGAAAATATTTTATTAATCATAGCTTTGTACAATCGGAATGTTATGGAATTTTTTCTTTACCTATAATGTGATAGATGCCAGGATCTTCGGCCACATGAGGCTTGTGGGACGCGGGTTAACATCCCTGCTGTACAAAATAGACGTAGAAGAAGGCAGCAGGTTATTGCAGTTCTGGAAATGAACTTCTTTTCAAAAACTGCGCTGTTCACGACCGAGGAGGTAAAAAGCGCTGATGTGCTACTATTAATGTGACAGGGGAATGAAATTCTGTTACTGTCATGCAGTACGAAGCAAACATCTCGCCTGAGGCGAAAAAGCGAAATGTAGAACAAGTTCGGCCAGTAAATTTGGGAAAGGTGGGTGCGTCACTGGTAGGAGGGACCGGCTAGACACGCCCAGGGAGGGGGAACGACCTCAGTTGTCACGTGGTGCGTCCCACATTTTCCCCGATAATTAAGTCTTACTCTGCGGGGGCGCCCTAGCGCCGACGTTTCCAGTTGCGCTGGCTGCGCCTTGTAGAGGGCCGAGTTGCCAACTCCCTCCTCCCCCACCCTCGATCCCACAGACGGCCATGAGCAGCGCCTCGTCCTCCCCACTCCCCCCCCCCCCCCCTTCTGCCGCCACCACTCTTCGGTGTCGCGACGCGTCGTCCCGAATGAGCGTCGCTCTCGCCCATCGCCGTTTCTTGCGACCCGCCGGGCAAACTTCTTGCGAGCTCGCCACAGCGGCCGGGCAGGGTGGAGGGAAGCGAAGCGAAGGCGAGGGGAGCCGAGGAAGACGTTCCTGTCGCCCCTGTTGTTCCAGCCAGTTTGCCAGATAGGCCCGAGGGGCGGCCGCTCCAGGGGGCGCCGAATAAAAATAGACAACGACTGCGAGTCGGAGAAGTTCCGGCGTACAGCGTCCCGATAGGGCGACGCCCGGCAAATATGGGACGTGTTTGCTTCTCCGTCCCGGGGGACGGGGGCGCTAATCCTGTGCAAAGATTAGAAAGCTGCCCAGCGCCGTTCGTGTTGCCCCCTCTCGGCGTCAGAGCTACCAGTGGAGCTAAGCACCTCACAGAGTCTTGAAGGAGGCGCTTTGAAATGGAAACTGATTCACGAACGATGGTGTTTACCCTACACGGAGAGGACCAACACAGTGACCCACCGATTTCGACGAGCCTCGGCGTACCGTTTAGAGAATCGAACACTTAGTAATTGCGATTCGTTGTAGATGTGCACGATCCAGTCACATTACGGAGACCACCTCCGTCGTCAACGTACGAGGGCTGTCCAGAAAGTAAGTTACGATTGATCGCGAAATGAAAATCACAGTGAAAATCAGAAATGTTTCATTTGTAACAGTTAGCTACACCTTTCAACTACTTCTCTATGTAGTCGCCATTCTGACTCAGACATTCGTCGTAGTGTTGTACCAACTTTCCAATACCCTCATCATAGAAGGCAGCCGCCAGGGCTTTCCGCCAATTCTCTACGATGGCCTAAAGCTCGTTGTCTGTGCCAAAATGTTGTCTTCATAGCCAGTGGTTTGTTTGAGCAGAGATGAAACTCAGTGGGAGACAATTACGGGCTGTATTGTGGGTAACCAAACATTTCCAATTGAAACGATGCAGGAACATCTTCATTGCCCCTGCAGAATGAGGCTGAGAATTGTCTAGAAGAAGAAACCGCACGACACTTATGTAATGTTGGTTGCATAGCTTCGGGGGAAAATTGTCACCAGGCCTTCGTACTTGGCGGGAGACACGATTTTCTATAACATCTTTACGCGCTCACTAAGAGCTCAGGAATCAAAAGAGCGACATAATTCTACCTAGAGTCATACTAGAGACACGGCCCAACACATCTTTGCAAAGATTTATCTGATTTTCATAGTCGTTTCCATTTCGCGACCGATCGTAACTTACTTTCTGGACAGCCCTCGTATAATAACCACTCATAGACGGATGGTGGCAGCGCTAGCAGTCGAGGGTATACAAATCGCATCGGGTCCTGAGAGAGGGGGGGGGGTGAGAGGGGAGAAGGGTGTAATTGTTGTCGTAATGCAGAAACGGAGCGAATTATGTGACGACCAAAATAGCTCCAAAACAGGCGTCAAAGCAACTGTGATACAACACACGCCATAGATGACAGGGGGACGGTGGTTGTGGAGGTGTGTGTGGGCGAAAAGACGTGCAACTGTTGATCAACTGACCGTCCAGATGAACCAAGTGTCTACAAACAGTGTCTCCTCAAAGACCGTTCAGTGAATGTTGCTGCGTTGGGCCTCCGCAGCAGGCGCCTCTTTCATGCAGCCTGTAAGTAGGCTGTTTAGATTTTTATGTTGGTAACGCCACGTAGCGCTCTATATGAAAATCATTGGCTGTGCTGTGTGCAGTCTTTGGCTGGTTGGCATTGTTGCAATATTCGCTATTGTAGTGTTGGGCAGTTGGAGGTGAACAGTGCGTAGTGTTGCGCAGTTATTTGAGGTTAGAATCGCATGATGCACGCGGAAAGTAGTAAAAACGTTGTTTAATTGGACATTACTTATCAAAAGGTAACGTTTTTTGTGTTATATCTAAAATATTATACACCTATTCAAGTTTACTCATACGTTATATGACACTGTTGAAAAAATAGGAGGTAAACAAACCTTGCACAGCGAGCGCGGCGTCAATTCACAACTGTTTGTTTGCCGGCAGGTGTGGCCGAGCGGTTCTAGGCGCTACAGTGTGGAACCGTGCGACCGCTGCGGTCGCAGGTTCGAATCCTGCCTCGGGCATGGATGTGTGTGATGTCCTTAAGTTAGTTTTAAGTAGAGGTTCGAATCCTGCCTCGGGCATGGATTTGTGTGATGTCCTTAAGTTAGTTAGTTTTAAGTAGTTCTAAGTTCTAGGGGACTGATGACCTCAGCAGTTAAGTCCCATAGTGCTCAGAGCCATTTGAACCATTTTTTTGAACTGTTTGTTCGGCGCTGCGGTCACGCTCCACTCACGATTGCGGCGTTGGAAATGTCTTCCATCCTTTTCTACAGCCAAACACAGATGTCCGCCGTTCCCCGCGTCCGTGATTCCCCCACTCTCACCTATCTGGCGGAAAAGTGTATGAGTACAGAATATGGTTTGAGATTAAATCGAAGAAAGATGAAAGTAATGACAAGTAGCAGAAATGAGAACAGTGAAAAACTTAGTAGCAGGACTGGTCATAATGAAGTAGCTGAGGTTAAGGAATTTTGCTACTTAGGCAGCAACTTAACACAAGACAGACGAAGCAAGTAGGTCATAAAAAGCAAGGCACCCCAGACAAAAAGTGCATTCCTGGTCGAGTCAAGTCTACTACTACCGAACATAGGATTCTGAAAGAAATTTTGTAAATGTACGTTTGGAGCACAGCATTGCATGGTAACGAAACATGGACAGTGGGAAAAATGGAACAGAAGAGAATCGAAGCATTTGCGAAGTAGTGCTACAGAAGAATGTTGGAAATTAGGTGGGCTGATAAGTGAAACCTACTCTTCTGGATAAAAGGACCTAAGGAGAAACGTTAGGGCCCACGTACCATTATGACCATCTTATTGACTAAATACACTACTGACCATTACAATTCCTACACCAAGAAAAAATGCAGATGATAAACGGGTATTCATTGGACAAATATATTGCACTAGAACTGGCATGTGATTACATTTTCACGCAATGTGGGTGCATACATCATGAGAAATCAGTACCCAGAACACCCACCTCTTGCCGTAACAACAGCCTTGATACGCCTGGGCATTGAGTGAAACAGAGCTTGGATGGCGTGTACAGGTACAGCTGCCCATGCAGCTTCAACACGATACCACAGTTCATCAAGAGTAGTGACTGGCGTATTGTGACGAGCCAGTTGCTCGGCCACCATTGACCAGACGTTTTCAATTGGTGAGAGATCTGGAGAATATGCTGGCCAGGGCAGCAGTCGAACATTTTCTGTATCCAGAAAGGCCAGTACAGGACATGCAACATGCGGTCGTGCATTATCCTGCTGTAATGCAGGGTTTCGCGTGGATCGAATAAAGGATAGAGCCACGGGACGTGATACATTTGAAATGTAACGTCCACTGTTCAAAGTGCCGTCAATGAAAACAAGAGGTGACCGAGACGTGTAACCAATGGCACCCCATACCATCACGCCAGGTGATACGCCAGTATGGCGATGACGAATACACACTTCCAATGTGCGTTCACCGCGATGTCGCCAAACACCGATGCGACCATCATGATGCTGTAAACAGAACCTGGATTCATCCGAAAAAATGACGTTTTGACATTCGTGCAGCCAGGTTCGTCGTTGAGTACACCATCGCAGGCGCTCCTGTCTGTGATGCAGCGTCAAGGGTAACCGCAGCCATGGTCTCCGAGCTATTAGTCCATGCTGCTGCAAACGTCGTCGAACTGTTCGTGCAGATGGTTGTTGTCTTGCAAACGTCCCCATCTGTTGACTCAGGGATCTAGACGTGGCTGCACGATCCGTTGCAGCCATGCGGATAAGATGCCTGTCATCTCGACTGCTAGTGATACGAGGCCCTTGGGGTCCAGCACGGCGTTCCATATTACCCTCCTGAACCCACCGATTCCATATTCTGCTAACAGAAGTTGGATCTCGACCAAAGCGAGCAGCAATTTCGCGGTACGAAATACCGCAATCGCGATAGGCCAGAATCCGACCTTTATCAAAGTCTAAAACGTGATGGTACGCATTTCTCCCTCTTACACGAGGCATCACAACAACGTTTCACCAGGCAACGCCGGTCAACTGCTGTTTGTGTATGAGAAATCGGTTGGAAACTTTCCTCATGTCAGCACGTTGTAGGTGTCGCCACCGGCGCCAACCTTGTGTGAATGCTCTGAAAAGCTAATCATTTGCAAATCACAGCATCTTCTTCCTGTCGCTGTAGTGTACTTCTGAAACAGGTCGGCGTTTGGCAATTACAATTTCAGTTAATTACAACACAGACTGAGTAAGATATCAGATCCCAATAATAGGGCAATAAAATAGGTAGGCCGTGACTAATAAAAGTTTCAGTGAACCAAAATTATAAAGTAGTTCTTAATTTAATTAAAAGGGAAGAGGGAGGCCTTCAATAATAAGAGTTTCAGTAAAGTAACGAGGAGTCTGAATTGCCTCCTCACAAGGGGTGCACCAGAAAGCTTATACGCAAGGAGCTCAAGACTACACCAAACAGGAAGGCCAAGAAAGGCTACAACGAGAAGACCAGCCTTCCAAGACCAAGACCGGGAAACGAAATATTAACACAGAAAGGCTAATTACGTGAAAGCAACAACTAGCCAAACGGTATACCCGCGTCACTGCAAGATACCGCCTCAACAACGACGGCGAAACGCCCGAAAGAAAACTAACCTGTCAAACCGAATTATATAGCCCCAGCAATTGCAAATCTCGAGACGCAGACATCTCCTAAGTCAACATAATTAACAGAGCGATGACGTCTGTAATGCCCGAAGGTATCTTGAAACCGGCACCCGGACGAATTACAAGAGAAAGGTACTTATCTGGTGTTCGAAGACGTTTGGCAAGGAGGTCGGCTAAAACCCAACCATCTAGGTATTGCGTGACGACAGGGGGGTCCGCCCACAGCATAGAAGAAACAAGTTATCCCTCCGGCTCAGGAAACACCAGCAGCTCACACAGATTAAGGTATCCCGTTAACGAACAACGAAGGCCATTATCGGCTCGGGAAATGCGAACAACAGCCACAATTGAAGGAAACAACAGGTGGCGAAATAGATCAGCTAAGAAATCACAATGGTCGCAACAGACCTATAGGTATCAATAAGAAAATAACAGTTAATGTCTCCAAATCCGATCTTAACTGAAGTTCACGAATCGAAGCTAAAGCTTGCCGGTTCCAGAGTGGGTCCAGAATTGAGCACAGCGAAACTGGCGTGGCGTCAACGCTCTCATCGGTGTGTCACGTCCCAGAGCCGGCTAGCCAGGCTACGCACTCAAAGTCAAATGGCTCTGAGCACTATGGGACTTAACATCTGAGGTCATCAGTCCCCTAGACTCAGAACTACTTAAACCTAACCAACCTTAGGACATCACACACATCCATGCCCGAGGCAGGATTCGAACCTGCGACCGTAGCAGCAGCGCGGCTCCGGACTGAAGAACCTAGAACCGCTCGGTCACAGCGGCCGGCCTTCGCTGTGGTCTGATTATTGTTGTCGCCAGTGGCGCGATGTATTTGGGGTGTGTTTTTTGTCTGTGAATGTCGCCTTTGGTGCGATGTTTCTCGCGAATGGGCTATTTTATTCGCGTGTGGTTACACAGATGAGGTACCGTGTCTAATGCGGTTGTCGTTCACTGTGGTTACTCGCTTGTGGTTTTCGCATGTGGTTTTCCGCACTATTGTGCAATGATATTCGTGCGGGTTTCCGCGAGTAGTTCGTGAGCGCCTGAGTGGTAGATCTTGGGCGATAGTTTGCTCTATGTGGCGTGAGCACGGAATGCGCGAGTCACTGTGGTATGTTTTCGCAGAGTGAGTGTGGCACACCGTCAATTTGTGAGAAAGAGAAGAACGGAAGAAATGTAGATTTGCAGTCAAATGTCGAGGATAACTTTTGTTTTTATGTTTGTTTCGGGAGCTGGAGCGGAAAATCGGCCCACAAGTATGCCCAGCAACCACTCGCTGGACTCCGTGCCCAATTGCTCGCCTTAGACGCCAGACGGACCTCTCACACCGTCGTCCTCACTCTGCCACCACTCCCCCACGGGCCACACCACAGCTCGCTCCGTCCCCATCAACAGTCTCTAGCAAAGATCTTAGTGGACTCAAACCAGAGCGACAGCACACGACAGATTGAGCTAGTGGCGCCAGGAATTCGAAAGGCGACGCCAGCAACCCCGCCACGGAATGGGGAGGTTCCCCGGAGGATAGTTCAGGAAAAGAATAAATAGAAAACACTGACAAGAAGAAGGGACATGATGATAGGATATCGGTTAAGATATCAGGAAAAAACTTCCATGGTTCTAAAGGGAGCTGTAGAGGGTAAAACTGGAGAGGAAAATAGAGATTACAATATATCCAGAAAATAACTGAGGACGTAAGTTGCGAGTGCTTCTTTGAGATGTTGTCACTGGAGAGGAATTCATGATCGGCCTCATCAAACCAGTTAGAAGACTGATGACACAAAAAAAGTACACTAACTTGAACCTCGGGATCTCGACAACGGATAATGATATCGAAAAAGTTTCAAGATTCGTTAAGTACATCAAAGTAAGAACATATGGTAAAAACTTTGACGATTTGCCGTGAACAGAAATTGTAGAAGTGGCCATCCCCACAATTGGTACTTCTGGTACCCAAAAATGATGGTTTTTCGGGTGTACCTTGATAAGGGATAAATATTCTAGAAAACGGGAAAATTATTTTCTACAAAATGCACAGTAAAAATTTGAGACACTTGCTGTAGTTATTTACTTAGATAACTCCGGCCCAAAGTGCAAAAACGGCAATTATAGAAGTCGCCATCGCCACAATTGGCACTTCCGTACCCAAAAATCATGGTTTTTCGATTTTTCTCAGGAACCGCCCAAGAACAAATGGTGCTTCTATAAGTCGGCTCAGGTCCACGTCTAATGCAAACTAACCAACTTATTTGCTCTGTTTGCCTGGACAGGAGGAAGAGTGTAATGTTTAAATTTTGACCCTGTAGAGTAGTAGAGCTATAGCGTGCCCCCTCTTCTGATGGGAACGCAAATAGTCCCTGGGCCAAGGGCTATTCAAGACACTAGCCCCCCTATCTCTGTGATCAACAGAACCCGAGATACGACTGCCTGAAAAATCGCGTTTTCGTGCACGGCTTTGTGGAACACATTGGGCCGTGCAGTGACGTGCTCGGACCGATAATAATCAGGCGTACTGCAGAGGTAGCTGGAATAAGGAGTTTCATTAAGTCTATGGTGTGCGTTTTCAAATTAACGGTTGCAGCCTATCTGTAATCACAAACAAAAACTTTACATTCTCTACTTATTCTATTTATTGTTTAAGCGGACTATTTTTATAGCTTGTGGTTTTCTACGAGAGGTATATACTGAGTTTTGTCAAAATTTAATGCAAGTGCCTTGAAGCATCTGTTGTTGTTCTCAGTTATTTCATTAGCTACCTTGTCGGTAAGAGGACTTGTACTAACTTTAATTTCTATTAAAGGACGACATTTTCTTCTTTTGATAATCCATGTGGAAGATGATCTATATAGTTAAGAAACAACAGGGGGTCCAAAATAAATCACTACAGTGTATAATGTCTGACTGCTTCAAATTTTGAGTGGCTGTAGTTTTGCGATCGACATGGCTGTACGTAATAAGACGTAACCACACATCATGGATAAATGACAAATAGCAATTGAAACGTTTGAGATATTGATAACCGAAAAAGAACGCAAATTTTAGCAGTGGGAACGATTTCACAAACATACGCGACAGTTTTTATAAGTTGAATGTCATGTCGCTAACTGATATTAAAAATTGAGCAGACTCCTTGATAGTACGACCTATGTCTAAAATTTAATGGAAAGCTATAATCGGAATTGGTGTAACACAGGATTCCTTATGGAAGTATACCTAATAGGTTTATTGCACGAAGCGTGCAGCGTACCTTGCCTGCAAGAGGTAAGATTCGTCTCAATTGGCTCGAATTAAAGGAGTACTCATACCAAAAGAAAAGCGGCCACCATTCGACCTTCAGGCTTTCCGACGGTCAGGTGTGCTGCGCTTCGAAGTTTGTTCTTATTACTGCTAATTACACAGCTAATTAGACAGCGTCTAAGGGCTTTCGGTTCGTATTGCCCTCTTTTGTGAAACGTAAGCTCCGACTCCCGATGGCAAGAGCTGAAACTGGTCTCTCTTTTCTACGCGGAAGCTTCCGTTCGGCTGCTAACACGCTTCCATCACACCCCCATCTTCCCGTAAGATGGCCCTTTGTTCAGCAGTGCCTTTTACTGGGCCGTTTTTCCTCGGTTTTATTTTTTTCCCCTCCACCACTAACGAGCATTCTCTCAGGAGGAAGGAACGTAATACCCCAAAGACATGCAAACTACATGGAAGCTCTGCAAATTACCCGCAGCGAAGGCGCCCGCCTCACCCACTGGATGTCACGCTAACCCGCAGCTGTCAGCAGTCCACGTTACCGCACTGCAGTTCACACGTCGCGCTTGCTTCTAATCACCCCCTCCCCCACCGCCCACTCGTTCCCAAAAGTCGATTACGCCCACTGGTCCTTAATCGTGTCAGAGCATGTATGTCCTCTTTTCATTCTTAGCTTCAGCTCCCTTATTCCACGTCTGATTACCACAGTCGGAGAAATGATATGTCAAAGTAGAGTATGCATCACAATAGAGTGAAAAAATTTCAGCGCAAAGTGTTCAACTACGAATCACTTTGCCTATAGGGCCGAAGCTATAAGCTGGTTGTTGTCGTTGTGGTCTTCAGCCCGAAGACTTGTTTCATGCATCTCTGCTCGCTAGTCTACAACTTATCTCTTCATCTCTCCATAACTGCTGCACCCTGCATCCATTTGAACCTGCTTCCTGCAGTCAATCTTTGTTCCCCCTTAATATTTTTACCTCCAAACACTCCCTTCCATTACCAAATTGACGATTCGTTGAGTAACACTATGTGTCCTATCTACTGATCCCCTCTTTTAGTAGAGCTAGTTTTTAAAGTAGCAGAATAAAGATGAAGTACATCACAAGAAGACGAAACTCTTTTTCAACGTAAGATACGGAAATCTGTCATACTAAGTGGTACTTTAAGACTAACCTTACGAAGGAAAGAGCAAAGTAATTTTGCAAATCGGTCACCCTGTTTTGTAACGTATGGAAGTGAAACCAGAATAATGAAAAAAAAAAAGACACACTTAGAATCCAGAGTTTGGAAATGCGTTTCTTTAGAAACGTAGCAAGCTACACGAGATGGAAAGCGGAAAACAGAAATAAGAGCAGGACTGGGATCAATGTCTATAAATGAAGAAAATGGAAGATTGTGGAAGGAAATGGAAATTTCTTTTCCCACAATTTGATTCACTACCTCTTCAGTAGATATCCGATCAACCCATCTATCGTCAACATTTTTTTCCATAGCACCACATTTCAAAAGCTTCAATATTCTTCTTGTCTGAACTGTTTACTGTCCACGTTTCATTTCCGCTCAAAGCTACGCTTCAGATAAATATAAGTTGGTTATGATTAAAGTGCAGCTATTCGCAGAGCTCTTGTGTTGGTTGTAATTGTCGTACAGCAGTGAAACTTGGTAGATTTTCTATTGCGTTAATGCGGAACCGATTTACGTTGGATAAAAATTAGTAATTTTGGTCACCATGTGCAAATCTGGTGCTGTGGGTGCGTACGTAAATGCTTCCATATGTAATGGGCTAGGAATAGGTCAGGGCAGCAAAGGTCAAAAAAGTGAGAAAGGAATAACGTTGATTTTAATGTTAATCGCTGCTTACACAATCTGTTCAATATGAGTATAGGAGACGTCGGCGTGATGCTATACAGCGCCAGATTTGCACCTGGGATCAAAATTAGGACTAATTTTTTTCCACGTTAAGTTGGTTCCACATTAACACGTTACCGCATCTCCCAAGTTTCACTGCTGTACGTTAATTACAGCCCACACTGGACATCTGTGAGTAATTGCATTTTAATTATAGCCACCTGTTACTTTCAGAAAACAGTTCCGAACATTTAAATTAACTTCTCCTTTTCTTAAACCTTTTCTTTCATACTGTCGTTATATACTCCAGCCTCTCCCCGATGTTATTCAATCTGTATATTGAGCAAGCAGTAAAGGAAACAAAAGAAAAATTCGGAGTAGTTATTAAAATTCATGGAGAAGAAATAAAAACTTTGAGGTTCGCCGATGACATTGTAATTCTGTCAAAGACAGCAAAGGACTTGGAAGAGCAGTTGAACGGAATGGACAGTGTCTTGAAAGGAGGATATAAGATGAACATCAACAAAAGCAAAACGAGGATAATGGAATGTAGTCAAATTAAATCGGGTGATGCTGAGGGAATTAGATTAGGAAATGAGACACTTAAAGTAGTAAAGGAATTTTGCTATTTAGGGAGTAAAATAACTGATGATGATCGAAGTAGAGCGGATATAAAATGTAGACTGGCAATGGCAAGGAAATCATTTCTGAAGAAGAGAAATTTGTTAACATCGAGTATAGATTTAAGTGTCAGGAAGTCGTTTCTGAAAGTATTTGTATGGAGTGTAGCCATGTATGGAAGTGAAACGTGGACGATGAATAGTTTGGCCAAGAAGAGAATAGAAGCTTTCGAAATGTGGTGCTACAGAAGAATGCTGAAGATTAGATGGGTAGATCACATAACTAATGAGGAGGTATTGAATAGAATTGGGGAGAAGAGGAGTTTGTGGCACAACTTGACAAAAAGAAGGGACCGGTTGGTAGGACATGTTTTGAGGCATCAAGGGATCACAAATTTAGCATTGGAGGGCAGCGTGGAGGGTAAAAATCGTAGAGGGAGACCAAGAGATGAATACACTAAGCAGATTCAGAAGGATGTAGGTTGCAGTAGGTACTGGGAGATGAAGAAGCATGCACAGGATAGAGTAGCGTGGAGAGCTGCATCAAACCAGTCCCAAGAGTGAAGACCACAACAACAACAACAGCATCCTCTCTGCTTGGCCATCATCGGCTATTTTGCTACCAAATAGGAAAATCCGTCTATTGCTTTCGTTATTCCAATGTTTTTCCCTCAGCATCAATTGCTTTAATTGTACTACATTCCACTGCTATTGTTTTGCTTTTGTTGATATTCATCTTATAACATCTTTCCCAGACATTTTCCATTCCATTTGACTGATCTTTCAACTCCTTTGCCCTCTCCCATAGAGCCGGCCGCTGGTGGCCGAGCGGATCTGGCGCTACAGTCTGGAACCGCGCGACAGCTACGGTCGCAGGTTCGAATCCTGCCTCGGGCATGGATGTGTATGTTGTCCTTAGGTTAGTTAGGTTTAAGTAGTTCTAAGTTCTAGGGGACTTATGACCTCAGCAGTTGAGTCCCATAGTGCTCAGAGCCATTTGAACCTCTCCCATAGAATTCTCATATCATCCATAAATCTCAAAGTTTTAATTTCTTCTCCCTGAAGTTTAAAACCCTTTCCAAATTTCTCTTTGTTTCTCTTTTCTATTTGCTCCATGTACAGACTGAATAACACGTCTTAGGCACTTTAACCTATCATTCCCTATATTTTATGCTTGCTGCTTTCATAGTAGAGGGCTTTTAACTGAGTATTTTGAGACCAGAAACCAATATTCGTAATCAGTAGTTCAGACTCCGACGACTACAGAATGTATCCCACACCTAAAACTTCTTAAAGCTGTAAATGGCCAATGAAACAATAATTTCCAGAAAAGAAACTCTTTATAACAACATAGGCTTATTGTCAGCCGGAATCCATTTCAGTAAGAGTCTTCTGCATTTGTAACTGTGTCATAAGTGATAAAACTACCGTCGCTGAAGCAACTGTCATTAGAGTGACTACTTGGAAATTGAAATTATTGCTTTATGTATCTAAACATATTATAAATTAAAGTCCCTTCCCGTGTTTCTCTGCCTATGTTGATGGCTGTAGCCAGGAATTACTGTAAGGAGTTTGATTCCGTTTTCACTAACGGACAGATTGGTTCACGAGGAAGATTTGTGTCTATAGTTCATAAAAATTTTGTGCAAATTGTGTGAACTATGGTGGATTAAAATCACCGCCGCGTTTTTCTCTTTATGTGTGAAAACCAATCTCAGTAACTACTATAAAATTTTTGATAGGTTTTTACTAACAGATAGACCGATTCACAAGAGAGATTGAGCATATAATTTTTTACCGCTACGCCAGACAAATCATATAGCTGCAGACATTTAGAGCTACCTGTACAGACGACTGAACAGACATGGTTTATTCGCCCGGAGACCAGCAAGGTGCATTCCACTGACCCCTGGTCACAGGAGCGCCTGTAAAGCCTGGTGTCGAGACACAGTACATGGTCATTGGAACAGTGGTCCCAGGTTATGTTCACGACGAGTCCAGGTATAGTCTGAACAGTGATTCTCGCCGGGTTTCCATCTGGCGTGAACCAGGAACCAGATACCAACCCCTTAATGTCCTTGAAAGGGACCTGTATGGAGGTCGTGGTTTGATGGTGTGGGGTGGTATTATGATTGGTGCACGTACACCCCTTCATGTCTTTGACAAAGGAACTGTAACAGGACAGTTGTACCGGGACCTTATTTTGCACCCTACTTTTCAGGGGTGCAGTGGGTCCCACCTTCTTCCTGATGGATGATAACGCACGACCCCACAGAGCTGTCATCGTGGAGGAATCCCTTGAAATAGAAGATATCAGACGAATGGAGTGGCCTGCCAGACCTAAACCACATCGGGCACGTCTGGAATGTTCTCGGTCGACGTATTGATGCACGTCTACAAACCCCTATGACACTTCAGGAGCTCCGACAGGCACTAGTGCAAGAATGGGAGGCTATACCCCAGCAGCTGCTCGACCACCTGATCCAGAGTATGCCAACCCGTTGTGCGTCCTGTGTATGTGTGCATGGTGATCATATCGTATATTGATGTCGGGATACATGCTAAGGAAACAGTGGCATTTTGTAGCACATGTGTTTCGGGACGGTTTTCTCAACTTATCACCAATACCATGGACTTACAGATCTGTGTCGTGTGTGTTCCCTATGTGCCTATGCTATTAGCGCCAGTTTCGTGTAGTGCCACGTTGTGTGGCAACACATTCTGCAATTATCCTTAATTTATGAGCATGAGTGTAGTTAGGGGAATGTCTGTCTGTGCTACAACCAACCACCCCTCCTACACGGCTGGAGTCATCTTTGTATTTTCAAATGAGACCCTCCCCCCGTTTTTATTCCATATTCGGATTCTACGCTAAAAAATACGTACTATTTACGGAACCATTGTGATAGATGGCGCTGTAAACGAAAAATGTGAAGTGTGCCTGTTTTTGCAGTTTGAACCGACGCATTTGATTCTTCATTTCTTTTATGATGTAACTGTAAGCCTTTGTGTTCTAACGGTTGATACTGATGTTCAAAAGTTACTTGCAGATACGACAGTACAGTGCAAATAATATGACTAGATGCTGACATTTCTGGCAAATGAGCTACTTGTTTGGTAACGTATTTTTCCGTTCCCTACAGTGTTGATTGTGGTGAGTCCCAAATCCATCGGAATACTTGATTACGGTGGCGGCCCTCGAACCCTTCCATCAGAGTGACTGATTTTGGTGTGTGTTTGCATTCAACTGCCGTAACTCTCGCGTTGGCCGCTATATGGCTACCGACATAATAAAAACCGCAATCATTGAAATAATGTAAAATGTCTATGACGTGATAGTTACAGGTGCACCTGTCATGGATACTCACCGAAATCAAGCACCCCATCAGTGAGTGTCAAGGGGACACACGAAAATCAAGCATACCGATGGGAATATGAAAGTATTATGTCGACGTTGCTGTTTCTGGATCACTTTAAACATAGTTTCTTACCATCTCTTGAAACGGCTAACCATATTATACTGTACAATCAAATTTGCACCACTAAAGTAAATTTCGAACATAAGTATCAACCGGTAGAGGACAAAGGATTATGTTTACATCCGTAAATGAAATGTACACTGAAGCGCCAAAGAAACTGGTATGGGTATGCGTATTCAAGTGAAAAACAGAGATAAGCAAACAGAAAAGATACGGGGCTGCGGTCGACAACGCCTATATAAGACAACAAGTGTTTGGCGCAGTGGTAAGATCGGTTACTGCTGCTATAATGGGAGGTTATCATGATTTAAGAGAGTTTGAACGTGGTGTTATAGTCGGCGCACGAGCGATGGGACACAGCACCTCCCAGATAGCAATGAAGTCGGATTTTCCCGTACGACCATTTCACATTGTACCGTGAATATCAGGAATCACGTAAAACATCAAATCTCCTACATCGCTACGGCCGGAAAAAGATTCTGCAAGAACGGGACCAACGACAACTGAAGAGAATCGTTCAACGTGACAGAAGTGCGACCCTTCCGCAAATTGCTGCAGATTTCAATGCTGGGCCGTCAACAAGTGTCAGCGTGCGAACCATTTAACGAAACATCATCTATATGGGCTTTCGGAGCCGAAGACCAATTCGTGTACCCTTGATAATTGCACGACATAAAGCTATACGCCTCGCCTGGGCCAGTCAACACCGACATTGGACTGTTAACGATCTGAAACATGTTGCCTGGTCGGACGATTCTCGTCCAAATTCTGTCGAGCGGATGGACCTGTATGGGTATGGAGACAACCTCATGAGTCCATGTCTAACATTCCCGTGGTGCCTGTTTGTTCTAAGTCGTGTCTCCCTACCACTTTCGCGCAACGACGCTCTGAGCGTGTTTTTTAGGGAATTGACTAGTTTGAACCTGGGACCTGTTGCTGGTAAGGAGACGCCAGACCACACTTGACATGTAGAGTTCAGAAGAGTTCAGTGAGACTAGCAATGATATAACCAAATACTTAATGATTTCAGCGTCAGCTCCACTGCACTCCCTGTAAAAGAATCTTAATACTAACTAAATTTAGTGGAAGGGGTTCAAGGCTTTCCTATTTTTAGTTACCTGGTAAAATAACGTCGAAAAATCAGTTAAGTTTACCACTGGAAATTTTATTCTACTGTCCGCAGCTCGTGGTCGTGCGGTAGCGTTCTCGCTTCCCGCACCCGCGTTCCCGGGTTCGATTCTCGGCGGGGTCAGGGATTTTCTCTGCCTCGTGATGACTGGGTGTTGTGTGATGTCCTTAGGTTAGTTAGGTTTAAGTAGTTCTAAGTTCTAAGGGACTGATGACCAGAGATGTTAAGTCCCATAGTGCTCAGAGCCATTTGAACCATTTTTTTTATTCTACTCACAAAACATTGTTTATAAATTGCACTATTGATAAAAGGAAATATTTTAATACAGGATGATAAAAACCAACTGCGTTCAACAAAAATTTGAACGAATATTCCCTGAGTGGGTTTCCAAGTTCTATGCCATATCATATCTATAATCTAGGTTTAAATTAAGTTTCACAAAAGCGAAAACTATCAAAATGGTCTACAGTGACCCTCAATTATCTTTAATTACTTATCTAACTTCTCGTAAACTACAGTGGCTGATGTCGATTCTCAATAATTATATAACAGAAAAATCATCGCGTTTCAGATTTTAACTTACGTAGCAAATGTGAATACCATGAGCTTCAATTGACGATCGACACTAGTATTACGTAAAAAGGGGATGTAACAGATGAGACTTCTGCAGTTCTGAGTGAAGCCTTATGCACTCAAAAATGCGGCATCGCGTGCGTTCATTATCTTGTCGGTGTTCGGCAGGGGGCGGCGCCCGGCGCAGCTCTCTACAACTCGCCGTCTCCAAAGCCACCTTCTCTAACTTCCCCTTACTACAATTTACCGAAATTGGTTTAAGAAAAAGCTATCTGGCTGTGTTTTCATCTGACCAATCAGGGTCTCAATGTTAACCTTAAGCTCCGCCTACAAAAATTCTGTCTATCCAATGAGAAACGTTATACTTTTCGTGGTGGGGCAATGTTTTTAAAGTTCGCAACATAACAGAGACGCGAAAAAGTCTCACGCTAAAACTTGCAGCTGGTGTGACCCTTTTAGTGTTATCGTAAGATCTATACTGTTCTTCTGGAGGGCTCTATCTTTTAACATGGGTTGGGGGGTAGTCCTGGCGGTTACTTTTCGTGGTGGGGCAATGTTTTTAACGTTTGCAACGTAACAGAGACGCGAAAAAGACTCACGCTAAAACTTGCGGCTGGTGTGGCCCTTTTTGTATTATCGTAAGATCTATACTGTTCTTCTGGAGGGCTCTAGCTTTTAACATCGGCTGGGGGGTGGTCCTAGCTGTTACTTTTCGGGTGGGGCAATGTTTTTTAGGTTTGCAATGTAACAGAGACACGAAAAAGTCTCACGCTAAAACTTGCGGCTGGTGTGGCCCTTTTAGTGTTATCATAAGATCTATACTGTTCTCCTGGAGGGCTCTAGCTTTTAACATGGGCTGGTGGGTGGTCATGGTGGTTAGCTGGCGACGTGGCTGTCCGTACCTTATTTTAGGGCCTTCTAGCTTAACACAGTTCTGCTCTCAGCTTCTGTTCTCGTTTCTCCCCTCGGAACTGCGTCAGTCTCACAGTGGGAAGGTATGACATGCATTTAGGCATTCTTGTGTTAGTCTGTGGTATTCCATTTGCTCACTCGTTACTCGTATTACTTTGGTTAATTTAATGTCACGATTTATTCAGAGCTATGTGACACACTACTGGATTTGCTTATCATGTCAGGGTTTGCATGGAAGGTGTTGGGTTTTCCTGACACCTTACATATCACCACCCTTCGAACTTAATTTTTGCACTGAAGTTAGGCAATGATTGAATCGTTGTCTAAGTCAGTCAAAAATTATTCCTTTATCTAAATTTTGTTGCTTACTGTTCAGCCACGTTATTCTGGTTCTATGCTAATTTGTATTACTAATTTATATTTTTATATTCTTCCATATTATTTTCAAAAATATGTTTATATTGACAAGGGAAGAATATTTTTATGCTATTATTATTATTATTTGTTTTTAATTATTTTCTTTCTCTATTTACGTGTGAAGTTTGTTTTTTAAGAAGTTTGTTATCGAAAGTGAGGAGTCTTTCACATCGATTTTCTTAGAAATATTTTTTTTATAAATGTAGTACTTAAGTAAAATCTATTCCTAACAAATTTTCTAAATATCATGTACAATTAAAATGTTTTTATTTCTAGACACTCATTTCAACATTGTTACACTACCAAATAAGAATTATTTCCAAGAATTGCTTTTACAAAGAAATATATACATACACAAGTATTGAGATATTATCCTAACAAATAGTTCAAAAATGGTTCAAATGGCTCTGAGCACTATGGGACTTAACATCCATGGTCATCAGTCCCCTAGAACTTAGAACTACTTAAACCTAACTAACCTAAGAACAACACACAACACCCAGCCATCACGAGGCAGAGAAAATCCCTGACCCTGCCGGGAATCGAACCCGGGCGTGGGAAGCGAGAACGCTACCGCACGACCACGGGATGCGGGCCTAACAAATAGTACAAATGTTAAAAGAAGTAGGGAAAACATCCAACAAGATAATTTTTTATTCTTTGTTTTTATAAGGAGAAAATAAGTAAAATATAGTTATTCTTTTATTTTTATGAGGAGAAAATAAGTGGCACATAGTTTTAGTGTTTATTATGCCTTACTTTTGTGCTTTATATACTGTCCATTTCAGAACTAATGACTTATTTTTATCGATAGTCTATTTTTTACTTAAGCCCATAGTCAATGACTCTTATTTTGTAATTTATTAGCTGTCTGGTGTGCTTAACTTATTTAGTTTTTCACACGTTTCTTTTGCACAATTCCTACATCACATAATTTGATTTCACACATTCACACAATCCTATGAATGTTTAAGCATGAGGTTGGCGAATGTTTTTGCACGAAGTTGATGGACTTGAGCGAGATGGATGTGGGCAAGTATTTGATTTACAGCTTCGTTCGTCGTTCCTTGTTGGCTTTGCAAGTGTGTGTTGCCGTTGTGGAGGTCCCATAATGGAATGGAGCTGTGAGTGCAGAATCTCGTGGTTTACTGGCTTTGTATGCGTGAAAGTCATCGTTACGTGTCGCTGAAAGCGGTCGTTTTTCGTTGTAGTACTTCGCAGACGACTAGTTTACAATAGGATAGGGATTTGGGAAGGTATGTCATCTATTCTTCACCCATCTTCTTTCTTGGTCTCAATCTTGCAAATCTTCAACTTCTGTTCTTCCTGCTTTTTCTCTGCTTCTTACTTGCTTCTTGGTTCTTCTCTGGGCAGGATATGGAAATATTTATTGATAACTAGTCGCTTTGAAGTTCTCTTAGTAACAGTTTGATAAATTGTTTGGGCGTGTCATTTTTACTCTGTGGAAGTTTTCATCAGTTTCGTGCATCAGCGTGCTGTTTAATAGCAGTATTATGACTTTTACTTTTTTTTTTTTTTTTTTGCCAGTGGTGGCTTGCCCAAGTGGTCTTCTCGGCGGGCCGTTTTTTGCTCGTTCCGCTGAATCGGGGCGCCCGGGATTTACGAGCGGTGAAAGTCCGGTGTTTGCTTGTCAGTCCCTGCACTGGTCCCTTCAGCAGTAGATTTACAAGTGCCTTTTGTTGGTCTCACTGTCCTTTCCCTTCTCTCAACGCTTCTGCCTTGTAGGAATCGTCTTACGTCCTTTTCTTTCTTGATACTTCTCGCATTGCAACTTGTGGGTCATTGAATCTGGTCCTTGCTGGAGTTTTTACAATGGTTCTTACAAAAAGTTTTACTTATAACCATCTAACATATTTCTAGTACCTATATTGTTTTATGCCTTCTTAAAAAGCTTTACAAATTTCGACGCCCTTTCCATGTTACAATTCTAAGATATTTTGAGTCTTAACTTCTACAAGAATCCTCAAATTCGTTTTTTATTTTTGTGTAGTGTCGTGGTGTATAGCATTTTAGTATTTCATGCTGTTAGACTATCTACGCTTTATCCCTTCACCGTAATCTATGGTACTATTGGTGTTATTTTTGTTTTTGTTTTTATTGAAACTACTTTCTTTTTCCCACCTTCCTCTCTCTTCATTCTTCTTTCTCCTGACGATCTTATCTGCAACATAATCTTCAAATATTGTGCTGATTATTTACCAGTACTAAAATTAATCTTCAAACTTTTTGATATGGCTCACATGGTGAAGTCCTAAGGTTTTGCCTGTTTTACTTCAAACTTGTACTGAAAGTGTTTAATACTGCCAGTCTTAGGTAAAATTACCTCTGCTTTATCTCGTAAAACACCCTCTACTTCTCTTTTACTGTGTTCCGAAATACCTTGAACTTCTTGCAATTTTTCGTCGATTTCTTTATGGACTTCTAACGTGAGGTGAGGCGATTCACCCTTTTGTGCATACCATTCTAATTCTTCATCCTCTTTATCTCGTGTCATTCTTAATTGTTTGTTTATAACTGGTATTTCTTCTAATTTTAGCTTCCGCTCAAAGAGATGTGTGACATTCCAGAATGTTACGCTACCTTTCCCCATATCTATTATTGCTCATCTCTCATTTAAAAAATCTGCACCTATAATCAAATCTACAGTTAGTTTAGGTATAATCACGAAGTTGGCTTCGATCTTTTGACCTTGACACGAAAGAGTTAACCTTGTTTGTCTCGTATCTTCTGCAGCATTGTTTCTAATGGGACCTCTTACATTAATCTTACGTGTTTTCAGAACTGGCAATTCCTCATTGGCATTACACTTGTAACAGAACCTTTTTTATAATTATTGTTCCCGCTCGTTCGGGATCTAAATAGCAGCCCAAAATTAGATAATTAATTAATGTGACCGTGTACCTAATGGGCTGGCAATCGGATTGGACTGCTCAGGAGATGTTACATTCCGTATTGTCCTTCGCAAACTGTAATACGTACTGTTTGGTGGTAAGAAGGACCCAACACAGTTTCACAAACAAGATCTATATTCTTAGCAAAAGCACAAAATAAGGAGACAGCCACTGCCTTCGTCAATACACTGTTAATGACGGCTAATCTCAGCACAGGTTTCTTTAGTTATTCTTAATCGTCACACGCAACATCCAATCACTGTAATCCAAGTAATGCCGGCGCGGTAGACGCGGAAGTTCAATAACGGCACTTAATATCACTGGAATCACTCTGTAATTAAACTTTCTCACTTTCCCGTATAATACTAACACAAAGGGGTTAAACCGCGGCGATGGCCACTCCCTTTGTCGATACTTTGCATTAATTCAACTGCTGGCTTCTGCACAGCTCTGCCCGCCTCGCGGGAACCTACCACACACTGACTTCAGCACATCTCAACTCTAACTGCTCTCCGCCCAGTTCTTCCCGCCTCGCGGGAATCTACCCAAGCAGCACTCGGCACTCCGGTGAATCCCCTCTAGCTCTCGCGACCTGCACACACACTACTCGATAGTTGCCCTGTCGACCTGTGTGAGCGCAAACTTAGTAGTAAGGGCCTGCGGACCCCTTACACACTGCATGAATAAATTTTCTGAGATAGCAGTCAGTTCACTTCCACTATCAATTACAATATTGACTGGGATATGCTTTACCATGGCCTTCACAATTGGTTGAATTTGAAAGGGTTGGTTCTGTTCTTCTTCTTCTTGCATCAACGAATCCCCCACTGAATCATACTTGAGTCTTTTCAGGAATTTCCCTTGTGAATTCGAACTTTCTGTAGGATAAGCTTCGACTGCTACTTCTCTCTCTTTTATTTCCTCTTCTCTATTTCTTCCTTCATTTACGCTTTCTTCAACATCCTCTACTGTTTCCTCATCGTCGTCTATCTTCTCCTTCTTCGTCGCTACTTCCACATAATCGCATCTAAATGCTCTAATTATCGCTTCATAACTTCCTTCATTATATATGTTGGGTTGTGTGCCCACTAGTAACTTATTTTCAACTTCTATCGACTGCGCATTATCCTCATTGAATTCGCTTTCCCTGGTTACCATCTCAAATAGCTCTGCAATACTCATTACTTCGTCCTTTCCTCCTACATTCGTTGTGCATGCCTCTGGTAATTCATCTTCCTCGTCAGTATTCTCCCAATTAATTTCGTCCCAACACGATATTGTTATTTTCTTGTCTTCGTTTTCATCTGGTCCCTGCGGATTTGTTTCTTCCTTCTTCTCTTCTCGTGATAAGGTATTTACTTCTCTGTTCAAGGTGCTGCAATTGTCCTGGGTCGGTGCGTCATTCTCTTTGGCATGGGCGCGTAGCTGTCAATTCGAACGTTTATCGGGGTTTGGTGGTCTTACCTCGACCTCTTGTATTTGTATTCTCTTTTCTTACTCCGCTTGTTGATATTGGTTTCTTTGTTGATAATTTGTCGGTCTATTGGCGCTCCAATACCCGTTCCGGTTGTCGTTATTCCCTCTGTAATAGTTGTTGCCGTTCCTGGGTGAATTATAGTTATTGCCATATTCTCTTCTAAATCCATAACCGGTTCTTTGTTGAAATCTATTGTCATTTCTTGGTGCGAAGTTATCACGTGGTTCGTAATTATTGTTTCTTCGTACTGTGTCTTGTGGATTCCACTGCTTTTTGCTTTCGTTTTCACGTGCGCTTCGTCTTTTTCTTGCGTCATCTTCCGAAAATATGAACTCTAGTTCCCTTAGAATACCTTTAAATGCCTCCACGACCGACTAATGATTGCTGGTATTTCAATGGTAACTTCATCGCGCATTATTTAATCAACTCTCCGTCACTGTATGGTACATCTAAGCATTGATTTTTCTTTGCCATTAATTCGAAAAATTTCACGGGACTCTTCTCTCCTGAATTTTCTAAATATGGGTTCTGTAATAATTCGTACTTCACTCTGTTCTGTGCTTCGCTGGACCAATATTGTGAGAGAAACTTCTCTCTGAAATCTTCGTACGATCGGCATGTCGCTGCAACATTCTGCATGGTTTCTGCGACTGTTCCTGACACGTGTGCTCATATAAAGTCTAATTTGTGTGCTCGCGTCCAGTGTTCCAGTAATCCTACTCGGAATTGATCAATAAAAGTTCGTGGATGTAATGACTTTCCTTCTCGAAAGTGTTGAAATTTTCTGACTGTGAGGAAATGATCGTCGTCGTACTTCGTCATAGTTCCATATGAAATTCGCGATTCTTCGCCACTTTTGATTCTGATCATTTCTCCCGTCGTTCTTTCCGGTTGTGACTGTAACTTTCGCCTACCCTTGCGTAGTATCGTTGGAGTGGTAGGCAATAGTTCTCTTCCATCGGCTTGAACGTGTAGCTGAATGCATTGCACTGTACTCTTCGCGACCTGGCTTTCCATTGTCAGGTATTGGTTCGGTATCTTGTCTGGCTAACCTTGCTGCTTCATTGCACGATCCAAACTGTCTTGAAACATACATTTGTGGTTCCGCATGTGTTTGTGATGCCGTTTGTTCATCAAGAATTTCGAAACGTGTTTGTTGCTGTGCAGGCTGTCTGATTTCACGTAAGTTACTTTCCGCCTGTGATTGGAATCGCAAATGCGTAATATCTTCGTTAATTGCTTGTTTTTCCGGTGCTGTAACAGATACGGATGTGGTTGCAGACTCAGTGCTTGTTCGATCCTGTTCACTACGCTCTTCAATGGTTTGCAACAACTCTGTTCGCAATTTCTGAAAATGTCGCTTCGTTTGCGCTTCTATTTTGACCATGCGGTTATCATATCTTTTCAGCGCTGCTTTTGTGATACGTTTGTGTAGCACCCTGTTTTCAACAATTTCACGCGCTGTACCTGCTGCTTGTCTAGTAATTACGTTTATCTGTTTCTCTAGGTTCTTGACTTCTCCCTGGGTGTTGTTACGTAATGTTTTGATCTCGTCCTGAATGTCATTACGCAATGTTTGTACGTCCACTTGTACCTTGTCAATGTCTGTTCTCAATTGATTGTGACCTGTTATTAAGTTTCCTATCACTTCTCGAAATTCTTTTGCCTCGTCTTCAATATGACTTAGGCGTAACTGAATTTTTTTTGTTTTGTTCTTTAATCTCACGCATTTCTCTCGTGGTTTCTGCAATTTGTTTTGTTGTTTCTGCATTCTGAATTTTAATTTGGTTCGCAATTTCTTTATTTTGTCTTGTCATGGTTTCCGTCATTAATTGTAATAATTATGCCAGATTGGTGGGTCCTATTGCGTTTTCTTCCGACGTCCTACGCTCTGTGTTTTCGCCCAATTGTTGGTTTGCAACCGATTGCATTGAACTGTGCGGTGACGCGTTTCTGCTCGCATTCCTTGTACTCTGTGGTGAGGGAGCTCTGATTACTTGTACTATGGGTTCTACGTATTCAAGACGCAAGTTAGTATCCTCATCGGCTGTCTCTCTACTTTCCTGCTTCTCTGTGGTATGCTGACTTACGTTTTCTATGCCTTGACGTACATTATCCTCGTTATGGTGCGTTATCTGTCCTATTTCTCGCGATACTGCATCGTCTGTTGTTCTGTCCTCTATTCTCTGTCCATCTTCATGTTTGGTCTCTACCTCAATTCGGTCAAGGTCTCGATCTGCCATTGCTAATCTTTCCGAATCCCTTATTTTCTGTTTTAAAAGCAAGTCAAGCAACCTACTTCGCGTCAACATCCGCTCATACGATCTCACGCGTTTCATAAACTTTTTGTTCACACGACTTGACACTTATTATACCCAAGACTGACAATCCATTCACTTACTTGTTGGGTCAGAACCAACTTGTCAACGATGTATCCGCCACCTGTGCGCTTGCATTGGAGAGAAAACTTAATTCTAACAATATTAAAATTCATAACTTAATTATGCTATTGTCTCTGCTAGAATATCTCACTTTCTATTGAATACTTTATTACTATCTATCGCTGCAGCTACTGACTTCAACTACTTATGCCTTTCAAAAAAAAAAATTTATTACTAAAATTTTTCAACAGGATATTTTTCTGACCTAGTTAGGCATGTGGTCGACCTTCAATCGTGGTATTTTACCATCCTGGCAGGGACGCCATTCTGTAACATTCTGCGTGGTGTCTGTTTGTTCTAAGTCGTGTCTCCCTACCACTTTCGCGCAACGACGCTCTGAGCGTGTTTTTTAGGGAATTGACTAGTTTGAACCTGGAACCGGTTGCTGGTAAGGAGACGCCAAACCACACATTACATGTAGAGTTCAGAAGAGTTCAGTGAGACTAGCGATGATATAACCAAATACTTAATGATTTCAGCGTCAGCTCCACTGCACTCCCTGTAAAAGAATCTTAATACTAACTAAATTTAGTGGAAGGGGTTCAAGGCTTTCCTATTTTTAGTTAGCTGGTAAAATAACGTCGAAAAAGCAGTTAAGTTTACCATTGGAAATTTTATTCTACTCACAAAACATTGTTTATAAATTGCACTATTGATAAAAGGAAATATTTTAATACAGGATGATAAAAACCAACTGCGTTCAACAAAAATGTGAACGAATATGCCATATCACATCTATAATCTAGGTTTAAATTAAGTTTCACAAAAGAGAAAACTATCAAATGGTTCAAATGTCTCTGAGCACTATGGGACTCAACTGCTGTGGTTATCAGTCCCCTAGAACTTAGAACTACTTAAACCTAACTAACCTAAGAACATCACACACATCCATGCCCGAGGCAGGATTCGAACCTGCGACCGTAGCAGTCCCACGGTTCCGGACTGCGCGCCTAGAACCGCGAGACCACCGCGGCCGGCAGAAAACTATCGAAATGGTGCTCAGTGACCCTCAATTATCTTTAATTACTTATCTAACTTGTCGTAAATTACAGTGGCTGATGTGGCTTCTCAATAATTATATAACAGAAAAATCATCGCGTTTCAGATTTTAACTTACGTAGCAAATGTGAATACTATGAGCTTCAATTGACGATCGACACTAGTATTACGTAAAAATGGGATGAAACAGATGAGACTTCTGTAGTTCTGCGTGAAGCCTTATGCGCTCAAAAATGCGGCATCGCGTGCGTTCATTACCTTGTCGGTGTTCGTCAGGGGGCGGCGCCCGGCGCAGCTCTCTACAACTCGCCGTCTCCGAAGCCACCTTCTCTAACTTCCCCTTACTACAATTTACCGAAGTTGGTTTAAGAAAAAGCTATCTGGCTGTGTTTTCATCTGACCAATCAGGGTCTCAATGTGAACCTTAAGCTCCGCCTACAAAAATTCTGTCTATCCAATGAGAAACGTTATACTTTTTGTGGTGGGGCAATGTATTTAAAGTTTGCAATGTAACAGAGACGCGAAAAGTCTCACGCTAAAACTTGCGGCTAGTGTGGCACTTTTTGTGTTATCGTATGATCTATACTGTTCTTCTGGAGGGCTCTAGCTTTTAACATGGGCTGGGGGGTGGTCCTAGCTGTTACTTTTCGTGGTGGGGCGATGTTTTTTAGTTTTGCAACGTAACAGAGACGCGAAAAAGTCTCACGCTAAAACGTGCGGCTGGTGTGGCCCTCTTAGTGTTATCGTAAGATCTATACTGTTCTTCTGGAGGGCTCTAGCTTTTAACATGGGCTGGTGGGTGGTCCTGGTGGTTAGCTGGCGACGTGGGTGTCCGTCCTTTATCGTAGGGCCTTCTAGCTTAACACGGTTCTGCTCTCGGCTTCTGTTCTCGTTTCTCCCCATGGAACTGCGTCTGTCTCACGGTGGGAAGGTATGACATGCATTTAGGCCTTCTTGTGTTAGTCTGTGGTATTCCATTTGCTCACTCATTATTCGTATTACTTTGGTTAATTTAATGTCACGATTTATTCGGAGCTATGTGACATACTACTGGATTTGCTTATCATGTCAGGGTTTTCATGGAAGGTGTTGGATTTGCCTGACACCTTACACATGGACACTGAATGTCAGCATGAGACTGTTCAAGCTGGTGGAGGCTCTGTAATAGTGTGGGACGCGTGCAGTTGGAGTGATATGGGACCCGTGATACGTCTAGATACGATTCTGACAGGTTACACGTTCGTAAGTATCCTGTCTGATCACCTGCATCCTTTCATGTCCATTGTGCATTCCGACGGACTCGGTCAATTCCAATAGGACAATGCGACACCCCATGCGTCCAGAATTGCTACAGAGTGGCTCTAGGAACACTCTTGTGAGTTTAAACTCTTCCGCTGGCGACCAAACTCCCGAGGTACGAACATTATTGAGCATATCTGGGATGCCTTGCAATGTGCTGTTCGGAAGAGATCTCCACCCCCACATACTCTTACGGATTTATGGAGAACCCTGCAGGATTCATGGTGTCAGTTCCCTCCAGCACTATTTCAGACATTAGTCGAGTTCAAGCCACGTCGTGTTGCGGCACTTACGCGTGCTCGCGGAGGCCTTACACGATATTAGGCAGATGTACGAATGCACAATGGACATGAAAGGATGCAGGTGATCAGACAGGATACTTACAAACGTGTAACCTGTCAGAGTCGTATCTAGACGTATCAGGGGTCCCATATCACTCCAACTGCACGCGTCCCACACTATTACAGAGCCTCCACCAGCTTGAACAGTCTCATGCTGACATTCAGTGTCCATGTGTAAGGTGTCAGGCAAATCCAACACCTTCCATGAAAACCCTGACATGATAAGCAAATCCAGTATCTTTGGCTCTTCAGTGTATAATCAAATGCTTCGGTTCTTAATTGCAAAAACAGGGACTACTGATATTTGTCGATTACAGCGCCATCTGCCACTAATGGAAAATAGGTCCGGTGAACCGCACGTATTTTTTGGCATAGAATACGAATATGTAATAAAAATAGGGGAGGGGGGAGGTCCCATTCTGAAATATAAAGTTGCCCCCGCCCGGACAGCGGTATGATTAGGAGATGGCCAGTTGTAGGCCAAAGAAATGTTGCCTTTACTAATATTAACTGTTCATTTAGCACGTTTTTTTCGTGCGATGATTCGTTTCCGAGATACTTAGTTGTCTAAAGTTAAAAAAAAAATCCTGTATTTCTTCACTGTCCATCCTAGTGGACTGGTGGGAACGCAGCTATTTATTGCAATATCAATAAATGAAAACGACCTCAGGCTGTAAGGACGGTTTTATAACTTATTTATTAACTTATTTATTCCATGATCGATTTCGAGACTTCACGTCTCGTCTTCAGATGAACCGAGCACACAGTAAAATTTTTTCTAAAATTTACGTACGTCAGTACATATACAAAATAACAGAATTGCTGGTAAAGGATACCTTATATGTTTCCAGTCTATCGGTCGTAAGGTTAAGTTATTATTATACTTAAATCACTACATGTAGGAATTATAAATAGGCATAGTGATTACCAATTACTGAGTCAATGACATTTCTGTCTATAAATTTTAATGCCATACACGTTATTGTTAATCAGTTTCCGGCTGAAGTAAACAGTGTTGGAGTGCATAACCACACTCCACAGGCAAAAGCAGTTATGGCATTGACACCAACCTTCATACTGAACATGAGTCAATATTAATTTCAATGGTACATTGTACATTGAGATATGATGAAAACTATTTAACGCCCCGTGGATTATGCAATCGGGACATGGAATTAGGTTCATACTGACGTGTGGAAACGTTACATGCTAAAGTAGAAGTTCCTAAAACCAGTACAATTATCTAATTTGACCCATGGTTTCACCATTCATAGTCAAAGTAAACAATTAAGGAATCCTTAAGTGGAAATGCATCTAAAGTCATATACCACTCATACAATTGTAACAAGAATGACAAAACTGGACAGGACGGTGACACAATAAAGTATTGATCTGTGACTCCGGGTCGTTTAATCACATTCTCAGAGGTATGTAACTATAACAATTCAAAGTTAGACCAATAGTTATTAGAATCACACAGAAAAATTAATACTACAGAGTATAGTTATCACATGCCAAGTTTTCATTCCGTTTTATCGTAAGAGGATACGCACTTAGACGACCAGTAGACTGGATAACCTAACATATACACTCCTGGAAATTGAAATAAGAACACCGTGAATTCATTGTCCCAGGAAGGGGAAACTTTATTGACACATTCCTGGGGTCAGATACATCACATGATCACACTGACAGAACCACAGGCACATAGACACAGGCAACAGAGCATGCACAATGGCGGCACTAGTACAGTGTATATCCACCTTTCGCAGCAATGCAGGCTGCTATTCTCCCATGGAGACGATCGTAGAGATGCTGGATGTAGTCCTGTGGAACGGCTTGCCATGCCATTTCCACCTGGCGCCTCAGTTGGACCAGCGTTCGTGCTGGACGTGCAGACCGCGTGAGACGACGCTTCATCCAGACCCAAACATGCTCAATGGGGGACGGATCCGGAGATCTTGCTGGCCAGGGTAGTTGACTTACACCTTCTAGAGCACGTTGGGTGGCACGGGATACATGCGGACGTGCATTGTCCTGTTGGAACAGCAAGTTCCCTTGCCGGTCTAGGAATGGTAGAACGATGGGTTCGATGACGGTTTGGATGTACCGTGCACTATTCAGTGTCCCCTCGACGATCACCAGTGGTGTACGGACAGTGTAGGAGATCGCTCCCCACACCATGATGCCGGGTGTTGGCCCTGTGTGCCTCGGTCGTATGCAGTCCTGATTGTGGCGCTCACCTGCACGGCGCCAAACACGCATACGACCATCATTGGCACCAAGGCAGAAGCGACTCTCATCGCTGAAGACGACACGTCTCCATTCGTCCCTCCATTCACGCCTGTCGCGACACCACTGGAGGCGGGCTGCACGATGTTGGGGCGTGAGCGGAAGACGGCCTAACGGTGTGCGGGACCGTAGCCCAGCTTCATGGAGACGGTTGCGAATGGTCCTCGCCGATACCCCAGGAGCAACAGTGTCCCTAATTTGCTGGGAAGTGGCGGTGCGGTCCCCTACGGCACTGCGTAGGATCCTACGGTCTTGGCGTGCATCCGTGCGTCGCTGCGGTCCGGTCCAAGGTCGACGGGCACGTGCACCTTCCGCCGACCACTGGCGACAACATCGATGTACTGTGGAGACCTCACGCCCCACGTGTTGAGCAATTCGGCGGTACGTCCACCCGGCCTCCCGCATGCCCACTATACGCCCTCGCTCAAAGTCCGTCAACTGCACATACGGTTCACGTCCACGCTGTCGCGGCATGCTACCAGTGTTAAAGACTGCGATGGAGCTCCGTATGCCACGGCAAACTGGCTGACACTGACGGCGGCGGTGCACAAATGCTGCGCAGCTAGCGCCATTCGACGGCCAACACCGCGGTTCCTGGTGTGTCCGCTGTGCCGTGCGTGTGATCATTGCTTGTACAGCCCTCTCGCAGTGTCCGGAGCAAGTATGGTGGGTCTGACACACCGGTGTCAATGTGTTCTTTTTTCCATTTCCAGGAGTGTACTTTTCGGTCAACGCTGTTTTGTTGTATACGTATTGACGTATGAAATTTCTGGAAAAGCATTTACTATGCGCACAGGAACATCTGAAGATGGGAATGAAAAAATTATACGGAACAATAAAAATATAAGACCATTCTTGGAGCCAGAGGTTATATACACTACTGGCCATTAAAATTGCTACACTAAGAAGAAATGCAGATGATAAACGGGTATTCATTGGACAAATACATTATACTAGAACTGGCATGTGATTACATTTTCACGCAATGTGGGTGCATAGGTCCTGAGAAATCAGTACCCAGAACAACCACCTCTGGCCGTAATAACAGCCTTGATACGCCTGGGCATTGAGTCAAACAGAGCTTGGATGGCGTGTACAGGTACAACTGCCCATGCAGCTTCAACACGATACTACAGTTCATCAAGATTAGTGACTGGCGTATTCTGAAGAGCAAGTTGCTCGGCCACCATTGACCAGACGTTTCCAGTTGGTGAGAGATCTGGAGAATCTGCTGGCCAGGGCAGCAGTCGAACATTTTCTGTATCCAGAAAGGCCCGTACAGGACCTGCAACATGCGCTCGGGCATTATCCTGCTGAAATGTAGGGTTTCGCAGGGATCGAATGAAATGTAGAGCCACGGGTCGTAACACATTTGAAATGTAACGTCGACTATTCAAAGTGCCGTCAATACGAACAAGAGGTGACCGAGACGTGTAACCAATGGCACCCCATACCATCACGACGGGTGATACGCCAGTATGGCGATGACGAATACACACTTCCAATGTGCGTTCACCGCAATGTCGCCAAACACGGATGCGACCATCATGATGCTGTAAACAGAACCTGGATTCATCCGAAAAAAAATGACGTTTTGCCATTCGGGCACCCACGTTCGTCGTTGAGTACACCGTCGCAGGCGCTCCTGTCTGTGATGCAGCGTCAAGGGTAACCGCAACCATGGTCTCCGAGCTGATAGTCCATGCTGCTGCAAACGTCGTCGAACTGTTCGTGCAGATGGTTGTTGTCTTGCAAACGTCCCCATCTGTTGCCTCAGGGATCGAGACGTGGCTGCACGATCCGTTACAGGCATGCGGATAAGATGCCTGTCATCTCGTCTGCTGGTGATACGAGGCCGTTGGGATCCAGCACGGCGTTCCGTATTACCCTTCTGAACCCACCGATTCCATATTCTGCTAACAGTCATTGGATCTCGACCAACGCGAGCAGCAATGTCGCGATGCGATAACCCGCAATCGCGATAGGCTACAATCCGACCTTTATCAAAGTCGGAAACGTGATGGTACGCATTTCTCCCCCTTACACGAGGCATCACAACAACGTTTCACCAGGCAACGCCGGTCAACTGCTGTTTGTGCATGAGAAATCGGTTGGAAACTTTCCTCATGTCAGCACGTTGTAGGTGTCGCCACCCACAGCCTCTTCTTCCTGTCGCTTAAATTTCGCGTCAGTAGCACGTCATCTTCGTGGTGTAGCAATTTTAATGGCCAGTAGTGTACACTGCGCAACAGAATTAAATGATCATTTTTTTGAAACTCAGTAATTCCCACCCATTGCGACGCTGAATTTTGAAATTTGGCTCAAACATGAGTACAGCCTCCCTGGTGCAAAAGCGTGGCGTACTGCGACGTCACCTTCAGGCTCGACGATGCTTCGAACAGTGAGGTGTCGACATTTACGAGAAAAGAACGCGCCTCAAAAGTTGTGCCTTGTAAGGCGGCTTAATGATGTCACATTGGCACCAAACTTTACCACAATTCTGCCCAACGCCACCGTGACGTGTGACATGACAAGAAGATCGTCACAGCCCCTCTTACCCACATTTCATCCCTTTTGACGCTTCATAATCAGCACAAAAAGGCCGCAAGGGTGGCATAAAGTGCGTCAATGAAAACATCGCTTTCCCTGTGGCGTTGATTCCCACACAATTCGCGGGCGAAAACGACAGTTCGCAGAGCGATGAGCAATACGAAGTCGTTCTTCACAAGCTTTGACATTTCTGACACCCTCGGACGTCTCAGCCCTCTCTAAGCACGATGTGGTGCTGCATCACTATCGAACGTAATCGCACCCATTTAAAGCGCAACGCGACAGCAATTTTTGCTCTCGTCTACAGGCTGTAACCACTAGGAGCCGTGCCGGCCGTTGTGGCCGAGCGGTTGTAGATCCTTCAGTCTGGAACCGCGCGACTGGTACGGTCGCGGATTCGAATACTGCCTCGGGCATGGATGTGTGTGATGTCCTTAGGTTAGTTAGGTTTAAGTAGTTCTAAGTTCTAGGGGACTGATGACCTCAGATGTTAAGTCCCAAAGTGCTCAGAGCCATTTGAACTAGGGGACGTTCAAAACCATTCGAAGAAATCTGAACGTAATCCGTGATCCACAGCAGCTAAGTATGCTTATGCTTTTTCACCGCTCCTATTTTGTTTTCTCCTGTGGCGTGTTCACGGGAGAGGGGGAGGGGGGGGCGAAGCAGGGTGGGAAGGGGGGGGGGGGATGCGATATTGACACATGCATAGATATAACGTCAAAGGGTCCCGCTAAGACCCAGTTCGGTGGCAGCTGCCCACCTTTACTAAGAATTTAAGACGAGAGTACCAGGCTGTGCTGCAGCTACTTCGCGGCTACAATGCTGCTGTTGCGCCTGATAGGTCAGCCGGAATCGGAGGGTGTCGAAGAGAATGCCGGTCTGAAAAGCCTAAGACATCGTCACCGGCTCTTGTCTGTACAGGTGCATTTTTTAAAATCCTCAAAAAAGACGGGCAGCTGCTACCGAGCGATTTGCCGAACTGGGAGGTCTTAAAGGGATCCTTTGCCCTTTTATTTACAAATGTCTCAAGTCGTATCTCCTCACAATCAAGCCACAGGAAGACTAAAAAGTCTGGAAAATCATAAATACCCTCAGCTGCTTTGTTTCACGTTCAGATTTCGTTGAATGGTTTTGTAAGGTCCCTAGTGGTTCCAACCAGTACACGAGAGCAAAAATTGCGGTCGCGCTGCGCTCCAGACGGGCGCGATCGCGTTCGATGGAGAAGTAGACCCACGATGTCCTTTAGAATAGGGCCTAAACGCTCGATGGTGTCAGTAGTGTCAAAGGCTGTGAAGAATGTCATCTTGTTGGTCATCGCACTATGAACTATCATTTTCGACCGTGAAATGTGCTGAAATCAACGCCACAGTGAAAGGGTTGGGGTCTGCAACGTTTCCCTCGACTACTCAGAAGAAAACCGCGTGATTTTGACGATCGGTGTACGATTCTGGCCTCCATCGCAGAGTCATCAAAGGAAGGGGTTAAATATGAGTAAGAGGGCGGGGGGGGGGGGGGGATGACCTTTAAATCGCGTGGCACGTTCACGGTGGCACTGGGTAGAACTATGGTGAAATTTGATGCAAATGTGACATAATTAACCCACCTTGCCCATCACAAGAACTTCCGAGCTGCGGCCTTTTTTGGAAGTGTCAACATCTTGTTGTTTGAAGCGCCATCGAGCCCGCGGTTACGTCGCAAGGCACCACGCTTTTGCACCATCACAGAAGATGGTCGTACGCACATTTGACCCATATTTCAAACTTAAGCGTTACAGTGGGTGGAATTTAATTCCGTTGCGCAGTATATATCATGGAATGTCAAGTCTTGACCCAGTGACAGGATATAGGAGAAAGGTGGAAGAATATGAGATGCTTTTTGCTGGGGATATCTGATTTTTATTTTTATTTATTGTCAACGACTAATCCGGTAGAAGCAGCCATCGTCACGTAGCGGTACTCACGTGCTACGAAAAGTTATAAAGTCGCCACAAAAAAATAAAGTTATGAGCCGGTAATTAATTTTTTGTTTGTTTGCAGGTACACGTCTGTAGTTCTGTCACAGATTGAAAGCCCTGCGACACAGTTACGTAGCATGCTGTTAGAGAGCCCAAAACAAAATATCGCAGGCCATTGATAAAGCGGATTGTTATGCAGTAATACGTTGTCTGTACTAGGATGATTACAACGCTGCAACAGTCTAAGCCGAGTTGGTGGAAGCGTACTGCAACAACGCACCATTATATGACACATCCGTTAGGTGACCAGATGCTTCTAGTGCTATGAAACAACTCTGAATGACGGAGTACGAAGTGGCAGATTACAACTCTTCTGAAGAGCTCGGAAATAGCAAGATTACTGAAGGCACTGCACTAGAAGACTGGTGCAACCCCATGGAAGCAATAATGGGAAGAAGTGAAAATCACACGTGATATGTTTTCAGCATCTGGCACGGTATTTTGATCATGACATAGTTCGCCGCTCGCTGGGTCCTTCGACCCTCCGAACCGAGGCAGCAGTGAAAATGTTTCAGCTATGACAGACTAATTCGTAGGCCTTCTTTGGCCACTTAATGCTGGCGAAGGAGTGCTATGTGTATCACTATGAATCCGAGACAAAGATACAAAGCAATCAGTGAAAACAGGCGGACCCACCACCACTTAAACAGGAGAAGGCGATGCTGAGAGTTTTTGATTCTGCCTTAATCTGGTACTGACAGATTATGCTCGTATTGGGCAAGCCATTACAGGAGCATACTGAAACGGATCCATCAAATCCATTTCACAGAATTAAGTTTCGCTGGCGAGCTACTCCTGGTTGCCTGTGTGTAGACAATAGTTCCAGTGCTTCAATAATGGTCATTCTGACTACCACCTTTTTCGATCAGTTTCACACGGTCTGGCTGACCAGCCCTTCCGGTCATATGAACAATTGCTAAACTGGATCGATTCTTGGATCTCCTCAAAACACACTGAGCTCTTCTACCGCACGATCCGAAAGCTGCCCGAAATATGGGAGAAAGTAGTGGCCACCGATGACCAAGACTTTGAATCTTAAAGTTTTTGTAAGTTTTTCACAATAAAGCCTCAAATTTCGAGAAAAAACGGTGGAAACAAATTTATAGATCTAATATTACCTCTGTGGAGGAGTATTTTCCTGTGCCCTAAACCAGTGATTAAACCCTAATTGTATGGTTATGTTAGATGTCAGAGTTGATTCTCGCGGGGGCCGGAAACTGATTATCTGCTAGTACCGTGTTGCCAGCTTGAGGATGTATGCAGATAGAGAAGGCCACTTTGTCGACATGACATGTTGTTTGTCACGGCAGTGCAATTAATTTGGCTAAGGTGCGTGCTTCTTCTCTAGTCAGTTGTCCCCCCCACCCCACCCCACCCCCCACCGCCACCAACACGGTCCCCTCCACAACTTAGAGCGGGTCCATGAGCCATTGACTGGCACACTTTTCTTCCTGACGAGTCTCAGTAAGGCAATTGCTCTCTATAGGCATTCTGTAACGATATGAGGAAAGGTACTGGAATGTTTTATAAGTGAGTTACTATTTTGCTTACCGATTTCATCTTCAGTTTCTGGATCTTAGTGGGTCACTTAGCAGTCGATTTGTATGTAATTTCTCACATTCACAAATAATTGTTACTTCTTTGGAAAGCAGTTTTATGAAGGTTGAACTACTATCACATTTGGTGATATTACGGGGAAACCATGTATTTGCTTAACGTTTTATAAACTAAATGCTGTATCAGTGCATCAAGTAAATTCAAAGAGTGTGCTTACACTTTATGCATTGTTGAATTTCATAATTTTTCATGATCTATGGAACTTGGAAACTGTGTCTTTTTTCGATCTCATGCTTACATGAACAGCACTAGGAATCATGCCTTGCGTTCTTAGATTAATAATAATTGCTTTTGTCTTTTGCAACTGTCCAGTAAACGCGTACATGTTCGATTTAAAGTCATTGTGTGACAAAATGGGCTATCTTTCTTATCCCCCATTAGCACATGTACATCCATGTGCAACTGTCCAGTAAACGTGTACATGTTCGATTTAAAGTCATTGTGTGACAAAATAGGCTATCTTTCTTATCCCCCATTAGCACATGTACATCCATGCGCTTCTTAGGTTGTTTCCAGGTTTATATCCCACTGATAAATTAACAGTACCTATACACGTGGGCAATTTTAAGTCATTTTTGTAATTTTCGAGTTTACGTTATTAAAAGAATTACGTATTTTCAACATGAATAAAAAATTCAAAAAAAATGAAAATTTGAGAGAACACCTCATGAGAATGCCAAATCAGAGAATTCCTCAGAAGCTACTGAACTATAAGCCGAATGGTGAAATAGATATTAGAAGACCTCGAGAGAGATGTTTGAGAGTTCGGAACAGGCAACATCCTAATCCTTGAAATGAAGAAGAAGAAAAAGAAGATGATGGTGACACAATTTTTTGCACCTCGGCACCTGCCCGTGATTGAGGTTGCAGCTCTCTCTCTGCTGAATACGTATTAGCGTTCGTAGCTCCTGTCTGTAGAGAAGCATATTATTTACTGCCTTTATTTATCAATCGAACGAACGAGTGAGTGTTTCTCTTTATATGCCTATCCCGTGCAATACGTTGGTATGAACAGTAAAGCATATCAAAGAGGATGCAACTTTCCTGTTTGATATATTTTTACTTTCATTTATCACGAACGGGGTCCCTGTTCAACCAGGACAGCTTATATTTGTTAATAAAAGCTTGTGAAAATTTTAAGAAACATGTGTCTTCTGACTCGTGAATCTCGACCAAATCCCTATTCCAAATTAAATGTTGACTTAATGCGTTATCCATTACTCAAACTCAAAACGCTATTAGCACATTCTGTTGTTTGATTGAAACGGCCATGCAAGTGGTTACCCGTAGCTAAAACTTTTGAATACTAAACATCACCTCCCAAGAGGCATCCTTAAAGTTTAATATGTTCAATACGGCCATGATATACAATGCTGAAAAAAAATTTTAGTACACATGGAAATACGCCGTCGGTTTTGATTCGATGACGGCATATGCCACCTGACGTATAGCCGAGGAACTGATAATGGTTTTAGCGTCATTCACCAACAGATAGCGTAGCGACATAACCACCAGAGTGCCATCTGTGTCTACCCTTTAATAGGGAATGCTCACAGCCAGAAGGCTTCCTCTGTTATGCCAGTCCCGCCTGGATATCCGTCCCCCCCCCCCCCCAACTCCACCCCTGAGTCCTTTTGTATACCCCTCCTCTGCCTTTCCCCACTCCTTGTTGCATCTGGCCAGCACCCCCCCCCCCCCTCCCTTATGGGTCCTCGTCCTCCATCGGCTCCTTTTCCCCCCTCCCCCCACTTCGGTTTTTCCTCTTCTTCCCCCCTTTCCTTTTCTGTCATCTGACCAGGTTCCCCCATCTGCCCTCGGCTGTGGTATATCATATTTGTGCCAATTTTTTAGTGCAGTGTTGAAGTGAATGTTCAGTGTTGTTCATCTTTCCAAAGCGTTGTGAACAGAAACCATGCTGTCGCTGGGTGTAAATTTTATATCTCTTGCACACAGAAACCAGACTGTCGCCGTGTTTTTTTTAATTGTCTGTCTATTCTTTCACCTGTCTGCTTCATATGTATTTTATTAGCATCATCACCCTTTGTTCTATGCTTTAAGTTCCACGATTTTCCGCCATTTTACCATGTAAGTCACCGATTTTATCGCCTGCTTTTATTTATTATTTATTATCTTCATCTTTTTAAAACAAATTCTGTAGGCTGAAGAGCGGCGTACTAAGCTGCTGCCAGCCCGCCCCCTTCGGGAGGAATTGAAACACAGAGAACTGCTACACAAGTTGACATGTCACATCTCTTGTGGGATGATGCTGGTATCCCTAGTAACGTGAACATTCTCACATCCATAGACAAGGTTCTGGATGTCCACTTAGCACAGGCGCTCGCCAGGATCGTCGTATTGTAAGCGCAGCAGTGGCAGATCGTACAGCTACTACAGCACAGGTAAGAGGGCTCGGGAGCCCAGACGTTTCAGCACGAGCTGTTGCGAATCGGTTATTAGCAGTGGGACTACGGGCACGCACATCTCTAGCCCATCCTCCACTCACGCCACAGCGTCGACATGCGCGACTCGATTGGTGCCTTCAGAGGATCACTTGGAAGATGGAATGGCGCGCCATGGTCTTCAGCGATGAAAGCAGATTCTGCTTGCACGCAAGCAGTGGTTGTTTGCGCATACAATGTGCACCTAGTGACCGCTGTCTCGTAGAATGCATTCATACAGGCCACTCTTACCGCACCCCTGGCATTATGGGCTCGAGCTAAAACTCTCGTTCACCTTTGGTTTTTCTGGAGGGTACGCTAACCAGCGCTCGGTACGTGCTGAATTTGTTAGACCCGTTCTTTTGCCGTTGTTAAAACAGGAAGGTGATGTTTTCTTCCAACAGGATAATGCTCGCCCACACACTGCCCGTCCGCATCTCGTGGTCGTGCGGTAGCGTTCTCGCTTCCCACGCCCGGGTTCGATTCCCGGCGGGGTCAGGGATTTTCTCTGCCTCGTGATGACTGGGTGTTGTGTGATGTCCTTAGGTTAGTTAGGTTTAAGTAGTTCTAAGTTCTAGGGGACTGATGACCATAGATGTTAAGTCCCATAGTGCTCAGAGCCATTTGAACACACTGCCCGGGAAACTCAGTGTGCCTTGCATGACGTCCAGTAACTTCTCTGGCCAGCACGACTACATTTACAGAACTACGAGAGCAGGTGGAATGGGGATCGAATATCACAACTCAGAACAGAATTCGTCTTCTGTCCGATCGACTGGACGCCAGAGGCAGCGCCTGCATTGCCGCCTATGGAGGTTACACCACGTTTTTCAGCATGTGCTATTGAACTATAAATGCAGTCATTTCGTGTACTCCATATGACCTGCTGCAATAATAAATCTTGGGAGAACTGGAAACCTCTTAAAGGGTATACTAATTCTTTTTCAGGTAGTGTATTAATCCCATTTAAAATACAGACGAACATAACGTTTCACATGTATGATCCCGTCACAATGATTTTCAGTTCACAACCAATAAATAACGATTAACGTAGTGACCATGCCAGGATCGATTAACAGAGCGCTAGAATCCTTTAATCAACAGTTCAGTATAGAGGTGTACAATATACAATGAGTAAAATTTCTTTCAGGATTCGGAGCATTCTGTTTATTTTCTGCGCTACTTGAGCGACATTGTCTTAGAGTGTTTTATGTGTATTACCGAAATCAGTAGGAGATTACAGGAGGCTGTAAAGACGATGTGATGTGGGATCCTGCGTAAGAGCGACAATGCCCCAGCTTATTCGGCATAGTAAACAGTCACAGATGCTCCTGCGTTTGGCTGTCAAGTTTTGCCTCAGCCGCCCCCCTATTCTACTGAATTGCGCGTAGTGATTTCTCCTCTGTTGAAGAAATCACTTTGTGGCAAACAATTTCAGATTGACGCTAAGGTGATTTACTGATTTAAAATGTAGAACAAGGTGGAATGTTCCTGAACAGCAAAATGCAGACTTTCACAACCGGGCTTCCACCAAGTCATCCATCGTTGGGTAAAGAAAGTGTCGCCCAAAGGATGAGCGTGTGTTGAATAACTAACACAGCTGAAACGGTACAGTCCATATCAGATCACAAGATTTTTCGTCTGGTACTTCCACGCGGGTCGGTAACACATGAGTCGTTCTCGTGAAGTGCCTCTAGAGGACAAATGATCAGCAGAATGTACTTACTTATTGTGCAATGAAACCTTTTTGAAACACCTTCCTTCCTTAACCCATCTGGATGACTGGGTGAATGTATCAGTCTATTTTGAAAGTTCTGAAAGCAACTAGAGAGTTCATGTCCGTACGCACGAGCTGTACCAGCCTTGCAGTATTCTGGCAGTCGGTGTTTAGCCATAAAAGCGGGGTAAGCCATAGATGTGCCGTTCCCTGCTGACTTGCAGTTGATAGTGAATAGTAGTTCCGATCGTCCCCACCACTTAGCAAGGACAGACCCGCTGAAATTTGTCAATGTTCAGGCACCCTTCCTTGGGGCTTCATGAGTACAGCCCAGAATTTTTCTCGATTTTACTGATGTGGTTCTATGTTAGGCACTGAACTGATTTTTTGTCATGAACACAGTTTCAATTCAATAACTCATTTTGCGATCGTTTTTTTTTTTTTTTTTTTTTGTGTAAAATATACATTCGGTTTTACTTGTAGAATTGTTTCGTGAGATGACATTTATGGGTGACAAAACGTATCCATAAGTGACTACAGTTCAGTGAGTTTAGTATTTCGGGTATTGGCTCATTCCTAAATGTTAAAATACGTGATTGTTCACGAAAACTTCAAGAACCTTTCCGTCTGAAATTTTTACGTGTTAAGTCGTTCTTTGTCAGTAATGAAGCTAAGTATCAACCTTATCAGTCACAGATCATTCTCAGTTGATTAAATCAGAATTCCATTGTCTTTAGCGATCACATTCAGTTACTACCCATCAACCAGTACAAGCCCTAAATAACAAATTATCGCCAGTTGGTATTTTTTGTGATCTTTCCAAGGCATGTGACTGTGTGGATCATGTCACACTCTTAGAAAAACTCAGGTTTTATGGAATTCAAGGCTATACACACAGCTGGTTTGAATCATACTTAACGAACAGAAAGCAAAAAGTTGTGCTGAATAACACAAATAATGTTGGGAGGGTGGTAAATTCTATTGAATGCGGAATTATCACAAAGGCATTCCCACAGAGTTCAATAATGGGTCCTCTGCTGTTCCTTATTCATGTGAATGACCTCTCGCTTAACGTTCAGCAAGCAGAACTAGTACTTTTTGCAGTTGACACGACTGTTTTAATAAATTCCATTCCAGAAAAGGCAGCTGAAGATATTGTTAAGGATGTCTTTCAAAGACTTATTCAGTGCTTCTCAGAAAATGGACTCTCCCTTCATTTTGTAAAAACTCACCCTATCCAATTCTGTACACCGAATAGATTCATACTGACAATTGAAGTATCACATAAACAGGGCTCAGTTAACAGGGTAGATTTCTCCACATTTTTGGGTGTTCACATGGATGACAACGTGAACTGGAAGAAGCATATTACTGAGATACATAAACAATTAAGTTCATCTTCTTTAGCTCTTCGCATAATCGCTAGTCCTGGTAATAAACAGATCAGCCTCCTAATGTACTTTGCATATTTCCACTCAATAATGTCTTATGGAACAGTTTTCTGGGGTAACTCACCACTTAGACATAAAGTATTGATTGCACAAAAGAGAGCAGGAGAACAATTAGTGACGTTCACCCAAGGACGTCATGTAGACACCTATCCAAGGAGTTAGGTATTTGAACTGCACCATCAGAGTACATATATTCGCGAATGAAATTCGTTATAAATAATCCATCTCAATTCGCGAAGAACAGTGATGTTCATACGTACAACGCTAGAGAGAAAAATGTCCTTTCCTATCCATTATTGAAGCTGTCAGTTGCTCAAAAAGGAGTACATTATTAAGCAACAAAAATCTTTGATCATTTGCCCATCAGCATAAAGTGTCTGGTAGGTAGCAGATCAAGTTTTAAATCTAGCTTAAAATCATTTGTTTTGGACAACTCCTTCTATTCCATGGACTAGTTTCTGTTTCAGAACTGGTAAAAAAAAATGTACCTCTAAATGTAGTTGCATGTGTAGAACTAAGAATTTCAGATATATTAATATTAGCACTATTCATGTGTGTATATATATCTTGTAATCTGGCTTGTTCCTCATCATATCGATAAAATAATGGTAAAATTGATCTAAACTATCTCGCATCCGTCTTTTGAGAATATCTACCAAAGTTAAGAGACTTCCACCTAATGTTAAACATAATCGTAGTGAACGGAGACTACCACGTGTCCAATGTCTTGCATCCAATGAGCAATACTGTTTCCCGTATGATACGCGAAATTACGGGAATAATGAGTATGAATATATTTACCGATTTCCTTATCTTGCATTTATAGAATTTATCATTGTTCTTTTCATTATCGTTTCTGGCAGATAAGATGCCTGTGTTCCCCATGTTTTTATTCCAGTAAGTTTGATTAAAATAGCTTATCACCCATAGCTTCCTAGTTTCTCTGTTTCTGAAGCCTAGTATGCTGATTCCTGAGAATTTGAGTGAATCGTTTCCATTGTGTGTGTCCCATACAATCAACCACGTCCACTGCTAACGTAAAGCAAATTATTTTAGTAACAGCATCCCCATGTTTCTGAAGTCTGGTATTAACTATATTAGGAGGCCAAGTAATTAAGACTGTGTCATTAGTCTTGTTATCTCCGTTTCATGTGTTTTGTAAAGAGTCGTGGTAATCAGGGATCTTAAGAACAAATAAATTCCCATCCACTGTGATCACAGACCGTTCATCTTACATTGATGTCTCGTATAAATCCAAGCTTCATTCTTTCCTATGCTTCAACCTGCCCTTACGACCTATCGAATAATCCAAGAAGGGAAATGAAATCAATTATCGTAAGCTATATCACGTCATCCCATGGTCTACGACATACCCTTGAGCTCGTGTGCTAATGAAAGTTATCTGTTGCGCACAGTAGTATTATTTGCATTACTGGGGCAATTCGACTGAACAGATTCAGACCTTTCGTAGATGAAAAGGTCCCATACAAGCTCACTGGCTCTTGGGGTGGAAAAGAAGCGTCGTCCACGACACGCAAATACCCAGACTTCATTCATCCAATATTTGAGAATGAGAGCACTTAGTAACTTGTAACACACTTTACACATAATTTCAAACCTTTGTAAAGCTTTTTGTCGCTGACAACCCCCACAAAATGATGACAGGAGAAAAGTTCATCGCTTACGACGTTTTCGCTGATCATGCAGAAAACTGCCACATATGGCATGACGTTTTTTTAAAAAAATTATTTCTTCTTTACTACTAACTGTATCCGCGAAATATTTTGCAGACAGCATTCAGATGTACCACTGAATGTATCTGCAAAATTATATCACTGTACGACGCATAATTTAGTAGGTATAAACAGTGAGATGCGTGGAAAACTGTCACGTTATGCATGGCTTTTAAATTTATTTCTTCTTTGATATTTACTCTCTTCTCATCACATTTCGCAGACAGTATACACATACGCCGTTGAATGTTCCTCCAAAATTATATCATTGTACGACATGTGGTTCAGGAGATAAGACATCATAAACATTGGGCTGCGTAAAACGATACTGCAGGGAGATCTTCGCTAGCGTACAGGTGTAATATGTGTAGAAATATCTCCAATGGCTTAGGGAGAGATGTAAAACATGAATACACACATACGTACATCAGTTTTTTATATGTATGAACACCATTTATTCAATGTAAAACTAAAACATATAGAATATAACGACCAGCCTCAGAACCACAAGACAGTGCAAGCGTAAAGCAATAAATACATAAAAAAGAAATTTTCTTTTCGTTTACTATGGGAACTCTGTTTCTGCCATACGACGACTTTTACTTCACTTAGGGGTTCCCCATACGCTGCCCTCTTCACTGTTTGACGTAGTCCGTCTGCGAGGCCGAAGTTTACACTCGTAGTGTTGGCAGTCCCACTCCCACTATTCAAGCTCGTGAATCCCAACTTCTAACCTCGATCCCCCTCATCCCCTGGTTGCTCCTCTCCTCTCCAACCCCCGCCCTCTGCCACACTTTCACTGTTGTGTCCCCCCTACCCTCCATCTCTACACCCTTCATCTCCTTTCCCAAGGTGGCTTCCGTCAACTCCCCCTCCTGGATGATGCCCTCTCTCCCTCCATTTATCCCTCCTATCAATTCTGATCCTCACCTCTCCCTCCCTTCCCCTGTCCCTCTTCTCCCCCCCCCCCCCACCCCCCATTCCATCCTGTTTTTCCCTGCCTACCCTCTCTCTGCCCCCCTCCTCTCCCTCTAGTCCTTTTTGCATTTCCCTCCTATGCCTTTCCCTGTTCCCTCTCATGTCTGCCTGCCCCCCCCCCCTTGTGAATCCTCTCCCTCCGTCGGTTCGCCTCCCCCCTTCCGTTTTTCCTCTCCTCGCCCCTTTTTTTTCCTCTCATCTGTCCAGTTCCCCCATCATCTGCCCTTGGCTGTGGAGTGTCATCTTCGTGCTGACTTTTTAGTGCAGTATTTCCAGTGATTGTTAAGTATTGTGTGTCTTTTCCGAAGTGTTGCGAATGGACATCATACTGTCAAATCAAATGGTTCAAATGGCTCTGAGCACTATGGGACTTAACATCTGTGGTCATTAGTCCCCTAGAACTTAGAACTACTTAAACCTAACTAACCTAAGGACATCACACACATCCATGCCCGAGGCAGGATTCGAACCTGCGACCGGAGCGGTCACGCGGTTCCAGACTGAAGCGGCTAGACCGGACGGCCACACCGGCCGGCCATCATACTGTCGCTGGATGTGATTTTTATATCTCTCGTGAACAGAAACCAGACTGTCGCCGTGTTTTTTAATTGTCTGTCTACTATTTTACCTGTCAGCTTCCTGTGTATTTTATTAGCAAACCCCATCCTTTGTTTTATGTTTTAACTTTCCACAATTTTCCGCCGTTTTACAGTTTAAGTCACCGTTTTATCGCCTGCTTTTATTGTTTGTTACCTTCTTATGTTTTAAAAATCCTGTAGGCTGAAGAGCAGCCTACTAAGCTGCTGCCAGCCTGCCCACTTTGGGGGAATCGCAATTCAATAAAGGAAAAAAGAACTTCTAAGTGTGCATCTAGTATACTCGTAAAATGTGCTTGTATAGAGAAGTGATGCAATACGTAGTTCCACGATTTTTATATCTACTCTGTTTTAACCGCTGCGGTACTTTGTTTGCAGCCTAACGGAGGTTCCTCTCCGAACATCGCTCGCATTTTCCGAACAGCCCCCATAGACACCGTTTTGTGTCAGTGGATATGTCTGAAGACTTCCTCACAAAGTTCCATTACGCTTAAATGTTTCGAAGCCATAAAGGCAGAACCTCAGTGAACGGGTAGAAAGTGCGCTGACTGTGGGTGGACTGTGCGCTACGCAGAAGGTCCCCACAACCCAGGGAGCTGCAGAGCGCGAGCAGCCACTTGTGGGCCCGCGGCTGACGGAGCCGATGCAATCCGAGCACCGCACCCGGGCGGAACGATTGATTCCGGTCGCGACCTGGAAATTGGAAATTGGCGCGCGGCGGCGTGCCCTTTCCCGTTTGTCGTCACGGTGTCTACCGAACAGCGGCGGGAATAGTCGATGGGGGATCCCCCGTGGCACCTGACTGGCGGCCGGATCGATCCACGTCTCGTTGCGTCGTTTGTTACAGTTCCAATTCCTGCAGCGGGGGCTCCACCCATTTGTTAGACACGGCCCGTGCCTCGCATGCAGATAGGCCCCATTTAGATGCTTACGCAGACTCTTCCCTTCCACTGCAACGCCACCGGTTCCTGCACTCGACTCTCGGCCAAGTTCCACTCTGGTGAAAGATACGACTGGCGGTCCGTTTATGCTGTAGACGTAGCCTCGCTGCGCGGACGCCTGAATGGTCCGCTGATACACAGTTCACTCTAGCCCTGTCGTTATTTAGAGGACTGCTCCTCGTTAATGCGGTTTCTAGGGCACTATATACAGCATCTGCATCTACCGTATTGACACTACAATAAGCCGCCACCACAAATTAATTGCACCCCTAAATTCGGAGGAAGAAATTACAAAAAAATATTTTGCTCGACAATAAGCTACACATCGATTTAGAGGAGAAAAATTACCAGACACTGACTTGAACTTACCTGTAAGACGTTGGCACGTACTGTAAACATTTGTTATATACTGGTCTCTAACATACCGGTAACATACTTTGTCTTATTCCCTCTCTACACTACGAGCACCGGTATTCATTTCATCGCTGTCACTCTCAGTCGCATGATTTTCTTCATTTCTTCCCACAAAAAATGGTTCAAATGGCTCTGAGCACTGTGGGACTTAACATCTGAGGTCATCAGTCCCCTAGAACTTAGAACTACTTAAACCTAACTAACCTAAGGACATCACACACATCCATGCCCGAGGGAGGATTCGAACCTGCGACCGTAGCAGTCGTGCGGTTCCGGACTGAAGCGCCCAGAACCGCTCGGCCACAACGGCTTCTTCCCACAGTACGTCATCCTAGTTGCTTTCCAGTGCATACGACATGCTGCATTTCTTGAACCTTGGATGATGGACTCTGGTGATATGGAAGACAGTGCAGCAAGAATCCACTCTCAAGAAAAGGTGACTAACGGCTTCTCAATCTTACCAGACGGTGTAAGGACATTATCTTGAGCCAATCTGAATACATCTTTCGGAGATGGAACTTGAACTGCTTGTCGTGGCCACATGAAGCGCCTCTAGTTCTGAATTGATTCCTCCGTGTAGTACCACAGGGTCTGTCCTTTGTGCATAAATTTCTTCTTTTACTTCAGCGCTTAGATGTCCCTTACGAGCATCAAAAAGTAGCACTGTTCTCTTAGAAGGCAATGCCCCAGATCTGCGATTCCAAAGAGCAGAGAGCCAGTAAACAATCAGCCCTTTCTTGGTAGGGAATCATTAAGCTCTTAGGGAAATGTTCTAAGAGCAGTTTTTCTCTTCAGACTACAGAAGCAGCTAACCTTTCCCCCATCGGCTGTAACAGCTAATATGACGGTTTATTCATTTTTTTCCATTCCAGGTTCCATTTAGTGGGACACTTTTTGCCCCTTTCATGACTCCTGTCGTGTTGTTCGGCATGTCAAAAAATACTAGCCGTTCGTCAGCATTGGCAATCTGATGAAAAGTGTGTGGGTGACACTTTCGCAACTTGATAACGTACCGTTGTAAGTTAACCCATTTCTCCTCGAAATCTGTTGGGATGCTGTGTTCTAGTGTAGTACTTCGTCACAGGGCCAGAGGGCAAGGCTGTTTCTCCCCATAAACCAACGACACCAACCAACAATCGCACGAAATTCTGCGTGCGGTCTAAACGACTCCTGCAATAACCAACGACTCCAGTTGGACTGTTTCTCTTGAGATGGTCATCCCACCTTTCCTCTTAACTTGGACACAGGAAGAGACTTAGCTTCAAGTTCCGGATATTTGCCACATATCGGTTCCCTGGACGATTTTCTCATTGAGTATGCCTTCTTCCATTTTTCTTTCGAAGCAACCCAACAGAGCTCGCTAGATTCGTCCAGTCCATGTTTTTCCACTCTGTTGGTCGTGGTTTTAGGGCAATGCTGAATTTTGAAGCTTGCATCGTAACTGCACCGATTTCCTAGACTTGAATACTTTTCGCTCTAAATGGTCATTCAGTCGGCATAAATCACACTTTTTTATCAGTGTCGAACTGAAGGTGAATTATAAGCTAACGAAACTTAGATTTACACAATGTTAACGCCAGTAAAACACCGGTAAAAGTTGGTATTATTGCGCAACAAAATGCCTTTCCGCCAGTTACGTTTACAGATTATAGCCGTATTCTCGTTTTTCCCCTTTTTTTACGGAAAGGGTATGTAAAAATACAAGGTAGCAGATTTAAGCGGCACACTGACTTTTCGAGGGTGTAATATGAATAAAAAGTGCGTCTTATTTTCGGGTTAACATGGTATATCCATACGCAACCACTGTGTTCATGGCATATGGTACCGGTACTTAGCACAGTACTTTCATTCTATTTGAGAACAGAACGTGGCAAAAATGACTGCTTAAATGGCTCTGTGAGCAATGGACCTATGTAAGGAACAGAACTCCTCAGAGTTTCCGCTAGCGCTTTCAGAATTTCTCGTGATTCGCGATACATCTCGCGACACACATCAACGGCAAGATGGCATAATATTTGAAATTCCGCCAAAGTGAAAAGTTTTGGTTTTTCTGCGTTTTTCAGAGCAAATAAAGCCAAACCACTAAAGTGAGTATACGACAAAATACGTTACAACTTAGTGATCACCACAACTGTATCATAATACAGTCGCAAATTTCATTTGCAATAACATAGACGTTTTTAACTTCACATTCTCATATTTGTTAATGATAGCCGCTCAAGCCTTCGCAGATGACATGCAGTACGTCGCTAAATCGGCAACAAACGTAGAAAATATGTAATGACGTTAAAGTAAAAATGTACTATAAAATTATTTGCAGATATATTTGGAACAAGCCACAAGAGAATTCCAAGAGGATGAAACACTGTACTAACACGGACAGAATTTAAACATGAAGTAGTAAGGGGACTGGTTTAAGTAACTGAAGTGGGTACAGTTCACGCGATTCGAGATTTGTTAATAGAAAATAATTTGAATCAAACATATAAATGAAACGGTTTAGTCATTAGTATTAACCTTAAACGTTAGTATTCAAGAACACATATAGGCTGAAAGGCATATCTGTCAGTATCTCGGCGAACTAACAAAACATTTAGAACGATGTAAAAAAATTTTCCAAAAAAATTTTCCATTGTCAAAGCATGTAACGGCGAAATGTAAGTGGCAAGTGAAGTGAACAAGTGAGCACCTCGCTACAGAGTGGTGGAAGCGTAAACTACACTGGTAAGTCACATTAATGTGACGGTCTGTCAAAAGCGTAAATAATCATCTTTTGCAGCGGAAAACGTATAGAAAGTGAAATGATAATTAAATCAAGACCCTACGCTGTCGACAGGCGTTGATATACATCGACGGGGACAGTTGAAAATGTGTGCCCCGACCAGGACTCGAAACCGGGATCTCCTCCAAACATGGCAAACGCTCTACCCATTTTTTTTAACAAAAATGAAAAAAAGGAAAAAGGATTTTGGAAGGTTTGTTTTTCTGTTTTTTTTTTTAAATTTTTATTTTATTTTTATAGGAAAAAAGGAAAGCCGTTCCTCTTCGGCTACATAAACAGAATAATAGGAAGTCGTCCCGTTACGACATAAGGATGTTCCATACTATAGCCTGCTGCGAATTTTTCGATGACTGTCGTCTCGTTGCTATGTTGTTTCCGTTGTTTGTTCAGTCTCATAAAAAAAAGGAACTGGAAAGAGGTGCTATAGTTATCTTCTCATGTCATCGATAATCCAGCTGCGAGGCGGATTATGGAATGCGCTCCAAAGAAAATTAGAAAAAATATTGCCTGTATTTAGGGTTCTTGACACTCGCACAATGTCGTTCGTTGAGGTAATACCAAAAATCGGGTACTGTCTTTTTGCCATTACCGAATAGGTAGTGAACAGCGTAGCCGCTAATCCACGTCACAGAGTTCGTTTTTGCTCTTGGGAAATACCTCTCATCAGAGAAAAGAAGTGATAGGGTAGTTACCCTGTCGGGAGTCTTGCGTGTGAGAAAAGCTAATATCTGACGCACCAAATACCAAACGTCCTTTGCCGACCAGCATTCGAAACGATGTTCATCCGTGTCAATCGCTTGGCATGTGACACAAGGGTGAATCGGCGAGGTGGATGTGATGCAGGCGGGACTGGCACAACTGTTTCCCATTAACAGTTACGTACCATGCAGATTGCACGTCAATATCAAGGGTGAAGGCATTCACTGCCTGCCACACAGCACGCCACTTTGCAGTGGAGTGTTTCCTTTCAAACACATTCGGCGTCCTGTTCATTTGCATGGCAGCATATATCGCCCTCGTCATCATCAAGCGTGTGGGTATTAGTGCGGTACGGATGTAGTAGCTTAATTCAAGAAAGAATTGGCTAATGTAGAAGAAAGGTGCTGGGATGTCCGATATCATCACAAGGGGTGCGAGTGAGGTTGGTCGTAAGGCCTCCAGTAAGAGACTTGTGAGGCACGTCGGGCTTCGTCGCCACAGTTGCAGGTGACAGCTGACGAACAGGGCCTTCGCTCTGTTCTGAACACGACAAAGACCTAAACCCCCTGTGCTCCTCGGGAGGGTTAGGGACTCGTAACGAATCTTAAATAACATGCCCGTATTAACAAAGGATCCCAAAACCGCCAATATGCGGTGGAATCGGGAGTATCTGTGCAAAATGGGGGATACGTGACGCCAAATAGACGTTAGATTATATCGCGTCCGTTGCAGGAGGTCTAGATGTCTAAGATGGTCTCATTCCTGCTCTCATCTGACTCAATAAACTTAGTAACAAAGCTCACCAAGAAAATCAAGAAACAGGAGAGAACAAACACCTAGCTGTCACTAACACAAGGACAAAATCACACACAAAATACAAGAATAGAAACAACAAAAAGTGTGAAAGAAACAGAAAGTAAAAAGTGGTACACAATCACATACAAGCATAAATACACACACAGAATATCCAATACTTTCAAAACACAAGGCATAAAAATGGCTCACCAAACCAAAAACTCAAGTCAGAAATACTTCCCAAAAACAATAGGAAAAACTGATTTGTATCAGAAATCAGGAATATACCAACTGAAACGCATTACATGTGGTAGAAGACACATAGGCCAAACCAGGAGGAGACATTCGACACCAGATACAAAGAACATGCAAGAGCATGGAAGTATAGGAAAAATCATTCAACTTTTGCAGAACACTTACACCAACATAAAATTACAGCCAAAGACACAGACATGGAAATCATAAGGATAAACAACAACAAAAAACAACTGAATATGAAACTACAAATACGCAGAGTGGTGCATCCAAAAGAATGCCTAGCAGCTCAACCACTGTTATGAAAGGTAATGGAACTGAAAGACCTGAACACTTGCGTGACCTAAATATCAAGTGTTTGTCCAGTGCTGATACTAAATTGTTTGACCATAACACCGGTGGGCCTTCTAAACATGCAGAGGAACCTAAACGAAGAAAAGTAGATGTGATGGCAGACAGTCATGGTCGTGGATTTGCTCGCCTTCTGAACGGTCGGTCCAGTGTGCAAACAATCGCTTACATAAAGCTTGGTGCTTCTATGTCTGAAGTTTGCAAGCATGTACGATCTACAGACGTTGCTGACTTATCCTCTGAAGACTTTGTTGTGCTACTTCGTGGGTCAAATGACGTACATAAAAACGAAACACACAAAGCAAAACAAGAACTAAAAAGGTGCTTAGGACAGTTGACACACACAAATGTTTTAGTGCTGAACATCCCACATAGGCATGACTGACCATCTTGGTCATGCGCAAATAAAGAAATAATCAATGCCAACCAACAAATTTCTTTACTTTGCAAACATTTCAGAAATGTGGAACACATAAATGTTAACAATATTGGGCGCAGATTCCACACATTACATGGGTTGCACGTTAACAACATGGGAAAAAAACTGCTCGTCGGAAAAATTGAAGAAATTATCGTCAAGAGGCATCAAACACTCAAAATCAAAATCATCCTGGATTGGCCCCCCCAAATATTCGAAGGAAAAAACACCAGCAAGACCTCACTCACCAACATCAACAACAAATGAAGGAACAAGGTGCCTCCAATATTCAGGCACAGCAACAACAATGAATGCAGTAACAGCTCTACCATTTGCAGACCCAGCTCTAGCACCAGCAGCAATATTATCAACAGTAGGATCAGCAGCTGATCAACTACCAGGGGAGCCAGACACAGAAGAAAATTCTGCTGCAGATGATAATAGAAGAATAGGTGCAGTCGGGAAAAGAAAAGCAGTACTTCCAGCACACCTGAATGATTTTTTATTGACAAGGTAAAAGTAAGTGATCAGTTAAATATGCCAAAGTCTAACACCATGCCAAAGTCTAACAAATCCTTTAATTTCATGCTGATTCATCAAAATGTGCAATCATTGTTAAACAAATTAAGTGAAGTTGAAATTTTATGTACAGATGAGCTAAAAAACGCTTCTGTAATGAGTATAACTGAACACTGGGTGCCTAAAGATGCAATGTCAGTCACAAAACTTGCAGACTTCAATCTTTCATCATCATTCTCTAGAATTACATCCAGTCATGGAGGGTCATGTATATTTGTTAAAAGTGGCATTGATTATTGTAACATAAAACCCATTGAACTGTTAGCTGAAGAGAAAGTTTTTGAAGTATCCGCAGTTGAACTCTCTGCATTAAAATTAATAATCATTTGTGTATTTACGAGCCCTGATGGGAACTTAAATGATTTCTGTCATCAACTAGAAGCAGCTTTACATACTATAAAAAACTTCAACAAAACAGTGATCATATGTGGAGATTTTAATATTGATTTTCTAGAAATCTCAAAAGACCAGCAAAGCTTGATGACCCTACTGGAAACATACACTCCTGGAAATAGAAAAAAGAACACATTGACACCGGTGTGTCAGACCCACCATACTTGCTCCGGACACTGCGAGAGGGCTGTAGAAGCAATGATCACACGCACGGCACAGCGGACACACCAGGAACCGCGGTGTTGGCCGTCGAATGGCGCTAGCTGCGCAGCATTTGTGCACCGCCGCCGTCAATGTCAGCCAGTTTGCCGTGGCATACGGAGCTCCATCGCAGTCTTTAACACTGGTAGCATGCCGCGACAGCGTGGACGTGAACCGTATGTGCAGTTGACGGACTTTGAGCGAGGGCGTATAGTGGGCATGCGGGAGGCCGGGTGGACGTACCGCCGAATTGCTCAACACGTGGGGCGTGAGGTCTCCACAGTACATCGATGTTGTCGCCAGTGGTCGGCGGAAGGTGCACGTGCCCGTCGACCTTGGACCGGACCGCAGCGACGCACGGATGCACGCCAAGACCGTAGGATCCTACGCAGTGCCGTAGGGGACCGCACCGCCACTTCCCAGCAAATTAGGGACACTGTTGCTCCTGGGGTATCGGCGAGGACCATTTGCAACCGTCTCCATGAAGCTGGGCTACGGTCCCGCACACCGTTAGGCCGTCTTCCGCTCACGCCCCAACATCGTGCAGCCCGCCTCCAGTGGTGTCGCGACAGGCGTGAATGGAGGGACGAATGGAGACGTGTCGTCTTCAGCGATGAGAGTCGCTTCTGCCTTGGTGCCAATGATGGTCGTATGCGTGTTTGGCGCCGTGCAGTTGAGCGCCACAATCAGGACTGCATACGACCGAGGCACACAGGGCCAACACCCGGCATCATGGTGTGGGGAGCGATCTCCTACACTGGCCGTACACCACTGGTGACCGTCGAGGGGACACTGAATAGTGCACGGTACATCCAAACCGTCATCGAACCCATCGTTCTACCATTCCTAGACCGGCAAGGGAACTTGCTGTTCCAACAGGACAATGCATGTCCGCATGTATCCCGTGCCACCCAACGTGCTCTAGAAGGTGTAAGTCAACTACCCTGGCCAGCAAAATCTCCGGATCTGTCCCCCATTGAGCATGTTTGGGACTGGATGAAGCGTCGTCTCACGCGGTCTGCACGTCCAGCACGAACGCTGGTCCAACTGAGGCGCCAGGTGGAAATGGCATGGCAAGCTGTTCCACAGGACTACATCCAGCATCTCTACGATCGTCTCCATGGGAGAATAGCAGCCTGCATTGCTGCGAAAGGTGGATATACACTGTATTAGTGCCGGCATTGTGCATGCTCTGTTGCCTGTGTCTATGTGCCTGTGGTTCTGTCAGTGTGATCATGTGATGTATCTGACCCCAGGAATGTGTCAATAAAGTTTCCCCTTCCTGGGACAATGAATTCACGGTGTTCTTATTTCAATTTCCAGGAGTGTATAACATAAAAGCCACCATAGACTCTCCTACAAGAGTTATACCATCAACTAGCTCAACAATTGATCAGATATTAATAAACACAAATGTAAATCACAATTTCTGTGCAGGAAATCTTAATATTGGCTTCAGTGATCACTATGCACAATTTATTGCTTTGCACACTCCAAGTGAAACAACTGAGAAAGAGGAACTTGTAAAAGAATCAAGGAAATTCACTAACAAACAAATAAACCTTTTTGTACACAGACTAAGTGAAGAAACTTGGTATGAAGTGTACACTTGTGAAAATACTAACAAAAAGTTTGAAAAATTCATGGAAATCTTCTTGTCATACTTTGAAGCTGCATTTCCATTAAAAAAACAAAAATGTCAACCTAACGTCAAAAAGAACAAATTGATTACAACAGGTATTAGAATCTCTTGTGCAGAGACAAGAAGATTACACGATATAGCAAAGACACAGAACATGCCTCATGAATTTCATTTGTACCAGAAGAATTACAAGAGGATCCTCAAAAATGTTGTAAGGAAAGCTAAAACAATGGCAAATGACAAATACATTGACAATTCAAAAACCAAATCTAAAGCTATAGGGGAAGTTATAAAAAATCAAACAACAGGTGAAAATAAACAATATAAATATATGAACTTATGTTATGAAGGACAAATGATTTCCTGCCCAACAGATATTGCAGGGACCTTCAACAAATATTTTGCAAACATAAGTGAACAGTTGGTGAGTGGACTGGAAGAACACAACAAAATATCACCTCCATCATGCAATAGTGTGAGAAATGTGTCTACATCTTTGTTCCTTTCATCCACAAATACTGAAGAAATTTTATCACTTATAAAAACCTTGAAAACAGGGTACTCATGAGGAGTTGATGGAATACCAGATGCAATTATTAAAAAATACTGTCTTGCCTTAGCTGAACCCTTGACACACTTGTGCAACAGCTCACTGGCATCAGGAACCTTCCCCCCATGCTTAAAAACAGCAAAACTGAAACCACTGTTCAAAAAAGGAAATCCAGAATGTGTTTCAAATTATAGACCAATAGCCCTACTGCCTGTATTTTCAAAAATTATAGAAATTTTTTTATAAGAGATTGATTTCCTAAATAAAAATAAAATTCTCTATCCTTCACAGCATGGCTTCAGGAAAGGCTATTCAACTGAAAGTGCAATATTTGAATTTCTTAATGAAATCTATACTAAACGGGATGCAAGTGAGTTTGTGACATGCATATGCCTTGATTTATTTAAAGCTTTTGACATCATTGACCATAATGCCCTACTGCATAAGCTTGACCAATTAGGAATTACCTATGTGGTCGCAAACAGGTGGTTGAAGTGCAATATACTGACCATAACAAAATCAGCTACTACTATTCAGGATATGAAAATGTGAAACATGGCGTCCCTCAATGATCAGTATTAGGACCCATTCTGTTTCGCCTCTATGTCAATGATCTTATGTACAACAAGTATTGCCAAACTACCCTCCAATTTGCAGTCGATACAAGCTTCCTTATTAGTGGTAAAACAGAAGAAAAACTAAAAGGCTCTGCCATCCAAACAATGAACAGTGTAGAACAGTGGTTCACCTATAACAAGCTAATTACGAACAAAGAAAATACAGTAGCACTGAACTTCTATAATGTAAAAGACACCACCCAAACATAGAAATAGAACTTAGGGACAGAGTTCCTGAAAGTGTTGACAGCACTAAATTTCTGGGACTCTGGCTCCAGAACAACACAAAATAGGGGGTACACATTGAATACTTGCAAAGAAAACTAAGCAAAACCTGTTACATGATACGGATCTTAAAAACTTGTTGCAGCAAAGCCAGCCTGTTAAATGTATACTACTCCTATGTGCATTCTGTAATTAAATATGGCATAATCTTTTGGGGCAATGCAACAACAAATATTAAACTTTTCAGGATGCAAAAGAGAATATTAAGTATTATTGAAGGGGTAAATAATATGAAATCATGTAGACCCATATTCAAAACACTATCAGTTCTTCCTCTTCCTTGCATTTTTATCTGTGAGACATTAGTTTTCATCAAACAATATATTGATAGACACCCAGATATCTTATTAAAAAATGAAGATATACATGCACACAATAGAAGGCAAAAATCTGACCATATGAAACAGGTGAGAACATCATTGTGCCAAAAAGGCACACTACATACTAGGATAAAGATTTTCAATAATCTACCTGACCATATTAAATCAGCAGGTAAACTCTGTAGTTTTAAGGCTGAAGTAAAGGCATATTTAATTGATCATTGCTTTCACAGTCTGACAGAATATATAAAAGCCAAACAACAAAAATAAAGATGCATTATTAATATTCTACTTTGTATGTTGCCTGTAATGTTAGTTGTATGTATGAATCTTTGCTAAATTACTTCAATATCTAGTCCTTAGGATTGCAATACAAACTGTATTTTATCTTGTAAATACCTACCCATGTCCAATATCTTTGTATATATTCTATACATGTAGGATTTGAAGGACTAAATAAATAAATACATAAACTCCCTACAAGAAAACTACCACATCCTAAAAACCGTAACAGAAAAGCAACAACTCATAAATGATCATACCAACTTGATAAACCACGCTCTCTTTAAACTAATTGACCACTTAATACATCATTAAATGTACACATATAGGCTACCACAAAGTGGTAGTTTCACAGGTTGGCAACACTTTCAACATGAATAGAAACAAACAAACAGAAATAAATACTGTATCAGTGCAGAATGAGTAACAGTTTAAGAAAATGAAGTGTAGATAATGCAACACAGGAAATACTGCAGAATCACAAAAACTGCTACGTGCAAATGTGAATCAAAGCCTTTCAATGTCAATTGATGCTAGCAAGGAGGGAAGCAGCAGAATATGTAAAGAAATACTGTAAGTAACTTGCAGACAAAATTTACAAACAAAACACTGTTTTTATCCCGAAATAACCAAAAATGTACCAACGTATGTATCCAATTTGCAGAATAACCACGGAAGATGCTTCATAAATAAAAATGAAATGCCTCTGGTGTAATTGCTTTTAATTAAATTGCAGTCAGCTCAAGACAGATAAGCTGTAGTAAGATTTTAACAGCTGCTGTGGAAGATGGAAATGCAAACAAAGAATTTTGAAATCTTTTTGGTTGATAGCACCTAATGGAACATAGAGGTACTGTCAGCAAAGTGGAAGAATTTCAATAAATGATGAAACCACTTTTCAATCATCAGTTTCCTGAAGAAAGGCGTGTCAGATTCTGTCCTCGAAAAACGCATCTTGTGTTCTGGTTTGTGAAGATTACCTTGAAGTATAAGCATTCCAGTAATTGTTTTTACCTCATCCCTTGTAGTCCTGCCAACTACAAACCCTGGACTGTGTTGCTATATTGTGATGAGAAGCTATGAAAAGCTGTGCATATAATTTCATCTGTTCAGCTAATGATTTGCACAAAACCATACAACAGCTCAACACATATTGTTATAGAAGCACAACTGTACTACTGCTACCACTGAACAAGTATTGATCATGAACTGAACTAGTAAGCACAAATGCATTAGGTACCATCTGCTGCAATAGTGTCTCATAGTCAGATGTTTCCGAATCAGTCACTTTCACTAGCCTCAACATTTATGTCTTGAAAACTTTCAGAACTGTCACTGAAATTATCATCACTTTCTAAAAGCAACTGCTCTAGCTCCAAACCTGATAAACAACTTATTTTCGCCATTGCAAAAGATCACTAATGCAGCAGTAAAAGGAACACTTTTGCTACTGCTTCATGAGACGCATACCGACGATGCGTGGATGGGTGGAAAATATTAAACTAGCCTAGAATAAGCTTTGTTGCCTGAAGAGAGTTGTCACATAGTGGACAAAGCTCAACTAATCCACAGTTTCAACAGCAGACTGCTAACTCGTCATTCCCACATAATGCAGCAGATGGATATATCCATCCAACACCATATGAATTAACAGAGCATGGGCAGATACACTATGTGATCAAAAGTGTCTGGACACCCCCAAAATATACGTTTTCATAATAGGTGCATTGTTTACCACCTACTGGCATGTGCTCCATATCAGTGACCTCAGTAGTCATTAGACATCATGAGACAGTAGAATGGGGCATTCCGCGGAACCCATAGACTTCGAACGTGGTCATGTGGTTGGGTGTCACTTGAGTCATATGTCTATATGTGAGAGTTCTACACTCCTAAACATACCTAGGTCCACTGTTTCCAATGTGAGAGTGGAAGCCATCATCAAGGCTAAGTGTTGGCCAACACCATACTGAATTCCAACATTACCGATGAAGGGCGCCAGTCATTTTAAGTCGGGTGTCCGGACACTGTTCATCACATAGTGTATATCTGTCATGTCCACTTAAAAGGTGAGACAGTGTCAGATATCTAGAGATCTTTGACTCTTCCTATGCTCAATTAACAGATACACAGGGGTTGTATGCAGTATTCCAATGACATGGAGCAACCGCTCACACATCCAACCAGTGTTGCCTGCACCACCAATGTGTTTGTTGAGGACAGATTTGTCAGTAGAGGCCTTGGTCTCCAAGGTCCCCGGACTTAACATTGCATGATTTTTATTTATGGGGCACACTAGAAAGCAAAGTGTATGCTGACAGTCCTAACACAATAGATGATCTTAAATGGAACATTACAAGAGAAGTTAACAGTAACATGTCTGCACAATTACAGAATGTTGCGTATCATCATCACACAAAATCAGTGTTGCCTGGATGCCCATGGCCACAACTTCAGGCATCTCTTATAAGCAGGTAACTACATGGTTTATCTAAAAACAAAGATGATGTGACTTACCAAACGAAAGCGCTGGCAGGTCGATAGACACACAAACACAAACATACACACAAAATTCAAGCTTTCGCAACAAACTGTTGCCTCATCAGGTAAGAGGGAAGGAGAGGGAAAGACGAAAGGATGTGGGTTTTAAGGGAGAGGGTAAGGAGTCATTCCAATCCCGGGAGCGGAAAGACTTACCTTAGGGGGAAAAAAGGATGGGTATACACTCGCACACACACACATATCCATCCACACATATACCGACACAAGCAGACATATTTAAAGACCAAAATAATACATGTCTGCTTGTGTCTGTATATGTGTGTGTGTGTGTGTGTGTGTGTGTGTGTGTGTGTGTGTGTGTGTGTGTGTGTGTGTGTGTGTGTGTGTGTGTGTGTGTGTGTGCGCGAGTGTATACCCCCCTAAGGTAAGTCTTTCCGCTCCCAGGATTTGAATGACTTCTTACCCTCTCCCTTAAAACCCACATCCTTTAGTCTTTCCCTCTCCTTCCCTCTTTCCTGATGAGGCAACAGTTTGTTGCGAAAGCTTGAATTTTGTGTGTATGTTTGTGTGCCTATCGACCTGCCAGCGCTTTCGTTTGGTAAGTCACATCATCTTTGTTTTTAGATATATTTTTCCCACGTGGAATGTTTCCCTCTATTATACTAATAACTACATGGTTTTTAATGTTACTATTGCCTATTCTTCTTTAGTTAGTTCATTGTCACTTGAATCTTGGGCCTGAAGCATACCAGTGTGACATGGGACACCTTGTATATCCACTGAATGAGCTGACTTGTAAAATTAATTTTCAGATCATTCTGCAGAATTTGATCCCTTGAGGAGCCTAGTAGCAATCTTGTTTCATTTTCCTTTGTAATGTCTATTGTGTGTTCAGTCATTCTTTATCAATTTTAAGTGTGCTGATGTTCACACTTAACTTGAAATCTGGTACTGCCCATTTTAAATATTCATTTAAATCATCAATGTAGTATAAGTAGTGAGGTACTTGCACAACTTTACTGCTTCCCAGATGTAGAATACCATTTGATTCTCTGATATTAGGACTGGTGTCATACATCTCTAAGCCTGTCAGGACAGTACTCCATTCCCATTTGCTTATTTTGATTGGTAAGGACTAATTCGCACTTAGTACAGAAAAGCAACCATTTGAATTCAAAGTGTATAGCATCACTCCTCAAGCTCAACTGATGAACTGATGTCCACAATTGTTATTTTTGTATCTTCCTTGTAGCTGTCAGCATGAATATGAGACACAGGTATCTGCAGAGACATGTACTGAACTTTTCATAGCGTAAATCACTGAATCAGTCGAAGTAATGAATGATGTTCTTCTAACACAGGCCATCCAGTGAGTTCCAGGTCTTACACATCTAAATTTAGAATTCCACGTTCATTTAATTTCCACTTAACACTGGGTAGTGTATTCCACATGAACACTCCACGGAATCTAGGGACAGAACTTTTTGACGAACTTAAGCATATTGAGATTTATAAGTGATCTGTCCAAGAGTATAACTAATAATTTTCTTTAATTGTCAATCCAATCCCTTTCCTCTCTGTCTTTAAATGTAGTCCTTTCCCAATAGCCACAGAATCCATGAACCTATTGTGCCTTTTGGCTTCATCAAGCTACTTCCATGATCTTCTTTTTTTTTTTTTTTTTTCCTGCCTTTCTTTTCTGGCATAGCCGTAGCACTGCTGAAAGCCTCACCAAGGCTGGAATTAAGAACGGAAGGATACCATCTGATGTGCTCATCAGTGATAGGTCTCTGGATGTTTTGATCACTTTTTGTTTTGAGGCTCTTTTCGCTGCAATCAGTGATAACTGACTACACCCTGACATGCCCTTCTCCTTGTTCTTTTTATTCCTCACTGGGTGATGATCAGCTTTCATAATTCCACTGAAATTCAGCCCCATACCCAATTTAAGTTTTGCACACATAGCTTTATCTACTTAAAGAGTTGCAACATGCTGACCAATTCTGATATCCGTTCTTGAACGTATTTGCTTGGCTCTGTCAGCTAATATTCTATCTGTGGTGTAACATCCTGGAAGATCATTATTTGCTGCATATACGATATCATGATGTGTGTTTAACTCACCTAAAAAACTGATTGCCGTGAGTCATTTCTCAAGCTTGGTTCCATGTCCACATTAGTTATATATGGGGATACGAAGTTCTGTTGCCAGTGTATCAAGAACACAGTTGCCTCTGCTGATGTGCTTCCTAACGTGCATGTTATGCTACTGTGCTGTATGAGGTTTGTGTGCCTTGTTATAGAACAAATCACTGTCATACACCCAACTGTTATACAATTAAGGGATTCAGATCATTTGACAAGAGCCTTTGCCCCATCACCTAATTACCCGTTCTGTAAGGAAGACATCTGGTTCACTGCTCCTCTGTAAAAATTAATGGCAATTTCACTACCATTGCTGTCCTCTAAGATGTTAAGTTCTAAGGTTTGTTCATTGGACCGTGGAAATCATAAATATCTCTGTTGAATAGTTTGGGAGATACAATTTCTCATATGCTGTTTTGTGTTTTGAAATATGTACAAAATCGCATGCATTAAATTTCTGTTTGTGCAGATCTGCCATTTTTACAAGGCTGTAAATGGAATTTAACTCGCTATGTGAATTGGCCCGATTTTTATTGTCCTGTGGACATATGAGTTGTACATTTCAGTGATTTGTGGAAGAATATCAGTCCATTTATAAGAATCGCAAAGATCAAAATGCATCCAAATTTGAGCTTTTATTATCCTGTTCAAAAGCTCCTGAATACATCCTTTCACCTGAGAGAACATCTGAGTAGTGATGTATTCCATACTGTTCCATTACCACCTCGGTATAGATATAACTTTCCAGCATGAACTTTTTGTAGACTGTGTGGAAGGCAGTTGGCTCTTGCGTGCAGCAATTGTTCAAACCTCTGTGCAACTACCTTCCTCATCTTTGGTTTCAAAAATGGAGCCCATACAGATTTTGAGTACAATCAATGACCATTAAAAACTACTCTGATGGGCCGAAACATTATGACCACTGACCACCATGAGATTGAATGTCTCCTGGTGGTGTTGCAGGCATGTGACACAGTAAGAAAAGAATATACAATGAAGAGAGGTGAATGAGCAGTCATTATGATGAAGATATGGGCCACAAATGTAGAAATCCACTGATGTAAGTGGTTTTGACAAAGGGCACATTGTTATGACACTGCAGCTGGCAATGAGAATCTCTGAAACAGTGAAGCTGGTTGCCTGTTGGCATACTGTTGTTGTGGGTGCCTATGGAACGCGGTGAAGGATAGTAAAATAATGAGGAGGCTGTATGGTATTGGACGACTGCGTCTCATTACAAAAAGCAGAGGTCAGAGGATACCCCAGTGTGTAATCCATAAAAGGCAGTGATCTGTGGCAGATCTGATGACAAAAGTACAGGCACTAGTGTTTTGGAGCACCCCGTTCAGAGGTCATTGTTGAACATGGAGCTCCACATCATAGACCCCTACGGCTTCCTTTACTGACCTTACATTGTCAGTTATGATTGTAGTGGGTGCAGCATCACTGAGTTTTCACCTAGGATCAATAAAGATGTGTCATCTGTCGAATGAATCGCATTTCTTGTTATTCCAATCCTTACACGCCATCATCCAGACAAATGGCTACACGAAACATGCACCCCATGACAGATGCAGGCCAGTGAGGGCAAAATTATGCCCTGGGGTACATTGTGTTGGGCTTCAATAGGATCTGTAGTAGTAATCAAAGGCATCATGACAGGAGTGAACTATGAGAACATTATTGTGGACCATCTGCATAGCTTCATGCTTGAAGTCTCCCCCTATGGCAATGACATCTTCCAGCAGGATAACTGTCCATTTTGCAAGGTCATAATCGTGCTACAATGGTTTGAGGGGCTTTATAGTGAAGCCACATTGATGTCTCGGCCAGCAAATGTGCCTGATCTGTGCCCACTGTAACACCTATCGCGTGCTAGCTGTAAGCCCATAAACCACCATCCCATATTTTGCAGGAATTGCTTGACCTGTGCATAGATATCTGGTGCAACACACTTCTGAAATCCTATCAAGGACTTGTAGAATTCATGTGAAGCAGAATTGCTGTTTTATTGTGTTTGAAAAGTGGGACAACATGCTATTAAACAGGTGGTCATTATGTTCTGGCTCATCAGTGTATTTGAAACCTTTATTCTTCTGTGAATATTGGCTCATATCTACAAAAAAACTGTCCATCCAAACTTCAAATTATAACTTGTTTATGTGGGAATGACTAGTGAGCTGGTTTATGGAGTTCCTGAACAATTGTCTCCATAATTATTTAATGATATGTCTTTCTCTAAGCTCTGAAATTATAGAAATTATTTCATTCAAATGTGCTATATCACTGCTTGCAAACAATACTGTGAGCAGCTATAATCGTTCATCTATTTTATTGGGGACCATCATAGTACATGTATTGGATCTGTTAATTTTCTTGTTCTGAATGTCAATAATGCCACTGCTAGGTATGTCTGCTAATGAGAGTTTAATTATCTTTTTGTATTTCGACCTGTTTGTGTATATTGCACCAACCCCATCAGCTTTCTTATATACTTCTGTCATTCATAATATCATACCATAACTTTAAATAACCCCCCCCCCCCCAATGAACCATGGACCTTGCCGTTGGTGGGGAGGCTTGTGTGCCTCAACGATACAGATAGCCGTACCGTAGGTGCAAGGTGCAACCACAATGGAGGGGTATCTGTTGAGAGGCCAGACAAACGTGTGGTTCCTGAAGAGGGGCAGCAGCCTTTTCAGTAGTTGCAGGGGCAACAGTCTGGATGATTGACTGATCTGGCCTTGTACCATTAACCAAAATGACCTTGCTGTCCTGGTACTGCCAACGGCTGAAAGCAAGGGGAAACTACAGCCTAATTTTTCCCGAGGGCATGCAGCTTTACTGTATGGTTAAATGATGATGGCGTCCTCTTGGGTAAAATATTCCGGAGGTAAAATAGTCCCCCAATTGGATCTCCGGGCGGGTACTACTCAAGAGGACGTCGTTTTCAGGAGAAAGAAAACTGGCATTCTACGGATCGGAGTGTGGAATGTCAGATCCCTAAATCGGGCAGGTAGTTTAGAAAATTTAAAAAGGGAAATGGATAGGTTAAAGTTAGATATAGTGGGAATTAGTGAAGTTCGGTGGCAGGAGGACAATACAAAATCAAATAGCGGTAATGCAGGAGTAGGTTTAATAATGAATAAAAAAATATGAATGCAGGTAAGCTACTACAAACAGCATAGTGAACGTATTATAGTAGCCAAGATAGACACTAAGCCCATGCCTACTACAGTAGTACAAATTTATATGCCAACTAGCTCTGCAGATGACGAAGAAATTGAAGATTTGTATGATGAGATAAAAGAAATTATTCAGGTAGTGAAGGGAGACAAAAATTTAATAGTCATGCGTGACTGGAATCTGACAATAGGAAAAGGAAGAGAAGGAAACATAGTAGGTGAATATGGATTGGGGCTAAGAAATGAAAGAGGAAGCCGTCTGTTAGAATTTTGCACAGAGCATAACTTAATCATAGCTAACACCTGGTCCAAGAATCATAAAAGAAGGTTGTATACATGGAAGAATCCTGGAGATACTAAAAGGTATCAGATAGATTATATAATGGTAAGACAGAGATTTAGGAACCAGGTTTTAAATTGTAGGACATTTCCAGGGGCATATGTGGACTCTGACCACAATCCATTGGTTATGAACTGTAGATTAAAACAGAAGAAATTGCAAAAAGGTGGGAATTTAAGGAGTTGGGACCTGGATAAACTGAAAGAACCAGAGGTTGTATAGAGTTTCAGGGAGAGCATAAGGGAACAATTGACAGGAATGGGGGAAAAAAATACAGTACAAGAAGAATGGGTAGCTCTGAGGGATGAAGTAGTGAAGGCAGCAGAGGATCAAGTATGTAAAAAGACGAGGGCTAATAGAAATCCTTGGGTAACAGAAGAAATATTGAATTTAATTGATGAAAGGAGAAAATATAAAAATACAGTAAATGAAGCAGGCAAAAAGGAATACAAACGTCTCAAAAATAAGATCGACAGGAAGTGCAAAATGGCTAAGCAGGCATGGCTAGAGGACAAATGTAAGGATGTAGAGGCTTATCTCACTAGGGGTAAGATAGACACAGCCTACAGGAAAATTAAAGAGACCTTTGGAGAAAAGAGAGCCACTGGTATGAATATCAAGAGCTCAGATGGAAACCCAGTTCTAACCAAAGAGGGGAAAGCAGAAAGGTGGATGGAGTATATAGAGGGTCTATACAAGGGCAATGTACTTGAGGACAATATTGTGGAAATGGGAGAGGATTTAGATGAAGATGAAATGGGAGATACGATACTGCGTGAAGAGTTTGATTAGCACTGAAAGACCTGAGTCGAAACAAGGTCCCGGAGTAGACAACATTCCATTAGAACTACTGATGGCCTTGGGAGAGCCAGTCCTGACAAAACTCTACCATCTGGTGAGCAAGATGTACGAGACAGGCGAAATACCCTCAGACTTCAAGAAGAATATAATAATTCCAATCCCAAAGAAAGCAGGTGTTGACAGATGTGAAAATTACCGAACTATCAGTTTAATAAGTCATAGCTGAAAAATACTAACACGAATTATTTACAGACGAATGGAAAAACTGGTAAAAGCCGACCTCGGGGAAGATCAGTTTGGATTCCATAGAAATGTTGGAACACATGAGGCAATACTGACCTTACGACTTATCTTAGAAGAAAGATTAAGGAAAGGCAAACCCACATTTCTAGCATTTGTAGACTTAGAGAAAGCTTTGGCAATGTTAACTGGAATACTCTCTTTCAAATTCTAAAGGTGGCAGGGGTAAAATACAGGGAGCGAAAGGCTATTTACAATTTGTACAGTAACCAGATGGCAGTTATAAGAGTCGAGGGGCATGAAAGGGAAGCAGTGGTAGGGGAAGGTAGTGAGACAGGGTTGTAGCCTCTCCCCGATGTTATTCAATCTGTATATTGAGGAAGCAGTGAAGGAAACAAAAGAAAAATTTGGAGTAGGTATTAAAATCCAGGGAGGAGAAATAAAAACTTTGAGGTTCGCCGATGACATTGTAATTCTGTCAGAGACAGCAAAGGACTTGGAAGAGCAGTTGAACGGAATGGACAGTGTCTTGAAAGGAGGATATAAGATGAACATCAACAAAAGCAAAACGAGGATAATGGAATGTAGCGAATTAAGTCGGGTGATGCTGAAGGAATTAGATTAGGAAATGAGACACTGAAAGTAATAAAGGAGTTTTGCTATTTGGGGAGCAAAATAACTGATGATGGTCAAAGTAGAGAGGATATAAAATGTAGACTGGCAATGGCAAGGAAAGCGTTTCTGAAGAAGAGAAATTTGTTAACATCGAGTATAGATTTAAGTGTCAGGAAGTCGTTTCTGAAAGTATATGCATGAAGTGTAGCCATGTATGGAAGTGAAACATGGACAATAAATAGTTTGGACAAGAAGAGAATAGAAGCTTTTGAAATGTGGTGCTACAGAAGAATGTTGAAGATTAGGTGGGTAGATCACATAACTAATGAGGAGGTACTGAATAGGATTGGGGAGAAGAGAAGTTTGTGGCACAACTTGACTAGAAGACGGGATTGGTTGGTAGGACATGTCCTGAGGCATCAAGGGATCACAAATTTAGCATTGGAGGGCAGTGTGGAGGGTAAAAATCGTAGAGGGAGACCAAGAGATGAACACACTAAGCAGATTCAGAATAATGTAGGTTGCAGTAGGTACTAGGAGATGAAGGAGCTTGCACAGGATAGATTAGTGCGGAGAGCTGCATCAAACCAGACTTAAGACTGAAGACCACAACAACAACAACAACAACAACAACTTTAAATACCATCCAGTAAATAGCTGTCCAGTTTTGTAGTTTTTAAAAATGTTATATTCAGTAAATCTAGTGTTCAGTTCTCTGTCACTGATCTATATAGCACACATGTTTAAACTTACTCCATAAATGGTATCTGCCCAACTATCACTGCCATGTTTAATGAAATCATCAACAGCATCTTCCTTCTCTTCTTTAGCTCTCAAAAAGAGTCATTCAAGATATTCTTCTCAGTCCTAAATGTGTGTCTGCGTGATTAATCTCTTTCCAAATGTCCAAACTTCAGCAATCGCAGTTTCTCCTCGATAGACTTACATGCTTCAACGACTTAATATTTTGTAGACTTGTTGTTATATACTAAATGGACTTTGGAACAGTATACAGCTTACATACATTTCCATTTGCCTTTTTTGAAATTATCTCAAGCTCTACAGTTAACTCACTCGTCTTCTTTTCAATTAAATGAACCTTTGCAGTTAACTTGTTGATTAAATTCAGAATATTTTGAGAATAAGTATTTGATTTCTTGATAATTTTGTTGAGTGCTTCATGTCTAGTATTGTAACATTCAATACTATCATTGAGTGTCTGAATTTTCATGTCAATGTTCTACTTTTCACTCTCAGACTGCTTGTGGGTGGATGATCTCACGAACTTGTCCATACTGGTACTGTGAAGTATAGTTACTTGATTACCCTGTTGTTTCACTATACACACACACTCTCTCTCTCTCTCTCTCTCTCTCTCTCTCTCTCTCTCTCTCACACACACACACACACACACACACACACACACACACACACACACACACCATTTTTTAAAAGCATTCTGTAAGCTCTGATAGTATCAGCCATCATCAACTGCCTTGTTTTATCAATAACATCTGCTGACAAATCATCATCTGGAAATAAGAAAATAAAACATGTTAAACCAAAGATCTACACTACACTACACCTATACTTAGACATGTATATGAAAGACCATAGAGGATGCTTACATTACGTTGACTATTTAGGTGGAGCCTGATGATGTATGATAGTGATACCTCACTGATCGCACTTTGTTAATTGACATCATTACTTATCAATGGCTTATACATTAATTTTGCAATGCAGTGTTGGTAATTTCATGAAAAAAGTGTGTGATTGGTGTACTGTTGCTGTACGTGGGGGGAGAAACATGTCAGAACCTTTCCTAGGATGGAAGACCGCGTTGAATTTGAGAAATGAACCTGTTACTACAACTTTATGTGGAAAGTACTGCTGTGACTAAACAGTGCTACACCTATCACACAAATTAAATCCCTTTTCAGGTGGATGGTAATCAAACAAAAATGCTGTTAATGCACTGTCATCACCTTCAAGCATCTTTATTCATCAATTGAGGCCTACCAGCTTGGAATCGATGTATTCTTGGGTTTTCAGACCTAAATTTTCAGATATTGACAAATTGTCTTGCTCTGATGTCACCAAAATTTGTCTACAATTTTGATTACTAGGTCAGATTCCTGATGAGTGGATTTTCATGGGTCTGTAATAAATAACCCTGCAGATCCATTTCTCAAGACTGCTTTTCTTTGCAAGTGAAGAATAGGGAGTGGAAAAACATGTTACATGGTTTTTCATTTTCACTGAAAGCTACATACAGTATATACCGGAATGTAATACAGGTATGGGGAAAACTGGAAACTCACACTTATAGGAGAAAAGCACTTTTGTCTAACAGGCATGTTTTGGCCTACAGGGGAAACATACATCTTTTGTTCTAGCTATGAATAAAAATCTATTTGGTTATTAATAGAATATAGCACATTTGACAATCATATCCCTCATGCAGCTGAGTGCAGTACTGGAGCACTCTGTATTTTGGTGGGCATCGAGTGGAGTATGGGAAGCTTCAGCTGCTGGCCTGCGGCAGGGTGGGGTAATGGCTATTGATGTAATGTCACACACCATGACATTAGCAGTCTCTCAAGTTGCCTGTGGTTGGAGTGGCCAACTTGCAGGTCAGAGCAGGAGGCAATTGTGTAGCGGCACCAGTGGAGTGTGAGTAGGGCACACAGCAGCTGGCTTGGATACTACCACAGTCAGGTCCAGTTGGTGGGGATGTGAAGTGGCAGCCACAGCAATATTGTATGTGGCCAGGGGTGCAGCACTCACAGCCCACTGGCTGACACTATGGTGGACAATATGGAGGGTCTCCCTGTATGGTATTGAAGATATAAACATAGTGAAAGTGGAAAGATCCAAACATAGGCAAATTGGAGTTAGGTGAAACAGTATGTGCGTAGCCTCAGGAAAGTAACCTACTTCCACCAGTACAACAATGCCTCATTTGGACTTTTGAATTTCATATGAATGTATACCTAGGACAATAGTCCAACATCCACAGTGATGTCATAGCAGTGGGGGAAACTCTAGCTTTTTTATTCCCGTGCCAATTTTTGAATTTACTTCCATTTTTTCAATTTACCACCTTTTTTTAAATGTCCCACCATTTTATACATAGAGCAATTGGGTTTTGCCAGATATCTGGCAGCACCACATAACATCATTAATGAGATAATCGAAACTTTGGCAACTCTGCATCTGAACCATCCTTGCCTTCCTAGTTCCATTAGATTAACGTTTTTAAACATTATAGCTGATGTCTTCAACAATAATTTTTTTAACAATATCTGTGATATTAAATGGTATATGTGAAATTTTGCAACACAGGTGGCAATGTCAGCCAAGATATCAGGGATGTCTAGAAAACTGGATGCTGTCACACTAGAAATGATCAAAATTTTCGAGAATCAGGATGCTATGTTTGCAGAACTTCCGGCAAAAAAGAACACTTTGTGACAAGATTCATCTGCTGAAATTTTAGCTTCAAAATCTGCCAAGGCCATGCACAAGCTAGCAGTCAGAGTTAATAAAAATAAAACGAGTGCTATCAATGCCCTCAGAAATTGTTTGGCAGCTCTCCGACAGGGTACAAAATACTGGTGCCAACCAAGCCAAATCCATGAACAAACAGTTCGAGTTACAATGGCAAATGTTCGTGAATGAATTAGCTTCTTGAAAATTTGAAAGGGACACACAAATTACAGAAATAATATACTCACTATTCTAAGAAACCATTGGCACAATTACAAGTGTGGTCACAATGGAACAGGATCATTCTATCAGTCAGGTCAAGACAGTTGCGAAATGCTATGAAAAGTTTAGATCTGGGTTAAACACCATGATGATACAATGTCAGTTAAAACATAGAAAATGTGAAAAAGTAATTAAAAGAGGTAAAAGATATAGTGCATAAGTTTAAGAAGAAAATCACACTTTCAAACCAGTAGTGAATAGAGCACATTGTGTACAAATTGAGTCATTTGTTCAATTACTGCAGTATTTGCTTCGCAATACGGGGGCTGTACAACTGTTTACTTGTACATTAATTGACAATAATCTACACTGACATTGACGATTTCAAGTCTTTTGCTGCCACAGAGGCAGCAGAATTCTGCTGCACGTGAATTCTAGCCAAATATGGTCTGCTGGAGTGCAGGAGTGGCTAATAAAATATTTTGAGAAGTACATAAATAAAACAAGGTACTGGGATATCATCATATTGCATTGTGATGTTATGGATGTTGAGGGTGAAGATGCCCACATACATATGGGAAAAGACGATAAAATTAATGGAATCTAACACTGACAGGTTCATGTCTGTTTTGGACTCCATAGATCTAATCAACAAGAATGTGGATTGCAAGTCATGGAATGTAAGGTTTAACATAATAACTACCATGCATGGTTAAATCATACTGGAGAACATAACACTCCATAAGAGCAGCATTGTAATGACAACAACTAACAGAATCATAATAATCACTTCGTTGACTTAAGCAGAAATATCGCAATACAGCCCCGGCTAGACAAATCACAACCACCGTGGCTAGTGGCAGAACCAACAGCACCACCATCAAAAGAATCAGAACTGACACCATCTAGTTCAGGAGAGGGATGTGACAGGCAATGGTAATTGACTATTCACATCAATCAAGGAAAATTAACTGCAGCCACATTAATCCCAAAAATGGCAGTTGACAAATTTGGTAGGGGCAGCAATCAATCAGTTGACCTAATTAAATATGATGAAGTGGTGACATTAGGAATAACCAGTACTATGACACTACTAACGGTAATACCCAACACATTACCATGTCACAATCTCTAATGAATATTTAGGGATAGCCCAACTACAGTAACATTAGACAAAAGCATTGCAGTCAGTGTAGTTTCTACGTATAAAAGCATACATGAGAGTATGGATACACCAAGTTTGCCCAGCAGAAACTGTAAGATACTGGGAGTAATATGCGCCAGGACTCACTGTGTAAAGTGACAAGCCTTCACATAATTTAGGCTAGGAACTGTAGTGACTTCGTGTATGTTCCTGGTAATTCTTTGGTGGCAGACTGTATTTTAGGAAAGGACTTTCTCCATGCGAGGAATGGTAAAATTGATCTTTCTGCGGGACGATGGCAATTCATCAAACTTGAGGTGAATGTAGAACTGTTAAAAATGGAAATAGGTAATGGTAAATATTTCCAAGGGTAAAACTTAACTTGATGGATAGGTAGTAACCTAAAGTGAATACTGTTACCAACATCAAGGGGCAAGCAATTAACAAAGTGAAAGTCTATGTATCTGAGCAGTAAACAGTGTTCCAACTTAACAAGTATTTTGTCAAGTTATTCAAATGTGTTTGAAAATGAGGCCCGATATAATCTGGAGATATAAATTTCATCTCAGTGTCATTTCAAATGAGACCTACCACACATCCTACTGTATTCTGTGCAATAAAAAGCGGCCATCAATATGGAGATCAGAAAGATGTTGGAATGGAATATCATAGAACCTTTTGCAAGTCTGTACTGCAGCCCTCTACTAGCTGTAGCGAAGCTAAGGGGAGATACTACACTAGTCATTGATGCAAAAACCATCAATAAAATTTTCATACCCTTCCAGAACTGACCCTACTGGCAAATTTCTTTACAGGAGGAGTTATGAAAATATACACCCTTCATCTATGCCAGTCAAAGCTACCAGTCTAAGGTATTATCTTTTGGGCTTAATGCCAGCACAGGAGTATTTATTATCATGCTTAATACCGTGTTCATCTCGGAACTACCTGATATGGTGACCTTGTTTATAGTTGACCTCTTGATAGGGATACAAGCATGTGATGACCAATTAGATATTATCGAAAGAGTACTAAGCAAACTTTGGGAGGCTGATATAAATGCCAGTCTCCAAAAGTCAAAATCTGGGCATGAAGGAATAAAATTCTAAGGGCATGTAATCATGCCAATGGATTTCTCCTAGGCAAGGGCTAGATAAAAGCAATTAAGAACCTTCCAATCCCTTAGAAAAAAAAAAACATTGTAAGTGTTTATTGGTTTAGCCTCATTTTATCATACTTTTTGCCTGGCCAATTATTGAACTGTGAGGCAATGTTGCATTTGTTGAGGAAGCTGGTCACGTGGTACTTGTCCAAGGACTGCAGAAGAGCTTTTGAGAAAATCAGAGAAGCTGAGTGAGATCTAAGGCACTTTATTACCAAGACTTTCAATTTTGCCTTGGCCTGGATGCTTCCTTGGTAGGTACTGGCATTTATTTATTCCAAGTATGGAATATTAAAGGTAAACCTACAATTTGCACTGTAGCATTTGTAAATCACATATTGTCAGCCTGCGAGGGAACATATTACATTATGGAATTAGAGACCCTCATAGTTGTCTTGGCATTCAAAAAATTTTATCATCTCACTGGAAGTCATATCAAGGTATACTACACCCATATTAAGTTTCCTCTTCAGCTGTACGCGATTACACACTTGATTAGTCCGATGGTCCTCAGCCCTTCAAGAATGATTTTGAAATCATTCATGTGAAAGGTAAAAACAATTTGGTGGCAGATTCTTTGTCTCACTTATATGAAGGGATGCAGGATATGCCATATTGCAGAGAGCAATCTGTGGAACGCAAGGTTCCGCTAATGAAGGATGCAAGGTACTGAAAATATTATCTTGACCTGTGTTGAAACATGGAGCATCTCCACGAGAACAATCCAATGTGAAACAACGTAAAACAGCAATTATAAACAGATAATCATACAACCTACTATGTGATTCATAGAACATATTTTACCACTGAGATCTGTAGTCTGACAAATAGTAGTTGTGTGTATATCATCAGATTGTGAGGAAAATATAATATGCATGCACCAGGCTTGAGATACTAGTATCATAAATTGCACGAGCAAGCTTAATTAGTATCGGTTTTTCCCGAATATGAGGAAAGTACAGCAAATTCTGTGGATATGCTTACCCTATCAGAAGTCAAAATTGTCAAACAAAGGCTGTAAGGATGAATTACATGCAACTGTTGTACACAAACATTTACATATTGTCACAACCAACATGTGTGGACCCTTTCCTCGTGCACATGCTGGAGCAAAGTACATAGGGGCTCAGTTCTCCAAGCGCATAAAACTATTTGCACTAAAAACACCTTTGGCATCAAAAAAGACAATCAACATTGTTTTCACTTTTGACTTGCTCATTCTTGCTTTTCTCAGTTTTGGTGATCCCAAGATATGACACTCACGGCTTTGAGACTGTTTCTGAGTCATACTCAAAACTTTCAGTCCTGATAACTACACCATCTGAGAAAGGTTTAATTTCCACACATTCGATAAGTTCAGTCATGACAATTACCCGGTCATTCTTCTCATCACCCATCAGAAGCTTGGGAACCAGCTTGGCACACACATTCTTCACATACAATTTATCGGTCACCAGTTCACACACGATTTTTTGGTAAATGTTGAGAGTATCTGCAAATGTGGACTTACAGATATGTTTCTGACAGTGTTTCACATGAGGATGGAATGTAGCTATTTGTGTAAATGTAATTAGATGTTTTGTAGAGTAGATCTGTCTGAATGAACATTTCGCTCTAGATGGAAAGGGTTAACTACGTCACTGCTAGACCTGGACCGTCTACAGTCACATGGGGAGAGATTGGGACGATATGTAGGATGTGTAAGGCTTCTACAGCAGACTTGAAACAAAGGCTATGACTCTGAACTGCAGGATCTCAACTTCTGCTGTGCGTGATGGAAGCACTGCCATAAATGCCTTCCAATGCGTTATGGAGAAATGCTCTGCATTCCTCACACAGATGCAGATGTAAATGCATTACTGCTGAGCAATCTTCACAGAGGCAACAATTAAACTTGCCCACTAGCACTGTTAGTGGGAGACTAGCTGCACTAGCCACTTCAAATAATGAGATAGAACTGCAAGTAAATGGCTAAAAAGACTATGTAAATGTGCTGGTAGCTGTTATAAATGGTAGTGTGCTATTATGAATTGTAGACAGTGTTGCGAGCCATGAGTTGACAAACAGTGAACTGATTTGACCCGAATATAGATTTTGTGTACTGCTGATAGATAAACTTTGTAACTGACTGCTTCTCACTAATCCATATGTTTACAGTTTATATTAGTTAGTTGTTTAGTTTGTTTTGCTTTAGGGCACAAAAACAACTAGAACACAAAGACAAAAAAAGGAGTTAAAAGCGACTACATGTTAAGCCCAATCAACGGAAGGAAAGACAGCTAAAAACAGGGACTTGGAGAAATGTCCGTAAAATATGCCTTAGAAATAATGGAGTTCCTGAACTAAAGATTAAATTTCCTTTGCCATATTGTTACAACAGATACAAAGCAAAATGCATTTGACAGCCTGCATGTCATTCACTAAAATGGCCAATAAGTCAGACTACAAACATAAATTAGAAAGTAAGTGGTTAAAAAAAACAGGGCATTCGATCAGGGAACTGAGGACAATGAGCACAAAGTGATGAGGGATCACCACACCACTTAACTAATGGTGATGGCTATAAAGGCAGTGCCCAATACACAACCTAACTAAAATGATCTCGCAGCAAAAGGGCTGAGAGGAGCCGGCCAAGCTGTTGGGAGAGTTTTTAATTCCCCGGAGCTTGTTCCCATGAAGGGAAGACCAGTGGTGATGCCAAAATGACACCACCTCCTGACAGATGGCAACACAGACATCAAAGGAGGGAATAGCAGGACTAGCAAGTCGAGGTAAGAGGACGGCAGCTGTGGCAGCAGCGTCAGACCGACGTGACCACGAACCCACATAAACATCATGTGGCTCCATCAAGAGTGCGCAAGTGAAAGCTTTCCTGGACCTGTTGCACTAAAGGATGGATGCTGTACAGCACACTGAGGCTCTAAAATGTATTGAGAGAGTCGGAGCAAATGACATAATTGAAAAGCCTGTGTCGCCAGACATACTGCATGGCCTGATACAGGGCAAAGAGGGCTGCTATAAGTACTGATTAGTGTTCCAGAAGCTGGTATCTAGAATCATCGGTGCCAATGGTGAAGGCACACCCGACACCATGGACAGTCTGAGAGCCATCAGTGTACACAAAGGCACTATCACCAAGTTCTGTGAGAAGGTTGAGAAACTTACGATGGTAGGGCGAGCCTGGAGTAGTGTCCTCAGAAAGTGAATGAAGTCCGAGGTGAAATTGGGCCACCACACGAAGCCAAGGTGGTGAAGGGTTCACACCCATCGGGTGAGTGGCAGGTAGTGTGAAGTTAAGCTGCTGGAGCAATAGCCAAAGGCGAACTCCAGAAGGTAACAGAGAAGAGTGATGCACTCCATACTGGCAGTCAAAGGAGTCATCGAAGGAGGCCTTGGATGGGTAGCCAGGCCTGGGAGACAAACAGCAAGCGTATCTGCTGAGGGGAACATCAAATCGGTATGACAGAGGTAGTTCAGTAGCTACTGCATGCAGACTCTCAATCGGGCTAGCGTAAAAGGTGCCAGTGGCCAGATGAATGCCACAATGGTGAATAGTAATGAGACAGTGCAGGATGGACGGATGTGCAGAAGCTAAACAAGACACACAGTCTAGTTTCAAACAGACAAGGGATTGGTCCAAACTGAGGAGGGTGGTCGATCTTCTCCCCAGGAAGTACCACTAAGGACACATTGAGGGACTGTGTACAGTAAACAAACAGGTAAGATACGTGGGAGGACCAAGAAAGTTTCCTATTGAGCACGAGCCTCAGAAATTTTGTAGTTTCAACGAATGGATGAGCAACAGGCCCAAGATGCAAAAACAGTTTAAGAAACCAACTGCGCCGCCAGAAATTCATACAAACAGTTTAATCAGTGGAAAAACGAAAGCCATTGTCAATGCTCCATGAGTGAAAACAATCGAGACATCACTGAAGACGCTGCTCAATTAGATAAATCCATGCAGAACCGCAATAAATGGCAAAATTGTCAATGAAGGGGGAGATGGAGATGCCCAGTGGGAGACAGGCCATTATAGGGTTAATGGCTACAGCAAAGAGGTTGACGCTCACGATAGAACCCTGAGGCACACTGTTTTCCTGGATAAAGGCGTTCAACGAGGCAGAACCCACACATACCTTGAAAACTTGGTCTTTTAAAAATTCCTGAAGGAAATGGGGCATGCGGCCTCAGAAGCCCCACGTGTAGAGAGTACAGAGGATATGGGTCCTCCAGCAGGTGTCATAGGCTATCTTCAATTCGAAAAACAAGGCCACAGTCTGGGATTTCACAGAAAATCATTGATGACATGGGTGGACAAAGTGACGAGATGGTCAACTGCAGAATGGCGCACTTTAAATCGACAGTGATCGGTAAATTGCGCAACTTGAGCCACCATACCAGTCGGGCAGGAATCATATGTTCCATCACCTTGCAATCACGGCTGGTGACAGAAATGGGGTGTTAGACAGAAGGAAAGTGTTTGTCCTTATCAGGGTATGATAGTGGCCTCATGATGGCATCTGGGAAACATGACCTCTGCCCAGATGTAATTGTATGGAGGAAGGAGAAGGTGCTTGCCCACAAGAAAAAGGTGGTGCAACAACTGAATGTGAACCTCCTGGGGCAGAGGATTGGGATGTAGTGAGGGCAAGATATAGCTCCCTCATAGTAAAATTGGCATTGTAGCACTCACAATTCTGAGAAGAGAAGGGTGTCACCCGAGCCACCTCCACTCGTTTCCAATGGAGCAAGGCAGGGTGTTAGTGGATTGAGCTCGTAATCTCCACAAAATAGCGGTGCAAGGTATTGGAGATAGCAATAAGGTCCACTGTGACATCATCTGTTATGGTCTGGGGAATGGCCTTGGTTCCAGAGAGCCATCGGAGGTTGCTATTCAGAAGACTGTGACAACACTGTGCATGCAACTGTTTATAATGACAATTGCAATAGTATGATGATGGTTAAAAATGTGGAGAGCACATCTCCACACATGAACTGCATGGCGGCATGTCTCTTGTCTACCAAGGGACCAGGACACGGTGTGGTAAAGATGAAGTGCAGGGAATGGAGCATTCCACAGCGGTAAGGATAATGTTCGTACAGTATTCTACCTGGTCATCACAACTGGGGAAATGATGTTTGTCGAAAGTCGCCAGGGAGGAGTAGAGCCTCCAGTTGGACTTAGAAAGCAACCATTTGGGTGCACAAGTAGGTGGGACAGGAATCGCCAAATGGAGAGCACACAGAAAATGGTAGCCTGAGTACGTGTCAGAGAGAACAGGCCACTCGAAACAACAGGCAAGCTGGGCAGTGCAGAAGGAGAGGTCCAAATGGGAATAAGTGTGTGTGGAGGCTGAAAGTAATGTGGGTGCTCCAGTGTTAAGATAGATGAGGTTGAGCTGATTGAGGTCAGCCAAGAGGACACCTCTCTTGACTGGTTCTAGGATAATCCCAAAGGGGATAGTGTGAATTAAAGTCACCGAGCAGCAAAGAGGGGTGAGGGAGTTGCCCAGTAAGATGTAGGAAGTCTGCCCTGGTGCCACTGAATGATGGAGGGATGTCAATGGTACAAAAGGAACAGGTGAAGTGAGGAAGGAAAATGCAGACTGCAACAGCTTGAAGCCGGGTAGTCAGGGAGATTGTTCGACTACGAACATCATGAGTAGAATTACTCCCCCATGAGATGGAGAACTGGAAAGAAACGCGAGAGGTCAAAGCAGTCATGAGGATGCAATTTTGTTCCCTGGAGGCAGAGAACAAGTGGATGTCGCGAATCCAAGAGCAGCCGTAATTCCTCCTTGTTGGATCTAAGGTTGCAAACGTTCCATTGGAGGAGCGTCATGATGATGAAAGGGGAGGAGGGAAAAAATGAGGGAGTGTCACCTCGGCAGCTGCCAAGTGCCAACCTCCAAAGACTCTGCTACAGGGTGCAGAGACAGGAGGATCCTGCTCCATGAGACCTACAGAGGCATCGGCAATCTACCAGTCAGTCTGCAGAGTCCAGAGCAGAGAAACGGTTGGTGGTGCACACCAGTAACATGGAGGTTAGCCGGGTGAGTGTATAATGTCACGACGCCATTGAAGAAGATCTCAGAGTTGGTGAAGGAGAAGACCGTTCACCTTTATTTGATTTCTTGGAGCCCTTCCAGCTGGCAGCAGAGGACTTAGATATTTGTTGGCTGGAGGGACGTAGGAAGTCTTCAAGGGAGTATTCCTTCCGTTCTTTCCAGCCTGCCAGTTATGCAGCAGGTGACTTCACTCTGTGAAGTGAAAGTTTGGTGGCTTGTTGCACAACTGGAGGAGGAGACAGGGATGCTGCTGTGACACTGGGCAATTTTACAACTGTGGTACTGAATTTGAGGTCACGCACCTGCATGGCCATGTCCTTCATGGAGTGAGGTATATAAGAACATTACTGTAAGTGCTGGATGGCAGAATGTAGGGTTTCTGACTAGCCAACAACAGTGTAGGACCTCCTTTCCTTCACCCCAATCTCCTCGACGGCCCGCTCACTAGATACATGGGACACACTCGGGAGGAGGCTACATGTTAGCCACTGCAATTGATACAGAGCAGAGGAGGTGGTGGACAATCGCCCTTGTGACCATCCCTATCACAGGTTACACATTTGGCCAGGTGTCAACAGGGCATTTATGTGTGGTTGTAGTGACAGCACTGGGAGCATCGCATTGAGTTCAGAATGAATGGCCTGTCTGTGATAACTTCATAGCTGGCTTTGACCTTGGAGGGATGAACTACTCTACCAAATGTGAGGAAAAAGTCTGTGTGGGCACTAAGGATGCACCTACCTTTTTTCTCACCCAATGGACTGCAATGGCTCCCTGATCAGACAGGTGAGTTTGGATTTATGCCTCAGTTAGATCATCCAGCAGCCTCATGTAAGTAACATATGAAGAATTCAGCGTTTGATGGGCCTCAACATTAACAGGATAGCTGTGGGGGAGCGAAGCTGCAAGCAGTTGTACTTGAGAATCAGAAGCAGTCTCCAAAAGCAAAGATCCAATGTGTAAATGAGAGCAGGATTTCCCAGGGCCGGCAACATCAACACCTTTCTGAAGAAAACGGATTTACCGTCTTCAGTACGTGAAACCACAAGGAATTCTGTTTACCTTCAGTGAACGTTGACTTTGAACACCACAATTAACTCATTGCGATAAAATCCCCTACAATTGCCCGCATCTCCGATGGCACAGTCCTTCCAACTGGGGGGCTCCCCCTCAGAGGGGAGTGCACCCATCGTAGGTAATTGTTCATGCCTTGGGTTAGATGCTGTAGTTTCTATCATATCGAGGGTCGTAAGATATATCACCCCACTACAGCCTTTCCTAATGCAACAAAATGCTGCTCCATCCACGACCAGAGAGGTAATCCAATTTCGTAGCCATCACATTTTTAAACCAAGAAATTACCTAAAAATCATTTTTGTAAACATCCAAGTTGATAAAAACAAACTACAAAACCAGAAATATTTTACTAAAACTATGTATAAACAACCATACCTCGATTAATATTTCTCCAGTGAAGAGCTGTAGAACAAAAAACGAACACAATGTAAACCGTAGACAAACTTATTTCCTATAAAAGCTTCTCAAACTTATAGAACATGTAAATCACTGTGTCAAAAAACCTTTACGCAAATAAATAGCATACATTAGCTAAAAGAAACTTTCACTCATTGATATTAAACTTTACTGGGCAAATGCATGTAATGAAGCTATTTTGTGTAAACTGGTTAAATGTCTCGTGAAGCTGAAGGCTCTTTTCACATTTTTAGCTTGGCTTCCCCAAAAAATAGACCAAGTGGTGGGGTAAAATAAGAAACTAATGCAGGGTGAAATAGAAAATCCAATCTCTTGAGTAGCAAAATGACAGTGATGTCGTCATGTTAAGTACTGTCCGTAAATCAGACAATAGGTGTATAAACGCTTTGAACATTATTATTTAAAAACAAGCATGCTGTTCACCGTCGTTACGAAAAAAAAGAAAAAGTTTACATCCATACGCAGCACTCATTTGGATGTAACGAAAACTGACTTTACATAATAAACAGAGTCTGTTATCACTAGGGATGTTGTAATATATCACAATGAACTCGTGCAATTTGCTAAGTTTCTTTTTTATTTCTGTTAGCAGTCATGTAAGATTCCCGAAGTGCTAGGTACACAGGAAACTCAAAAACTCTGTCATGTTTTTATTCTGCTCACTGACTATATGAAATTTTAAAATTAATGTACGGACCACTTTCAAGCCCCATTTTCTCACTGTTCTTCTTATTGGCTGATGATCAGAAGGTATCTGTATTAAGTTACATTAAATAAATTATTGTACTTAATTGTTGGTTGTTGTTATATATAATCATGAATTCACTGGTACTGGAACTAACTAATCAAAATAATTTTGAGAGAAAGAATTTAGTAACAATAGAATACTACAGTCTGTGATGCAATTAATTTCCTATCTACTTAAAATATTGATTGTGCCCCTGGCAGATCTAATAACTGAGACAGTATAATATCCCCATTTTTCTTACAGCAAAAATTCAAACCTCCATCTTTGTGCCATATTTCACAGATTTAAATTCATTGTTTACTTACAATTAACTTAATTTCCTTCCCACCTTGTACCACCATATAGAACAAGCAAATCTGCTACCACTTATTCTGCTTGCAAATGCATTACACATTGAAACTGTAATACCACAACCTCTTTTGGGATCCTATTCCAGTATCATCTCCATTCTCCCGACGAGGGCATATATATTAGCAATTTACACCAATTTAAACTGATGCTTTGACATTGTTTATGTTGGGCCTCACCAGATTATAGAATGAAGGAAATCTGTCGGATTAAAAACTAATGTATCATTATGATTTACATACAATACAAACTACAGGAGCATTGTAGGAATAAAATTGCTATTCTAACTATGGAATAATTAACGATTAAAGTTCTGATATTTCAAGTCAGAGAGAGACAGCTAGTTTTATGTTTTTTTAAAGTCAGAAATTGTTCATTATCCCAACAGAAATATGACACAATGATTTTTCAGTCAGAATCAAACATGCTAATTGTTGTTAGTTAACAGAACTGTAATTACGACGATATACAAAAGTAAAATTTCACTTGTACAAAATTTTATTAATTGAATCTAGGCCTTTCATTCAACAAAACTAATTGCTCTGTTCACCTGTAAATGACAGGATAATTTTCCTTTAAGTTAATAAAGTAATATATGCATATTAATGAAATACATTGTTGCAATGATAAAACATGTAATTTATATTCTCAACAGAAACAGATTCTTTCCTGTCTTTGTACAAAATTATTCACCGCTATTCCGTGTAATTTTCTATGTAATTTGGGAAGATGTATGTAAACACTCATGTTTTCCTTATGGAACCCTACTATGGTACTGAAGAGCAGGTCTATGAAAACAAAAGGCCTGTTCAGTGATAGCAAAGCTTTAATGGAAGAGGCTCCCTTAGATGCTCATCACAGTTGTTAACAATATGTAACAACACGACCCAACTGCGAGTATCCTCGAGCACTGCCATACAGAGGACTACTGACAAGATTTTGATGAAGGATGCTACCTTAGGAACTTTAGGAACAGCAGGTCACTCTTTCTCCCAAAGGAAGAACAATGCCACAAGCTGCACTATATGCACTGTGGAGTAGCAGCTAGTGACACTGACTGGCCTGTTGTGGGCCACGAAGTAAAGTCCGACCACCAACAAATATTGTCATTAGTATTTGTCGTTTCTAGGAGGTTCTCGAACAGCATATTCTGGAGTATACTATGTTTTGTAAAAACAGTAGTACTCTGTCCAGGAGGCAGTTCTGTTTTATCTGTATACTGGTGTCTGTAATACACGTGCTTTCAGTGCTAAATGTTACACTACGTTGACAGCCCTGCTTTCAGATTTGGACTTGATTGTGGTTATAACATCATGATATTTGCAAGCTTATTGTTGATCAATATGCCATTGCAGACAGTATTTTCCTCTTCAGGTGTTCATCTATAAGTGTGTTTGCTGTTCCCATTTTACTCCTGTGTTAAATCCATTTACAGATCCCACTTTGGTTTTCTTTTCTTTATATTTAACTCTTGCCTCAGCTCTAATAACATAATCTGCACTATAACATCAATAGCTTCCCATACCATCTCAGGTGAATTGAGTCATTGCCACATACTATGTAGTATCCGCTCTGCCCAGAACACTGATATGAATGAACTGTATCTAGCAATGTCCAAAGACAGTAACTAATAGGCCACAAGTGGAGATACAGATTCAGTTCTCATCACTGCCCAATTTCAACTATTTTCGACACTCACCTGATTTTTTCTCTCTCTGCACCGCATAGCGAGTTCATGTAATCACTCTCTCCTGTTTTAGCTGTGCTAGAATATGGAAATTCCTACGTGGTTGTCCATGATTATTTGCATTAAATGGTCTCTTCATAATATTGTATTGTGGACAGTAATATCTGTATACAGATTAACAATTTTGCTATGGGACAATTTTTGATAGAAAATGTAAAGGTAAATTTAGATGTCATAAGTCTTTCCATTATGGCCCTTACCGAAAATCCTTTAGTAAACACTTTTATGTTTTCTTTGTTGTGCGTTTCCTATAAATAAGAAATAAACAAGTGTAACCTGTATTCATGATACGAGGTCCATGCCAATTTCTGGCTCATGGCCAAAATATATTTCTACATATATGTATCCGAAATCAGTGAGTATTTATGTTAAGATGCTACAATTAGCACAGGGTAATTCAACTCAAAACATGGTACTTAGTTTCCAAGCTGTTTCAATACCTTTTAAATTTCTTTAGTAAACAAGTTTGCAATACTTTTTGTTATACTCGACTTTAAAATGTGGGAAGTTCTATTGGGTGACTCTTTACAACTGTTTCTATTGCCTTATATGGGAAAATTGAATCTTGCAAAATTAGACTCATTTACACATTTGCTGTTCTTGATTCTCCATAGTTAAACACTTTTTAACTGCCACTTTAACAAATTCTTGTGCTGGGATCAAATGATTCACATGACCAAAACAAAAATATAAAGTATCACAATATTTATTTAGCAACATTATCAGTTAGTTTCTGATGAAACCACTGTAAAAATTATTGCATGACTGATTTTACAGGATCTTCTTTTAGCATATTACTGGTGTGTAACATACTAAAGCACAACCAGTTAGTACCTCAGCTAAAGCTTCTGACATAAACAACATCCTTAAAGGATGTATGATTTTACAACAAAATTAACTTTTCCAAGCATAGCTGCAAAAGACATAAAATGCATTTCTTTTGATCCAAGTGGCACTAAAAACAAAGAGCATTTCATAAAAATGCTATTACCAAATACATTACAACCTTGTATTTCCAATATAGTGTTTAAAATACATCTTCACAAGCACAAACAGTGTCATTATCTCAGTCTGGCTCAATGTTAACTGTAAACATATTTAGTTATATTATTGTAAATACCAACTATGGCAAAAATAGAATCACAAAGTCAGTCCACAATTTTCTGAGTGTTGAAACTAATTCTGAAAAGACACCAGAAAAGGCACAGTACACAATACATGATTTAAGGTAGCAAACATATTGCACATGAGATACCATCCAAACCAGTGTTTTACACTATGTTAAACAAAATGTATATTTTTTAAGAAATCAGAATGAAAATTAATTATATTGCAGCAACTATGAAGCTACAAGTAACAGAGTTCACAATTAAAATTGTTTCAAAACACTACTTAAATGAACGTACAGCAGTTACACTGTTTCATATAATATGCTGTCTGTCCACAAGCAATATGGCAAAACTTAAAAAGCCAAAATCAAATTGTATATTCTCTCTCTTGCCAGCCACTTTAATTATGCATGCAAGAACATCTGCTACATAAACTGAAATGACTATAACATAAAGGGCAGGGCAGTATCCCAAAGAGAAATGCTTAATCTGTTGCATAACTATCTATTTTACTCTCAATATCATGTCATATTGTTCCATCTTATGACAGTATATTCTCTGACTGGGTGAACTGGTAACAGTAACACAAACCTGCTTTGGGAGATTTTTAAGTAGGCTTCACTTGTCTGGAAATATATGTGAAAATTCACTACTGACCAAGATGTGAATGGGAAAACTTTATGTTATCATAAACAGAACAAATATTGTAATGCCCCAGTATACACAGAGACAAACGCTCAGGTTAGAGCATATGATCATCAAGGAAGAGCTTCCAGATATTTATCTTAATGAGAATGGATCAAGACTCCCGGTGACAGAGCAAATTGCAACAGACTGAGGATTCATATACCACAGGAACATTTGTTTGGTGTTATTTGGAGGAATAAAGTGAGTTCAAATAGCAGATCAGCCATCACTAATACGATAACATTCTCAGTGTTACTTTTCCCATCACCTTCATCTGTCTCAAGATCTGGAGCACCGCACTGCACCTAATTTGCAGACCACTCTTTTCTTGTCTGCTATGGACTTCATTAGCCTTCACATTAGAGGAGAAATGATGAATGGCCAAGCAAAAAAGCAAGTAATTTCTCCCTAAATACCTAACCACCTTCTAGCTGTCAGGTACAGCTGGTGTCATCAATTTCAGAATTAGCTGCCAAAAGTCGACTGAGACGTTTGCCAATCTGCCGTGGATATGTTCCATTGCGTACTCTTGCTTCCGTGCTGCTGTGGGTAACCGCACCATAATCTAACTGAAAGTTGCACAGTGCATGCATTGGTCGTAATAGGACATCTGTCACATCTGCACGGTCCTCTAAGTGTGATAGTGCTTGGGCAGCAGCTTCGAGCGTAGATAGACATCCATCTGTTGGTTGGCTCCTGATTACATACTCACTAATTAATCCATGGACCAATTTCACCTGTTAAACAAACAGAGACGAATAAAATACTGTCAAGCATTCTGCACCTAAATAACATGAGGTGAACATGCCATAAAAAGCAAGTTTTATGCAAACTACATTCATAATACTGCTTCCTTTTCCTCTATTTTTTCTTACAGAGAGCAGGTCAGAAGAATCGCATGGTTTAAGTGCTCCTGTGTAAACATAAGTTTTCTATACTCCAACATTCAACGCACTTGAATAATTTTTCCCTTGTTTCAACCAATATATTCTCCTTTATTTTTTATACCTCACGCACGATATTTATTTTCACAACTCACAACACAGTAAGAAATAAATACTGTGATTCGGAGAGTACAGAACTCCTTTATTTGATTCCAGTCAAGCATCACAAACAGTCAATTTTATTCAGTCCATAATGGTCACCTTCAGATCTGAATGAAACAGAAGAAGCCTTATAGTATCCTGACAAAGTCAAAGAGGCCTTATCATAAGACGTAAATGAAGTAAGCTTGGCATCATCAAATATGTGTAATAATACAAAGCAGGCCAAGTCAGACCACAGTGCCAGGAAACTCAATGTGAATGGTGTTGCTGTGGACACTGACAGTGTGAATTTTTTTCCCCCACTGACTGGAATTAAAAAAAAGAAATTCACTTTTATTTATATTCACTGCTCTGTAACGTAAGTCTTGTATTTGTAAGGCACGGTCACAGTTTGTATTATCTTCTTTCCAATTTCTGTCTGAGGTATCATTAGTGGTAGATTCATAATGTAATATGATATATGCATAAGGTCAAATCAATATTTACAATAAAATAATATGGTTATTAATGTAGTTGCAGCAGACAAAAACTGCAGAGAAAGAAACCCAACTCCAACAGTTAAAACGAGAAAAATCCTAATGTAGCAACATATTCAGAAAAAGATTTTGGCCTCATAGTTTATAAATGCCAATCAAATAGCATTTGGTACAAGAGTTGCATCTCTGAGATTATCAAGTAGAACTCTGCTCAGATAAGCTATGCTCTTCATCTGATGAAAGCCAACATCTTCAAATAGGCCCAAAATATCTCACACTATCATGCACGACAAAAATTAACAAAGAAGTAAGCAACACTAAATGCATCACAGTTTAAAGCAATATTAATTTGCTTAATATTTAGTTGCAATACTAACAATTTGGATTTCTAAATTGTTCTGATGGCTAGAAGGTTATTTACACACAGAGAGAATGTATTTAACCCATTAAACATTACAGGTGCACTCTGTTAAGCAAAGGCATCTGACTGTAAATCACTGTTTCCTTTTCAGTAATATACAATATTATGGTGTCCTATACTACATTATTAAGTCTTCATGCAAATATGAAGTAATTACATAAAGTGTCTCATAAGCTCCCATCTTATGACCCTTGTGTACAGTAATGACATTTCAACCTTAATATTTCTATACACCACATTTGTTTTGTTTCTACATTATACAAACATTGTGGTAAATGGAATATCGAACGCATTTTTAGAAAAAAGCTATTAATGAAATTTTCATGGGTGTTAATGGTTCCCAATGCAGTGCCAGTACAATGAAGGGCAATTCAAAAAGTTGCATAAAATGAAGGATCTGATAACGAGTTGTCGTGTCATGGTTCCAACCAAAAAAGCAAATGGCTCTTATGACAAATCAAGCAAAACGACTTCATAAGGCGGGCGTCACAAGACACCTCAATAACTACCTGTCCTGGCACAAGAACATGCATTTTGTAGGCTGACATTACCAAAATAGCTGTCTGGGACTTCTTAAAGAAGATGTTATGGCACATTATGGCACCAACAAGGCTCCTGGAGGCATTGACACGATGGAAAATCTGGGGCAAAATACGTCATCACTGCCCAACAGTTACACCCAGCATCTCCAACCTGTTATAACTTAGGAAGCCTAGAGTGCTGTTGTTCCACGAACACTAGCTAGCCAGGATTGCATATGTACTGCCTAATTCAGACAGGCAATATGCAGTGTCTTCACTAGCAGCACGCTACAGCCAGTGCCGAGTCTGGATGCTGCTGACATGGGACTTGTCTGCAGATAGGTCGCCCGCTGCGTGATTCTCACCTGCTGCTGGTCATCTTCCTGATGGACTGCAGTTCAAGCCTGGGTTATATAGCTGCCTAGCTGTCACCAACTGAGCATGAAAACACAGTTGCAGTTCATCACCATGTAAGAGCACACACCTCTGGCATCTTCCATGTCAGGGGTCACGATTTGACTTCACTGCCCGTGTTTTTCTCACCGAGACATGTAAACTGGCCAGCTGCCGTGACTGCCTTTGCTGTCCACTGCCAACTGTCACCCACCATCCTGCATCAGCAACTCTGCTACTGTGCTGACCACACCATTCTATCAGCCACCACCACTGCCCGACTGAACACACCATCATCTGCCCATAAGACAGGCTGCTGCTGACACCAGTATGCTTCATCGGCTGAGGCCAGCCTCTGTCATGGAGGGTGTTGGCCACCTCTCCAGCACTGTCTCCTCCATTGTACTTGTTATGAAATAAAGAGATTATTTAACAAGTAAGCTGCTGCCGTAACATAATTACAATACCTTCTGGAACATCACTGCAGCCCTATCAAGGATGATAAATTGCAGATATCCACGTATCGTAGCTAACCTCACTATCTGCCATAATGGTCAATCATCATCGTCACTATAGAGGAATTGAAATAAACAACTTTGGGATGGAACCTTATGGTCTTAGACATTAGTCTGAACCAGTGAAAGCTGTCAGTGACAGTCAATGCCTATGCACCATAAGGTCATCAACTGTCAGAGGATGTATCACTTATAATGTGTTGTCAGATGTCTATTCAACTACATTGAGGACCTGCACAGTTCTCAGACATTGGATCAGCTCGGGAGGCACAGTTGCATGGCCACTTCGCTCACCTGACCTGTCACAGCGTAATCTTTCCTTTTTTGTTTGCCATATCAGAAGGCTTGGATATATTACACCAGTTCCAGATAAAGCAATACTTATTGCCAGGAACTTACAGCTTCTGGTGCAGTTAAGGCAATGCCTGGTGTACTTGGACAGGTGCACCAGAATTTTCTATGCACAAATGTTTCGTGTATATTTAATGTGGTGGTCACCATTTTGAACACCAACCCAAGTAGTTTAGAGCCAAAGAACAGAACATTGTGCATGCCCAATTTCAGAAGTGCCAGTGTTCACAACTCTAGTGGTCTGTGGAGCTTCAGCTCGGTGTTTATCATCATCAAATAGAATCAATATAATAGTTAGGATACAGTATATGTCTAGATTCATTGCAATTTAACTCGTAATATGATTTCTTTTGAAAATCATTATTCGAGCACATAGAAACGGTTGAAGTATAAGAACTCCACGTTGGTATATTTACTATGATTACAAGTGTTTCACATCTGTATCAGTGGCTGAGTGGATAGGCTGACAGTTTCCAAACATAAAGGATAAGCGTTTTAATCTAACTGGAGTCAATTTTCATGTTTTTTTTTTTTACTTGTGCAGGTAATATTTTAAACCTTAATTCACCACAAACTGTGCAGTTGTAAGCTTTTCTAGGTTCCACATTCTTTCAAAAGATTCCATTTATAACAGTCTAATCTTGAAACAGACAGACAAAGGGTCATAGTAAAAATATTGAAAATGGATGTATTTATTTGTAAATACTTCGACCGTCACCCAGTATCTCTATTGTTTTCAGCTAAGAGAAACACATCAGCTGATTGGCATACATCAGAAGCCTGCTTAAAAATGGCTGATGTGAATGTTCGCAAGTGATTAATTGCTCTCTTTGAAAATGGAGTTAGTGCATCTGAGGCCCGATGTTGTTATGACATTGATGCTTCTACTGCAAGGATGTAGATTAGATGATTTATAGGTAATGGTGAGGTAGTGAAATGTCCAACACCTAGAAGACCCCAAGTCTCTATACAAAGTTAAAATGAATAATTGGTCAGAGCAGCCCCAGAATGCTCCTTGTCACACATCCAGTAAGGAGAACTTCAGATTTCCCGGGCTCGTCGACAACTGCTCTCAGAAGATTAAAGAGCCATGGAATCAGGTCCCGTCATACTCCTATCTAAGAACCATTGTCTAACAAACAAGCTGTGGACACAATGACACCTGAGTTCGTGGGAAGATGTCGAGTGGAGGAAAGTCATCTATTCCGACTAGTGCACAATTGAATCTACAAGCAGAGGTCCTGCTCCTGTTTACTGCACAGATGGGCAATAATACGACATGCGATTCGTGGCCACACATGCTAGAAGTGGACACATAAGTGTGAAATGTTGGATGTCTTACATCGGTACAGGAACTTTAGAATGTATCCAAGGCAAGGATGATTATTTTTATTGTTATGGGACATCAGATAAATATTACCTTCCATGAAAGATTACTTCTAGACATCAAATTCAAAAATCGTAATTAATTATTTATTGAAGAGAATAGTGAAAAAAGTGAAAAACAGAATATATAATTTAGTACAAAAAGTAAATAAAGCATGAAACATTTGTGAAAAAATAAAAAAAAAGGCTCTGGTGAGACTCAATCCAACACATATTGCAGCTACCAGTACAGTAAGCGGACACACTACCTTCTTTTTAGCGTGACGGTCGAATAGGCCTACTGTAATTGAAGAACGAATATTAAACTGCAAACAACAGAGACTGGAAGGCACACCAGCTCGCTCATGTAGACAATGTATAAGGACTTAGAAAAATATGCCAATCAACAGATATGTTTCTCTTAGCTGAAAACGATAGAGAGACCAGGTGGCGGTCAAAGTAATGACAAATAAATATATTGATTTTCAATATTTTTTATTATGACCATTTGCCTGTTTATTTAAAGGTTAGACTACTATAAAATGGAATCTTTTGACACAATGTGGAACCTAGAAAAGTCTACAACTGCACAATTTGTAGCAAATTAAGGTTTAAAATATTACCTGCTCAAGTCTAAATTTAAAAAAATGACAACTGACTCCAGCTAGATTCGAACGCTCGTCCTTGACATTAGCAAATCATCAGCCTATCCACTAGGCCATTGAAACAGATGTGAAACATTCATCGTCGTAGAAATTCTACCGACGTGGAGTTCTATTTCAACCATTTCTATGTGCTCAAATAATCATTTTCAAAAGAAATAATACGATGAGTTAAACTGCAATGAATCTCAACATCTACTGTATCCTAACTATTATACTGCTTCTATTTGACGATGTACATGCCTAGCTGACGCTCCACAGACTGCTAGAGTTGTGAGCACTGGCAGTTCTGAGCTTGGGCATGTGCAATGCTCTCTTGTTGGACTCTAAATGATTCGGGCCAGGCAATCTTTCTGCCTCTCATTGTACAACTTGGTGAGTAAACAGTACCTTATCTCTGTTGAACTTGAAGCATATGAAAACTGATTGGCCTTGTTGGTTCTGACATTCCAAAGCTTGCTCTGGTTCAGGATTACTTCCAAGACCAACATATTTCAAAGTGGATCTATTTTGATCCTTCTATCAGCTCCTTCAATTTGTGCACAACCTTTTGAATCACCCTATGTGCTACTGGGAACCAGCAAGAGGTTTCCGCACATTTGTAAAACATCTTGTGACCAAAACATAATTATAAATTCAGTTGGGGGAGCAAAAACAGAAATGTTGAATTACAAAAGCATATCTTGGCCTTCAAAGCAAATGTCAGTCATAGGCAACAAAAATAAAAAAAAAGCCAGCATAATTTTCTTACTTCAGTTTAGCTACTAATAAACCACAATTTAAGACGAACAAGGATGGAAAAAGTTGCAGTCATGACAAGTAAAAACTCTCTTAATAACCTATTCACAGCAGGAAATGATTTACATAACTTTTGCTGCGTTGTAGAATGTATCGAACTGGAAAATGATTTACCAAGATCTACCAACACTTCAGCCACTATTGCATGTGGCCGTCACTGGATATGTAATACTGTTGAATCAACGCAACTTTAACCCCAATAGATCAACTACATCACTGAACCTTAATCCCTGAATAGGAGCATGAATCAAATTTGTCATCATGTATGGAATGGAGAAGAAGGAAACTGTTGTGCTTCATTATTCGTAACTAAAGGTAGAACTTTTGGGCCCATGTGGATGAATTATAAAAGGGCCAATTTTCTGATGTGGTGCTGTTCCTGCAGTGTTGGTCACTACAAGGATGGAACAGTACGTTGTGTATCTTCTGTAGAAGTGTTTGTGGCTGCACATAATGGGATAGCCTTGCAAGTGCACTATGTTTGTATGCTAACTATTGCTGAAAGCCACGTCATTATTGCAGTCCATATTGGTGGGCTGCTTAATCACTAAGATAGGTTCTTGCATCTTCCTTTTGAAAGTGAGTGGCTGCCTAGCTAGAAAGTTTGTTTCCTCAAACCTTTTATTCAACACATTCATTTTGGTGTTCTGCCACTGAAGATAATGATATCGTTGTCCTACCCATATGTGTGACTCTTGTGCTCTTTTGTATTCTGATAGCTCATCCAATCTTTCTGATGTATGTTACTTTGTACTGACAGTTACCCCACTAAATTCCAAGGTGTGTAATGCATTGACAGCATCTTTGGAGGTGCTCAGCAAGTATGTAATTTTGTTGTTGCTCTGATACATCAGTTTAATGCATACTTGGTGAAGAATTTTCTCCATGTTGCCAATGAGTGGTTAATACTACATAGTTCCAACTCTTTGTGGACATGATTTTGTTAGTGGGTTCCTGCTGGATCCATCAGCTCTGAAGGTGTTACACAGATTCACCAGTTCCAATTGTCAGCCAAATAAGTTTTAAATCAAAAGTAAAGCCCTTAAACCTCACCTATTATAATTTTAAATGCTGTCCTTCATTCTCAATTAAGGCAAATTTAAAAAAAAGTGTGTGGACAGTTAAAAAGGACACACACAGATTTCAGAGTCAAATATCTAAAACCTATTTTATCTGCCAATTCCTCCAACCTACTAATTGTCAGATGTAGCTGGCACCAGCTACTTGCAATGACAGAAGATGAGCTAAAAACTGAGATGTCAACCACGAATAGGGAGCATGCACATTGTCACCAACAGTGAATGTAATACTGTAATAGCAACTGCATATGCTGCCACAAAGTTGAAACAGTGCCTTAAGGGATATCACACCCTTGTTAGAAACTACGGTACAAGATACTGTCAAATCTTTATTGAAAATAATGTGGGAAAAGGGAGGGACCTTAGGAATAAAGGTTCAGATTCCCCAGAAACCCCGTCCATGGAGCTATTTGAGAATGATATGCCTCAGAGTAATATCAAAGACTTCTCACGATGAAAAAAATACCTGTAGGTGCAGGGGAGACTGTTTAATAACTGCCCCCAGGAAGGTCAGACTGTCAATGCAAGTTCGATATCCCCTGCTTCCAAACTGAAAGCAAACAAGGATCTGTCTGGATCCTAAAATAAAGACAGAGCGGCAGCTGAACATCCACTTCAAGGTCTTTCCCACACAGCAAGTGTGGTCAACGTAATGAAAGCTTTGCCAAGTATGTTCTTACCCAACTTTCAAGAGGTAGATTAAAACGGCTTCTACAGGAAGAAGGAAAATGTAACGATACCTAGCTGAAGTTAAAAGGGGCTATAATTTCTTTGCTGCTACCTGTGAGGTGCCATAACATGGCGTAATGGGGCCTTTTGTAATCAGTGTCTTGCGTCTAGGATTAATGCTACAACTTAAGACTTGAGACACTGAGTGGTAGATAGGTGTATAAATAGCACTCAACTTTTAGGTAAGCTTACTACTGCTGTTCATCGGAGAAGTATTTACAAAATGCTGTTGTGTCCAAAATAAACCACCATCTTGATGTCGCCACCTTGAACTAGTACAGAAGTGTAATTAAACTGTCACCAATTTCATACTATTATGATAAGGCACAAGGCTACAGGTGCTCATTGTATAATTCACGTGTTGAGCAGTTGGCTGACTCACAATCAAAACTGCAAACATTGCAAAGCTTTTGGCTGATGTCCTCCCTGAACTACCAGGACACACATATTGTGAGGGGAGGGGATAGATTGTATTGGATGGCATGGGTGAGAGGAGGAAGAAGGTGGGGGGAGTAATGGGAGGAACAGGCTAATGGCTGGGAAGAAAAGGCGGCAAGTGTACAGCAAAGAAAGAAGGCCCTGGTGAGTTTGGTCTGGTACAGGAAGGGAGAGTTGTGTGTGGCATACAATGTCAGGGAGGTGTGCAGCGGGAAAAGGAGGTGAGAGGAGAATATGAGAGCGGAATTAGTAAAGGGGGGGGGGGGGCAGGGGTGGAAGCATGTGTGAGATGGAGGCTAGCAAATATTGATGTTAAGGGTACAGTGGGTCGCAGAATGTATTGCTAGGGTATTTCCCATTTATGTAGTTGAGTGAAGCTAGTAGAATTCAGATGGCACAGGTTGTGAAGCAGCCCTTTAACTGCTCTGGACGTGTTAAAGCGCGCGCCTTCGTACCTGTCCCTGTGTGCTCTGAACGTGTTTACGCATGCCACCAGTCCTTCTACTTATGCGTAGACACATTCGAAGTACCAGGTAGGACTGCTGGCACGCGTAAACACAATCAGAGCACACAGGGACAGTTACAAAGGCACGCGCGTTAACATGTCTAGAGCAGTTAAAGGGTTAAGTCCAGCATGTTAAGCTCAACAGTGTTTACCACCACTGGGTGGCCAACAGTGCTCTTGGCCACAGTTTATTGGCAGCCACTGATTCAAGCGGACAACTGGTTGATGGTCATGTCCACAAAAAAAGGATAGGATTGGCATTTGATGGGGCTTGAACAGGTTGTGCTAGGTTGGTGCACAGGACAGGTCTTGCATCTGCATCTTCCATAGGAACATGGCCCAGGTGGCAAAAGATTGGGAGTGGGTGTGGCATAACAATGGACGAGGGTATTGTGTACCTTGAGTGGGCAGAGCTCTTCAGGAGAGGTGGGAAGGATTGTGAGTAGGATATTTCTCATTTCCATGCATGATAGTAAGTATTTGCACCCCAGGCAAAAAATGTGGTTAAGCTGTTCCAGCCTGGGGTGATACTGAGTGATCCTTTCCAGCTGGTTCATGGGATCATTGTGACAATTTGAGGCATGTGTGGATACGACATGAGAAATCTGTTCGTGAACTATGCCTGGAGGGTAATGACTGTCTGTAAAATCCTTAGTAAGACCTTCAGCATACTGAACATGGGACTCCTCATCATTGCAGACATACGATCCATGACGGCCAGCCTGAATGGGTGAATGGATGGTACGTATCAAGATGGAGGTAACATTTTAATAACCGCTACTGTGTGCCACATACAAGCATCCCTACCCACATTACACAAAGCTCACCAAAGCCTCATTCTGCCTGCTTTCAACTCTGATGCTCTCCAAGCGGAACAGCCCCTCATCTCAGCTGAGCTGCAGTGCCAGGGCACAGTAGCTAGTGCAGGTGTGTCAACGTATCAGCTTAAGAGAATTTCATGCAGAGAATTTGTCACTTTAATGAAAGCAGGAAGTGAAATTACGTTCATTAAAAGTTTGGATCCAGAAAGACAGACTTGTAAACACATGAATGTAACAAATATTGTACAAATAAATAAATAAAACTGGCAATGACAGTGTGGTGTCTTCCCATCATGTCAAAGAGAGGGCAGGGGCGCAGACCTAAATATGTTTGAGAACATCTGCTGTACACTGATATCACAATGTATACAAACAAAAATTATATCAGTATTGTCCTTGAAATCTCAAAAGCAAAGTAATTAAATACTGCCAATATTTGCAGATCTGCAAGAGAATATTTCCATCTTTTTACTTGTAATTACTTGGAACAGCAGATATCTGCAGCTGAGCAGATCTTTAATTATGGGATAGCTAAGAAAATGCTGTAAATAATGTTTATTTGTAGTTGCAGACTGAATAAAAATATCTGCTAGATCATAAGTGACAACTGACTGCAATGAAGCCTGGAAATACAAAAATTGAGTGTTCCACATGTAGGTAATATTATTCATGGGCATGTCTTTCTGAAAATTCAGAAGTTAATTTTCATGTACAGTCACTTGGAGGGACTATATACATTTTAGTTCTAAATATGTTAAAAATACATGAATAAAAGAAAAAGAGCACAACTGATGGCACACTTCTGAGGTGCAGGACAAACTGGTATTTTTTCAGCAGTCGCTTAAACTTGGCACATAAAACATGTACCCAATGGTATCAAGAATGTACCCACTTTAATAAAACATATGGTGATAAAGCTTATAACAATGAAGAATTTTAAATGCAGAGTATTTTCCAGATTTTATCTTACCTATAATGCTCAAGAACTGCTGACTGCAGAGAAATGTAACTATGCTACAAACCACAGTCTCGTCCATTTATTTATTTATTTATTTATTTAACTTTCTGTTACCAGTTTGAAACCTAAACCAATCTTCAGATTATAGCACAGATTTCTTACGTAACTCTATGTTTGTCTCTTGAAAAGACAATGTACATCCAAAATAACAAGAGAGTATGAACTGATTCCTGTGTGCCATATTGACTAATGGAACAGCCCGCCTGCAAGACTCGGGTATGAGTATTGGGAATCCTTGCCTAATTGACGAGTCAGTATGGGAATTGTTGGCTAAAATAAATCTTTCTTCTAACCAAAGGTTGAAGGACAAGTTTAGGAAGAGTATGAGAGAGCAACACAATACTGTAGCATGAACTGCTAGAAGAGGGGAGGGGAAGAAGTCATGTGCCATAAGCTACAGGTACAGACTGTGACATTGCCATCTACACAGTCCATGTAGAATCAGACAACAGTTAGCTTCACACTTGCAACATGTTGTAGCTTCACTGTTACAGATGTTACCCACATGAGCCGGCCTGCAGCTTCAGCTGAGGTGTCACTACTTTACAGGCCAAAAAATATTAAGTACATTATTATAAATTCAGTTAGACCTTTGCTGTACACCAAATGGAAAAGAACGTAGGCAGAAGGTTTTGCTATGTCAACCAGAATGGAAAACATGGGGTGGTATACATTTAATTCAAAAGCTGATTGGCTGCAATCGGATTCAACAATCAAAGTAGTCATTTCATGTGCTTTAACATTGTGAGTGGAATTGTGATCAAGAGCCATGACGAGTCTGCCGTAAGTTCTTGTCATGACCGAACATGTTACAGTGAGTTCTTCAAATGAATTTTGAGTTATTCTAATGTAACAGTATGAGTCATAGCCTCCGCTAAAATATAATAATGTAGTTCGGTATGTGATGAGATATAGAAGTGGTATTTTCTATGGTGTAGTGAATGCTCCCTCTTGTAGCTGGCAGATGGGATGCAGCAAGAAGCGATCCGATCACTCTGTGCTTGGTTGCAATGAGGGTGATAGCTGTTATAAACGATTGTAGCCTATGAGTTCAACAAATGCGTTCAATGAAAGAGGAACTTTTATTTCAGCCAGTCACAACTATTATCCAAATATTTAACATTTTTTATTTTTATAGTAAAGCTGTTAATTAAAGTATAGGAGAGGGTGATGTATCTGAAAATGTTCTATTACAGGTGTAAAAGACTATTACGGAAACCCTTAATTTTTTTTTTGCCCCCCCCCCCCCCCCACCCCTGTATGAACTTTGACTTTATTTTAAATAGCTTGAGTTATGTGCAGTGGGCCGTGCAACTGTAATCAAGAACATTTTCGTAAAGTATTCTGCAAGCACTCAAACCACAGAGAAATCCATACATTTTCCAAGTATCAGATGAGGGTAGAGACCCTAAGCCGGTTAATAAAAGTGACTATACAGGGTGAGGCAGCTAAGTCATAACACCCCTTGTATCTCCCCGACCGTAATAGATACAAAGATGTCATTTGGACAGTGAATTGCAGGAACAGGAGCTACTTGAATACATCACATTTCATGTTTGTGCTATTTTTTATTACAGAGTAGGCTATTTATGGTTTTTAATTTTTTTAATGAAACTCAATATTAAATTTTGGCATAACATGATGGGCTTAAAAAGATGGTTTCAAATATGTGTATATCATAATATTTAGGTGAATAGTTTTTGAGACACAAATATGTTCTCGTATCGTGTTCGTTCTTCGAAGCGGCATTGTCCAATGCGACCTTTCCTGTTGTGTAGAGTACATGGTAAACATCGAGAGTCCATCCTTACACGAACACATCCACTTACCCGAAAATAGTAATACATACTGCGATATTTTGCGCAAAACTTAACTGATGATGTTGCGCAAATATTATTCAGTTATTTGACAACTGTGATACCAAAATAGTAGACAACTTACAGTATTAAAATACTACAACATGTTAATACATTTTAAGTAACAGAAATACAAACAATTATTTTGTACGTATTTGTTTTTTATTTGAAAATATTTACTATTGATCACAATACGAAGCAAATACACACAAAGATGCAAAATATATACTGTGCACAATACAAAACTTTACTGAAACATGCTCAAAATGCTTCCCCTCTGCTGCAATGCACACTTGTAGTCGCCATTCGAATGATTTGTGAACGGCTGCGAGGGTGTCGTGAGATATCAGCGGATGCTTCGATGATATGTTGCTTCGTATTGTCTGGCATAGTTGGTATTGGAGTATACACTTTATGTTTGATTGTTCCCCACAGAAAAAAAAAAAAAAAAAAATCAAGAAGGGTCAAATCAGGAGACCGGGCTCGCCACTTCACTTCATCATGTCATCCTATCCAACAATCCGGGAACTTTTCATATAACAGCTCTGTAGCTGCACGGGGTTGTTGGCGACTCCAGAGATGGGCCAGCAACTGCCTCTTCACTCATTTTGATAATGTTTAGCACAACTGCACAATAAAAACACGCAGAACAGTACAGCACAAAACAATAACTAAGCAGACGGCAATGGCTACCTTGTACAACACAGTCAGCTACGTAATGTTGGCAGCAGTCGAAACTGCGTGCCTACCGAAGCCTCCCGACGTTTACCGATTCAGGACTAGAGAGAGGTCTGCCATCTAAAAGTTTACACACTGTACCTTTCTGGACCAATGAGGGTTCTCTATTGACCAGTACTGCATACTATGCAAATTCACATTACCGTGATTGGTAAAAGTCACTTCATCAGTAAAAAGCTCCCGTTGATAAAACGTTGGATCATCTTCTAGGTGCTGTAGAGCAAACTGGCAAAATTCCTGGCGCCACTCAAAATCCACACCGGAGAGTGCTTGATGTAATGAGAGACGAAACGAGTGAAATCTATGCCGATGCAATATGCATAGAACACTTCTCGGACTTATACCACATTCCGAGGGTATATGTCGCGATGAAACAGTAGGGTCGTTATGCGCCAACACTAGAACACCCTCTTCATGTACCTTGCCGGTTGCTGTTTTCTGCCTTGTCCTCTGTATGGCATTCCATGATCCCGATTCAAGTAGTTCTTGCAAATACGTGCAAGAAGCTGGCGCGTAGGATGCTCACACTCAGGATACAGCTCTCCATATCAGTTTATTGCTCTAACAGCATTTCTTCTGCTTTCACTGTACACTAGAAGCATACCTAACTTTTCTTCGTTGGTGTACATGTCTGCTCCAAGAAACTGTGGCGGAAATGCGATGTCTCACTACTCCAGCAGCACATTTATACCCTTCTCTCCAGCTACCTCGTGTGTCATATTGCGGCATTATCGAGATCTGTGTCTCAAAAACTATGTGCCTAAATATTATGATGTATACATATTTGAAACAGTTTTTTTAAGCCCATCATGTTACGCTAAAATTTAACACAGGGTTTCATTTAAAAAAAAAAAAACTAAAAAAAATACTAAAGATGGCCTCATATCTCTGTAATAAAAAATTGCACAAACATGAAATGTGATGTATTCAAGTAGCCCTTGTCCCTGCAATTCGCTGTGCAAATGGCATCTTTGTATCTATTATGGTTGGGGAGATATAAGGGGTGTTATGACTTAGCTGCCTCACCCTGTATTGTGCACAGGAAAGCCGCATTTCAAAACTGTAGCTAGTGCGGACCTAGTGGTGCAAAATTGTACTTTAAAGTGACAATGTACCATATTTTTCTTTCTTTGACTTTCTCTCATTTCTTACTTAGCCAGACCTAGAAGCAGAAAACAATTATTGTGCAATTCATTTTTCTTATGGCTTTTTTGGCCAAGAACATTATTAGTCGCACTCAGGGCAGGTGTTTGCTGCAGAAGAAAGTCACCCAGAGTTGAGTGAATAGTCTTCTTATGTAGGCAATAAACCGCAACACCACACATGCTATAGGACTCACCATATCACACGGGAGTTAGCACTTATCTTATAACTTAGGTTCAGATATACTGTTAAAAGGCTTATTGTGCTTATTGGTATGTAATACACTAGTACTAATGACTTATAAGCGTGGGATATTTAGGTTGATATTCAACCAATCTCAATAATGATTTATCCTGCTTTTGTTTCAGGATCTCTGACCAACGTTTGTTAAACAACCTATCAGACGTCTTGCCAGAGTAAGTAGCTGGTATTGTCAATGGTTCACCCCCACTGCTAGTGGCGGAACCACTAGCAATGGAAGGTGAATCTCTGACAATGCTAGCCACTCACAGTGGTGCAATGTCATAAAATTGTCAAACAAAAATTGGTTAAAGATCAGGAAACAACACCTGTGGGCAATACATCAGCAATAGCCATGAAAGTCTCAACAATTTTGTAATCTCGATATTGTTTTGAAACAGTATGTACCTGCAATCTGCCTCATAGGTTGCAAGCATTTCTTTGATTCAGCAGTAACAATTCATGAGCTGCAGTACATAAAGATAGACAGATATTCATTTCTCCATCACATCAATCACCAATGGCACAAGAAGATTAATGGTGGAAAATCCTTCAAGTCTTGCACGAACAGAGGTTGCGAGATTTTTTGAAGGCCAACATTTTTGCCTGTGTCAACTTTTTTTCCAATCTCCACACTGCAATTTCAACAATAGGTCATAATCAGGTTGACACTGCAAATTAGACTGTTTTATATTCTACACAATACTAACATGAAATGTACATCACAGTAACATGTAATATTAACCACTGAGCAAGTACATTTTGTGTCTACACACATATTAAGAAATTTTATTAAGCCTCTGCTGTATATAATCGTTTCATGTCATTGTCATAGAATGGCATGGGGTGCCATGATAGTGTGGATAAAACACTTCACATGTCAGATAAAGGGAAAAGCGGAGCACCTCTGTTAGGACCATTCTTAATGAAGCTCAGTGATGTTACAATTAACTTTTGGGTGAAGTAAAGCTTTATTTAAGTCTCAAAAGATCGATACACTTTCATTTTTGGCATCAATTTTTGCTCATTATTATGGGAGTTGAATTATTTAAGAGTGATTTGACACTCAAAACCATAAGTAAACTGAATGAATGGAATATCTCAATAGTTTCAGCCTGTCATTGCTATTGCAGGAGCTTAGTGCGGTGATGAGGAAGGGAGGGGGGACTTGCATTGAGAACTCTAAAGCCTAACTGGACATTCCTGTCACTTATACGATTTGTTGGGCACCTTTAAACTCCCCAATCCACTCACTTTTCTGTGGAGCAGGGCTCTGCCTTTTAACTGTGTCAAAATCTTTCAATGAATTTGGCCAGAGATATCTTCAGTGCAAAGTGTGAATGGATCATACTTAATTGCACTTTCAAACACCCAGTTAACAATATTATTGTGGTCAAATCTTGATCATGCACTGATAGAAACAGTAACTCAAAGGTACACATTTCCAGATAGCAAAGTGACAAGGCAAAAAACGCTTACAGCAAAAGTTTTAATAATGTCTGACTTCTCCTTGAAAATGGCTCTCAAGGTTGTGTCAACTGACTGTCACATGAAAGGATGAAACTGAAAAAAGTATAAAATTTCCTGTGCAATTCTTAGCACCAAAGGCTAACACCAATAAGGAATAAAAGTGAAATAGGAAAAGTAAGTAATGCATGATACTTAGTTACACAATAAAATCAAATGAAAAGAGTATCGTCACTACAATATCAGCCACTTTCTGTTTGGCCGCACTTTCAGATACACACACTGTCAGTTACACCGCCACATTCCCTAGAGCTGCCAACACAACATGAGGGCACTGCCATGAACAATTCCACCACTGCCAATGAGATGCAAGCATCCCCTCTCTCAAATTACAGCAGCTGGTGCACTTAGTTTCGAACACTCATGCACTGAGCCAATTTTTTGTGTGTAACAGTTGAATAATATTTACAGACTTTCATAGTGCCTGGGCTCGACATCTTCTGAATAGACATTATATAGAACAGTGATAGATTTATAAATCTTTCATATCTGTATATATTTCTACTATCAAATCTACTGTTAGCAACTGACACTCAAACTTCAGGAACAAAGCTTTGTGTTATTTTTATTATTATTAGATGTAGAATAAATTAATATCTGAATTCTCTGTTCAGATACTGCACCTGCTCCTCACTCCTGTTTCCACTAACGAACCACACAGCAAGCAAATGAAGTTATAATAGTCTGGCAATGATAGAAAAGGCAGTGGAACAAGGAGCTTTGGACATCAGGGCAGAACAGCTTTTTTATCTTCCTATTGAATTATTGAATTCCGTGTGTGTGTGTGTGTGTGTGTGTGTGTGTGTTGAGTTGATATGCATAAGTTGAAGTATTTAAGTTGAGATATTCAAGGAATCATGGCAAATCAGTGAGATCATCATCTAACCACTGAGCAGCATTTAACATCTCTTGTTGAGTTTCAGAGTCTACAAATAACAGAACTGCTGTTAGCAGTTTCTTGCCTCGTACAGGCATAAGCAGCCCAGTAGCAAAATGTACAAAAGCTAAAGAAGGAATTCAGCTGCTGCCTCCACCTTTCCGGCAGTTTAATGAGACAAACTAAACGGAATGGTTACATAACACAGCTGAACAGCATTTTGACACATAGAAAATCAAAGGTGACTCACACAGTGCATTTTCTTTTCATGTGGAGAAGTGCACACCTACTGCCTCCTTGTGAAACTGCTTTCCTTCAGTGAGCCCTAAGCCCAGCCCTATGGTCATAATTCCCAGATTAGATGAATTTTTTGAGAGTCAAATGTGCATTGCTGCTGCACGGTATAAATTTTTCTGCACACACTGTTGTAGTGATCAATCCTATAAAGAATGGACTACAGAATAGCAGGGCACAACTACAGACTGTGAATTCACCTGTGTCTGTCATGCAACTTATCAGGATAAAATGCTTCATGATGCTATTTTTCAGAATCTATTAGATCAGAGATTGAGAGCCAAAATTCTAAAGCACCGCAACCCTAGCCTCAGTGAAGTACTCAAAGCTATTAATGCCCATAAAGTTCAAGATTTAGCCAAGCAAGATTTCTGTCAACCAGTTATCGCTTCACTTGAGACAAACACCAAATGCCTCAGCCACAGTCCAGACTCCAGCACTCACACATCAGCACCATGTAAATAAGGCCAGATATACTATATACAGCATTTGCCACACTGGTGCAATGCTAATTACACTGCTCCCACTCCGCACAAAGCAAAGTCGTGTGTGAAATGCTATGTCACCCATGATTGGAAGAATTGCTTCTTCAGACAAGCTGAATACAAATTTTGTCATTGCATGGAAAATACAAAACTGTTCTGCCTGCAAAAGACTATAAAGCTTTCTTCAGTTCCACACGGAAATAATGCAAAGCAGGAATGGAAGGAAACCAATGTTCAGATTCTGCACTTCCTCCTGCTCAAAAATCAGACAAGAGAAGGAGCAGAAAATATACACACATATGTGCAATGCAAATACCACACACTTCAAAAAGGCTCTCCCGAAGTCGAAATTCACAAATGCACTCTAGTGCACAGGTGAAAACAGAACAGTTTTTCAGAACACGGAATGGACAACTGTATTCAGAACACACATCACAAACTGTGGCTTACACTGCAAATTTGTAAACAGCCAGTGCTTTTTCAACTAGATACCGGAGCTTCTGCACATTGCTTAACCTGGATACATATGAAAAAATTGGCCAACCACCTTTGCAAACATAAAGTCTACATATCACCACCTACAACAGTGACAGCATTTCAGTGCTCAGAATGTGCCACTAAATACAAAATAATGCAAAATACAAAAACACGACTAAGGAAGTCCCTTTCACTGTAGTCCATTCACGTACGAGCCCAAATATTTTCATCATGGATGTGTTTGATTTCTTTGGATTAGACATACAGGACAATATGTGTGCCATAGACACGAAAGTTTTCCATGCTGCAATTCAACAACTCCGTGACAAGTATCAACATTACTTCGATGGTACTCTAGCATGTGCACAAGATTTTCATGTTCACATTACGCTGAAAGCTAATGCGTAACCCAAATTTTGCTGCACACGCCCTATGCCACACCCATTACATGATGTCGGAGCTACAGAAATTCAGAGATTTGAGTCCGCTGATGTCTTAAAACCTATTTTGGCCAGTCAGTGAGCATCACTCTTAGTCGACATTCATAAGCCAAATGGGAAGATTCGTCTCTGTGTGGATTTCAATCTTGCAGAAGCCCATCTTCAATTAGCTTTGGACAACAGGCAAAGAAAATTTTTGCTGTGAATACTCGTGTCAGATTGTTTGAATATCAACACCTATCGTGCCTGTGCTGTTTCAAAAATTTCCGAGACTCATGGCGCAATTGTGAGAGCCAACATTTGACCGATCACTGCTACTTTTCATATGAACCAATCACACCCAAACTTCAGAGGGTTATTCCCACCTATATGTCAATATATGGACCAAATTTAATTAACATTGAATGCCTAGATGAAAAAATATGCATTTGAAAAGTTGGCCAAAACTTTTTAAGCACAAATTTTAGAGTATTTTTGAGGGGAGGCAATACTGCAACTGTGTCTTGTTCAATTCTTTTTTTTCTTGCCACAGCTGAAAAGGGCATACTTTAAGCTTTCAAAGCTACATTGTTTAATTTCTGGATCTTGCATTTTGATGAGTTAGAATACCTTTCAAAAGTTATTATTTTAGCACTTCAAGGAGATTGAAAAGTGAAATATTTTGATCATTAAGTCTTATAATACTACTGCTAATTAATTTTTTTTAACTTGAGTATATAAATCAGTTTCAAACATTAATTTAACATATGCCATAAAAACAAGCGTAATAGACAACATCAAATTTAACAGTTTTACAATTTTGTCAAGGACAGATTGTGAACTGTATTGTGTGCCTGTTGATATTGATGGTGCTTCTAAAGTCGTGACAATATATTGTTCAGAAATCCAGTAGGTGTCTTTAGCCATTGACCAGCAAAAGGAACAAGCAGAACTGTGTGGGTGCATAAAGCTGATGAGGACATCTTGTTCATGTGCAACTTCATACATGTTACTAACCCAACAAAAATTGTCATACATACATGCAACATACTATCTTGATTTAAAGTTGCTATTGAAACTGCTGGAATTCCTCCATCTGCTTTTGAAGGCGTTAACTGTGAATGCTGTACCATCATTGGAAACTCCGCTAATTCTAAGCTGATTGCAATTAATTGGCTTAAACTGGTGATTTTCTTTTGTTCCGGTGTATTTCCCCTGGCAAACCTCGTTTTTCGATCAGACTTAATTTTTTTTTTTATTTCTTCTTCTGATATAAAGAAAAACTTTATGCCCGAAATACTATCAACACAGAATTTGAACAAATCATATTGAGTCAATACTTCGTCCTCTACGGGCCTCTGTACAGTAGCATAGGCTGCTAGTCTTTTTGTTGTTCCCAATGCCACCACAAAGTGATTTACTATGGCTTGCTCCAAAAAACGTTCCATTCGGCAGTAATGCCAAAATCCTTTCCATGCAGACATAAATTTATGAAATTCTTATAATGAGCAGCTGAACCATCTCTAAAGTAATAAAGGTTCTTGATGTTTTCAATCTCTGTCTTTAAATATGCTATTAACTTTACTGAAATGCATGGACAGCTATGGTATTGTGACAGACAGTCGATGATCATACAAATGCTACTACGTTGACTTTCTTTGCCACCAAAACAGACAATTAATGGCTGTAATGTGGCTTGACTATTCTCTAAAGGAAACACTTTTAAAGCATCTTGAACAATTCCCTGCAAAATCCATCAATATAATTATTTCATTCTCAGCGAAATTTCCTTTTAGCTGCTTAAGGTATAACTTTGGTGTTTGGACACTGAGCAATGGCTTCTTAAACTGGTAATTTTCAAAGTAAGTGCCTCCATGAAATCTTCAACAGTTCCCCGACGTATCTCCAACGTGTCTCTCTCAGTATGGATCCACTGCTTGTATTCCACAGTTTCTTCGGCATCACGATTTTAAAAAGTGTCTTCAACATAAGCCTCTAGTTGCATTTTTCCTGGACACTCCTCACAACATTACAGTGTACAAACTTTTGATACCAAACTGCATACAGTGCCCACCCCCCTCCCCCCTCCATCAAATCCTTGTGGTCATCTTGAATGGATGTTGCTGAAGTCAACATTAATAGGGGATTTTGATGAACTGCACATACACATATCATATCAAATGTGATCCAGAAGCACCAACTGTTGTACACTATTTTGGCCTGAGCTCACAAAATTTAGAGAACCTCAGTTGATTTCTATATTGCATACAACAAACAATGAACATCACCATTTATTCTTTTTTTTTTTTTGTCCTGGTATGAATGAGGGAACTCATAATATATATATATATATATATATATATATATATATATATATATATATATATATATATATATATATATATATTTTTTTTTTTTCTTTTACTTCATCATTCAGCTTATCCCTTTTCAGTTTGCAGGTGTTGCCAAAATCTCACGTTCCATTTTTTGTTTCCTAGCCGTCTTCACCATCTTAGTTGAAACAGCAAATCCTTTAGCCATTTTTTCAATAGTCCACCTATTTGTGGCCGGGGTCAAACTTGGAACTTTACTGCAATTGCTTTAAGTTTAAAGCTTAATCCTAAGTTCTTCAATTAAGATGCCCATATCTATGATTAAGTTACACTCTGCGCAAAATTCTAACAGGCGGCTTCCTCTCATTTCTTAGCCCCAATCCATATTCACCTATTATGTTTCCTTCACTCCCTTTTCCTACTCTCGAATTCCAGTCACCCACAACTATTAAATTTTCGTCTCCCTTTATTGCCTGAATAACTTCTTTTATCTCATCATAGATTTCATCAATTTCTTCGTCATCTGCAGAGCTAGTTGGCATATAAACTTGTACTACTGTAGTTGGCGTGGGCTTCGTGTCTATCTTGCCGACAATAATGCGTTCACTATGCTGTTTGTAGTAGCTTACCCACACTCCTATTTTTTTATTCATTATTAAACCTACTCCAGCATTACCCCTATTTGATTTTGTATTTATAACCCTGTATTCACCTGACCAAAAGTCTTCTTCCTCCTGCCACCGAACTTCACTAATTCCCACTATATCTAATTTTAACCTATCCATTTCCCTTTTCAAATTTTCTAACCTACCTGCCCGATTAAGGGATCTGATATTCCACGCTCCGATCCGTTGAATGCCAGTTTTCTTTCTCCTGATAACGACATCCTCTCGAGTAGTCCCCGCCCAGAGATCCGAATGGGGGACTATTTTACCTCCAGAATATGGCTAAGCAGGGACGGCTAGAGGACAAATGTAAGGACGTAGAGGCTTATCTCAACTAAAGGTACGATAGATACTGCCTACAGGAAAATTAAAGACACCTTTGGAGAAAGGAGAACCACTTGCATGAATATCAAGAGCTTTGATGGAAACCCAGTTCTAAACAAAGAAGGGAAAGCAGAAAGGGGGAAGGAGTACATAGAGGGTCTATACAGGGGCGATGTACTTGAGGACAATATTATGGAAATGGAAGAGGAAGAGGATGTAGATGAAGATGAAATGGGAGATATGATACTGCGTGAAGAGTTTGACAGAGCACTGAAAGACCTGAATCGAAACAAGACCCACGGAGTAGACAACGTTCCATTAGAACTACTGATAGCCTTGGAAGAGCCAGCCCTGACAAAACTCTACCATCTGGTGAGCAAGATGTATGAGACAGGTGAAATACCCTCAAGACTTCAAGAAGAATATAATAACTCCAACACCAAAGAAAGTAGGTGTTGACAGACGAACTATCAGTTTAATAAGTCACAGCTGCAAAATACTAACACGAATTCTTTACAGGTGAATGGAAAAACTAGTAGAAGCCGACCTCGGGGAAGATCAGTTTGGATTCCGTAGAAATGTTGGAACACATGAGGCAATACTGACCTTACGACTTATCTTAGAAGAAAGATTAAGGAAAGGCAAACCTACGTTTCTAGCATTTGTAGACTTAGAGAAAGCTTTTGAAAATGTTAATTGGAATACTCTCTTTCAAACTCTGAAGGGGGCAGGGGTAAAATACTGGGAGCGAAAGGCTATTTACAATTTGTACAGAAACCAGATGGCAGTTATAAAAGTCGAGGGGCATGAAAGGGAAGCAGTGGTTGGGAAGGGAGTGAGACAGGGTTGTAGCCTCTCCCCGATGTTATTCAATCTGTATATTGAGCAAGCAGTAAAGGAAACAAAAGAAAAATTCGGAGTTGGTATTAAAATCCATGGAGAAGAAATAAAAACTTTGAGGTTCGCCGATGACATTGTAATTCTATCAGAGACAGCAAAGGACTTGGACGAGCAGCTGAACGGAATGGACAGTGTCTTGAAAGGAGGATATACGATGAACATCAACCAAAGCAAAACGAGGATAATGGAATGTAGTCGAATTAAGTCAGGTGATGCTGAGGGAATTAGATTAGGAAATGAGACACTGAAAGTAGTAAAGGAGTTTTGCTATTTGGGGAGCAAAATAACTGATGATGGTCAAAGTAGAGAGGATATAAAATGTAGACTGGCAATGGCAAGGAAAATGTCAAGAAGTCATTTCTGAAAGTATTTGTATGGAGTGTAGCCATGTATGGAAGTGAAACATCGACGATAAATAGTTTGGACAAGAAGAGAATAGAAGCTTTCGAAATGTGGTGCTACAGAAGAATTCTGAAGATTAGATGGGTAGATCACATAACTAATGAGGAAGTATTGAATAGGATTGGGGTGAAGAGAAGTTTGTGGCACGACTTGACCAGAAGAAGGGATCGGGTGGTAGGACATGTTCTGAGGCATCAAGGGATCACCAATACAGTACTGGAGGGCACGGTGGAGGGTAAAAATCGTAGAGGGAGACCATGAGATGAATACACTAAGCAGATTCAGAATAATGTAGGTTGCAGTAAGTACTGGGAGATGAAGAAGCTTGCACAGGATAGAGTAGCATGGAGAGCTGCATCAAACCAGTCTCAGGACTGAAGACCACAACAACAACAACAGGAAAGATGTCATCAATGAATCTGAACCAGGTGAAGGGTTTATGATTCTGGGTTTTTAGGAAGGATTCCTCTAGATGGCCCACGAATAGGTTAGCATAGGATGGTGCCATGCAGGTGCCCATAGCCGTTCTGCGGATTTGTGTGTAGGTAATGCCTTCAAAGGAGAAGTAATTGTGGGTGAGGATATAGTTGGTCATGGAGACTAGGAAAGAGGTTGTTGGTTTGGAATCCATAGGGCGTCTGGAAAGGTAGTGTTCAATAGCAGTAAGGCCATGGGCATTAGGAATGTTAGTTCACAGTGAGGTGGCATCAATAGTGACGATCAAGGCACCGTGTGGTAGAGGGAAAGGAACTGTGGAGAGTCGGTCGAGGAAATGGTTGGTATCTTTTATATAGGAGGATAGGATCCGGGTAATAGGTTGAAGGTGTTGGTCTACAAGAGCAGAGATTCTCTCAGTGGGGGCACAGTAACTGGCCACAATGGGGCGTGCTGGGTGGTTGGGTTTATGGACTTTAGGAATCGTGTAGAGGTGGGAGTGCGGGGAGTGGAAGGGTAAGTAGAGAGATGTACTCTGGGGAGAGGTCCTGGGATGGGCCTAAGGATTTGAGTAGTGACTGGAGATTTCTTTTATTCTTTTCTTTTATTTTTAATTATCTCCTTTCCGCTACTTACGTCCTCCCCCCTCCGCACCTTCCTTCCTACCCTTCGTCTAAACTGCAACACTTCACTGTCCGCCACTCCCACCACGCTACCCCTCCCCCTTGCCGCCCCAGACTACTCCTTACCCCCACCCAGTTGCCACTCCCATCGTGAACTCGTGCTGCTGCTCGCAGTGTAGTTTCAGCTCCTGCTCGCAGTGTAGTTTCAGCTCCCTGAGACTGCAGGCGTGTGTGCAAGTTGCACTTGCATGTGTGTGTGTGTGTGTGTGTGTGTGTGTGTGTGTGTGTGTGTGTGTGTGTGTGTGTACTGCCGACAAAGGCCTTAATGGCCGAAAGCTATGATTGTGTGAATCTTTTTACTGTGCCTATCGCAACTCAGCAACTCCGCTATATGGTGAGTAGCAACTTTCCTTATCTTGTATTGTTACATTCCATCCTGTATTTTCCATTGTTTAAAACTTTTTTTGATGTGTGTATTTATATTCTACACTGTAAAATAATAAAAAATACTTCTTGTAAGCATAGTTACATTCCCTAAACCACAGGAAAATCTTTCACTATTTAGAGACACGACAAGTTACACACATTGTGATTTACAACTCCAAATTGTATTAATTTTTTATAATTATCGATAATCCATTTTCCCTACTATTGCTAAAAAGTTAATCCCTAATTTTTTCCATGGTGTGATTCAGCATAAAAAGTTGTCATGTATATTAAAGCTCACAACCAAATGTTTGCTAGAACTTTCAAAAAAGCCTAGCAAACTTGGCACATTTGCACCTTTGTATATGGTGCAAAGGTGAGTAGCCTCTCTTTATAAGCTCTTAAAAATTTAACCACTTAAGATAGTGAATTGAAATTTGGCATGTAACCATCACAGACCATACAGAACCTCCACGCTAAATTTTATTAGATTGGGAGATGATCAAATGGGGACACTGTTAAATATTGTTCCTTTTTTTGTGAAATGACCCATTGTCTAGTTTACCTGTTGGCACAGATGCAGCATTCAATGCATCAGAAGCTTCTTGTTTACATATCGTGTCTTCTGATATGCAAGCACAGGATTCTTTTCCTACTGATTCACAGCAGAGCAAACAAGCCACAGAGGATGGCCAAGCACTACCATTGCTGAAATGTTACAGTCCCAAAGGTTGGCCACCTTCTCAGAAATGTATTCCCAATCTCTTAGTGTGAAGATACTTTGTGCACTGCAACAGCTTCTCTCTTCTGAATGATGTGATTCTCCTTCACATGCTTAACAAACACACAAGAATGTTAATCCCCAGGCGTTAAGCCTTCCACATAGAGGTCATTGGGGAACAGTTTGCACTAAGCAGCTGGGGTGCCAAAATTGTACGTGGCTTGACATAAGCAAATAGAACTTGTGACAGCGCAATGTCACATTTGCGTGGACAATCAGGCCACTGCACGGCAGGAATTTTTCTCCTGTCCACATTCTGATATTCCATGGCAACCCTGCTGGCCCTTTTTGGCAAGCAAGTTCGTGGATTATCATTGATGCCCACAGCAAGTACCTCTTTCTTATTGCAATGCATTTGATGAATGCCATCAGCACTATCAAGGCACTCAATTCTGAATTTTTTCTCGAAAGCTTGTCAAAAATAATTGCTTCTGACAATGGATAATCTTTTCCTTCCACAGAATTTGCACAATTTTGCACACAAAATGGAGTATAGCATGTCAGCACAGCACCAATCTCAGTACAGTCTAAAGGTGAGGCCAAACGTTTCACTCGAGCATTCAGGACACCAATGTCAAAACTTTGGGCTTTGCATTCACATGAAGATGCCTTACTGCTGTTTCTGAGTTCATATCATGTTTTCCCTACTCCTGACATTTTGCCGGCAAAACATTAGAATGGGAGACACCATTGGACCTTGCTGCATTTGTCATCCTAATCACTTTGCTCCAGCTTCAGACTTTACCATGAAGTTTCATCTTAATGTCAAGAGTTCAATATCCTTCTCATCTCATGCAGTAAGTCTCCCCTGACCTGCAGTTCGGGTGACTTTTTCAAGATCTACCCCTTTTCCTAGACCTCTCCAGTCCTTTACCTTCACCCCTCTTCCTACCCCTTCACCCTTTCTGGCTGAAGAACTAGCCACTGGCTCCAAAAGCTTGCCTAAGTATAATCTTATTATGTGTGTCTCCTGCCACCACATTGTGAGTAGATTTTTTAACTATCCTATTACATTATACTGTCAAAAATTGATTGTTTTCATTGTTACATCATGCAAGTGGATAGATCTAGCCACCAGACTGCAGCTGAGTAACACACACATAAAAAAGGTTTTTTTATATAGGCAAGCTTTCTTAGCCAATGGCTCCTTCTTTTGGCAGAAGGGTTGAAAGGGAAGGAAGAGGAGTGAAGGAAAAGGATCAGAGAGTTTTGGGAAAAGGGGTAGAGTTAAGAAAAAACACCCAGAACCACAGTTCAGGGAAGACTTACTTGACAGGACAAGAATGAAAGACTTCAGTATCAGAGTTCAATATCAAGTGTACAACAAGCCATTTTTATGGGAATCTGGCACTATTCTCAGATCAACTGGCAGAAAGCAATATACTATTCACAGCACGATTGCAAGCCTCAGCACCACCAAAATTAGCTACAGCTCCGTAAATTCAGTGATACTGCCATAGGTCAAACTGTTTCAGATTTCTTCATTGCACGACGTCTGGCCGCCGTGATGGAGCCACATCCATCTGCTGTAATGAAGCCTCCTGCACACATTATCGAGTGGGTGCCTATACCTGCATCCATCTCACTAATAGAAGTCTCCGCCTGTCCACCTGTGATGCCATTGCAGCCAAATCGTACACTGCCTCTCCCATGGACATCAATGACATCACCCTCACATAGTCGCCAGCACACACTGCAGCACCCTCCACGCTCCTACCTATGCTGTTGGATGCACCCTGCACCTGGTTTCCAGGAGCAATTTCCCTGGTTCTCGCAATATGCAATATCGGATCGCAGGTTGGTTTGCTCTGCCCATAGCCAAGTAACCAGCCTCATTACTTTCCACGGCACAGACCTCCACCCCGTATTTTCCAAGTTGGTAGGAGAGGGGTGTGGTATCAGCCACTATCAGGTCAGTTGCACTTTCAAATACATGCACCATCAGCTATACTGCCACGTTTACTACAGACACCACTGAGGCATGAGGGCTCTGCCACAAATGATTACGTCACTACCAATGAGATGCAAACACCCCCTCTCCAGAGCTACAGCAGCTGGTGTGCTTAAATTCAAAAATTCATATTCTGAGCCCATTTTGTGTGTGTGTGAATAACATTTACACTTTCACAGTGGCCAGGGCTCAAAGTCTTCTGAATGGACATTACACTGAAGCATGACAGATTTATGAATCTTTCGTATCTGTATACATTTCTACATACAAATCTACTATTAGCAACTGATGATGCGTCTACAGCAACAAAGTTATGTATTATTTTTAGTATTTGATATGAGATGTAGAATAAATTAATCTCTGGATTCTATGCTCATGAACAGCATATGTTCCTCAGTCCTGTATCCAGTAAAGAACCACACAGCATGCAAAGAAAGTTATAACAATCATCAAATCATAAATAAACATGCTAAAGTAAAAAAATAGTGAAAATTAACAAATACATAATACATTAACAAAAAATGCCATTTCATATGAAGCAATTGATATTTGGACCAATATTTTATCTTTTTCCCTCTAATGTGTGCAAAATACTGTGTCTTTGACATATATTCGCAAATTAGTTTTTCTGGCAAAGAATCGGGCTCAAATTGTTGTCTTGAAATTGTGTTGAAAAGATTATCTCATGAAGCCACCAACATCACCTTCCAGCCATTTACGCCACATCAGGGAAATAGGTCACCATATTATTCATTACATTCTGGTATGTTTGCTTTCATCTCTACATGGGATGAAGAATAACAAATAAAGGCTGTATAATTTCTTTGCAGACTGGAAGATTACTGCCTTGAGATAAGAGTGAAATGGCACTGAAAAGTACTGCAGAAATAATGAAAGGCAACAGTATAGTAAAAGTAGTACAATGAGCTTGGGACTGAAACCGTATTCATTACCCCATTAAAAGTAAATAACATAGGTGAACAGCTCACAGGTGTCAATATTCTGGACAATACAATACAAGTACAGAAGAACGTATTACATCACCTGCGAGATGTATGTATGTAGGTAGGTAGGTAGGTAGGACAGAGATGCTTTAAGAATTACTTCTGAAATCCTACAGTTTGTATTAGTTTTGCAAGATATAAGGATTTTTTTATGTGATTAAAAAGTGAATGTTCAAAACATGTTTGCCTAAGAAACTTCACTTAATCGTTATTGTTTCTCAAATCTGTGTAGAGTCAGACTTAAAATTGTGATAATGAAATAAATTTATGTACAAAAAGTAAAGAGACTCTCTCCATCTGAAAAGATTTCAGCAGGTCAAACAGCATAACTGACTGCTGTGTCATCCTCAGCCAACAGGTGTCATAGGATGTGGAGGAGGGGCATGTGGTCAGCACACCACTCTCCTGGCCATTATCAGTTTTCATGAGCCCAGCCGCCACTTCTCAATCAAGTAGCTCCTCAATTGGCTGCTTGCCAATAGCGCTCAGCAGGCTTGGACGATAGCCCATCCAAGTGTTAGCCAAGCCAACAGCAGTTAACTTTGATGGTCTGACATGAACCAGTGTTAACATGGCATCAAGGTCTTTGGCAGACAGTGAATTAAGCATATGAAATTTGTTGTGACCTGGATTAATTGAATCAGCTGTAAGCCATATGATACCACAATAGACCAGATATCCAATAAACCAATGACAATTCTCTGGCATACTGATCCACTAAATTAATTTAAAATGATAAAAGTGATGCTAGTGGGAAACCATGAGACCCAATATATAGAAAGAACATGTGAATCTTCTTTGAGATAATATGGCTTTCATGGCAAGAAGTCTTAGTGTTACTTGGAACTTGACTTTTACACAAACGGAAAGAATGGAAATAACAAAGCAAGTATGTGTTCATAAACAAAAATTCATGCTAGAAAATTTGTAATTATATTGCTACCCAATGAATGAACAATCTATAATTGGAAATAGTTCTGAAGCAGGAGCCAAATCCTTATGACAAACAGTAAAAGCAAATGCATACTCCTTTGAAGTATCTTAAAAACAGATAGCAAGACTTAAAAAATAATCCATTTTTCCTGGCAGTAAATCAGACAGAGTACAATTGTACTAGGTTACTCAGTCTCTATATTACTTTTATAGATTTCCATTTTCTCCTGTGTCCCCCCCCCCCCCTCCTTCTTCCAAGAAAGAGGAACAATCACTCTAATGGCACAAGATTCAATACAATCCTCCTCCTGTTTCTATGATCTCTATTCTAGTCAATACTTTCTTGATATCTGGAAACTATGCGTCCTCATTCTCAGTCTTATATTGTGTCCCTTTCCAAATTATTTTTCACATGTAATTTCTATGTTATTAAATAACACTAACCATTTTATTACAAATATTTACCTGTCTGATGTTGTGCAACAGAGGTGTGGCATGGAAAATAGCTTTCGCTTGAGGCCATGTTCCATCAATCACGATTAGATCATATGGAGACTTTCTCTCAGAGACAGAAGGCAACCGGAAGATTTCAACAGCATCCTTGGAGGGATACAAAAGCAGTGCATCTGGTGACTTCAATATCTCTTCCAGACCAATGTGCCTGAAACAGTACAAACCAATGCATTCAGAAATAAACAAACAACAGGACATTTTCTAAGCATAATAGCCTAAAAGTTCAGTGAGAAGATTATGTCCCCATTATGCCGATCAACAAAAAAGTTATCAGCTCAGCAACCAATTTTTGTCATCATATTCATTTCTCTATCATTGCTTCAATAAAATTCTGTTAATACCTACACATCAACAACAACCTTTCCCAGATTTCCCTCTCCCACAACTACCTCACAGACCTCATTCACAAACAAATTCCCTTGGTAATATCGTCCCCCCACAGTTTGAACAATACAAGTATCACTTAAAAAGATGCGGGAGCAACCCTTTGAGGACAACTCACTCAAGCCAGGCCTCTCCCCCTGATATCCTACTCAGGCCACCCATTGTCCTTTGTCACTTAACCTCTGTAACACCTAACAATAAGTCAAACAATATGACATTCTCAAACCATCATCCTTACCCAGACAATTATTTGTGCTTACAATTTGCCCACATGCCAACTACTCCTGGTCCACTACTAGTAAATCCACGATAACATAAGCAAAGCAACTTGCAAAACCACACATGATGTTTATCATGTAACCCCCCCCTCCCTCAAAAAATGGTTCAAATGGCTCTGAGCACTATGGGACTTAACATCAATGGTCATCAGTCCCCTAGAACTTAGAACTAGTCAAACCTAACTAACCTAAGGACATCACACAACACCCAAGTCATCACGAGGCAGAGAAAATCCCTGACCCCGCCGGGAATCGAACCCGGGCGCGGGAAGCGAGAACGCTACCGCACGACAACAAGCTGCGGACCCCCCCCCCCCTCCCTCCCTCGCCCAGTGTTTTATACAGGAGTAATCGCCACTTAAGTGGTTGGACACATAAATGGGCACTCACCATTTCCTCATTGCTTTTATCCCCCCACCCCATGTGTCCATGTCCTTAATTGCATTGTTCATTTCTCTTCCTCTTAATCCAATTCTGCCTCTAAATCTGTCCATCTCTGGACTGAACCTGGCATAGTGCTTACGAATCAACTATCTTTGAATATCCTGACCCACCACCTCCCCTTCCAATTTTTGTTTCCCATCTTTCTCTTAACAGAGGAATTCCTCTCATTCTCATCACCCCATATTTGTTATGATGTCATATACTTCTCCATTAGCTTCAGTGCTCAGTATATTGCAAATCTTTGCTACAGTTTTCTGTTTTCTCCTCTTCTTTCTCCACCTCCTCCTCCTACAATATCCATTTGTACTTCATAAGGCAACTTGCATCTGCTTTTTTCTATTTATTACTTAAGTTTTGGCCCACTTACATTATGTCCCTAAAAGTCACCTTAATTAAAACAGAATAATAAATTTGTAACCATATTCTGTATGTTTAATTAATTTCTCATGTCTTCTGTGTTAATGAAGAATGTATCGAACATACAAAAAAGGGGGAGGCCATGTTGAGCAGTGCTACAAGTGAACTACATATAGCTAATCTATTCCAGTATTTCATAGAGTACATTGTTGATACATCACATATGTTATAAACATTAGGCCTATTGTGAAGTCGGCATAAGAAACTGATCATTACAAGAAGTAATTTGTGCACAAACCATTAACTGTGTGAGTGTCCTCTCTGCTACACCGAAGTAAACTTTTCTGACCACAACAGTAAAAGTTGACTCAGGATGCATTGAAACTCAATGTAAAGCTTCATACTATACATATCATCAATAATGACTACTTGTGAATCCTAAAGTGGAAAACTTCCCAGAGGGATAAAAATTTAGAAAACCATTTGTACAAAATGCAATATCATACAAACAGAAATGAAAGAGATTACTGCAACTGAAGAACATGGAATGTTACCTGTACACCTTAATGTACCACCATATTTCAAATACAACACTTTTTGTTACAACTTGTTCTCTTTCTAAACATGTGTATCCTATTAAATGTTGTTTTATTTCCAAGAATGTTTAACTTTTTTATATTTTTGGCTTGCTCGGACAACACATTCGAAAATTCCAAATATTTATAACTTCTTGCCGTAAGGAATCTTAACATTGTCATCCACATATTATCAGGTTTGTTCATATAGGTATCTGTGCTGTTATGTATCTAAAAACAAAGAAGATGTGACTTACCAAACGAAAGCGCTGGCAGGTCGATAGACACACAAACAAACACAAACATACACACGAAATTCAAGCTTTCGCAACAAACTGTTGCCTCATCAGGAAAGAGGGAAGGAGAGGGAAAGACGAAAGGATGTGGGTTTTAAGGGAGAGGGTAAGGAGTCATTCCAATCCCGGGAGCGGAAAGACTTACCTCAGGGGGAAAAAAGGACGGGTATACACTCGCGCGCGCACACACACACACACACACACATATCCATCCACATATATATCTGTGTGTGTGTGTGTGTGTGTGTGTGTGTGTGCGCGCGCGCGCATACCCATCCTAAGGTAAGTCTTTCCGCTCCCGGGATTGGAATGACTCCTTACCCTCTCCCTTAAAACCCACATCCTTTCGTCTTTCCCTCTCCTTCCCTCTTTCCTGATGAGGCAACAGTTTGTTGCGAAAGCTTGAATTTTGTGTGTATGATTGTGTTTGTTTGTGTGTCTATCGACCTGCCAGCGCTTTCGTTTGGTAAGTCACATCATCTTTGTTTTTAGATATATTTTTGCCACGTGGAATGTTTCCCTCTATTATATTAATGTCTGTGTTGTTAGTGAGAGGAAACCACTATCATGAAGGGTGCCACTGTTACACCTTTCTTTGTGACTCTAGCACTTACTTCGTTGTTTGATGAGCACAGAACAGCTCCCCTACCTCATTACCAAATTATGTCCTAAACTCAATAGAAAATATCATCTGTGAGAGTAGCCACTTGATGCTCAAAGTTCTTTCCTACACCGAGACAGGGTAGTGGAATGAAACTGTGTAATGTGGACCCCATGAGGTATGCAGTAACTTACTGTACACACAGACAAACTGTAGCTTATGGGAGATGTGACTGACATTATATGGGAATACTCCCCAAGAGTAACAATGCATAGTAGCTGTGATGCCTAACATGGGGACAACTAAACATATCAATAACAGTTATCAGCTTCATCCCTTGAAGTAATGATGTTGGGGCCTGTGACTTCATATGTGCAAAAAAGGAAAATGACAGAAAACCGACTTTTTCTGAAAGAAGGCTGTGGTAACAGACTAATCTGTTCCATGCTAGCCAGACGTAGAGGTTTGCTTGAAAGGCGAGTGTGGTTGTACATTGGTGTAGCGGTATTGAAAGCTTCAGTTAATCCCCTAAGATGCAGTCACTATTAGTAGAGTACCACTACTATACCTTTAACTAGTTTTAAAATAGACCTAAATGTAATGTGCTCAAGTAAAATGGGGACAGCTTTTCAGAGATGCATTCTACTTACTGCATAATTATAACATACATTAACCATGAAAACAGCTTATATTCTGTGATCATTTTCAAATACTGATGATTATTTCTGAACAAGACTCCAAACCACTGACCCCTTGAGATTAGTGGGGTGTTGCTGATCCCAAATGGCCCACATACACTATTGAGGGTTGTGTAATTCTAAGTTACCAGGTTATTTCTGGCCCAAAAAATGGTATGACAATACATGGCAAAGCCCTGCATACCTAACAACCCTCAACTAAGGTTTAACAGATGCCACAACTGTCCACTAATAACATTCTTCTAATTGCATAGCACATCTTGAAGTCCTGAATTTTTGCCACCCATGCAGTTAAACCAATATCGTATTCACCATGATACAGTGTCCCACTAACAGCGGTCATTGGGACACACTCAGAGCTGGTGGCACTAACCACTCTGCTGTTAGGAGCCCTAGGACTAAAAAAGTTATACTTAAGTCAAAACCAGACAAGTTCCCTGAGCTGGCACAACCCAGGAGGATTATATGGCTTTCTTAATTCCATGGACATGGCACACAATACCCCCCACCCCCAGAAACATTACTTGATAGCACTGTGTGTATGTTGGGTCAAATATAGAGAATGTCGTGCGGGCTGACAGAAGATGGGTACTTTGGACTGAAGCAGGAGTGGCATAGGAATTTTTAAAACCAGAAAACTCTTCAAAATTCTAGCTGAATAAAAAGTATACAACAAAACAAGGACTATCGTAGAGCAAACCTTGACCAACACGACCTCCCTAGTAAAGTTCTGTGGGGAACTATCAGAGCCCTTTGAAATTCAAGCAGGTGTCCAACAGGGCAATGGCTTCTCACCTCTCCTTTTCAATCTAGTGTTAGATAAGGTAATAAAAGAATAGGAAATGTCACAACAGAGGATAACCTTAGGAAACCTACGGATTAAATGCCTGGCTTTTGCAGACGATTTTGCGATCGTCACGAAAGGTATAAACAAAACAAAAGAAGGTGTTGAAAAACTACACAACATTGCTTCCAAAACTGGACTACAGATCTCTTATGAAAAAGACACAGTTTATGATCAAAAAGAAACTCTCATCTCTGAACACAAAATACGGCACGATTTACAAAACGGCAAACTTCAAATACCTTGGTGAAACACTACAAATGAACGGACATAACAGAGACTCAAACGAAGAAATAAAAACTAAACTGGACAAGGCATACAAAATAATGCGGAATCATTACAACAATAGGTCTTTCTCACAAAAAGCCAAATTACGCCACCATGACACGGTGGTGCTCCCCAAAGCACTGTATGCAGCAGAGACCACAATGATCCTACGGCATACACATATCAGACAACTAAAAAAAGTAGAACAGAAAATACTTAGGAAAATATTTGGCACAACTAACAACAATGGAATATGAATCAAGAAACCTACAGATGAACTACACAAACATACGGAGACAGTCACAGAAAAGATTAGAAAACACAGATTACAATTCTATGGGCACCTATACAGAATGCCATCACACAGACTGATCAAACGGGTCTTTGACTGGGTAACCACTAGAAACAACAAATGCATGGTAGAGGTAAAAAAACTACCTGAACCAACTCAACATCACACCAGACACAAATGACAGAATAAAATTCACAATCATCATTAAGAAAAGTAAACTACATGAGATACGGTGTGACAAACGAACAGGCGTAAAATGGACCAAAGAACGCAAACAAGCTCACAGCCGAAGATGAAAGAAATATGTGCAACCAAAAAGGCAACCAAGATGAAGCCGAAGACACGAAGCCGACACGAAGCATGGACAGAGGACCAGAAACAGAAACACAGTGAGGGAATAAGGGAAGTTTGGGCAGCAAGGAAGGCAGCAAAAGGAATTGGCCATGTAGTTTCGTCCAACTGCACTCTTTACGGAACCCTGTCAGGCTGATCACACAGAAACACTATTCAATTGTGTTGGTTGTAAGATAGGTACAGCCACAAAAATGGCAGTTAATGAGAGGACAGTCACTGTAGTTCGAATAGAAAAATATCTAATGTATGCTGATAAGACAAACATTATGACCACTGCCTACCGTGATGTTGGATATTGCCTGGTGGTGTTGTAGGCACGTGATATGGTAACAAAAGTATATAAGCAGAGCAGAAACGGATGGGGGATCACCCTAGCAAAGATTTGTGCTCAAATAGGGAAAACCACTGAGGTAAGCAACTTTGAAGAAGGGCAGATTGTTGTTATTATACAGAGCCTGTGAATGAGTATCCTGAAAACGGCAAAGCTAGTCGAATGTTCACATGCAATTGTCATGAATATCCGTGGAAAGAGGTAGGACAGCGAAACTGGCACTAGGTGCTAAGTGATTGAACATACATGACTCTTGACAGGACGTGGGGTTCAGAGACTTGTCTGCTATATGAAGTAGAACAGATGGTAATCTGTGGTATCTCTGCCCAAAGAGCACAATGCTGACGCACCCAGAAGTGTTTCTGAGCACACTATTCATTGTACATTGTTGAACATAGAATTCCACAGAAGACCATCCCTACCTGTTCACATGTTGAACCAATACCTTTGTTAATTGCAATTGCAGTGGGCGCAACACCATTAGGATTTGACCGTCGATCAACGGAAATGTGTCAACTCTTCAAGTGAATCACATTTCTGCTAGACTAAGTCACTGGTCATCTCCACAAAGGCCATCACTGAGGTGAACGGTGGTTCAAAATGTGCAGCCCACCACAGAGACAGGCTGGTAGGAGCAGTATTATGCTAAAAGAGACATTCTGCTGTGCTTGTATGTGACCTGCGGCAGTAATCTAAGACATGCTGACAGCTGCGAACCACCGGCATCCCTTCATGCTCGATGTCCCCCCAAACAGCGATGCCATCTTTCAGCAATATAACTGTCCATGTCACTGAACAAAAACCATACTACAATAGTTTGAGGAGCATTAAAGTGAACTCACATTGATGTCTCAACAACCAAATTTGCCGACGTAAATCCTATGGAATCCATCTAGGTCGCTATTGGGTGCCATCACCCATATACGCAAATCAGTGGCCCATTATTTATGCGAAATACATGACCTGTGCATAGACATCTAATGACACATACCTCCACAAACCTACCAACAAACTGCCAGATCCCGAATACATGCAATCAGTGCTTTATTTCGTTCCAAAGACAGACAGATAAGCAGTTAAGCAGGTGGTCATACTGTTTTGGCCCTTCAGTGTATTTATCAAAATGTAGACTATAACTAATGTTCAATTTCATTAAGCAATTGTTCTACAACTAAAACTAATAAGAAAAGTGCACAATGTACATGCCACCAAATAACAATCCATATCAATCAGGATATTTATAGGCTACACTGTTTTCAAAGAACATCCTTGTGGAAATTAGAACTTGCATGAACATAAATGTTAAAGCCTAAAATACATAGTTTGTAAATATGAAGTTCATAACTGAAAGAGAAAGAACCAAAACATATACATGGATTTAAAAGAATAAACCTTTAATAGGCCTATTTGTAAATCAGTTTCCAACTAAGAATGTACTATACAGTCAAGCTCCAATATATTCCTATTGTATATGTATAACACTGCCTCTGTCACTGAAATCTGTCAATCACAAAGTTATTATCTTCAAGTTACAAATTTCATAAAATGTTTAGGTACAAGGTTCTTACTGTGGCCAAATCTTACCTACTATTTCAAAAAACCTTGGCACAAAAAAAACCTAATTTAATTAAGAACTGGTAGCAGTCTTACAGATAGCTTAGCAAAAATCAAACAATGGAAAATTAAGGATGGAATGTAACAATATTGTGAAAACAGCCTAAGCAACATTAAGCTGTCTGTTGGGTCTTTACAATAAGGGCAAGCAGTCTATAGGGTTGATATCAACTAGCATCACGCTATAAACAAACATTAACCACGTAAAATCTTACCTGTTGGACATAAACTATGCATTACTTAATACCTGCAAATTGTTCCTGAGAGAGGGCCAGGGTGTCAGCAAAATTTATAACCATCATGGCAGTCCCAATGCTTCAAATTTGCAGAAAATGCTGAATAATGCAACTACAATTATCAATTACGTTACAACCACTCAGAAAAGTAGATACATGGTAATCGATCCTCATGCACAAGAACTCCAGCATCACCACCAACCAAAAATGCTACTGCGTTTTGACTCCTGTAGCGTCCGCCGTTTATGTGCCTACCAGTTACTGAGACGAGAGGAAAGCCTACAAAACAGTTAGCAGAAAGGCTACAGACATACACAGCACGCTACTTCTTCCAAGAACGACAGAGTTCTTACAAGGGAACCTCCCCATCGCACCCCCTCAGATTTAGTTATAAGTTGGAACAGTGGATAGGCCTTGAAAAACTGAACACAGATCAGTCGAGAAAACAGGAAGAAGCTGTGTGGAACTATGAAAAAATAAGCAAAATATACAAACTGAGTAGCCCTCCTGCAACAACAAGGAGTATGAGAGTTCAGGAGCGCCGTGGTCCCGTGGTTAGCGTAAGCGGCTGCGGAACGAGAGGTCCTTGGTTCAAGTCCTCCCTCGGGTGAAATATTTACATTCTTTATTTTCGCAAAGATATGATCTGTCCGTTCGTTCATTGACGTCTCTGTTCACTGTAATAAGTTTAGTGTCTGTGTTTTGCGACCGAACCGCAAAAACCGTGCGATTAGTAGACGAAAGGACGTGCATCTCCAATGGGAACCGAAAACATTTGATCGCAAGGTCATAGGTCAACCGATTCCTCCACAGGAAAACACGTCTGATATATTCTATACGATACTGGTGACGGCATGTGCGTCACATGACACTAATATGTTGTCGACCCACCTAACTAGTACACTTGGCGAATGGGTAAAAAGCTTCTTCTACCTTGCGCGATTTAGGTTTTCTCGTGGATGTGATTATCACTCCCAAAAAAATGATCGCATCGGACGGACAGACGGACTGATGATAATTTTCTGAAAACAAAAAATTAAAATTTTCACTCGAGGGAAGACTTGAACCAAGTACCTCTCGTTCCGCAGCTGCTCACGCCAACCACAGGACCACGGCACTCCTGACAGCGCATGACCCTTGAAGTTTCATATCTTGCACATGGACTACTCAGTTTGTATATTTTGCTTATTTTTTCATAGTTCCACACAACTTCTTCCTGTATTCTCGATTGATCTGTGTTCAGTTTTTCAAGGCCAATTCCACTCTGCCAACTTATAACTAAATCTGAGGGGGGTGCGATAGGGAGGTTCCCTTGTTAGTCACAAGTTTAATGATATGAGATATACTGGTTGGCATACTTGTTCAGGGGAAATTTTTTCCCTTTGAATATCAAGCATTTCCCAGGTGAAAGTCCCAATGAAAGCATTGGGGCTGTTCGGAGGCAACGTTTCTCCTCTGCTGGATGTTGGAGTAAAATCAAACGACACTGTATATCCAGTGGGGTCTTCGGTAGATATGGGCACCAGCAAACAACAGCAGGTCTCCTAAAATGATTACCGTTTTTATAAATCAAAATGCACCGTACCGATCACACGTAACAAGTTATACATTGTAGTATAAAAAAACATACCTACAGCTTGGACATATTTCTCTCTTTCTAGGTGGATCGGCTGGTAAACCTGATAAATCATCCCAGACGTCATCTATGTCGCTCATTTCTTCAGATTAGTATAGGTTCGAGAATCGTACAAACAGACATAAACCAAATAATACCAGATCAACAGAAGTTCCCTACTCAGTACACATACACATTACACAATGTACAAACCAAAGCAATGAAATGGAAAGATGCTTCAATCATTTCACAAAGCAAGCCAAAGAGAGGACCTGTCAGAGAGAACATCTTCGTTTAAAGTCATAGTTCGTACTGCAGTCTAAGACTGTGGTTCGTACTATGTCTCCTGAGGCTATGCTACTCTTAAATCTGTGACCACAAACAAGTCGATCAATGTCAGCTGAATCCCAATTGTTATCAGTGTAGCGATTCATCGCAGTTGCCAAGGTGATATCTCTGACATTGAGCTCACTGACTGTAACAAAGATGTGGAATATCTTTGAAAATTTTGCAGACTGACTTATCCGGCATGTAGTGCTTTGGGAATTTTGTTTATGTTGTTTGTTAACTAAATTTTAGAAGTTTGTCATCAAGAATAAATACGATCAGTTTGTAGCTTTGTTTTTATTAGAGTTCCCTTTCAACGCCAACCATGTCAAAAAAGAAGATGGGGTCGAATATTGCCGACCTAGTTGGTGAAGAAGTACGAATAGCTGTTAATTTGAGATTGAAGAAATTCTTGAAAGCCGAAGATTGCAAAGGTAACATTATCCTCAACTGTTTCACAAATGTCTTCCGTGTTGAAGACATGGACATGGGATGATGAGAGCTAGTGCTTTATTTAAGTTTCATTGTTCTACATTGTTACACGCCCAGCAGCATACCACCCTCGAAAGAACGTTAATTATTGCCCTGCCGGTTTATAATGTTGCGGAGATAACGTTTTTTTCCACCAAAGACACTGGCTATTATAAGGAATAGCGTTAATTGGATACGGTTGAAATAGAAACACGTAATAAGACGTAAACCGTTGTGTTCTTTCCTCTACCTGCCAGTAATTTCTATTTCTCAAATGCAATTACTCGAACCGTTAGCAGATTTAATGGCACGTGTTTGTGTTTTACCATCATTTGCATGTGAACTAAGTCTCACGATAGTAAAAGAATAAAAGTTCTCCTTAAGTAATAATCATTACGATTACGTCTTGGACAAGATAGATAAAGCAGTAGTGACTTGGCTACAAGAACTATCTACTTTGCAGTGGTTAACACTGTCTGCATATGACTTTGCTTCTCCATGTTACCACAAAAAATATTTTATCACGAAGTAGTGAATAGTGGAGGTCGTGATACGATTGGTAAACCGCAGATTTCCAATCAATTTTCAAAGAACTGGGACTGTTACTTGTACCATGAATATACAGCTGATAGAAGATTCCATTTGTGCGTAAGAACCCCGTTTGAAATTCACCTAACAAGCCAGAGACAGTAAATGTTACAACAGTGTGAAGTGTACAAGCAGCATGCAGTAGAAGGAATTGTGCAGCTCAGTCAAAATTAATGAATCGCTCAGGGAGGATGTCTCCAGAAAACTACTTCAACAATTTTTTATTGGATGGTTTAGTATATGGGGAAAAATTAATGTCAACTTTAACAAATTTTGTCTACAATAAAAATTACCATAATTTAAAATTAATTCTTATTTTGTTTTTATTTGGTGCCTGGTACAGAAATTATGGAGACCAGTTTATGTGAGATGGAACATTAATTTGGTTTACAACACTATAATCTTAAATTTGATAGTAGTTAGATTAATGCTTATGTTCATGTGTCAACTCGTAGCCTATTCTATGGTTTATAGAACATTTATACGTCAAAACAGTTGAATCAATTAGAAACTGTAATTACTTTTGCAGAATATGTACTGACATGCATCCCATATCCTGATGCATGGATAAATAAAAAAAAGTCATGTTCAATTTTATAATAAACGTACAAACAAAATATTATGTCATTGTTGGCTGTGTATAGACAGTAGTAATAGAATTGAGAGATAATCAGGTTTGGTTCAGCTGAACCTACTGATAACAAATGTCAGCTTTGTCCTGGTACTTGATGTGTTGTGTGATATCAGTCTTGTACAAACAGAAAAGGAACATAACACTGACAGTATTTCTTTTACAATACCAGCTGTCAGTTTTGACAGTGATGTCATCAAGGTGGCAGACACCATTTCGCCTTATGCGGTATAGTGACAGTAGCATTGTCATTCGAGACACAAGCATAAGAAAACAGTCCCATTGTACAAACTGTAATAGAAGTAATACAAAGGAAATTGTGAACCTAATGGGACTTTTTTTTTTTAGGAACAAACAAAATAAATGTCATTACTAATTTGAAAGACATATCCAAACAATAATTTCCGCAACGATCCAGTAAGCCATCATTACACAAAATTATAAAAAAGAAAAAATAGTCCACAAAATTACTGTTGGTAATGCAATTAATGTAAATGGAGTAACCGAACTATATGGTACCAACAGACAAATAAATCTGCAAAAAAGTATTAGGCCTATCAGAAGTTTCACTTGACTGATGTAGCTCAAACGAAGCCCACTCCAAAAGCTAGTGTCAAAAAATTAACTTGACCCATATAGTGAAAATGAAGTCCACGGAACCACACCTCCTCCGAAAATTGTATCAAATACTTCACTTGACCTATATAGCTCAGACAGAGTGCATGATACCACGAAACCACCACTCTCTCCAGAAGCTCTGATCAAAACTTCAGTTCGCCTATATGGCTCAAACAATGTTCGCGATTCCACAGAACTGCAACTTGCTGTAAAAACTGATAATGGTATAGAAACTGCACTGGATGTATCTAACTAGAACAGAGTTCGGGATACCAAGTAACCACAACTAGTTCCAGTAACTGGTATTGAAAACTGTATTTCACCTATGTTGCTAGAACAAATCCCACAATACACTAAAAGGGGCATTCAAGAAGTAATGCAACACTTTTTTTTCTTTGTGCAAATTTGGTTGAAAAATTGCGGAATTTGTTGCAGGACATTATGGAATATTCCCACTTCAGTCCCTATAGTTCCATGGAGTTCCAGTTGGTGGCAGCACTATATGTTGCCTTCAAAATGGAATCTGTAATGGAGGCGTGTTCCAAGGGGAGAGCTGTCATTGAGTTTCTTTTGGCAGAAAACCAGAGCATTGCAGATATGAAAAAAAGTGCAGTGACTCGTTGAGCGGGGTGTTGGCCAGCTGCATACAGCTGCAGTGTTGGAGCATGCAGACACTCTCATTCAAGGTGACTGGTGGCTCACAATCGAGCACATCACCACACAACTGGACTTCTTTGTTGGTCATGCTGGGAGACTCACCTGCCAGGTACTCAAAGGTGTGTGCCCACTGGGTTCCTTGCTGCCTAACATAAAACCATAAAAGAGAAATGACCAGTTGTGCAGAATTGCTTGCACAATATGAGACTGATCGTGACAATTTTTTGTCATACTTTGGCACAGGCAATTAAACATGGATTCATCATTTCGAACCAGAAACAAAACGGCAATCCATGGAGTGGCACAACACAACCTCTCCTCCTAAGCAAAAATTCAAAGCTGCATCCTCAGCTGGTAGTCATGATGACGGTCTTCTGGGATTCCGAGGTGGTTATTCTGCTTGATGTCCTTCACAGTCAACTCTGAAGTGTATTGTGCTACCTTCAGAAAATTGAAGAAACAACTTCAGCATGTTCGTCGCCACAAAAATGCAAACAATCTTCTTCTCCTTGACACACAAGGCCTCATGCACCCAAGAGGAGTTCACAAAACTTCGTTGGACTGTGCTTCCTCATCCATCCTACAACCCACTTCTCATACCTTCTGACATTAATCTATTTGGCCCAATGAAGGATGCACTTCGGAGGAAGCAATACATGGATGGTGCAGATATTATTGATGTAGCAAGACATTGGCTCTGACCTTTACCAGTAAAGTGGTACCTTGCAGGCATACAGGCCCTCGTAGTAAGATGGCATGATGGCGTCACATTAAATGGACATTATGTTGTAAAATATGGTTTTTTAGCCAAAAGAGTGGGGAATAGCTTGGTGTACTGTTAAAAAAAAAAAAAGTTTTGCTTTACTTATTGAACGCCCCACATATTATCAGAAACATCACTTAAGATATCTAGACCAAAGTTTACTATATCAAAATTTGCAGAGCTAACTATTATTGGAAACCCAACTTGGTCAAAATACACTCCTGGAAATTGAAATAAGAACACCGTGAATTCATTGTCCCAGGAAGGGGAAACTTTATTGACACATTCGTGGGGTCAGATACATCACATGATCACACTGACAGAACCACAGGCACATAGACACAGGCAACAGAGCATGCACAATGTCGGCACTAGTACAGTGTATATCCACCTTTCGCAGCAATGCAGGCTGCTATTCTCCCACGGAGACGATCGTAGAGATGCTGGATGTAGTCCTGTGGAACGGCTTGCCATGCCATTTCCACCTGGCGCCTCAGTTGGACCAGCGTTCGTGCTGGACGTGCAGACCGTGTGAGACGACGCTTCATCCAGTCCCAAACATGCTCAATGGGGGACAGATCCGGAGATCTTGCTGGCCAGGGTAGTTGACTTACACCTTCTAGAGCACGTTGGGTGGCACGGGATACATGCGGACGTGCATTGTCCTGTTGGAACAGCAAGTTCCCTTGCCGGTCTAGGAATGGTAGAACGATGGGTTCGATGACGGTTTGGATGTACCGTGCACTATTCAGTGTCCCCTCGATGATCACCAGTGGTGTACGGCCAGTGTAGGAGATCGCTCCCCACACCATGATGCCGGGTGTTGGCCCTGTGTGCCTCGGTCGAATGCAGTCCTGATTGTGGCGCTCACCTGCACGGCGCCAAACACGCATACGACCTTCATTGGCACCAAGGCAGAAGCGACTCTCATCGCTGAAGACGACACGTCTCCATTCGTCCCTCCATTCACGCCTGTCGCGACACCACTGGAGGCGGGCTGCACGATGTTGGGGCGTGAGCGGAAGACGGCCTAACGGTGTGCGCGACCGTAGCCCAGCTTCATGGAGACGGTTGCGAATGGTCCTCGCCGATACCCCAGGAGCAACAGTGTCCCTAATTTGCTGGGAAGTGGCGGTGCGGTCCCCTACGGCACTGCGTAGGATCCTACGGTCTTGGCGTGCATCCGTGCGTTGCTGTGGTCCGGTCCCAGGTCGACGGGCACGTGCACCTTCCGCCGACCACTGGCAACAACATCGATGTACTGTGGAGACCTCACGCCCCACGTGTTGAGCAATTCGGCGGTACGTCCACCCGGCCTCCCGCATGCCCACTATACGCCCTCGCTCAAAGTCCGTCAACTGCACATACGGTTCACGTCCACGCTGTCGCGGCATGCTACCAGTGTTAAAGACTGCGATGGAGCTCCGTATGCCACGGCAAACTGGCTGACACTGACGGCGGCGGTGCACAAATGCTGCGCAGCTAGCGCCATTCGACGGCCAACACCGCGGTTCCTGGTGTGTCCGCTGTGCCGTGCGTGTGATCATTGCTTATACAGCCCTCTCGCAGTGTCCGGAGCAAGTATGGTGGGTCTGACACACCGGTGTCAATGTGTTCTTTTTTCCATTTCCAGGAGTGTAGTTAGAAGAAACTCCAGAGTACTCACTGATAATAATTACGGATTGTTAACTCCAAATGCATAAAAATACTGTTAAAAGCAATGTCACTGTATCACCACCCATTGTGACATGCAACAAGCTACTGCTGAATTTCCTCTTCATATCCACCTAATAATAAACGCAAAATAAAAATTAAATCTCTGCCCATTAACAGCATGCAGAACTAACAATTCCAAAGCTGAAAACAAATCTGTAACCAATAACTCACTAACAAAGCTACAAAGAAACAGCTCCAATACAAAGCCGGCAAGTAATACACAACACAGCAAATAGCACTGCCCCAGTCCAATTACTCACTAACCAAAAACAACTTTGAAACATTGACATTTAACGGAATACAAAATGCACTCTTCAAATAGGATCCATTTCGAATATGCTGCGCAACCATAACGTTGCACTACACTACACAGGTATGTCAGGAGTCCTAGCTGATGACTGGTATCACACCTTTCGGTTGACCCTAATTTTTGGAATATAGGTTATGGTGACAGACTGATCTGTAGCATAACTCGAGGTGTAGGTTATGTTGTAAGCTGACAGTTTGGTTGTGAGTTGGTGAAGAGGTATAAAAGACTTCACTTAATCTGTGGTAGGTGTAGATTTCTTCACATAGGTTATCTGTGCATTTCAGCACATGATCTTAATCAGTTGCTGCTATAACTAATTTTTTTACTATCTATGAATTTGGATTGGACTGTTGAGTTTTCTGTTAGATTCAAACTAACTGTGGAATGTATATGGTATCTTAGACTGGATGAGACTACAGGAGATGAATTCACACATAATAGACTGGACATTTCAGTTATTCAGGATTTATTTATTTATTTATTTTCCTCTTGATTTAATGTGTTACTTGAAGACCTTTGGAATAATACAAGAATGTAACAGATATCACATTGCATTTGCACTTCATCAAATGGGATGCAGTTTGTTTTTAGTTGTTGTTGTTGTGGTCTTCAGTCCTCAGACTGGATTGATGCAGCTCTCCATGCTACTCTATCCTGTGCAAGCTTCTTCATCTCCCAGTATCTACTGCAACCTACATCCTTCTGAATCTGCTTAGTGTATTCATCTCTTGGTCTCCCTCTACGATTTTTACCCTCCACGCTGCCCTCCAATACTAAATTGGTGATCCCTTGATGCCTCAAAACATGTCCTACCAACCGATCCCTTCTTCTAGTCAAGTTGTGCCACAAACTTCTCTTCTCCCCAATCCTATTCAATACCTCCTCATTAGTTACGTGATCTACCCACCTTATCTTCAGCATTCTTCTGTAGCCCCACATTTCGAAAGCTTCTATTCTCTTCTTGTCCAAACTAGTTATCGTCCGTGTTTCACTTCCATACATGGCTACACTCCATACAAATACTTTCAGAAATGACTTCCTGACACTTAAATCTATACTCGATGTTAACAAATTTGTCTTCTTCAGAAACGATTTCCTTGCCATTGCCAGTCTACATTTCATATCCTCTCTACTTCGGCCACTATAAGATGAAATAATGTGTGGTTCAGTGAAACATGACGGACCATGCTACAAGCAGTAACAGCAATTAATACGGACAAACAAATTACTTGCATTAAGACCTCATACACATGACATGACATTATCAGGCATAAGAGACCATTTATTGTGAGATTAATCAATATTTATAACCTTGAAGATGTCGTTCATTGTGTAATAAAAGCTTTGTTCTAATAAAAATTGTTTTACTTTTATATGTAAAAGCTCTTGGCATTTTTGCTCCCTTAACTTCAACTGAAGAGTTATTGTGCTTCCACACCTAACATTGAGCACACTTTTCTGGTTACAAGTGGTTCTGCACTCAGTCTCTTATACGTTAGCCTGCTGCACGCTTTCACAACTTTGAATGTTTCTTTATAATATCATTGAGCTGTCTTTGTTTAAGATGCAGCTCTCTGCAAATGATATTTTATGTAAATGGCTACAGATGGTAGAGTCTTAATGTCAAGTCTTATGAAATGATGTTAGAACACAATATAGAGTTGACAGCTTATTTGTAATATAATTTACAGGAGAATTCTGTGTGATTTTCTTCAAACCATACACCTAGAAACTTAACAGTACTTACATTTGTTTATGTCATCAGTATATAGCAGAAACGGGTCGACAGAAGCGTCCGATCCCACGCGTCGGCTTTGACCCGTGACGTAAGGGTGTTGTCGTGTGTGACGTCATGACGGCGCGGAGTTTGGTTTGAGTGTGGCTGTCTCCAGTTCTGTTTTATCTTATTTTATTTACTTTTCTGATCTGTTCGTTCTATCTCGTGAGGATTTTTTTTTCTTTAATTTAAAAACACTTATTACTTATTTTAATTATCTGTTTCCTCCAATTTCTGTTTTAGTTTATTATATTTATCTTTCTGATCTGTTCGTTCTATCCCGTGAGATTTTTTTTTTTTTTTTAAAGACAAAAAACACCAATCGGCTACTGAAGCATCTTTATCTTCTATGGGTTGCAGGGGTTACGACCCCTGGGGGGTGGGTGGGTATTCATGCATGGCTGTCTTCACTTACACGTTGTAGCTATGCAAGGCGTCTAAATTTGTTTATATTTAGTTTGCCCCCCCACCCAAAACACCCCATTTCCCGCGCTTGTCCCGTTAGTGTCATTAGGCTTCTTGTGGAAAGTGTGTGTGTTTGTTTTTGTTTCCGCCATATTTGTGACGTCATGGGTCAAAGCAGACGGGCGGGATCGGACGCTTCCGTATTTCTGCAGAAACAGCATAGCAACCAGGATTGGGCCTTGTGATACACCAAATTTGACTGACAGTATCTCAGAGGAGTATGCAGTACACTGATGAATGTTTGTATCCCAATTTTCTTCTCCTCAGAGTTTAATTTCAACTTTTTGAAGGTTCTCTGTTTGACAGAAATGATTGCAACCATGTATTTGAGTTCAGATAACTTTTGAAAGACTCTATTTAAGGTTGTGTTGAGAATTCATATATTGCTGTAGTTGTTTTTTTTTTTTTTTTTTTTTTTTTTTTTTTTTTTTTTTTTTTTTTTTTTGCTGTTCTAAATCCCCAGGTTTTTACAGTTATGACTGATGTGACAACAAACCAGACTTAATCAGAATGAAATATGAAGAAAGCAATGCAGAACCATTACATCATGTAGTTAATGGACCCTTTTCTGAATGAATTACTTACTGTCCTGTGTACTCTGTTTTGAAATGTCGTCGCATTTAAAAATAAGTATCATCAAAAAAACTGTTTATGCCTCATTTGTGACTAATATATGACAGTACAGATGACATTTGCAGGTGTTTTATAACATCTCCCATAAATTCTTCTCTTTTCGTGAAATATATTTCCCAACAATTGTGTGCAGGAGATGCCCTGTACCGTGTAAATATTCTTAGCTCAACAAATTCTGCAAGATCAGCTGCTGGTTGAGTACAAGAAACTGTTGGATTCCAAATGCGTGTATCTTCATCAAGGAATTATAAAATGTAAAGCCAGTATTGTTACCATAACTAATACTATTTCACAAGTAAGAAATACAACACGAGTTTTATCATAGTCATAATGAATAAAAGATTTCATTCATCGTGTTGATAGGCCTGTAAAACCTACAGCAGAAAAGATAAGAGAAATAACCCACTACAAAGTCAAAAGGTGTCATTACGCTATACAGATTGTAAAAGAACACATTAGAATAATGTTCATTCCATGTCAGAGGAAAATAACAAAAAGTGTCCCCACTCGACCAAATCCAAATCTAATGAAATTTGGTGTGAAGATTCAATATGGTCTTTCGTCGTTATGTACCAAATTTCAGTCCAGTATGTTGAGTGGTTGAATTTTTGAGGGCTTTTTCTTTTAAAGTTCTAGCAGACATTTGGTCATTTGCTTGTAATAAACACAGACAAGTTTTTTATGCTGAAACACACCATGGCAAAAATTAGGGACTTAGCCACACCTAAATATGGATACAAGCCTCTGAAGTGGCTAGAAAATTCGTCATGCTGTTCTGAGAGCCAAGGTTTAACTGACCACAGCATGTTTTCATGTGAACCAGTCACATGAAAACTTCAGAGGGTTAGTCCTACCTATGATGTCTATAGGTCAAGTGTAATTAACATTGGATGCCTCGGTGAAAAGATACGCATCTGCAATGTTGGCCAAAATATTGTGTGTGCAAATTGTAGGCTGTTTTTTAGGTTAATGTCTCAACTGTCTTGTTCAATCCTTTTTTCCTTGCCACATCTGGAAAGATCGTGCTTTAAGCTTTCAAAGCTATATTGTTTAATTTCTGGATCTTGTATATTGATGAGGAAGAATACCTATCAAAAATAAGGAAAATGGTTTATCGATAAATACAAAAAAATTAATACAATTTTAAGCTGTAAATTAAAAACTATGTAATTGTAGTGTTTATAAGATTTGCCTGTGGTTTAGGGAATGTAACTATGCTGATAAGAAGTGTTTTTACATTATTTTACCATATAGAATATAAATATAATAAAACCTCAGAAAATATTCTTAAGATTATGAAATATTATAAAATGTAGAAGATCATGATGGAATGTTATGTTGCTTTAGAACGTTGTAACCCTGTAATGCAGGGTGATGCAAATATGCATTGTCACTCAGTTTCCATCGGTATTATAAAACAGTAATACTTTTTAAGGCTCTATCCTCGCAACAGTGTTACATTGCTGAATCACCACTTTCAATTGTTGCTTTCATTGTTGGCAATTTTCACAGTCTGCGTCTTCTGTGCTGAGTACTCTTTGGCATTTGGCAGGTTTGCCACAAGTTCTGGAAATCAGAGAATTTCAAACGTGTCAAGGAAATCAGGTATATATCAGGAAAATTTGAAGAAAAAAAAAAGCACTGGAAAAATTTCATTTTTGTCTCAGTAGATGAAATGGTTTGTTTCCTGAGATGTCGTGCATCATTGCTGGCTGGAGGCAGCTGAGTACGTGCTGTGGTTCGCTACTCCTTCATTCTTACTGCTTCTACCCTACCTACCATTCCCCTCGGTTTGCAGTTAGTGCTGCCACCACTTCTTGCCGCTAGCCTGCCAACGAGAGGCAGGGGGCATGAGGAGTGGTTTGTTTGGAGCTGACTCTTGAGACTGTTGACGCAGCGGCTGGAGATGGCGGTCGTGTGTGTGAGTTGTGTCTGAGTGATTATGTGAAAGTATTTGTGCTCTCATTTTCTGACGAAGGCTAGGACTGAAAATTTAATTGTGAGACTGTGATTCTCTTTCCTACATCCCTGTTTGCGGCTCAGTGATCATCTTCACAATTAGTTGTTACCTATCCTCATTAGCATTGATTCTCAGAGTATTCGCACATGTTATCTGTTGCATGGATTGGTCACCGCGGTCTCATTTAATCAACACGGTGTCTGTGACGCGTGAATAGCTGGCCACACGAGTGGGCTTCAACAACGGGCCAAACTGCAGGCCATTTCTACGAGTATATCTAATGGATCGGGCCTGCTGATCTGAAGCCCATCGTTTCCCACTAATGTGCCGGCCCTACCTGTTATATCTGATCTCACCACTCTGCTCGCAGGCTGGGTCTGTTTGTATGTGGTGTAACGCGGTGGATTTTCGTGGTTTATCCATGGACCCAGGATTGCAGTGCTCCTCGCCAGGCCAGAGGCCATGGGTGATGGATTTCAGGAATTGCGGCTGTCTTACCGCAAGTACATTCTACAGTATGGCATTGTATAGACGTTTTATTTATTCTAGTACATTTTGGCACTTTGAAAGTAGTTCATATATTAGAAAGGTTGGACGATTTCTAAGATGAAGAAAATTGTGGCAGTCGTTGGCAGTTGTAGGCTGTATTCTCAAATATTTCTTGAAAGAAAAATCACACTATACTGTAGAATGAAATGATCCTATGGCATTGATGGCTGGGAGTCCCCATCTGGGGAAGTTCGGCCACCAGGTTGCGAGTCTTCATTCAGGTGACGCCACATTGTGTGACTTGCGTGTCGGTGATCACGAAATGATGATGAGGACAACACAACATCCAGCCCACGAGTGGAGAAAATCAGCAACCCAGCCGGGAATTGAACCTGGGCCCACTGTATGGCACGCAAAAACGTTACCACTCAGCTAAGAAGGCAGACCAAATACCTGTAATACCTTTAAATTCCTCTAAAATAGTGGACATTACACAGTGGGTAGTAACTGACAGTGACAAACATAATAGAATCAACATTTTACTGGTGGTCACCTGTAGTGTTGGTTACACAACTCTTCCCTGCCGTCTAAACTTCTCTCAAGAGACCTGTTTTTTTCTGAAGTTATTTCTGAAATCTGTGAAGGTATTTTAAATCTGTCTTGCGACTCCAATGAAATGCATATTTCTGTCACCAAATGTGTTTTGTTTTGTTGAAATAAAATAACATCAGTGGTCTTAATGAAAAAGATATACCATTTGGCTTGCTTTCTCCACCTAAAACCAATTCATTACAAGAGATATTGATGTTAGTACTTAAGAAGAGAAGCCCCTTTGTTTCTTTTTTCCAACTTCAGTCTTTATTACCCATCAGATCTCAGAATTTGTCAGGGAAAAATGCTAAAACTTGTCTGGAAATCAAGGAAATATGAGGGAATTTCTTTTGGGGAAACTTGTGGTACCCTATTTGGTGTTGACATTGTACAATCGTAAGTGTTGAGTAATGAGTGTTTGAATAATCAATCATCATTGTTATAGCTAAAGGTAATCATTTAAACAGTATGTTTTGATAGGCTAACCATCCTATTATGGCAAAAGTCAACTACAATTGGTTAAGGAAATGTTGCCAGTGGACAAGGAGCTTCTATGATGTAGGTCTGGGCTTGATTTTACTGAAGATGCCAAAATTTGTTCCTACCTCTAATGCCTTGTTGTTGACAGAATTTCAATTCCTTCTGAAGACTTGCTGCAACCCATTTGGTAAAGAAAAACATGTAACCAAGAAGGCATTAATGCCAGTAAACATTGCAATAGGTTGAAATTACTGACTAATGAAGTTTTTAAACCTGGTCAGAAAATTTGTACCAAATGTAGACATGAAGTGGTCCAAAAAGAATCACCCCACCAGGATAAGCAAGAATCACGTCCACTGAAGAAACAGGTGTTGTTGATGCTTGCTTTCCTGCTAATACTTCATTATCATCACTTGGAGAGTCACCGTTAAAGCTTCAATGGATCAGCAAAAGGGACTCAATGGGATACCTGAAGTGCAGAGTTCTGAAAGTCCAAGGCAGCATTACTAATGTAATTGCCACAGCTGCTGGTGCGAGCCAAGTAGATATTGCTCAGATACAAATAGAAGTGTGCCAAAAATATAAAGATATGGACATCTTAAGTGAAAACTTAAGATTAAGCTTCAGAATTAGAGCAATTGCGGTAAATTTTGACCCTGGCTCTAAATTGCTGGACTATTGAAAAAAATTGCTAAAGAATTTGCTGTTTCAACTAAAATGGTGAAGAAGGCTAGGAAACTAAAGATGGAAGGTGGGTTTTTGGCAACACCTGCCAACTGAAAAGGGGAAAAGCTCAATGATGAAGTAAAAGAAAAAGGTCCTCACTCTTTTAAGATGATGATTGATTTTTCTCATTTATTCCAGGCAAAAAGGATTGTGTTACAGTAAGAGTAAATTGGGAAAAGATTCACAAGCAGAAAGGCCAGCTGCTTTGTAACCTGTAAGAAATATTCATCGCTTATTGTAAGCAGTGTGGAAATCAACTGAGCTTCTCAAAATTTTGTGAGCTAAGACCAAAATGGTGTACTACAGTTGGCGCTTCTGGATCACATTCACTATGTGTATGAGCAATTGATGAAAATGTCAGCTTCCATCCAAGATGACTACGAGGATTTAATGGGGGAAAAAAACTGTATGCAGTTTGGAATCAAAAGATTGTATGCTGCAACATTGTGAGGAATGTCCAGGAAAAATGCAACTAGAGGCTTTTCTTGAACATGCTTTTAAAGACTATGATCCTGACAAAACAATGGAATACAAGCAGTGGATCCGTACTGACGCGCGCACACACACACACACACACACACACACACACACACACACACACACACACACACACACACACACATTAGAGACACATCAGAGAACTGTTGAAGATTTTATGGAGACACTCATTTTGAAAATTACCGCTTTAAGAAGCCATCACTTTGTGTCAAAATACCAAAGTTTGTACCTTAAGCAGCTAAAAAGAAATATTGCAGAAAATGAATTAATTATATTGATGGATTTTGCTGAGAATTATTCATTTTTGTTCAAGATACTGTGTAAGGATTTATTGGTAGAATAGTCAGGCCACATTACATCCAATGGTGATTCAAAACATTAAGAACATTTATTACTTTAGTGATGGTTCAGCTGCTCAATAGAAGAATTTAAAAAATTTCATCAATTTATGTTTGCCCAAAAAGAATTTTTGCAGCACTGCCAAATAGAATTTTTTTGGAACAAGCCATGGTGAATCGCCTTGTGATGGCATTGGGAGAACAGCAAAAAAGACAGCCCATGCTAGTCTGCACAGACCCTTAGATAATCAAATATTGACTCCATATGATTTGTTCAAATTCTGTGGTGATAGTATTACAGACATAAGGTTATTTTTTTTCTACCAAAAGAATAAATTGAAAAAATTTAGCCTGATCAAGAAACAAGGTTTGCCATGGGATATACAGCATCTGGAACAAGAGAAAATCACCAGTATAAGCCAATTAATTGTCATCAGTTCGGAGTAAGCAGAGTTTTCAACGATGTCACCACAGTCACAGTTAATGCCTTCGAAGCAGATGAAGAAATTCCAGTAATATCTATTGCAAGTTTACAACCAGGACAGTATGTTGGATGTATGTATGACAATTTTTGGTGTGTTTGAAATGTGTGTGAAGTTTCACATGAACAACAAGATGTAATTTTCAGCTTGATCCACCCACACAGCTCTGCTCATACCTTCCACTGGCCAACTGCTAAAGACTGCTAAATTTCTGAGTAAAATAATTTCGTGACTTTAGTAGCATCGTCATCAGGAAGACAATACAGTTATCTACAATCTGTCGTTAACAAAAAATGGAACTGCCTACTATTTTTGTTTTGCAAATTTGCTGTTTTTTGCGCTATACTTGTTTTATAACATGTGTTAAATTAAAGTTTGAAACTAATTTTTATGCTCGAATAAGAACAAATAATTATGGCTCTTAATAAGCAAAATATTTCGTTTTTCAGCTTTCTTGAACTGCTAAAATAATAACTTTTGAAATTTATTCTTACACATCAAAATGCAAGATTCAGTAATTAAACACCATAGCTTTGAAAGCTTAAAGCATGCTTTCTCCAGCTGTGGTAAGAAAAAAGGATTGAAAAAGAAAAGGATTGAAAAAGACAGTTGAGATGTTGCCCCTCAAAAATTCCCTAAAATTTGCATCTCGAAAATTTTGGCCAACGTAGCAGACGCATATCTTTTCATCTAGGCCTCCAATGTTAGTTAAATTTGATCCATATATAGACATCATAGGTAGGAATAGCCCTCTGAAGTTTTGGTGTGATTGGTTCATATGAAAAGTGGCAGTGGTCGGTGAAACCTTGGCTCTCAGAATAGCGCAATGAATTTTTTAGTCACTTTAGAGCTTGTGTCTATATTTAAGTGTGGCTAAATCCTAATTTTTGCCATGGTGTGACTCAGCATAAAAAGTTGTGTATGTATTTTAAAGCAAATGACCAAATGTCTGCTAGAACTTTTAAAAAAGCCTAACAAACTTGACACTTTTGCACCTTCGTATGTGATGCGAAGATGAGTAGCCTCTCTTTAAAAGCCCCTATAATTCAACCACTGAAGATACTGAACTGAAATTTGATATATAACCATCAAAGACCATATAGAACCTTCACACCGAATTTTGTTAGATTTCGAGATGGTTGAGTGGGGACCCCTGGTCCCTTAATGGGGAATGACCCATAAGCATAATAAAAAAGTAATTCAACCAGTCACAGCAGAGAAGATATGTACGATACTTACTGCAGATGGTAGTCCATCACTGCCAGTCTGTAGCTTCATCTTCCACCACTGTCTGCTCCACTTATTTGAGAATTGTTAGTACTCAATCCTTCCACTGCATCCTTGGATGTCCCCTTGGTCATTTTCCAGCAGGTTGAGAATGGAGGACTCTGTATGGGAGGGTTCCATCAGCTTAAAGGATGTGGCCAAACCACTGTAGCCTCTTCTGTCTTAATATTCAGCCTATGTGTGGCTTTCCAAACCACTGGTAAAGATCATCTTTTGTTCTTCATTTCCAATTACTGACTACGGTATTGTTGATGGGCCCATAGATATTTTGAAGTATCTTTCTCTTGAAGGCACAGATTGCTTCTACAGTTGTTGCTGAAGTAGCCCAGGTTTTACAAACTTGTAAAAGTACTAGCTGTACTAATGTCATGTACAGCTGAATCTGATTCTTCTGTGATATCAGTCAAGACTTGAATAAATTATTCAGACCAAAGAACAAATGAGTAACTTTTATTAGTCAGTATGGATCCCAAGTACTCGAATTCTTGAACCTGTTCAGAGGTATGCCCATCAACAATAATGGAAGGATGGAGAGCTTGACGTCATGATACAATGAGATATTTTGTTTTATCATCACTCACCACCAGCCCAATTTTCTTTGCATTGTGGAGAAGTCATGAAGTATCAACTGGTAATTGTGCCAGGGAGTCACCAACAATCACAGAATCATCAGCAATGCCAAAATTGTGCCTGCTCCCAATATCTCCATTTTTCTAATTCAACCAGTGTCACAGCTTACTTTGACCAATGCTAAGTTGAATTGGTGTCGGTGCCAATGAATATACTTGTCTCAAGATACCAACATAGTTAATGTAGATGATCTTATTTCATTAATAATAAAATATAACTTATCATATATAACAACTGCTCATATTGAGAGTTGTGAAGATCACTAATGCTCTGTAGATTTTGTGCAACTCTTCAAAAGTTTCAGGCTGAAAGATTCTAACATCTTTATTAGCTCTGATTTAATCTCTTTTTATCAGAGTTCCTCTGGAAGAATCCCTTTAGCTCATCAGTCAGAAATTTTCCTTTGCCTTTACAGCAATGTATATTAGCATAGAACAGTGGAATTATCATGGGCTGTCATTTTTTGCTGCTTGTGGCCGATATGTACAAGGAACGCTCAAAGTAGGTAGCCCTGGAAACAGCCCACTGGAAAATGACGTGTTGGATCCATCACATTGATGTCACTGTCATATGGCGATATGAAAGATACAAGCTTGAACAAATACTTAAACGTCTTGGTTCAGTGCATCCTGGATTAACTTCACCATGTAAGCTGAAGTGGATAGGAGGTGCCCCTGTCTGGATGTCCAAGCAGAAAGCAAAAAAAAAAGGTGGCACACTGGGTCACACTATATACCTCAAAAGGCACATACTGACTTGTGTCTGCTCACTGGCAGCTTCCAGTGCCAGCACTAACAAATGTAATCCTCAGAAATGTGACTCATAGAACTTGTACTTCTCTGACTCAGGAAGTGTCACCAAGAAATTAGAACATCTGAAGACTGCTTTCAGTAACAATGGAACAACAGATCCAACAAGTAGTGGGGGGCAATAGTGTGATTGACTGACTGGCTTGACTTTGTAACATTTAGCCAATGTGACCTTTCTTGTTAGGTACGGTGAAAAGCTAAAAGCTATTGTTTTTTCCAATAGTATGCAGATCTACTTTATGGCTTAATAACGATAGCATCCCCTTAGGATGTTCTGCAAGTGAAATAGTCCCCCATTTGGATGTCCAGGCGGGGATTATTCAAGAGGATATTGTTGTTGGGGCCATTTTACAGGCCTGAGCTTGAGATGTTAGATCCCTTAACTGGGTAGCTATGTTAGGAAGTTTGAAAAGAGAAATGAATAGGTTGAAGTTAGGTATAGTGGGAATTAGTGAAGTACAATGGCAGGGAGAACAGACAGGACTTCTGGACAGGTAAGTACAGGGTTATAAATACAAAACCAAATAGAGGGGATGCAGCAATAAGTCTAATGATGATGAAGAAAATAAGAATGTGGGTAAGCTACTACAAACAACATGGTGAACTTATTATCATAGTCAAGGTAGACAAAATGCCAATACCCACCAATTAGTACAAGTTTATATGCCTGCTAGCTCTGTAGGTCATGAGATTGAAACAGTGTGCAATGAGATAAAATACATTATTCAGCTAGTTAAAGGAGACAGAAATTGAACTGTGGTGAGAAACTAAAATTCATATGTATGAAATGGAAGAGGAGGAAACAATAAGAGGAAGAGATCAGGAGCAGGAGATAAGTTCCGTCCCATCAACAATGAGGTCATTAGATCCGGAGCACAAGCTCGGATTAGGGAAGGATGGAGAAAGAAATCAGCCATACCTTTTCAATGGTATTATCCCGGCATTTGCCTTGAGCGAATTAGGGAAATCACAAAAAACCTAAATCAGGATGGCCGGATGTGGGTTTGAACCATCGTCGTCCTGAATGCAAGTCCATGATAAGAGAACATGGATTGAGAGAAAGGTGTGAAAGGTAGAATTTTGCTCGTACAATAATGTAATCATTGCAGACATTTGGTTTAAAAAACATGAAAGAGGGTTGGATAAGTGAAAGAGAGCTGGAGACACAAGGTTTCAGGTCCATTATGTAATCATAAGACAGAGATTCTGAGACCAGTTTTAAAACTGCAAAAAACTTCCAGAGGCAAATGTGGACTTCGACCATAATGTATAGATTATGAACTGTACATTATAACTGAAGAAACTGCAGAAATATAGGAAATAAAGGTGGTGGGGTGTGGATAAATTGAAAGAATCAGAGGTGGTCGAGAGTTTTATTGGGAGCATTAAGAAAATACAGGAAAATATGAATATGTAGGTATGAGAGATCAAATAGTGAAAGCAACAGGGTTTCAAATATGCAAAAAGACAAGGCCTGAAAGATATCTTTGGGTAACACATGAGAAATTGAAGTTTATTGACAGAATGAGAAACTATGAAAATGTAGTAAATGAGTTAGAAAGAAGGTAACACATGCATTTTAAAAATGAAATTGTTGGAAAAATTCAAAATAGCTTAGTGGGTAATGATAAATTCAAGGCAGTAGAAGCATGCATGGCTAGTGGAAAGATATGTGTTGCCTACGGGAAAATTACGGAGCCCTTCAAAGAAAAGTGAAGCAGCCGCATGAGTATCAAGAGCCAGTACTAAGCAAAGAAGGGAAAGTGGAAAAGGTATATAGAAGATCTATACAAGTAAAATGAACTTGAAGTCAATATTACAGAAAAGGAAGAGCAAGTAAGTAAAGGTGAGATGAGAGATATAATACTGTGAGAATAATTTGACAAAGTGATGAAAGCTGTAAGTTAAAACAATGCCCCTGTAATAGACGACATTACCTCAGAATGATTGAGATCCATGGGAGAGCCAGCCATTACAAAACTATTCCACTGGGTGTGCAAGGTACGTGGCATAGATGAAAAACCCTCAGACTTAAAGAAGAATGTAATGACTCCAATTTAAAAAAAGTCAAGTTCTGACAGTTGTGTATAATACTGAAACATCAGATTAATAAGTTATGGTTGTAAGCTACTGAAACCAATCATTTGCAGAGGACAGCAAAAAACTGGTAGAGGCGGACTTCAGGGATGATTAGTTTGGGTTCTGGAGAAACACAGCAACACACAAAACAAAACTGACCATACGACTTACATTAGAAGATTGATTAAAGAAAGGCAAACCCATATTTACAAGATTTGTTGATTTCGAGAAAGCAGTTGATAATCTTAACTGTAATACACTCTTTGAAATACTGAAGGTAACAGGCATAAAATACAGGGAGTGGAAGGTTGTCTACAACTTAGACAGAAACCAGACTGCAGTTGTAGGCATTGAAGGGCATAGCCTATCCCTGATGTTATTGTCTGTTAGAGAGAGATTAGAGTAGATTCAGTTTTTGGTCCATAGATCCAAAAATGAGATGATTCTCGTAGGTGTGGAACATGTCAAAAAGCATAACATAAAGAACATAAAACATTTGAATACAATATTCACTATCCTGATCATTTGTCAGGAGATTGCCAATATAGGTGAACACATTACAGTAAACTGGAGCTGCTAATATTTACAGAATTAATACACTGTCAGAATGAAACATAGTTAAGCACATTTAATAAATTTATCTTACACAAAACACCTAATATTGACTGTTGTGACCAAGTGCTGTCAAAACTGAAATCTAACATATATTTACTTCAGCTGGTCTAATAGTCCCTGTTAAGATATTCATCTGTAGAATAGTACATTGAGCAAGCTGCGAAGGAAACCAAGGGGAACTTGGAAAAGAGGTTCAGAGAGAAGAAGTGAACACTTTGATGCTTGTTGATATTGCAGTACTGCCAGAGATGGAAAAGGACTAGGAAAAGGGGTTAAAAGTAATTGATAATGTCTTGAATAGAGGTTATAAGATGAACACCAACAGATAACTTGATGATGTGAGATGCAGACTGGCAGTAACAAGTAAATCATTTCTGAAAAAGAAATTTGTTAACATTGACTAAATTTAAATGTTAAGAAGTCTTTTCTGAAGATATTTGTCAGGAGTATAGCCTTGTATGGAAGTAATATATAGACAATAAACAGTTCAGGCAAGAATAGAATACAAGCCTTAAAATAGGTGTAACAGAAGAATGCTAATGATTGAATGGATAAATTGAATAACATGAGGAGGTAATTAACCGAACTGGGAAGAGAAGAAATTTATTGCACAACTTGACTAAAAGGTATGATAAGTTGAAAGGACGCATCATGAAGCATCAACGAATCATCATTTTGGTAACTATGGGTGATAAAAGTTACAGAGAGACCAACAATAGAATACAGTAGGAAGCTTGAAAAGGATGTTATTTTGCAGTAGCCATGCAGAGATGAGACTCTTAGAGATTGACCTACATGTAGAGTAACATCTCAAACCAGTCTTTGGACTGGATACAACAACAACAACAACATGCCCACCTCCAACTGTATGACCTTCAGCAGCAAAAGGTGCCATAGAAGGCTGTAGTCATCGCATATGCAGACCATCATATGGAAAATAGTGGAACATGCTACTGAGGACAACTTGCTCAATTTCAATCGCTGCTTAATAACCTGTGCATCACCTTCTCATAACTGCATAGATAGGTGTTGTCCTTGCAACACATCCTTCCCTCCCGTAACCCTCCTGGTCTCAATCTCTGCTAGCCTCCTGTCACACACTGTTTTTTACTGTACCACAGGACCCTAACTTTACTCATCCTGTACCACATGCTCTTCCCTGCAACTCTGCTCTGTCGTCCCCACCTAATCCATTCCCCCATGTCATCATCAGTGTGCACAGCTCTAAATCACCAGTGCTGGTGGCTGTGTCGCATTCTTATCCCATGCATATGCAATCTGTCCCTTCCACATTCATATCCTGTGCAACTGCTGCTTCCCTCCTAACTGACAGCCACCCTTTACCAACCCTCCCTCTGCCTCTCCCACTTTCCTCCTCCTTTCTCTCCTTGCCCACTCCACATGATGCAACCCATGACTCCGATCAAATTGCAGAACTGTGTTCCTGACACAGTGTGGCCCTGCTTGTGTGTGTGTGTGTGTGTGTGTGTGTGTGTGTGTGAGAGAGAGAGAGAGAGAGAGAGAGAACTTGAAATCAAATTACTATAAAGCTTGCACAGATGTAGACTTCAACTTTGCATACATGTAGACTTCGACTGTGACCTTAGCCTAGTAGTGATGAACACTAGATTGAAATTCAAGAGGTTACTAAGAAAAATCAATATACTATGAAATTAAATACTGAAAATGTAGTACAGAATGAGATGAAGTGGAAATTCACTGTGGCTGTGACCTGTTGAGTAAAAAGACTGGGTATATTGGTGGAATAGGGGGCTGTGTAGTGTTGGAATGGGAGCAGGGAAGGGCTAGATGGGTAAGAACAATGACTAACGAAGGTTGAGGCCAGAAGGGTTACAGGAACGTGGAATATATTGCAGGTAGAGTTCCCCCCTGTGCAATTTGCAATTCAGTAAAGCTGGTGTTGGTGAGAAGGATCCAGATGGCAGATAGCTTGTTTGGCTGTATGTAAGGAAGACTTAGAAGACGTTGAAAGTAATGGACAACACACTTAAGCATAAACAAAATAAAGACAAAAATGATTTGATGAGGAGTAGCAGAAGGATGATAAAGACTTGCTTGACATAATAATTGGGAATTACACAATGATAGAAGAAATGAGAGAAACCGCCCATGTAGGAAGCAAAACTACATATTAACAGCTAAAGTAAGGAAGACAACAAGTCTTGGATTGACACAGGTGCAGAAAGCTTTCTGCTGTGAAAGAGCTCTACCAGTATCAGATATTCATATAGAAATGGTGACGTAGTTCCCGAAAGTGTATGTCTGGAGCACGACATTGTATGAAAATGAGTCACGGACCATCATAAACCTAGAGAAGAGTAAACCAGAAGCTGTTGCTATTTGATGCTATCAAATAATGCTAAAAAGTAGACTGACAAAGTATGAAATTAAAAAATACAAAGAAAAGTAAGTGAGAATAGAAGTGTATAAGACCTATACCAGAAGAAGGATCAGGTTAGTAAGATATCTGCTACAGCACCATGGTCTACATAAACTTGCACTAGAAGAAGCAGTGGAGAAGAAAAATAGTAGAGACGGACCAGGATTAGAATATGTGGAACGGATTATAGAGGATGATGGGTGTGAAAAAAGAGACACAAGATAGGATAAGGTGGAAGGCAGTATCAAGCCAGTTAAAAGACTGATGACTTAAAATAGTTTTCATGGTTTACTACTCACCCTCTAGCCTTGCAGCCTGAGCTCCTCAGTTGCTGTTGACAGTTTGTGGTCTGGAAAACTGGGCACATAAGTCTGTATCAGCTGTGTCCATTGTAATTTTGTGCCAGAGCTACACTTTAATGATTCCATTTTACAGTTTAATGATTCAGTTGAGATCTCATATTTGATTAAAATCACGTTGGCTACAACAGTCAAGGAGGCTTATAATTGGAAAAAATCATGGAAATTTTAAAATGTTTATTGGAAGAATCTCCAGCATAAAAAGCAATGCTGCAACAAAAAATTTTAATAGCTTACCCAATGATATAAAATGTCTGACAGAGAGCAAAGTAAAATTTGATAACAAACTGAAAAAGTTTCTCCTTGACAACTTTTATTTAACTCACTTCTGTACATCTTTTTTCTCTTTGTAAATAATAATAATAATAATAATAATAATAATAATAATTTGAAATGTTCGGAATGTAACTGTAAGTACAAATTAATTTTCATTGTGAATGTAAAATGATTCATATCACATCATTAGTATGTATTGTGCAAAATGATCTCTGGAACGCATAATTAACTAACTAACCTACTCACTCTACATCAAGGCATTATCTTAGGCAACCTAACCATCCCACAAAAGCCTTGATATATTTCCCTCATTGTAAAAACACAACATATTTAGCACAAATTTCAGTTTATTAGCAGTGCCATTGGCTGTTTACACTCACACTTAAACTTGCTTGTTTTTAGACACAGATGTTTTTGCTTTTAGATGCAACTGTGTCAAAATTCACTTTGTGGCATTGACATCTGCCATGTGTGTGATTACTGTTGTCACTATTTGCTCCACCATATTCTAGGTACTAGTCATCTAAATTACACCTGACAACAAATACATTTTAGCGTATACCTGAATGGATACTCAACTTTTAGCATATACGAGAATGTATACTCAACATATCTTTATTGCCATGTTATATTCTGATTTCTACATCTGTCATCGTGTAGCATGTTAAATATAAGAATATATTGATTTTTTTGTTATAAATCTAAATTGTGCCAAATTTTCTTTCAGAATTTGAATTTCCATCATCATTAACACGTATTGAAAGGGCATACATACATATGCTTGCAAGGGACATAGGTCTTCGATCCAAGAGCAGAGGGTATGTGGACTGTATGTATTGACATTGATTATGTATTACGGGATCATTTCATCATGTACATAAGTCAGATATTATTATCAGCTGCACTTCACAGTCGGGCTGTAATGGCCAGAGAAAGTGGCCATTTGTATGTGAGTAATGGTTGTGTATATATGTGTGTTTTCTATTTCTGAAGAAGGACTTTTTGCCCAAAAGCTGAAGTTTGTAGGAATCTTTTCATTGTGTGTGTCTGCGACTCAGTACCTCCTCAATGTGGAGAATAGACGTTATAACACAAAGTGGAATATACAGATGATGTAGAACTACACATCAGCTACAGTTATATATAGCAGTAACTTCATGGCCATGGACATCCTCATGGTACCCAACTATGTCAATCTGTTTTTGGACCATCTAGAGGAAACTTTCCTATCCTCCCAAAACCCTGAACCCCTTGTCTGGTTGATGATATCTACAAGAGGTACATCCAGGACCAAGACACTCATTCCTCCACAGTATCAACACCTCTCCCATTTGCTTCATCTTTCCTCTTCAGCCTCACCTCTCGGATGGCTCCATCCATACTTCTGCCCATATCTAGCCACTAACCATCAAAAATATCTGCATTTTGACAGCTGTCATCCCATTCACACCAGCAAATCATTCTCAAATAGTCTAGCCACCTGTGGACAATGCATCTTTGATGACAAGAATAGTGTACTGAAAGTGGCACTAAGGCCATCATAGACTGGCACTACCCCCATATCTTGTCTGGAGACAGATTTTCCATGCCATATTCTTACACATCCCTAATTCTCCCATCACCCCCAAGAACCAACTGCAAAGGAGCACCCCTCATGTCCAGGTATTATCCTGGGCTGGATCAACTGAACCACGTCATTAGCCAGCACTTCAACTCTTTGTCACCTTGGCCAGAAATGAGGAACATCATACCCACAATCCTTTTAACCCTTCCTAAAGTGATATTCCCATGTCCTCACAACCTATGCAATTTCCTGATCCATTACTGAGTCACCCCTGCTCCCAGTCTCTTTCTTCATATGTTATATCCTTGAGGAAGATCCAGGTGCAATACATGTCCAATTCACACATCCAGCACATCATTCTCCAGTCCTGTCACAGGCTCATCCTAATCCATCAAAGGCAGGGCCTCCTGTGAAAGCAGCCATGTAATATACCAGCTCTGCTGTAATTTCTGCACAGCATTTTATAAGGGCATGACCACAAGTCAACTGTCAACCTGAATGAATAGCCACTACTACACTGTGGCCAAGAACAGAGTTGACCGTCTTTCCCCTAATCTGCTCTTCCTCTGTTCCATCACTCCTTTCCAGACCACTCTTCCAAGTCATCATCATTGTGCTCTGCACAAACTCATCAGTACCAGTGTCAGTGAGTCACACTCTTAGCCCAGGCACCTGCTGTCTCTCCCTTCTTCATTCTTAACTTGTACATCTGCTGCTTTTCTCCAAGCCACTAGAAGAATTGTTCTGCAGCCAGCCACAAATGTGATTCTCTAAATTTTCTCAATAGTGTTTCACAAAAAGAATGTCACATTCCATACAATCGCATAAAAGAATGTCATTTTATCAGAACTTAGCTTTAATAATGGGAGAATTTAACTGCGTATGGATTGGGTATGGGTACTAAAATGGATCACAATAAGAATTTTGAATGCACTGTTCAAGTCATTGATATGTATAATTTTACATGGAAACAGAATCTACAATCTTCTATAATCTGTTAATCCAGCCACTTATACATAACATAATTTTCTCCTTATTCTTGCCCCACACCTGCCATTTCAATGTAGAGGCATCCTAGTATAAAGTAAAATGTACATACTTTATGTAATGCAAGATTAGGATTTTATTTAAGTATTACATTTTTATAGGAAAGGTGCAAACCGGTATCTGACAGTGTACAAAAGGGAAGGCTCCAGCATAGTCCAGGCTGATGCTGTGTTTCAGTTAGGAAGAGCCTCTCGACAGCATATCTTCATGGTGTTGCACAAATATCCTCTCACTAACAAGGAAAGGCATGAGTTGCTGCCACTGACAGAGAGAGATCGCTTGACAACTGAAGGTTGGTACTAAAACATATTTTCTCAATCTTTATAAAGTCCAACCACTTTTTGGAAGTAACTGTGTCAGTCTCATGTAAAACACCTTTACTTTTGGCTTGATAAAAGTTATTAACATTTATTGTAATGCTGAAAGTTACCTACATCTCTTGTTTGCAAGAACTTCTGTATCTGCATGTGTCGTACACTCATGTATTTGGAAAATACAAGTGGAAACACCTGTGATGTTGAAAATTTGAGTCAGACCAGGAGGCATGTTCAATTAGCCTAATGTTCAAGGCAACTGCTTGTGAGTAGCAGGAGGTTTTAATCGTGGTTTGGCACAAATTTTCAGCTGTGACTATATATTCACCCATACTTTGTTTGCAGTTGAATGCTATATGGAATTGTACCAAGCAATGAGGAATTAAGTTTTTGTGATCAATGATGATTTAGTTACTATGTCATCTGAGATGTGAGTGAATAATTCTTTTGGTGTAAGGAAGTGCCATATAGAATTCGTAGTTGATGACGACGTGCTGCTGAGGTCCATTTCTGTGAAGGTATAGGGCATCAGAAGTCCAAATTGAAAAAAGGTTGCAGAGATCGAGGGTGAGGACACCCTATCCACATTCCTTCAGAACCTCAACAACTTCTCCCCCGTTTGCTACACCTGTTCCTACTTAACCTAACAAGTCACCTTCCTAGATGTTGACCACCACCTAAAAGATGGCTACATCAGTACCTTGCTCCTTATCAAACCTACTAACCACCAGCAATCCCTCCCTTTTGACAGCTGCCACCCATTTCATACCAAGAAGACCCTTCCATACAGCCTAGCCACCCATGTTCATCGTATCTGCAGTGACGAGCGGTCCCTCTCGAAATATACTGAGGGTCTCACTAAAACCTTCACAAACCGTAATTATCCTCCCAACCTTGTACAAAAACAAACCTCCCATGTCTTATCCTTCCAGTCTCCCATCACCTCACAATGTCCCACCGTCATGCCACAGAGGAGCATTCCCCTCGTAACTCAGTACTACACTGGACTGAAGCATCTGAATTACATTCTCTGCCTTGGTTTCGACTTCCTCTTGCCGTACCCTGAAATGAGAAATGTCCTGCCCACTATCCTTCCCATCCTCCGCCTCCCCACAATGGTATTCTGCTGTCCACTGAACCTACACCCCTGCTCCCAATCCCTTACCTCATGGCTCATACCCCTGTAATAGACCTAGATGCAAGACCTGTCCTACATGTCCTCCCACCAACACCTCCCCCAGTCCGGTCACAAACATCACCTATCCCATCAAAGGCAGGGCTACCTGTGAAACCAGTCATGTGATCTACAAGCTAAGTTGCAACTACTGTGCTGCATTCTTTGTGGGCATGACAATCAACAAGATGTCTGTCCACATGAATGGCCTCTGACAAACAGTGACCAAGAAACAAGTGGACCACCCTGTTGCTGAGCACACTGCCAAATATAACATCCTTCATTTCAGTGACTGCTTCACAACCTGTGCCATATGGATCCTTCCACCAACACCAGCTTTACTGAATTCCCTTCAGTATATCCTATGTTCCCTTAACCCTCCTGGCCTCAACCTTAGTTATTCATTGTCCTCTCCCATCTAGCCCCTTCTCTGTTCCCATCCCAGCACTACACAGCCCTCATTACTCCGTCATGCCCATGTCTTTTTACTTCTCTTCTCTTCTCTTCCGCAATCCCCCCCCCCGTTGCCCTCCATCTAACCTCCTGATTGCACATAGCTGCATAGCTGCCTGCCCTCTTTCCACCTCATCCTTGCACACTCCCCAACAGCATGTCACTGTCTGCCACCCCTACCCTACTATCCATCCCCCTCCCCCTCCCTGTCCCAGCCTCCTCCTTACCCCCACCAAGTCACCACTCTCATCATGCACTGGTGCTGCTGCTCGCAGTGTGGCCTCAGTTGCCTGAGGCTGCAGTCATGTGCGTGTGAGTTGAGTTTGCATGTGTGTGATGTGTGTGTTTGTCGTCTAATTTTGGCGAAGGCCTTACTGGCCGGAAGCTATATTTGTGACAGTCTTTTTGTTGTGCCAGTCTGTGACTCAGCATCTCCGCTATATGGTGAGTATCAACTTTCCTTTTCACAATATTGTTATGTATATATGTGTGGTGTGCGTACTGTAAGACCTTCAGTACACACACCATCAGGTTATTTGACTTGTCGCTCTAACGAAGCAGGCAAGTGTCAGCAATATGTCTCGTGGTCTTATCATGGCATGTTTATCTTCTGCCGTTAGGTCAGACGATAGAAATGCCACTTGCACGCTTAGAGGAGCAGATTGACGGTGACCAACTTTAAACAGAACTTGATTAAATTTCATACACATTTATTAAAATAATAACAAGCATAAAAATTACTTAACTTGGTTCTGGATGCTATTTACAATTGATAATCTGAAGTTCCTTTGGTATTGGTATGTTAATCTTATTCTCACATATATCTGATACTTGACAAAAGTGTCTATACATTTATCTTCATGGCTATGTACAGGAAGATGGTAATCTTATTAGGCGCAGACTGAAACTTGACTATAGACTGGTACAGACTAATGCAGACTTACTAATCGGAGGTCTGTACACTCGTTATAATACTTTGCGCGTTCATGTATCACTGCGCGAGTGTGATCTGGGAGGAGAAAAGGTACTACGGAAGCAGTAGTCTCATTGGCTGCGTAACATATTAATACGCAGATCGGTGGAAGCAGAATTTGGTCCGTCTCTATGGCAGCGCCATCTTGTAGTGCGGAGACGGACGAGCGCTGTGCCTGTGATGTTGTGCTTAGCGGGGCGTGCTCTAGTGGTAAAGTTGTGTACGCGCTGACTACGCGGAACTATGTACACAACAATATGTATTATATGTATATTTGAATTGTTGTGTTGGTACATAAGTTTATAATGTTTTTCCATAAGTTTAATAAAACACAAGCAGACACACCTAACAAAGAATGTAGTCATCAGTAATATAGTGTCCTTCACTATCTACAACAGTCTCCCACTGCTGGGTTAACTATTTGATTCCACAACCTTAGAAATCATGTGTTTTTGAGATGAAGAACTTGTCAAGTCATGTTCGGAGTGCATTTTCAGCCAGAAAGGAAGTTCCTTGAAGGTTTTTCTATAGAGAATGGAGTAGGTGAAAATCCGAGGTTACAAGATCAGGTGAATAAGGTGGATGCAGAATCACTTTCTAACGCTTTAGATGACTAAGAGTGTGTAAAGTGTGTGTGCAAACGTCCCACTTCTCAAATACGAGTCATCTTATACTTGTTGTACACAGCTGATCTTCATCTCTGGATAGCTGGTTTCTGGCATCTGTATAAAATTCTTCTCTGAAGAATGATGCTAGTTACAGGAACCTTAAAGACTCTCTCTCTACTTGCGAAATAATTAGGTACTTGAAGAATACTTTTCAACAACTATCGGTATATTTGAGCTTCATGAAGAGCAAAATTCACACTTGACATATAAATGTTGGCTTCTCATAAGTAACTCGTATCATCTCACATTAGAATCAGATTTAAGTCCATTTAGAAAAGAGTTGGCTTTGCAACCATGTCTCTACTACAAACATATCGTAAATATGTCTTGCCTCCAGCAAGTCCAAGATAAGAGTTTTTTCACAATTCAGAATCTCAATTGTTCTTTTGTCACTAACAGTAGTCACAATTACAAACAGCACAAAAGTTCCTTGATTCTTCTGTGTGCTTTCACTATGACTTCCATGGATCCCCTGACAAGTACTTGCAGGTACCGTTCAACCGCCATGTCGACCTTTTGCTCACGACTGATTTCACACCTGCACACACAGACACGTGTTGTGTGTAGCGTTCCTTTCTCCCACTCACATCTAAAATATCAGTGTTCGAGACAGCGTAAGGCTGAGTGGTTCTAGAATTTATGCGGGAATTCTCGAAACACTACAACTTCCCAACCCAACTCCTATATAATGGTTTTTTTCAGTCCAGCAGAATGCCGGTGGGCATTATTGTGGATTAGCGTCATTTCACACAGTCTGCCTGGTCGTTGTTCTTGGATTGCATCAGCAAGATGTCTCAGTTGTTGACAATAAATGTTAGCAGTGATGGTTACACCTTGGAGAAGCAATTCATTGTACACCACACTGTCACTGTTCCAAGAGATGTGTAACATCATCTTTTGTGGATGTGCGCAGGTCTTTGTACGGAGAGTTGCTGCTTTGTTGGGCTCAAACATTCCTTTCTTTTCCTTATGTTGACATAAAGATGCCATTTCTCTTCACCAGTAACTATACAGGATAGGAATGCTCAGTGTTGTTCACAAGCCAATTGATTATGAGTAAGCACAGATGCACATGTGGGCACCCGCTGATTTTTATACAGTACCCAAACACCCAATCTTTGAACCTTCCCCATTGCGTGCAAATGTTGCACGATGGTGGAATGATCACAGTTCATCACATTTGCCAATTCTTGAGTGCACTGATGTGGATCGCTGTGGATTAATGTCTTTAAACAATCTTCATCGAACCCTGAAGGTCTTTCTGAGCATGGAGAATGAATACTGCCAAACTGATCTTCCTTAAATTGATAAAACTATTTTCTTACCATGCTCTGTTCACTGGCATTATCCTCATACACAGTGCAAATGTTCCTGGCTGTCTCCACTGCTGTCATCCATCTATTGAACTCAAACAGAAAAATGTGTCAGAAATGTTCCAATTTCTCCATGTGGCACTCCTTTCTAGTGCCCACAGCTGCTGTCACTATCTCCAAATGAGAAAATGACAATACATAAACTCAAATAGCAACAGTGAACTACAAATAAAAAATTACAATCAATAAACAAAACCATAGTAACTGGAATACCAACATGCAAAACAAAAATGCTATGAACTTATGCTCCAACCTAATAACCTGCATTTATTCGTAGTTACAGATGGAATAAGCAAGAGGAGTGGAGTAGAGAATGTCTGGTCATATAGCAGTTTGACTTGAAGTGCTGATGTGAAAGAATTGAATTTGTTCCAGTCTTACTTATGTATTTTAACAGAATTATTTGAAAGCTCTCTCACTGATATGTAAAAGAATTGAAGAATTGTGTATGGTTTTGTATTGATCAAAATAGCTTTTTACTTTCCACAATTTGACATGGTATGAGTGAAGGGTAGCTTCATTGCCAGCCCGTCAGAGCTCGCCGTGCCTTATTTACACTACAGTCTCATTAGGGATGAATTGTTCAGCGTATAGAAACAACAGTACTGAAAGTGGCACTTAAATCAATGAATCTTTAAAATCCTATGATTATAGTGTGGTTACAGTAGCCCACCGTCCGGCCCCGGTAGCTGAGTGGTCAGCGTGACCGAATGTCAATCCTAAGGTCCCGGGTTCGATTCTCGGCTGGGTTGGAGATTTTCTCTGCTCAGGGACTGGGTGTTGTGTTGTCCTAATCATCATCATTTCATCCCCATCGACGCGCAGATCGCCTACGTGGCGTCAACTCGAAAGACCTGCACCAGGCGAACGGTCTACCCGACGGGAGGCCCTAGCCACATGACATTTCATTTCAGTAACCCACCATCCGACATCAACCTTCACTAGTCCCTTTCCTCACCTGCAACCCCCTTCCTTGCTTCCGTTCTAGTTCTACACACTCCTCCTATCTCTCCAGTACAATTTCTCTACTCCTCTCCTCTCCTCTCCTCTCCTCTCCTCTCCTCTCCTCTCCTCTCCTCTCCTCTCCTCTCCTCTCCTCTCCTCTCCTCTCCTCTCCTCTCCCCAATTAATCTAAGCCTCCCCGTGCTGCACCTACACTCTGATTAAAATTACGTTGTGATTAACAGATTGCACTGGCAGGGGGGCATTGTTGTCAGCGTGCACCCGGCCACGCTTCACAGGGTGCTTACAGGTACCTTCAAAACAGGCATCACAGTGAACACATGGCACTCAAAAAAAGAGCTACAATTGTATGGCGGCGGCTGGCCACTACAACTTGACTTGCTGAAACATCAATCACAAAGTAATTTTAATCAGAGCATAGCAACCCTATCCTATCCCAACCATGTCCCTACAATATTCCACAGGCAGCACTAGTATCTTCCCCCATCCTTGCCCTGCTATCTCCCATCATCCCCCCCCCCCCTCCCATGCCTCTTCTGCACCCCCACTACTCACCTCAGCAGATTGCTTCTCACCTCAGTCACCATTCGGGTCATAGCACCCATTGACAACATTGGCCATGTGTGTGAGTCATGCATATGTTAATTTGTGTGGGTTTTCTGCATGTGATGAAGGATCTAGTCCAATAGTTAAACATAGCTAGCATTCTTTTTCATTGTGCCTGTTTGTGACTCAGTGCCTCTTCTATGTGATGAGTATCAATTAATTTGGGCTATACTAGTCATTGCATTTTGCTGGAATGTATACATTTAATTTATCTCCTTGGACTTTTCCATGCGCAAATGAATTGATACTGCTTCATCATTTTCATCGTCTATCCCTTCCCTCCCTTTTTTGTTTCTAAACATTGTGGAATGATGACTGTTCAGTGCAGCAATGTTCTCCTTACTATTACACTCCAGTTCTTAGACTTGCACCCTGAGGAGTTGTCTTCGGATTAATATTCCATTTCCAGCTGTTGATACCTTGGAAGCTGACAAATGGGTTTTCGGATAGCCTCATGTGCGGTGAACTTCTTGTTTAGGGCTTCTTGTTTTCCAGTTATTTCCACATAGCGTTTACATGTTTTTGTCGATACAGTAGATCATTCAGTTTATTTCATTTCTGTATTGTGTTACTTAAACAAGGAAGATCCTTTGAGCTGTTAAATTGTATTGTAAACATCTGCTGCCCTAAATGCTGAGTGTATATTATTCTGTTTCTACATATCAGTTTTCAGCTGTGTGTTTATCATCTTATTGATTGCACTACATGTTTCACCTTTCTCCCCACTCACTCACAAATAGTTCATTTCTGGTGCTATGATGTGCAAGGCAATACTACAATGCCTAAAGTAAAAACAACATCAAATTATCATCTGCAGCAGTGTGTTGCAGAATTTAAGGATAATTTTAGTACAGATGGACGTGTCCTGTCCTGTCAGCCATGTGGGAAAGCAGTAAAGGCTGAACAGCCATCTCAACACTCAGACAGCAAGAAACATATTGCAGCAATTTTGCACCTGATGAAAAAACAACCTCTAATTGGTGATACAGTTCCAGGTTCTTCTACAGGACCTGAAACATTTTCAGCTTATTTTGAAGATTTATGTAGGGCATTTGTGTCAGCCAACATGCCTCTTTCTAAAGTAAATAACCCACTGTTGAAGTTTCTCTCTAAATATTCAAGTTTTGACACTCATAAAGTCAACATTAAGGAAAAAATATCTTCCAAAGAGCTACTATCAAACTCTACAACAAAGTCATTCTGTGTGTAAAAATGAGAAAATCTCGGTTATGTGAAATGAAACTTCAGATTCAACTGGTATGAAAGTTGTGTACGTCATTGTTTGGGTATTAAAAATGATGAAGCAATGTTGAAGAAAGGTTCTCTGCAGATAAGCCAAGAAATGACTGCAAACTAGCCAAGAAATGACTACTGTGAACCATGTGACTGTTGTAAGATTGATTAATGAAGTAATGCATACAGGGTGTGGTAGATAAGTAATGAGACTGGCCGCCGCGCGGCGCCCCAGTCGCTCGCAGGGTGGTCTCCACCTGTACATCACGTGGTGGGGGATCTGAACTAACAATAGAACCAGTTCGCAGTCGCGTCGGAGCTCTGGTGCAGTGAGGGTCGAGCTTCGCGTATTACGTTGTTTGTGTGCCCGTGACACTTGTGACAACGCTGAAGATGGATCGCTCGATAGAACAGCGGTATGCAATCAAATTTTGCTTTCGCTTGGGCAAAACTGCTTCGGAAACTTTTGCTATGATTACGGAGGCCTACAAAGAAGACTCCCTATCAATAGCTCAAGTGTTCCAGTGGTTTAATGAATTTAAAAACGGGAGGGAATCCGTTGAAGACATGGAACGATCTGGACGCCCTTCAATGAGTCGTGTGGATGAAACGGTGGCCAAAGTGAAAGAACTCCTGGACTCCGACCGTCGTTTAAGTCTCAAAATGATCGCCGACGAGGTCTCCGTGAATAAATTTACGGTTCACCAAATTGTTACGCAAGATTTGATGATGAGGAAAGTTTGCGCAAAATTGGTTCCCCGAGTGCTCACCGCCGAACAAAAGCAACAACGAGTGGATGTTTGCCGTGAGATGTTGAATGATTTGGAAAATAATCCACACTTTTTAGACAACGTAGTAACAGGCGACGAATCGTGGACATTCCAGTACGACCCGGAGACGAAAGCCCAGAGCTCGGAGTGGCACACACCGGCATCCCCGCGGTCGAAGAAAGCAAGAATGTCAAAGTCCCGCATCAAGACAATGCTGATTGTGTTTTTCGACAAGCGGGGGTTAATTCACAAAGAGTTTGTCCCTCAGGGGAAGACTGTCAATGCCGAATTCTACAAAGAAGTCCTTCAGCGATTGCACAGAGCCGTCAAACAGAAGCGACAGGACCTTGCTCAACGCTGGCGTCTCCACCACGACAACGCTCCGGCGCACACAGCGTTCCTCGTGACCTCCTACTTGACCCGAATTGGAGTTGAAGTTTTGCCACAGTCACCATACAGCCCTGACTTGAGTCCTCCTGATTTCTTCGTATTTCCGAAGGTCAAAAGATGCCTGAAGGGTCATCGTTTCGACGATATTCCGAACATCCAACGTGCTGTCACGAAGGCACTAACTGGGATAACTCAAACGGACTACAGTGGGGCCTATGAAGCTTGGAAAACGCGCTGGCAACGTTGTGTCGACGCCCAAGGCGAGTACTTTGAAGAATATTAACGTTTTGTACAAATTGGATCAATAAATTTGTTTTTCTACACTGAGTCTCATTACTTATCTACCACACCCTGTATTTTGTGACCAGTTAGTGTAAAGTTTGAAGATGTTGTACTGTTAATAAGAGGTGCTGCACAATGCTGCAGCATATATGAATAAGGTAGCAGCAGGTGGTATTGCTATTTATCCTAAAATAATCCATATTGTGTGCATGGTGTATGTCTCCACAGACTGTGAAGAAATTAGAGCAGTATATCCTAAAGTGAATAAATTGATTTCTAATGGGAAAAGAATGTTAATTAATCGCCAAGAAGAAATCACATACTCAAGACTAAAAATTCCAATGTACCAGAGCCACCCATCCCAGTAGAAACACATCAGGGAACTTGGATCGTTGTAGTCCAGTATTATGCAGAAAATTTTGATGGTTTTGCCTCAATAGTTAATTTACCAGTCAAAGATGATGCAACATCAATTAGAATTCTTCAGGAAATGTTAGGTGACACAATGTTAAAAATTATTTGGCATACATATCTGCTAACTTTTGTTTCCTTTGCAGCAGAATTGACAAACTTGAAAAGGGAAGGATTCTTCTGTCAGACACAGATCATTTTCATGACATCGAAAGAAAACTGAACAGTCTTAGTGGATCTACAGCACAAGTTTTACAAAATAAATAGAGGTGTATGTTTGAAAAATACGAGTAATTTCAGATTATGTGGAAATTTCAAATTGTTAGATGGCCATCAGGAAGAGGATATCAATGGGAGTGTAGGCTATAAATTTGCCTGGCTGAGATCTTGTGACATGGAGCACTCATTTTGCCAGCATAAAGAAACATTTACAGTGAGTTTGAAACATGCTGCAGCAACATTCACAACTTTGTTCATGGGTAGTGCTGAACTAGTGATGTTGGCAACATGTTGCGAACACACAACAGTGCTCCACAGCTGCTTCCATACAGATCAAAGGAACATCGTTTCTGGTCTGCTACTGCTAAATACCATTGTGCAGTGCTGTGGTTTGTTTAGCCCTGTCCTACTTCACAAGCTGCAGGAACTATTTGAAGTATGGCTAGCTTTGAAATAAATATGCAAGTCTTTGATAGCCAAAAGCAAATGAGTAACAGCAAGTCTTTGCTTCCCAGGAATTGCTTTTCTGAAATTTATGTCCTTCATTCAAACACTGGCTCTATGATATTCATTAGAATTTTTAAATCAGATGGCTATATCATAATGAACGCCAGAACCATCTTCCAAATTCAGCTCAAACAGCATGTAATTCCTGCCACATCTTCTGTAGTACCAATAAATGTCTGATTCTTTAAAGAATTGAACTCCCATGTGTAAAACAGCCTCAAACATCTGATTATTTTAAAGATTAGTTAATGTGTTAAATATTTGACATTAAGAACTTAAGGCAGAAAAAGATTAGAGAAGGTTTGAAATTATGCTTGAAGTTTGTTGGAAGTTGCTAACTGCTCTCATTATGAAATACGAGATGAATATAGTTTGGGTAGTTTGCATTCCATTTTAAGAAAAAGCAGGTTTTTCATGCATCTTAATGTCTGTGCTGCCAGTTCAGTGTAGCAGACAATGTGGATATATACCGGGTGATCAAAAAGTCAGTATAAATTTGAAAACTTAATAAACCATGGAATAATGTAGATAGAGAGGTAAAAATTGACACACATTCTTGGAATGACATGGGGTTTTATTATGGGAAAAAAAAGTTCACAAAATGTCCAACAGATGGCGCTGGACAGCAAAACGTCAGTGACTGTGCATGACAATCGTGTATTAAAGGAGCTGTAATGAGAGAGAGAATCAGATGCGCCAGCAGTCGCAGCATGTTGACATTACCTGAAAAGGCGCTTGTAGTAAAGCCGTATTATCAGAATGGGGAATGTGCTAGTTCAGCGTTATGATCCTATCGCCTTAGGAAGGGGATTCGAACGGGTAAAGGTCCGTTGACAAATGCAGCTGTGGCGAGAATGATTTTGAAGTTCGAAGCCACGGGTTGTTTAGACGATAGACCCCGTAGTGGCTGACCGAGCACAAGGCGTAATGCTGCTTAGACAGTTCAGGAAGAAATGGAGACTGTAGCGGGTTCGTCTATGCACAGGGAAGTCAGCGCTCATGCAGTCGCACGTCGCACCGGAATTTCGTACACTACTGTTTGTTTGGCACTTAGGCATACCCTCCGATGCTATCCGTACAAAATCCATCAGCATCATGAACTGTTACCTGGCGATTTAGTGAAGCGGAGGGCATTTGCGGTGTGGGCGTTTCAAAAGATGGCGGGAGATGACGATTGGTTGAGTAATGTGTTGTGGACTGCCGAAGCTCCGAGGGTCTGTCAACGCCCACAACTGCAGAATTTGGGCTACTGAAAATCCTAGAACTGTCGTGGAAACTCCATTGCACGACGAGAAAGTCACGGTATGGGTTGGATTTACCACATCTACCGTTATCGGGCCTTTTTTCTTCGAGGAAATGCGTGATTCTGGTTTTGTAACTGCTACCGTGACGGGTAAGAGGTACACCAATATGTTACAGAATCGCATCATCCCCAGCCTGGCTGATAAACACCTACTGGAACGTACGATGTTTATGCAGGATGGCACTCCACCCCATATTGCTGGACGCATGAAAGATCTCTCTCGCGCGTAATTTGGTGATGATTGTTTGCTCAGCCGCCACTTTTGTCATGCTTGGCCTCCCAGGTCCCCAGACCTCAATCCGTGTGATTATTGGCTTTGGGGTTACCTGAAGTCACAAGTGTATCGTGATTGACCGACATCTCTAGGGATGCTGAAAGACAACATCCGACGCCAATGCCTCACCATAACTGTGGACATGCTTTACAGTGCTGTTCACAACATTATTACTCGACTACAGCTATTGTTGAGGAATGATGGTGGACATATTGAGCATTTCCTGTAAAGAACATCATCTTTGCTTTGTCTTACTTTGTTACGCTAATTATTGCTATTCGGATCAGATGAAGCGCCATCTGTCGGACATTTTTTGAACTTTTGTATTTTTTTGGTTCTAATAAAACTCCATGTCATTCCAAGCATGTGTGTAAATTTGTACCTCTCTATCCACATTATTCCGTGATTTATTCAGTTTTCAAATTTATACTGACTTTTTGATCACCCGGTGCATAAAAATGTTTGTCACTATTGTGGATGGTGGCACAAGCAATGAACAGTATGTCAGCAAGTTGTTGACTATGATGGAATAGTATTGTGAACAGAAACGTGTCTTTAAACTCAGTGTAAACACACCGTAAGACAGTATTTTGGGATAATTACCAGACATTTTGTAAATCATTTGAATGTACTGTACATACTGGTTTTAACTTTGATATGCCTGTGCATCTTACATCAAGTGTCCAACTAATTAAGATATGGAGTACATTTATAGCTGAAATTGGGCACATGTGTTAGCCTGTACTGAGATCAGATTATAGTTTACTGAAACTGGTCATTGTACATAAAGATTTTGCAAATGCGATCTTGCCTAAGAAGTTGTCTTTCTTCAAGTTGAATATTTACAGATGGCCCCATATTACTCAGAATGAGCAAGTCAACTAAAGAGTCCATTTATTTTGAATTTCCAACAATACTGCAAGGTGAGGAGGAAAAGTAATGTTGATGCAAAAATTGAGCAACAACTTGGCAGAAAATGTTTCAACAGTGCATATACTTCTCTTTTCACATTGTGCTGCTGTGGTCATATTCTCTTCCTTCCCCCCTCCTTCCCTCTTCTCGCTCTTCTTTGAAAGAGCATGTGCAGTTTGCCTTTTCTGATCAAAGAGGAAACTGTTACCAATATTTCCTTAGTCTACAATAGCTCTTTACCTTTTGGTGTATATGATAGAGATTTGTTTGGTATTCTTCCTTCTGCATTCTTTTCAGCTGTGAGAATTGTCTTTCATTACTTGCTTTGATTATATTTTGTGTTATAAAAATTTCCAGTCCTCTCAGTAGTTTGTCATTTTTTGAATCTATACACTTGTGCGCGGCTTTTAATCACTCTCAGGGATCTCCATTCTGATATATCTGCTATAACCCTGTATGTAATAGCAGAGGTTGAAAATACCGCTTCAGTTGTAAATTACTTTATTTTCACGTGACTGGTTTCAGACTGGTATAAGCCCATCCTCAGGTGCCGTAGCTGTGCTGTGGTCCCCGAGCGCCACGTGTACCAGGCACAGTGTACTGCAGCACACTGTGCCTGGTACACACGGCGTTCGGGGACCACAGCACAGCTACGGCACCTGAGGATGGGCTTATACCAGTCTGAAACCGGTCACGTGAAAATAAAGTAATTTACAACTGAAGCGGTATTTTCAACCTCTGCTATAATGCTCAGTTGCAGATGTTCTGCCAACAGGATTGTTTGCTATATATAATACTTGGATACACACCGCAACACCAGACTGCTGATGTGCTACACTTTGAATACTCTGCCAACTCTATTTGTGCGGGCTGGCCACCTAAGGCAGCCTGTGGTGGGGCACATAAATTGGGCACATGGCTCGGCGTCCATCATGCCATCTACCAGAGCCCTCCTCTTTATAATCATAGTGCAGCAGGCACGTGCTTTCATTATGTCCTTACTAATTGTCAGCAACTGCTTTTATCAGCACTAGGCTTGTTTCAGTGTTTGTGTCTCCAATTTCAACTACTGTCACTTGTGTGTGGAAAAAGAATAAGCTTTGGTTCATTGCAGCCATGCTGTTGTTTGTGTCTTACTGTGTGGCACAATTGGTGATGAGTGCAGTGTTCACTACAATGTGCTTAGTCTATTTGGTTGTTCCTTCAGTTATTCTGTACATGGAGACAGTGCTACAATCTCCTTGAGAAGCAGCAGGCTCTTATAGTTATTATCATGAACTTGTCAGTCACATTGACTATGCAGGCTTCCTCACTGTCGGGGTACCTGCCGTTCTTTTCCACTTACGATGATGTAGCTGAAGACTGGGAGGCTTACAAGAAGTGGCTTCAGCAACACTTCCTCGCTTTTGATGTCACTGATGCAGACATGTTTAAGGCTTTGTTCCTTTCTTTGGTTTATCCTCAGCTCTACCAGTTGTTGTGCGAGTTAGCCCCACTCTAGGAACCTGTGTCACTTCCGTTTGACAAAATATGTAAGTTATTGTCAGATTATTACCATAAATGTGTGCATGTCAGTGCAGCATGTGTAGAGTTCTATTGTCCTCATGAACAACTCCACCAGGCTTGGGTGGCCAAACTCTATGACCTCTGTGTCAAATGCCAGTTTGTTACTGATGCTCATCATCATTCCTATACTGGTTGTAAGGTCTGTGGAGCCATCATTTGGTTGAGTCCTGACAAGGAGGAGCATTAACATGCACTACAGTGCAGGAATCCATCTTTGGCTGATGTGTTAAATATTGCTCATTCTTTCGAGGTATCTTGTGCTGGGTTTGTGTGACATTGCTGCAGTGGCTCCTGTTCCTGGTTGTCGGGTATGTATCTGTTCTCAGGGGGAGGATAATGTGGCAGCTGTACAAACACAGCACATTGCACTGGACAGCAATGTGCCAAACAGCGACCACAGCTGTGGCAGCATTCCATGCTCTCATCTCGCCCATATTGTTTCGTGCAATGTGAGAGGACCGATGGCCTAAATGCTGGGTGACTTGCAACAGGTGTAGGGGAAAAAAAAAGACAAACAGCTTCTGTGTGTCATTCCCAGTCTCCTCCTGCAGACATGAACATGGATGTTAATTGTGTGCCGGCCGCGGTGGTCTAGCGGTTCTGGCGCTGCAGTGCGGAACCGCGGGACTGCTACGGTCGCAGGTTCGAATCCTATCTCGGGCATGGGTGTGTGTGATGTCCTTAGGTTACTTAGGTTTAAGTAGTTCTAAGTTCTAGGGGACTTATGACCTAAAATGTTGAGTCCCATAGTGCTCAGAGCCATTTTTTTGTTAATTGTGTGTCTCTAGTGCTTATGAATCATAACAAATTGTTTATCGAAGTGTGGCAGACAGAGTGCTGTGCGGGCACGACTACAGCCTTGACTTTACTGAATTCACAGACTTCTGTATATTTGGGATCTTTGGTGTTATCTCCAGTTACTCAATGTTTGATGAATTACAACTGAACATTGGTTTTGTTGCTTGACTTTTTTTTATAGTGGATGATGTTAGTACTGCAAATTTGTTCTGCTTTGATGCTTTCAGTGCATTTGGTTTTCCCATTTCAGATGCAGTGCACCTCGTTTCTGACTAGGTCCCTTACCAGCAGGTAGATTCTCTGTGTTCTTGTTTCTCTTCTTGTATTGGTTAGGTTGTGCCACTAATTTTGCAGCCCACTTTACCCTCAAACGTACAATGTGACCACACGATTTCCATGTGCACCCATTCCATTGGCACTTTGTGATGAAATGAAATTAGAATTGGACAGGCTAATGTCTTTATGAGTCACACAGCCTATTTCTTCGAGTGAGTGGTCAGCCCACCTCATTATTATTAAAAAAAACGAATGGTCAGCTTTGTCTCTGCGGTAACTTTAAAGTTTCAGTTAATGCTCAATCTGTCATTGATATCTATCCTTTTCTCTATGCAGATGAGTTATTGGCTAAGCTCTCTGGAGACCAGTTTTTCTACAGAACTGATTTATTGGAAGGCTATTTACAGGTTCAGTTGGATGATGATTCTAAACGGCTCCTTGTGATTAACATGCCGTTTGAACTGTACCAATATCACTGCCCCCTGTTATGTGTGGGTAGAGCCCCTGGAATTTTTCAGCATTTTTCTGAACAGTTTGACAGTGTCCTCTCCGGGTTGCATTAATGATCTCAGTGACATCGCTGTGACGGGTGCATCCATGGAAGAGCATTTATATAAGTTGCACACCTTCTTCACTGTCTTTCATTCCGTAGGGTTGAAATTCAACTTGGCTTTTTGTTCGTGTGTGTTGATAATGGATGTAATTTTCGAGTTTTTTTCCCTGCAGAGGGTTGAGGCTTGAAAACGGAAAATTTTATCTTTTACAGTCAATAACTACATTTTACACACAGAATTAATTTCTTGAAGGTTTTCAGATACTTTTCACTTGATACATCGTTGAACTGCTTCTTCCTTGAATGCAATGTGTCACTGCACTGTTGTGAGGGCACATCTTGATATTCACTGGCAGTGGATTTAGGAAAGAAAAGTAAAACTGAGTTTGAGACGAGGAATACCTGCGGGTTACTAGGGGTCTGGTTTGGAGATAAACTTGTAGGATCATAATTTAGGTTCGTCCTGTACTTTGTAGTAGCTGTTTTCAGTAGCGTGGATGGTGAAAAAATGCTTCCACTGAAGGGAACAGAAAGGAAAACAAATCCTTGATAAGCACAATATTGTTAATCTTGGGTGTAGGGACAAAGAAAGACCATTTGAAAAGACATACATTTGCAACATTCATATTTAGGAAGATAGGTTGAGAACAGTGTTGAGAGTCTGTGTAAGGTGTTTGGGAATAATTTGTTTTGCGAGGTTTGAAGGTAGTTTACCAAAGGAGAATCTCCAAGCCGCAAGGGGCTGATGAAGGGTTTGGATAGCTGTGATTATTTGATATGTATTAGTATGCCATGGATGTGGGGGGGGGGGGGGGGGTAGTGTTGGAGTGATACATAATTTAGAAAGATCCCATACGTGGTGTTGAGCATCTCAGAGGTTATATGCTAGCAATTACTGCCACAGAATAAACAGATCTTGCAAAATGAGCAGAGGTGGTTAGTGAAGGTACATACTTAGAAGGTGCAATTATGTAGGATTGGAGTATATAATATTTGTTCATAAAAGGTGGTGATCTTTATGAAATGTTTTGTGCCCACCAGTGATATATGGCAGTATGTCCATTGTGAAGAATACTAAGGAATCACAGGTAGAGTCTGACATACTGGAATTTGGATAAGACATTGATGGGGGTACAATGGTCTGGAGTTTGTAGTGAAGTTGCTTGAAGGAAAAATATTGTGAGAGAGGTATAAAAAATGAAAAGAAAAATAATGGAAATAATTTTTGAATGAAGTGATTGTTGCAGTAACTGATGGACAAGTTAGGAAAGTGGATAGGGCAGTGTATATGGGCAGTTGAGTGGAGAAAGCATAGTAGAAAACTGCTTGACAAAAATGTGAGGGAACACATGCAGAGCAAGCATGTGTGTGTGTCATCTGCATAATTCTCTCAATAACTCCCTATATCCCCTTGATGTCCCACATCTCCCCTTCACTCTACTGCTACCACTCTACCTTTAAACCCCTCCCCCCCTCTCCCAAGCCCTGCTCCTTCCCTTATTAGGAAGTGTCATTCCACTCATCATTTATGTGGGCAAGTGAGTGGTTGCTTGTCCCCAGTTTTGTTTTAAAGATAAAACTTTGTTGTCTCACATTGATGTCATATACCTCGCTGACCCCCTTTGTCTCCAAGCATGTGTTGCTTTCATTATTTGTATGCTGTGTTATACTTAACAAGTGACATGCTCCAGCTTTGCATGGGTAGCAGTAAGTATCTGCGTCTACATATACATCTTCATATATACTCCGCAATCCACTGTATAGCGCATGGTGTAGGGTACATTGTAACACCACTAGTCATTTCCTTTTCTGTTCCCCTCAAAAATAGCGTGAGGGAAAAATGACTGTCTATATGCCTCCGAACGAGCCCTAATTTCTCATGTCATGTCTTCGTAGTCCTTACGTGAAATGTATGCTGGCGGCAATAGGGTTTTTCAGCAGTCAGCATCAAATACCAGTTCTCTAAATTTTCACAATAGTTTCTTCGAAAAGAACATCACCTTCCCTCCAGGGATTCCCATTTGAGTTCCAAAAACATCTCCATAATATTTGGGTGTTGATCAAATCTACCGGTAACAAATCTAACAGTCCGCCTCTGAATTGTTTCGATGTATTCCTTTGATCTGGCCTGATGGGAATCCCAAACGTTAGAGCAGTACTCAAGAATGGGTTACACTGGTGTTCTGTTTGTGGTCTTCTTTACAGATGAATCATACTTTCCGATTACTGGCAACTTATTTTATTTTCAACTCTTTCAGTTGCTTCTCTATGCCAGGAATCCCTCTTACCATGTCCTCCCTATGGGGTTATGTGCAATGTTCAGTTCTGCCATTTGAACAGTTTCTTAAATTCATAATTTAAAACTTTGACTTTTCTTTTGTTGTCTTTCATTGCTACACCAGAATGGTCAATGAGTCACTGTATGGAAGCCTTAGACCTGCTTCGTGATTTTACATAGGACCAGAATTTTCTCGGGTTCTCGGCCAGATATTTTGTGAAGATATGACGGTTTCAGATAGATTATATAATGGTAAGACAGAGATATAGGAACCACGTCATGAATTGTAAGAAATTTCCAGGGGCAGATGTGGACTCTGGCCACAATTTATTGATTATGAACTGTAGACTAAAACTGAAGAAACTGCAAAAGGGAAGGAATTTAAGGAGATGAGACCTGGATAAACTGAAAGAACCAGAGTTTCAGAGAGAGCATTAGGGAACAGTTGACAAGAACAGGAGAAAGAAATGCAGTAGAAGAAGAATGAGTAGCTTTGAGAGATGAAATAGTGAAGGCATTAGAGGATCAAGTAGGTAAAAAGACAAGTTCTAGTAGAAATCCTTGGGTAACAGAAGAGGTATTGAATTTAATTGATGAAAGAAGAAAATGTAAAAATGCAATAAATGAAGTAGACGAAAAGGAATACTTACCTCTCAGAAATGACATTGACAGGAAGTGCAAAATGGCTAAGCAGGGATGACTAGAGGACAAATGTAAGTATGTAGAAGCATATATCACTAGGGGTAAGATAGGTAGGGCTTACAGGAAAATTAAGAGAGACCTTTGTAGAAAAGAGAACCATCTGTATGAATATCAAGAGATCGGATGGAAAACCAGTCCTAAGCAAAGAAGGGAAAGCAGAAAGGTGGAAGGAGTATATGGAGGGTCTATAGACGGGCAATGTACTTGAGGGCTATATTATGGAAATGGAAGATGATGTACATGAAGATAGCCTGCTGTGACAGAGGTGGTTTGCCATTGCCTTCCTCCAACCGTAGTGGGGATGAATGATGATGAGGAAGACAACACAACAAAGCCCAGTCATCTCAAGGCAGTGAAAATCCCTGAACCCGCCGGAAATCGAACCCGGGACTCCGTGCGCGGGAAGCAAGAGTGCTACCACTAGACCATGAGCTGCGGAGTCAGATTTCAAGAAGAATATTATAATTGTAATCCCAAAGAAACCAGTTGTTGACAGATGTGAAAATTACCAACTATAAGTTTAATAAGTCATTGTCGCAAAATACTAACACGAATTCTTTACAGACAAATGGAAAAACTGGTAGAAGCTGACCTTGGGGGAGATCAGTTTGGATTCCATAGAAATGTTGGAACACATGGGGCAAAACTGATTCTACAACTTTATAAAAAATATTCTAGCATTTGTAGACTTAGAAAAAGGTTTTGACAATGTTGAATGGAATACTCTCTTCCAAATTCTGAAGGTGGCAGGGATAAAATACGGGAAGCGAAAGGTTATTTACAAGTTGTACAGAAAACAAATGGCAGTTATAAGAGTAGAGGGGCACAAAAGAGAAGTAGTGATTGAGAAGAGAGTGAGACAGTGTTGTAGCATATCCCTAATGTTATTCGATCTGTAGATTGAGCAAGCAGTAAAGGAAACGAGAAAAATTTGGAGTAGGAATTCCAGTTCATGGAGAAGAAATAAATACTTTGTGGGGTTTGCCGATGACATTGTAATGCTGTCAGAGACAGCAAAGGACCTGGAAGAACAGTTGAACAGAATGGACAGTGTCTTGAAAGGAGGATATAATATGAACACCAATAAAAGCAAAACAAAGATAATGGTATATAGTCGAATTAAATCAGGTGAGCTGAGGGAACTAGATTAGAAAATGTGACAATTAAAGTAGTAAATGAGTTTTGCTATCTGGGAAGCAAATTAACTGATTGTGGTCGAAGTAGAGAGGATATGAAATGTAGACTGGCTATGGCAAGGAAAGTGTTTCTGAAGAACAGAAATTTATTAACATCGAGTATAGATTTAAGTGTTAGGAAGTCTTTTCTGAAAGAATTTGTATGGAGTGTAGCCATGTATGGAAGTGAAACATGGAGATAAACAGTGTAGACAAGAAGGGAAGAGAAGCTTTCATAAGGTGGTCTTACAGAAGAATGCTGAACATTAGTTGGGTGCATTGTGTAACTAATGAGGAGGTGCTAAATTGAATTGGGGAGAAGAGGAAACTGTGGCACAACTTGGCTAGAGGATGAGATCGGCTGGAAGGACACGTTCTGAGGCATCAAGGAATCACCAATTTAGTATTATAGGGAAGTGTGGAGGGTAAAAATTGTAGAAGGTGACCAAGGGTTGAATACACAAAATAGATTCAGAAGAATGTAGGTTGCAGTAGTAATTTGGAGATGATAAGGCTTGCACAGAATAGAGTAGCATGGAGAGCTGCATCAAACCAGTCTCTTGACTGAAGACCATAAAAACAACATGATGGTGGTAACTGTTGTACACTTCGCACATAGATCTTTTTAGAGGAACACGAATTTCTATTAACGATTGCCTGTTGTTGTTTGTGCATTCTCTTTTGAACCGAGAGTGCAACAGCCTTTGCTTTCTCAATATATTCATAATTTCAGTGTTAAACCATGGTAAGTCTTTTCCATCCTTAGTCCATTTACTAGGCACGTACTTCTCCAGAGAATGATTTATAGTCTGTTCAAACTTTGCCCATAATTCGTCTATGTCCATCATACTGGAATGTCGCTTCTGTCTAAGTGAGATGCTAACAACTGTTTATTACTCTTTCTAACAGAAACACTTTCGTAACCTTTCTGATTCATTTGTTAACTTAAGTAACCATAGTCACTATGATGACATGATGATTACTAATCTCTGTCTCTGTGCTGATGCCGTTGATAAGGTCTGGCCTGTTTGTAGCTATAAGCCTAAAATATTTCCATTGCATGTGGGCTACCAAACTAATAGCTCAAACAGTTTTTGGAAAAGTGTTCAAACGTACTTCACAAGACTGTCTACAGTAATTCCATAGACATCCCAGTCTACAGTATACTTAGTAGGTTAAAGTCACCCCTTACTAGTATTGCACTAGTATTGCACACTTTCTTTAAATGACTCTAAAAACTGTTGCAGCGGAATGCTGTGGGTGATGTAAACATCCAACAATTAACTCGATTTCACTTACACCTGTTATATGTGACCAGATAATTTCACTGTTACACTGAATTCCCAGTCTGGCTTCTACTGACAGAGACTGTAGTCATGTATGTGAGCAGTTGCGTTTGCACGTGCACGCAATTTTCTCTCTCTCTCTCTCTCTCTCTCTCTCTCTCTCTCTCTCTCTCTGTGTGTGTGTGTGTGTGTGTGTGTGTGTGTGTTTATATTCGACAAAAGCCTTGTTGACCAAAATCTCACTTTCCAGCAGTCTTTTTGTTGTGCCTATCTCCAACTCAACATCTCTGTTATATAGTGAGAGTCAATATTTTTGCCAACTGCAATGAACACTCCACCCCATATGGCATCTAAAGTGCGTATCCAATATATGTTTCATGACTCGCTATGTATTTCAGGGCTTTCTACTTCTGGTTTCAGTCAGCTTTCGGTCCCAAGAACAATTTGAGTGTGACAAATTTCATGGACAACAGTAAATTCAGGAACTTGTTACGAATACTTCAACAGTTTACAGATAAAATTCAGACTGTTGAAGCATCTTTAAGCTGAACATGGCCAGATTTTGTGATACCTACATGTCGACCAGCGAGACTTGTTTGGCAAAGTGTTAATTTTGTTTATGAGCCACTGCATAGAGTTATGATTAAATTTCAGAAAACAATGTTAGGTAACAGTATACCATCACTTTCATACAGCTTCAGCGATTTAAACAGTGCACTCCAGAAAAGTTCTCAGGAAGCACAAATGCTGTGTGTTCCATATCCAGTTGGTGTTTGGAGTGACATCTTGTGACACTGATGGAAGCTGTGAGCTACTCCGCCAACCGGTCTGCCTGATTGCAGGACTAGTTTGGCATGAGTTATAGCCAGTTGCTCACTGCCTAACTCAAGTGGCTGTACAACACTGGTTACATTTTCTGTGTGGTCTTTTCCATAATTTCTCTTGAGGCCTCTTAAATGTTAAGTCCATACCAAAAAACATGTCTTTATCAGGACAATATTTGGTATGTCTTGCATTGCAGGTCATTTAGGAAGTTGGCAGTAGCTCCTGTCAGCCTCATGGTAGGGACAGCTCACGCCGGCCTGGCACCACAGTTTGGCTGCCTTACACCTATCACCTGTGCTGACAATCGGTGTATCCATTAGTAAAAAACCTATCAAACTCCCTACAGTAGTTCATGAGATTGGTCTGAATATACAGACAGAAACTGTGGCAGCAGGACTTTAATTCATATATGTATAGAAAGAATAGGTAGAAGAAGAAGAAGGAGACAGTGATGAAGATTAACTCACTGTTGTGCCATAACTAGTATAGTAGTGAGAGAAGTACAACACATTGTAATAAATTGTGTTTCTAATACCCAGAGCAGGGATTATATTTACATTAAAGCCTTAAATTTTGTTATTCACAGTCATGTTTATGCTCTTTAATGTGTTACATTTTTACAGTGAAGGATGTCAACAAAACAATGGGTCGGCTCAACAATGCCATACCACAAGTACCTCCATATTCCGTCAACCAAGAATTGCTGCCTTATAGGAAGCAGCTCCCAATATGGAACATGAGGGAGGAAATTTTGCAAGTTGTGAATAATAATCAGGTTGTTATAATTGCAGGAGAAACTGGCTCTGGAAAGACCACACAGGTGAGTGGTTTACTCTTGGACCTTTTGTTCAATGTACCATAATTTTGTTATTTATTTATTTGTGTCATCAGGAGATGTAAATAGATATAAATAGGCAGAAAATTGGATAAAGAGAGGGCAGTAAAAGGCATCCACACGTTGATTGAGGCAATTTGTGAGCAAACTTGAGCAGTTGAGGGGAAACAAAGAGTTAATGACAGTGACAGCAACTTGACAAGGGATGGAGTGAATATTACGGAGGAGTGTAGAGAGGCCAAAGGAAAAGAGAGTAATTTTGAATTAAACTGGGTGTAGCTGAGAGTTTGTTGGAAAGTCATTTTCCAAATTTGCAGCTTTGAAGCACCAGAGTATTCTCCTATATAATCCTGACAGTCATGTTATGTGAGATGCAGTGCTCAGCAAAGGATATTTTTTTGTTGCTGCTATAGACAGTTCATTTGCATTCATTTATTCTCATTGATCAGTTGGTTGTGGTTGTTGCAGTGTAAAATTCTGGGATTGGTCGGTTTAAGGAGGGAAGTTCAGAGTTTTAACACACCGTTGAAGTCACTGGAAACAACTGACAAACTCAGAAGGTACCACTAAGAATTCAATTCAAGTGATTTGAAGAAATGTGGATACTAAAAAACTTTGAGACCTCAACCCCAATACAATGCTTTAACCACTGTTACTGTTAATAAAGCAAATATAGTCTTATAGATTGGTTTCCTATAGAATGTGTACCTTCTGTCTTTGATATGGTTGAGTGTGTAGTTCTGGCAGTGCATATAGAACAAGTTTTGTAACTGGATTGCTAAAATTGCAAGAGACACAGGATGAGGGGACATACCTAGTGATGTTAGCAGATCGGCCGAACAGTGCAAGATTATCGAGTTGTAGGGTATAGATATAGGCTAAAAAAAAACTTTTTTCATGTTTATTTGTGAAATCGGATCAAGCAGAAATAGAAATGGGCTGCTCATCTCATTACAGACTTGTTTCAAACTTGTGACAATTATATGGAAAGTTAAAGTTTTCTTTACTTGATTTCTAGAAAGCTTCAAACAGAGTTCCGCTGGCAGTTTTCAATAACTCTGCAAAAGCTTGCACTGCAATCTAATAAGCTGTGGAAACAAGTTACGTTAACAGAGAGTAGTACAATACTATCTTTCAGATTTGGGAAAAAAAAGAAAAGCTAGGGTTTGGGGGAGCAGTGGATATTTTGAAAGAATTGCTGATCATTGGTACACCTCATGTCTGTTATTTGCAATTTTGAATATGGAAAGAAAAATTCTACATTTATGTACTCTCTAAGAAAATATCAGTGTATCTTTAAAACTTACTCTTCATGGGACAATAATTCTTTGGGATTTATTAACAAATTTTAGCATTTGAGGTTAAATATGAAACATTCTCTTTCTGAAGTTGCAGATGTAGTCATATTCACTGTCATGGTAGTTTAAATTTTGTATTTTTCATACTGAATCAATGAAAAGATTGCTTTCTGCATAATCTTGTATATTTCCTTTTTTCATATTTTTAATGATTTCATACACATCTCTTCGTGGTATCGTCTTGGGTGTAATTCACCTGTATCTTGAACTCTCTGAAAGCAGCTCTTTCATTGACTTGTGCTAAAGATTAGATGTGTAGATCAAGTAACTAATGAAGAGGCACTTAATCTGAATTTGGCTAGGAAAGAGCTGTGTGTCACACCTTCATTAAAGGAAGGGATGTATGGTAGGATACATATTTAGGCATAATAATTTATTTGGTATAATGAAAGTATGTGGAGTAAAAATTACAGAAGTAATTAAAGCTTGAGTACAGTAAGCAGGATTGAATGTATGTGGGGTGCTTAGTGTTACACAGATACGTAAAATTGTGCACAACAATATAGGCTAGCACAGAGGTCTGTTTCAAATCACTCTTGAGACTGATGACCACAATAATAGCAACAACTTTCATTTAAACTATGACCTCTGTGGCTTAGTGGGTAACTGCCAGATTACACATCTTTGAAGGCCCAGAATTTGATTCCCAGTTGGTACAAGGAATTTCCCCATCACTTATTGCTTCTTTCGCATCTGGCATTGATTTTTAAATTAAAAATGTCAAATAGCGCTGTGATTTGGCATTTACATTAAATTGCAGGTCCTCCTATGAAGGGCTAGGTAAGTCTTTTTAAAGGAGGTAGGATGGCAAGGGCATACCACTGTGGTTAGCAAAGCACTATGATGCTGAAACCATCATGTGTCTTGACAAAAACTTAACATTTTTGTTTCTCACAGTTCGTCCTGACAAAACCTCTCCATCATTCTCAAAACATCTCAGTCAGTCACTTACATAACATCACACCACTGCGAACAAGATACTGAACCACAGTCAAAAGCAGAGAAAAACACATACAGTTTATCTTAGCAAAGAGACAGTATCAAAGTAAAAAGAAAATTAGTCACAACTTAATTATTAAATTGTTCATTCAATTTAACAACTGTGCTCAAGAGTTCCTCAAAACGTAACCATACTTAGTGATAGATTACAAGTGTGTGCTTAATGCATTAAGTATCTCCAAATTTCATTATCCCCATCTTGAAAGACAATCTATAGAGCTATACACTCCATAAATCCTTTTGTTAAGGTATCTACAACTTGTTCCTTGGAGCAGATGTATTGAACATCCAGATATCTTTCATCATACAACTGTTGCATAAAAGTGTATTTAATTTCCACATGCTTCAGTCATTTACATTCACCTTTCTGTAACAGATATATTCATGACTAATTACATTCATAAACAGTTTGAAGTCTTGACAAATATTTTAATTTCTTCAAGAAGATTCTTCAACCACAGAATTTCTTTTGTAGCTGTTGCCAAAGCAATATATTCTGCTTCTGTTGGTGAGAATGAAACACATGTCCGCCTCTTTGTTGCCCAACAAACAGTATCCAAAAACCTAGAGTATGTATCCTGTTGTAGATCTTCAGCCCTCTTTGCTTCCGTGATCAGAGTCAGTGTGGCAGTAAAGAGAATTTGAATTTTCCCTCTTGTAACACAATACCAACATCAAATGATCCTTTAATATAGCATAAGAATTCATTTCAGACCTTTGCAGTAGAATTACATTGCCTTATTTTGGTGTCTCCTCAAACAGTTAAGTGATGTCTAGTCTTGTAGTTGTCTTTACATACATTAAGAAGTCTATTACTGTAATTCTCTGTGTGGTTTATAGTTTAACCATGTCACCACAAGCACTCGGTCAGTGGTTTACAAGGTTTGCAGTCTTCTATATTGAAGATAAGCTCATTGAGTAAGATTAGGTTAGATTTGATGTACTTTTTATTCCGCTGAATCCATAGTTAGGAGATCCTCTAGGATAAAGACCTTATCATAAAAACAAGAAACATTTTGCCATTGGTTTTCTGTATATTAGTTGCCGGGAAGAATTCTTGCTCACATTCAAAATTTTGCTTCTAACTTATTTTTATTTAATATCAATGTCTTTGCTTTTAGAATCCCCTGCAATTTGAATATCATCTACAAGGTTAAATCAGTAAGAATCTGCAGTTTTGCTTAATTATTTTTTGTTTGTCATTACGGCTTTGCGTGATCACCAGCCATGATGTGGCACCATTGTCTTTCTCTGTGATGGTTGCTGAATTATCACATCAGTCAGCTCTGTGCTGTTGCAATGTTAAGATGGCTGTGCCTCTCTCTGTTAGTACCATAGAAGAACAGCATTCTGTGATCCGCTTTTCGTGGTCTGAAGGTGTACCAGGAGTAGCAATTCATAGAAGACTTACAGTGAAATACTATAACAGTGTTTTATCATAGCAAAGTGGGTTGAAAAGTTCAAAAGTGGTCGAATGAGTGTGAAGGATGGGCAAAGAGTGGGTCATCCAGCTACAACCACAACTGTTGTCCATGTTGAACAAGTCATGTCTTGATTTTGAAAAACAGGCAAGTGACTGTTGATAATGTGCCAAACCACATGCACATTAGTCATGGTACTGAATATGAAATTGTGCGTATGACACTAAACTTTCACAAAGTGTGTGCGAGATAGGTTCCAAAACAACTGGATGGAGAGCACAAGCATGACTGTGGGTTTGTGTTCGCACCTACTGGACCATCATGCTAAAGAAGATGAAATGCTTCTGAAACAAATCATCATTTAAAATGAAATATGGAGTCAAAACTTCCAACCAGAGATGAGCTCTGATCAATAGGCAAAGGTAGCAGTGCAAATGTGTCTGATGCGCAACCTGAAACCTTTTTTGCAATGGGTATTGGAAAGATTGTGCAGTGTGGACTAAGTGTATTGAAAAGCAGAATGAATACATTGAAAAATGATATCAATTTAGATTTTGTACTATTGCAGATAATTATTGACTTACCCCCATACATAAAGCAGCAAATAAACATTATTTATGTATGTTTGGTGTCTGTTCTTTTGAATATGAACGAAAGAACAGATGCCATTCTTGATCGTGCAGCCATACATATTGTGGTAAAGTGGAACAATTTCTGAAAGCCACAAATGGGCACTGAAATGAATTTAATGGTCACATGTAAAAATTTGTGCCTGACTGGAAGTCAAACCTGGATTTCATGCACTACGTGAGATGTCCCCTTGACTGCTTTGGCTATTTGAGCACACATCCCATCCTACCCAAATACCCAACTTGTCATACACTACTTACATAGCACCCCCTGCCCGCCATACTTACAACTTGCAGCCTCAAACTGATTCTGAGAGAGTGCATCTGCATGTAAATGTCTGAATGGACAGGCACCGTTCATGATCCCGCAGCCATACATACATGTGATGAACTGAAATAGAGATTCTGACGTCGGCCACAGTCGGGCATTGAAATGAATTCAAGGGCGACAAATGAAAGTTTGTGCTGGACAGGCACTTGGACATGGATTTCCTGCTTTACATAGGCTGTCACCTTTAAAGAAAGAACATGCACCACACAGATATAAATATATACACCTTGACGGCCAGCAGGAAGTATGATGCACTGGTGGTGCTGTGTAAGTAGCTCACAAGAAGTGGGGGATTGGGTTGGATGGGAAGTTTGCTTGGATAGCCAAAGTGGTTAAGGTGACTGCTTGCATGAAGCAGGAAATCAGTGTCTGAGTTCCAGTCCAGCACGAACTTTCATTTGTCAACATAGAATTCATTTCAGTGCCAGCTTTCAGCCACTGTCAGAACCTCTATTTCATTTCATCAAAGAAATATATGACTTATCAGAGCTTTCAACAGACATCTGTCAACTTTAAACAGTGGAAAATCCAGGATGGAATAATAACAGTATTATGAAAAGGATAGGTTGCTACTTACTATATAGTGAAGATGCTGAGTCACAGACAGGCACAACAAAAAGACTGAGTGTGACTTCGGCAGCCAGAGAAAGTGGTCATGTGGATGTAAGTTGTGTTTGCATGAGAGAGAGAGAGAGAGAGAGAATGTGTTTTCTAATTCAGAAAAGGCCTTTTGGCCGAAAGATTTCTTCGTGTTGCGCCTGTCTGCGACTCAGCATATCCACTTAATCTGTAAACTTTAGATTGCCAAAAAACAGCTGCCTAGAGTTCCAAAGTTCTTAGTGTCTGCTTCAGCCCAATATTGAGTTTCCTTATTATAAAAATTTTTAATACATCACATCTTGCAGCTCTTAGATGTTGAAGAAAATACATTTTTAAATGTTTAACACCACAGCTGCTGTTTATCTACTGGTTGACTACTTTTGGGCTTTGCCCATTTTTACAAGCCACCTTCTACAGAATGTGGATTATAAAGGTGTCATTGATAACATTGTTCGTATGGTACTACTTATGTTATTTGTATTTATGAGATGTTTGATGTGGACAACTCTGCTTATGTCATCACACTTAAATGTACCTCAGATCTGCATTAAAAGATGTCACAAGTGTATGAGATGAATTAGGTGCCCAAGACATCAGTACTAGTTCACTATCATGCTCCTCAGACTACTATACCATGAATCTCACTTTGTGGCACAGACAGCTGCCCAGCTGGTACATACTATCACCCTTGGGAAGACATCAAGCATTAACAGATGCAGCTGATCCACAGTAATTTTCACCTAGTCTGTAGCTGTTATGGTGCCTTGGAATTCCAAGTAAAAGTCCCACAAGCAAAAAAACTGCTGCCACTGGCCTGTGTCTGTTGCATGGTTCATGTTTTGGGCAGCTATTTGCCTGGATGATGACATATCCAGACATGACCATCAATCTGGTGTAACAAAAAATGTGATTCATCTGCCCAAGCAACACATTTCTATTGACCCAAGGACCAATCTCAGTGATGCTGAGCCCACTGCAATCATAATTGATGGTGTCAGTAGATCAACAAGAGAACATTTTAAGCGTTGTCTGCTGCAGAGCTTCATGTTCACAATCTGTAGTGAATTATGTGCTGTAAAACATTTGTGCATGCACCATCATTGTGGTCTGTCATTAGATCTGGTGCAGATCACTGCCTATCCTGTTGTATAGATTCGGGAAGTCTCTGACCGCCATGTCATGTGAGGAGATGTGGATGTCTAACATCTTGGTGCCAGCTCTTGGTTTCACTGTCTTTCACTATTTTCACTAGATGCCTGCCACAGCAGCATGCAGATAGCTGACCAGCTGCATAGATTTTGTGATGCTTCTTCCCAGGTGCTGGTCCATAACAAACTACCCTTTTTCAGAGTCTCTTATGTCAGTTGACTTCTCCATTTGAGGCCCTTGTTGTCACTATAATGATTTTCCACTCATCTTTGCTGTGCTTATATAGTTTCCTTCTCTTGTCACATGCCATCCTCACCAAGCAGCATTCAGTCTCACCGTGGATAGTGGGCATAATGGGCAGAAGCAAAGGCAAGAATTAAAGGTAGAGATTCATCTCATAGTTGAATTGTTGAACAGTCAACAGACATTCAAACAAGACTGAAATTGTTGCTAAGCTTTCAGACAATGTCCTTAATATGCAAAACTGCATAGTCTCACCACTGCCGCACCCTGAAAGATGTGAGGCTGATAACTGGAAAATTGCCTCATTTTCTTCAAATGTTGCAATATTTGAATGCACCAAAACCCAGTGGCAGCAGTAACTGTGGCTGTGTCCAAGTCCAAAATACTTCCCCTTCTGTTTTTCTCAGAGGGGAGACACACAGCTCTGGTAAAGAAGGATTTAATTTACTCAGTCTTATCTTCGAGATGTAGAATTGTGTAACTAAATTGCAACTAAGATAATTTAGCAATTCTTAAACCTAGAATACATATTTTTCTGTTTTAATCTTACTGTAACTCTGTAAAACATTTGAATTGATATTTGATGGCTGATATTATTACATGTATACTGATCAGATACAATAAAAGGAAAAATGAAATGGTTACTATGGACATGCGAATGCTTCAGTTGAAATCTATTGTACTACATGATGACAAAACATTGTTAATAAATCTCAAAAAAGTTCTTAACAGATTTTATTCAGATTTTTATGCTATGCCTAAATAAACATTCAGACAGACATTGACTTCTGTTCTTTTTCAATACATATAATATATAAAAAGGAAATATTGCTAACACAAATCGCAAAAAAATTCTGGAGCAGCTTAGTTCACATTTTTACACAATATTCTGATAAACATTTGAGCCGACATAGGCTTTACATTTTCTTAGATGAAAAAAAAAAATTGTATTGTGTGATAACAGTATTAGCAAAAATCCTGAAAAGTGGAAGAGTTATTTACTTCACATTTTTATACAATACTCTATTAAAAATTCGGATTGACATACAGTACATATTTTTTAAACAACAATGTACAGATTTTTTGTGAAAACCAACTGTAAGAAAGAAAATGCTGTGCTCTGATGTGTTATGTGTCTTGTGATAATGTGTGGTATTGTTTCCTTTCTCCCACCGAGTGAGGTGGCGCAGTGGTTAGCACACTGGACTTGCATTCAGGACGACGACGGTTCAATCCCATCTCCGGCCATCCTGATTTAGGTTTTCCGTGATTTCCCTAAATCGTTTCAGGCAAATGCCGGGATGGTTCCTTTGAAAGGTCACGGCCGATTTCCTTCCCAATCCTTCCCTAACCCGAGCTTGCGCTCCGTCTCTAATGACCTCGTTGTCGACGGGATGTTAAACACTAACAACCACCACCAACCACATGTTTCCTTTCTCACAGTCAGTTTTAAGTTTTATAGTAGGGCATTTAAACCATTAGACAAGTGGTTTCTCCCAAATATATTCTTACTCTTTATATATAATTTTAAACAAAAATTCTCTACACAACAATGTGCTGTTTTGTTTTACCTCCTTGCAGCCTGTTTTGATATAAAACAGGAGGGTAGTATTTATGGGTTGTTGGCCAGTACTAGTACAGAATCTGAGCCATTTGAAACTTTGTAATCCTATCCATTCACAGATTAAAATTATGCAAAATACTGTCATTGAAGCTACTGTCCTCACAGGTCCAGCAGGTTGAGAGGTCTCTCTCATACCCGTATACCAGTGTTGCCAACCAATTTACTCATTCATTTTAATGACTTCATTTCCCAATCAAGGTTTTGTTTGCAATAACAGTAAGCAAGGCTCAAGGTCAGAGAGAGGGAAGAAGATGAAATGGGTGGGGGTGGGGGATAAATAGGCATAGAGAGGGGGAAGGAGGAGATGAACAGACTGAAGGGGGAGGAAGAGATGGAGAGATATAGAAGGTAGGAGGAGATGGACAGAGAGAGGAGGGAGGAGGTGATGGACAGAGAGACGAGGTGATTCACCATGAGAGAGGCAGAAGGGGAGATTAGGATATTATCTAATCCCATATTCCCATATATATTTAGTAAACATGAAGCAGTACCAGGTTCACTAGTTTACTATGAATATCTGTTTACTATTTGGAAGGGAAGCAGAGGAGTACAGTAACATCTCTACAAAGATTCAATTTCACAACATTTTTTGAGCAAATATTCATTGTTCTTAAGCTTTTGTCATTATGGTCTGAGGCAAGAAGTAAAGCTGTCCTTGGTACCATTTAGATTACCCTTCATAGAACCAATAGTGAATAAATGCCTTCAAACTTTGTGTTCTGCCATATGGCAGGTCTTGTCATGGGGGAAGCCTCGTCAGAGAGGTCCACCACATCTTTGTGTTCTGCCATATGGCAAGTCTTGTCATGGGGGAAGCCTCGTCAGATAGGTCCACCGCATGAGCATCTAGGGAGTACACACCATTCCAGTGGTGGTTTCCTGTTGCTTTCCACTGGTGGTGATGAAATGATAATGAGGACAACACAACACCCAGTCCCTGAGTGGAGAAAATGTCTGACCTAGCCGGGAATTGAACCCAGGCCCCTTAACGTGACAGACAGCTGCGCTGAACACTCAGCTTTCGGGGCGGACATAAATGCCTTCAGATTCATAGTAATTGTCTCTGTCTCCAAATTATTATTTAGGTTGGCTTCCATTCTTATTCAGTTCTAGCAAATTTGCATTTCCCACATGCACATATGTGTTTGCACAGTTCCTAAGTCATTGTGTGTAATCATAATAATTAATACTTCATAAATAACATAATTGTGATTTTTGTCCAGTTTATTCTTCTGCTCAATACTTTCTACCTTGCTTCTAATAATAGACCAGTCACTTAGAGGCATGATGGGCCAAGAAGTCTGGCCATATTTGCCATTATGTACAGCATTACTGGCACATATGTAATTTTTATTTGCATGTGGTGTCTTTTTTGGACATTATTTGAGTGCAGATTCACTTTTTCTCCTTAACCTTTCTGAGAATCCAGCGTGAGTGGCAAGCGATGAGTGTGGTGGACAGGGGCGCTAAGTAAATATTGTGTGACAAGTGGGGAATTTGGGTTGGATGGAAAATGTACTGGGATAGCTGAAGCGGTAAAGGTGACCACTTAACGTAAATTGGGTAATCTGGGTTTGATTCTGGTCCAGCACAGATTTTTATTTATTGCCATTGAATTCATTTCAGTGTCCAATTGCTACCAATGTCACAATTTATTTCATTTCATCACATACCTAACTGATTTCTCGTCAAATGTAGTTACTAAAAAATAGACCAAACTTCAAGATTTATTTTTCATGTTTATTTTAGTTATGTGATAGATTCACAAAGTTTAAAATAAAGGTGATCAAAAGTATAATTCTCCTTTAAAAAAAGTGTTAGTTGAGTTATTGACCAGTTTCTTCCTCTTGAGCTTCCAAAATTCTAGCCCACTCAACAGACTTGACATATTTGTAGCAGAATTACAGTAAACTGCGAAATCGAAGGAGTATATTCACTAAATTATGTCAACATGACCTCATATTGGCTAAGCCATTCATGACAGTAGCTGTTACTTATGCAAATGTTTCTTTTGAAATAATTCTAGAAATTGACAATAGAAATCAGCACCTGTCAAGGGGCAGGTAGCAAGGCATCCATCCATTGTTCTCACACAAAATGAGTCCAGTTTTTCGAGTGACAAGTGGCTCACGCATCGAGAAAATTGTGGCCCAAGCTGTACTCAGGGCCAGTCTTTTGAACACAGTGTTGTGGCCAGAGCTATGCTTGGGCTTGGTTTCCAGAGTGTTAATCTCTCCACAGAAACAACCTTTGTCTCTTTTAATGATTTCATTCCATCAGAAATTATTATTTTTTCAAATTATTTATATGTAGATTTCATCAAAAGAATTTGGTGTAAAAACCATTACTCAATTTTTATATTCCTGTCACCATGGAAAATATTATGAAAAAAATGGTGCCACTCTTTGAAATTTACTCAGGCATTTCTTTAGCATGTATTTCAAGTTTCAGGCTTAAAATAGAACTTTGATCTTACTTAACAGTTTTGAGGGTGACAGAATTGTTGTCAAATGTGAAACATTTTGTGCCTTCTCTCATGGATTTACCTCTGTCCATCTTCATTCCAATATAACTTCTATAGATTTTGTACTGACCTTAACTAAAGGATCTGTTCTATGTATCCTGCCTAAGAGTTAGTTTGAGGATGAAACCTAGAAAGTGTATGCAAAAATGAAACTGCTATTATTGTAGGAAGTAGGAGGGAGTTTCTGTGAAATTTTATTATATAGTATGGAGGTACTGATGGAATTAAACTTCAGTTGGGCCAGGAGACATTTCAAGTGGCCAGATTAGCAGAGCATTGTAAGAGAATATATGCTTCCACAGCAGATTTCACTGCCGAAATGTTCCCAGGTTATCAACCAAGTATCAACATTGTCTTGAAGAAAAATTTCAACAATTTTCCCTCTAGCCATCTTCATGCAAAGATGTAAAAATGTTCGTGGATGACAGTGCAGTGATTCAGCTAATAGCCCAAGAAGAGTTCACCATTGCTGAAGCATTTTCATTAGTAGCCTTACTTAAAAGTGTGATAATTGCTTTTTGATATGATTTTAGGTTCCACAGTTCATTCTAGAAAATGGACATCTGACAGGAAAAGCATGTCGCATTATATGCACACAGCCACGTCGATTGTCTGTAGTGTCAGTTGCTGAGAGAGTGGCTGCAGAGCGCGATGAGAAGATTGGGGAGGCTATTGGATATCAGATTCGCCTAGAAAGCAGGTAACTTGTAAATCATTGTGTTGAATTTACCTAAATTAGTTTGTTGAAGGCCTTGGTTTTTACTACTGCGCTTTTTCATTTGTAAGTTGCAAGCTGTTTTGCATGGTGTTTCACAAGTGTTAGTGATGTCAAATTTTTAAATGTGGAATAATTTCTTCTTTTCTTGTGTAGTGGCATTAAAATTAATTCTTATTCTCCATATCAATAATGCTGACTAGTTAACAAAGGTCTAGTATATGAAACAGGTTCTCAAAATACGTGACTGGCTTGAAGACTACTCAGTGATAGAATCCAGTACAGTACCTTGGATAATGAATGTTCATCGGAGATGAAGGTAATATCAGGACGACCCCAGAGAAGTGGGGTGGGACCATTCCAGATCTCCTTGTACATAAATGAGTTGTCTGTTAGGATTAGCAGCAATCTGACACTGCTGCTGGTGTTGTTGTGTGTGAGAATGTGTTGTTGTTAAGGTACTGCAGGGGAGATTCATAACGATTTGGACAGAAGTTGTATTTGGTGTTGCTGGCTACTTGTTGTAAATGTAAGTCAGAGTGTGATATTCAGATACAGTTGTGATGATATACTGTTTTACAAAGTTAGTCCTATTAAACATCTTGGTGTAAATTGAAAATAACATGAAATGAACTAAGCACAATAGGTGTCCTCCTCTGTAGTGTAGCGGTAGCATTACCGCCTACCACGCAAGGGGCCCGGGTTCGATTCCCGGCAGGGGACTGGGTGTTGTGTGTCCTTCTCATCATTTTCATCATCATTGACTCGCAAGTCGCTGATGTGGCATCACCTAAAAAGGACTTGTACTACGGCTGCTGAACTCCCCCGAATGGGGCCTCCCGGCCAACAATGCCATCCGATCATTTCATTTCAGCACAAAAGGTCAGTTGTAGGGAAGGTGAATGGCTGACTGCTATTAATTGAGAGAATTGTGAGAAAGTGCAGCACACATTTATAGGAGACCGCATACAGAATGCATATGTGACACACACTCAAGTACTACTTGAATGTTTGAGATCACCACCAGGTCATATTAAGGGGAGACATTAAGACAGTCTAGAAGCATGCAGTTAGATTAGTTACCAGTTGGTTTGTTTAATATGAGAATGGTACTGAAATGTTCCATGATTAGATGGTGATCTTTGGAGGGCTGAAGATAACATTTTCACAAAATGTTATTGAGAAAGTGGAGGGAACCAGCATTTGCAACAGTTAGCATGCAGAGGCTTACAGGCAGTAATGTTTTCCTCTGCTGTACACTGCACAGTGACTTGCAGAGTATGTATGTGGATGAGTATTTCCTTTGTCTACATAGAAATTGTACGCAAATGGATACGGCTCTGTGTTTGGAGTAAGCGGTGTTCATTGGTAAGAGACCACACAGAAAAATTATGTTTTGACATTTTAATAAGACAATTATTGCCAACCGAAGGTAAATGAAATGCAGCAATTCAAGCTGTACCAATCATCTTGATTAATAAAAAAGTAATTTTATGTTTACCTGACATGATCAGTCAGTGCAGGAGGCGACCTGTAATTTTGTATTGCAGTCTGCAGTCTTCTTTTGAAAACCAATTTATTTGCCAAGATCACTATGTAAACCCGACTACTGAATTACTAGTTTCGGCAGTATATACAAAAAGAAAATATGTTGACATTGCAGGCTTACAATCAAAAAATAAATGTAGGAGGTCATACACAGCAGCTCAGTGGCAAAAATTGCTTATCCATTAAACCAGGCAGTGGTGGCTACATCAACAATGCTAACACTACCATGTGACATGTTAACTATATACAATACTGTAAAATAACAAATCTCATAAAATTCTGCACTTATAGACAGATGCAATCCAAAGTGAGCATATAATAAAGAATACCTCTAATAAGTAAAAATCTTTAAAAATATACCATATAAAGAGTTGAGGCATTACAATGTCATGCGAGATGCATGGCACATCTTGGCGCTTTGTGGTGTATAGCCAAGTTGGTTGCAACAGAGTAACTGATGACTGGATTTGGAATATAATGAAAGCTGGTGCTGTTTAACATTGGAACTAACGGAAAAGTGTAACATCAAAGTAGTATACACCAAGTAATCACCAATGACAAAGTTTGATGTAAAGAGAGAAAAAAAGGGGAAAAAATAAAAGGCATATTTATATGTAATTTGGTACATATTTGTACAAAAAAATGTTTTATACATGAATTGTATTTTATATTACTACCCTACATTGTGTGGGGGTTTGTTTTCCGATTTCCAATTACATGATTGTTAACTGTCATCCTTCACTTCCAGCGAAACATAGCTAATACTAGTACATATGTTGTATGGTATGAACTTGTTAATGTTATATCATCATTATGTCACAGATTATCCAATTTTATCTGTTGGTTTAGGCAGCCTTCCATGACAGTCAACAGCATGCTGTTTTCCTTTCTTTAAATACAATTTTTATAAACTTTGCTGTTATGATTATGTGGTGTGTACTACTTTGATGTTACTTTTCTTCTGTTAATTTCAGCATTTAACAAAAATGTGACCACATTACATTAGTTGTAATTGATGTCAAGCAGTGCAGACTGCCGTCTGATGACACCTCTCAGCACTAGCTTCTGTTATACTCCAAATCCAGTTGTCAGTGTCTCTGTTGCATCCATCGTGACTTTACACCACAAAGTACCGGATGTGCCATGCATCTGTCTTCTTTGTGCTCAAAGTTGTACATACTTTATGTAGAGCACCTGGTATTTCATTGTAATGCTTCAATTCTTCATATGGTTATGTTTTTAAACATTTTTACTTGTTGGAGGTATTCTTTATTATTTGTTGACTTTGGACTGCATCTGTCCATAGGGGCAGAATTTTATGAGATTTGTTATTTTACAGCATACTGTATAGTCGTCATGTGACAGAGTAGTGTTAGCATTGTTGGTGTAGCCATCACTGTATGGTTTTATGGGTATATAATTTTTGCCATTGAGCTGTTGTGTATGCCCTACTACATTTATTTTTTTGACTGAAAGACTATAACTTGACATATTTTCTTTTTATAGACCTGAGGATGGGAATACACATTTCAAAAACAAATAATCCAGTAACTGCATTTACCTAGCAATCTTGGCAAATAAATTGGTTTTCAAAAGAAGAGACAATACAGTTTTGTGTCTGTTATGTCAGAAATGTAAATTAGAGGAATTTATTTTAATATGGTAGCATACCAGATTAAATTGAGCAATAATTTGTGCCTCCCAGAGCAGTAATTTGTGCCTCCCAGATAATGAATGTTACACAGATACAGGTAAGATGCAGTTACTTAAAAAGGCATTTATGCAGGTAGCTGAAGATGTTGCCGACACTAAGACAGAAAAAGGAAAGATAATCTCAAATGGAGACAGACAGCTATCAAACAGAAGGATAGTGATTCAAACGAAATATGAAGTTAATAAAATACACTGAATTAAACAAAACTATTTGTTAACGTATTCAGTAAGATGTGAGATCGCACAATAAAATAAGAAGACAGTATCTTATGCTGGGTTGATACCATATTTCATCTGTTAAGATGGTGTAACACCTCATTCTTACTTGTGCAGAGCTGTTTTCTAATATCCAGGGAAGGGAGTGTTGCCCAGCCTTGGAACTTATGGCCTAATCTTTCCGTAATCTTTCTAATTGGGTTTTGGCCTGGGATGACTACACTGGTAAAGGATTACCAGTAGTACCTTTGCCTCGGTGGCAGGTGTTTTCTAGCCCCTGTTGGAAATAAACTTTTTATAAAGTTTGGGCAAGAACCTATACTTTTCCAAGGAATGCTGTTAGTGAGAGCAGGAACTGGGCAATGATTATGCCTGCATTCTGCTTCTGAGGTTGATTGTTTGAAAGGCATTGATGTTTAATTTCGTAGAGTGGCTGGAAGCTCGTGAAATCGTCGGCCATCAGCCCTTGCGTCTAGAGGAGGCAAGTAATGGACATAGTGGGGACGATATGATGCTTTAAGTGTGCTGAGGACGCCAAGTTGGAAGTGAATGATTCTCAGTGACCAATGAATTTGTACCACCAGTACAGAAAGCTTTCAAGACTTTGTAAATGCATTGCTGCCTGCAGTGTAGAATTCTGAATTTTCTGGTTTACACCGCATTTGTTGCTGTTTAATGATCATGCATGTGCTTTGTAGGAAGAGACTTCATAGCAGTCTGTGGAGCCATTTCCTACTTGGACTGGGAATCAGTGAACAAGATGTGCGTGACAAGGTCTGTTTGTGTTTGAAGCCAATAAATTTCATTTGTTCCATGGAAATTTAAAGTGTGAAATTTTTGTAAGTCTCTTTCCTTTTTTGACTTTCAAGTGTCATCCTGTTTTCTTCTGAAGTTTATTGATGGGAGGCAGTTTAATTACTGTTTGCAGTGTATGTTTTCTAATTTATTAGTTGGATCTGGGAGTCTTTCTTAAAGTAGTGTGTCTGTTACAAGGCATTTATTAGTGGTGTAAGATTTGTGACAGTTTTAACACTGTCTCAAAGATTGCATCAAGACACGTGACTCTTATTTAGACCGATTTAGTAGTGTAGCAGTGGTTCAGGTTATTCATTAGTGATGTTAGATTAGTGACAGTTTTAATCCTGTCTCAAGTGTTGAAACAAGGAAGGCAACCTGACAGTGCAGAGGATTATTCTGGATCAAGCAATAACGAGTAATCTGTAGAGCAGTTAGTTGTGTAACTAGTCTCATGTGCTGCATATTGCTGAGTGTGCATGAATTCTAGCTGCAGTCATGAGTGGGACTTCGTGTGACACCACCAAAGATCTGAATAAAAGACAGAAAGAAAGTTTCAGTGATACGTATTTCAGATACAATATCAAATGATCTGCATAAAGTCTTTTGAGGTACACAAAAAGGACAGCTGCCTGGTGATGTCATAGTAGAAATGGTTATAGCTGAAGGGTAAGAAGTGCAAGAAAAATTTTAAAATTATTTGCAGAACACCTGAGGAAGAAGATAATACCCTAGATACCTATAATTATTCTACTTCATGAGAAAGGAGAAAGATAACATATGAAAAGCTTTTAGTATATCTATCCATCTTCTCTACATAATGTATCATATATTCATTAAAATTATCACCATAGCATAGAAAAAAGTTGCATTTTAACTAGATAAAAGAATCAGTTGGCTTTAGAAGTGAATACAGATTAACAAATCATTTGTAACTCGGTCAAAAATTACGGAAAGGAGCAATGAGTATGTACAAACATTTTGTCTGTAAGATATCTTTTGAGTCAGTTTTGATTAAATGTGTACTAACAGCTCTAAAGATAAGATGCGCTGATGCAGCATCTCTGAGCATACAGAACAAAATAATTATATGTCAGTGCTACAGATTCCATTAGACTTAATCAGGATAGTGAGAAATTTTGAATTGAAAAAGGATTTAGGCAAGGAAATTCCATACCACTAAAAATATTATCTGCAAACCTAGCTGAAATTTACAATTCTTTGTAAGATAAGACAGTACAAATCCACAATGAAATCGTAGAACCAGTGGATGAGTTTTATAATTATAGGAGTACAAGACAGCAGCTGGACATATGGCAAAAGAACTAAACAAATGATTTGTGCTTTTATGGTCTGTTCTTTTTTATCAGAAAAGACAGTGCCAATAATAATGAAATATTGGAAATCTGGCTTTTTTCACAGTGTCCAGAGCTTGCCAAAAATGTCATTTCTCAACAGGACCCAGTACCACTACAGAGGCATCTGCACGTAAGACCATAATGTCAGCTAAAGAAGACTGTGTTCCATAATATGAAAGTGATTGTGCTGAATGTAAAAAAAAGGAAAATACATCCAACTGACAGGAACATGCATTGCAAGAATAACTATCAGTGACAGTTCATTGTGTTAGCAGAATGTAGTCTGATTTTAGTCCATTAAATTTCGGGCATCCAGCTGCGCAAATAAAATTATAAAAACATTGATTTGTGTGGCTGCATGCCCAAAATTTAATGGACTATTCATTTCGCCGCAAGAGGTTGAAAATGCATATAGTCTGAGGTTATTCTTGGATGGGATTTCTTGCAGGTATCACAATCATTCATAGACTGTGAAGGATTAGAGCTACAGACTGACGAAGCCCTTGCTACAAACATGCATAACAGTGTTTGCTCTGAGCAGTTGTTTGCTGTTGAAAATGATGTTGGCTTAACACCATCAGGGAGACGAGCTTCAGTCGTTGATTGAAATGCTCACGGAAACTTTGAAGCTTGATGTTGAATGCAAGAAGCTACTGAGGTTCACAAAAGAAATCTGCATGCCAGTGAGAATTGTAAACATTGTAGGTGGTCAAGGAGAACTTTGAATCACTGTCACAAGCAACCGCAACTCATCCCTCAAGTTACGTGCCTAGGGACAGATGAATCAGTCCAGGAAGGGGAACTTAGTCATCAGCTTAGAATGATGCTCCGCTGCCATGACGAACAGTGCAGGGTACAAAGCTAGTATTGAGCTGCCAATAGGATTTGGACTGACCAAGAAACAGCGTTGGTGAGTGAAAGCTATTCTGTGTCATTTTTGGATGTTTTAAGGATCTGAAGTGGAGAGAAGAAGGTGCAAGCATCCCATGATGAAATACTGTATAATCATGAGATTGTCTATCAATTAGCCAGTGCTCATATAGCATGTTGCTGGCTGAACGACATATAATGTGGGAGGAGATGGAGATGCTGCTGCAGTATGACATCATTGAACCTTTAGAGAGTTCTTGGTCCTCTACTCTGGTCCTTGTAAAGAAGAAAGATGGCACATGGCATTTCTGCATCGACTACTGATGACTGAATAAAGTCAGAAAGAAAGATTTCTATCCATTCCACACATTGATGACATTGTAGACTGCTTGTAAGAAGCAGAAATTTGGGACGTGCAGACAGGCTACTGCCGACATGAGGTTGACAAGGCTGACTGGGAAAGGACTGCCTTCATAACTCCTGATGGCCTCTTTGAATTCAAAGTTATTCTGTTTGGACTGTGCAACACTCTAGCCACTTTGAAACATATGATGGGCAACCTGCTTCTACACCTTTGCTATCTGGGTAATATTGTCATTTTTTTAAGATGTGTGGAGAACATCTAAGCCACCTGACAACCCTGTTGAAGTGTGTTCAGACTGCAGGTGTCCATCTGAATTGCAAAAAGTGCCCCTTCAATGCCCACAAAATTAAAGTCTTGAGGCATCTAGTGGATGGCGATGAGGGTCTGTCCCAATCCAGCAAAAATAAAAGCACTCACAGATTTTGTGACTCCTTGCCACATTCATGATCTGAGAAGTTTTCTCAGAACGTGCTCGTACTGCTGGAGGTTTATTGAGCACGTTTGTACCAAGAAATGACCCTTGCAAGAAGGGAGACCAAATTTTCCTGGAGTGAGGTGCAAGAAAGATCTTTCATTGTCCTTAAGGAAGTGCTAACATCTTAAGCAATTATAGGATAGGTGCAGTTCTAATGCAAATTCAGGAGGATGCTGAAAAGGAGATAGTTTATGCTTCCATGGTGCTATCCATGTCCAAAATGAACTAGTCTGCATCCAAGAAAGAGTAATTTGCAGTTGTGTTGGTGATCAGCACTTTATGGCTGTATTTATTTGGCAAACCAGTCACCATTGTGATGGACCACTGTTTTCTATGCTGGCTAGTTATAGTCTGAGGTATCTGTCAGGCCAGATGGACACAGAGGCTTCAGGAGTACAATGTCATAGTGGTGTGCAAAAGTAGATGCAAGCACAGGGACGCTGTCTTCCTTTCAAGGAATCCTTTGGCAGAACACAGCAATGTTGATGAAATCTCAGTTATCACTACATTAAATGACATTGCTACTGGACACAGGGAAGATCCAGCACTGCTGAAAACCATAGAAGCCTCTGAGAAGAAGAAACTGACCAAAGGAGAATTCCAATTAGAAATGGACCATTGCATAAGAGCGACTGTGATACAGTGAGATGGGAATGTTGCTCTTTATCCCAGCTTGTCTATGACCCACTATCTGAAGTATTTATATGATGCTCCAACATCTGGTCACTGGGGTTTGTGAAGCCTCTGGACAGAATTAGATGCAGGTATCACTGGCCAGATCTCTACTTTTCCGTTAGACACTCTGTGAGCCACTGTAATGAATGCAAATGATGGAAGCACATGCTGCAGCTGCTGCTGAGGCACCTAGCATCTATCCTGCTGGCAAGAGTGCCATTCCACTGAATTGGAATCAACCTCTTGAGGAGGCTCCTTAAATCAACAAACGGGAATTAATGGCTAATAGTCTGCATTGACTGCCTCCCCTACTATTCTGCCACCAGAACTGTGCCAACTGCTGAATCTCCATACTGCAAAGACATCATTTTAAAGTACAAAGCACCCTATGTGACGATCTCTGATCATAGAAAAGTTTTCTAGTCGAGGCTAGTATCAGAAGTAATTTCACACCATGATGTCCCCACACAATAGCTGTTTATCATCCACAGAAGAATTGCCTCATAGAACACTGTAATAAGGCCTTGGCAGACAGTCTCTCAGTGTATGTTAATGCTGAACAGGCAGACTGATAAACAGTACTGACAGTCACAATATTCACATACAGCACAGCAAAGCAAGGCACTACAGACTTCACACCTTTGTTTGAATTCATCAGTTGTGAGGTTGAAGCGACATCAACCAGATGATACTCAGAATGACTATGTGAAATACCTCATCACCAGGACTGAAGAAACAAGGAGGTGGCTTATATGCAGACCCTGGACATCTAAGAGAAAGACTGGGAGACATGGTATGGATTTTTACACCTGTGGAGAAAGTGGAACAACTGGAAAAGTTATTAAAGCACTTCTTTGGGCCATATTGTATCCTTTGTCACTTGTTGGACTAACATATGAAGTCGAGAATCATGACCCTTTAGAAAGAAGACAAAAAGCACAGAGATGTTGTCTGTGTCCTCCATGTTATGAAGACCTATTGTTGTCCAGAGGCAATTTGATTATTGGAGGTTAAGGAAACTGAAGACCCACTTGACAAGCACAAAGCTGTGATGAGAGAGGTTACCGTTGATGCTCATCATGGCAAAGAGGATACAACACAACCAGAACGCAAAATCTGCCAGTGTGTATCACGGTTTTCTCCAGGAGAAGTATTTTGCAATGCCGCGAGTTGTGGTGCATACAGTGTGGCACAGTGGTTAGTGTCTCTGGCTGGTGTACCTGTGAGTCACCAGTTCAAACCCAACCACTAGTAATTATTTTTATTTAATGTTTATCATTTCTGGAAGGTTCTTGAATTGTCTTGTGTTGTATGCTTGTATATTCTAGAATATTTGACTTTTGTATAAACAGCTGCAATCTTCATCCCGGTTGTCAGTTCTGTTTTCGCTGTATGTTGGTGTTTGTTTTAATGCACTTTCAGTGCCAAGTACTGCATTTCCATATGACCCTGATTTTGGATTTGTGCTTGAGTGCGGTTACGATGTGACAATATACCTTTGTAATATCAAGTAATTCTTTTGAAAATAAAAACTGTATAGTCGTAAGTGTAAGTTGAAATACAGCCGGAGTTTCTATCTTCATTCGTGTAGAAGAGGCAGTGTTGTGAAATTGGGTGAATCTTTTTGAAATGCCCTGTAGTGACTTTAAACTTCTTCTTTGAATATTTGTTGAGTGTAGTGCTGCTTTCATGTTTAGTGAATAGTGATGTGTTGATGATCTCAAAAGTCAATTAATTCTGTAACTACAAAGTATATTCTCACATTAAATTTATCCAAATTATAACTATCTTCTGAAATTGATAGAACTCTTTTCTGCTTCAGCATCTCTTCTATTTCCATTTATTTTTGGGCATGACTTGTTTTGAGTGTGTTGCAATCTTCAGTTATTATTACTTTAATGTTTATAGTACACACTCCTTTCAAGTGTAATGTTTCTGCCATCTGTCCTGATTGTACTTGTGTCATGAAACTTTTCAATGTTGTATCTGTTTTAGATTGGGACCAAAAACTGTGTTGACATATTGTACTGATGGTGTGTTGTTGCGCACATTGATGGGCACGGATTCAACACTAGCCACAGTAACACACATTTTAGTTGATGAGGTCCATGAACGGAGCCGTTTCACAGACTTTCTGCTCATTGTTCTTCGTGATGCTCTGTGCAAGTTTCGCTCTCTTCGTCTTATACTTATGTCAGCCACCCTCGATACACAAATATTCACCAAATACTTCAACAATTGCCCAATTGTTACAGGTTAGTAAATTCTACCAAAAATTGCCAAATAAAAAGTGCTATTTTCAAAGATATTACTTGCTAAATTAAGAATAAAACACTAGTATTAACAATATAAGGAAAAATTAAACAATGGAAAATCCAGGATGGAATAATGACAATATTATGAAAATGATAGATTGCTGCTCACCATGTAATGGAAATGTTGCTAAATTAAGAATAAAACACTAGTATTAACAATATAAGGAAAAATTAAACAATGGAAAATCCAGGATGGAATAATGACAATATTATGAAAATGATAGATTGCTGCTCACCATGTAATGGAAATGATGAGTTGCGGACTCAACATTTCCACTACATGGTGAGTAACAATTTATCCTTTTCATAATATTGTCAATATAAGGAAAAGGTAGATTGCTAACTCACCTTAAAGATGACATGTGGAATTGCAGATAGGCACAACGAAAAGACGCTTACACATTAGCTTTCGGCCAAAGCCTTCTTCAGAAAAGAAAACATACACAATTTGTTCTCATAAGGAAGCACACCTCACATCCATATGACTGACATATCGGACAGTTCGGACCAGAACACAATTGGCACGTAGAACGGAAGCAGCAGCAGCTGCTGCTGCTTCTATTGTGACAGTTGCATTCCAGTCTGAAGTGCCAGAGATGGTGGTCATGTGGACATGAGGTGTGCTTGCTTGTGTGAATGAATGTGTGTGTGTGTGTTTCCTTTTTTGAAAAGCCTTTGGACGAAAGATAATGTTTACACACTATTTTCATTGTGCCTGTCTGCGACTCAACTTACCATCTTTACAGTGAGCAGCAATCTATCTTTTTTTATATTGTTGATATTCCACATTAGTAATAGTGTATTATTGCTTATATCTTTTCATAAACCCAGTAAGCCTGAAAAAAATTATCTTTTTGTTATGTCATAACCAAGTGGTATATAAATGAATAATCTGTGACCTTTCCTTTATTTGAGAGGCACACATTGATATCTTAATCTACATTTTTGCTGTAAACTACCATAGTGTGTGTGCCAGAGGACATATAGTGGATGGTACAAAATTTCTCTTTCTTCCATTTTTAAGTTGTACCTAGTCATATCATGCTCTTGACATTATTTACCAAAAATAAAAACAATCCTATTTTTCACTAACTCAGTTTTGATGCACTTTTAATTCAGCAACTGTTAAAATTTAATTCTGGATACTTCACTAAGTAAATGCTATATCCAGCAGCCTGATTGTAAAGAAACACCTTTCAGAATTGAAATATGAAGTGTCACATTATGATAAAAAGTGATTCAGCACTATCAGAAATCTGTCTTTCTGTCATAATTGCCACAAAATTATTTCCTACAACTTTGACAATATGTTGTTGTACAGCACTTTAGAAAAACTGCAGGAGCACGTAAATGAGCTCTAAGGAAGATAACCATTTTCAGCAAAAGACGATGCCTGAAAAACTGTTAACATTTTGATAAGTGGAAAGAAAATGTCTTCCCTTGAAAACTTGCATTCATATTAGATTAGAAACAGCGAACTGAATAACTGTTACTACTCACCTTATGAAGTATTGGGTGGTTGATGGCATCACAAACAAGACTGAAAATGTTGCTAAACCTTTCAGATGATGTGTTTTTTCAGAGGTGACTAGTAAGGAACACACATACACATATAGTTTCAGCTGCTGAGGTTTCTTGGTGATCAAAAGTTCCTTTTCATATTTTGTTCTTTTCCTAGAATGATTAGCCCTGCTTTCTTGAAATAATTCATATCTTCCATTGCTCCTCACACTCCCTGGAAAGTTAACTGAATTAATGTTGAAATTATGTCTTTAAATATGCAGAGTTTTCAAAATATTTTAGTAAAGTCATTTATGGCATGAACTGTAAGAAAATGAGCTGACTCTACTAACTTGGATGTTATTCAGCACAAAAATGTCGCTATGCATCAGAGTTATTTCTTGATGGATCATAATCCATAAAACTGCACAAACTTGCTGGGAGGGGATCTCCTCCTCCTCCCTCCCTCCCTCCTGGCTTTTCCCCCTGATGCCCACACACACACACACACACACACACTGGTTGCAGTTTTCACTGGTTGTTTATAAGTGTTTATGTCATCATCTCACCTGGAAGAACCATTCGACATCAAACCATCCTATCACCTGGAAGAACCATTCCACACTAAAGAACCCATCATCCTATCAACCTTTCTTAGATTTTAGTATATGACACACTTACTTGGAAAGCAAGCTTGATGACCACTTGCCAATGGTAAAGGGCTGCCTGTATTTTAAGGTCTCATTCAGTACCACGCTTTTGCTATCTCAGAGAATATTTTGTAAATGTTTCTTAAGAATTATTTTAACTATGTATTGTAACCTTTTGGCCTGATGGTGGTGCTTGGTACCAAAACCAAAAGCCAGCAAGCAAAGAAAGCAAAACTGTGTACTAAATCAAATAATTTTTTCCTTATTAGTTTCTAAACTGTGCTTTGCTGACTTGCTCCATCTGTGACAGCCCCTGAAATTCCTTCATCCTCCATGAAGCCAGCTTCTCACAAACACCATCTCCAGACTCTCCATACTGTTGGCAAACTATCTTCCAAAAACTTGACTCCTACAAAAGTCACAGTTCTATCCAACGGCTTCGAGTTTTGCTTCACACACAGATTTAAGTGTGATATACTCGAAAAGCAGTGGATCTCTTTCACTCATTTCCTATTTTATCTGACATTATCCCCACTCAGTCATCCTGCTGCTGAAGAAGTTGAACACCACAATATCAGTTCTCTTAATAGCTGCTTTGATACCTATGCAATTTAGTGGGTCCTCCCACAGAATCAACTCCCAACTCCTTTGACCTATGCAGATAAATTGTCCATATAAACCCTCTTCCCCGATGTTTAACTGAATGAGAAAGTACTGTAGTTCTTCAACTTTGTGTATGTTGAATAAAAGGACTTCCGTTCAGGCTGTTAAAGTCCTTCATTGAACAGCCACGGCCGGTTTTGCATTCCTAAAATGCATTATCAGATGATCTATACTCTGGAGGAATACCGTATTTACTCGAATCTAAGCCGCACTTTTTTTCCGGTTTTTGTAATCCAAAAAACCGCCTGCGGCTTAGAATCGAGTGCAAAGCAAGCGGAAGTTCTGAAAAATGTTGTTAGGTGCCGCCACAACTAACTTCTGCCGTCGAATATATGTAGCGCTACACAGGCATGCTTTGTAGGCACAGAGATAAATACTGGCGCCAAAACCTCTGCGTCAGTAAATAAATTTTTTAAAAAAAAGGTGGAAGTCCAGCTTTTTTTTCTCCGCCCCGAGTTTCGACCACTGCATTTTCATACATTATCCAACGAAGTAAATACAAATTCCGTATTGTTCATCTTCGAATGTAGCAGAATTTCAATGTACTACGAAAATCCGACTGGCAAGACTGTTGCCAATAGGAACCTGATGAAATGTGAATCACATGCAGTATTCTCTTCACCATAAGAATAATACGAATATAAACATTTTGCCATGTATTCTTTCGTGTTTGCTGCTCTCTCATTTAAATCCTATTTGCCTAATAAACTACGAAACTAGAGTGACACAACAGCAAACGCGGAAGAATATACGTATCGTGTCATGTTTATATTCGTATTATTCTTATGCCTAATACAGTGATATAGTCAGAAATGAAGCACGGCAACTGACTAGATTTTTAAATCTAACAAGGGAACCTCCCCATAGAACCCCCCTCAGATTTAGTTATAAGTTGGCACAGTTGATAGGCCTTGAAAAACTGAACACAGATCAATCGAGAAAACAGGAAGAAGTTGTGTGGAACTATGAAAAAAATAAGCAAAATGCACAAACTAGGTAGTCCATGTGCAAGATAGGGAACATCTAGGAGAATGTGCACCCAACAGCGCCGTGGTCCCGTGGTTAGCATGAGCAACTGCGGAACGAGAGGTCCTTGGTTCAAGTCTTCCCTCGGGCGAAAACTTTAATTTTTTATTTTCAGACAATTACCAACGTCCAGGCACTCACACATAATCAACTTCGCTCTCAAAAATTCCAGAACATGTTCAGATTTGCTTGGACATATGCAGGATTTGACGGTCTACACACGGAAAAATTTGAAAACGTTAAAACATGTTTTGACAGAGCACAGGGAAAACTGCGACTGTGAAACTGTTGCATTCATTTGTTACAGTTTATGTGACAAACTCTTATGTTTTCATCACTTTTTTGGGAGTGATTATCACATCCACAAGAAAACCTAAATCGGGCAAGGTAGAAGAATCTTTTGACCCATTCACCAAGTGTACAAGTTAGGTGGGTCGACAACATATTCCTGTCATTTGACCAACATGCCGTCACCAGTCTCGTATAGAATATATGAGACGTGTTTTCCTGTGGAGGAATCGGTTGACCTATGAACTTCCTATCAAATGTTTTCGGTTCCCATTGGAGAGGCACGTCCTTTCGTCTACTAATCGCACGGTTTTGCGGTGCGGTCGCAAAACACAGACACTAAACTTATTACAGTGAACAGAGACGTCAATGAGCGAACGGACGGATCATAACTTTGCAAAAATAAAGAAAGAAAACTTTTCAGTCGAAGGGAGACTTGAACCAAGGACCTCTCGTTCCGCAGCTGCTCACGCTAACCACGGGACCACGGCGCTCGTGAGCTCACACTCTCCTAGATGTTGCCTGTCTTGCGCATGGACTACTCAGTTTGTATATTTTGCTTTTTTTTTCATAGTTCCACACAACGTCTTCCTGTTTTCTCGATTGATCTGTGTTCAGTTTTTCAAGGCCTATCCACTGTGCCAACTTATAATTAAATCTGAGGGGGGTGCGATGGGGAGGTTCCCTTGTAAGATGACTAATTTCTGTGCAGAATTTGATGTACTAAAGAAGCGGCCGCAAAGATTTTCAAACGGAGAAAAATTTTCGCCCAACTCTCGTTCAGAACATGTTGTATCATACGCAGTCTATTATTTGGTTCTTGTTGATCATTATCAAAGAAAGCAGCAGTGTAAGTAACAACAAATAGCAGTCTCTTGCCATTGTTTCGCTAATGAGATGATTCCTCTCCTTTTTGTTTTTCGTTTTTTTTTTTTATTATTATTATTGTAAGCAGCGGTAGCGCGCACAAAAGCAAGCCATGCCGCGAGCGGCGACAGGCCGTAAACACGCACTATCAGAATGCGACAAACAGTGCATGACGCAGTACAGTAATGCATTTTCAGCTTAGGGTGAGGTAAACACCTATAACAAAGAAAACGGCACTTATCAGATCAAAGCAAAATAAGCAATCGATTCAAAGCAGACGAAGCACGTGAAAAAGGAATGGTACCCGTATAAATACGGACGGAGCGTCTGACGCATAGCAATGGCTACCTGGTAAAGCTTAACTGTTAAGCTTACAACTCAAACCAAACTACTATAGCTGTATCGTCATTTATTCGACCTAAACTGTGTCTCATATTACAATGGGCCAACTTTGTTTCGATTTGGAGGTGCGGACTAAAACTTTTTTCTCCCGTTGAATTTCGAGTCTCAAATTTCAGGTGCGGCTTAGATTCGGGAATTTTTTTTTTTCCCCTTTATTTCGAGTCTCATTTTTCAGGTGCGGCTTAGATTCGAGTGCGGCTTAGATTCGAGTAAATACGGTAACATATTTACTCTTCAGAATATTCAATTTAAAAGAAAAAATTAAAAATTAATCATTGTGATCACATAAAGCCACTAAGAATAGCATACTTACATGATCTTTTAAATCATTGTAGTATACAGGAAAAAAATTATAGGCAAGTCCCAACGTTCATAATCAAAGCAATGAAAGCAAGTAACTCACTGTAAAGCAGTGATCCAAGTCCAAATGACTGGGCCCCAAAAGCAACCTATAAAAACAGGGGTCATCTCACCAACTAGGGAAACCAGAATAAATTGGAAAAACCATAGAGGCTGTAAGAACATCAGAATAAACAGTCAGATAATCATAGCCTGACTTTAAGTAGGAGCCGGAAAGAAAGAAGCAAGGTTGTAGACATACCTTATCTGTAGATCCCTCAGGGAAGTAACATGGCATCAAACTGAATTAAACTGGCTGAATGCTAATATGAGACGATGCAGGAAATGGCTCATGCACAAAGTTACAGAAGGGCCAAATTGTGTGTACCAACAGGAAGGATGGAAAGTGGGAAAAAATTGTTACTAAGCTAATACTCCAACAAACAAGGGGATAAATACACTGAAATCCAAAGGTGGTATGTAAAAAATGTGCTTCTAGGATCAATAAACTACTTATTTAAACAATCAAAATTACCCGAAAGGTTTCTGTGGCATAAGTCCATCTGTGCATTCAGTGTTTCATCGGGAAATGTTTGCAGTGAGTGATATATTTCCAGTTCTTCCAAAATATTCAGTGTTCAAATGGCTCTGAGCACTATGGGACTTAACATCTGTGGTCATCAGTCCCCTAGAACTTAGAACTACTTAAACCTAACTAACCTAAGGACATCACACACATCCATGCCCGAGGCACGATTCGAACCTGCGACCATAGCAGTCGCGCGGTTCCGGACTGAGCGCCTTAACCGCGAGACCACTGCAGCTGGCAAAAATATTCAGTGTATTGCCCTTGTTTTCTTGATGCAGTATTTGAAGATTAGAGGGTAGATGCATGATTGAATGTCCAGTCTCCTGTAGATGGTATTTAAGGCTCTTTAGGAGCCTGTGTTGGTATTATGCTCCTTAAAGCACATCTCAAAGTTTCTACTGGTTTGACGTATGTAACTTGAACTGAAAACATCACATGTTATTCAGTGAGTTCCAGGGGATTTATAACTTTCTAATCTCGACTTTTCCCTGTGTGTGAACCTCTAGCTTTATTTCCAGCAATGGAGGAGGCCAGAACTATATTTTTAGAACTTAAATGTTTGCCAATCCTTCTGCAAACATTATCATATTCTATGATAAACCTTGTTATTACGGACTTATTGCATTTGGGGGCAAGGGTAATCGAACACTCAGGCAATCTCCAGGCCCAGAAAGATCAGGATTCTGTGAAACATTCCTATTAATTTTAGTGACAAAATCAGCCCTCTGTCTGTTGCAGTGGGCTACTGTGTTGCGTTCTGCCCCCTCGTCTAATGTAGAGTGCCTAGGAAACCTGCTTTCTTGGATTTCTAGACAACATTTTCATACATCAAGTATGTCTTGTCTGCTCCATAATCCTACGAGTGTGAGTTCATCGTATTTTCTCTTATTTGTAAGTCCACTCCAAGCCATTCAGAGCATGTATCCAGCAGAGGAACCAATCCAGTCTATCTAGCACAGCCTCATTTGTTTGCAACATCTAGTGAACATGATTATGTTCAGCTGGATATCATAATATTGTCACATTTCATCCTGGATATTCCACTGTTCTAAAAGAAGACATATATTGTATTTTATGTAGCGATTTGACAGAAGTTAAGATTACCATTGTATTTTTCTGATTTGGGATGAAATTTTTGTTGATTCACTTGCATTTGATTTTTCACAGTGCCTGGCCGCTTGTATGAAGTAAAAGAGTATTATCTGGAGCATATACTAAAACAGTAAGATTTTCATTTGGAATAACCTCAAGAAAATCCAACTCATCTCTACATTCTACTTTTATAAACTTGTTCATAATTTTTCAGGACAAAATACATGACCAAAAAAATGATGCAAAGTAAGAAAGAGCTTGAGAAAAAAAAGGACCAGAGTATGAAGTTGGAAAAATGGACAAAATCTGCTATGGATCCTGCACTGAAGGAACAAATTAATAAGAGTGAGAGGAGAGCCATTCTTGCTCCAATCCTTGGACAACAGACAGAGGTAAATTAATTGTAGTTTCAGGGCAGTTGGAGTTTATGTAGAGCACAAAGTTAGCTTCAAGATAGTTTAGTCATCAAAAAACATGTGTGTTGAGTTCAACAAATTTTGAATTACTTATATTTATCACTAACTAAAATGTGACGTACCAGTAAGTAGTTATATTAAGTCATTGTTCATTTAACTAATGTTTTTATATTTGTTATCAAATAGCCACTGCCAGAAAAGACTGAATTAGAAAAATGGTTAATCGAAGAGATGGATCGCTGTATTTTGGAAGCTTGGCTGTATGGCACAGAGGATTCATTCACACAGCTTCTCCACTTAATGCTATCTGAAAACGTCTCAGTAGATTATCAGGTGAGGGACATTTAAATTGTGCGTACATGTTACAGCTAAGGTTCATGATAGTATTCTTTTGGGTTAGCCCTTACTAAAAAACTTATAGACAGTGTGAATATTCTGTAAAAGTGTTTTAGGAAGTGTTGTATGATTTATAGAATACATTGCAGAAGTTTTTATGAAAACAAAAGTGTGTTTTAAAATGAGAAATTAGACAAAAACCTCACAGCTCGACAATTTTACTCTTAACGCCTCAAGCCAGGAACATGAGCTTATGCCTGCATACCATGTTTACCTTCACTGGCAGTAGCCCAATCACATACTCTGCAGTTGTAGTCTTGCTGGTAAAACTGTTATCACTCTACCATCTTTTGATGGCAATCAACACTACTTCATATGCCATGTGTAGGAACATTTGTGCTGATGTACTGTTAACGTCGGAAGAAATGGAGCTGTATGAACTGTCCTAGTTTAAAGAAAAAATATGCGATGGTACATGAAAATATTCAGAAGCCTACGAAACATTTCAGTGCACAAAGCATTTACTGTTTATCAAGCCATTTAAACGTCAGAGGAAATTGCGCAGACAAGTCTGCGAATCATAACCTAACTGCTGGAAACTGATGGAAAGAGACTGTTTGGTAAACTTTGTTTCAAAGATTACTTCAATGTGTACAATATTGAAAGTTTATTTTAAATGAATATGTTTGTGTTAGATATGAAAGGCCTTTTGTTAATAATTTCTGAAAATTTCAATTATATTTCTGCAGATAATTCCATAACTAGAGCAAGTAAAACACTTCCTACCTGTACCGGTGGTCTCGCTAAACTACTGACAGTAGGATAGGCACAAGCACAAAAACTGTAGGCTTGAAGTGCTAATTTTAATGGTAAATTGGAGGTGTTTAGTAGGGTAATGTAGCTACAATCTGTGTATGTTGCTTTCAGGTACACAAGGAACATAAAGTTAAACAAAACTAACATGTGACTATTGTGATACATGAAGATGTTCCATAATCTGTTATGTCATACAATATTAAAACCTACAAGTAAATGAATCTTACTAAAATCACAATGAACTGCCAATACTTACTTTCCTGGGCTGTGACTCTCAGTACTGCCAATACACACATCTAAAATTGTGAGGGATAATTTTCCTGATACCTGATTTCCTGCATTTTTCAATATATAAGTAATTTGTGGTGTTATTATAAGCGTCAGTTTACAGATCCACATAACTGGAGTTTGATACCTGTTCATCATAGGGTTTTTATCTACAAGGTGTACAACTTTGCTTCCACAGTTTGTCGATAGGTGGCAACAGTGGTAAGTAGCGGTCAAAAGAACAGATTGCAGACTTCAGGCAGTTAGCTTGGACCTCGGTCAATATAATCTCATTCAAACATAAGTCGATTTGTGTCTGAATCATAAAGTTGTTCTTGATTGAAAATGTCAGTTTATGAGCCTAATTCTCGTCATTTGTGGGAGGTGTTACTGTTTTGTTTCAGTATGAAGAAAACAGTGGCTGAGTCTCATCAAATGCTCTCAACTACATATGGTAAGGTTGCTATTAGTGAAATAATGTGTCATGACTGGTTTCAACGCTTCAGAAACGGTGATTTTAACGTCGTAGACTGGCATAGTTCTGGAAGAGAGAACGTTTTCGAAGATGCAGAATTGGAGACATTGCTGAGTGAAGATTCGCGTCAAACTCAAGAAGAATTGGCACGATTAGTGGGAGTGACACAGAAAGCCACTTCAAAATGTCTCAAGGCTATGAGCATGATTCAGAAAGAAGGAACTTGTGTCCCGTGTGAGCTGAAACCAAGAGACGTTGAACGGCATTTGTGTGTTTTTGAACAGTTGCTTCAGAGGCAAAAACGGCAGAGATTTCTGCATCGCATTGTGACGGGGATGAAAAATGGTTTCATTACGATAACCCTAAATGCAAAAAATCATGGGGATATCCCAGCCATGCTACCACGTCGACAGCCAAACCGGATATTCATGGCTCCAAAATCATGCTCTGCATTTGGTGGGACCAGCTCAGCGCTGTGTACTATGAGGTGTTAAAACCAAGTGAAACAATCACAGGTGCTCGTTATTGAACGCAATTAATGCTTTTGAGCAGAGCATTAAACGACAAACGGCTGCAATACAGCGAGAGGCACCATAAAGTGGTTTTGCAGCACGACAACGCTCGACCTCACGTTGCAAAAGATGTCAAAACGTACTTGGAAACATTAAAATGGGACGTCCTACCCCACTTGCCGTATTCTCCAGACATTGCTCCCGCTGACTATCACCTGTTTAGATCAGTGGCACATGGCCTGGCTGACCAACACTTACGATCTCATGAAGAAGTCACAAATTGGATTGATTCGTGGATTGCTTCAAAAGATAAACAATTTTTTTGATGCATGATTCATACACTACCAGAAAGATGGAAGAAAGTAGTGGCCAGTGATGGAAAATACTTTGAATGATACATGTGTAACTAATTTGTTTCATTAAAGCCTCAAATGTTGGGGAAAAAATGGCAGAAGCAAAGCTGTACACCTTGTATAACTTTCACTTATTTCACCTCTACAACGTGAAATGTGCATCATAATTTTGAGTGTATGTTGAACTGTAGGTGCTCCTATAACTGACTGAATAAGTCAGTTCAGAAGTTGAAGGAAGCCAGGGGTAAATTACCTGCAATAAGACTATATCTCAAAAATACTGTGGCATTCATGTCAACCTTAAGTTTGATGACAGCTTTAAAGGATTTACAGGTGCTGAGATAAAGGCCAAGTAATTCTAAAGCCAAATTGAAGAGACATACAAGATGGAAGAAATAATTTGAAAGTTAACACTTACCTCCAACAGATATTCAAATGAATAATGCACTTTTGATAACTGACTTCTCAAACATGGAAGCCAAGCTTTAAGGAATAACAAGGTATTAATGGAGAAAATGTAGGTAAAGAAGGTGGCCAAAAGATTTGTGGTTTTTGTGTTCATAATTATTAAAAATATAAATACATAAATGATAAAAATGTAATATGACAAAAAAGAATATAGGAAAAGGTAGTAGACATTGATGGAGAGGGGGGGGGGGGGGGCAGGGGGATCTATGATGAAAATAAAGAAACTCGGCATGAAGAGAATTAAGGTGAATTATTGTCACCATTGGTTAGCTGTTGAATAATGTCACCATTGGTTAGGTATTGAATGTTGGCACCATTGGTTAGCTGTTGAATGTTGGCACCATTGGTTAGCTGTTGGAAAAACAGTTCAAAATGTTGTAGTTCAGACCAATAGGGGTTAGGAGAGGGTCCACATGATGTGGGCTCAGGATATTCTGTGCTGAAAGTTTTCACTTCTAGGGAAATATGTACCATCTCTCTTTCTTTGTTTGTTAATGCGTACCTGCTGTATGGCTGCCAACAATTGTAAACTTGTTCAGTCTTGCTGGGGACATCCTGTATTGAAATTTCCCTTGACACAATTGTCTAGTTCTACAGTGTGGTAGCAGATGTCACTAATGGAAGAGAAGCAGGCAAAGGCCAGCCCTTCACTTGTTCCTTCAGGAAGGTCACTTATACCTATATGAGCACCTGACTCATAATTTTTGTGTCATGATGCAGTGCATCAAGTTATAATTAATTGTACAAACTTAAAGTACAGCCTGGAAACATTGAGTTATATGCGTAAGAAAAGACATAGAGAAATTCATTGGTAGTGCACATTGCTTATGGAAGGCAGGAATTTATTTATTTAGTCTTTCTTTCTTTCATCCCCCCCCCCCCCCCCCCCCCGCCCCGCAAGAAGTTCAATGTTCTCCCAATCAATGTCTGTGAAATTTCTGCTTAATGCTAAAATTTGAGGTAGACTGTGTCATACTGGGGTTTTCAATCTCTTAATGAAGAATTATAGTGTGTACTAAAATAATTATTGAGTCCAAGTATGACATGCAGGAAATTGAGTCAGACTGATACTGGCTTAAGGAAGGTAATGTTGAATAATGAGACTAAGGATCCAGTTAAGGGGGGATTGACTGAGGGCAGAACCAGAACGAGGAAGTTGCAAGATGGTAATGAAATATTGTAGTAGGAATGTTGTAGATGGAGTTGAGGAGTTATTAATAGCACATCAAAGATAATTGACTGATTAAATATGTAATGAATGTTCCAGAAGAATGTAAATAATTTGGGATTAAAGGAGACCGCTCTCCGAATAGTAGAAGTGTTGAGTCGTTGACAGGCACAAAAGGAAAACTTTTGCACATGTGTGCACACACACACACACACACACACACACACACACATGATTGGAATGTTGGAGGGAGAGGCAGGAAGTGCGTGGGTTAGGAATGCGACACATGAGCATGATGACTTGACTCCTACACTTTGAGCTTCTGTTTTGTCTACATTGCATGAAGAAGATTGATGTATTGTACCATGTCGGAACTGTGGAAATATCTATTTTTGTTTGACATATAAATATTTCATTTTAGTTCAAAAGGGGTTGACATACACAGTAATGTTTCAGAGAAAGTGTTCATTTTCGTTCATGTTTTAGTGAGTGTTGACTTTGATGAGTCACAAAAGCCAGATCATAATTATATTAACAATTTTGTTTGTGCAGTTTAAAGATACAACCATTCTCTACTTACATGCAAATTTTCATTTTTTACTGTTCAGTCATTTTCTTGTAATAATAGCAGATGTAGGTATCCACATTTCGTCTAATGGTGATATGTGTAAACAAGACAAGAAGTGTAAATGTAAGCATTATTGTTGCTTTTCATAGCTGTTATGTTTCCATGTGTGTAAATATTTGTAAAGCACTAATATCAACTGTTTAATGTATTTGTTTTTGTGTCTTTATGTGCCTCCTGCTCCCGATGCTATGTTGCCATAGTATTTCCATTTAATTGCTCATGGCTGCAATGTTTACATTGGGACTTTCCATCAGATAGGAAACAATTGTGCTGCAATTCACTTTTGTGTATTCATGTGAGGCAGTCCTTGTGAAATGATTAGTTGCCTTTTACTTGGCTGAAACAGCACCTTTTTTCGTAGAGTTGTGAAAAGTGCATGGTGAGCAGTTTGCATGTTTACCTAGTACTTAGAAGGGAATTTGGGGGGAGGGGGGGGGGGGACAGGACACAAGGAGTTCTGTGTCAGTGTAGAGAACAGAACTTATGAATGTGTCAGTATTAGTGAAAGCACAGTGAGACAAATTTTGAGAGAATATAGAGAAGCTTGTATGGATGAATTTACACAGGGAGTCATAAGAAGGAAAATCCATGACTTCCAGCAGTAGTATTTGTATTGTAAAAGTTGAAGACCAAAGTGGTAGACTATCCCAATATGACGATAACAACCCTTTTGACAAGCTATTTGGAAATTGGGCTTCAGATACAAAAAGTGCTACAAAAACCTGTTGTGGTCTTCAGTCCAGAGACTGGTTTAGTGCAGCTCTCCATGCTACAGCATCCTGTACAAGCCTCGTCACCTCTGAGTAATTACTGCAACCTACATCCCTCTGAATCTGCTTAGTGTACTCATCTCTTGTTCTCCCTCTACGAATTTTACCCTCCATGCTTCCATCCAGTGGTAAATTGGTGATCCCTTGATGTCTCAAAATATGTCCTACCAACTGATCCCTTCTTTTGGTCAAGTGGTGCCACAAATTTCTTTGCCATCTAATTCTATTCAGTACTTTCTCATTAGTTACATGATCTGTCCATCTGATCTTCAGCATTCTTCTGTAGCACCACATTTCGAAAGCTTCTATTTTCTTCTTGTCAAAACTATTTATCATCCATGTTTCACTTCCATACATAGCTACATTCCATACAAATACTTCCAGAAAAGGCTTCCTGACACTTAAATCTATACTCAATGTTAACAAATTTCTCTACTTCAGAAACGCTTTCCTTGCCATAGCCAGTCTACATTTTATATCCTCTCTATTTCGACAACAATCACTTATTTTTCTTCCTATATTGCAAAACTCATTTACTACTTTAATCGTCTCATTTCCTAATCTAGTTCCCTCAGCATCACCTGATTTAATTCGACTACATTCCATTATCTTTGTTTTGCTTTTAATGATATTCATCTTATATCCTACTTTCAAGACACTGTCCATTCCATTCAACTGTTCTTCCAGGTCCTTTGCTGTCTCTGACAGAATTACAATGTCGTCAGGAAACCTAGCAAAGTTTTATTTCTTCTACATGAATTTTAATTCCTACTCCAAATATTTCTCTCGTTTCCTATACTGCTTGCTCAATCTACAGATCGAATAACATTGGGGATAGTCCACCACACTCTCTCACTCCTTTCTCAATCACTGCTTCTCTTTCATGCCCCTCTACTCTTATAACTGCCATTTGTTTTCTGTACAAATTGTAAATAACCTTTTGCTCCCTGTATTTTACCCCTGCCACCTTCAGAATTTTACAAGATTATTCCATTCAACATTGTCAAAACCTTTTTCTAAGTCTACAAATGCTAGAAACATATGTTTGCCTTTCCTTAACCTATCTTTTTATTTATTTATTTTATAAATTTGTAGGGTCAATTTTGCCTCGTGTGTTCCAACATTTCTATAGAATCCAAACTGATCTTCCCTGAGGTTGGCTTCTACCAGTTTTTCCATTTGTCTGCAAAGAATTCGTGTTAGTATTTTAGAACAATGACTTATTAAACTGATAGTTGGTAATTTTCACACGTGTCGACACCTGGTTTCTTTGGGACTGGAATTATTAGATTCTTCTGGAAATCTGAGGGTATTTCACCTGTCTCATACATCTTGCTCACAAAATGGAAAAGTAGTGTCATGGCAGGCTATCTTCATCTACATCCTCTTCCATTTCAATAATATTGCCCTCAAGTACATTGCTCTTCTACAGACCCTCTAAATACTCCTTCCACTTTTCTACTTTCCCTTCTTTGCTTCGGACTGGCTTTCCATCTGAGCTCTTGATATTCATACAGGTGGTTCTCTTTTCTCCAAAGGTCTCTTTAGTTTTCCTGTAGGCAGTATCTATCTTACCCCTAGTGATATATGCTTCTACATCCTTACATTTGTCCTCCAGCCATCCCTGCTTATCCATTTCCTGTCAGTCTCATTTTTAAGACGTTTGTATTCCTTTTTGCCTGGTTCATTTACTGCATTTTTATATCTTCTCCTTTCATCAATTAATTTCAATATCTCTTCTGTTACCCAAGGATTTCTACTAGTCCTCATCTTCTTACCTAATTGATCCTTTGCTGCCTTCACTATTTCATCTCACAAAGCTACCCATTCTTCTTCTATTGTATTTCTTTCCCCTGTCCTTGTCGATTGTTCCCTAATGCTCTCTCTGAAACTCTCTACAACCTCTGGTTCTTTCAGTTTATCCAGACCCCATCTTCTTAAATGCCTACCTTTCTGCAGTTTCCTCAGTTTTCATCTACAGTTCATAACCAATTAAGTGTGGTCAGAGTCCACATGTGCCCCTGGAAATGTGTTACAATTTAAAACCTGATTCCTAAATCTCTGTCTTACCATTATATAAACTATCTGAAACCTTCCAGTATCTCCAGGTCTCTTCCATGTATACAACCTTCTTTCATGATTCTTAAACCAAATGTTAGCTGTGATAAGTTGTGCTCTGTGCAAAATTCTACCAGTCAGCTTCCTCTTTCATTCCTTACCCCCATTCCATATTCATCTACTACTTTTTCTTCTCTTCCATTTCCTACTATCGCATTCCAGTCCTCCATGACTATTAAATTTTTGTCTACCGTGACTATCTGAATAATTTCTTTTATCGCATTATACATTTCTTCAATCTCTTCTTCATCTGCAGAACCAGTACTACTGTGGTAGGCATGGGCTTCATGTCTGTCTTGGCTATAACAATGCATACACTATGCTGTTTGTAGTAGCTTATCCATGTTCCTCCTGTCAACGAACTTCACTGATTCCCACTATATCTAACATTAACCTATCCATTTCCCTTTTTAAATTTTCTAACAGTGCCCAATTAAGGGATCTGACATTCCATGCTCCGATCCGTGGAACACCAGTTTTGTTTCTCCTAAAAACGACGTCCTCATGAGTAGTTCCCACCCAGGGATCCAAATTGGGGACAATTTTACCTCTGGAATGTTTTACCCAAGAGGATGCCATCATTTAACTATACAATAAAGTTGCATGCCCTCATGAATAATTATGGCTGAAGTTACCCCTTGCTTTCAGCTGTTTGCAGTATCAGCACAGCAAGGCTGATGTTACTAGGCCATATCAGTCAATCATCCAGACTACTGCCCCTGCAACTACTGAAAAAGTTGCCGCCCCTCTTCAGGAACTACACATTTGTCTGGCCTTTCAACAGACACACCTCTGTTATGGTTGCACCTACGGTACGGCTATCTGTGTTGCTGAGGCACGCAAGCATCCCCATCAACAGCAAGATCCATGTTCCAGAGGGGGGGGGGGGGGGGGCGAAAACCCGGCAAGAACTCATATCATTTTCCTGCTACACAGTTATTTTTCCACAAAACACCTATGCTGATGGAAAATGGCTGTGTAGCAGGAAAAAGAGATGAGTTCTTGTGGGAAATAACTCACTTGCAGAACACTAGAATGACTACTTACTACACTGATGAGAGTCTGTGTGGTGCAAATCGTACCAGAAAAATTTGGAAGGGAGGAACAAAAAATGAAACGTATGTGCTTATTATATAGGAAGTGTTAAAGACTTCAATGGCTGGGAAGGAGGAATACAAACACTGTCAAGTTCTGGAAACAAAGTATTGTAATGTGCCGCTCGTGGTCTCGCGGGAGCATTCTCGCTTCCTGAGCATGGAGTCCTGGGTTCGATTCCCAGTGGGGTCAGGGATTTTCACCTGTTCGAGATGACTGGGTGCTGTTGTGCCGTCTTCATCATCATCATTCATCCCTATTACTGTTGGAGGAAGGCAATGGCAAACCACCTCCATTAGGACCTTGCCTAGTATGGCAGTGCGGGTCTCCCGCATCATTCCCCTACGCTCTGTCAAGAAGCATGGGACTTCGTTTCCGTTTTCCAATGTGCCACATTGGGAACAAAGTTGTGAATGCAAGAAACTACAAAGAGAGATTTAGGAGTGCTCTCAAAAAACAGTCAAATGTATCTGCAAATGTTATTGATCAGGCAATGTATCACACAATAATAATGCCATTATCACAAAATCCATCTATGAAATGGAGAAAGGTTTCTATTATTGAGTGGATGGAAAGCAATAATGTAGAGCTTCCATCTAATGCCACATCCTATGAGGAATTTACTGAAACAGGCGTACTGGAAAATGGGCAGCTGTGCTTTACTTCACAGTAACACCGTCTGGAAAACATATTGCACTCAGTGGATAAGGAAATTAAACTACTGTGAGCTTATTTGGGCCTATATCAAGAACAAGGCAGCAAAGAAGGATAAGAATTTTCAGGTAAATATTATTTTACAGATGTATCTCTCCACAGTGAAAGGTGTTCTTGAAAGTTTCTGGAGGAATTGAGTGAGTCATACTCAAAAACTTGAAAACAGTTATGTATGAAGAGCTTGTAGTTTTGACATAGCAATAGAACTGTCTCTAACCCAAGTAGACTGCAATAGCAGAAGTGAGACCTCAGTCATCAGCCGAAGTGATTGAGATAGGCTTTATTTGATTCATCGTTCTTTCCTGCAAAATATATTAGAGCTAATGAATTTTTCATTTACTATTAAAATATACAACATGTTTCATTTTCATTTATTGAGAGCTGCTTACATATCGTGAGTATGAAGTTACCATTCTTTGCTAATGAATAGGCTCTTGTCATCCATTAAAACAGTGCCAGTGCTCAGGTATGACAACTACAATCCACCAAAGCCTTGCATGGATTACACCTACTAAAGCAGTTGCCTTACACATTCGTATCTGACAACATGAGCAGTATTCATTACTAATGATGCATAATGTAATCAAAAAATGTTCAAGTTTTATACTCATGTTTTCTCTGCCACAATAGCTACAGTGATAAGCTTAATTTGACCACCCTGCGTGTGACATTATAGCAATGAAATGACTAATCAGAAAATTATGAAAGCCCGCCTTCAAATAGAGAGAGGTTGAACCTCTAAACTGTGCAAAGAAATTTTTCTCCTAATTACAGTCTGCCTTCTGTGATTCCTCAGAGTTGACACTTGCCAAAAAATGCTTGGAAAAAGCACATTTATCTTAAATACTACTGCATATATTCCTACACTAAATAAAAGTAGTTATTTTCACAATTCCATCTAGATACAACACGTGGATGTTCGTCATACAGTGTAACCAGAATATGAGCTCAGAGTGAGGGGGCCAGTCATTATGAAATGGATAATAATCCTGTCACAGCCTTATTTTATTTCATCAGAAGCACGGCCACTTTTGAAAGCAGCCATGTCATATGCCAACTCTGCTGCAGTTTCTGTGCAGCATTTTATATGAGCATGACTACCAACTAGCTGTACACCAGAATGAATGGCCATCACTAAGCTACGGCCAAGAACAGAGTTGACCCCCCCCCCCCCCCCCCAGTGGCACAACATGCTGCTGAGCACAATATACTAGAGTTCATTGGCTGCTTCACAACCCATGCCATCTGGGTACTTCCCCCCAGCACCAGCTTTTCTGAACTACATAGATGGTAGTTGGAGTTATCTGTGCAACATATTCTTTGCTCCTTTAATCCTCCTGGCCTCAATCTCGGCTAACTCACTGCTCTCAAACCCTCTACCCAAAAGTTTCCCCTTCGTTTGTCCAGTCACTCTCTCCCAAGCCTCACCTCCACATCATTGTCATCGTGCACCACATGAATTCACTGTTCTCGTGCCCATATATTCCATTCTTAGCTCCTGCATCTGCTGCCTTGCCTTCCCACATTCCAATCTGCTACATCTGCAGACACCCTCTGAGACACCAGCAACCCCTTCCCAAACCCTACTCATGCTTCCTGCCTCTTTCTCCCTCTGCTCACCCTACCTGACACGTGTGTGTGTGTGTGTGTGTGTGTGTGTGTGTGTGTGTGTGTGAGAGAGAGAGAGAGAGAGAGAGAGAGAGAGAGAGAGAGAGAGACCTAATTAGAAAACATACTGCACTAGAAGGATTGAAAAATATTTACTTTTCTTTATAAAGAAAAGGTTTTTATTGTATTTACTTAGCTGCCACAAATATATGAAAACTCAAAATTATATGGTCGGTATTAAAAAGAACTCAATGTGATTTTTGAAATTTTTTGTCACTGATGAAAGAATCAATATCTGGATTAAAATGGTTAATTTTAGCCTCAGAGCACTATCTACATTCAGCTATTCCTGTACTTATTCTTCAAAAACAAGTAGAGTTGAAAAGGGTCGTTCACATTGGTAGTTTGCTGACAAGTCTATCAAGTGTCTCAAGGAATAGTAATTCAGCAATACCACCACGGTGTATTAGCTAACACTCTCAACTTGCGTTCAAGACACCCACTTCAATTCTTGGGTCAGCCATCCAGATATCAGCTGTCTGCGGTCACCCTGGTCACTCCATGCAGATGCTGGAATGGTTGCTTTCTTCCCCACCAGCAGTAAGAAATCCAAGCAAAGCTCCATCTGTCATAGTTTTAGCCATGGATGGGACTTAAAATACCAACCACCCCTCCTTCCTTCTTGTGTCAGGGTATTAAAAGATCAAAATTCAAGCCAGTCATTCTTATGGACAGTGGTGTCTGAGAAACTACCAACTCAACAAATTACAATTGGATTGTGGCATGTTATGTGTTTACACTATTAGCAGCCAGTCATGTGCCAGCCCTGTAGCACGATCTGTAGAGGAGCAGGCTTCCAGTCGCCTGGTGGCAGATGATATCAGTCATTTTCAACAAAAAAAGAAAACAAAATTACTGGAAGCATTTCAACTTCTGTTCTTGCTGACCATGATGACTGATGAGAGAAAACCCTGAAGCTCACAATAATTTTTGTCTTGGACACATAACTAGCTCTTGTGGCCCATTGCCACATTGTCCACGGTCCACAAGGTTGCAGCCTATGAGTTTGGAACCGCTGCTCTGGCTCATTAAAAGATTTATCCAAAAGCTAGCAAAGTTATTGTTCCTTTTCGTGTGCCGGTTGGTAACTGAATGAGAACTTACACATGTTCAGTTCAATCTTCTGATATTTATATAACAGAGCCATATCTTTTTTTAATATTTGCGTTTTAATGTTGTGTCTTTCAGGTTCTTTAATACAGCTTCCAACAGATATTTCCACCCTTGTACGTGTGTCGTTTCAAAAGTCCTGCACACTGCACTTTTGCGACCGTTACGGTGGTACGATCAAGTTGAAATTCATGTCATCTGTGAGTGAGACTTTAGGCCTGACAGTCATATAAGTGTTGCAGGTTTAAAATGGAAACTAAAAGCAGGTCAGGTTGGATTACACATAGTGACCATTGTTCCTACATCAAAATTCCATCAGTACATGGAAAAAAAACAACAGAAATATGCGACACTTTGAGAGAGGTGTGAGAATAGTGTAGTGATTAGTAGCACATTATCGTGGGGGTCTGATTGTTCCAATGAACCCAAGAAGTGGAAGGCTACCAACGGCAACAAATTACACCTCTCAGGTTATTGTTAATGACGTTTTTAGAGAGGATCAACAAAAAATGAGGAGATTGCATATGAAGCCAGATTGTCATTTCAGTTTACAGAATCTTAATAGAAAAGTTAAAGATGAGAAAATTTTCTGCCAAATGGGTTCTGCATGATCCGAGAAGCGGGTCGCAAAAGAATCGGAGAAGAATTGCTTCATGTTACCGAACAGAACGAGAACAGTGTCTGAAAAGGATTGTTGCACTTGATGTGAAACCTGGATACGAGATTTGGAGACAGAACTGAAGTCTCAGCTGTAAAATGGAAAAATTCCGGCACTACACACCTGAAAAAATTGTGCCGCAAACAATCAAAGGTGAAACTGATGATGATCTTTGCATATAACATGAACGGGCTCATAGCTACAAATAAGAGTGCCTCAGGGAACATCGTAATGGGTGTGTACTACAAGATGTTTCTGAAAATGTTTTGTGCCTGAAAATTCATCAAAGAAGGCCTGACATGCTTGCAGCTGGTGTACTCATTTTGCACGACAATGCAAGACAGTATATTTCCCTACCAGTATGAGAAACAGTTGACAAGTATGGATGGGAACTACTTCCCCACCTACCATTCAGTCCTGATATGAGCCCAGCAGATTTTGATTTTGTTTCTCAAATTGAAGGAACAAATCCGTGGAAAACGTTTTGGTACAACTATTAAAGCTTCCAATGCAACTGACCTGAGTAATCAGACAACTCAACAGTGAAGGTGCTGTATATGGAATGCACAAGTTGCCAAAATGTTGGGAAGCTGTCATGAGCCAGAATGGAGATTATATTGAAGGCCCGTAAAAGAATTTTGTAAAATAAATTATTTTCTTCTATTCTGTCCTAAAGTATCTTTTGAAATGTCCCTTGAATATAAGTTAAGTGTTATTTGAATATAACATCATCCTTGGTTGCAGTGATTTAAACAATTGTGTGTCCATAGCATTTGCTAGAAATCTAAAACCAGTTTCCTTAAGATTACTAGAAGTTGAAAGTTTTGATTTATGTTATGTTCTCTACCTCTGTTAATTGTCTACTTGTGGACATATGGTTGCAAGCACATCACCATAATCCAAGTGTTTGGCTCTAGCATTCTGTCTGTTTTTCTATAACAGCATTCTGAAACAGGAGTGAGTCCACTGATGGTGGCTGCAGGTCGTGGTTGTCTTAATACAGCAGAACAGTTGCTCAGCCTTGGAGCGAATGTTTGCTTGCGCTCATCTAATGATTGGACAGCTTTAGATTGGGCACACAATCTTAACCAGCCAGCAATGGTCGAATTGCTGGAGGCTTACATGTAAGTAATATATACTTTAGCATTTGTGAAATATCCCAACTTTGGTATAAATGGCTGAATTGCTCCAAGACTTGTAAAAAGTATATTGTGAAGGACTGAAATATGAACTATGCAAGAGATACTTAGTGGAATATTTTCTCAATAACTTGAATGTTCTCTCCCCCACTCTCTTCATGTCTTTGTGCTCTCTCTCTCTCTCTCTCTCTCTCTCTCTCTCTCTCTCTCTCTTTCTTTCTCTGTCTATCACCTCCCCCTCCCCCTTTTTATGTCCATCTTCTCCTCCCATGTGTCTTCATTTCCTCCTGCCCCCTCTCTCTGTCCACCTCCTCCCTTCTACTTCCTATGTCCATTTCCTTGGACCCCTCTTTTGTTTCTCTCCTCTTCACCCTCTCTGACCTTGAGCTTTGTTTATTGTTATTGCTAATTCACTTTCTTTAGTAGTAGTATTCTAATCATAAGCTGATAAGCTGTATAAATACAACTTCTCTGTTTGCTAACAACATTTCACTCTCATTATATATAACTTATGTCTGTCCAAATGTTGATTAGAGTACTGTGTAAGAATTTGAAGTAAATCGGTCAAGAACTTTTCGAGGTTTTCGGTAATAATGTTTGCCCTCTACAAATTACATATTTATTTATGTATTATATATGCTTAAAAATAGGTACATAGAAACAGACTTATTCAAATGTAAAATTTCGAAGCAATCAGTGAAGAAATGGCAGAGATTTAAGATATTGAAGAAACAAACATGTACATTTTTAAATAGATTTCCCCCAAAATAGTTATATATTATCTATATATTATATAAAAATACACATCTATTCGAATGTTGCATTGTGTCAAAATTTCAAAGCCCTTGGTGAAGAACTTTTGGAGATATATGATTTTGAAGAAACAAACATTTACATTTTTATTTTTATATATAGTTTTCAGTTTTTGCACATATGCGGCTTCTCATTGCTTCTTGTTGAAGTTTGCACTGGATTAGCCTTAAGCAGAGATTTTTATCTGTCTTGAAATGCAGTTTCTTGGTAATGAAATGAAATTACATTCATAGACAATCAAATTAATGGCACTTTGTCTAGTAGTGTGTAGTAGCAAATTGTACCCTAATGATGGGAGTGATGCTTTATAGCATGAAGACCCTGAAAATGTTGGGGAGCATTCCTGATTCATGAATGCTCAACCTACACATGATCAGACAGCATGTTTTTATTACTCGTGAATGAGAGACGATGACAGACATATTAGATGGGCCCATTTCATCCCCTGTAAACAATCTTTATATGATGGGACCTGAAACACATACCTGAAAATCCCCTAATGGCAAGTAGGATTCATCGCATTGTGTGTTTTTCAGCATACTTTGTAGCTAGCCCTTGCCATGTACTAACACGTACTGCAACTTACCCGTGGCTGGGTGAAACTTTTCCATGCTTCAGGCATCCAGACTAACATCAATATGCAATACGCTGATGCCTACTGCAGCTGAACCTGGTGGTGGATTTTTTTCCTGAATCAATATACTCACAGAACGTTGTTGATACTGTGGGACATGAAAAGCCCTGTGCCTGCTTGACCGTGGAGATGGTGTGACCCATAGAAAGGACACCCACAATCTGACCGTAATCTGATCGACTAATATTGTACATTTTGCCTTTCTGGTCCTGACTGCTCTGCTGACTTACAGCACAAAGTCTTATGACATCCCGTTCACAAGACATTACAAACTGTTCCATTCTTCATGGAAACATCTCCAAGAATGATTACTCTGAATTTGTCGTGAGTGACTACTGACAGATGATTGTGCAATGATTTGTTTATCCTGGAGCACAAGGTAGAATGCATGCAGGTATGGGAACCCATGTATGTTGTACTCATTGCCAGTTCGTCATTAGAAGTTTTGAATTTCAAAAGTGAGAGTTTCCAGGAGTAACGTTATACATGACAATCAGAAGTTGTTGTTCTGCGTCATTACTCTATTGCAAACCTTGAGCATACTTGCAGTAAATTTTTATCACATATCTGCAGAACAAAATATGTTTTGTGAAATAATACAGTGATCTTTCATAAGTATGCCTTGGGCAATATGTAATTTTTAGTAAATCATATTTTTGTTATGTAATAGGAAGCAAAGGCACCAAAATCTGCCATATTGAAACAAAAATATTTCTACTGGTATGTAGATGATACATTTGTGGTGTGGCCACATGAAATGGGAAAACTTGAAGAATTCCTGGAACACTTAAATCCATTCATTGTAATATAAAATTTGTGATGGAACTGGAAAAAGAGGGACAGTTGCCTTTCCGTGATGTCTTAGTTAACAGAACAATGGCTCATAATGTATGTATAAAATCTACACAAACTCACCTCTATTTCCATGCCTTTAGTCACCACCATCCTTTACAAAGAAGTTTGATGTCAAAGACCCTGGTTCTTAGAGCTCGATCACTATCACACATGGAGAGTCTTATTGAAGGATTACAACACCTACGACTAGTGTTCCGAAGGAATGGGTACTTGGATCGTTAGACTGACCTGGTGTTGCAGTCAAAATCAAGAATGCCTGGGAAAGAAGTTGAGTCTGAGACAGAGGATGAAAAGCCAAGAAGAATTGCCTTTAGACCTCTTGCTGAGCCAGTATCTGGAAAAGATCTGTAGACTCCTACAGAAACATGGCATTGAGTGTATTTTGCTCCCTTCAACAAAGATAAAAGGTTTAGATGTAATGTTAAAGACAATCTATGTCTCCAAAACCCTAGTGTATATTGCATTCCATGTGGTGTGCCGTGTCTTAAGAGGGGCAGACTATCAGAACAGTCAAGAATACATGCGAAGAACAACAGCCACACACAGGACTAAAACAACAAACTATTTATTTATTTATTTATTTATTTATTTATTGTATGACGATACATGTACAAAGATTACAAAACTACTACACATCAACATTTAATCACAGCTCTCCAGCATAAAATAACACAAATGAAAACAACTACGTACAGATATTGAGGTCTTTTATGTATTTAATCACATCATTTGTTGCTGTCAGAAAATCTTCAAAAGGATCCTTGTAGGCATATGTGGGACATGTTGGTGCAACTTGGGCAACTGTTGTTCTGCACCACAATCACACGATGGTGATGAAGATTGTGGAGGACAGGTTTGTTGCCAGCAGCTTTTCCATTCATCAGTGATATTGAATTAAGCTCCCATGAGAGACCTGCCTGTGATGAGAGTCATATGTCTTGATCTTAGCCGTTTTCACTCTGCAGGGAATATATCGTTCCATATTGGAAGGTTGGTGTTATCAGCAATCTTCAAGTATTCACCCAGTAGCATGCTTTTCCGTCTGATAGCAGGAGATGGAATGTGGCTCAAGATAGGTAACCAGTATGTGGGAGTAGATCATATTGAGTCACTAACAATGGACATGGCCTGGTTAAGTTGTTCATCGATCTTTTTTATGTGTGGACTGTTAAGCCAGACAGGCACACAGTACTCTGAGTGCTGATACATGAAGAGTGTGTGCTGATGATCCCCAACGAGTTCTATGGAGTTTATGGAGAATGTTGTTTCTGCTTTTGAGCTTAGCAGATGTTTGTGTCATGTGCCCGTTAAAAAGAAAGTGTCTTATCTGTGATCACAAGGTATTTTGGGTGCATGTTATGATGAAATTTGTCTCACTCAAAATAGACATCAAATGTTGTTGGTGTTAGGACAGCAACCAGCCACAAATTTACTTTGAGTTCCTTTATTCAAAGGAAACCGTTACCGGTTTCGAATCGTTGCGATTCATCATCAGACGGTTTACACGCTTTCTTTCTGACATTTGGTGTGTTTTTATAGATTAATTGTCCTAAAATATAAATAAAACATAATTACAAATACGCCACACACAGATGGTTGCGTTGCAGATTTTCGTTGCATGTGACTTACGTGAAACGTCGGTTTCGAGTGATTGTTTCCATAACGTTCATCCAATCGATGTAAATACGTTCCCACTGCATCCTCGTTGTTGCACACGTAATAGTTCTCACTGTACACTTTAGATCTAAAGTGTACAGTGAGAACTATTACGTGTGCAACAACGAGGATGCAGTGGGAACGTATTTACATCGATTGGATGAACGTTATGGAAACAATCACTCGAAACCGACGTTTCACGTAAGTTGTTGCACACGTAATAGTTCTCACTGTACACTTTAGATCTAAAGTGTACAGTGAGAACTATTACGTGTGCAACAACGAGGATGCAGTGGGAACGTATTTACATCGATTCGATGAACGTTATGGAAACAATCACTCGAAACCGACGTTTCATGTAAGTCACATGCAACGAAAATCTGCAACGCAACCATCTGTGTGTGGCGTGTTTGTAATTATGTTTTATTTATATTTTAGGACAGTTAATCTATAAAAACACACCAAATGTCAGAAAGAAAGCGTGTAAACCGTCTGATGATGAATCGCAACGATTCGAAACCGGTAACGGTTTCCTTTGAATAAAGGAACTCAAAGTAAATTTGTGGCTGGTTGCTGTCCTAACACCAACAACATTTGTCTTCAAAAACAGCCACGGTCTCCAACATGTCATCATATGACAAAATTGCATTAGACATCAAATGCTCTGTGTGCCACTCTATTGCACCAATGGAAACATGAAACTTCTGTTTTATTTGCCTTTGGTTGTAACCTCCATTTACAGAAATATTGGCTTCAGATGTTTAGATCAGAAGCTAGGGTTTCTTCATTTGTTTCGAAGGTTTTGTGTTGGGTAGCTGTTTCCCAGTCGTCCGCATAGCCAAACTTTCTGGACTGTGTTGGAGGAATATCAGGTATATATAAATTAAGTACGAGGGGAGCAAGGACAGATCCCTGTGGTAAGCCATTATTCAATACTTTTGGACAGGTAGTGTAGTTACTGTAAATGGCTTTTCAGCTAACATGCATGGAACAAGGGGTAATAATTTATAAACCAGTCCATGGCTACAACCGATCAAATGCTGCACTTAGATCACAAAAAGCAACTGATTTTTTCTGCTTCATTTGGTATCCTGCTTCAACAAATGATGTTAAAGATAAGATTTAGGTCACTGGACTAATCCAGTTGTATAGGCTTCTTTCAAGGAACTTTATGAGCGCAATTGGGCGATAGTTCTTACATTGGTCTGATGCCTTGCTGGGTTTTAGTATTGCTAGGATTTTGCATTGCTTATTTTTAGTGTGATTGAACCAGATTTCTTAATGTCAAAGAAGAAATTCGCCAGCCATCTTTTTGTGTAGTTCCTGCTATGCAGAATATATTCTGCCTGGATTGCATCATTTCTTGGTGCCATTCTAGCTTTTAGAGTTGTAAGAGCAGCAGAAATTTTGGATGTAGAGAAAGTTCTTGAGAACTCAGATTGTTCATTAGGGTTCTTTTTGAACAATGTAAGTTTGCATCTGATGTATCTTTTATGAATTTTATCCCTTGGTGCTCTGGATGTGAACAGTAAATGTGATGTAATCCTATTAGATGATATACGAATGTTGTTCCTTACTTTAATTTTGTTTCAATCCAGCTCCCTTAGTAATGACCATCCTTCCATACTTCATGACTGAAAACTAAGTGACTCAACAGTCTCTATCCACCAAGGATGTCTGGCTGTATCAAGGGTAAGATTTACATTATCTGGTATTTCTGGGTCCCTCATTTTTAGAAATTCGTTATATTGTTTCTTATTAGTTTCATCCCAACCTAATGCAAAACAATGACTGTTCCTGTCCATAACATTCCATAAGCCACACATGTCCTCCTGGTAGTTCTAAAGAACAGTCACTTCAAGACAAATATCTAAAGCCACGAAGCAGAGACAGCCAGATAATCTCAAGAATCGCTTGGCTAAAATGAATTTGTCACAAGACATAGGCTCACACGGTTCTTCTCATGGCCTTCCAGCTATTAATAACCAAGCAAATCAGCTGTCACTGACCATAGTCTCGAGTATAATCATGAAATGAAATTGATGAATATAATCATGAAATGAAATATGATGGGATTGTAGTGCAAACACCACATTTCTGGTACCCCATAATTAAGGAGTCTTATCAAAATAAAGCTGGTTAAAATCTAATTAACAGAGTCTGAGCTTTCCATTTCAAAAAGGCTTGGGGCCTGGCACTCAATTTATTAAGATCTCAGGGTCCATGGCATCTACCGAAGCTGGGCAACACTGAGATAATTTGTGTTTCACAGAATATTAGTGCAGGCTCTGAAAAACAAAAGAGCATCAAAGGAAATAATATATGTTAGGATAGACCTCAGCTATACATAGCAATGCGAAGTTGACAGTAGTTCACAGACTGGTTGCAGTCCAGACAGCAAGTTCACGTAACAAGAAAACTCACAGCACCTGAATCTGGGTCAGTCATTGAAATATTGTGCATAAAAAGCAAACATCTTGGCCTCAGCCAGAAGGACACCATTACTCAATCAAATTGAGATCATGCATAAAGAAATGTATTCTGCAGGTCAAGTTCACACTTGTCTTACTTTATTGCTGGATAAGTACCATGCACAGTAAAATAAAAATCTAATGGGTATCAATGCCACCTGTATATCAGGTAGAGAAATTTTCCCCTATCTCACATAAACCAATCCAAAAAACAATTGTGCCACCTCCATATCTTCAGAACTATGTGGGTTTTGATTCATGGGAAGAAGGAATTGAAAACATAAAACTGTAAGAACTGGAAAAATAACTTTACCATGAATAACATACAAAACAGTAACCAATATAAAGGCAGTCTGTTTGAAAATGCAATTATTTACTCATCAGTGAACCAAAATCTGCTGTAATATCATTTGGGTTGTTCATTATAGCATGCTTGAATCATCCTTGGCATGCTGTCCACATTGTGTCTGAGATGTTGGTACCCAGGCCTGTTGCATTGTTTGATAGTGATCCACCTGAGGGCATGTGGTGTGTGAAGAGGAATCCTGCAGTGATGCGCTGCAGGTTTCAACTCATTCCAGGCATGCTGCCCAGTCCTCAAGTTATCCTTGACGGTGATGAGATGTGTCTGACATCTATAAATAATATTGACCCAAAACATGAGTAACGCACTTCTGTGCCGAACCTGACCCTGATATGTGCACTGGTACCTGGCCAAATGCACACTCTTCTATGATGATCATCAAGTACCAGAAAAATCCTGATGCCATTGATCCAGGTTTCATTCCAAATGTTCTGTTGGGAACCTCCTTCCAGTGGCACAGTGCTAGAGTTTGTACTGCTGTTCATAATGAATGCCTAGAGGCCAAATTGGTTGTGTGGGAATCATTTCCACTGTTTGGGTGTATATAGCTATGCCAGTTCTCTTGAAGAAGGCATCACTCAGATATATTGAGTACTGATACGAGCCAAAACGTGTAATTAGTAGTTACCAGTTGGTTTTGTTTACTGTGAGTGACCACAAGGAGGCAGATCTGCAGTGCATATTGTCAGATGATCTTGCTGCCAACCCACCTTGCTATAAAGTGACAGTGCTCACACACTATAAGTTTGAAATGCCCACATTACCCTATTCGTGATTGGAGATACAATGCTGTCTGCTTAACTCCACTGAATATGCAGGTTTACTTTTACTTTATTACACAGGTGTGTAATAAACGCATGTAAATGTACCAATTTATTCTAGCCAAAAGAGTTTTGAGAGAGAAATTTCCAAGCAAGTCATGAGAATGGTCCAAAACTTACCATGTCAGTGCCATCTGCTTTCACTGGATAGTAAATGCTTATAATTAGACTGCATTAGGATGTCAGTGTACATTGGCTTTCCATGCATGGCATCTGGCAGGGCTACTGCATGTTAACAGTAACAAAATTTAGATTTTATTTCAAGAATTGGAAAAAACACAGTAGTTGGAATACTGTAGCTCTACCAAGGATGAAATGAATAGAACATTTTAGCCACATATAGCACAAAATAAACAGATTTTCTAGTTACTGCCCATCTGCTTGACATTAATATTTTGATCAGAAACAAGATTGTTAGTAAAACATGGGGTAATTGTCTGATAAAGTACATAAATGCATTGAGTTTGAATCTTTAGGATTCCGTAGTTCTTTGTTTCTTACACATGTATCATGATATAGAAGGAGATTGTGTGGAACATTATTAGTTATGACTAAACTTTAAGCTTCAGTATATTATGTATAAGTTCTTTTTAAATTTATATTACTTGAAATATAGCATTAAAACTTAATTATATTGTTGCATTAATCTGTGAATTCTTACATTATCTCTCTCTCCTTCTCTCTCTCTGTCCATTCTGAGTGATTTGTGTTTCATCACATACTGTAATTACTGCAGTCTCTATGCATTGCCCTGCAGCAATCATTGCATTTTATTCCCTTTTTTTATGGTTCATTGACAAGTTGCTATTAAATAATATTTTATAAGACCAGAAAGTGGAATATTTCTGTTTATTTGTTTAAAAGAGGAAAATATGAGTTGCAATTCATCACATAATGTAATGCGTAAAGGTTATGTAAAATTGATATTATTCAGTGTACTTCTGGTAGTAGTCCATTAGTTTGGTGGGAGAGAGCTACAGAAAGAGAAGAAGCATCAGTCATATTAAAAAGTGGGAAAAATGCTTTGAATTCCAATAACACTTGACTTTTACATCAGGAATGCAGATATGGTTGTTGCCGAACCTTTGCCTGGATTGACAGAAGTAGTGAGTGAAGAAGATAGAAAACTGCTGGAGATCTATCACCATAGCTTCAATGATGAAAATATTGATATGGATCTTCTGATGAAACTGCTTATTGACATACATTCATCAGGAACTAAGGGTAAGCATCAAAGATATTTTTTTTTCAAATTGTGTTAGCTGAGATATGCAACATTGCCTGGCTATTTTATTTATTCCACTCTTCTGTTAGTCCATCTCCTCCTCACACTTCACAGTTGTCATGTTATAGAGCATGCTCTGGAACAGGATACTGCATATTGCCAGTATGCACCCTCTGCCTATGCCCATTCATCCTAATTGATAATTTGGGTGGTAGTCATGGCGGGCCTATGCCCATTCATCCTAATTGATAATTTGGTGGTAGTCATGGCGGGACTGTGATTGCTGTATTCAGATGAGGACTGAGTTGGTATCCCTTCGCTCACAGCTGCAAGCGGCGCTGACTTCAGTTGCGCAGCTTGAGGTTGTTGCCAATGGGCACCACTGTGGGGAGCCGGACTTGGGTATCACGGGGATATCAACCTCGTCCCGTCTGTCCCCAGATCGGTCTGCCGCTGTGGTTGCCCTGGTTGCTGCCCGCAGTGGGGCTGAGCCCTTGCCTGTGGTTGATTGGGAGGTCGTACCAAGGCGTGGCAGGCAGCGAAAGACGTCCCCGGAGGCTGATCAGAAAGCCTCCCCGGTGCGTCTGACAAACAGGTTTCAGGCACTGTCTCTGGCTGAGCCAGATGCAGCTGCCTGCCCTGTTTCAGAGGATGATTCTCAGTCTTCAAGGTCCGGGCAATCACAGAGGGTGGGCTTATTGGTAGTTGGGAGCTCCAATGTTAGGCACGTAATGGGGCCTCTTAGGGATATGGCGGCTAAGTAGGGGAAGAAATCCAGTGTGCACTCTGTGTGCATTCCGGGTGGAGTCATTCCTGATGTGGAAAAGGTCCTTCCGGATGCCATGAAGAGCACAGGGTGCAGCCAGCTGCAGATGGTGGCACATGTCGGCACTAATGACGTGTGTCGTTTTGGATCTGAGGAAATTTTCTCTGGATTCCAGCGGCTATCTGATTTGGTGAAGGCTGCCGGTCTTGCTTACGAGATGAAGGCAGAGCTCACCATCTGCAGCATCGTTGACAGAACTGACTGCGGACCTTTGTTGCAGAGCCGGGTGGAGGGTCTAAATCAGAGGCTCAGACAGTTTTGCGACCATGTTGGCTGCAGATTCCTTGACTTGCACCATAGGGTGGTGGGGTTTCGGGTTCCGCTGAATAGGTCAGGAGTTCACTACACTCAGCTGGCGGCTACACGGGTAGCGGAGGCTGTGTGGCGTGGACTGGGCGGTTTATTAGGTTAGAAAGCCTCGGGAAAGTATGGGGTGGGCTGCAATCTCAAAGGGTGCATGGCAAATACAGGACGTGCTTGGATCAAGGAACAGTCGGAATTGTAGTTGTAAATTGTTGTAGTTGTGCTGGGAAAGTCCCTGAGCTTCAAGCGCTAATAGAAAGCACAGAACCTGAAATCGTTATAGGTACAGAAAGCTGGCTAAAGCCTGAAATAAGTTCTGCAGAAATTTTTACGAAGTCTCAGACGGTGTTCAGGAAAGATAGATTAGGCAGAATTGGTGGTGGAGTGTTTGTGTCTGTCAGTAGTGGTTTATCTTGTAGTGAAGTCGAAGTAGATACTCCGTGCGAATTGGTATGGGTGGAGGTTATACTTAACAGCCGAACTAAGTTAATAATTGGCTCCTTCTACCGACCCCCAGACTCCGAAGATATAGTTACGGAACAGTTCAGAGAAAATTTGAGTCTCGTAACAAATAAATACCCCACTCATACGGTTATAGTTGGTGGGGACTTCAACCTTCCCTCGATATGTTGGCAAAAATACTTGTTCAAAACCGGTGGTAAGCAGATTGTCCTAAATGCTTTCTCAGAAAATTATTTCGAGCAGTTAGTCCACAAACCCACGCGGATTGTAAATGGTTGCGAAAACACACTTGACCTCTTAGCCACAAACAATCCAGAGCTGATAGAGAGCATCATGACTGATACAGGGATTAGTGATCACAAGATCGTTGTAGCTAGGCTCAATACCATTTCTTCCAAATCCACCAGAAACAAACGCAAAATAATTTTATTTAAAAAAGCGGATAAAGTGTCACTAGAAGCCTTCCTAAGAGACAATCTCCATTCCTTCCGAACTGACTATGCAAATGTAGACGAGATGTGGCTCAAATTCAAAGATATAGTAGCAACAGCAATTGAGAGATTCATACCTCATAAATTGGTAAGAGATGGAACTGATTCCCCGTGGTACACAAAACAGGTCCGAACTCTGTTGCAGAGGCAACGGAAAAAAGCATGCGAAGTTCAGAAGAACGCGAAATCCCGAAGATTGGCTAAAATTTACAGACGCGCGAAATTTGGCACGGACTTCAATGCGAGATGCCTTTAATAGGTTCCACAACGAAACATTGTCTCGAAATTTTTGTAGAAAATCCGAAGAAATTCTGGTCGTATGTAAAGTACACAAGCGGCAAGACGCAGTCAATACCTTCGCTGCACAGTGCTGATGGTACTGTTACTGACAACTGTGCCGCTAAAGCGGAGTTATTGAACGCAGTTTTCCGAAATTCCTTCACCAGGGAAGATGAATGAAATATTCCAGAATTTGAAACACGAACAGCTGCTAGCATGAGTTTGTTAGAAGTAGATACCTTAGCGGTTGCGAAGCAACTCAAATCGCTTGATACGGGCAAGTCTTCAGGTCCAGATTGTATACCGGTTAGGTTCCTTTCAGATTACGCTTATACAATAGCTCCCTACTTAGCACTCATATACAACCGCTCGCTCACCGATAGATCTGTACCTACAGATTGTAAAATTGCGCAGGTCGCACCAGTGTTTAAGAAGGGTAGTAGGAGTAATGCATCTGACTACAGACCTATATCATTGACATCGGTTTGCAGTAGGGTTTTGGAGCATATACTGTATTCAAACATTATGAATCACCTCGAAGGGAACGATCTATTGATACGTAATCAGCATGGTGTCAGAAAACATTGTTCTTGTGCAACGCAGCTAGCTCTTTATTCGCACGAAGTAATGGCCGCTATCGACAGGGGATCTCAAGTTGATTCCGTATTTCTAGATTTCCGGAAAGCTTTTGACACAGTTCCTCACAAGTGACTTCTAATCAAGCTGCTGCGCGGTGTGGGACCCTTACCAGGTGAGATTGACGGAGGACATCGAAAGGGTGCAAAAAAGGGCAGCTCATTTTGTATTATCACGTAGTAGGGGAGAGAGTGTGGCAGATATGATACGCAAATTGGGATGGAAGTCATTACAGCAAGGATGTTTTTCGACACGGCGAGATCTATTTACGAAATGGGGTATCGTCTCAGTTGTGCGACTGGATTCGTGATTTCCTGTCAGGAAGCTCGCAGTTCGTAGTAATAGACGGCAAATCATCGAGTAAAACTGAAGTGATATCAGGTGTTCCCCAGGGAAGCGTCCTGGGGCCTCTGCTGTTCCTGATCTATATAAATGACCTGGGTGACAATCTGAGCAGTTCTCTTAGGTTGTTCGCAGATGGTGCTGTAAATTACCGTCTAGTAAGGTCATCCGAAGATCAGTATCAGTTGCAAAGCGATTTAGAAAAGATTGCTGTATGGTGTGGCAGGTGGCAGTTGACGCTAAATAACGAAAAGTGTGAGGTGATCCACATGAGTTCCAAAAGAAATCCGTTGGAATTCGATTACTTGATACATAGTACAATTCTCAAGGCTGTCAATTCAACTAAGTACCTGGGTGTTAAAATTACGAACAACTTCAGTTGGAAAGACCACATAGATAATATTGTGGGAAGGCGAGCCAAAGGTTGCGTTTCATTGGCAGGACACTTAGAAGATGCAACAAGTCCACTAAAGAGACAGTTTACACTACACTCGTTCGTCCTCTGTTAGAATATTGCTGCACGGTGTGGGATCCTTACCAGGTGGGATTGACGGAGGACATCGAAAGGATGCAAAAAAGGGCAGCTCGTTTTGTATTATCACGTAGTAGGGGAGAGAGTGTGGCAGATATGATACGCGAATTGGGATGGAAGGCATTACAGCAAGGACTTTTTCGTCGCGGCGAGATCTATTTACGAAATTTCTGTCACCAACTTTCTCTTCCGAATGCGAAAATATTTTGTTGAGCCCAACCTACATAGGTAGGAATGATCATCAAAATAAAATAAGAGAAATCAGAGCTTGGACAGAAAGGTTTAGGTGTTCGTTTTTCCCGTGCGCTGTTCGGGAGTGGAATGGTAGGGAGATAGTATGATTGTGGTTCGACGAATCCTCTGCCAAGCACTTAAATGTGAATTGCAGAGTAGTCATGTAGATGTAGATAAAAGGCTGGGCAGCTGTTATGTAAACACTGTTTGGTCTTAATTTACATTAATTCCTTCCACCTCAGCATTTCTTCAAAGTAACTACTCTTTTCTTCACTCAGTATTAGTTTTCTACATCTTTCATTGTCTTACCCATCTATTTTTCATCACCCCCCTCCCACCTCTGTTACTACAATGCACCCAGCTTTACACTCTTACTAAAACTCATGCACGATGTTTAAACAGTAGTCTCTGTCTCGCTTATCACCCGGTCTTCCACCTTTACATTCTTAGATTTTCAAATCTCATCTGATGCAGCCCCCAACAGTCTTTCCTTCTCATCCTGTCTGGTAAGTCTCCCCTGACCTGCAGTTCTGGATGACTTTCCTGAAGTCTGCCCCTTTTTATAGACCTCTGCAGTCCTTTTCCTTCACCCCTCTTCCTTCCCCTTCAACCCTTCTGCCAGAAGCAGGAGCCACTGGCTTCAAAAGCTTGCTTAATTATAACATTCTTTTATGTGTGTGCTCTGTTGCCACTTTGTGAGTAGATTTTTTTTTAATCCATCCAATTAAATTATTTTGTCAAAAAATGATTGTTTTCAGGTACTAAGCAATAAATATACAATGTTTGGCTGAAATTGATCAGGGGCTTAGGAGGAGATGTTAAACATAAGCATATGTACCATAAGTTGCACAGATATATGTCTGATTCTCTGTTGTTTTGCACCACACAATTCCTGAGAAGGTCTTAAATTTATCTATGGTATTCAACAATGTGGCTTGATCTTAAGTCCCGAATATACAATAATAAGGCACGCCTAACAAAATTTCTTGAAATTCCTGCACGTGTTCCTGAATAATGCTTTAATGTCACCCTGTTTTCATTTCCACTTCTTCGGGATATAGGTGGCTCTTAACCCCACAGTGCTCTGTGTGTCTTGCCAGATAGTAAGTAACCAGTAAACACTCAGTTCTTTAAAGAATTGAACAACCATGTACAAAATAGTTCTGAGCTCCTGGTTATTTTACAAATGAGTTATGGTGTTAAATATTTAAAACAATAGGAAATCCAGGATGGAATAATGTCAGTATTATGAAAAGGAAGGTTGCTACTTGCCATATAGCAGAAACGCTGAGTCACAGACAGGCTCACCAAAAGACTACACTGTGTCTGGCTACCGCGCCAGTCTGCGCCCCCTCCCCCCTCACACACACACACACACACACACACACACACACACACACACACATTCACACAAATGCAGCTCACACACACATGACCACTGTCTGTGGCTGCTGAGGCCAGACTGGCCTTGGTAGCCAGAGACAGCGGTCATGACTGTATGAGCTGTGTTTGTGTGAATGTGTGTGTTTGTTGTCTATTTCAGAATGAGGCTTTCTGTCCGACAGTTTACTTGTTTGGAAGTCTTTTTGTGTGTCAGTCCGTGGTTCACCATCTCTGCTATATGGGGAGTAGCAATCTAGCTTTTTCATAATATTGTGTTACATACAGTGAAACCCCGCTTTTACACTTTTCAAGGGACATAAAAAAAATGGTATAAGAGTTGGGAAAATGTAAAATGTGGAAAATAACATTTTAAGCAGTGACAGTTACGTATAGGATGCCCCCTTGCACTTCATGTTTGATATACGTACATAACAGGCATGAAAAGACTTATCAGTGACTTGTTTACTGTCTAATGAGGGTTTATTATCTAATAAAAATCACTGATGTAACTGGAACTGATATCTGTCTGAGAAGTAGGAACGTTTGACCCAGTTTCGTATGTCATAAATATGAAACTTTCTGGCAGATTAAAACTGTGTGTCGGACCGAGACTCGAACTTGGGACCTTTGCCTTTCGCGGGCAAGTGCTCTACATCTGAGATACCCAAGCACAACTCACGACTCCTCCTCACAGCTTCAATTCTGCCAGTACCTCATCTCCTACCTTCCAAACCTCAGAGAAGCTCTTCCGCGAACCAAGCACTCCTGGAAGAAAGGCATGAATGTTATGTGTTCTGTATTGGTGCGACATGACACATAGTAATGATGGGAGCACATTGTGATGTAAGTAATATGCTTACAAACAATAGTAGTATTGTATGTGAATTGTGGGTGTGTGTGAGTGTGAGTCATTTGATATGTATCGGAGGCTGGCTGAGGTGCCTAAAATAAAGAAAAAAAAATAGGGAAAACACACATGATATATATGTTTAGCTCACATTACTTGCACCAGGCGAACGGTCTACCCAACGAGAAGCCCTAGCCACACGGCATTTCCATTTCCAGCTCACATTACAGCAATTCTTTTGTGAAGCTTAGTACATGCTGTGATGCATTGTCAAAGCTCATTGCTGCAATTCTTTGTTGTGGGTTCTTTATGGCAGACTTCTTTGGCACTTCTCTGGGAAAAAATAGTACTTGCAGCATAAAAAACAAAACACCATGTATTTTTAATTTGGACGTTTTTTTCTCTATGCAGTTGTTCTCAAACGATTGCAAGGAAACTGTTAGTTCAAAATATTTTATTATTTCAAATTGTAAGTCTTGCACCACAGCCTGGTAATGAGGTTGTTATCTTTTTGTAATTGGTCATATTTATTACAATAATTCAAAGTTGAGTGGCTCACTGCCCATTGTTAGAAGAATTTGCAGTGAATTAAGAGTGCAGAGTTTGACTGGTAATCTGAGGGTAGCAGAAACCGACAGTCTGAAATTGTCACATTTCATGAAATTGTCTTGATATTTCGAAATGCATCCCTTAGCCGTCTGTAAAAATAGTTCGAAATCTTGTGTATTCATCCACATGAAATTTCTGAATCCCATTCAAGGAAGTCATGCCCATGTCTTTACAAGCTTTAAAAGTGCTAAATACCTTTCTCAACCGTGGACATTCATTTAACAGTGTTCTGTACAATTTGAAAGTGTCCAAACAAATAATATCTTCCTTTGCACCACACAGAGAATCATGTTTGCATGTATATTTGACCAAAGGAAACCAGAAAGCTGCAAGTTGAGTTATCTGGTGCTCTTCTGCAAAACTTCCTTTATATAAACAAAGTAAAGCTGCATCTTGTGATGTGTTTTATTCTACATGTAAATAATTGAAAGCCACAGGCTTTGGACTCGCAAGTTTTTTTGCAATCATTTGGATGACGCTCAGGCGAGTTGCATGTTCCTAACCAGTAGACCAACCGGGTAAAAGGGAGCTACCGTGTAACATGGAATCCAGGACACGTTTCATTTCTGACAAATCTCCACGTCATTGAGAGGTGAATGGTAGGTTGAAAGATGGAGTGAAAAAAAGTGACCCAGCCAGGATTCGATCCTAAAACCCTTCGGTTTCTAGCTGTACTCCACTGCTAGAGCACCACACCATATGCAGTTTTTGTAATGTTTTCTGCTGCCTCAAGGCACTGCAAGTCTCTCAAATTATGGCTGCTATTTGATGGGTGGCAATGCTGTCATTTTCACAACTTTACTTCAGTTCATCATAATTCAGACAATTTGTATGAAATATTTGTAAATTATATACAGAAACCTTCCCCGTGAGTCAGTGTATCTGGTAATGAAAACCTGATCAAAATCCTTACAGCAATTCCTGAGATGAACTTGCACATACAGACAGATGTGAGTAGACACATTTATCTATACTTGTAACACGAACAATCAGTCGACATTGCAAATGGTGCCTATTTTTCTGGTAACTGTCGACTATCTTCAGACCAGTATGTATCTCTGAAATTACTAAAGTAGGCCAAGAAAATTTGGAAATTTTTGGTAAGGTCTTAAGGGACCAAACTGCTGATGTCATCAGTCCCTAAGCTTACACATTACTTAATCTAATTTAAACTAACTTATGCTAAGGATGACAAACACACCCATGCCCGAGGGAGAACTTGAACCTCCGACGGGGGAGGCTGCGGACTGTGACAAGATGCCTCAGACCGCTCGGCTACACCAAGCGACCGGCCAGGAAAAATACAGCTATTCACCATATATAAATAAAATAAATAGGCATCAGAGCTACAAAATAAAAATATACCATGTATATACCTATTGATTACACATGGAGTCAAAGCACTGAGCCACTGTACATGATGCTCAGAGGCATCTGCTGTGAACTGCTGGCTAGCATAGGAAAGCTGCAGGTTACAAAAAAAGAGCCCCACCCGTCGATCTGTGCATGATCAATTGAACAACCAATAGCCTTAATACATACAAAATGGCATGTTTATGATTATGAGGACTTCATACAGTACAGTAAGATTACAATCTTAATTACAATAGACAATACATTTAAAATAATTGAAAAATAGATTAAATATTAGAGAAGCCGTTAGTAGAGGCTAATGCGTGATTAACTGCCCTCCATGCGCAATACACAAAAGTATTAGATCTACATACCTTCCAAAGATTATGGCATAATGTGTGAGATATTCATGCGAAGATGTGAAGATCAACACACAGTTTTGATAAATGAATAAATCTAGGATAGCAGAAATATTCCTGTATGATAAAATTGTCACTAAACTCTGCAATAATGTAACATATGCACATGAAAGCATAATTTGCAGCATGTAGAATGTTTGAGAAGTTTATTGGATTGTGCTTTTATGGAAATTCTTTCTGTTTGGATTTGCATGATTTATAATTTTTTTGTAGATTTTGTTTTCTTCTTGGGTCTCGGTAGTTCAGAAGAATTAACGTTGAGAAATTGGATTGTGGAAGCTTGTTGGATTGTAATATTACCGTGAACATTGACTTAGTTTTTCTCCTTGGATTTCAATGATTCTTAGTGTCTTTGGTGCTTTTGCTGGTTTGTAGGCTCTCGATATTTTGTTTGTCAGTTAGGTTTGTTGTTTCTTTCTTTCATAATTGACATTTGTTTTTGATTGCCAGTTGTGTCATCCATTTGGCTGTGTTGTTATTTAGGTAAGTTATTAGGTTAGGTTGTTTAGGTTGGATATCTTACGACATTAAGTTCCTCAGTTTAGGTATTACCGTTTAAATTTATAATGTCTGGAAAATGCAAGTTGAATCTTTCATAGACCTCACAACAGGGTGAGTTATAAAGATAGCTATACAGTAACAATCATTTGTTCATGCTAACAGTGAAGAAATGAACAGGCAGAGCATCAGGCAGATGCTCTAGCAGCTGAAAACTCAGCACAGGTTGATGCTCGATGTTAGCAGAATGCTTAATGCATTGCACTTTGACGTGCAAGTGATGGGACACGAGCAGTTACATCCTTGACAGTAGTATACAGCAGAATGCATGGCCTCTCAGTTGCTTCTGAGACAGCTGAAGATGTGGCTTCTCAGTGTCAGGAGAAGGCAGCACATATTGCCTCTGTGCATGCCTCTAAAACAGTCGAAGAAGCAGATGCATTGCTGACTCACTACAACAAGTTGAACATCGGCATATGTTTGCAATGAACACATGGGGATTTTGTAAAAAAAAAAAAAATTACTTTTGACTATGAACCAGCTTTAAATTACACTAACAACAGGTTCATTAAAATTGACCCTAAGAACTAGGCATGCAGATTTTATGGAGCACTGAAGTGGAAGGAGGAAATGACGGTAATGTGGTGCTCTGGGAGCAGTGTATACATTCCCGCATTAGAAGAGACAGTCGATCCTTTAAAGGAATTATTTTCTGGTGCGACTAATGAGTAACAACAATTCCTAAACTGTTTTAAAAAATATAATTCATGTTTTCGCATGACGTCCGTTGGAGCAGACAGAACTTTCGTCATGCCTGGGTTTTCACTGACCTTTATGGTGCAGGGGCAAGTACACCATAAAATAGGAGTCCCTTTTACCTCTGTTCAACAGTCAATCACATTTTTGCAGGTTTACTTTATGGGAGATGATGAGGTGGAGACTGAAAGCTGGGGGAGTTAAATGGGCAACTGCACTGAAAACACAAAAAGTTCTGCACAATCACAATGAGTTGGTATGTAAGTTTAAAACGGCTGTTGTGAACTTGCCCAACGAGAGTTGCAAGATGTGGATCCACCCGTATATCATGCCGAGCAAGCAACATGTGTGCCAGTACAATGCATTGACCGTGGCCAAGGCCATGGCTGTGGTCGCGGGTGTCGACCCCTCCTGTGGTTGCGGTCGTCAACCTCACCACCATGAGGGAGATTGACCTGTGTGAATATGATTCCCTTGCCAGGATCATGGATCCTCTGCAGTATCTCGTTATGTTTTGGAAAGGGCAAGAATGAAATTGTTTCACTATCCCTCAAATAAATCCAGCTTCTGGGCAACCAAATCTGAACAAAAAGGGAATGTGGATGGATTTCTGCACATTTCAGCTTTTGGTCCATGAACACGACTTCAACTTGCCACTGCGATGTAGGGTAACTTCTGTAACAATTTTTTGTAAACATGTATGTAAAGATGGAGAGTGAGTGTTGAAGGTACACAGTAATAAACCAAAGCAGGATGCACTCACAGAATTACACCCATCTGTAATGATGCACTCACAGAATTACACACATCTGTAATATGCCATTGCGAGTGATGGCAATGTGAATCCAAATGGCTTAGGGCAGATGGTCATCCTTCCATTGTGATTTGTGAATAATCCGAGGTACCCCCATGAAGGTACACAGCACACATACTCCTATGTGCAGAACTACGATCAGCTAGACTTATTCATCTCTCTATGTGCAATGCAGTCTGGATTGAGATCAGAGAACTTATGGCAAGCAGAAACTGACAGACCACCAAAATATCCTAGCATGACTTCTTAAGGTTAAAGTGCAAAATCACATGTGCCATATATTCACATGCTGCTGTGGTTAAAATAGAGACTGCAATCAAAGCAAATTGATCAGCTGATATTGGCAGAGCTGCCTAACCCGAACCTTTAACAAACAGCTGTATGACATGGTCACTATGAGCTTCTGTGAAGTTTGGAAAGTAGGAGACTAGGTACTGGAGTAAAGCTGTGGGTACGGAGCGTGAGTCGTGCTTGGGTAGCTCAGATGGTAGAGCACTTGCCCGCGAAAGGCAAAGGTCCCGAGTTCGAGTCTTGGTCTGGCACACAGTTTTAATCTGCCAGGAAGTTTCATATCAGCACATATTCTGCTGCAGAGTGAAAATCTCATTCCAGTTTGCGCGTCAGTGTATAAAGTGGGCCAACCACAAATAACATTGTTTTTTACCATTCCATTGTTGTTTTGCAACTGTGAGTCCACTTCTATTCCTTCATTATTGCTTCAGCTAAAACAGTATTAAGGTGTGTTGTTACAGGCCTAAGTGAGCAGCAGTAATATAAAATAACAGCGAGCCAGGTGAGAAAAAATTTACAATCCATGCAAGAAAATGGCCCCCAAGCAAGCAGCACAAGCCCCTAATGAGGCTGTTGGCTATGAGATAATTAATAATCGAAGAAGTGTTTGGTGGGGATCTGATGCAATGTAACGGTCTTCGGATGACAGGAGAGAGTGTGGCACTGTGGTGCAGGACTCCCACATCTGTCGCAGTTGTCTCACGTATTGTGTGCAGCCGATCTTCTTCTCGGATCAGATGGCTGCATCGATATTCACAAACTCTTCTTCTCCAAAGACTATAGCTGGTTAAGGGGAGTTCAAAATAGGCTTCTTTCCTACTCTTGAAATGATTCTGTACTCCCAGGATACTTTTGTTCAACTCTGTTATATTTTCATCTCCACAATGAAACAACTTCACAAAGTTCACACAAACGTTCAACTCTTGCAAGTCAACCCCATCTTAGATCATTAGAAACTAACAGATACAATTATAATGAGTTTGGTTTAATAACCTCTATGAAACCAGTTCTTGCTTCTCGCAAGTCTAATGTCCAAAAGTCAAATGTAAAAGTCTTTAATTCAATACATAATTCATTTGTTCACCACAATACAATCATCACACCGTTAAGGAATAGAGCATGCTTCCTCCTTGTACTGGACATACAGCTTCTCAGGCGTGCTGCAAACACTTGTCTGTGCCAGTCGACCATCACTATTGCCGTATTTTCCCGATACACGTCCAGCCTGCACACACAGAAACCGGCGGCGAGGTAGACACATCTCCACACTCTCAACCTCGTACTTAAAATAATTGGGTGTTCGAGATGGTGGAAAGCCTAGTGTCTCTAGAATATCCACCTAAATTCTCGAGGCACTACATATCCCTCCCCTTAGCTCGAACACACAATATGTTATACATATTCATTTGTACAATTACACAAGATAATTCTTTATCTTTTAACAGGTCCTCTCTTTCTACTAATAATTATAATACATGACCCTTTCAATCCATGTTGGAGTTAGCTCTGTTTTCTATTCCTCTTCCAATCATAAATTACAGGTGTGCATAACTCAAGAATACTCTGCTGCTTCGTTCTTACTTCCCATACCGGTACTACTTTTTCTAAGTATGTACTTATTCATGGTCTATTGTAATCTGGAGGAACTCTGGGTAGAATAAGTGTTCCCTTCTTGGACATTCGTAAACCCGAAACCTAATGAGGCTATTTATGCATAGAATTCAAACTTACCCAACTCATCCCTTTAAAAGTGTGACTTCTGTCATGACACTGCCCTTTTTCCCTTTAGGAACGGTACCTGTATCTGACATGGGTTGACCCTAGGAGTACCCTTTCTCCGTCCATTTTGGTAGGTATGCCCATTTTAACTTCCTAATCTATGGTACAGGTCGATCCCCTTCTTGGTGCCCCTGTCCGCACAGTATAGGTCAGCCTCTCTTGGGTCTGCCTATCTGCCCTTTCCATCCAATAAATGCTGGGTGTGCCCTCCTCCTCCTCCTCCTCCTTCCTGAGTAGGCCTCCTGGTACATTGTCCGAGCATACATCTTTGTGAATACTATTCTTATATACTCTCTGGTAAAATTACACTCTACTTTACACCTTAACTGCACTTTCCAATACTCCATCTACTACCCTAGAGTCCTCTTTCACTCATCCCTTCCACCATATAAACAGATATCATGCACACACATAGTAAATGCTATGTCTACCTGTATTTACCAACTCCCATTACATACTATGCCTTTTCTCCAAGGACTAGCACAGCACATGTAAATATATATTTGAGAGCGAGAAAAGATAATGATGCAGAACTGTCACATATCAAAAATGTAATATGTGCATCCACTCGGATGTACCTATATCTTTATTCGCCTACCTACCTTGGCAGTTCTGGCATCACTTCAGGTTCCTAATTTGTAATTCTTCTGTTTGTACTTAAGTATATCTTTGTGTGTATGCTTAAGTGTGTTTGTGTATCCTGATTCTTCGGTCGACTTATGTGAAATAAGTTGAAGGTTATAAAGAACCATGGAAATTGAGAAGGACTTCAGCAATAGAAGTATATGCATACGGAAAGAAGGAAAGATAGGTACTCAATAGAGAAGTAAGAAAGGAAAAAGTAGAGACGGTTGCTAAGATCGAAGAAGTGAAAGAAGATAGTCCCAAAGACAGGAAAACCTTTCCCACCCCCCTTCCCCAGGATCCCTACTTTGCCGATACTTGAGTGAGAAGCCAGAGGAGGTATGGTGTTAAACATCTCCTACAGAACTGTCATTCTCACCTTCACCTTTGAAGCCCCTGAAGAAAAATCTTAGCAACACCTACTGAACGGCAAATGGTGAAGAATCAGTTACACTTGTCTACGAGAGTTGTCTGAAAGGTGGGGTGTGTGATTAGTGTTAGTCATGCTTTTGCCTACACTACCCACCCCTTTCAAAAGTGATACAAACCATCCCGTTTACATTGCATCTCACAAAAGGTAGAAAATTATACACTACGATAATATAGTTATGTAGTCATTCACTTTACACTATATTTCATACACACATAAAGTACTCCATTCAGTTTCTGATGTCTAGATATTACTTTGTTTGAATAGTACCCTGATATTATACTTTTCACTCAAATAATATTTTTTCATTTCATTTCATGTCTAGAGATCACTGTTCATCTGTTATTCTCTTAAATTGGTCCTAATCTTGTAGTCATATCCGGTTTCAAAATTACTAACATTATTGGATAGTTTAAGAATTCAAGAATTGATTACAGAATAGTTTAAGAATTGAAGGGAATTCAGTGCAGGAAAACTAATCTCGGAAGGAACACCGAAAACAAATTGGTTGGCAGCGGTGGTCAGTCCTCCCGTTAACACAGAATGTTGACGTCCCTGGGGGACAGATTTGACTCCGTCCGGATCCCATTGATCTGACATTAACATCACTTGATTGCTTATGGGCCAGTACTTCTCGTTAAATTTTATGTGAAAGTCTCCCTACAACAAAACAGCTACCATTTTACTAGGAAGCACGACATTAAGTAAAGTTATTCTATGTTCTAATCTGTTTTCTGTACAAGTTTGAATTCTTTCCATGAGTCATCTCTAACATTTCTATTATCATTAAGTTTGGAAAAAGCAACAGTTGAAACGTTTCTGGAATTTATACTCTTGGTAATTTCTTGATCTATAATTATCTCAAAAGGTTCCGCCAGACTACTTACATTTATCATGTCAAAGTTGGCTAATTATTCCCTGACATTCCATTCTACATTATTTACTCGTGAACTGACAGCTCATTTAGTAACAGCTCATATACTAACACCTGGAATTTTCGATTGAATAATCGATATTACATCCTTAGGTCGATCTGTGTTCTCTTTCAAAATATTCATTTCCTGTTTTACGGAATTAATATAACATTACATACATTTTCACAAGATTCTAACTTTTCATTAAGCTCGAGTCTTTATTATTACTTTTGGCGTCAAATTCTAGTTTCTTTGTAAAATTCTGAAATCGCTCATTCTGTCTATGGTTAGATTCAGTAAATAGTTGATTAACATGAGTATTCAAAGAACTAGTGAGTTCACTCTTTAAATCTAACTTCAGATTTTCTAGCTTATTATTAAGAGTGACAAATTCAGTCTTTAATAAAACTATATTTGCTTCTTGACTGTTCAAGGTTTCACTCTGGGCATTTAAACTAGATTGTACCAAACCTATTTCTTTTCTTAGATCTTCATTCTGAGCATTTGAATCTGTTCTTTGATCATCTAACTTAGCACTTCGGTCATCTAATCTAGCATTTAGTTCTTGTCTCAAGGAACCATTTCGAGTATTTAACTCTTGTCTTAAAGTTACCATTTAGGCGTTTTGAGCTTTGATTAAATTCACTACTTTAGACCAATCTGGCATTTCCCTAGTTACTGTAATGGCCATGGTTGGTTCTGAAGTTTGTTGCTGTTCTTGATCCATAATTTTATGGATCTTGGAACTGGTAATCATCTAAAGAAAATTCACCACTGAATACAATAACTACACTAACAGTTTATCATGCCCAGTTCCTTCAACTTTACCTAACAATTATTGTTTTTTGCTCACCCGGCATAGAGTTCAAGCTGCATTGGTGTGCAGGTGTATAATCAGTGCCAGTAGACAGCACTGACGCTGGCAGCGGCGGATGTTGGTTTCACCATCGTCGACGGTGAGCAGATGTGGAGTCAGCACTGGTGAGCAGCAGTTGGTGCAGTCGGCGTCAGTAGCTGGTTACGGCATTGGCGCGATGTATGTCTGTGAAGACTGCTTACTCCCCACACCTGACCTTCTTAGTCGAAAAGTTGAGGTTTTCTCTCCAGTTCTCTCTGCTATTACTGTCTCACATCTTTTACAGCATTGCACTCGCAACTTTCTTCTATTTGTTCATTGGACTCAACATGATTACTGGAAACAGTTCTCGTATGTTGTTAGGCTTGGTTACTATGGCAACATCTAATATCTTCTTTCCGTTTCTATCTTTAAATTCCCATTTTCTTCAGATCCTGTCACATAGGTCGCCACATTCTAACGGTCTTTGGATGACAGGAGAGAGTGTGGTACTGGGATGCAAGACTCACACGTCTCTCGCTGTTGACTCACGTATAGTTTGCAGCCGACATTCTCGGGTCAGATGGATCTCCACAATGAAACAACTTCACAAGATTCACACAAATGGTCAACTCTTGCAAGTCAACCCCGTCTTAGATCATTAGAAACTAACAGATACAATTGTAATGAGTTTTGTTTAATAACCACTGTAAAACCAGTTCTTGCTTCTCACAAGTCCAACACCCGAAAGTCAGATGTAAAAGTGTTTAGTTTAGTACATAATTCATTTGCTTACAACAATACAGTCGTTACACCGTCAAGGAATAGAGTGTGCTTGCTCCTTGTACTGCACATACATCTACTCAGGCACGCGCTGCAAACACTTGTCCACGTCGATCGACCATCACTATTGCCGTATTCTCGCAATACACGTCCATCCTGCATACACAGAAACTGGCGGCGGGGTAGACACATCTGCACTCTCTCACCCTCGTACTTAAAATATCGGGTGTTCGAGACGGTGGAAAGCCTAGTGTCTCTAGAATTTACAACGAAATTCTCAAGGCACTACAGCAACTGTGCTGTTTTATACTCTGAGTGGGTCATTACTGCGCAGTAACACTTGAACATGGCAACAGTGTGATACAATGAAAGGTTATTTTATCATTGTTTAGTTAAATAGTGATTTAACTCATAAGTTTATTTTGTCATTTTTTATCTAAACTAAGATAAAACCATGATTTTGCTCAAACATGTTTACTTTTGTAACATGTGGACAGCTACTCTTTACGTGTGTATGAAGTATGCCGCACTCCTGCTCATGTTATGAAAATGGGTTAAGATTATATCTCTCAGTCAGATCTTCGAGTAGTGCAAAAGTGCAAAATACATTTTGCTTGTTCCAGATCTATGCTATAAGGTTATAACTAAGTTACTGTCAATAGCCATTATTTAAGGTGAAAACTATTATTTTTTCATGTACAAATACAATCCATGTAAATTTAGTTTGTTTTCTTTGCTACAGTGCTTACTTCAACTTTCATAGGCTCACTCATTGTTATGTACTTCTTTGTTGAATTAAAGTAAAAGATGGGACAGATAAAAGTGATTTAGTCAGTGTCTTTCCTTAAGACTAGTGAAGATGGTTTTGTAGATGAATGTTTATATCATTGTACCTCATGTTATTGTTTCAGTTCAGTTCCTCTTTGCTGTGTTCATCTTTCCCTACAGCATTTTCTTCCTCTTTTTAAGTAGTTGGCTCTCTTATCTGGTTTGGTTTTTCAACAAATGTAATATTCAAACAGTATCCATAGCTTCTCCCTGCATGCATAGTTTTTACTTTCTCCTGGAGTAGTTCATTAACTTTTTTATATAGAGTTTATGGTTTGTAAATTACTCTCTCGTTTCTGTTATCTCTTCTACAATCGTGTAGTGTTTCTGCCCGGTTTTAGAGGTGTGAGTGACATGCTGTTTTTGAATTGACACTAATAATTTACAGTTACATTTTATTTCATCTTTTTTATCATCTCACCTCACCCTTCCATCTGGAAATTTTATCTCTTGTAAATTCACTTGCATTTGTATCAGTTCTACGTCCATATATATTTTTCTATAATTACAGTAATTTAATTTGTGTTTATATTAACTCCAGTCATATTACTTTCTAATATACCTGTGACTTTATGTTCTTATTAGCATCTGGCTATGTAATGTATCTTTTAAAATTGTATGAAGGAATAAAAGTTATTGTTATAGAAGATGCTACATTTTTTTCTTTGTTGTCAGGTGCCATTCTCATTTTTCTTGCTGGATATGATGATATAGTTTGCCTCCGAGAGAAGATAAATTTTGAAGAAAAACATCTCAATGAAGCTGGCAAATATAATCTTTACACTCTTCACTCAAATATGCAGGTTGGTGTTTATTCCAGCACTTTAAGGGCTTCACCTGAACAACGCTTTTGTGAAGCTAATTTTAACGAATTACAGGAAATATGTTGAAATTCTGTTGACTGTAGGACTTATTTAAGGAGCCTGAATTGGTGCAAGTTTCTAGCAATTTAAACAGTATTTCCCGCCATTATAATTAACATAACAGTGATAGACTGTTTCAAGCACTGATTCATGTTCTTGATTTTTGTTGACTCGCATAACCTGCCTTTTGCAAATGGCAGTCCTGCCAGCTGATAACACTGCCAAATGAAACTTCAGCTAACACACACAGTGTTATTTAATTAATGTTATCTAGAATGTTTCTTATTTATTTTTGTTGGTAAATAGTCTTTTACAAACTTGGGGTCTGTGTAAATTGGAGAAATAGATGGCCGGAGGGTTGTGATATTGATGTCAATGTTGGTTTCTGCAATAACAAATTCAGTTTTTAACAGTTTTCAACTACACTTTGTGACTCTTCCTCATTTCTTCTATTTTTGATAATAGTGTACTTCAATTTTCCGAATTTTCATGACTTCATGGAAATTTAATGAATTTTTACTTAGAACAGTGGAAGGGGTTTGTTGATTCCAGTTATAATTGATTTTTACATTATTGCTGTTCCCATAGTTACAAAGATACTTGCATTGCCATGCCTTGAATATTTATATAAGCATTGTCAGAAAGGTTTACGCTCTGGATACTTTAATGCAGCTTTTCAGTAATATTTTGTTACTCACCTCATTGTTGTTGTAGTTGTTGTGGTCTTCAGTCCGAAGACTGATTTCATGCAGCTCTCCATATTATTCTTTCTGTGCAAGTCTCTTCATCTCTGAATAACTACTACAACGTCTTTCTGAATCTGCTTACTGTATTCATCACTTGGTCTCCCTCTATGATTTTTACTGCCCACACTTCTCTCCAGTGTTATTGAAACAAAATGGAATAGTGTTCCAATTATTGCACTGGGGGAAGGTTATGTTATGTCTTCAAAGTTACCCACGCCAGCACCCAAACAATGTCGATGCTGCTGAACTGTTGACTGAACTACAGTTGTCAATGTTGCCGGTGTGATAGCCATACAGGAAGCCTCGATGGTTTCTCGTAGCTCGTTCATTGTAGCTGGCTTCTGTTGTCCCCATAGGTAGAAGTCAAGAGGTGTAAGGTATGAAGACCATATGGGTATTCAACAGCTGCTGTTTGATCTATCCATCGTCCAGGTAGATTTTCATCCAAGTAAAGCACTCCGTCTTCAGGCCGCAAGCGGCCCATCGAGACCATCCGACCACCGTATCATCCTCAGGTGAGGATGCGGATAGGAGGGGCGTGTGGTCAGCACACCGCTCTCCCGGTCGTTATGATGGTTTTCTTTGACCGGAGCCGCTACTATTCGGTCGAGTAGCTCCTCAATTGGCATCACGAGGCAGAGTGCACCCCGAAAAATGGCAACAGCGCATGGCGGCCGGATGGTCACCCATCCAAGTGCCGGCCACGCCCGACAGCGCTTAACTTTGGTGATCTCACGGGAACCGGTGTACCCAATGTGGCAAGGCCGTTGCCTTCATCCAAGTAGGCTCTTGAGATCTCTGTGGTAGTGGACAGAACACCATTTGTTGTAGGTGAAATCTTTCATTTCCAAATGCACCCTCGGATGGCAGGTGAAAACAATTTTTGCAGCGTATGAAGACACACCTCACCAGAAAAAGGGCCAGTCAAACCATGCAATGACAGACCACACCACACATTAACACATAGTAGATTAACTTGAATGTCCACATGAGTGTGAGGATTTTCAAGAGCCCACTATATGCAGTTGTGGCAGTACCATTTAGTTTGAATTGTGCCTTGTCAGTCCAGATGACCATCGCTGCAAACGGTTCATCCTCGCGAAGCATGCTTTCAAACCGCTCACAGCACCCAATCCTTCATTCCGGGTTGTCCTTGTTGATATCGTGCAGTGATCTTGGAGTGTACGCTTTCCACTTTGCAGCCTTTAAAATTCGTCATACACTTGATCAGCGTATCTTGCTTTCACGTGCACCCTTCTACACAGATTTTTGAGGTCACCTAGTAAAATGTTGCAACACAGCAGTGCTGGAAGCTGGGCTTGTTGATATTTTTAGTCAATCAGGCCTTTCCACATGCGCATCCTGAATATTAGCTTGAGTTTAAAATGCATCCCAAATACGATAAATTGTTGTACGTGTTGGTGGCTGAGTTCTGTACACGTTACTTTCATACATGGCTACATTCCATACAAATACTTTCAGAAGAAGACTTCCTGACACTTAAATCTGTAATTGATGTTACCAAATTTCTCTTCTTCAGACATGCTCTTCTTGCGATTGCCAGTCTACATTTTACATCCTCTCTACTTCAGCCATTGTCAGTTATTTTGCTGACCAAATAGTAAAAGCCATCTAGTACTTTAAGTGTCTCATTTCCTAATCTATTCCATCAGCATCACCTGATTTAATTTGTCTACATTCCATTATCCTCGTTTTGCTTTTGTTGATGTTCATCTTATATTGTTCTTTCAAGACTCTTTCCTTTCCATTCAACTGCTCTGCCAAGTCCATTGCTGTCTCTGAGAGAAATACAGTGTCACCGGCAAACATAAAAGTTTTTATTTCTTCTCCCTAGACTTTAATTCCTATTCCAAAATTTTCTTTTGTTTGCTTTACAGCTTGCTCAAGTTCAGACTGAATAATTTCGGGGATAGGCTCCAGCCCTGTCTCACTCCCTTCTCAACCACTGCTTCCCTTTTCATGTCCCTCGATACTTATAACTGCCATCTGGTTTCTGTACAAGTTGTAAATAGTCTTTCGCTTCCTGTATTTTACTCTTGCTACCCTCAGAATTTCAAAGAGAGTATTCCAGTAGACATTGTCAAAAGCTCTCTCTAAGCCTACAAATACTACAAAAGTAGGTTTAACTTTTCTTAACCTATCTTTTAAGAAAAGTTGTAGGGTCAGTTTTGCTCCGTACGTTTTTACACTTCTCCGGGATCCAAACTGATCTCCCCCGAGGTCAGCTTCTACCACTTTTCCATTCTTTTGTAAAGAATTCGTGTTAGTATTTTTGCAACCATGAATTATTAAACTGATAATTTAGTAATATTCACTCCTGCCAGCACCTGATTTCTTTAAAATTGAAATTATTATATTCTTCTTGAAGTCTGAGGGTATTTAATCTGTCTCATACATCTTCCATACTAGTAGGAAGAGTTTAGTTATGATGCCTCTCTCAAGGCTGTCAGTAGTGTTGGTGGAATATTGTCTACTCCCAGGACTCAGTGCTCTGTCAAATTCTTTTAACGGTGTTATATTCCTCATCTCATCTCATCTTCATCTACGTCTTCTTCCATTTCTATAATATTGCTCTTAAGTATATCTCCCTTGTGTAGGCACTGTAAACACCTTCCACCTTTCAGCTTTCCTATCTTTGCTTAGGACTGGTTTTCCATATGAGTGATTAACAGTCATACAGGTGCTTATGATTTCTCCAGAGGCCTCTTTAATTTTCCTATAGGCAGTATCTGTCCTATAGGCTTCTGAATCCTTACATTTGTCCTTTAGTCGTTCCTGCTTAGTCATTTTGTAGTGCATGTCAAACTCATATTTTAGACATTTGTATTCCCTTTCACCTGCTTCGTTAACTGCACACTTATATTTTCTCCTTTCATCAATTAAATTCAGTGTGTCCTGTGTCATCCAACAATTTCTGCTGGGCTCTGTCTTTTACCTGTTTGATTCTCTGCTGCTTTCTCTATGTTCTCTCCCAAAGCTACCCATTCATCTTCTACTGTATTTCTTTCCCCTGTTTTCATCAGTCATTGCCCAATGCTCCCCCTGAAATTCTCAACAACCTCTGGTTCTTTCAACATACCCAATTTCTATCTCTTTAATTTCCCAGATTTTTGTAATGTCTTCAGTTTTAATCAACAGTACATAACCAATAAATTTGGGTCGAGTCCACATCTGCCTCTGGAAACGTCTTACAATTTAAAATCTGGTTCTGAAATCTCTGTCTTATCCTAAAGTAATTATCAGGAAACCTTCTGGAGTCTCTAGATATCTTCCATGAATACTGTCTTCTTTTATGATTCTTAAGCCAAGAGTTAATGATGATTAAATCATGCCTTATGTAAAATTCTGTCAGCTGGCTTCCTCTTTCATTCCTTTCCCCCAATCCATATTTACATACTGTTTTTCCTTCTCTTCCAGTTCCTGCTATTGAATTCAGTTCTCCCATCATATTCAGTTTTTGTCTCCCTTTACTAACTGCATAATTTCTTATATCTCATCATACATTTCTTCAATCTCTTTATCGTCTGTGGAACTAGTTGGCATATAAACTTGTATTGCTGTGGTGAGTGTAGGCTTCGTGCCTATCTACGCTGCAATAGTGCATTCACTATGCTGTTCATAGGAGCTTACCCGCATTCCTATTTTGTTATTCATTATTAAACCTACTCCTGCATTACCTATTTGATTTTGTGTTTAAAACCCTGTATTCATCTGACCGTAAGTCCTGTTCCTCTTGCCACCGAATTTCACTAATTTCCACTATATGTTACTTTAACCTATCTATTTCTCTTTTTAAATTTTCTTGCCTCCCTGCTTAATTAAGGGACATTGCAATGCTCCTATCTGTAGAACACCAGTTTTGTTTCTCATGATGAGGACATCCTCCTTATTAGTCCCCACTATGAGATCCAAATGGGGTACTATTTTATATCCAGAATAGTTTATCCAATAGGATGCCATAATCATTTCACTATACAATAGAGCTGCATGCTTTCGGGAAAAGTTACAGCTATAGATTCCCCCCCACCCTGCTTCAGCCATTTGCAGTACCAGCACAGCAAGGCATTTTGGTGATGTTACGAGGCCAGATCAGCCATCATCCAGACTGTTGCTCTTGCAACTACTGAAAAGGCTGCTGCCCCTCCTCAGGAATCACACATTTGTCTGGCTTCTCAACAGATACCCCTCCATTGTGGTTGCATCTTTGGTATGGTTATCTGTATTGACGAGGCACACAATCCTCCCCACCTATGGCAGGGTCCATGGCCTCATCAGTTAGAAACAGATTTTCTTTTCTTTTTTAATTATATTTTCTTCTTTCCTACTTGTAACAGTTGTTTTCATTTATGTTGTGTCAGCGTGATCTTGCTAAAGAAAATAATTTGCATACTCTGGAGAAATCAGATATTGAATCAAAAAGTAACTTATCATATATGTGTGATGATTTTCTGCCAGAGATAACTCCAACTCCCAATGAAGACAGCGAGACAGAGGAGAAGTTTCTTTCAGTAGGTGTCTCCCATCTCAGTTCTTTCCACAACAGCTTCAAATGTCAATTTGTGCAACAGTGAAAATGACAACTAGAGATGGAATGGAATGGAAAGTAACTAATACTGTCATCTGAAAGTAGTGCTAATTTGAACACCCTGGAGGACAGAAGAGGACCCAATGCATAAGCTCACCAGTGAGCAGATGACTACCTCGTCATTGGCTTTGACTTCCTTTTGATGAGTCGTTGTTGCTTATGATAAAAAGACACACAGTGTCAAATGTTCAGAATGAAATTAAAAAATGCCACTTTGACGGTATCGTTGGTGGAATTGATGGCAGTGATGTGCACCACAGAGGCTTTTTGTGCTAAAGGTGTATCCGTGGATGATCTCGGGTCACTTTTCTGGGGTCCTAGTTTTATCAGGGATGATACAACAAGAGACAAATTTCATGAACTTATCAGATTCCTTTGCATCAGTGAGAAGTCATCCTGAGCCGTAAATCTGTCCTGGCAAGCTTGCTCATGTTTCTGAAATATGGAACAAGTTCGTGCAAAGCTGCCTCTGCTGTTACTGCCATGGTGAAATGAATAACCCATGAGCAGTTACCTCCAAAGTCCGAGTTCCAAACAAACCTGACAAATACTGACTAAAGTTGTAAAAACATACGTGGATGGATAAAAAATCAACTCACCAAGCAGTAGTGGGAGAAAATACATAAAAGATTTGGAAACATCTGAGCTTTCAGACCCAATGGCTCCTCCTTCTGACACAAGTGTAGAAGAGAAAGGAAGAAGGATGAAGGAGGAGGACAGGTGATGTTTAGGAAAGGGGAAGAGTTACAGAAAAGTAGGTCTGAATCACCGAACAGGGAAAACGTACTGGACTGGATGAAAAGGAAAGACTCATTGTTGGTACCTGCTATAGAGAATCTTGTCTGTTGCAGGTACCAACAATCAGCCCTTTCTTCTCATCCCAGCCAGTAAGTCCCTTCTAACCCGGGGATCTGGGCAACTTTCCTTTGTCACTTTCCATTTCCTAAACCTCACCAGTCATTTTCCTTCGTTCCTCTTCCTTAACTCTTCTGTCAGAAGAAGGAGCCACTGGCTCCAAAATCTCACGCATTTCCACATCTTTTATGTTTCTCTTGCCACTGCTTGGTGAGTAGATTTTTTATCCATCCATATATATTTTCAAACACTGATCAGTTGTCTGACTTGAAGTTTTAACCAACTGTTGGAAGTGTATGTCATTGTTCACCTCATGCACTGTTTCTGAACCAAGGAAGGAATATGACGACAGACAGCATTTTTACATCCCTTCCACTTGCCAAGAAACTTCCAGAGAGGAAAATGCCATTAGTAGTAACAAGAGTCACAGTTAATGGGAACAAGATTCACAGAGAAATGCCCAACTGTGTGAACAAGAGCAATTCTGACTTATGTTCCACCATCATCTTGAACTGACTGGAGTGCATGGGACAGTATACCAAGAGAAAAAGAATAAGAATTTCACTATCTTCATCACACTACATTGTGAAGTAACAGTGAGTGAAGAAGCAAAGTAGAAACCAGTTACTGTTACTTTCTGTACCACCATAACGTATGTGTCGATGTTGATAATTGCCCGCATCTCGTGGTCGTGCGGTAGCGTTCTCGCTTCCCACGCCCGGGTTCCCGGGTTCGATTCCCGGCGGGGTCAGGGATTTTCTCTGCCTCGTGATGGCTGGGTGTTGTGTGCTGTCCTTAGGTTAGTTAGGTTTAAGTAGTTCTAAGTTCTAGGGGACTTATGACCACAGCAGTTGAGTCCCATAGTGCTCAGAGCCATTTGAACCATTTTTTTTTTTTATGTTGATAATTCATAAACATTCAATTAAGGTTGCTTGCAGGAGATGGCCAGTGCACATCTTTTACTGTATCCTAGACATACCAACAATAAATGTGTGAATCATCTACAATCAAATAACCAAAAATAACCTGAAGAAGAAGGCGTTCATTCTTCAGTTGGTAAATGAACTCAGGAATGGCAAACCCCGAGTAGCTGGTCAGGAGCCAGAAAGCCAGTCAAACAAAGAAGCAGCTGTAAGACTAGATAAATTAAAAAAGTGAAAGTACCTTCAAATTGGAAAGTGCAATGGAAACAAGACAAACCATGTGAAAAATGCATAAGTGCCATCTGTGGAAAATGTGTACAAGAGGCACTGAAGTGTACTCAGAATCTGAAATCAGTGTTTAGACACAAAGAAGTGAAATAAATGAAGGAATGTCAAGAACTTCAGAAGTAGGCCACATTTCTGGGTATAAAACCAAAACAATAACCAAAAAGTGTAATATAAAAGGATGGAAAAATATAGCTCATACTTCTAACCATGTTGTAGATTTTGAATGTGAATCTGATTAAGGGCCAGATGACCCCTTCATGCTGTTCTAAGATATCACATTTATCTCTGTACTGGTGTTCAGTGTCTGTAGTGTCCAAAGTAACCTAGGTATCCAGAAGTGGTATCCTGTTTTTCATTTCTTGATTCAAGTAAATAATCATGTCAGTTAATTCAAATGTGACCGAAGTTGGCCAGCCATCTTAATTCCTTCCCTCCCCCCATTTTTACCTGTAGGCAATATGACTAGTAATTGCACAGCCTAAAGATTAAATGTTATTGTCAATTTGCAGACAAGTGACCAGAAGCGTGTATTCAGGCCATCTCCACCCGGTGTTCGGAAGATCATTCTATCTACTAATATTGCTGAGACCAGTATTACAATAGATGATGTGGTATTTGTTATTGATTCAGGAAAAGTTAAAGAGGTAAGTGTTTAATATTATCTTCTCATCTTAATTTTTTTAAGAAGAAAATTATTTGTTTTACCACATACAACAATGAATATATAAGTCAATGAACTAACCCAGTTGGGAAGTTATTTCGAACATCAAAAGTTCAAATTCATTATGGAAGGGAACTACAAGAGACATTTCATTGATTATTATCTCCTCACATATCTTGAGTGTCATCGTACACTGTCATATTTGTAGTGACTATTAACAACATGTTGAAATCCAGCACACTTTGAAACTGGAAACTGTACTTTTATCAGACTAGGCCAAGGCTGTTTAGACTAGTTGAGAATTCACACAACATTCATTGACATTCTGAGCAATTATCTCTCATCAATTTCTGTGATGATGATGAGACATTAAACTCTAATTGTCCACGGAAGAACCCCAAAAGTGCCCCACTTATGACAGGATACTTTCCGGACTGGATCAGACTCTGAATGTGGCTCTCCAGCAGGGATACGACTTCCTCAGATCCTGCCCTGAAATGAGATCCATCCTTCATGAAATCCTCCCCACTCCACCAAGAGTGTCTTTCCGCCATCCACCTAACCTTCGTAACCTCTTGGTTCATCCCTATGAAATCCCCAAACCACCTTCCCTACCCTCTGGCTCCTACCCTTGTAACTGCCCCCGGTGTAACACCTGTCCCATGCACCCTCCCACCACCACCTACTCCAGTCCTGTAACCCAGAAGTTGTACACAATCAAAGGCAGAGCCATGTGTGAAAGCACCCACATGATTTACCAACTGACCTGCCTACACTGTGAAGCTTTCTATGTGGGAATGACGAGCAACAAACTGTCCATTTGCATGAACGGACACAGGCAGACAGTGTTTGTTGGTAATGAAGATCACCCTGTGGCCAAACAAGCCTTGGTGCACAGCCAGCACATCTTGGCACAGTGTTACACGGCTGGGTTATCTGGATACTTCCCACTGACACCAACCTGTCAGAACTCCAGACATGGGAACTTGCCCTTCAATATATTCTCTCTTCCCGTAACCCACCAGGCCTCAACCTCCGCTAATTTCAAGTTGCCGCCACTCATACCTCACCTGTCATTCAACAACATCTTTGCCTCTGCACTTCCGCCTCGACTGACATCTCTGCCCAAACTCTTTGTCTTTAAATATGTCTGCTTGTGTCTGTATATGTGTGGATGGATATGTGTGTATGTGCGAGTGTATACCCATCCTTTTTTCCCCCTAAGGTAAGTCTTTCCGCTCCCGGGATTGGAATGACTCCTTACCCTCTCCCTTAAAACCCAAATCCTTTCGTCTTTCCCTCTCCTTCCCTCTTTCCTGACGAGGCAACCGTTGGTTGCGAAACCTAGAATTTTGTGTGTATGTTTGTGTTTGTTTGTGTTTGTTTGTGTGTCTATCGACGTGCCAGCGCTTTCGTTTGGTAAGTCACATCATCTTTGTTTTTAGATATATTTTTTCCCACGTGGAATGTTTCCTTATAATAGAGGGAAACATTCCACGTAGGAAAAATATATCTAAAAACAAAGATGATGTGACTTACCAAATGAAAGTGCTGGCAGGTCGACAGACACACAAACAAACACAAACATACACACACAATTCAAGCTTTCGCAACAAACTGTTGCCTCATCAGGTAAGAGGGAAGGAGAGGGAAAGACGAAAGGATGTGGGTTTTAAGGGAGAGGGTAAGGAGTCATTCCAATCCCGGGAGCAGAAAGACTTACCTTAGGGGGAAAAAAGGACGGGTATACACTCGCACACACACACATATCCATCCACACATATACAGACACAAGCAGACATATATGTCTGCTTGTGTCTGTATATGTGTGGATGGATATGTCTGCTTGTGTCTGTATATGTGTGGATGGATATGTGTGTGTGTGTGTGAGTGTATACCCGTCCTTTTTTCCCCCTTAGGTAAGTCTTTCCGCTCCCGGGATTGGAATGACTCCTTACCCTCTCCCTTAAAACCCACATCCTTTTGTCTTTCCCTCTCCTTCCCTCTTTCCTGATGAGGCAACAGTTTGTTGCGAAAGCTTGAATTGTGTGTGTATGTTGGTGTTTATATATATATATATATATATATATATATATATATATATATATATATATATATATATATATATATCTGCTTGTGTCTGTATATGTCTGGATGGATATGTGTGTGTGTGTGCGAGTGTATACCCGTCCTTTTTTCCCCCTAAGGTAAGTCTTTCCGCTCCCGGGATTGGAATGACTCCTTACCCTCTCCCTTAAAACCTACATCCTTTCGTCTTTCCCTCTCCTTCCCTCTTTCCTGATGAGGCAACAGTTTGTTGTGAAAGCTTGAATTCTGTGGGTATGTTTGTGTTTGTTTGTGTGTCTGTCGACCTGCCAGCACTTTCATTTCGTAAGTCACATCATCTTTATATATATATATATATATATATATATATATATATATATATATATATATATATATAAGAGGGAAACATTCCACGTGGGAAAAATATATCTAAAAACAAAGATGATGTGACTTACCAAACGAAAGCACTGGCACGTCGATAGACACACAAACACACACACAAAATTCAAGCTTTTGCAACAAACTGTTGCCTCATCAGGAAAGAGGGAAGGAGAGGGAAAGACGAAAGGATGTGGGTTTTAAGGGAGAGGGTAAGGAGTCATTCCAATCCCGGGAGCGGAAAGACTTACCTTAGGGGGAAAAAAGGACGGGTATACACTCGCGCACACACACACACATATCCATCCACACATATACAGACACAAGCAGACATATTTCAATAAAATTGATTTTCCCCCTAAGGTAAGTCTTTCCACTCCCGGGATTGGAATGACCCCTTACCCTCTCCCTTAAAACCCACATCCTTTCGTCTTTCCCTCTCCTTCCCTCTTTCCTGATGAAGCAACCGTTGGTTGCGAAAACTTGAATTTTGTGTGTATGTTTGTGTTTGTGTGTCTATCAACCTGCCAGCGCTTTCGTTTGGTAAGTTATATATATAATGTGTGTGTGTGTGTGTGTGTGTGTGTGTGTGTGTGTGTGTGTGTGTGTGTAATTTTTTCTGACAAAGATTGTGCTTTGCAGCAGCTCAACAGCTTACATACTAGTTGAACAGCTCAATCCTTCACTTTGCTGCTGTTCCTTCAAACTGCTCCTGTGGTCTTATTGAATTTTTACTAGGATTGGATGTTGATGTGTGTCTGCAAACTGCTTAATGTAGATAAATTGTTACTATCCCACTGAAAACTCTAGCCATAAGCTCGTATCTAACAGAATGGCCATTCTAATCATGTACAAAGTTTTGTGACTTTTCAAGTAACACAGTCTGTATTTGTCAGTTCAACAAGTATGCACTGAACAGTCTCTTGATTTCTATATTATGCTTCGGTATTTTCTTTCATGACTAATCACCAATGATACCCATTTTCGGAAGGGCTTGTCCTCCACCAGCAAAGAGACTGTTCTCTTCTGTGTCAACAGAGTCCTCGAATCAGATCCACACTGTTCACCACAGGAAACCCGTCCTTTAGTGTTGTTGCACCAATTAAATACTGTAGTTTTAGTTGCCATCAAGTTCACATACAAAACAAAACAGATTTCCTGAATGAATAATCTGGCACACTGGGTGCCGTTGATTCGATTAAAAAATCCTTTTATGTGTGTTCTTCTCTGCTGTACATTTTCAGCTGTGCAGCCATCTGCGTGTGTCTGAAATACGAATCAGCTAACATTGCTGAAATACACAAATATAAAATAACCACTGCTTGAGTAATCAATAAGATAAAAATAAAAGAAAATTTACATAGTGTAGCCTGTCAAATGGTTGTATTTGGGTTGCAGACAAGATTTATGTTGATCATAAGTTGTTAAAATGTAATAGAGCTGACTTGGTATGCAAGAAAATACAAGTATAATTAAAGGGTGGTTGGCATATGATAAGGTATAACACCATATAATAAAATATTTTGTTACATTACCATACATTAAAATAAACAAGACACCAAGGTTTCTTGAGTAGCTGTGACACTTGCAAGTATAAGAGCGTACTGGACTAGTGCAATAACACCTTGTGGGCCAACTGGTCAGAGAGAATCTTGAGTAGCAAAATATGCTTTATATGATGTACAGATAATATAAAATAATCATTATTTATCTGCAAGGATGTCATAGTGTTTGAATGAATGGCAGGGTTCATAGAGATGTCATTTCTACATTTCTCTTAACATAGATTAGATGGTCGGAGATGGGCATTATTCAAGCAAATATCTGCCTAGATATTTATCATAATAAATAGAATATTCAAAAAGATTAATTAACAAGTAAATTATTAATGGATAAAGGCATTATCTGTTTCTAATAATAAATATTTGTTATCTGTTATTTGTAACTTGGATAATGAATGACATAGAATACCACCACTTTTTTTATTAAATTGACAAACAGAACTCTGTCATGTACAACCAGTGTTTGTCACTGTGACTCAGTGCAGTTAGTGTTTGATAAATAATTTATTAATGCTTTGTACAGTAGTGTACCTCAGTTGCTCTGCGGGCAAGCTGCATACGATAAAGCTGTAGGTCTGGAATTCAACCCAACCCCCCCCCCCCCCCCCCCAAAATTGGTATTATAATTTTTTTAGTCAGTTATTACTTCTTTCATTTCTTACAATGAGAAAAATACCATGTTGAATTGCACGATGTGTCATAGTACACGTTCAGTTATAGGTCCCACTGTAACTGGGTGGATAAGTCAGTTCATAGGTTAGAGGAAGGCAAGAACAAAGCACCATCAAAAGAACAATCCTCTTAAAGCATGAAAGTGTTCAAACCATCCTTCAGGCTGAGCACAGCTTTATTTGCTGTATAATATAAAAAAATGTAACATAAAATTGCTTTGTAGATGAATTCAACTGACTCTGCTTTGCTAGTATTTCCTCCCCTCCCTTTCCTTGCTAACATGTACAACCATTGTGTAACTAGAGAAATATGAGAATGCAACCAAGAGACTCTAGTCTGCAACACTTTCCTCATTTGTACCCATATTGTGAACTCTATCGGATAGGAGTTTCTTGTTGATAGAATCACACAAGACTGTCCTGTTTGCAGTGCTACAAGCTGAGCGAAGTAAGGACTCAATTGTTAGTAATGACTAATGTCAACAACCTTAAATCTAAAGTCTAAAATGGCATTAGACAAATTTCATTGCAAAACTACATAAAAATGTAATCCTTAGTGGAATCCTGTTAGATGTCCAAAGTCATCCAAAATAATTGATTTAAAGTGCTTTAGGACCAACTATGAGTAAGGTTTACATTACAGGACAGAATAGTTTTTCAATTCGACGTACATCTATGAAATTACATAGAGTTTTGTGATTGAAAAATTTAATAAGACACATTGGCTTGGAGCGCATAAGCGCTCATGAAATTTTAGCACATTGGAAACTTCCTATTGAGAAAGTGTTGCGAGATGATTTGAAGACATTTTTCACCAGAGAAATAACATGCAACTACTGCAACACTGTCTTATGTATAAAGTGTGCCCAAATGGAAAGAAGACTACTGTTATACATAAAGAAATTTTAATAACAATTTTATAATTACAATTCATGTGCAACAGTACAACTATACATAATTGCCATTGACATTGATACACTGACCTCAGCATGTATGAAGGGAGTGGATGTCTTCAATATAGAGACTCCTGGGTTGCTGACAGATCATGGAAGAAAGCACAGGTCACAGCCATATACAAGGAGGGTAGTAGAAGTGAACTGTCCAACATCCTTGACATCGATATGTTGTAGAATCATAGAACATACTCTGAGCTCAAACATAATGAGGTATCTTGAACAGTATGACTCCCTCCATGCAAGCCAGCATGGATTCCAAAAACACTGATCATGCAAAACCCAACTCACATTTTCTAATATGTCATACTGAAAACTTTGCATCAAGGCAGACAGGTAGATGCAGTAACAGCAGGTGTAACACTCTGGAAGAATATGAAATGGAATGATCACATGGGCTCAGTTGTGAGTAAATCAGATGGTAGACTTCGGTTTACTGGTAGAATACTGAGGAAGTGCAGCCAGTCTAAGGAGAAGATTTCTTACAAATCACTCATGTCACCATTTCTAGAATATTGCTCAAGCATGTGGGACCTATACCAAATAGGACTTATGGGGGATATTGAATGTATACAGAGAAGGGCAGCATGAATGGCCACAGGTTTATTTGATCCATGAGAGATTGTCACAAAGATAGTGAAGAAACTGAACTGGTAGTCTCTTGAAAATAGACATAAACTATCCTGAGAATTTCCAGAATGAGATTTTCACTCTGCAGCAGAGTGTGCGCTGATATGAAACTTTCTGGCAGATTAAAACTGTGTGCCGGACCAAGACTCATCCCGAGTTCGAGTCTCGGTCTGGCACACAGTTTTAATCTACCAGGAACTTTCATATCCCGAGAATGTCTAACTTCAAAGTTTCAAGAACCGGCTTTACATGTTTACTTTAGGAATGTGCTACATATCTCTCACATAGGGATCATGAGGGTAAAATTGGAATAATTACAGCATTCACTGAGGCATTCAGTCAATCATTCTTTCCGTGCTCCATACATGAATGGATCAGGAATAAACCCTAATAACTGGTACAGTTGGACATATGCTGTGCCACGCACTTCACGGTAGTCTGCAGAGTATGGATTTTGAAGTAGATGTAGATGTGTACAGCAGTTCCTTTCACACGTTAACTATCTGAGATAGTTTTAAGGGGCCGAAGATTTGCAAGTCACATGGGAAGATACCGGGCTGTAAAGAGAATTTTACAGGAAGTCCCATTGATTTTTTGAACAAACTTTAGAGTCTTCTTGGCCACATGTGTCTGGCATTTTCCTGGACAAAAACTAATACATGGGTGCACAACCGATGGCTTGTGCAGTCGGTTTCAGACCAGAATAAATTCGTAGAATTACTCCTATTGTTTGTTGACTGGGATTGCCTATTTCATTGCCATATTTGTTTTTCTTTTGTTCTCATATTAACATTAGGCAGTAATTCTTATCTCTTGGGGATGTATTAGAACACAGCAATTGTTGAAATTGAAGGTAATTTATAATGAATTACCTACAAACAATTGCTTTTGTAGGTGTTTATGTTTCCATGGTGACATATGAAGATGCATGCCATTCTATCTTCAGATGTTTCCATATATTTACCTGTCTTGAACAGTGTTTCTTTACTGACCATGTTGCAGAATTCTGCAGCAGAAGTTTTTAAGACAGCTGTTGCAAAACATTGTAAGTAAAGATGCAATGTTCATGATGCAAATAAATAACTGTAGGCATCTGAAGAAGGGGTGAACATAAAATGAATGTATTCTCAAATATGCATGTTTTGAGGCATAATTTGTTGGCATGACATGTCAGGAAGGGTGTCTATTCATACTGGTGTGTTATTCATAAACATTATTGTCACAGATACTACTGTTTTGCCTTTATGCATTGGGAGCGCTGCTGTCACATCACAAGCTGAGTGCTCTCCATACACCTCATTTATCCGGCGATAAATTTTTGCTCCCCATATGCATGAAGAAATTGGATAACCACTCTTCATACTGACTGGGAGGAATCAGTCATGCAATGAACTGCAGAAACAGCTCTTCTGAAATGAGAAAATTCCTGTGAAACCTTTAACTCCGCTTTTGTAACTGGGTACACCACTACACCATTTTTTCAGCAAACAATTTCATCCACTGGGATTGCAGACAATGCAGTGAAGGTCTCCTTTTCAGTGGGGCTTATCTTATGTTATTTGTAAACAACCTATATTGCTATCAACAAGTAACTACAGACAATGAACTACAGGCATATAATAATCAAATAAATGTCGAAGCAATCAATGACGAGTCTCAAAAGCGGAATCACAATGAAGTTATTCACCAAAAACTGGAATGAAGGTGACAATTTCTCATTTTTCCCCCGCCAAAGAAGATGGTCCTGTGAAAGTCTTATATCATTATGCTGAAATAAAATAATTTCCAGGAGATATAATATGCCACAACCCTCTTTGGCATGAGTATAATGTATGTTTTTAATTAACCGCAATGAAAAATCTTACAAAATCAATTACATTTTCTGAAAACTAGTCTAAAAGCAGCAAAAAGTGCATTTGTTTTTATAAACGACAACTAATTGCTGTAATAAATGCCTTTGAGTTTTAAATTTATATATTACTCATAGCATTTTTTTTATTCACAGATGACAAAAAGAAGCTTTTATGTATTTTCACAAATGAATAAATAATTGGCTCAATTTCATGTACACTTCTAAAGGGGAATAATCAAGAATAATAATAATAATAATGGAACTTCCTGGTAGATTAAAACTGTGAGTTGGACCAGACTCGAACTCGGGCAAGTGCTCTACCGTCTGAGCTACACGAGCATGATTCACGCCCTGTCCTCACAATTTTACTTCCACCAGTACCTTGTCTCGTCCCTTCCAAGCTTCACAGAAGTTCTACTGTGAAACTTGCGGGACTAGCAGTTGGGGAAGAAAGGATATTGTGGAGACATGGCTTTGCCACAGTATAGGGGGTGTTTTCAGAATGAAATTTTCACTCTGCAGTGGTGTGTGTGCTTATATGAAACTTTCTGGCAGATTAAAAGTGTGTACTGGACTGAGACTAAAACTCGGGACCTTTACCTTTCACAGGCAAGTGCAAGGTAGAGCACTATCCTGCGAAAGGCCAAGGTCCCGAGTTCGAGTCTTGGTCTGGCATACACTTTTTAATGTGCCAGGAAGTTTCATATCAGCACACACTCCACTGCAAAGAAAAAATTTCATTCTGGAGAAAACAACAACAGTAGTAATAAATGAATAGTGTTTCAAGTAAATATTATTGTTGTCAGTGAACACCAAATAATAATTTTATCCGCCTATTCGATATTCATTATTCCAATACATTTTACCCTCTCTACTGATGGCATCTTTTTTACAAACTGTAATATCAGTTATGAAATGTGGTGATGTTTTTGTGGTAGTTTCATTTCAAATAATATAACAAAAAAGGCAAACCCATGCACGGCTTCCCACTTCCTCCTTAGACTTGGCAGCGGTGAAGAAACATCCACATGGAATGAAGAACAGTAACAATTAAATATAATTTTTCCTGAATATTATTGTTTTAGTTGGTAAGCTGCAGTATATGCCAGACAGTTTCATATACTGTGTCCTATTTTAGTCATTAACAGTAGTAGCTTTGAAAGAACTTCCATGTAAAATGAACAGATAGATACACAAATCAGGTACCTTTTTATTTGGATATATTTGGGGGGAAAAATCACTGTGTATCAGTCGTATTAAAACCAGTCTGTTACAATAAAAAATGAGATCATGTGCACATGTAATTTTCTATCACTTTCCTTATCAACATTAACAAACAATGAACATCAGGAGACTCAGTTAAGGGGAAATACACTGCTTGGTGGGCCGGGGGGGGGGGGGGGGGGAGTAGTACACTAGTACACCCTTTTAGAGGTTTCCAATTCACTGAAGATTTATTGTTGAAAAAGTGCATGAAATGATTACATATACAGATCAATATCACAAGCAGTTCTGTAGTACCGAGGATTGACCTGTGCTGAAACACCCATATTAGTATGTGGTGTTAGTGTAGCCTCCATGGGTGGCAGCAATACTGGCACTGATTCTGTCGTCCAGTCAATCATACATATGAAAAACACTGTTCTAGGGTACATTATGCATGGTATATACAACCCAGGACAACCAGGAGATCTGGGAAAAACCCGGGAATTTTTTCATCCAGGAGAAAACCTCTGAAAAACCTGGGAATTTTTAGAATTCCGGGAATTTTTCATTGTTTTAGTTTCAGTTAAATTTTTGTAACTTTGACTGGTAAGAATCAATACTCTAACAAAGACTATTACTGTATCTCGTTACTACAGAATAATACTGCAGCAATAAAAAACGAACGAGAGAAAAAAAGAAAATAAAACTTAAGTTGCGAAGGAAATACACCATATACAACAACAAAATACAGTGCTCATACAAGCGTTTGCCGACAGCAAAATGTGTCAAAGGCTTTCGGAAGACTATGCAATGTTTCATAACAACAAATTGCCTCCGATGAGCATGATGTCACAACTGTTTACATTAGATTCGTTTAAGCGGTTGCGAGCGAGCTTATACGCATGCACACTTGAGCCGTGTTTGAGTAGTACCTTCTCCCACTTATGGCTACAGAAGTGTGGCAGTTAGCAGTATAATCAATAGCAGCAAGCAGCCAGATGCTATCTGGAAAAATTTTACTGGTGCGCCTAAGCTGCCAGATCCACGAATGCGCAACAGGCCGGAACTAGGGGGTGATTGCAAACAGGGGTATCTGTCCCGGGCGGTAGTTTCAGAGGGGTGAGGGGGGGGGGGTGCTAAATTAATATTATTAAGGAAGTAGACCTTGTTTCACAAAGCGCCTAGCATCCAGCGCACGTTGGTATATCGATTATTCATGTGATTTTGAATGCATCCCTGTTGGTTTTTGAACATTTTTGAACAAATTCTAAGTTGATTTCTGAAATAATCGTAAGTTGATTTTTGAATGCGTGCATGGTGTACGTGATGTCTCTGCCAGGGGAATCCCATCTCATCTAGAAATAAACTTTCCTGCAGACCATAGGAAACGGGTCAATATGAGCTGAGCGGAATAAAGCCGAACGGGCGAATGCCAATCACCTTTTATGTGGTTCATTGGGTTTGCAAATGATCAGTGTTGTTATAACTACTAGCGAATTCCATAGATTCAGACTACCAGAGTGGAAATAAACGACTAAGAGGAATAACAGGCAACAAATATTGCGTATTGTCTCCTCCGTGTATCCAAGAAAATGAAATTTTGACAGAAAAGTTTTGGCCAGACTGCTACACTACTAAGGGCCAGTTATACAGTCCCTGGCTAGTAGCCGCTAAAGTTCTATTCTGGGAGTATTGTTGAAAGCGTGTTGTACAAACACGTAATAATGCCTAACCGGAGAATAAATGCGGGATAACCAAACCGGTGATTGTGGCAGGGTTAGTGAAATTAACCAGAGAATAAGTTTTGACACTGGCAGGAATAGTTACAGAAGAATATGACGATTCCAAATTTATATAAAAATTTCGTACTACTTTTCAATCTAATGCTTCAGAAGCTAGAGAGTATGAATGAAATGTGAAACTATTTCCTAACATAAAACTTTTTGCTTGTAGTAGGCCTAATAGGCATTTGATATAGGTACTTCGTGAATTATATTCCGCCATGTTATAAAAATGACCATTTGTTCCAAAACAGACTTGTTTATTTGTGTGTTTTATCTAGCAGTGACAAAATACACGTAATCAGATCGAGATACCACACCAGTCTTGGGTACAATTTGTATTAAGAGCTTTTTTGGTATTACACAACAACATTTCGTTTTTTCAAGTGGCAAAACGTTTGATGAAGTTTGATGAGACAATAGATCCTTTCACAGAAAGGAAAGGACACCATGTAAAGCTGCAGCAAGGTTAGAGAGAAAAAAAAGCTAGGACTTAACCATTGAAGAAATGTGTACTATCTTGCTTGTAACTTGTCTTTACTCGTTTTATGTATCCTATATTTAATTTTATGTCACACAAAACAGCGAGTTATTAGCTAATAAGCAGTAAAGACTGCAAATTTTCTAAAGAGTTCTTGTTCTGCCAGTTACAAATAATCCCATCCAGTATTAATTGCGAGATTTTTTTAAAGAGGGGCAGGATGTCAAACCGGCCGACTGGGAGCAGGAGAGGCACCACAGGACATTTTAATTTCCACTGCCCTGAATATAGTTTGATGGCACCCATTACAAAATATTACATGTTTGAATTCCACAGAGCGAAATGCAGAGACATGCGATAGAAGAATGCTGTGTGAAGAGGCGTGGCACTGCACTTTGGCACACTTAAGACCAAATAACATGTCTTACGTTCCCTCAAACATTTATGTTTTATGTGTCAGACTCTTCAAAAACATGTGCGCTACAAAATGAAGATATTCTGTAAAAGTCGATTTTTTTTAATTTTTGGCGTCCAACCTCAAAAGCTTGAGGGAGGGGGAGCGCCACTATCTAGTATTGCCCTGGTTTGGAAATATCGTAGATCCGGACCTGATGCACTGAGCAGTCTGAGTTTTAGTGGGAGCTGGTAGTCTCCAAGTGACCCGTGTTTACGTTAAGTGATTTTGCTGTTTCCTCTTTGTTTATTGCTCTCATGTCAAATGAAAACAGATCGGATGTCTTGGCCGGGAGCTATCAAGTGAATTAAAATACATTCACATAATTACGGGAGGCTAAAATACGTTGTTAGTTTCAGATTTTATTTTGTTTCCGCCTTTCTGACAGTCAAGCATTGATCACCTCACAGAACAATGAAGTTATTTTTGTCGGTTTGTTAAAGAAATTTGACTTTTAACAATCTTTTCTGCTGAGGCAGTCAGTTTATTTGAAATGAAGTATTTAATTCCACACTATTGGCTAGTTTCAACTGTTAGCTGCATTTCAAGTTCACGTTTTCATCTTCTTGCACGTATGGCATTATGCCTTAATCTTTTAATGTTTTACACGTACGAACGTACGGGCTTCCTGCATCATCATTGCTGTGCTAGCGCGGCAACGCCTGTTATCTGGCACTCTTTGGCAACTGCTGAAACAAATCCATTTCTAACAGGTCGCGGGAAAATATTCCGAATGGTTCTTTGAAAAGCGTTACTTTCAAAGTAAATTTCCTTTGACGCAAGACGAACTCTGTGACGAATGTCCGATGAATTTCTGAAATCACAGAGCATTTGGCTCTCATTCAAAAATCAAAATTTGTGGACGACCATTTACAATATTTTCGAGCCCGGAAGATCAGACACTTACGTCATCGTTAAAAATTTTACTGGCACTTTGTGTGATATATCTTAAAGTGTAACACGCGCAAAAAAAAGATCAACATTATGTGTGAAAGCTTAGCTTCTCTTGCAGCTTATTAATCTTAGAGACCAATATTATACGTAAAAGCTTTTCTTTTCTTGTAGTAACACTATGTATATTGATTTAAACCATTACCTTTTCCTATTTGTATGTTAATGCTACTGAACACTGATGTTGCTTTTGGCTGACTTCATCACGTGTTCTATGCTCTGAATATCCACTGTCATCAGCCGGCAAAATTGTTTGTCATGAGCTACGATTGGCTTACAAAAGCGCATCACAATCTCTATTCAGTCCTTCGGAAAGTAACGTGCGGTGTTTGATGGAATTGGACTTTATACTTTCGTAATACGAAAATATGCAGTGTGCATGTTGCTGCACATCAGACGTCTTTCCAAAACGTGTTTTTTCCCCTGAGTTTTGTTTTCTAAAGTGCCTGGAAATTCTACGCTGGTGTATAAAACCACAACAACTGAAAGGATTGATAAGTTTTACAGTTACAAGGAAACTTATACTGTTGCTTAACACGAAAAAGTGTATTTTCATCCGGGAGAAAGTGTATTTTTAACCGGGAAAAATCCGGGAATATTTTTTTCTCATCAACGTATACATCCTGATTATGCCATTTGTGCTTGACCTGTTCATCTAATTATGTAAGAGTTGTTTGGTGACAAGTCTTATGAGTCACTTCTTATCCCATCATATCCCAAATGAGTTTGATTGGAGACAAGAGTGGAGGTCTTACTGGCCAGGGAAGTTGCTGCATTTTGTGAAGAAAAACCCAAAAACACCAAAGGTGAACAAAAGTTGTAGCTTATTGCACCCCTGACCAGAATGCCTGTGGTAGGGCCAGTGTGTCTTGGGTGAATGCGCTCTACAAGACAGCCCTCACCAAATCTATGCCATACATGAAAATGACCATCACTTGGGTGCAGGCAGAATCCGCTTTCATAGCTGAAGACAATCATGTACAATTCCATTTTAATGTGTGCTGTGCCAGCTGTACAATCTGCCATTGCTGCCCTTACAATATGATGATCTTGACAGGCGTCTGTGCTGCATGATGTCCAGAACTTCAGCTACAGGTGTGAGAGAATGTTCACGTGACCACTGATACCAGCATCTGTGACATCTGATGCAGCGCAACCAACTTGTGTGACAATTCTCTGTGAAAGGCCACAATTTTACCCCATTCAAATGCGCTCAGTTGGCTGTAAGAAGAACGAGTGCGTCTGCATTGCATTGTTACCCACTTGCTTCACACATTTGCACCACACTGACTGAGCCTTCTGGATGTGAGCATTCCCTATTAAAGAGTAGGCACAGATAGCGCTCAGGTAGCTATGCCACTATGCCAACTATTGGCAGACAATGTTGAAATCATTATCAGTATGTCTACTATCACCCAGGTGGCATATGCCATCATCGGATCAAAATTGAAATGATCTTTCCAGGTGCACTAATTTTTTTCTGGCTGTGTAGAAGGAAGATAGAAGACAGTGGCCTCTGCACCATCATGAATTAAACACCTGATTATTGTTCATGATCATGGTTGTATCAACCTATGATAAGAATATAGTAAAACAGTATAAAAAAATAATGTACACATGGTGCATACTTTTTTGTTCTCTTTCTCGTAACAACTAATGCAGCACTAAAAATAGTCATATGAAAGGAAAATATAAGAAACATAAAGATAAAAAAATAGCAAATAGAAGATAGATGCCTATCAACTATGATGAGTCTGCCATTATTGATTGCAACCAAGGAATGTGTAATCAAACAGGATGTGGGGCCTGAAATCAAAAAGCAGAAAGATATGTGAAGATAGACCAACTTACAACAGGTAATATGAAGCAAGTACTTGCTGAGTGACTATCTGAAATATGTAACAAATGGGCCAAATGGAATATAAACCCAGTAGTATTTAAAAATGCTGAAATTTTGCTTTGTGACATGACCTGAAGGAAGAGGTAAAGCAGGAAAGTAATGGAGTGCAGAAGCCTGAGCTGAACATCATTACACACAGAGGAAGGCCTAGTTCCACAAGAATGCAAAATAAATACAAGGCTACAAAAGAGCACTTTCTGACATTAACGAGAAGTGTTGTATTTCCATGTCTGAGAAAACAGACGTTATTGACAATCCATAGCTGTAAGAAATAATTCAAAGTTTATTCCCTGACTGTGAATTCTTTTACATCAGCTATACTAGCTATAGATCGGCTACCCAGTAGTGACATTTGAAAATTTGTATTGGATTGAAACTAAAATCTGAATTTCCTGCTTAATGTAAGCGATCACCTTAACTACTTATCTGTGTATGCTCCCCAGACTGACCCAAACTTCCACATGTCACACTGCCTACATCCTTATACCATAGCCCACTGAATTAATCATATAATGCTCCCAACATTACTCGAATTCCAAAAACAGGGAGAACAAGGGGACGGGGGAATTCAAACAATGTTGCAAGCATTAGCTGATGAATTCAGTGGTGTGTGATATAAGGATGTAGGTAATGTGAAATGTGGAAGTTTGGGTTGGCCCATGCAGCAGACATGGATAGCTCGAGTTGAGTTGACTGCTCATCATAGGCAGGAAATCTAGGTTTGAGTCCCAGTCCATCAGTATTTGATAGTAGATCTGTACGTAATGCAGTTGATGTCAAGGAATTCGCATTCATCGAATTAATTTCTGGTTATTGTTGAGTACTACTTATTAGTGATGAATGAAAATTTGTGCTGAACCAGGACTCAAACCCAGGTTTCCTACTTGTGAGCAGTTGCCTTAACAACTTTGGCTATTTGTGCATAATCCCTGGACTGATCCAAACCTCCACAGGACACATTGTGTACATCCGTATGCTACAGTCAAAGAATTCACAGTCAGTGAATAAATTTCAAATTATTTCATGTGCAGCTGAGGATTGGAGTAATGTCTGTTCTTTCAGACATGCAAGTAAAGTATTATAAACTTAGACAGTTATACGATGATGCTTGGTCCTGATCCTTCACAGTCTCATTCTCCCTATGTGGGAAACCAATGAATAATTTTGACGAGCATTGGGTGATGAATACAGGCCGCGCGGGATTAGCCGAGTGGTCTAAGGCGCTGCAGTCATGGACTATGCGGCTGGTCCCGGCGGAGGTTCGAGTCCTACCTCAGGCATGGGTGGGTGTGTTTGTCATAAGGATAATTTAGATTAAGTAGTGTGTAAACTTAGGGACTGATGACCTTAGCAGTTAAGTACCATAAGATTTCACACACATTTGAACATTTTTTGATGAATACAGGGGACTATGGCATAAGAATGTAGACATTGTGACATGTGGATGTATAGGTCAGTCTAGGGAGTGTGCATTGATGCGTGGTTAGCTGAAGTGGTTAAGACGACCACTTGTGACAAGCAGGAAATACAGATTTGTGTCTGGTATGGCACAAATTTTCATGTATCACTAGTAGGTAGTACATCTACACTTAATGCGACTGATGCCAAAAAATTCACAGTCAGCGAAGAAATTTTGAATTAACAACAAGTTTTGTATGGTGCACAATACCCGATCAAAGTTCTCTGGGAAATGTTTTTAATTATGTTTGTTGAGAATAGCATAAGACTGCTTGTGAAAACTGTTATATATTTCAGTCTCTTCAAGAATATCCATAAGGTTTGCTTAATTCAGTCTGTAGCGGGGCTGTGTCTGTCTTTGAGACTTGGTGTTCATCTAACTTAATGTGTGTGCCAAAGGGCAAATTATTACTCTCATTTGTACCTATATCTTCCTCAAATCTTTCATTGAATGGCATGCTCTTCTGATCTACTTAGAAATTTTCACATATTCCATAATCAGTTCTATAAATACCCAGCTGAAAACATGGAAAAGTTTCTTACTCAATGGATTCTCTGCATAAAAACCAATTTTTATCTTAGTTTTGTGGAATACTCTAGCGACTATGCAGTAGAATCTCGACTATCTGGCATAATTTGGTGGAAGTTCAAGCAGGATAGACTGGAGTTCTATAAATTCTCTCTCCTAACCCCTGCAATATCATTCAAAACACCCTTTTTTATACCCAAACCAAGTTTTACTGATATTTTCTGACTTTTTACATAATACAAGCTAGTTATGTTTGTTGTGTACGTATTACACCCTTCAAGAATTATTACAGGAAACATAAAAGATCTGCATTGTAAAGAATGATTATGTGGTTACACAGATGTGGAAAGCCAGGCCTAACAAAAAAGGTGAAGCTTACAGGTTTGAAGTTTTATAAAAGTCTTTGATAGATGACTGTTTCCCTCCTTTAGCCTTCTTCCATGCTCCAGTATCCTTCCTATTCCTCCCCTTATGCAAACAGATGATAACAGCTGGCATTGCTTCCTCTTGCTCACGAATGTACTGGAGTGCTGCAGCAATCATTTTGAACTCTTCCTGATGTGGGATGGCATTTCTCTCATCATCTTAAGTTTGCTGCCTCCTCTTGTGTCATTTTCCCAATATTGTTGTCAGTTAGTTCATCAACTTCATCATTTGCCATTTATTTTGTGGCATCCTCTGAATCGGCATCCTCACAGCCTAATATGTTTTTCAGCAATGAAACAATATTATTGTTTCCATCTCTGACTTCAGTTTCACATCTATATTCAAACTGAATTCATCCATGCTCGCTTTTGATGAGTGTAATGTAGGGCAGTGATTCTGATTTTTTAGGTTTCTGAAAGATCTAGGTGCCTTGTGTTTGTCCTATTAATGTAAGCCTAAGCTTGTGGTTGCATTATTGCAATACAGTATGGCAACTCATTCTTTACTTTTTTTGTACCTGGGTGCCGTAGCTTCCTTTTTTGATGCAACAATTTTCGTAGGGTTGCATTTTGTAACTTAAACCACTCTCACTGCAGTTGTACAACTATTCACCAGAAGCTCTCTCCTCATCAGTTAACTTCAAAAGATAATCTTTAAACAATGGCACAGCCTCATTCTCAACAGATAAAGCCTCTACACTAATGGTAATCTGGCAGGTACTGAATCGTTTTTTCGACTGATCCAACCATCCATCACTGGCAGTAAATTCTGAATCTTCTCCTTCTATTTGCTGCTGAAATTGCAATGCTTTTTTGTGCGATATTGGCTCAGTAATCAGAAAACCATTTCCTCTTAAATTTTCATGCTACAAAAATAAAGCTTCCTCCACTTCTTTTGTTTACATTTCAATATTGTCTTCCTTACTTTTATTCCACTTCCGCTAACTTGGGAAGTACACTACTTTTCAATTTTTGCTTGATTTTTTCTTCCAGTCTCCAACATTACTTTTTCTAACTCCAAAACAGCAATTTTGATCCATAGTCACTACAAGTTTTAGTTTTTTTTTTAATCACCCATTTTAGACTCTTTAATTAAAAGACGAAGGACTGCACAAAACAACTATTTAATCACACACACACACACACACATTGGACGTCAGATATGCAACTGAAGACACAAGGAACACAGGATTGCCAACAGATCAGCTCTCTACATGTGTTCATTATTTTTTGTGAGTGCTGGAAGAGGACTTCCAAGTATTGTTTGCTGAAGAGTGGCTGTAGTAATTGTTGAAGAGTGGCTCTAGTAATTTATTTAGTATTAACAATACAGTATGTACCTTGTCATTTTGACTCCAGGTGTGCTAAAAACACAGAAGCTGCCTAAAACATTTTGAAAGTCCACACGATATTGTATTCGATGCCTGCTTTCTAAAGCTTCGGAAAAGTGCAGTACACACAATAAATCGATTCTCGTTTTATCGTGGATAAGTATTAATTATTGTATTAATGAAGTAGGCCAGATAGTATGGAGGCCAGATAGTCATGAGCTGGGTAGTCGAGAGTCTCCTTTATTTAAGATGCCACCTAAATAAGAGAAAATCTTCTATTTAACTTTCTTTTTTCTGATAATGATGTTATCTGATCATCACATTCTTCAGATCATGTAGGGGGACCTGGTGGTGTGTGTCCAAGAGGTCTGTTTTGAAAAAAATGTTTTCCATCAGCTAATTTGAATACAAGTTAATCTGGATATGGGATGAGAAAGGTATTCACCATGGGTGGCCCATTGATAATGTTTTAGACACCCCCCCCCCCCCCCCCAAATATAAATTCATTTGGTCCTTTCAGTTGATGGCACATGTAGCCCAATTGCTGCATGCAACAGATTCTCATTTTACATTCACATTGCAAATTAATTTTTAAATATGGCTACAGTTGAACATTTAACATTTTTTTTTTACACAGATGTTAATAATTCCTATCCACCACATTTTACACACTACATAACAGAAATTTTTTTGCAGGGTAGAATCAGTTGTCAGGGAGAATCATTTTCAATTTGCTTTCAAATTTTACTTTGCTATCTGTCAGACATTTTATATCACACGGTACGTTATCAAAAATTTTAGTTGCAGCTTTGTTGCACCCCCTTTCTGTGCTAAAGACAACCTTAATGTGGACTAATAGATGTCAGTTTTCTTTTCAGTTTTGTAATTATTTAAATCACTGCTCCTTTTGAATTGCAATGGATTATTTACAACAAACTTCATGGGGAAGTAAATGAACTGTGAAGCTGTAGTCAGAGTGTCCATCTCCTTAAACAGTTGTGGGTGAGCATCACATTATTCTTATGGCATGTTGTTAAGCAATGAAGACATTCTTTCTTAAAAATGAGTTATCTCATAACATTTTCTACAAGACATTTATTTGTTTGTTTATTTACATAGTTTACGCCGATGTTGTACGTCTAAAATCAAACATTATACAACAGCATCTACAGTGAATAAGTTTAGAGCTTAGCAGTCAGCAAGTTCTTCCTGTCCCATAACTTCTTCATTCGGAATAACTCGCGGCTTGTTCTTTCCAGATATGACATACTTCTTTCTTTGTGATATTTTGAATGTCACTCGTATATGTTTGTTTATCAGGAGCAGCTTATCTTCTCTATGTTCAGTTTGATGTTTGATAATGTTAATTCATTTAGGTCCATTTATGCTTCTTTAAACCAGTTGTTTTTTGTCTTACTCTTCCAAAAGTAGCCAAAAAGTTGTTTCAGGAGTCTAATATTTGGTAAATGAGAAATGTGGCCAAAAAATGCACCTCTTCTTTTTTACATTTTATTAACATTGGTTTCACTTCCTTGATAAACCACGTAGTTGGGCAAGGGTCCCCAGTGAACATTAACTTTTTTTTAGACACACAAACAAACACAAACACACACACACAAAATTCAAGCTTTCGCAACAAACTGTTGCCTCATCAGGAAAGAGGGAAGGAGAGGGAAAGAAGAAAGGATGTGGGTTTTACGGGAGAGGGTAAGGAGTCATTCCAATCCCGGGAGCGGAAAGACTTACCTTAGGGGGAAAAAAGGACGGGTATACACTCGCACACACACACATCTCCATCCACACATATACAGACACAAGCAGACATCTCACAAGCAGACATATTTAAAGGTCTTTAAATATGTCTGCTTGTGAGATGTCTGCTTGTGTCTGTATATGGACTGAAGACAACAACAACAGTTCTCTATGCTTGTAGTTTTAATGCTCTGCTATCTGTTTATGCTCTTTCATTGGAACTCCAAGTAATAATCTCACCAAGATATTTAATTTTTTTTACCACCTTAATTTTTTGAGCGTTGTTGAGTATAATATGGGATGTGTCAGCTGAGAAGATGGATGTCTTTTCTGTTTTCTCTAAAGAAATTTGCAACCCAACCTTTGCCACTAATCGTTCTAGTTCTATTACTTGGAACTTTGCTTCATTGATACTATTTGCTGACAATGCCAAACCATTTGCAACTGAAAGGCAGTTAAGTTGAATCTTTCTTTCAGTCTTAACAGATGGTGGACATATGTGGTTCCATTTGCACATGACTTTCTCCAGCACACAATTAAACAGTAATGGAGACGTTCCATCACCTTGTCCAAGACTATTTAGAATCTCAAAAGGCTCAAAGAATTCATTTCTGAACCTTACTCTAGATTTAAAACAGTGAAATCAGTTTTTGAAAATATAATGACAGTGCCTCATGTCATCGTGTTAAGGTGGAGCATAAGCCTCAAAAATCTTGAAGGAAGCAAGACATTGTAAATTGGCTGATGGGAGAGAGACCATATGTTATTTATGTGATTAAGCTTGAATTGCTGAAACAGATTGAAGCTACGCTGTAGATCAGTCCATTATTGACGAAACAGCACAGTCTATGGTCACATTGTCATTAGGCTACCACCTTACCACTGCATTTTGAATCCCCATAGAACTAATTTGGAGCCAAGTTAAAGGATATGTTGTAATAATTAACATGACATTGAAGCTACCACACATGCTAAAATTAATGCACAAAGCTCTGTTGCATTTCACTGCCGAACGCTGGCGGAACACAGAACAATACGTAATAAAGAAGAAGACAAAATGTGGCACTTGCATGGTTTTAGAGATTACATTGTTGATCAGCTACTCATCAGTGTTGAAGATAGCAGTTCCACTGATGAAATGCCTTCTGCACATTCAGATTGAGGAATGGAAGGAGGTCAGAGGTTACCACATGACTGAGTTGAGTAATACCTTAAGAGGTTTCAGCATTTCATTATACAGCAAAATCTCTGCAATATGCTCTTAAAATCACTCATTGCTCTCACAGATAAATTATTACTGTTTAGACGCAAGTATTTTTTTGATGCTTCTTCTAAGCCAAAATGTGGTTTCCGCCTGGTCTCTCAAGAAGCATATTACCGGAGTATTACTGTATATTAATTTATACCTTTTAAAATTTAAATGACATTTCAAGTTTTATTATTTGTCTGGTGTTCGTTGATTTTATTAATTATCTGCAGGTGCAATGTTTGGTCTAATCTGTTTCTGAATGTTTTATTTTAATCCTCTTGATGCGAATGATTTCAGTGTTCCAGCTTTCTCAAACACCTATCTATGTGAAGTGTTAAAATAAACAAATAGGAAACAAATTAAATGAGACATTATTAACATTCATTTGTAGAAACTGAAACTCGTGAGCTTCGCCATGATTATCTTCATTTGTTAAAATCACTGCAGGCTTGATGGATTGGCTTTTCCATTCAAATGCACCTGTAAAGCTTTGTGTGTTGGGTTATCTTTGCTGAGTAGTACGAGCGAGCTACCCTGCCACATAGAACAGAAGGTTATCGTTGTACCCAACTAGAAGCAGCTGAAGCATCATGGGGAAAAAAACAAGAGGTAATAACAAACATGGAAGAATACATAGAGTAATGTTTACATCAAGATTGTTCTCGTGGTGAGTAGACTGTAGCGTCATTTGTTAAAAATTACAAGACGGAATTGCTAGCCAGTACTTACTTTCAGCAGATGAATATTTAATACTCTTCATAGACACGTGTAAAAGTAACACACTTTATAGCTTTCGGAACTTAATAGTTCCTTCCTTGGGGATGAGAGAGGGATGGGTTGGTGAAGGCTAAAATGAAAAGGTTGGTCACTCAGACCACAGGATGAGAGGGACTCACCTTTAGTGTGAGTGAGTGTTTGTGGCAGGCAAGGTGCTCTTACTGGCAGTACATGTGTTCATTGATTAAAGCTGCTTCTGCCCTCGTGTCTACCTGAAACCTAATGTTGTGATTCAAAATGTTGAGAGAGAGAGAGAGGCCTGCATGGACATTAGGCACCAGAAAATATTGAATTGTATGTGTTTGAGGAATGTGTAGCCCAAGCACCTTTACTGTCTTTGCTTGACAAACCAGCTCTTTTTGGCCCCTATTAAGGTATGAATCACGTACAGTTTATCTAAATGGAGATGTTGATTAATAATGTGACACAAAATTGTCTTTATAAAAGGGAACTGGGAGTAGTGCTTTCGGTTATGATTGCCATTTACTAGAAAGCATTTTTAGGAGCTATTGTTTTATGTCACATTTGTCATACAAGACTACTTGCATTAGTTCTTGTTGTCTTTGTATATCCCTTGTTGTCTTTGTATATCCAACTTATATTGTGGAATGTGAATTTCTCCCAGTGTATCAAGTGTTTTAACAACATACGGCAGCCAGGTGGCATCTTCAACAACTGCTAATATTTCAACAGATACACACCCAATCATTTTCCAAGCACAGACAGCATGAGAGAGTGTTTTGTAAGGAAATTTAAACCTTCTGCTGACCAAGAATCTTAATACAGTGTATCCAAGAAGACAGCATATGCACTGTAAACAACTAGGACCACCAAACTAGACTTATGACTTTGGTAATCTTTGGTTGCGTATTGGCCCCAGTCACAATTGATATTGTTAGTATATGAATTGCTGTGTTTTTGTTACATTAGTTTCAAGAAACTCTATTCCCTATTTTATTTGCTTTTAAGCACAGTCGAAATTTGTGATGCCTTGCCACCAGTGTTGTATTTGAAGAAGCAAACATTAATTACAGATACACATTCACTCATAGTTGTAGAACAAACAAAATAAGTACAGAACCTGAACGCAACTGCAGAAAATCAGTGTTTCTTTAATATAATTGGATAGATAAAAAATCTGCTCCCCAAGTGGTGGCAGGAGAAAACACACATAAAGGTCAAGGAAATGTACAAGCTTTCAGAGGAGCCAGTGGTTCCTTCTTCTCTCAGAAGGGTTAAAGGGGAAGGAAGAGGGATGAAGGAAAAGGACAAGGATTGGCAAGGTTTGGAAAATGGGGAGAGTTTGGAAAAGTCACCCAGACTTACCGGATGGGATGAGATAAAAAGACTGATTGTTGGGGACTGCATTGGACGAGGTTCGAAGACCTGAGAGCTTGAAGGTCTTAGATAGCTCAATACACTAGACAGAGATTACTTACAAAAGTATTGTGCAGGAGTTAATAAGAGTGGAAACTAAGTGTATTAAATGTGGTAAAGGTGGTGGTGGTGGTGGGGAATAGAAAGGAGGTCGGAAAATAAGAGGTATAAAAAACTAAAAGGAAATGTAGGAAGGAATAATTACTGAGAAAAAGTCTGAGATTAAAGTTAATAAAGGTCATGTTGATGGTGACAACCAAGGATATAGTGTAACATCAGTTTTCACTTGCGAAGTTGTGAGAAACTGGTGTCTGAGGGAAGAATCCAGATGGCTCATGTGGTGAAACTAGCACCAAGCTCATGACTGTCGTGTTCCAGCGCATGCTCTCCCACAGGAAATCGTGTGTTACAAGCAAACATCCTCAGCCCAATCATCCGAACTGATAACTTGCTGGTAGTTATACAAATGTCGAAGGCTGAACGGTGTTTAGATAACAGCTGGTACACGATGTGTCGTTTCGCAGGTGGCTCTCCCGTTGATAGTACGTGTTTTGCACGTTACAGGGATTGTGTAAGTGGTGGTAGGAGGGCGGCACACAGGGCAAGTCTTACAACAGGGATGCTCACAAGGGGACGACCCACAGGGTAGGGAAATGGGTGCAGAAGGAGCATGGATTCTGACCAGAATATTGTGGAGATTGGGGAGCGGTTCTATTTGAGGTGTGGTGGAGAAAATACTGGGCAGAATGGACCTCATTTCAGGGCATGGTTTTAGGAAGTCACAGGCATTATTGAACCACAAAGTTATCAGATAGGATGAATGGATATAACAGAGGGGGTGTACTGGTAACACACAATGTCCTATTGCAGAGATTGCTTCACAACATGACAGTCATGACCTTGGTGTCCATTTCACCATGTGTGGTATCTAGATTCTTCCCCCAGACACTAGTTTCTCAGAACTGCACAGGTGGGAACTGGCATTACATATCCTTGATTCTCACCACCCACCTGGCCTGAATTTATGTTAATTTTTTCAATCTCAGCATTTCTTCTCAGTAACTATTCTTTTCTTCACTCCCTTTCAGTTTTCTATACCTCGTTTTTTGACTTGCCTATGCCCTCCCTCAACTCTTATCACATTTAATACACTTAGCTTTCCATTCTCATTACCTCGTGCATGGCATTTTGTCTGTAATCTCTGTCTTTTTTATCAACCCCACTTGCCTTTAAGATCTTAGGTTTTCAAATCTAGCCCAATGCAGTCCTCAAAAATCAGTTAGTTTTTCCTTCCCATCCAGTAAGCTCCCATGGCTCTTGGTTCTGGGCAACTTTTCTGAACTCCCCCATTTTTAAATGTCAACAGTCTTTCCCTTCAGCCCTCTTCGTTCTCCTTCAGCCCTTCTGCCAGAAGAAGGAGCCACTGGCTTAAAAAACCAGCACATTTCCTTAGCCATATGTGTGTTTATGTGTTTTCTTTTGCTGCCACTTGGTGAGTAGGTTGTTCAGCTATCCAGTTAGAATACAGTATATCTTCGAAAATTGATTATTTTTGTTGAAATCAGTCTCTGTAGCTTATGTTGCTTTGTAGTAGTAGTCTGCTGGTGTGCGTGTTATCATAAACAGAAACATGATTTCAGTAGAAAATGCAGATCTTTTTAACTCAGATAGGCTGAACAGCAGTTTGTGTTAAATTCAGGGGATACTGTGCAGTGAGTACTTGCTGATGCTCTGATACCATGACTAGAGGACAGGTCCATCTGTATAGTCAAACATAATGTCAGTGGCTCTGATGTAAGTGTTGTGGCTGCACCATGTGCAGATCAGCAGTTTCCAGTTGCTCCTTGACTGAGTCAGCATGCAGCAGTATAGCAGTAATGACTAAACTGTCATGTCGTCGTAATAGCTATAACTGCCAAAATACACAGATGTAAAAAAAATTGCAATTATGCTAGAGTAATAAAATTTTGAGAATACATTCGTGTGTGTAACATATTTAAGTGATTAATATAAGCGCAATATAAGCCATTGGGAATATGAAATGCTGGTACATTAACAAACAGTGTAACTGCCAGACTGTTGAATGCAAGCATGCAAATGTGCGTACCTTGTGTTATAAATGTGCCAGATGTCAGTTTGGAGGATGGAGTTCAATGCCTGTCACACTTGGTCAGCCAATAAAGGGATGGTTAATGCTCTTTGTGGATGAAGCTGGAGTTATCATCTGATGAAGTCCCATATGTGCTCGATTAGAGGCAGAGTTGGTGATTGAGTGGCCAAGGCAACGTGTTGACACTCTGTAGAGTGTGTTGGGTTATGACAGCAATATGTGGGTGAGCATTATCATGTGTGAAAAAAAAAACTTGGAATACTCTTCATGAATGACAGTACAACAGGTTGAATCACTAGACTGACGTACAGTGTTTGCAGTTAGGGTGTGTGTGTGAGTGATAACCACGAGAGTGCTCCTCCTGTCTTACAAAATCGCACCCCAGACCATAATGCCAGGTGTTGGTCCAGTGTGTCAAGCAAGCAGACAGGTTGATTGCCTTCAACTGGCTTCCTTCTAATCAACACACTGCCATCACTGGCATCGGGACAGAACCAGCTTCATCAGAAAACACAACAGACCTCCACCACATCCTCCAGTGAGCTCTCAAGTGACACCACGCAAGTAGCAAATGGTAGTGGTTTGGGGTTGGTGGAAAATGCACGCTACAGGGCGTGTGGCTCAGAACTGTCCTCGAAATAACCAATTTGTAAAAGACTGTTGTGACACTGTGGTACCAACTGCTGCTCAGATTACTGCTACAGATGCAGTATGATGCGCCAGAGCCTTATGCCGATTACAGAGGTCTTCCCCCTAGGTTGTGGCAGGTGACAGTCCAGAGCTCGGACTTTTTGCGACTGTACATTCTTTGTTCCTGCCAAGTCTTTCTGCAGAATCCCACAGCCGTATTACAGAGATTGTTCAAAGTCAGTGAGGTGTTGATAATCACATCTTTGTCACCTTAAAGGCATTCTTGGCAACACAACTCACCATATCCAATTTTAACTAATAAGATAACTAACCCTCATGACAGTTACAGGATGTATTTAAAGCAAACCTGATTTTCATCCTCATAGTGGCGCTGCTAGTGCCCCTCTTTATGTGACTGGTGTGGAATTTAAATAGACATAATCTTCCAGATGTAGAAACACGCCTTCCAACCTTTGTTTATAAGGTATTGCAGTGCCTGTGTTATTCCGAGTTACTATGTAATGTTCTTTTGGACATAGATGCATGTATGTCCAAAGGAAGAGACACTGTGGTGACTACAGCCATTATGAAATACATGAAATGTATTTGCAGTTGCGGATTTGGACAATAATCATTTTTATAATGGAATGATGACAGTGAAAATTTGTGCCAAATGGGGCCTTGAACCAGATTTCCTGCTTTTCTCAAGAGGTCCCTTTACCATTCGGCCAGAGCCAAACTTCCACATGTCGTCAACCATGTGTCCACAACGTGTACTTGTGCATCCATTATGTATATTCCTGTACAGGGGAGACATTTTACTTGAAAGTTGCTTGCTTGGTATTTGCAAATAATTTCGATATTGCAGTGCCTGTGTTATTCCGAATTACAATGTAATGTTCCTTTGGATGTTCATGTATGTCCAAAGGAAGAGACACTGTGACAACTACAGCCGTTACGAAACACATTAAACGTTTTCGCAGTTGTGAATATTGACAACCATCAGCTGTATAATGGAATGATGACAGTGAAAGTTTGTGCCGGACTGGGACTCAAACCCATTTTCCACTTATTGCAAGTGTTGGCCTCTCCATTTGGCAGTCCATACATGACTCACGGCCAAACTCAAATTTCTGTATGTCGTCAGCCATGTGTATACAACCTATAGTCTTACTTTTGTTTTGTATATTCCTGTACAGGATAGACATTTCACTTGAAAGTCAACAACCTGCACTCTTTCATCTGTTATGTATGTTCCCATACAGGAGAGTCTTAAGTAGGAAATCTGGGTTCGAGTCCCTACCCGGCACAAATTTTTATTTTTGTCATTCCATTATACAGCTGACAGTTGTTCATATTTGCAACTCTGAAGACGTTCCAAGTATTTCATAACAGCCGTACTCGCTGCAGTTCCTGCTCCTTCAGACATGCATGCACATCCGAAGGAACATTACCTCATAATTCAGAATAATATAGGCATTTTCTATATCGTATGTATCCACTGACACCAGGCAAGCGACTTTCAAGTAAAATGTCTCCCCTGTATGGGAATATAGATAATGGATGCATGAGTACAGGTTGTGGACACGTGGTTGACGACTTATGGAAGATTGCATCTGGCTGTAAGTCATGCACAGATAGCCAAATGGTGAGCCAACCACTTGTGATAAGTGGGAAATCTGGGTTTGAGTCCTGGACCGGCACAAATGTTACTATTCCATTATACAACTGATGGTTGTTTATATTCGCAACTGCGAATACATTTCATGTATAGCTTTCGCTTATGTCGCACGACTCCTTCTTGGAGTTGCAAGTTTTTTTCCTGTCAGTGTATGACTGTCACTAACTTTGAGTTTATGTAATTCTGGCAATTTCAGTGTCATTGGAATAATTAATTAAGTTTGTATCATTGACTCAGGGACTCCTAAGATACGACTTGGCAAACAAATGGTAATGAGATGGGCAGCTATTAATATCAATGGGGGCTACTCTGGGAAGAAGGTAGAGCTGGCAGAGGCTGCAAGTAAGATGGGGCTGGACGTTTTAGCTGTTAGTGACATTCGGGTAAGGGGTGAGAAAGAAGAGGAAGTTGGAGAATACAAGGTCTACCTGTCAGGAGTCAAAGCAGGAATAGCACAATGGGGTGTAGGGCTTTACATCAGGAAAGAAATGGAACCCAGCGTAGTTGCAATAAGGAATGTAAACGAACGACTGATGTGGATAGATTTGACAGTGTCTAGCAAGAAAATTAGGATTGTGTCAGTATATTCGCATTGGGAAGGGACAGATCAAGATAAGATGGATAGTTTTTATGAGGCACTCAGTGATGTAGTTGTTAGAGTAAAGGACAAGGACAGTGTTCTGCTCATGGGTGATTTTAGTGCCAGGATTGGAAATCGAACAGAAGGGTATGAAAAGGTTATGGGTAAATTTGGAGAGGATATGGAGGCCAACAGGAACGGGAAACAACTCTTGGATTTCTATGCCAGTATGGGCTTAGTAATCACAAACTCCTTTTTTAAACATAAGAACATTCACCGGTATACTTGGGAAGGCAGGGGAACCAGATCTGTCATTGACTATATAATAACAGATCAGGAATTCAGGAAGGCTGTGAGGGACACACATGTATTCAGGGGATTCTTTGATGACACTGATCATTATTTAATCTGCAGTGAAATTGGGATTGTGAGGCTGAAAGTGCAGGCAGTCATGTCCATATGTAGGAGGATAAGAGTGGAGAAACCTCAGGATAAGGAAATCAGGCACAAGTACATAACAGCGATCTCAGAAAGGTACCAGTTAGTTGAATGTAGTCAATTACAGTCATTGGAAAAGGAATGGACAAGGTACAGGGACACAGTACTAGAAGCGGCTAAAGAATGTCTTGGAACAGTAGTGTGTAAAAGTAGGATGAAGAAAACAGCTTGGTGGAATGACACAGTCAAGGCAGCCTGTAAAAGGAAAAAGAAGGCGTATCAAAAATGGCTACATACTAGATCTCAGGTAGACAGAGAAAGTTATGTTGAAGAAAGAAACAAAGCCAAACAGATAATTGCAGCATCCAAGAAGAAATCTTGGGAAGACTCTGTAAACAGGTTGGAGACTATGGGTCAAGCTGCTGGAAAACCATTCTGGAGTGTAATTAGCAGTCTTCGAAAGGGAGCTAAGAAGGAAATGACAAGTATTTTGGACAGGTCAGGAAAACTGCTGGTGAATCCTGTGGATGCCTTGGGCAGATGGAGGGAATATTTTGAAGAGTTGCTCAATGTAGGTGATAATATGATCAGTAATGTTTCAGATTTTGAGGTAGAATAGGATAGGAATGATGATGGAAGTATGATCACATTTGAGGAAGTGGAGAAAATGGTCAAGAGATCACAGTGCAATAAAGCAGCTGGGGTGGATGAAATTAAGTCGGAACTCATCAAATACAGTGGAATGTCAGGTCTTAAATGGCTACACAGGATAATTGAAATGGCCTGGGAGTCGGGACAGGTTCCATCAGACTGGACGAAAGCAGTAATCACACCAATCTTTAAACATGGAAACAGAAAAGATTGTAACAACTACAGAGGTATCTCTTTAATCAGCGTTGTGGGTAAAATCTTCTCAGGTATTGTTGAAAGGAAAGTGCGAGTATTTGTTGAGGACCAATTGGATGAAAATCAGTGTGGGTTTAGGCCTCTTAGAGGTTGTCAGGACCAGATCTTTAGCTTACAACGAATAGTGGAGAAGAGTTATGAGTGGAACAGGGAATTGTATCTATGCTTTATAGATCTAGAAAAGGCATATGACCGGGTTCCTAGGAGGAAGTTATTGTCTGTTCTACGAGATTATGGAATAGGAGGAAAACTTTTGCAAGCAATTAAAGACATGGATAGTCAGGCAGCAGTTAGAGTTGACGGTAAATTGAGTTCATGGTTCAGAGTAGTTTCAGGAGTAAGACAAGGCTGCAACCTGTCTCCACGGTTGTTCACATTATTTATGGATCATATGTTGAAAACAATAGACTGGCTGGGTGAGATTAAGATATGTGAACACAAAATAAGCAGTCTTGCATATGCGGATGACTTAGTTGTGATGGCAGATTTGATTGAAAGTTTGCAAAGTAATATTTCAGAGCTAGATCAGAAATGTAAGGACTATGGTATGAAGAGTAGCATCTCCAAAACGAAAGTCATGTCAGTGGGAAAGAAATATAAACGGATTGAGTGCCAAATAGGAGGAACAAAGTTAGAACAGGTGGACGGTTTCAAGTACTTAGGATGCATATTCTCACAGGATGGCAACATAGTGAAAGAACTGGAAGCGAGGTGTACCAAAGCTAATGCAGTGAGCGCTCAGCTACAATCTACTCTCTTCTGCAAGAAGGAAGTCAGTACCAAGACTAAGTTATCTGTGCACCGTTCAATCTTTCGACCAACTTTGTTGTATGGGAGCGAAAGCTGGGTGGATTCAGGTTACCTTATCAACAAGGTTGAGGTTATGGATATGAAAGTAGCTAGGATGATTGCAGGTACTAGTAGATGGGAACAATGGCAGGAGGGTGTCCACAATGAGGAAACCGAAGAAAAACTGGGAATGAACTCTATAGATGTAGCAGTCAGGGCAAACAGGCTTAGATGGTGGGGTCATGTTACACGCATGGGAGAAGCAAGGTTACCCAAGAGACTTATGGGTTCAGCAGTAGAGGGTAGGAGGAGTCGGGGCAGACCAAGGAGAAGGTACCTCGATTTGGTTAAGAATGATTTTGAAGTAATAGGTTTAACATCAGAAGGGGCACCAATGTTAGCACTGAATAGGGGATCATGGAGGAATTTTATAAGGGAGCTATGCTTCAGACTGAACGCTGAAAGGCATAATCAGTCTTAAATGATGATGATGATGTATCATTGACTTTTTTATCTGAGGGAGATTTTAGTCCCATTTAGGACTAAAGAAATGAGATATTTGGACGGAGTGATGTTTAACTCAATGTTCTGAGTCAATCCAGTGTAATTGGCATTCACCTTCTCACTGGCCATCCTCAATGGAATTGGTTTTGAAGTTAAGTGTAACTACAGGTCACTAGTGGGACAGAGTTTTTGTGATGTATCATTGGCATACAATTGAGAAAAATGTCAGGTGTAATACCAAACCGCCGAGGGTTTACCTATCACCATTATGACATAGTTCAAGACCTTATCCATTGTTGATGGAACATCAAATACAAGAATTACAAGTACAAGCTAAACTATTCTACTGCACCTGGAGGGAAACTAAGGCTACTAAATTGAGACAGTTGTATTGAAGACATTGCTGAAATCTAAAATGTGTATCAAATTGCCTCTTTTTGACTCTTGTTGTCTGGAACTTTTTATAAAGATACGTTATTCACTTAATTGGTCATGGGCTGTGTAGTCAAAGCCATTGGACGGTGCTGGAAGGATATGTACAAAGCGGTGTTTGGAAGTTGTTATGAAAGACAGCTTTCTGGGTTGTGGTTTATGTCCTTATTCTAAGCTGCTCTGAAATTCCGTCCAGTCAGGGACTGACTGACCCAAGCAATACCAAAGCGTTTTCCATAATGCGTACTACCAAGGGGGTGGGGGTTACTTTCTGCCCACCGGGTAAAAAAAAATTGTTGTTAACTTTTACTAACAGTGTTCTTTTTTAAATAGCTACTGATGTAAGTATGGTTCAGAACCTGAAAATGTCTTTTAGCACAATCTCGGCAATCCCAATGCATTATCCGTAATATGTATACAGAGATGAGTAGTACTTTATGGCCACCACAAAAAATTCTTAAAAAATACAGATTTTGGTAATTGTCATTGAGTTTTATTTAGAACACACTTTTTAAAGATGTATAGGTGTGTAAGAATAATTGTGATTTTGAAAATATAGAAATGATATTTGTTTGCTAAAAGTCACATTTGCTACTAGAACTTAAATTTTTTAGCTACGTTTTACTGAGAAATTCAAAATGATTGTGGAATCTGGTATAATAAATCAGTAATAACGATAAATAATTTTTATCAAAGTTTCAAATTATAAAGTTTGTGACTAGATTATAATATTTTCAGAAGGTGGGCATAAAGTACCTCCTCCCCCCCCCCCCCCCCACACACACACACACATTATAAATTTAATATAAGTGTTGTTGAATTAGTGGAAGTGTTACTGAAGTTTAAATTAAGATAAAACGGGGTAAGAAGCGTATTTTTCTTCTCGCACCTGTAGCACGAATCCTAGGCCTAATTTCACGCGTGCGAATCGTAAGTAAGCAGTGAATTAAACTTATAGATAAATGTTTCCAGTTGGTATAAATATAATACAAGTGTTGTTACATTAGTGGAAGTGTTAGTGAAGTGTTAAAGAAGATTAAATGGGGTAAGAAGTTTATTTTCCTTCTCGCGCCTATAGCACGGATTTTAGGCTTAATTTCACGCGCGCGTATCGTAAGTAAACAGTGAGTTATATGTAATCACCAGTTTTTTTATTCAGTACTCTTTCAATTCATTTATATCTGCCTGAATAGTTCTAGGGTCCTTTGTTTACGTTTTAGTCAGTACTTAAATCAGCTTATACGATTTCTGTTTTTACCATGAGTGAGAAGTGTGTGACATGCCATAGGATCGTTAGTTCCGGGGTATGGTGTGATGGGTGCTGTAGTTTCTTTCATTGGGGCGAATGTAGTGGCGTGGGAAATGGGGACATAAATGAGGCTCACCTGTGGTATTGTAGGATCTGCAGTAGAGATAGGAAAATACTGGAACAGGAAGGGAAAATTGCAGCTCTTCAAGCTGACCTAGACAAGGCAAGGGAGGATCTGGACAGGTTAAAGAGGGAGAAGGGTGAACAGAGGTGGGAAGTGGCAACAGGTAATAGGGGGAACAGGCAAAGGAGAGCATCAGACAGCTTTGTCATAAATCTTGAAAATAGATTTGACCTGTTGCCTCAGTCAGAATCGGATGAGCCTCATGTAGCTGAAGCTGTAGAAAGGGCACAACAAGCTTTCAAGGACTTGAAAAAGGTAGGGAAATTTGTAAAGAGAAAGAAAGTTCTGTTGTTAGGTAGTTCCCATGGTAGAGGTGTTGGCCAACTACTGCAGGAAAATCTAGGTCCAGAGTACCAGGTCACAAACTTTTTCAAGCCTAGTGCAGATCTGGGTCAGGTAACAGAGGATGGTAGGTGCTTTATGCAAGGATTTCACAAAGGAGGATGCCGTGGTTATAGTGGGTGGTCCAGGAAATAGCATTGACAGAGACTCTGAATATTCCATAGTGAGTGACCTGGTGAAGATAGCATCAGCAACGAAGCATACGCGTGTGGGATTTGTGTCTGTGTTGAGGCACCATGATCAGCCTCATTTGAACTCTTCCATAGGGAGGGTGAACTTGGAGTTCGAGTGGCTGCTTAGGACGGATATAGGGTCCCATATTGGTTTGATTCCTGTGGATGCTGTCGATAGGTGGGACTACACTAGGCATGGCCTTCACCTCAGTAGGAAAGGGAAGGGAAAACTGTCTGGGTTGATTGCAGAAAACTTAAGGGGGGACACTGGCACAAGTGGTAAAATACCAGCAGTCACAGGTGTCAGAGGGATGCCTTTTGTGGGATAGGGAAGGGGGAAAGAAAACGAGTTTTAAGAGAGATTGGCAGACACACTCAGTTTGAGAAAACAGATGAACAGGAGTCAGATTTTATCATACAGCCTCCATTTAAACAGTGTTTAACAGAAAGTAATCAGAAACTGCCAGTTCATCTTCGCCAAAGCAGTTACAATCCCATTAGTATGCAGTATCAGTTATCTTTATTACACCAGAACATTCCGGGACTTAGAAATAAAGTTGATGAACTACTCATTTGTATCGATGAAATGAATTCATCTAACCAAATTGACATAATCTGCCTCTCTGAACATCAAGTGACCACTGATATAGATATGTTAGACATGTCAGGATTTAAGCTAGCTTCCTACTTCTGCAAGGTAGATATGGGTGGAGGAGGAGTTGCCACATTTATCAAAAACTGCCATAAATACAAGAGCATTGACATTAATAAATTCTGTTTAGAGCAGCATCTAGAAGCATGTGCAACAGAAGTAGAGTTCCATAACAGATCCTATATAATAATAACTATTTACTGAGCACCTGCAGGAAATTATAATCTATTCTTAGATCATCTAGAAGCTCTTTTGGGTTATTTAACAGGAAGAAACAAAGAAATTTTGATTGCTGGTGACTTTAATACAGATTTTCTAATACAATCTTCCAGTAAACATTCACTGCAGTTAGTAATGCTGTCTTTCAATCTAACTCACACTGTAAACTTTCCAACTAGGATCACTAAATCCTCAAGGACAGCCATTGATAACATTTTTATAGACAAATCAAAGGAACAAAATCATATCATAAAACCTGTTATAAATGGACTATCAGATCATGACATGCAGCTCCTTGTTTTAGATGTAAATTCTAAGCAGATTATCAAGACTGCTAAATCTGAGTACAGGAGAGTAGTCAATCAACCAAAAATTGAGTGTTTTAGAAAACTGCTCAAAGATATGAACTGGAAAGATGTTTATAGTGCTCATGACATGAATGAAAAATATAACACATTCATGAACAATGTCAGTACCATGTTTGAAAACTGTTTTCCTCTAAAAGTTACTCAAATTAAACAGAAGTCTATAATAAAACCATGGATTACACAAGGAATAAAGATTTCCTGTAAGACAAAAAGGAAAATGTATGTGTCGACCAAGAATAGCTCCAATGCTGATGATTTAGCTAAATATAAACAAATGCACTACGAGAAGAAGAGAGCAATGTCAGGGAACAAAATAAAAACAATATGGGATATAGTGAAAGAGCAGACTGGTAGAACCAGAAAGGAACAGGAGCAAATAGCACTAAGGGTAGATGACACATTAGTAACTGATGGGCATAGTGTGGCAAATCTATTTAACAAGTACTTTATATCCGTTACTGATAGAATGGGACTTTCAGGATCAGTAAATAATGCCCTTGAATATCTGAAACTAGCCTTCACAAATAGCTTCAAGTACATGAATATATCACTCACTTCACCAAAAGAAATAACTTCCATAATAAAATATTTAAAAACAAAGCATTCTAGTGGGTATGATGAAATATCAACAAAGTTAATTAAGGCATGTTCTTGTGAGTTTAGTACAATTCTAAGTTACTTGTGTAACCAGTCAAATATAACTGGGACATTTCCTGACTGGCTAAAATATGCAGGTGTTAAGCCTCTATTCAAGAAACGGGGTAAAGAGATACCATCAAACTACAGACCGATTTCACTTTTGCCAGCATTCTCAAAAATTTTAGAAAAAGTAATGTACAGGCAGCTGCTCAACCATCTGACCACAAATAACATAGTATCAAGAACACAGTTTGGATTTCTGAAGGGTTCTGATATCGAGAAGGCTATTAACACCTACAGTGAAAATGTACTTAATTCATTAAATAACAAATTACAAGCAGCAAGTATTTTCTGTGATTTGTCAAAGGCATTTGATTGTGTGAACCACAACATCCTTTTAAGTAAATTAGAATTCTATGGTGTCACGGGCAGTGCTGCAAAATGGTTCAAGTCATACCTCACTAACAGGAAACAAAGGGTGTCAGTGCAAGGGACTAGTGAATTAAGTCATCAGTCATCATCAGAATGGGAAGAAATTACATGTGGTGTCCCACAAGGATACATCTTAGGGCCATTGCTTTTTCTTGTGTACATTAATGATCTCTCATCAGTTACACTGCCAGAAGCAGAGTTCTTTTTGTTTGCAGATGACACAAGTATTGCAAAAAATGGTATGTCAAGTGTAGTTCTAGAAAGATCTGCTAATGATATTTTCATGGATATTAATAAATGGTTTAAAGCCAACTCACTGACATTAAACTTCAAAAAGACTCACTATATGCAATTCAGAACCTGTAAGAGGTTTCCACCCAGCATATGCATAAAATATGAAGAAGAGCAGATAGAAGAGGTTGACAGTCTTAAATTCCTGGGATTACAACTTGATAATAAATTCAGTTGGGAAGAGCACACCACAGAACTGCAGAAATGCCTTAACAAATCTGTATTTGCAATTCGAGTGTTAGCAGACATAGGCAACATAAAAATGAAAAAGCTTGCATACTTTGCCTACTTTCATTCCATAATGTCATATGGTATAAATTTTGGGGTAACTCTTCAAGTCAAAAGTTTTCAGAGTCCAAAAGCGTGTAATACATATTATTTGTGGAGTAAATTCACGGACGTCCTGTAGAAACCTCTTCAAAGAACTGGGTATACTAACTACTGCCTCTCAGTATATTTACTCATTAATAAAATTTGTCCTAAATAATATATCTCTTTTTCCAACAAACAGCTCAGTTCATACATACAATACCAGGAACAAAAATGATCTGCACAAGGACTTAAAAGCACTTACTTTAGTTCAGAAAGGGGTCCACTACTCAGGAACACTCATCTTCAATAATTTGCCAGTAAACATAAAAAATTTAGTTACATATAAAGATCAGTTTAAAAGGTGCCTGAAAGACTTACTAGTGGCCAACTCCTTCTACTCCATTGACGAATTTTTTAATAGAAAAAAATTATGTATTGTATATATTCATACTATTAGTATTGTTATTTCAGCTTAAAAAAATAAAAAATTGACATGTTCCACATCCACGAGGATCTCCTCAGCACGGATCTATGGAACGAAAAACTAATCTAATCTAATCCACCCCGAGGGTTAAATATAATGTCAGAGTAAGCTGCATTGGAACAGTAATAAATTTGACAATTGTAACTGTAGTGTGAGTGTGTACAGTAGTTGCTGAAATAATGCATACATTGATTTTTTCTGATTGTTGTCAGTAACATGCCCAAAAGATAAATTTGTGCAGTTATTACCTGACTCTTGAGAACAATGTAGGGGAGGTAGCTACAGCAAATGATATGTGGTACTTACTGGAATTAAGGAAAACCACCAATATAACTTTCGTTTACAAACTGTTTATTTAACAATATCTCACCGAGCGAGGTGGCGCAGTGGTTAGCACACTGGACTCGCATTCGGGAGGACGAAGGTTCAATCCCGTCTCCAGCCATCCTGATTTAGGTTTTCCGTGATTTCCCTAAATCGTTTCAGGCAAATGCCGGGATGGTTCCTTTGAAAGGGCACGGCCGATTTCCTTTCCAATCCTTTCCTAACCCGAGCTTGCACTCCGTCTCTAATGACCTCGTTGTCGACGGGATGTTAAACACTAACCACCACCATTTAACAATATCTAACCATAACTTTCTTCTTTTTACAAAATGAACAAATTTGCAATTTTTTTTACTTAAACCTTTAGATGAATAAACTTTTACAAAAGAAATCAGAACAGGAATCAGTGTTTGTAAATCATGGAATTCTTTTAGATAAGCTAAATCATTATGGTTTGAGGGGGGCAGTGCACAAATGGTTTAATTCATACTTAACTGGAAGAATGCAGAAAGTTGAAATAAGTGGTTCGTGTAATGTTAAAACAACAGCTGATTCCTCAAACTGGGGGGCTATCAAGTACGGGGTCCCACAGGGTTCAGTCTTAGGTCCTTTACTGTTCTTGATATACATTAATGATTTACCATTCCACATTGATGAAGATGCAAAGTTAGTTCTTTTTGCTGATGATACAAGTATAGTAATAACATCCAAAAACCAAGAACTAAGTGATGTAATTGTAAATGATGTTTTTCACAAAATTATTCAGTGGTTCTCAGCAAATGGACTCTCTTTAAATTTTGATAAAACACAGTATATACAGTTCCGTACAGTAAATGGCACAACTCCAGTAATAAATATAGACTTTGAACATAAGTCTGTAGCTAAGGTAGAATTTTCAAAATTTTTAGGTGTGTCCATTGATGAGAGGTTAAACTGGAAGCAACACATTGATGGTCTGCTGAAGCGTCTGAGTTCAGCTACATATGCTATTAGGGTTATTGCAAATTTTGGTGATAAGAATCTCAGTAAATTAGCTTACTATGCCTACTTTCATTCACTGCTTTCGTATGGCATCATATTCTGGGGTAATTCATCGTTGAGTAGAAAAGTATTCATTGCTCAAAAACGTGTAATCAGAAAAATTGCTGGAGCCCACCCACGGTCATCCTGCAGACATCTATTTAAGGATCTAGGGATCCTCACAGTATATATATTCACTTATGAAATTTGTTGCTAATAATCCAGCCCAGTTCAAAAGTAATAGCAGTGTGCATAGCTATAACACCAGCAGAAAGGATGATCTTCACAATGCAGGGTTAAATCTGACTTTGGCACAGAAAGGGGTAAATTATGCTGCCACAAAAGTCTTTGGTCACCTACCAAACAGCATCAAAAGCCTGACAGATAGCCAACTATCATTTAAAAATAAGTTAAAGGAATTTCTAGATGACAACTCCTTCTACTCATTGGCTGAATTTTTAGATATAAATTAAGGGAAAAAAAACAACAGCTTAAACATTAGTGTCATGCAATATTTTGTGTAATGTAATATCTTGTACAGACATCTTTTATTAACCGACACGTTCCACATCATTACGAAGTGTCGTATTCGTGATCTATGAAACAAGTATTAATCTAATCTAATCTAATGATTACAAGATGGCCGACCCTGCATCCTGCCCATTATCGGATCAGACAGCATTGTATACTACGATGCTGGGCACAGTCTCTCTTATTAAATGCCCTTCTGCAACACATGAAAACTATATAAGCACCATTGATTACAAGAGTGATTCAGTTACTCAAAACAGATGACACAACTTTTAATTTGAAAGTTGTATGTCGAAAGCTTCAGGGTTGAGATGCACACCTCTACTTAAAGGTTAAACAGATTAGGAAACAATATGACAATGATAAGGCTTACTCCAAAGCAGCCAGCTTCTTAATTTCAATCTGCAACTGAGGTGTGACTGGATCCACACCCGTCCCTTCTCACAATCTTCTTTTGACTAAAGCCCTGGTGACTGATGGCTGTTAATATTTTCAAAGTTAAACTGATTGTTAGTTATTAAGACTGCACTGAAGGAACGTCTTAAAACATTACTTGTAAAGACTTATTACAGGAGAATTCACTCGGCAGAACCACAAGATCCAGCTAAAATACACCAGTAATGACCCGGTCTTTCAAACACAGCAACGTACAGCTTAGAACAACAGTTTGTTCAGATTATAACTAGTGACTGAGATATGTAATTACAATCAAAGAACTGAATAGGTTAACATCTAAACTTAACCACAAGGTCACTCTTTGTTTAATGGCAACCTGTGCCTTAGTACAATTGTTCCGGCTGTATTTATGATCAGGAGCTGATTCATTAGAATATTAATGATCGAGTACAAACCAGAAAGGAAAGGAAATATAGGAGCGGAACAAATTTTCAAATGACAACTAGTGTCTTAGTACAATACTGCGGCTTATATTGATGACCAAAGAGCCAACCGAGTAAAACTCTGAGGGTCAGGTACACACCGGAAAATAGTTGATACTACACCTGAGCCAGTGGTGCCATACAGAACAGTCTACTAATTCAGTGGTGCCACAGCTCAGCAAACACTTCAGTGTCTTTACAGGTAGGGCACTGTCACTTGCTATGTATCTATACACCAAAGCCTCCAGAGTACAACAATCAAACAATGACCTACACTTTTGTTTGACAACACTTGGTGCGCAATTTCATACTGAAAATATTTAATAATGAAATAAGAACAAATTGTGGATGTGCCACCTTAGTGTGTAAATTGACAATAACAACAATACCCAGTTGTGATTGTGGTGCAGACTGACAAACTTTTCAGCGTATCATATGTGTATGCCCAAAATGATCATTCCTCCCTGACAATCCAGAGGAGTTCCTGGTGGCAACAAAGACATCAGTTGAATATATTCAGCAGTTGGATGTATGACTGTGACCTGTGCTTTGTAAATATTGTAAAGGTCATAAACTTATAATTCTTAATTTTTATGTGTGTTGAATATGTGTGTATGTATTGTTAAGGAAAAAAGTTTTTCTCATGTAATATTATACTAGCCACACAGTAAATAAATAACGGTGTAATGTGTATGAATCCACATTTCACCTCACTAAACAACAGGGTGTTTCAGATGCTTCACCGTCTCCCTCACTCCTTCCCAATATTTGTCCAGTCTGTTCCTTGCCGAGTTGCTCATTCTTGACCTGTTGCATGTAAGATAATTGAACACAATGTATTGTAGAATGTTCATTTACTATGTCCACTTCAGTCACAACCTGTTTTACATTTGTCTCTTCATAAATGTATTTTATATCTAAAAACAAAGATTCTGTAACTTACCACTGACACCAACATATCAGAACTCCAGAAATGGGAACTTGCCCTTCAATATTTCCTCTCTTCCCGTTACCCACCAGGCCTTAACCTCCGCTAATTTCAAGTTGCCGTCGCTCATACCTCACCTGTCATTCAATAACATCTTTGCCTCTGTACTTCCGCCTCGACTGACATCTCTGCCCAAACTCTTTGCCTTTACATATGTTTGCTTGTGTCTGTATATGTGCGGATGGATATGTGTGTGTGTGTGTGTGTGTGTGTGTGTGTGTGTGTGTGTGTGTGTGTGTATACCTGTCCCTTTTTCCCCCCAAGGTAATCTTTCTGCTCCCGGGATTGGAATGACTCCTTACCCTCTCCCTTAAAACCTACATCCTTTCGTCTTTCCCTCTCCTTCCCTTTTTCCTGATGAAGCAACAGTGGGTTGCGAAAGCTTGAAATTTGTTTGTGTGTTTGTGTTTGTTATTGTCTCTATCAGCGTACCAATGCTTTTGTTTGGTAACTTACAGAATCTTTTTTTAGATATATTTTTCCCATGTGGAATGTTTCCCTCTATTATATTCATAAATGTATTTTCTTACAATAATGAAGTATCAGGTTGGAAACAAGAAACAAAAACAAAAGAGGACACCAAACATTCTTAAGCAGCAGTATATGCTATTATTTTTATCTTTAATTGCAGTTTTTCCCCGTATCCTCTTTTTGCTGACTCTCATATTTCTCTTTACTGAAATGAAATGAACGTTTACTATAGTGAACGTGCACCAAGGCATGTTTAGCCACAGGGTGATCCTCATTACAAACAAACACTGTCTGCCTGTGTCCGTTTACTATCTCGCATATACTGAGTGTCCCTCCTAAGACTCTTCAGGTACATTTTCTATGATGTTTCGGCAGATTGCGATTTCATTTTTGCAATGAAAAGCGTCGGATTTTCCCTGTCATAAGCAAAATCATTTTTAGAGCTGAGTTTCACATGCCTGTTTGATAGAGTGACCCTAAATTAGTCTAGTGTGACATTTGTTTTATTGATATGTATTAAAAGGGACAGTAAAATATTGAGAATAACCAACACTAGCAAGGAGACAGCACCACTGTGGCTTATGCTGACTGCACCACACAGCAGTGCTGCTGAGTCATTGCTGGAGTACTAGTTATTCGTCTTTTACTATCCTTATTAATACATATTTATAAAATAAATATCACACTAGACAAATTTGGAACCATTCTATTGAATGGACACATAAAATGCCACTTCAAAAATGTTTTTGTTCCTAATGGAGAAATAAATTGATGTTTTCCATTGACAATGACTGTTGCGCAAAAGACATGATGAGCAGTATTTGTTTGGGTTGACTTAGCTACATGTTGCAAAAGTGAAGTTGCAGATATTTGCGGAAAAATCAGAGAAAATGTGCTTGACGACTCTTCTAGGGACACCCTGTTATGAAAGTATTCTCATTTCTTTTTATTTTTTGTCACTTTCTAAATTACTTTTTTAAACTTTAATTTCATTCTAAACTTTCTTTAAGATCTTATACTACATGATGAGTAATAATATATACTAGTGGGTAAGATAATTAAGTTTCCTTTCTTTTGGGTTTTATAGGTCTTTGTTCTCACAGTTTTGCTTTAATGTAGGTTTGAATTTTTGTTTTTCAAGTATTTGAGTATCATAATTTTGATATCATGTTTCTCTGCAAGTTGGTCACAGTCTCATTTCTCAGTATGCAGTTCAGTGCCTTTTCTTAAGGTTTCATTCATTCTTCTGGTTTTATAATTGGTACATTAATATTGCTTCATTTCCTGTAAAGCGCAGGGATAATATCCTTTCATTTCTGTCAATTACAGTGTCAGTGAGATTGAATGTAAGTATCACATTTCCTGTTTTGTTATTCACATATTTATGGTATATTTTTATATAACTAAAGGAAATATTTGTGAATGTTTGTTTTTTAGAAATCATTTGACGCGCTTTCCGGAGTATGCTTATTGCGACCTATGTGGATATCAAAGTCATGTGCAAAGCAACGTGCTGGTCGAGCTGGACGAACACAGCCTGGAGTGTGTTACCATCTTTTTTCTAGCGAGAGGTATCAAAGACTGCAAGCTTATCAAACCCCAGAGATCCTAAGAATGCCATTGCAGGTGTGTAGAAGCCATTGTAAATCTACTTAATATTTTGTATGTGTTTTCTTAACATTGATTGAGAATAAATTGAACCTAATTTTATTAGTCAATCATTCTCCTTGGTGCATAAGTTTTATGAAAATATTATTTAGTCTTTGAATATGAGGAAAACATCACTTTGAATATTCAGGCACAGGTTATATATAAAGTATAACCTGTTTAGATAACCACATGTCTTAGCAGCACACTGCTTGTGGGACAGCACTGACCATGGATTGAATACACCTATTGCTTTAACGGTGAGGACTGATGTGTCGGCCAGCTTGGATATGGTTTCTAAGCAGTTTCCCACATTCGATTAGATAAATACAAGGCTTGTTCCCACATCCTGCCTCAGTTCTGTGATTTGCAAGCATTCAGAAAATTTTTGCACTCTTTCACATGTGGCACACTGGGCACAGAAAGATGGGGTACAGAAATTCCATATATATAGAGGGAAACATTCCATGTGGGAAAAATATATCTAAAAACAAAGATGTTGTAACTTACCAAACCAAAGCATTGGTATGTTGATAGATGCAAAAAACACACAAACACACACACAAATTACAAGCTTTCGCAACTCACGGTTGCTTCATCAGGAAAGAGGGAAGGAGAGAGAAAGACGAAAGGATGTGGGTTTTAAGGGAGAGGGTAAGGAGTCATTCCAATCCCGGGAGCAGAAAGACTTACCTTGGGGGGAAAAAGGGACAGGTATACACTCGCACACACACACACACACATATCCAGCCGCACATATACAGACACAAGCAGACATATATAAAGGCAAAGAGTTTGGGCAGAGATGTCTGTCGAGGCGGAAGTACAGAGGCACAGATGTTATTGAATGACAGGTGAGGTATGAGCGGCGGCAACTTGAAATTAGCGGAGATTCAACTGACATCTCTGCCCAAACACTTTGCCTTTATATATGTCTGCTTGTGTCTGTATTTGTGTGGATGGATATGTGTGTGTGTGCAAGTGTATACCTGTCCCTTTTCCCCCGCAAGGTAAGTCTTTCTGCTCCCGGAATTGGAATGTTTTTTACCCTCTCCCTTAAAATCCACATCCTTTCGTCTTTCCCTCTCCTTCCCTTTTTCCTGATGAAGCAACTGTGGGTTGCGAAAGCTTGAAATTTGTGTGTGTGTTTGTGTATTTTTTGTCTCTATCAACGTACCAACAATTTCGTTTGGTAAGTTACAGAATCTTTGTTTTGTGTGTGTGTGATATATATATATATATAAAAAGAAAGATGATGAGACTTACCAAACAAAAGCGCTGGAAGGTCGATAGACACACAAACAAACACAAATATACACACAAAATTCAAGCTTTCGCAACAAACTGTTGCCTCATCAGGAAAGAGGGAAGGAGAGGGAAAGACGAAAGGATGTGGGTTTTAAGGGAGAGGGTAAGGAGTCATTCCAATCCCGGGAGCGGAAAGACTTACCTTAGGGGGAAAAAAGGACAGGTCTTTCCGCTCCCGGGATTGGAATGACTCCTTACCCTCTCCCTTAAAACCCACATCCTTTCGTCTTTCCCTCTCCTTCCCTCTTTCCTGATGAGGCAACAGTTTGTTGCGAAAGCTTGAATTTTGTGTGTATATTTGTGTTTGTTTGTGTGTCTATCGACCTTCCAGCGCTTTTGTTTGGTAAGTCTCATCATCTTTCTTTTTAGATATATTTTTTCCACGTGGAATGTTTCCCTCTGTTATATATATATATATATATATATATATATATATATATATATATATATATATATATATATATATATAAAGAAAGATGATGAGACTTACCAAACAAAAGCGCTGGCAGGTCGATAGACACACAAACAAACAAATATACACACAAAATTCAAGCTTTCGCAACAAACTGTTGCCTCATCAGGAAAGAGGGAAGGAGAGGGAAAGACGAAAGGATGTGGGTTTTAAGGGAGAGGGTAAGGAGTCATTCCAATCCCGGGAGCGGAAAGACTTACCTTAGGGGGAAAAAAGGACAGGTATACACTCGCACACACACACATATCCATCCACACATACAGACACAAGCAGACATTTGGTCTTTAAATATGTCTGCTTGTGTCTGTATGTGTGGATGGATATGTGTGTGTGTGCGAGTGTATACCTGTCCTTTTTTCCCCCTAAGGTAAGTCTTTCCGCTCCCGGGATTGGAATGACTCCTTACCCTCTCCCTTAAAACCCACATCCTTTCGTCTTTCCCTCTCCTTCCCTCTTTCCTGATGAGGCAACAGTTTGTTGCGAAAGCTTGAATTTTGTGTGTATATTTGTGTTTGTTTGTGTGTCTATCGACCTGCCAGCGCTTTTGTTTGGTAAGTCTCATCATCTTTCTTTTTAGATATATTTTTTCCACGTGGAATGTTTCCCTCTGTTATATATATATATATATATATATATAAACACAGATGATGTGACTTACCGAACGAAAGTGCTGGCAGGTCGATAGACACACAAACATACACACAAAATTCAAGCTTTCGCAACAAACGGTTGCTTCATCAGGAAAGAGGGAAGGACGAAAGGATGTGGGTTTTAAGGGAGAGGGTAGGGAGTCATTCCAATCCCAGGGGCGGAAAGACTTACCTTAGGGGGAAAAAAGGACAGGTATACACTCGCGCACACACACACACACACACACACATATATCCATCCGCACATACACAGACACAAGCAGACATTTGTAAAGGCAAAGAGTTTGGGCAGAGATGTCAGTCGGGCAGAAGTAAAGAGGCAAAGATGTTGTTGAAAGACAGGTGAGGTATGAGCGGCGGCAAATTGAAATTACCGGAGATTGGGGCCTGGCGGATAACGAGAAGAGAGGATATACTGAAGGGCAAGTTCCCATCTCCGGAGTTCGGATAGGTTGGTGTTAGTGGGAAGTATCCAGATAACCCGGACGGTGTAACACTGTGCCAAGATGTGCTGGCCGTGCACCAAGGCATGTTTAGCCACAGGGTGATCCTCATTACCAACAAACACTGTCTGCCTGTGTCCATTCATGCGAATGGACAGTTTGTTGCTGGTCATTCCCACATAGAAAGCTTCACAGTGTAGGCAGGTCAGTTGGTAAATCACGTGGGTGCTTTCGCACGTGGCTCTGCCTTTGATCGTGTACACCTTCCGGGTTACAGGACTGGAGTAGGTGGTGGTGGGAGGGTGCATGGGACAGGTTTTACATCGGGGGCGGTTACAAGGGTAGGAGCCAGAGGGTAGGGAAGGTGGTTTGGGGATTTCATAGGGATGAACTAAGAGGTTACGCAGGTTAGGTTGACGGCGGAAAGACACTCTTGGTGGAGTGGGGAGGATTTCATGAAGGATGGATCTCATTTCAGGGCAGGATTTGAGGAAGTCGTATCCCTGCTGGAGAGCCACATTCAGAGTCTGATCCAGTCCCGGAAAGTATCGTGTCACAAGTGGGGCACTTTTGGGGTTCTTCTGTGCGAGGTTCTGGGTTTGAGGAGATGAGGAAGTGGCTCTGGTTAATTGCTTCTGTACCAGGTCGGGAGGGTAGTTGCGGGATGCGAAAGCTGTTTTCAGGTTGTTGGTGTAATGGTTCAGGGATTCCGGACTGGAGCAGATTCGTTTGCCACGAAGACCTAGGCTGTAGGGATGGGACCGTTTGATGTGGAATGGGTGGCAGCTGTCATAATGGAGGTACTGTTGCTTGTTGGTGGGTTTGATGTGGACGGACGTGTGAAGCTGGCCATTGGACAGGTGGAGGTCAATGTCAAGGAAAGTGGCATGGGATTTGTAGTAGGACCAGGTGAATCTGATGGAACCAAAGGAGTTGAGGTTGGATAGGAAATTCTGGAGTTCTTCTTCGCTGTGAGTCCAGATCATGAAGATGTCATCAATAAATCTGTACCAAACCTTGGGTTGGCAGGCCTGGGTAACCAAGAAGGCATCCTCTAAGCGACCCATGAATAGGTTGGCGTACGAGGGGGCCATCCTGGTACCCATGGCTGTTCCCTTTAATTGTTGGTATGTCTGGCCTTCGAAAGTGAAGAAGTTGTGGGTCAGGATGAAGCTGGCTAAGGTAATGAGGAAAGAGGTTTTTGGTAGGGTGGCAGGTGATCGGCGTGAAAGGAAGTGCTCCATTGCAGCGAGGCCCTGGACGTGCGGAATATTTGTGTATAAGGAAGTGGCATCAATGGTTACAAGGATGGTTTCCGGGGGTAACAGACTGGGTAGGGATTCCAGGCGTTCGAGAAAGTGGTTGGTGTCTTTGATGAAGGATCGGAGACTGCATGTGATGGGTTGAAGGTGTTGATCTACGTAGGCAGAGATACGTCTGCTTGTGAGATGTCTGCTTGTGTCTGTATATGTGTGGATGGATATGTGTGTGTGGGCGAGTGTATACCCGTCCTTTTTTCCCCCTAGGGTAAGTCTTTCCGCTCCCGGGATTGGAATGACTCTTTACCCTCTCCCTTAAAACCCACATCCTTTCGTCTTTCCCTCTCCTTCCCTCTTTCCTGATGAGGCAACAGTTTGTTGCGAAAGCTTGAATTTTGTGTGTATGTTTGTGTTCGTTTGTGTGTCTATCAGCCTGCCAGCGCTTTCGTTCGGTAAGTCACATCATCTTTGTTTTTAGATATATTTTTCCCACGTGGAATGTTTAGGAAAAAAGGACAGGTATACACTCGCACACACACACACATATCCATCCGCACATACACACACTCAGACACAAAGATGATGTGACTTACCAACATGTTTGTTTGTGTGTCTGTCGACCTGCCAGGACTTTCATTTGGTAAGTCACATCATCTTTGTTTTTAGATATATTTTTCCTACGTGGAATGTTTCCCTCTACTATATATATATATATATATATATATATATATATATATATATATATATATATATATATATATATATATATATATATAGAAGGAAACATTCCACGTGGGAAAAAATATATCTAAAAACAAAGATGATGTGACTTACCAAATGAAAGCGCTGGCACGTCGATAGACACACAAACATTATAACTGGAGAAAGTAACTGGAGATCTGTTGTGAAAAAAGGTATACACTCGCACACACACACATATCCATCCGCACATACACAGACATGTGTATGTGCGGATGGATATGTGTGTGTGTGCAAGTTTATACCTGTCCTTTTTTCCTTTTTTTCCCCCTAAGGTAAGTCTTTCCGCTCCTGGGATTGGAATGACTCCTTACCCTCTCCCTTAAAACCCACATCCTTTCGTCTTTCCCTCTCCTTCCCTCTTTCCTGATGAGGCAACAGTTTGTTGCGAAAGCTTGAATTTTCGTCTTTTTTCACAACAGATCTCCAGTTACTTTCTCCAGTTATAATGTTTGTGTGTCTATCGACGTGCCAGCACTTTCGTTTGGTAAGTCACATCATCACACACAAACACAGGGTTATTACAAATGATTGAAGCGATTTCACAGCTCTACAATAACTTTATTATTTGAGATATTTTCACAATGCTTTGCACACACATACAAAAACTCAAAAAGTTTTTTTAGGCATTCACAAATGTTTGATATGTGCCCCAGTAGTGATTCGGCAGACATCAAGCCGATAATCAAGTTCCTCCCACACTCGGCGCAGCATGTCCCCATCAATGAATTCGAAAGCGTCGTTGATGCGAGCTCGCAGTTCTGGCACGTTTCTTGGTAGAGGAGGTTTAAACACTGAGTCTTTTACATAACCCCACAGAAAGAAATCGCATGGGGTTAAGTCGGGAGAGCGTGGAGGCCATGACATGAATTGCTGATCATGATCTCCACCACAACCGATCCATCGGTTTTCCCCTTACAGAGGCATCCAGAAGCTTTAAACTGCGCATACCATCGCCGAATGGATTTAGCAGTTGGTGGATCTTTGTTGAACTTCGTCCTGAAGTGTCGTTGCACTGTTATGACTGACTGATGTGAGTGCATTTCAAGCACGACATACGCTTTCTCGGTTCCTGTCGCCATTTTGTCTCACTGCGCTCTCGAGCGCTCTGGCGGCAGAAACCTGAAGTGCGGCTTCAGCCGAACAAAACTTTCTGAGTTTTTCTACGTATCTGTAGTGTGTCGTGACCATATGTCAATGAATGGAGCTACAGTGAATTTATGAAATCGCTTCAATCATTTGTAATAGCCAAGATGATGTGACTTACCGAACGAAAGCGCTGGCACGTCGATAGACACACAAACAAACACAAACATACACACAAAATTCAAGCTTTTGCAACAAACTGTTGCCTCATCAGGAAAGAGGGAAGGAGAGGGAAAGACGAAAGGATGTGGGTTTTAAGGGAGAGGGTAAGCAGTCAATCCAATCCCGGGAGCGGAAAGACTTACCTTAGGGGGAAAAAAGGACGGGTATATATTTTTCCCATGTGGAATGTTTCCCTCATATATATAGGGAAACATTCCACGTAGGAATGTGTCTGTATATGTGTGGATGGATATGTGTGTGTGTGCGAGTGTATACCCGTCCTTTTTTCCCCCTGAGGTAAGTCTTTCCGCTCCCGGGATTGGAATGACTCCTTACTCTCTCCCTTAAAACCCACATCCTTTCGTCTTTCCCTCTCCTTCCCTCTTACCTGATGAGGCAACAGTTTGTTGCGAAAGCTTGAATTTTGTGTGTATGTTTGTGTGTCTGTCGACCTGCCAGCACTTTCATTTGGTAAGTCACATCGTCTAAAGCGCTGGCAGGTCGATAGACACACAAACAAACACAACATATATTTATATATTTTTTTGCAAAGTCATGTGCAAAGCAATGTGCTGGACAAACACAGCCTGAAGTGTGTTACCATCTTTTTTCTAGTGAGAGGTATCAAAGACTGCAAGCTTATCACAAACATACACACAAAATTCAAGCTTTCGCAACAAACGGTTGCTTCATCAGGAAAGAGGGAAGGAGAGGGAAGGACGAAAGGATGTGGGTTTTAAGGGAGAGGGTAGGGAGTCATTCCAATCCCAGGGGCGGAAAGACTTACCTTAGGGGGAAAAAAGGACAGGTATACACTCGCGCGCACACACACACACACACACACACACACACATATCCATCCGCACATACACAGACACAAGCAGACATTTGTAAAGGCAAAGAGTTTGGGCAGAGATGTCAGTCGGGCAGAAGTAAAGAGGCAAAGATGTTGTTGAAAGACAGGTGAGGTATGAGCGGCGGCAAATTGAAATTACCGGAGATTGGGGCCTGGCGGATAACGAGAAGAGAGGATATACTGAAGGGCAAGTTCCCATCTCCGGAGTTCGGATAGGTTGGTGTTAGTGGGAAGTATCCAGATAACCCGGACGGTGTAACACTGTGCCAAGATGTGCTGGCCGTGCACCAAGGCATGTTTAGCCACAGGGTGATCCTCATTACCAACAAACACTGTCTGCCTGTGTCCATTCATGCGAATGGACAGTTTGTTGCTGGTCATTCCCACATAGAAAGCTTCACAGTGTAGGCAGGTCAGTTGGTAAATCACGTGGGTGCTTTCGCACGTGGCTCTGCCTTTGATCGTGTACACCTTCCGGGTTACAGGACTGGAGTAGGTGGTGGTGGGAGGGTGCATGGGACAGGTTTTACATCGGGGGCGGTTACAAGGGTAGGAGCCAGAGGGTAGGGAAGGTGGTTTGGGGATTTCATAGGGATGAACTAAGAGGTTACGCAGGTTAGGTTGACGGCGGAAAGACACTCTTGGTGGAGTGGGGAGGATTTCATGAAGGATGGATCTCATTTCAGGGCAGGATTTGAGGAAGTCGTATCCCTGCTGGAGAGCCACATTCAGAGTCTGATCCAGTCCCGGAAAGTATCGTGTCACAAGTGGGGCACTTTTGGGGTTCTTCTGTGCGAGGTTCTGGGTTTGAGGAGATGAGGAAGTGGCTCTGGTTAATTGCTTCTGTACCAGGTCGGGAGGGTAGTTGCGGGATGCGAAAGCTGTTTTCAGGTTGTTGGTGTAATGGTTCAGGGATTCCGGACTGGAGCAGATTCGTTTGCCACGAAGACCTAGGCTGTAGGGATGGGACCGTTTGATGTGGAATGGGTGGCAGCTGTCATAATGGAGGTACTGTTGCTTGTTGGTGGGTTTGATGTGGACGGACGTGTGAAGCTGGCCATTGGACAGGTGGAGGTCAATGTCAAGGAAAGTGGCATGGGATTTGTAGTAGGACCAGGTGAATCTGATGGAACCAAAGGAGTTGAGGTTGGATAGGAAATTCTGGAGTTCTTCTTCGCTGTGAGTCCAGATCATGAAGATGTCATCAATAAATCTGTACCAAACCTTGGGTTGGCAGGCCTGGGTAACCAAGAAGGCATCCTCTAAGCGACCCATGAATAGGTTGGCGTACGAGGGGGCCATCCTGGTACCCATGGCTGTTCCCTTTAATTGTTGGTATGTCTGGCCTTCGAAAGTGAAGAAGTTGTGGGTCAGGATGAAGCTGGCTAAGGTAATGAGGAAAGAGGTTTTTGGTAGGGTGGCAGGTGATCGGCGTGAAAGGAAGTGCTCCATCGCAGCGAGGCCCTGGACGTGCGGAATATTTGTGTATAAGGAAGTGGCATCAATGGTTACAAGGATGGTTTCCGGGGGTAACAGACTGGGTAGGGATTCCAGGCGTTCGAGAAAGTGGTTGGTGTCTTTGATGAAGGATCGGAGACTGCATGTGATGGGTTGAAGGTGTTGATCTACGTAGGCAGAGATACGTCTGCTTGTGAGATGTCTGCTTGTGTCTGTATATGTGTGGATGGATATGTGTGTGTGGGCGAGTGTATACCCGTCCTTTTTTCCCCTAGGGTAAGTCTTTCCGCTCCCGGGATTGGAATGACTCTTTACCCTCTCCCTTAAAACCCACATCCTTTCGTCTTTCCCTCTCCTTCCCTCTTTCCTGATGAGGCAACAGTTTGTTGCGAAAGCTTGAATTTGGTGTGTATGTTTGTGTTCGTTTGTGTGTCTATCAGCCTGCCAGCGCTTTCGTTCGGTAAGTCACATCATCTTTGTTTTTAGATATATTTTTCCCACGTGGAATGTTTAGGAAAAAAGGACAGGTATACACTCGCACACACACACACATATCCATCCGCACATACACACACACACATATATATATATATATATATATATATATATATATATATATATATATATATATATATATATATATATATATATAAAAACAAAGATGATGTGACTTACCAACATGTTTGTTTGTGTGTCTGTCGACCTGCCAGGACTTTCATTTGGTAAGTCACATCATCTTTGTTTTTAGATATATTTTTCCTACGTGGAATGTTTCCCTCTACTATATATATATATATATATATATATATATATATATATATATAAAGAAAGATGCTGGCAGGTCGATAGACCTGTTTGTGTGTCTATCGACCTGCCAGCGCTTTTGTTTGGTAAGTCTCATCATCTTTCTTTTTAGATATATTTTTCCACGTGGAATGTTTCCCTCTGTTATATTCATATCATAATTTGAACCCAACCATGACGTTTGTTATTGTCACTGTTACATTTCGAAGTCTTTTCTGACGTCTTATTTCCTCCTTCTGTTGTGTGTCTATCGACCTGCCAGCGCTTTCGTTCGGTAAGTCACATCATCTTTGTTTTTAGATATATTTTTCCCACGTGGAATGTTTAGGAAAAAAGGACAGGTATACACTCGCACACACACACACACACACACACATATCCATCCGCACATACACACACATATATATATATATATATATATATATATATATATATATATATATATATATATAAAAAACAAAGATGATGTGACTTACCAACATGTTTGTTTGTGTGTCTGTCGACCTGCCAGGACTTTCATTTGGTAAGTCACATCATCTTTGTTTTTAGATATATTTTTCCTACGTGGAATGTTTCCCTCTACTATATATATATATATATATAGAAGGAAACATTCCACGTGGGAAAAAATATATCTAAAAACAAAGATGATGTGACTTACCAAATGAAAGCGCTGGCACGTCGATAGACACACAAACATTATAACTGGAGAAAGTAACTGGAGATCTGTTGTGAAAAAAGGTATACACTCGCACACACACACATATCCATCCGCACATACACAGACATGTGTATGTGCGGATGGATATGTGTGTGTGTGCAAGTTTATACCTGTCCTTTTTTCCTTTTTTTCCCCCTAAGGTAAGTCTTTCCGCTCCTGGGATTGGAATGACTCCTTACCCTCTCCCTTAAAACCCACATCCTTTCGTCTTTCCCTCTCCTTCCCTCTTTCCTGATGAGGCAACAGTTTGTTGCGAAAGCTTGAATTTTCGTCTTTTTTCACAACAGATCTCCAGTTACTTTCTCCAGTTATAATGTTTGTGTGTCTATCGACTTGCCAGCACTTTCGTTTGGTAAGTCACATCATCACACACAAACACAGGGTTATTACAAATGATTGAAGCGATTTCACAGCTCTACAATAACTTTATTATTTGAGATATTTTCACAATGCTTTGCACACACATACAAAAACTCAAAAAGTTTTTTTAGGCATTCACAAATGTTTGATATGTGCCCCAGTAGTGATTCGGCAGACATCAAGCCGATAATCAAGTTCCTCCCACACTCGGCGCAGCATGTCCCCATCAATGAATTCGAAAGCATCGTTGATGCGAGCTCGCAGTTCTGGCACGTTTCTTGGTAGAGGAGGTTTAAACACTGAGTCTTTTACATAACCCCACAGAAAGAAATCGCATGGGGTTAAGTCGGGAGAGCGTGGAGGCCATGACATGAATTGCTGATCATGATCTCCACCACAACCGATCCATCGGTTTTCCCCTTACAGAGGCATCCAGAAGCTTTAAACTGCGCATACCATCGCCGAATGGATTTAGCAGTTGGTGGATCTTTGTTGAACTTCGTCCTGAAGTGTCGTTGCACTGTTATGACTGACTGATGTGAGTGCATTTCAAGCACGACATACGCTTTCTCGGTTCCTGTCGCCATTTTGTCTCACTGCGCTCTCGAGCGCTCTGGCGGCAGAAACCTGAAGTGCGGCTTCAGCCGAACAAAACTTTCTGAGTTTTTCTACGTATCTGTAGTGTGTCGTGACCATATGTCAATGAATGGAGCTACAGTGAATTTATGAAATCGCTTCAATCATTTGTAATAGCCAAGATGATGTGACTTACCGAACGAAAGCGCTGGCACGTCGATAGACACACAAACAAACACAAACATACACACAAAATTCAAGCTTTTGCAACAAACTGTTGCCTCATCAGGAAAGAGGGAAGGAGAGGGAAAGACGAAAGGATGTGGGTTTTAAGGGAGAGGGTAAGCAGTCAATCCAATCCCGGGAGCGGAAAGACTTACCTTAGGGGGAAAAAAGGACGGGTATATATTTTTCCCATGTGGAATGTTTCCCTCATATATATAGGGAAACATTCCACGTAGGAATGTGTCTGTATATGTGTGGATGGATATGTGTGTGTGTGCGAGTGTATACCCGTCCTTTTTTCCCCCTGAGGTAAGTCTTTCCGCTCCCGGGATTGGAATGACTCCTTACTCTCTCCCTTAAAACCCACATCCTTTCGTCTTTCCCTCTCCTTCCCTCTTACCTGATGAGGCAACAGTTTGTTGCGAAAGCTTGAATTTTGTGTGTATGTTTGTGTGTCTGTCGACCTGCCAGCACTTTCATTTGGTAAGTCACATCGTCTAAAGCGCTGGCAGGTCGATAGACACACAAACAAACACAACATATATGTATATATTTTTTTGCAAAGTCATGTGCAAAGCAATGTGCTGGACAAACACAGCCTGAAGTGTGTTACCATCTTTTTTCTAGTGAGAGGTATCAAAGACTGCAAGCTTATCACAAACATACACACAAAATTCAAGCTTTCGCAACAAACGGTTGCTTCATCAGGAAAGAGGGAAGGAGAGGGAAGGACGAAAGGATGTGGGTTTTAAGGGAGAGGGTAGGGAGTCATTCCAATCCCAGGGGCGGAAAGACTTACCTTAGGGGGAAAAAAGGACAGGTATACACTCGCGCGCACACACACACACACACACACACACACACACATATCCATCCGCACATACACAGACACAAGCAGACATTTGTAAAGGCAAAGAGTTTGGGCAGAGATGTCAGTCGGGCAGAAGTAAAGAGGCAAAGATGTTGTTGAAAGACAGGTGAGGTATGAGCGGCGGCAAATTGAAATTACCGGAGATTGGGGCCTGGCGGATAACGAGAAGAGAGGATATACTGAAGGGCAAGTTCCCATCTCCGGAGTTCGGATAGGTTGGTGTTAGTGGGAAGTATCCAGATAACCCGGACGGTGTAACACTGTGCCAAGATGTGCTGGCCGTGCACCAAGGCATGTTTAGCCACAGGGTGATCCTCATTACCAACAAACACTGTCTGCCTGTGTCCATTCATGCGAATGGACAGTTTGTTGCTGGTCATTCCCACATAGAAAGCTTCACAGTGTAGGCAGGTCAGTTGGTAAATCACGTGGGTGCTTTCGCACGTGGCTCTGCCTTTGATCGTGTACACCTTCCGGGTTACAGGACTGGAGTAGGTGGTGGTGGGAGGGTGCATGGGACAGGTTTTACATCGGGGGCGGTTACAAGGGTAGGAGCCAGAGGGTAGGGAAGGTGGTTTGGGGATTTCATAGGGATGAACTAAGAGGTTACGCAGGTTAGGTTGACGGCGGAAAGACACTCTTGGTGGAGTGGGGAGGATTTCATGAAGGATGGATCTCATTTCAGGGCAGGATTTGAGGAAGTCGTATCCCTGCTGGAGAGCCACATTCAGAGTCTGATCCAGTCCCGGAAAGTATCGTGTCACAAGTGGGGCACTTTTGGGGTTCTTCTGTGCGAGGTTCTGGGTTTGAGGAGATGAGGAAGTGGCTCTGGTTAATTGCTTCTGTACCAGGTCGGGAGGGTAGTTGCGGGATGCGAAAGCTGTTTTCAGGTTGTTGGTGTAATGGTTCAGGGATTCCGGACTGGAGCAGATTCGTTTGCCACGAAGACCTAGGCTGTAGGGATGGGACCGTTTGATGTGGAATGGGTGGCAGCTGTCATAATGGAGGTACTGTTGCTTGTTGGTGGGTTTGATGTGGACGGACGTGTGAAGCTGGCCATTGGACAGGTGGAGGTCAATGTCAAGGAAAGTGGCATGGGATTTGTAGTAGGACCAGGTGAATCTGATGGAACCAAAGGAGTTGAGGTTGGATAGGAAATTCTGGAGTTCTTCTTCGCTGTGAGTCCAGATCATGAAGATGTCATCAATAAATCTGTACCAAACCTTGGGTTGGCAGGCCTGGGTAACCAAGAAGGCATCCTCTAAGCGACCCATGAATAGGTTGGCGTACGAGGGGGCCATCCTGGTACCCATGGCTGTTCCCTTTAATTGTTGGTATGTCTGGCCTTCGAAAGTGAAGAAGTTGTGGGTCAGGATGAAGCTGGCTAAGGTAATGAGGAAAGAGGTTTTTGGTAGGGTGGCAGGTGATCGGCGTGAAAGGAAGTGCTCCATCGCAGCGAGGCCCTGGACGTGCGGAATATTTGTGTATAAGGAAGTGGCATCAATGGTTACAAGGATGGTTTCCGGGGGTAACAGACTGGGTAGGGATTCCAGGCGTTCGAGAAAGTGGTTGGTGTCTTTGATGAAGGATCGGAGACTGCATGTGATGGGTTGAAGGTGTTGATCTACGTAGGCAGAGATACGTCTGCTTGTGAGATGTCTGCTTGTGTCTGTATATGTGTGGATGGATATGTGTGTGTGGGCGAGTGTATACCCGTCCTTTTTTCCCCTAGGGTAAGTCTTTCCGCTCCCGGGATTGGAATGACTCTTTACCCTCTCCCTTAAAACCCACATCCTTTCGTCTTTCCCTCTCCTTCCCTCTTTCCTGATGAGGCAACAGTTTGTTGCGAAAGCTTGAATTTGGTGTGTATGTTTGTGTTCGTTTGTGTGTCTATCAGCCTGCCAGCGCTTTCGTTCGGTAAGTCACATCATCTTTGTTTTTAGATATATTTTTCCCACGTGGAATGTTTAGGAAAAAAGGACAGGTATACACTCGCACACACACACACATATCCATCCGCACATACACACACACACACATATATATATATATATATATATAAAAAAACAAAGATGATGTGACTTACCAACATGTTTGTTTGTGTGTCTGTCGACCTGCCAGGACTTTCATTTGGTAAGTCACATCATCTTTGTTTTTAGATATATTTTTCCTACGTGGAATGTTTCCCTCTACTATATATATATATATATATATATATATATATATATATATATATATATAAAGAAAGATGCTGGCAGGTCGATAGACCTGTTTGTGTGTCTATCGACCTGCCAGCGCTTTTGTTTGGTAAGTCTCATCATCTTTCTTTTTAGATATATTTTTCCACGTGGAATGTTTCCCTCTGTTATATTCATATCATAATTTGAACCCAACCATGACGTTTGTTATTGTCACTGTTACATTTCGAAGTCTTTTCTGACGTCTTATTTCCTCCTTCTGTTGTGTGTCTATCGACCTGCCAGCGCTTTCGTTCGGTAAGTCACATCATCTTTGTTTTTAGATATATTTTTCCCACGTGGAATGTTTAGGAAAAAAGGACAGGTATACACTCGCACACACACACACACACATATCCATCCGCACATACACACACACACATATATATATATATATATATATATATATATATAAAAAAAACAAAGATGATGTGACTTACCAACATGTTTGTTTGTGTGTCTGTCGACCTGCCAGGACTTTCATTTGGTAAGTCACATCATCTTTGTTTTTAGATATATTTTTCCTACGTGGAATGTTTCCCTCTACTATATATATATATATATATATATATAGAAGGAAACATTCCACGTGGGAAAAAATATATCTAAAAACAAAGATGATGTGACTTACCAAATGAAAGCGCTGGCACGTCGATAGACACACAAACATTATAACTGGAGAAAGTAACTGGAGATCTGTTGTGAAAAAAGGTATACACTCGCACACACACACATATCCATCCGCACATACACAGACATGTGTATGTGCGGATGGATATGTGTGTGTGTGCAAGTTTATACCTGTCCTTTTTTCCTTTTTTTCCCCCTAAGGTAAGTCTTTCCGCTCCTGGGATTGGAATGACTCCTTACCCTCTCCCTTAAAACCCACATCCTTTCGTCTTTCCCTCTCCTTCCCTCTTTCCTGATGAGGCAACAGTTTGTTGCGAAAGCTTGAATTTTCGTCTTTTTTCACAACAGATCTCCAGTTACTTTCTCCAGTTATAATGTTTGTGTGTCTATCGACTTGCCAGCACTTTCGTTTGGTAAGTCACATCATCACACACAAACACAGGGTTATTACAAATGATTGAAGCGATTTCACAGCTCTACAATAACTTTATTATTTGAGATATTTTCACAATGCTTTGCACACACATACAAAAACTCAAAAAGTTTTTTTAGGCATTCACAAATGTTTGATATGTGCCCCAGTAGTGATTCGGCAGACATCAAGCCGATAATCAAGTTCCTCCCACACTCGGCGCAGCATGTCCCCATCAATGAATTCGAAAGCATCGTTGATGCGAGCTCGCAGTTCTGGCACGTTTCTTGGTAGAGGAGGTTTAAACACTGAGTCTTTTACATAACCCCACAGAAAGAAATCGCATGGGGTTAAGTCGGGAGAGCGTGGAGGCCATGACATGAATTGCTGATCATGATCTCCACCACAACCGATCCATCGGTTTTCCCCTTACAGAGGCATCCAGAAGCTTTAAACTGCGCATACCATCGCCGAATGGATTTAGCAGTTGGTGGATCTTTGTTGAACTTCGTCCTGAAGTGTCGTTGCACTGTTATGACTGACTGATGTGAGTGCATTTCAAGCACGACATACGCTTTCTCGGTTCCTGTCGCCATTTTGTCTCACTGCGCTCTCGAGCGCTCTGGCGGCAGAAACCTGAAGTGCGGCTTCTGCCGAACAAAACTTTCTGAGTTTTTCTACGTATCTGTAGTGTGTCGTGACCATATGTCAATGAATGGAGCTACAGTGAATTTATGAAATCGCTTCAATCATTTGTAATAGCCAAGATGATGTGACTTACCGAACGAAAGCGCTGGCACGTCGATAGACACACAAACAAACACAAACATACACACAAAATTCAAGCTTTTGCAACAAACTGTTGCCTCATCAGGAAAGAGGGAAGGAGAGGGAAAGACGAAAGGATGTGGGTTTTAAGGGAGAGGGTAAGCAGTCAATCCAATCCCGGGAGCGGAAAGACTTACCTTAGGGGGAAAAAAGGACGGGTATATATTTTTCCCATGTGGAATGTTTCCCTCATATATATAGGGAAACATTCCACGTAGGAATGTGTCTGTATATGTGTGGATGGATATGTGTGTGTGTGCGAGTGTATACCCGTCCTTTTTTCCCCCTGAGGTAAGTCTTTCCGCTCCCGGGATTGGAATGACTCCTTACTCTCTCCCTTAAAACCCACATCCTTTCGTCTTTCCCTCTCCTTCCCTCTTACCTGATGAGGCAACAGTTTGTTGCGAAAGCTTGAATTTTGTGTGTATGTTTGTGTGTCTGTCGACCTGCCAGCACTTTCATTTGGTAAGTCACATCGTCTAAAGCGCTGGCAGGTCGATAGACACACAAACAAACACAACATATATTTATATATTTTTTTGCAAAGTCATGTGCAAAGCAATGTGCTGGACAAACACAGCCTGAAGTGTGTTACCATCTTTTTTCTAGTGAGAGGTATCAAAGACTGCAAGCTTATCACAAACATACACACAAAATTCAAGCTTTCGCAACAAACGGTTGCTTCATCAGGAAAGAGGGAAGGAGAGGGAAGGACGAAAGGATGTGGGTTTTAAGGGAGAGGGTAGGGAGTCATTCCAATCCCAGGGGCGGAAAGACTTACCTTAGGGGGAAAAAAGGACAGGTATACACTCGCGCGCACACACACACACACACACACACACACACACATATCCATCCGCACATACACAGACACAAGCAGACATTTGTAAAGGCAAAGAGTTTGGGCAGAGATGTCAGTCGGGCAGAAGTAAAGAGGCAAAGATGTTGTTGAAAGACAGGTGAGGTATGAGCGGCGGCAAATTGAAATTACCGGAGATTGGGGCCTGGCGGATAACGAGAAGAGAGGATATACTGAAGGGCAAGTTCCCATCTCCGGAGTTCGGATAGGTTGGTGTTAGTGGGAAGTATCCAGATAACCCGGATGGTGTAACACTGTGCCAAGATGTGCTGGCCGTGCACCAAGGCATGTTTAGCCACAGGGTGATCCTCATTACCAACAAACACTGTCTGCCTGTGTCCATTCATGCGAATGGACAGTTTGTTGCTGGTCATTCCCACATAGAAAGCTTCACAGTGTAGGCAGGTCAGTTGGTAAATCACGTGGGTGCTTTCGCACGTGGCTCTGCCTTTGATCGTGTACACCTTCCGGGTTACAGGACTGGAGTAGGTGGTGGTGGGAGGGTGCATGGGACAGGTTTTACATCGGGGGCGGTTACAAGGGTAGGAGCCAGAGGGTAGGGAAGGTGGTTTGGGGATTTCATAGGGATGAACTAAGAGGTTACGCAGGTTAGGTTGACGGCGGAAAGACACTCTTGGTGGAGTGGGGAGGATTTCATGAAGGATGGATCTCATTTCAGGGCAGGATTTGAGGAAGTCGTATCCCTGCTGGAGAGCCACATTCAGAGTCTGATCCAGTCCCGGAAAGTATCGTGTCACAAGTGGGGCACTTTTGGTGTTCTTCTGTGCGAGGTTCTGGGTTTGAGGAGATGAGGAAGTGGCTCTGGTTAATTGCTTCTGTACCAGGTCGGGAGGGTAGTTGCGGGATGCGAAATCTGTTTTCAGGTTGTTGGTGTAATGGTTCAGGGTTTCCGGACTGGAGCAGATTCGTTTGCCACGAAGACCTAGGCTGTAGGGATGGGACCGTTTGATGTGGAATGGGTGGCAGCTGTCATAATGGAGGTACTGTTGCTTGTTGGTGGGTTTGATGTGGACGGACGTGTGAAGCTGGCCATTGGACAGGTGGAGGTCAATGTCAAGGAAAGTGGCATGGGATTTGTAGTAGGACCAGGTGAATCTGATGGAACCAAAGGAGTTGAGGTTGGATAGGAAATTCTGGAGTTCTTCTTCGCTGTGAGTCCAGATCATGAAGATGTCATCAATAAATCTGTACCAAACCTTGGGTTGGCAGGCCTGGGTAACCAAGAAGGCATCCTCTAAGCGACCCATGAATAGGTTGGCGTACGAGGGGGCCATCCTGGTACCCATGGCTGTTCCCTTTAATTGTTGGTATGTCTGGCCTTCGAAAGTGAAGAAGTTGTGGGTCAGGATGAAGCTGGCTAAGGTAATGAGGAAAGAGGTTTTTGGTAGGGTGGCAGGTGATCGGCGTGAAAGGAAGTGCTCCATCGCAGCGAGGCCCTGGACGTGCGGAATATTTGTGTATAAGGAAGTGGCATCAATGGTTACAAGGATGGTTTCCGGGGGTAACAGACTGGGTAGGGATTCCAGGCGTTCGAGAAAGTGGTTGGTGTCTTTGATGAAGGATCGGAGACTGCATGTGATGGGTTGAAGGTGTTGATCTACGTAGGCAGAGATACGTCTGCTTGTGAGATGTCTGCTTGTGTCTGTATATGTGTGGATGGATATGTGTGTGTGGGCGAGTGTATACCCGTCCTTTTTTCCCCTAGGGTAAGTCTTTCCGCTCCCGGGATTGGAATGACTCTTTACCCTCTCCCTTAAAACCCACATCCTTTCGTCTTTCCCTCTCCTTCCCTCTTTCCTGATGAGGCAACAGTTTGTTGCGAAAGCTTGAATTTGGTGTGTATGTTTGTGTTCGTTTGTGTGTCTATCAGCCTGCCAGCGCTTTCGTTCGGTAAGTCACATCATCTTTGTTTTTAGATATATTTTTCCCACGTGGAATGTTTAGGAAAAAAGGACAGGTATACACTCGCACACACACACACATATCCATCCGCACATACACACACACACACATATATATATATATATATATATATATATATATATATATATATATATATATATATATAACAAAGATGATGTGACTTACCAACATGTTTGTTTGTGTGTCTGTCGACCTGCCAGGACTTTCATTTGGTAAGTCACATCATCTTTGTTTTTAGATATATTTTTCCTACGTGGAATGTTTCCCTCTACTATATATATATATATATATATATATATATATATATATATATATAAAAAGAAAGATGCTGGCAGGTCGATAGACCTGTTTGTGTGTCTATCGACCTGCCAGCGCTTTTGTTTGGTAAGTCTCATCATCTTTCTTTTTAGATATATTTTTCCACGTGGAATGTTTCCCTCTGTTATATTCATATCATAATTTGAACCCAACCATGACGTTTGTTATTGTCACTGTTACATTTCGAAGTCTTTTCTGACGTCTTATTTCCTCCTTCTGTTGTGTGTCTATCGACCTGCCAGCGCTTTCGTTCGGTAAGTCACATCATCTTTGTTTTTAGATATATTTTTCCCACGTGGAATGTTTAGGAAAAAAGGACAGGTATACACTCGCACACACACACACATATCCATCCGCACATACACACACACACACATATATATATATATATATATATATATATATATATATATATATATATATATATAAACAAAGATGATGTGACTTACCAACATGTTTGTTTGTGTGTCTGTCGACCTGCCAGGACTTTCATTTGGTAAGTCACATCATCTTTGTTTTTAGATATATTTTTCCTACGTGGAATGTTTCCCTCTACTATATATATATATATATATATAGAAGGAAACATTCCACGTGGGAAAAAATATATCTAAAAACAAAGATGATGTGACTTACCAAATGAAAGCGCTGGCACGTCGATAGACACACAAACATTATAACTGGAGAAAGTAACTGGAGATCTGTTGTGAAAAAAGGTATACACTCGCACACACACACATATCCATCCGCACATACACAGACATGTGTATGTGCGGATGGATATGTGTGTGTGTGCAAGTTTATACCTGTCCTTTTTTCCTTTTTTTCCCCCTAAGGTAAGTCTTTCCGCTCCTGGGATTGGAATGACTCCTTACCCTCTCCCTTAAAACCCACATCCTTTCGTCTTTCCCTCTCCTTCCCTCTTTCCTGATGAGGCAACAGTTTGTTGCGAAAGCTTGAATTTTCGTCTTTTTTCACAACAGATCTCCAGTTACTTTCTCCAGTTATAATGTTTGTGTGTCTATCGACTTGCCAGCACTTTCGTTTGGTAAGTCACATCATCACACACAAACACAGGGTTATTACAAATGATTGAAGCGATTTCACAGCTCTACAATAACTTTATTATTTGAGATATTTTCACAATGCTTTGCACACACATACAAAAACTCAAAAAGTTTTTTTAGGCATTCACAAATGTTTGATATGTGCCCCAGTAGTGATTCGGCAGACATCAAGCCGATAATCAAGTTCCTCCCACACTCGGCGCAGCATGTCCCCATCAATGAATTCGAAAGCATCGTTGATGCGAGCTCGCAGTTCTGGCACGTTTCTTGGTAGAGGAGGTTTAAACACTGAGTCTTTTACATAACCCCACAGAAAGAAATCGCATGGGGTTAAGTCGGGAGAGCGTGGAGGCCATGACATGAATTGCTGATCATGATCTCCACCACAACCGATCCATCGGTTTTCCCCTTACAGAGGCATCCAGAAGCTTTAAACTGCGCATACCATCGCCGAATGGATTTAGCAGTTGGTGGATCTTTGTTGAACTTCGTCCTGAAGTGTCGTTGCACTGTTATGACTGACTGATGTGAGTGCATTTCAAGCACGACATACGCTTTCTCGGTTCCTGTCGCCATTTTGTCTCACTGCGCTCTCGAGCGCTCTGGCGGCAGAAACCTGAAGTGCGGCTTCAGCCGAACAAAACTTTCTGAGTTTTTCTACGTATCTGTAGTGTGTCGTGACCATATGTCAATGAATGGAGCTACAGTGAATTTATGAAATCGCTTCAATCATTTGTAATAGCCAAGATGATGTGACTTACCGAACGAAAGCGCTGGCACGTCGATAGACACACAAACAAACACAAACATACACACAAAATTCAAGCTTTTGCAACAAACTGTTGCCTCATCAGGAAAGAGGGAAGGAGAGGGAAAGACGAAAGGATGTGGGTTTTAAGGGAGAGGGTAAGCAGTCAATCCAATCCCGGGAGCGGAAAGACTTACCTTAGGGGGAAAAAAGGACGGGTATATATTTTTCCCATGTGGAATGTTTCCCTCATATATATAGGGAAACATTTCACGTAGGAATGTGTCTGTATATGTGTGGATGGATATGTGTGTGTGTGCGAGTGTATACCCGTCCTTTTTTCCCCCTGAGGTAAGTCTTTCCGCTCCCGGGATTGGAATGACTCCTTACTCTCTCCCTTAAAACCCACATCCTTTCGTCTTTCCCTCTCCTTCCCTCTTACCTGATGAGGCAACAGTTTGTTGCGAAAGCTTGAATTTTGTGTGTATGTTTGTGTGTCAGTCGACCTGCCAGCACTTTCATTTGGTAAGTCACATCGTCTAAAGCGCTGGCAGGTCGATAGACACACAAACAAACACAACATATATTTATATATTTTTTTGCAAAGTCATGTGCAAAGCAATGTGCTGGACAAACACAGCCTGAAGTGTGTTACCATCTTTTTTCTAGTGAGAGGTATCAAAGACTGCAAGCTTATCAAACACCAGATACACACTCCAATATATATATATATATATATATATATATATATATATATATATATATATATATTGGAGTGTGTATCTGGTGTTTGATAAGCTGGCCCAAACTCTTTGTCTTTAAATATGTCTGCTTGTGTCTGTATGTGTGGATGGATATGTGTGTGTGTGCGAGTGTATACCTGTCCTTTTTTCCCCCTAAGGTAAGTCTTTCCGCTCCCGGGATTGGAATGACTCCTTACCCTCTCCCTTAAAACCCACATCCTTTCGTCTTTCCCTCTCCTTCCCTCTTTCCTGATGAGGCAACAGTTTGTTGCGAAAGCTTGAATTTTGTGTGTATATTTGTGTTTGTTTGTGTGTCTATCGACCTGCCAGCGCTTTTGTTTGGTAAGTCTCATCATCTTTCTTTATATATATATATATATATATATATATATATATATATATATATATATATAACAGAGGGAAACATTCCACGTGGAAAAAATATATCTAAAAAGAAAGATGATGAGACTTACCAAACAAAAGCGCTGGCAGGTCGATAGACACACAAACAAACACAAATATACACATAAAAATTCTAGCTTTCGCAACAAACTGTTGCCTCATCAGGAAAGAGGGAAGGAGAGGGAAAGACGAAAGGATGTGGGTTTTAAGGGAGGGGGTAAGGAGTCATTCCAATCCCGGGAGCGGAAAGACTTACCTTAGGGGGAAAAAAGGACGGGTATACACTCGCACACACACACATATCCATCCACACATACAGACACAAGCAGACATATTTCTGCTTGTGTCTGTATGTGTGGATGGATATGTGTGTGTGTGCGAGTGTATACCCGTCCTTTTTTCCCCCTAAGGTAAGTCTTTCCGCTCCCGGGATTGGAATGACTCCTTACCCCCTCCCTTAAAACCCACATCCTTTCGTCTTTCCCTCTCCTTCCCTCTTTCCTGATGAGGCAACAGTTTGTTGCGAAAGCTAGAATTTTTATGTGTATATTTGTGTTTGTTTGTGTGTCTATCGACCTGCCAGCGCTTTTGTTTGGTAAGTCTCATCATCTTTCTTTTTATATATATATATATATATATATATATATATATATATATATATATATATATATATATATATATATATATATATATATATTTGTGGGGATTATATTAAAGGAATGTAACAATTAAAACAAAAACCTAATTTAGAGGTGATTTTTAATTGATGTTTAACATACTTAATGTGGGAAACACTGTGGCTTCCTTTGACTCAGCAGCAGAGAGACAATTGCTGTCCATGGTGTGCCCAGGGACAGCACTGGAGATAGGAGTGTTAACGTGCTGTCGTCTCTGATGAGTCTCAGTTTTGTCTACAGAACACAATGTACATATCCATATTTGGATGCTCTGAGAATGATCTTTACCAGATTTCATTCGTCGTCACATTGTAGCAAGGTTACATAAACAGCCTTACGAAAGTCATTACAGAATTACTGGTAAAGTAAGTAAAGTAAAGTAAATTACTGGTAAAGTAAGTAAATATATGTGTAATTGAAGCTTCCTGGTGCATTAAAACAGTGTGCCAGACCGAGACTCAAACTCGGAACGTTTGCCTTTCACGGGCAATTGCTCTCCCATCTGAGCTACCCAAGCACAACTCATGACGCATCCTCACAGCTTTAATTCTGCTAGCACCTTGTCTCTTGCCTGCCATGCTTCACAGAAGCTTTCCTGCAGACCTAGAACTGGCACTCCTGGGAGAAAGGAAACTGCGGAGACATGGCTTACCTCAGCCTGGGGGATGTTTTCTGGATATGTGTAAATGTTCAGATTAGGCTTTAGAATGCATATAATGTGAATACCAATGTTCCAGAGAAAGAGAAAAAGATTCAGTGCGAAAATAGTGACTTCAATGTTCTGGAGCAAAAGTAAAACATTGCTGACATACATAAAGCCCAGAAATTATATCTGACACAATAATAGCGTGGCCCAAGGAATCGTGTGGAAAGAGCTGAATGCACACGTGCACATTACCCATGGCTGGAGAGTTAACAAGCTGAACCCTTAACAATACTGGACAAAGACCAGGAAAAAGGAGAAGAAAGATTGTTTATGAAGTATTTTCTGACAACTGGAGATAGTTACATTACCAACTGTTTGTAATGTCCAACTAGAAATGAAACTACCATGTGTCACCAGTTCTTTTACAGAATTTATAAAAGCAAGCCATTCATTTAGCAATTCCACAACTAATCAGTGTTTCTTTGGCTGTTAGAGTATACAGGCAATCTAATTCGATGATGATATGATAATTAAATAAGGTAATCCCCTGAGGCTGTAATACATGTGAGGGTGGTTTGAAAAGTTCTCAGAATGTAATAGAAAAAAAGCACTTACATCACTGAAACTTTTTTTATTTTTCAATGTAAACTCCTTGTAGATTAATGCACTTGGTCCAACGATGTTCCAGTGCCTTGATGCCATCTTGAAAATGAGTTTCCTCCAGGCCTGAAAAATAGTTGTCAACTCCAGCTATCAATTCTTCGTTTGAAGTGAATCTTCGTTTACCAAGAAAAATTTTCAGTTTTGGGAAGTGTTGGTAGTCTGAAAGCACCGTATCAGGTGATTAAGGCGGGTTTGCCAACAATCCATAACTTAGTTCGTGTAATTTTGCCATGGCGACGACACATGTACGAGTGTGCATTGTCTTGATGGAAGATGACTTTCTTCCTTACTAAACCTGACCTTTTTTGCGTATCTTTTATTGCAATTTGTCCAGGAGGTTAGCCTAGTATTCTCCAGTAATTGCTTGCCCACTGGGGAGATAATCTACAACCAGAACCCCTTCACGTCCCAGAACACTGATTCCATGACCTTGCTTGCCAAAGGAATTGTCTTTGCTTTCTTTGATGGTGGAGAATCAGCTTGTTTTCACTGCTTTGACTGTTGTTTTGTCTCTGAGGTATAGTAGTGCACCCAAGTTTCATCTTTGGTCACAAACCGGTGCAAAGAATCTTGTTCGTTTCTCCTAAAATGGGCCAAACATTGTTCTGATATGTCCATTTTCAAGCGTTTTTGATCCAGCCTCAAGAATCACGGCACCCATCTTGCAGATAATTTTTTCATTTCTAATTCTTCAATTAAAATGTGACATACCCTTTCAGATGACATATGGCAAGTGTGGGCAATTTCACGCACTTTCAGTCGGCGATCCTCCATGACCATTTTCTCCATTTTTGCAATTGTTTCTGGAGTAGTGACACATCGTGGCCGACCACTGCACAGATCATCATCTAAGTTCTCCCAACCAAATTTAAATTCATTTGTCCACTTGGCAACAGTTGAATATGAAGGAGCAGAGTCTCCCAGTGTATTCTGGAAATCGGCATAAATGTCCTTTGCTTTCATACCTTTCTTTACAAAACACTTAATCACTGCTCGAATCTCGATTTTTTTTTTTTTTCCCCCATCTTCACAAACCACATGGGAACAACAATAAAGCCATGCCACTGCCACAGCTCTCTTCCAGGAGCACTGATGTGGCACGTGTTTACAGGCAACAATCCAGTGAATATCTCGTGAACAACTCGTTGTGCTAACACTGACCTCTCGTGGTGATTGCGACAACTGTCGTAATAAAAGATAATTTTGACTACCTTTTTAATACTTCATTCACTTCCTACTCTTCATATAAAAAATTTAACGACCTTCATAGTTTGGGGTGGAGGTTGGGAATAGAGATAGCAAGAGAGAAATTTCCACTGAAATTTGACTGTTAACCTTAACTGGTACTTTAAAGGATGAAGAATTACTTCAGTAATTATGATTATGTCAGTCTGGAAGCAAAAATTCAAATGGTATCATATTTGAATTGGAAAGACAACACACTTCTCTGCTATTGCGATACAGCACATCTGAAGGATTTGCACTGATATGATTTCATGTTAGTTTATTTTCACTGATTTTGTCTCCATCAATACGTTCGTTTCATGTCAGTGTATTTTGTTATTGTATCACAGGAACTATGTCTACATACAAAGCTGTTGGCACCTGCCAATACACCAATTGCAGACTTCCTTGCTCGTGCACTTGAACCTCCTTCATTTGTTGTCACAAGGAATGCTGTCCAACTTCTTAAGGTAGGAAAAAGGAGAATTCTTTGTAATTTTAAGTACTACTTTTGTATTATATGTTCCATATCATATTTTCTGTTCAGTTGTTATTGTAATATTGCTCTATATTGAGTAAATAGTAAGTTTTTTAGAGATAAGTGGATGAGAGATCATACCCAAATTTTCTGTTTAATCAGATTATCAGGATTTTATTGTAAATTAGAAGTCTTATAACAATGTGTTTTTGAGCATTAATTATCACATTGAGCCTGGAGTAGATTTTACAGAGCTTTCCACTAAAGCAGCAGTTCCTCATGCTGGCTAGTACTTGATTGTGTTGAGTTAGAGTGTAATTGGGTGTGGTATGTTAAGAAGACAACCTCCAAGGGACAACCAGTTAAAGAAAGCCACAGATGTTCAAGCAGATACTAGTTTCGCAGTGATTATTTTCAAAAGTCTTTGTTGCCCATAGCAGCAAAAAAATCTCGAGGAGAAGACAGTGATCCATAAAATGCCATGTAAACAACGCCATGTAATGCAAGTGCCATCTCAGAAAGTGAGAATTCGTCTACTGGTTCATTAAGAAATGAAACTATGTGATGATTCTCACTGTCACCAGCCAAGCATTGTGCTTTTTACAAGTGATGAAAATGTGCAAAAGCATAAAAAGTCAAAGATTTTTGTGGAGTTTTTGTCACAGACAAAATATTTGAACGCAACAGTGAACAAACAAATATTTATGCTACACAAATGGCAGTGGTTTCCAAACCTTTGAATCCAGGGGTGTTAACAAATAATAATGAAATAAAATGGTTATGTGGATTGCTTTTGTGGATGCGATTGGTGAAACTTGCATCTATACATTTATATTGGTCCCAGGATTCACTGTTTATTCAGATTCCCGCTAAAGATAATGAATAGAAATTGCTTCTAAATTCTGTTGATATTTTGCATTTCACATACAGTACAAGAGTTGATGCGTTAAATCATCTCTCAAAAATTCAATTCACCGTTTGGGAACTGCCAAAAAACTTTGTATCGAATGGTCAGTAATAACCTTCCAAATATGAATTACACTCGGGCAATATTTGAAATGAAGAAGACACAAATATAGCATCAAAATGTGTCAATTGTGATGAAGTAATGAACACTGTTACAATTTTCAATTTTACACTGGCAAAGTACTTGATAAAGAAAATACACGCTGACAACTGTTTTGATGAATCTGTGTCAAGATGTATTCAATAAATCCCATACATCATGTACCAATAATTGGTATACCAGTGTGAATTTGGTAGACAGACTCATAACAAAGAATGCACATTTGGTTGTTACCCTTTGGCTAAATAGCAAAGGAATTCCCAAAGAAGTTGTTATGACCTAATTGAAACACAGGGAAGTGAATAAAGAATGTAGTCAGTGAATTATGGTCCTGAAATTGAAAGAGAAAAGAGACCTTTGGTTCTTTCCAACAAACATTAGTATGAAATGGAAAAGTTGACAACCAAAAGAGGGTTTTTATTGAAAACCAAAAATTATTACCAAATGCAATAAGCAAAAAAGTACAATTGACCTTTCTGATCAGATGAGTGCATAAAGCAATCTGTTGAGAAACATGGTAAAATAGTATCGAAAGTTAGCATTTTATGCTGGTTTGAGCAGTTGTGAACGTGTTATTTGTATCCCAAGATGGAATGGGACGAAAAATGTCAGTCATAATATTTCGGAAATACTTTGCAGATGCACTCACATGGCATTAATATGATGGAATTCCAGTCAGTGTTGATACAAGAAGAAGCAAACACCGGTTGAAAAAAAGGAAGGAAAGGTGCATAAGGTGCACAGATATTGTTCTGAATGTTACAAGACAAACACAGAATCATTCAGGAGCAATGCAGTTAGAAAAGTAATTGAACAGGTGGTTACCTTTTGTAATTCGAGCAAATCTAAACCCCATCTTTATACTGAACATCTTAATGTACTTCATTAAAATTCTAACATTTGTTTTCAATCTTGATACTGCCATTCCCATGCACTGATGTCATCCAAATGAAAATTACACTATCGGGCCCTGGGGACTGACACCGCACTTAATGTGTTAAACATGTGGCTGTATTTAGTATTACTTTGGTTGCTAAAATACATTAAAGCATGTTAAAATATTGGCTTGTTTCGATTGTTTCAGACAATTGATGCACTAGATGCTTGGGAGGATCTTACAGAATTAGGGCATCATCTCCTTGACATTCCAGTAGATCCTCGCCTGGGAAAAATGTTGCTCTACTCTGTTGTGCTTAAGTGTCTAGATCCAGTTCTTACTATTGTCTGCTGCTTGGCACACAGGTGAGATAAAAAATGCTGTAATACTTCATGTTTTTGCAGTTGCGTAATGAGTCTTAGAAGCAAAAAGAAATAAAGAAAAGGGAAATTGAAAATGTAGTATTACCCTTCTGTTAAGTGGGACATCAGCACCTTATTGCTGAAACAGAGATTGTTTAGAAAAAGCATACTAAAAAAGAGGATTGTTGTACATCAGATCTAACATGTTACCTTCATAAATTATTAGCTGACAAAAGAATTTAGCTATTTATAGACTATTGACCCACCTAGCAGCGTACAGCAGTATACATTATCCAGATGATATATAAGAGTAAATAATAGACTTTTATTAAAGGGTACTTATACATAAGTCTGACATACTTAACAGCTCTTACAAGTTTAGTAACAAAAATAGTTTTTTGTGAGTTATTTAGAAGTTGAAAGCTTCTTATAATAATGCAAGTAATTATAAGCATTGTGTCATAAAAAGTCTGGCAATGAAAACAGAGTACATCTAGGGATGGACATAAAAAAAATTTCTTTATGCTTTGCTGAGGGGCTGTATGGTAAGGAAGATTCCACGACTGTCCAAAACGTTCAGCTATGTTTATCCAATCCTCTTCTTTTGATACAGGCATATACTATACATTCCTTTGACTACATTCCAAAATTTACATCACATCCAATAGTGATTTCTCCTTATGCAGAGTATATTGAAAGTGAAAGAAACTGAAATCAATAACCTTGAATATCAGTACATTATTTATTTATATCGTAATTTCCTAATTATTTCCAGTTTTGGTTCCTATGAATGATAACATATTGTTGCCAAAATGTAAATATAATGGAAAACCCTATTAATGTCTTTGTCCAGCACATGAAATCTGTACTTCTTTATTTTGTATATAAGTTAAATCAGCACTTTCTTATCACATAGTGATTAATATATATTTCTCTGCACTGACACATTCTTTCATGTTTGTATCAGTAATTATTTTATTATATTCCTTCCTTATAGGGATCCATTTGTTCTTCCTACACAACCATCAATGAAACGTGCTGCATCTGCAGCAAGAAAAAAATTTGCCGCTGGAACATATAGTGACCACATGGCACTTCTTCGAGCTTTCCAGGTAAAGACAAAAGTAAATAAAATAAATATTCTGTACATGGTTTTGGGTAACAAAGCTGTTGGCAGACAGCAGTTTTCAGGGCAGCTATGATAATAATCTCTAATTGCTTATTGTGTGTGGTCACATTTTTTGTTCTGTTCGAGTTCTCCCTCTAACCTGCCAGCTATCGTAGTCTTTTGTGAATGACAGTTATGGCTTGTAACTATTGCCATTTGTTTTGATTGTGTGATTTAATTTCTGTGTAGGTTACTTATTTGATACAGCAGCAAAAATATGCAAATGATGATGAGTCTGTTGTGATGTTAGTGTAAATAATGTGTTTGTTCACTTCATTGTTTGTAGCTGTAGGCTACTGTATTTGAGATAATGTTTCTAACAGACAAAATAGGAGGAAATGTGCTTCAGTGTGAATGTTACCTATATTACTAAGTGACTATCCTGGAACCTGATACCGGTTGCAGCTTGCACACATACTTCATATAATTATTGCCCAAATTTAAAATGCTGCCATAATACGCTCATCAAGAGGTATAATCTTATGTTAAAAGTTCAACACAGCAAGACAAGTATTACAGTTAGAAACTGTGTTTGTCTTGAGGCAGCATAACTGATGGTATGCCAATACTGGGACTTTATTCATCTAGTATTTGAGAATGAGAGCATTTAGTGACTTCCAACAAGCTTTACACATAATTTCAAACCTTTACAAGACTTCTTTTGCTGATATCCCTGACGAAATTATGAAAGAAAAAAGTTTTTAATTTACTGCAGTTTCCGTTTTCAAGCAGTAAAAATCCAGTATCAGACATGATATTTTGATTTATTACTTCTTTACTAGCAACTGTATTAGCTACACAGTTTGCAGACAGTATCCATACCAATGAATGTACCTGCAAAAATGTATGACACATATTTCAGGAAATACAACGTCATAAACATTTACTACATGAAAGAACTTTCTTTTGTTTAAAATATTGCCAATTACCCCACTAAATTCATCCAGAATTTCATAGTGAGAGCACTTAGCAACTTCTAACAATGTTTAAGCACAATTTCAAATCTTTTCTTAACTTTTTCTCACTAACTTGCTTGTTGTTGTTGTTGTGGTCTTCAGTCCTGAGACTGGTTTGATGCAGCTCTCCATGCTACTCTATCCTGTGCAAGCTTCTTCATCTCCCAGTACCTACTGCAACCTACATCCTTCTGAATCTGCTTAGTGTATTGATCTCTTGGTCTCCCTCTACGATTTTTACCCTCCACGCTGCCCTCCAATGCTAAATTTGTGATCCCTTGATGCCTCAAAACATGTCCTACCAACCGATCCCTTCTTCTAGTCAAGTTGTGCCACAAACTTCTCTTCTCCCCAATCCTATTCAATACCTCCTCATTAGTTACGTGATCTACCCATCTTATCTTCAGCATTCTTCTGTAGCACCACATTTCGAAAGCTTCTATTCTCTTCTTGTCCAAACTGGTTATCGTCCATGTTTCACTTCCATACATGGCTACACTCCATACAAATACTTTCAGAAACGACTTCCTGACACTTAAATCTATACTCGATGTTAACAAATTTCTCTTCTTCAGAAACGATTTCCTTGCCATTGCCAGTCTACATTTTATATCCTCTCTACTTCGACCATCATCAGTTATTTTACTCCCTAAATAGCAAAACTCCTTTACTACTTTAAGTGTCTCATTTCCTAATCTAATCCCCTCAGCATCACCCGATTTAATTTGACTACATTCCATTATCCTCGTTTTGCTTTTGTTGATGTTCATCTTATATCCTTTCAAGACACTGTCCATTCCGTTCAACTGCTCTTCCAAGTCCTTTGCTGTCTCTGACAGAATTACAATGTCATCGGCGAACCTCAAAGTTTTTACTTCTTCTCCATGAATTTTAATACCTACTCCGAATTTTTCTTTTGTTTCCTTTACTGCTTGCTCAATATACAGATTGAATAACATCGGCGAGAGGCTACAACCCTGTCTCACTCCTTTCCCAACCACTGCTTCCCTTTCATGCCCCTCGACTCTTATAACTGCCATCTGGTTTCTGTACAAATTGTAAATAGCCTTTCGCTCCCTGTATTTTACCCCTGCCACCTTCAGAATTTGAAAGAGAGTATTCCACTTAACGTTGTCAAAAGCTTTCTCTAAGTCTACAAATGCTAGAAACGTAGGTTTGCCTTTTCTTAATCTTTCTTGCTTGGTGTCAAATATTTAACCCATTTGAAAAGTAATCAGATATTTGAAGCCGCTTTATATATGGGAGTTTGGTTCTTTAAAGAATCAGAAATTTAATGTTATACATTATAATAGCACAAAAATTGTGATTCAAGGTGTAATGAGAAATGGAATAAATTGCACAGGCACAGTATCTGATATTTTGAAAGGTGTCTGCTTGTATCACATACAGTTTTTCAAAAATATGTCTCAGTGACAATATTCCAGTTTCATGATTTCTTACTAGTGGGTGATGTGAGTACTTGCACTATTGGAAGAACAAGTTAGGTATAGAATTGAAGAGAAATGTATTTAATAGTAAAGAATACAGTTGCATCTCCTAGTGGGAGGAGCTGGGGCAGAGGAAGAAAACAACCATTGAAGCTGTTCAGTTGACTCTCGTATTAAAACCATTGTACGGTGGCTGAACTTCAGTTTTTTGCAAGTAACGAGCATTTGGTGAAAGTGTAAAGCTAACCACAGTATTTTCTATACAACAAACTGTGCACAGAACGTCCATAATGGATTGCAAGCAATTCAGTGTGAAATTCTAGAATTCACCAAATAGAAGAATGAAAAATGGATTGGCACATAAACAAGTTTTTGATAGTAATGTACACACTTACAAGGTTCTCATTGTAATTCAGAAATTTAACTGGTTTTCTTAACCCCCCGCCCCCCTCTTTCCACACGTACCCGGTAGCAGTTCCCTTACACAACAGTTCATTCATTCTGATGAGAGTAGGACTATATAATCAAGAACAGTATCTACAGGTTTCTAGCAAAGGTAATAACAGTTTTCACACATTATGAGCAGGGAGGAAAGTAGGCAAGATGGTAAAGCTCCACTAAGAAAGCAATGTGGAGGATGGTAGATGACTCAGAATGAGAGGAAAGATTTAGAAAAATGATGAAGTGCTTGTGATGGGACTAAATATGTATAATTTATGTAAAAGATAGGGATAAATGCAACTGAGTGAGGTGAGATGGGTGGGAACTAGGAGAGGAAGCCTAAAAATATTAAGGGGTTATTAAACAAATGGTGCTGAAGATCTTAATGCATGCCATGCACCAGTAGGGTCAGGTAACTGGTTGGTCTGAAACACACCAGACAAAAAAATTATTAAAATATACGAGTGTAGCAGGGTCAGAACCTCTGAAAAGTGATAAAATTTCAATTTTGCACAAAATGGTGGATATTTGAAAACAATAGTAATAAAAATCGACTTGGTTTGGCCATTCAAACGTACATAAGAATTGATATTTGGAAAATTGTTTAACTTTTAGAGGTTCCCACCAAAACCAGTTCAGTTCTCTATAAAAAAAAGCTAAGTGGCATCAAAATTGACCAAGTAGATTTTTGGCAATTCAAACGCCCACCAAAAAAATGTGACTTTTAGGAAATTGTGTTTAAAATTTTGGAAATGGTTTTCATTGGTTTTTTGGGACTTACCACCAGTCTGTGATAACTGAAGCATATAGTATGCCTTCTTTGATCTTATAAATCTCATTCGTGTGCATCGCTTCCTTCCAGGCCACAGATCTGGCTTCTTTACTGAGCGTATAAAGTGGTCCGCATTGCGCCTTCTGCAAAATTCGAATACTGTGTTCCCAAGTTGAATTCCCATGACATTCACTGTCTGTGCGAGTCCCACGAAGCCATCGTTGAAGATAACTGTAGCCAAATTCTTTGTAATTTCGACTGTTTCTATACTGTGTCCAAATCAGCGAATTTATCGACTCGGTAGAGTTTTGAGTGTTCATGCCAACACATCTTTCCAGTAAATTGACACTCAGTAAGTCTTCATATACAGGTCTGATTGCCTCCAGGTGCCATCAGTAGGCGCTTGACAACGTTGGACTGCCATATGATTGTTTTTTGACTATATGCAATAGTTTATGGGCAAAACGGTTTTGCCCACATGTTCCCCACAATATAAGGTATCAAAATATGCAATAAAAAATCAATTTCTTGAAAAAAAGAACCCTTAACTCTAAATAATGAAATGTGAAGTCATCCACACGAATACTAAAAGGAATCTGATAAATTTTGGTCACAGGATAAAACACACAAATCTAGAGACCATAAATTCAACTAAATACAGAGAGATTGCAATTATGAATTACATAAACTGGAATGGTCACATAGATAATGTTGTGGGGAAAGCAAACCAAAGACTGCAGTTTTTTGACAGAACACCTAGAAAATCCAACAGGTTTACTAAAGAGACAACTTACACTATACTTGTCTACCCTCTTCTGGAGTACTACTGTGCAGTGTGGGACTTGAATCAGATAGGATTGGTGGAGGACATAGAAAAAGTTCAAAGAAGGACAGCTTGTTATGTATTCTCGCGAAGTAGGATAGAGTGTGCCATGGATATTGTTGTATTCTCCAACAGTTTATTGAACATAATTTCTTCTACAATACAATAGCTGGCTGTACAATAGATGTACATGTCCGTCGATCTAGCCGGAGATGTGGTTATTCTTGGTCGGCTGGTACTTCGATCGGCAGTGCAGTACAGCGGCTTCGGTGATATCTTCTCGGAGACTCTGCTATAGCGGTTGCCATTAGCAGCGGGCGAATACTGGTCTGCCTTCGACCGGCCGGGCCCATATAGTGAGCTGGAGCCAATAGAAACCCGGCATAGGAATCCGTGGCCGGATATGTCGCGGCGACCTCTGCAAGGAAAGGTTCCTATTAATCGACTGGAATCTTCGGTGTGTTTACCTGATGTCTTTGCCTGTTTGGCTGTTGGTTTGTTTCCCTCATAGCGTGGCTGTTATGCGGTGCTGCCTGCCATTTAAGGGAACCCGATGGCAGACAGTACAGATATCATATGGGAATTTTGGTGGCAGTCATTGACGCAAAAGCAATTTTCATTGTGGCAGGATCTCATCATGAAATTTCAATCACGAACCTTTCCTCAGAGTGAAAATACTTTTTTGGCAGCCACCTACGAAGCGAGGAATGATCATCATAATAAAATAATAGAAATGAGAGTTCGCAATGAAAAATGTAAGTGTTCTTCATTTTTCCTGCACACTGTTCAAGGATGGAATGGTAGAGAAATAGCTTGAAGACAGTTCCATGACCCCTCTGCCACGCACTTAGTCTTGAATTGCAGGGTAGTCATGTAGCTGTAGATCTAGATACACCATTAGTGATGTCCCGTGAACAACAAAGTCATTAGAGAGTCAACTGAGAGAGCGTATGACTGATAAAATGGTAGTAAACATATAAATTTTGTGGTGAACGTGACTAAATTAGCAATGACTAACACCCACTACCGATGGCTGTATCACTTATACTGAGCAAAGTTGAAACATTTTCTCCTTTACTTCCTCTCATATTTGATGTTAATTTGATTTTACCTTTTTGATGGGAATCAAAATAGAACATACCTTTTTATACAAAAAGAAAATAAATGATATTCAAACCCCAACCAACAACATACCCCGACCCAACTGCTTATATCATGAAATGGTAGCCTAGTAGTGGTACGTGACTCAGTTCAATTGCATACCTACCTGTTGATCCTGTGTCTTCGATGCCCATCTGTACATCCTCACCCTGTCAAACACACCTGACCTTAACTGCAGTGCAGCTGCAAGTACATTGCTCTCTTGAAGTATGAACTCTGATAGTGAAGTATTCTAAGACAACACTCTGGGAGAGGCTGGTACACCTGTAAGCTAAGTTAGACAAATCTTGTAAAATCTTACTACGATGCTGAGGGCCAGTGGCCTCTGGATTTTGTAGGTGTACATTAGTTACATCAATTGTACAGAGTTAAAAGTGCTTTTATCTGATTGCACTGAGCTCATGCAATTGTAACTTCTTGCTCTTGACACTACCAGTAATAAAGAAAAAGATATTGCTTACGAACTCGCAATTCTAAGCTGCTGTAACCCTGCTGTGCTGTGTGTTGTACGATTTCTGCTATCTTCCATGGAGGACTTTAAATGGTAATGTGGCCACTATTTATGAAAAATTGCAATGTATTTTATAAGAATTAACACAAATCTGTTTAAAACAATTTTCTGCACTTACTTTACTTTTTATTGATTTTCAATTTCAATATAAAGTGACAACATTTTTTTCAGTATTCACGAAGTTCACATGACCCTAAACCCTTCCTTTCAACAATATCGACAATAAAAAAGAAGTTATTCGCCTATGAATTTACAATTCTAAACTGCCACAACTCTGTGCTTTGCTGTTTGTCATATGAGTTATGCCATCTGTAATATGGGACTTCAATTCACAATCCTGTGATAGTTTAGTATCTGCTGGATAATTAATAACCCGAGTATAACAGAAGTTCTGACATTCCTCAAGGTAGTGTTATAGGTCCTCTGCTGTTCCTTATCTATATACCATATTTACTCGAATCTAAGCCGCACTTTTTCCCAGTTTTTGTAATCCAAAAAACAGCCTTCAGCTTAGAATCGAGTGCAAAGTAAGCAGAAGTTCTGAAAAATGTTGGTAGGTGGTATCACAACTAACGTCAGTAAAAAAAAAAAAAAGAGAGAGAGAGAGAGAGAGAGAGAGAGAGAGAGAGAGAGGAGTAGAAGACGAGCTTTTTTTCTCTGCCCTGAGTTTCGACCACTGCATTTTCATACATTATCCAATGAAGTAAATACAAATTCCATATTGTTCATCTTCGAATGTAGGAGCATTTCAATGTATTACGAAAATCCGACTGGCAAGACTGTTTGGGATGTTTGTCAATATGGTCAACTCAACGTTCTGAATTTTTTCCTACCTGTGAGAAGAGATGGTTGCTAATAGGAACTTTTATGAATTGTGAATCACATGCAGTATTTTCTTCACCATAAGAATAATACGAATATAAACATTTTGCCATGTATTTTTTCGTGTTTGCTGCTATCTCATTTAAATCCTGTCTGCCTAATAAACTACGAAACTAGAGTGAGACAACAGCAAACGTGGAAGAATATACATATCATGTCATGTTTATATTCGTATTATTCTTATGCCTAATAGTGATACAGTCAGAAATGAAGCACGGCAATTGACTAGATTTTTAAATCTAAGATGACTCTAATTTCTGTGCAGAATGTAATGTACTAAAGAGGCGTCTGCAAAGATTTTCAAACACAGAAGAATTTTTGCTAAACTCTCGTTGAGAACATCTTCTATTATATGCAGTCTATTATTTGGTTCTTGTTGATCATTATCAAAGAAAGCAGCAGTGTAAGTAACAACAAATAGCAGTCTCTTGCCATTGTTACGCTAATGAGATGATTCCTCTCTTTTTTTTTTAATTGTAAGCGGCGGTAGCGTGCACAAAAGTAAACCATGCCACGAGCGGCGACAGGCCGTAAACACTCATTATCAGAATGCAACAAACAATGCATGACAAAGTACAGTAATGCATTTTCAGCTTAGAGTGACGTAAACAACTATAACAAAGAGAACGGCACTTATCAGATCAAAGAAAAATAAGCAATCAATTCAAACCAGACAAAGCATATGAAAAAGGAAGGGTACTCGTATAAATCCGGACGGAGTGCCTGACGTATAGCAATGGCTACCTGATAAAGCTTAACTGCTAAGATTAAGACTCGAACCATACTACTGTAGCTGTATCATCATTCATTCAACCAAAATGTGTCTCATATTACAATGGACCAAATTTGTTTCGATTTGGAGGTGTGGCCTAAAACTTTTCTCTCCCCTTGAATTTCGAGTCTCAAATTCCAGGTGCAGCTTAGATTCGGGAATTTATTATTTTTTTTCCTTGAATTCGAGTCTCATTTTTCAGGTGCGGCTTAGATTCGAGTAAATGCGGTAAACGATTTAGGAGACAATCTGAGCAGCCGTCTTGGATTGTTTGCAGATGATTCTGTCATTTATCATCTAGTAAACTCATCAGACAATCAAAACAAATTGCAAAACCATTTAGAAAATATATTTGAATGGTGGGAAAATTGGCAATTGACCCTAAATGATGACAAGTGTGTTTTCATCCACATGAGTGCTAAAACGAACCTGTTAACCTTCCGTTACTGTTACATGATAAATCAGTTTAATATAAAGGCTGTGAATTGAACTAAGTACCTAAGAATTACAATTATGAACAATTTAAATTGCATAGAACACACGGAAAATGTTGTGGGGTAAGCAAACCAAGGACTTCGTTTTATGGGCAGAACACTTAGAAAATGTAGCAGACCTACTAAAGGGAAAGCCAACACTATGCTTGTACATCCTCTTTTGAAGTACTGCTGTGCAGTCCAGGATCCTTAGCATGGAGTATATCAAGATGGTTCAAAGAAGAGCAGCACATTTTGTATTATCGTGAAATAGGGGAGAGACACGGTACATGATTTGAGTTGTTTGTTGTTGTTGTGGTCTTCAGTCCAGAGACTGGTTTGATGCACCTCTCCATGCTACTCTATCCTGTGCAAGCTTCATCATCTCCCAGTACCTACTGCAACCTACATCCTTCTGAATCTGTTTAGTGTATTCATCTCTTGGTCTCCCTCTACGATTTTTTCCCTCCACGTTGCCCTCCAATACCAAATTGGTGATCCCTTAATGCCTCAGAATATGCCCTACCAACTGATCCTTTCTTCTAGTCAAGTTGTGCCACGAATTTCTCTTCTCTCCAATTCTATTCAATACCTCCTCATTAGTAATGTGATCTACACATCTAATCTTTAGCATTCTTCTGTAGCACCACATCTCAAAAGCTTCTATTCTCTTCTTGTCTAAACGATTTATCGTACGCGTGTCACTTCCATACATGGCTACACTCCATACAAATACTTTCAGAAACGACTTCCTGACACTTAAATCTATACTCGATGTTAACAAATTTCTCTTCTTCAGAAACGATTTCCTTGCCATTGCCAGTCTACATTTTATATCCTCTCTACTTTGACCATCATCAGTTATTTTGCTCCCCAATAGAAACAAAGGTTTGCCTTTCCTTAATCTATTTTCTAAGATAAGTCATAGGGTCAGTATTGCCTCATGTGTTCCAACATTTCTGAATCCAAACTGATCTTCCCCGAGGGCGGCTTCTATCAGTTTTTCCATTCGTCTGTAAAGAATTCGTGTTAGTATTTTGCAGCCGTCGCTTATTAAACTGATGGTTCGATAATTTTCACATCTGTCAACACCTGCTTTCTTTGGGATTGGAATTATTATATTGTTCTTGAAGTCTGAGGTTATTTCGCCTGTCCCATACATCTTGCTCACCAAATGGTAGAGTTTTGTTAGGCTTGGCTCTCCCAAGGCTGCCAGTAGTTCTAATGGAATGTTGTCTACTCCTGGGGCCTTGTTTCAACTTAGGTCTTTCAGTGCTCTGTCGAACTCATCACACGTATCATATCTCCTATTTCATCTTCATCTACATCCTCTTCCATTTCTATAATATTGTCTTCAAGAACATCACCTTTGTATAGACCCTCTATATACAGGGTCCGGCATAAAAAACTCCCCGATTACAAAGTAACGTGCAGCGGACAGTAGAAGGAGCAGAGTGGTGGAGGGCGCGTCGTTAAGTAGCTGCCTACGTGCCGTTTTCAGTGTACGCCATGGCGTGGTCTGGTGAACATCGTGCCTTCGTAGTGGAAGATTTTATTCAAAATGGCGAATCGCCTATTAATACTCAACGTGCTTTTCGCGTTCGCTTTGTGCTCGGACGACGGGACCCTGTTCCCGATAAGAAAACAATTTATTCTTGGGTTGCTAACTTTCGTGAGACAGGTTCCGCATTAAAAAGGAAACCACCTGGACGACCACGGACTGCAACAGGCCCCGGAAATGTTGATGCAGTTAGAGCTTCAGTTCAACAATCTCCTCGACGATCCGCTAAAAAGCATGCGGCAGCATTACGGATATCTGATCGAAGTGTGAGAAGAATCTTGCATCAAGATCTTAAAATGCATCCTTACAAAATTGTAACTACGCAGGAACTGAGTGAACGAGACTGTAGTGTCCGTGTAAGTTTGTGCCAAGACCTTCTTCGGAACATTCGTCCCAACGATATTGTGATTTTTTCTGATGAAGCACACTTTCACCTTGCCGGAACAGTGAACAGCCAAAATTGCAGGTACTGGTGTGAACACAATCCCCAAGAACTTCATCAATGACTACTTCATAGCCCTAAAGTAACAGTATGGTGTGCTGTTTACAATTCCGGAGTGATCGGTCCTTACTTTTTCGAAGAAAATGACAGGAATTTAACCGTCAACAGTGAACGCTATTGTGCCATGCTCTGCGACTTTCTCCAACCGCAACTAAGGGAGCTTTTTGGTGAAATAGAGAACGTGTGGTTCCAGCAAGATGGTGCTACAGCCCACACAGCGCGGCAGTCACTGGCATTGGTGAAGGAAATGTTTCCTGGACATGTGATCTCGTTGCGTGGAGACATTGGCTGGCCCCCACGATCGCCGGACTTAACGCCCTGTGATTTCTTTCTTTGGGGCTATTTAAAAGCAAAAGTTTATGAACAACGTCCACAATCTTTACGAGCCCTAAAAGAAGCAATTACACAAGAGGTTGAAGCTATTCCACCTGAAATGACTCAAAGAGTAATGAATAACTTCAGGGAAAGACTCAATCAGTGTGTCGACAGTGCAGGAAGCCATTTAAGGGATGTTTTATTTAAAAAGTAAGACCATAAAAGTATTTTCTAAAATGGCATAATATGTACTTTTATTTAGTATAAATAAAATTGTTCTACCTTATTTGGTTTTGTTTTTATTAGCTTTCCTTAAAGGGGAGGTTTTTCTGCCGGACCTTGTACTCCTTCCACATTTCTGCTATCCCTTCTTTGCTTAGAACTGGGTTTCCATCAGAGCTCTTGATATTCATACAAGTGGTTCTCTTTTCTCCAAAGGTCTCTTTAATTTTCCTGTAAGCAGTATATATCTTACCCCGAGTGATATGTGCCTCTACATCCTTACATTTGACCTCTAGCCATCCCTGCTTAGCCATTTTGCACTTCCTGTCGATCTCATTTTTGAGACATTTGTATTCCTTTTTGCCTGCTTCACTTACTGCATTTTTGTATTTTCTCCTTTCATCAATTAAGTTCAATATCTCTTCTGTTACCCAAGGATTTCTTTTAGCCCTCATCTTTTTACCTACTTGATCCTCTGCTACCTTCACTACTTCATCCCTCAGAGCTACCCATTCTTCTTCTACTGTATTTCTTTCCCCCATTCTAATCAATCGTTCCATAATGCTCTCCCTGAAACTCTCTACAGCCTCTGGTTCTTTCAGTTTATCCAGGTCCCATATCCTCAAACTCCCACCTTTTTGCAGTTTCTTCAGTTTTAATTACAGTTCATAACCAATAGATTGTGGTCAGAGTCCACATGTGCTCCTGGAAATGTGTTACAATTTAAAACCTGATTCCTAAATCTCTGTCTTACCACAATATAATTTATCTGAAACCTTCTAGTATCCCCAGGCTTCTTCCATGTATACAACCTTCTGTCATGATTCTTGAACCAATTGTTAGCTATGATTAAGTTATGCTCTGCACAAAATTCCACCAGACGGCTCCCTCTTTCATTCCTTAGTCACATTCCATATTCACCTACTATGTTTACGTCTCTTCCTTTTCCTACTATCGAGTTCCAATCACCCATGACTTAAATTTTCGTCTCCCTTCATTATCTGAATAATTTCTTTTATCTCAATATACATTTCATCAATATCTTCGTCATCTGCGGAGATAGTTGGCATATAAACTTGTACTACTGTTGTACGTGTGGGCTTTGTATCTATCTTGGCCACAATAATGCTTTCACTATGCTGTTTGTAGTAGCTTAACCACATTCTTATTTTCCTATTCATTATTAAACCTACTCCTGCATTACCCCTATTTGACTTTGTATTTATAACCCTGTATTCCCTGACCAAAAGTGTTGTTCCTCCTGCCACCGAACTTCGCTAATTCCCACTATATCTAACTTTAACTTATCCATTCCCCTTTTTAAATTTTCTAACTTACCTGCCCGATTAAGGGATCTGACATTCCGCGCCCCGATCTGGAGAACGCCAGTTTTCTTTCTCCTGATAACAACGTCCTCCTGAGCAGTCCCCGCCCAGAGATCCGAATGGGGGACTATTTTACCTCTGAAATATTTTACCGAAGAGGATGCCATCATCATTTACCCATACAGTAAAGCTGCATGCCCTCAGAAAAATGACGGCTGTAGTTTCCCCTTGCTTTCAGTCGTTTGCTGTTGAGATGGATGCCATTAAAACAAAGGTATTTTTCATTGCGGTGGAATCTTCTCATAACACTATAGTCACCAATATTTTGTTTACACCCACCTACATACATGTAGGGTGAAAAGATCATCTTAATAAAGTAAGTGAAATCAGAGCTCACACAGAAAGATATAGGTGTTCGTTTTTTCCACACATTGTTCGAGAGTGGAACAATAGCGAATTATTGTGAAGGTGGTTCAACCAACCATGCACTTAAGTTTGATTTGCAGTGTAGACGTTGATGTAGATATTCTCCAGCACACAAATTCATCTAACACCACCTCCTGATTAAGTGGTCATCAGCAACGAGGAAATCCCATCACTGTGACAGTGAACAGTGGGATAGTTACAGCATCTTACTGACATGAACTGGAGTGATGGCAACTCATGTGGTATAAATTTGCCCATTACATACCCTCATATACGTCTGTTTTGAGTGTCACGAATCAAAATATAATTTGTCAGCACCATACAAATTCACTTACTATGTTACTTGATAAGAGATTGTTCACTTAGTATCAATAGAAATAAAGCTTACATGCCGTAGAAGCGCCAGGTAGCAGTATCAACAAGCTCTGACCTGAACTGCCGGTGTTGGTGGCCATGTGTTCGTGAGGCATGGTGGTTTGTGTGACTGAGGGTGTGTGTATCTCTTTTGCTGTGACTGCCAGTGGCTCTTGTGAATTCGGATCATTAAGATCCATCAAAATCCAGATATCTTGTGATTCTTTACACTGATCACAATGTAGTTTTCATCAGTCTCACTCGTAATAAAATTTTACATATATCTACATATGATTCCACCTGATTCCAGTTCTGCTTCATTATTTTAATTTCCCAACTTATTAACGCACAGTTCTGTTTTCACCAGGAGGTTGCTTTATCGATTTGAAGCTTTCGCACAAGTGCATTTAGAACCAGAACACTGCTCTCACATTTTATTATAATAAATACTCTACAACACACAAGCTATGCCCACTTCCTGTTGTTAAAATATTGCTCATGAAGCCTTGTCACTTGAACTCTCTTTGTATGCTGGTCCTTCCAAGTTGCTGCATTTTAAGAGAATTAGAAGAATTTCCGGATTTACCCTGAGAATGTAGGAAATAGGAGTCAGTGCTGAGGTCCTCTGCGTATCTGAGCAAAACTAATTTGAGGTCTCAGAAGCTGCCCTCTAACAAACTGTTTCACGTCAACAGTCAAATCCCATCGACCCACATGGTGTATATACACCTAATCTAATACTAGTAATATATGCATTTAGAGCAAGATCTACACTCCCTGAACACACAATGTCTAATGCCAACATGTAAGAATTACAGAGTTTACAGTAATTGAGGAATGGCAGATTCAGTCCACCTTCAACTGTAGGGAGGGGGGGTTAAATTACGGGACATTATGGTTGCAGCAATGCTGTTAAGCATTAATTATTACTATGTAAAATACATGTTCATCAGTTAAAAGTTTAAATATTAAATTTTCATGTAATAGCAATGAATTATTTAAAAACAATCACAGGAAAAGAAAGGGACTTCAAGAATGAAAAAGAAACTAGGTCTAAAGAAGAGGAAAGAACACGGGATGTAGCAACAAGGAGACTCTTATGGCAAAATGCTTATAGCTGTGAGGTGTTGAGAGAGGCAGTGAGAAACATTCTATATGGCATGGGATATGATGGTGCTGTTATTATGGTAAGCGTCGTGTTCATCTATTGAGTAGTGAAGTTAATCCGTGGAGACAGTTTCAAGACTATCACATAAGATAATTCATTTCATATCATGATGAAAATAAGATAGAACAATGGCAGAAGACTAGGCTAAATTGTTTGGGTCATGAATAGTGTCACACGATGAGGGGAGCGCCTCACCACAGTTCCTTATCAAAGTTAGTATTAAGGAGTACAACAGCAGATGGTAAATATTTGTGTGGACCTTGTAACTGGGGTAATTTTAATGTGGTGGATCCTCATATTATGATCGGGACTACTGATCAATGCAAATGGAACAGGCCTAAATACGAAGACTGGTAGAAAGTACTGCAGCTATTGCACTAAAGACAACTGGACTCCACGCTGGCATGGTCTTTTAAACAGCCTCCACACAAGAAGGTTCAGTATCGGAGGGATTAGAGGAGGGTACACAAGGACAAAGTAAAAAAGAATATCTTGAGATGTGTTAAATTCTGTAGACATGTGGATCAAGTGTCTTTGCATGTGTCACTGTTGTTAATCTATCAGTGATGAATTTAAACAACAGGAGGGACTTAAATATTTTTGTCAGGCATTAATTTGTCCTCTCCTATGAAGTAGTTCTCTCCATGTCTCATAAACAGATCAACTGTGGAGGGAGAAGAAAGTACCACTGGTGGTACAATGCATTTATTTATAAGTATGTACTGTGAGATACACACTGAAGTCGGCCGTTGTGACCGAGCAGTTCTAGGCACTTCAGTCCGGAACCACGCTGCTGCTACGGTCGCAGGTTTGAGTCCTGCCTCGGGCATGGATGTGTGTGATGTCCTTAGGTTGGTTAGGTTTAAGTAGTTCTAAGTTCTAGGGGACTGATGACCTCAGATGTTAAGTCCCATAGTGCTCAGAGCCATTTTGAGCCATACACACTGAAGTACACATACACTTAGCTATGCTTTAGAGGAAGGAGGGATTGTTCTTACATTCAAATAATTTTTTTGAAAAGTGGCAAAATGAAAGCAGGATCGGCTATTATAATTTAAGAGAAGAGATTATAGTTGAAGATAGGAGAGCTATGTTTTCCATTTCTCTCTGTTTCATTGACAGAATATTTAATGTGTCACATGTATTTAGTGTACTGAAGTATTGAAAGATGACAGATGTCTGAGTTGGTTCATTCCACGTTTTTTCTCACACGTGTGACAGATTGATCTTTGTGATGATATCATTAATGAGGAATATGATCTCAGATAAGGAAACTATGGGGAAGGATATAAGTTGTATTCTTCCTGAAGGAATCATTTCAGCATTCACCTAATGCAAGTGAGGGAAATCATAGGAAAACTTAATTATGGTTGGCTGGATGGAATCTGAAACTTGTTCCATTTGAATGAGAGTCCACCATGAAAACCAAAGCACCACCCTGAGATATGGTAGTGGTGAAGTTGATAAAGTAACCTGCTTGTTAATAGAAACTACAGAAGGAGAAATAAGTCATAATATTGTCTCAGAGTAATATTATTATTTTATTAGTGTAATTAAAAATATGTAAAAACCTCTTTTTATGTTTCATTCAATACCAAAATAGTATATTTGGTGTTATGTGATGATGCCTAACATACTTGATCCTTAAGAGACTTTTTGAAAACATTTTCTAGGCATGGCAGCATGCAAGAGCAAATGGCTGGGAAAAGTCATTTTGTGAGAAACATTTTGTGTCAGCTGCAACTATGGAAATGGTGGTTGGTTTGCGAACACAGTTGTTAGGCCAGTTAAGAGCTTCTGGCTTCGTGCGTGCACGTGGAGGTGGAGATATTCGTGACCTTAACTCCAACTCGGAGAACTGGGCAGTGGTGAAGGCAGCTCTGTGTGCTGGTGTATATCCAAATTTAATTCGTGTTGACAGAGAACATACACAGATGCGTACACAGTAAGTATTTTCTCATGTTTTTGTTATTTAATGTTTCCTCCTGCATTGGCCATAAGGAAATGACTAACAGGAGCACGAATACATTATGTGCACAATTGTACTGACTGCTTTCCACTCTGTGTTAGTGTTTTGCAACTGCCATATTTAAGGAAAAAAAAGAAAAATATTGTACTTTCAAATAGTGAAGTACGTAATGAGACAAGCAAGAAATAACGTAAGCTGTAACTATCAAAACAAACTTTTCTTTACATTTCTGTTTCCATTCTTTTGCTGGAAGGATCTTCGGCCTCTGAAAGATAATGTTTATATAGATTCTTTTTTGTATTTGTGCTTAAATATACTGCTATTTTATAAGCACAGGTTTTTCCCTAGTGTTTCATTGTTTGCATCACTTGAGTAGACTGATGATGTGTGTGTCAATGATGGTAGAAAAGAGGTGAGTGCATGCGTGAACATCATTAAAATTGTCTTTAGTTTGATAGTGTATGTGATTGGTATTCACCCTTTTGCTCACTTTTCAATGCTATATGCCATGTAATTTTCACTAGCAGCAGTGCTGTTTTCTGCTGTATTTAAGTGTTTCAAGGTTGCAGTAAACTTAAATTACAGCTATCCATTTGCATCCATTCTTTCACCCGTTTCTCTGTGTCTTCATTATCAGAATATTCTATATGTCACATGTATTTAGTGTACTGAAGTATTGATGATTGTAGATGATGACGGACATGTCAGATTTGGTTCATTCCACGTTCTTTCTCACACATGCTACAGATTGATCTTTAGAGTTAATAGTTTCAATATCAGAAGTGGTGACGTAAGTGATTTTGTGACTCTAGTTTCATCTTATGTGTATTAGTGACATTTGTGCAAAAGACAATAGTAATTGCATGGTGCCTAGCATACCTAGCTCCTAGCCATATCTAAAAAGCTTTGATGAATTGTGGCTCCATTGAGTAGAGGAATAGTTAAAATAATTACTGGATGGCACCAGATAGCATATGTTTTGTAAAGACAATTTAGTAGTAATTCACTCTGATGATACCACATGTAAGTGGTTATACTTAATACACAGCATAATATAGTGGAAAATATTAATGTAGGTTCTGTGTGACATTTGTCTCCATGATCCATCAAACATGAGTGCAGTACTTACACAAGTGAACTAGTTCGGAAACAGAAGAAGCCACATCTAATATAGTATGGATAACCAATATTGCTGTGTACCCATGTGAGCAATATTTTGTCACTCTGCGATGAAGAATAATCTTCTGTGTGACATTTGTCTCCATGATCCATCAAACATGAGTGCAGTACTTACACAAGTGAACTAGTTTGGAAACAGAAGAAGCCACATCTATGACCAATATTGCTGTGTACCCTTGTGAGCAATATTTTGTCACTCTGCGATGAAGAATAATCTTTGGTTCAGGTACACATAGCATCTCATATACCGTCAAACGGGGAGATTTCGGACGGTTTTATTGTTATTTTGATTGTAACTTTCATATATATTGTTAGATTGAATTGATTATTATGGAAGGCATAGGGTATATGTGTAACGAATAAAATATCCCAGAACCAGAAAGTGTATGTGTAAGAATATTTATCTGAGGCAGTTAAATAAAGTGTCCGACATCACCCCATGGATTGGGGTGATTTCGGACACATTTGTTTTTTTTAAATATCTGTCCGAAGTAACAGTATATAGAGGACGAATTCGGACAGTTACTGCCTTTCTTTTTCCTACATGCTTTTTATTTGATTTTTGTGACATTTTACACATTTTAAGGTAGCTCTTTGTTACGAATAAGTGATATGGTTTGATATGTTGTTGTTGTTGTTGTCTTCAGTCTACATCTACATCTACATCTACATGACTACTCTGCAATTCACATTTAAGTGCTTGGCAGAGGGTTCGTCGAACCACAATCATACTATCTCTCTACCATTCCACTCCTGAACAGCGCGCGGGAGAAACGAACACCTAAACCTTTCTGTCCAAGCTCTGATTTCTCTTATTTTATTTTGATGATCATTCCTACCTATGTAGATTGAGCTCAACAAAATATTTTCGCATTCGGAAGAGGAAGTTGGTGACTGAAATTTCGTAAATAGATCTCGCCGCGCCGAAAAACGTCTTTGCTGTAATGACTTCCATCCCAATTCGCGTATCATATCTGCCACACTCTCTCCCCTACTACGTGATAATACAAAACGAGCTGCCCTTTTTTGCACACTTTCGATGTCCTCCGTCAATCCCATCTGGTAAGGATCCCACACCACGCAGCAATATTCTAACAGAGGACGAACGAGTGTAGTGTAAGCTGTCTCTTTAGTGGACTTGTTGCATCTTCTAAGTGTCCTGCCAATGAAACGCAACCTTTGGCTCGCCTTCCCCACAATATTATCTATGAGGTCTTTCCAACTGAAGTTGTTCGTAATTTTAACACCCAGGTACTTAGTTGAATTGACAGCCTTGAGAATTGTACTATTTATCGAGTAATCGAATTCCAACGGATTTCTTTTGGAACTCATGTGGATCACCTCACACTTTTCGTTATTTAGCGTCAACTGCCACCTGCCACACCATACAGCAATCTTTTCTAAATCGCTTTGCAACTGATACTGGTCTTCGAATGACCTTACTAGACGGTAAATTACAGCATCATCTGCGAACAACCTAAGAGAACTGCTCAGATTGTCACCCAGGTCATTTATATAGATCAGAAACAGCAGAGGTCCCAGGACGCTTCCCTGGGGAACACCTGATATCACTTCAGTTTTACTCGATGATTTGCCGTCTGTTACTACGAACTATGACCTTCCTGACAGGAAATCACAAATCCAGTCGCACAACTGAGACGCTACCCGATAGGCCCGCCGCTTGATTAGAAGTCGCTTGTGAAGAACGGTGTCAAAATCTTTCCGGAAATCTAGAAATACGGAATCAACTTGAGATCCCCTGTCGATAGCGGCCATTACTTCATGCGAATAAAGAGCTAGCTGCGTTGCACAAGAACGATGTTTTCTGAAACCATGTTGATTACGTATCAATAGATCGTTCCCTTCAAGGTGATTCATAATGTTTGAATACAGTATATGCTCCAAAACCCTACTGCAAACCGACGTCAATGATATAGGTCTGTATAGTTAGATAGATTACTCCTACTACCCTTCTTAAACACTGGTGCGACCTGCGCAATTTTCCAATCTGTAGGTACAGATCTATCGGTGAGCGAGCGGTTGTATGTGAGTGCTAAGTAGGGAGCTATTGTATCAGCGTAATCTGAAATGAACGTAACCGGTATACAATCTGGACGTGAAGACTTGCCCGTATCAAGCGATTTGAATTGCTTTGCAACCCCTAAGATATCTACTTCTAAGAAACTCATGCTAGCAGCTGTTCATGTTTCAAATTCTGGAATATTCCATTCATCTTCCCTGGTGAAGGAATTTTGGAAAACTGCGTTCAATAACTCTGCTTTAGCGGCACATTCGTCGGTAATAGTACCATTGGCACTGCGCAGCGAAGGTATTGACTGCGTCTTGCCGCTTGTGTACTTTACATACGACCAGAATTTCTTCGGATTTTCTACCAAATTTCGAGACATTGTTTCGTTGTGGAACCTATTAAAGGCATCTCACATTGAAGTCCATGCCAAATTTCGCGCGTCTGTAAATTTTAGCCAATCTTCGGGATTTCGCGTTCTTCTGAACTTCGCATGCTTTTTCCGTTGCCTCTGCAACAGAGTTCGGTCCTGTTTTGTGTACCACGGGGAATCAGTTCCATCTCTTACCAATTTATGAGGTATGAATCTCTCAATTGCTGTTGCTACTATATCTTTGAATTTGAGCCACATCTCATCTACATTTGCATAGTCAGTTCGGAAGGAATGGAGATTGTCTCTTAGGAAGGCTTCTAGTGACACTTTATCCGCTTTTTTAAATGAAATTATTTTGCGTTTGTTTCTGGTGGATTTGGAAGAAACGGTATTAAGCCTAGCTGCAACGACCTTGTGATCACTAATCCCTGTATCAGTCATGATGCTCTCTATCAGCTCTGGATTGTTTGTGGCTAAGAGGTGAAGTGTGTTTTCGCAACCATTTACAATTCGCGTGGGTTTGTGGACTAACTGCTCGAAATAATTTCCTGAGAAAGCATTTAGGACAATCTCGGAAGATGTTTTCTGCCTACCACCAGTTTTGAACAAGTATTTTTGCCAACATATCGAGGGAAGGTTGAAGTCCCCACCAACTATAACCGTATGAGTGGGGTATTTATATGTTACGAGACTCAAATTTTCTCTGAACTGTTCCGCAACTATATCATCGGAGTCTGGGGGTCGGTAGAATGAGCCAATTATTAACTTAGTTTGGCTGTTAAGTATAACCTCCATCCATACCAATTCGCACGGAGTATCTACTTCGACTTCACTACAAGAGAAACCACTACTGACAGACACAAACACTCCACCACCAATTCTGCCTAATCTGTCTTTCCTGAACACCGTCTGAGACTTTGTAAAAATTTCTGCAGAACTTATTTCAGGCTTTAGCCAGCTTTCTGTACCTATAACGATTTCAGGTTCTGTGCTTTCTATTAGCACTTGAAGCTCAGGGACTTTCCCAGCACAACTACATTAATTTACAACTACAATTCTGACTGTTCCTTGATCCAAGCACGTCCTGTATTTGCCACGCACCCTTTGAGATTGCAGCCCACCCCGTACTTTCCCGAGGCCTTCTAACCTAAAAAAACCGCCCAGTCCACGCCACACAGCCTCCGCTACCTGAGACTGGTTTGATGCAGCTCTCCATGCTACTCTATCCTGTGCAAGCTTCTTCATCTCCCAGTACTTACTGCAACCTACATCCTTCTGAATCTGCTTAGTGTATTCATCTCAATGAATTTTATATATTACAGATAAGTTCTGCACGAGTTCGTTTAATATTTTTGCTTAAGCGAACAGAAAGATCTTCTGACTGTCGTTTGAGGAATAAATGCACCCATTCTTGTCCTGGCAAATTATTACGAAATTTCTTCTCTTTTCGGCCAGATTTATCAAGATATATTTTAACTAAATAGCTAATATCCAATTTAATGAAGGGAAATCCCCAGTGTGAAGCCGTCAAGATACCTTGCTTCAACATTTCTTCTTCTTCTTTATTTAGCACTGGCTGTCTCCTTTCTTTTTTCGGGTGTGCTTTCTGCACTTTATTTTGTAGGGTTGATTTAGGTATACCATACAAATCTCACGCTTTTCTGTATGATAATTTACCACTCTGAATATCATGAACAGCTTTATCTAAAAGCTCCAGGTCATAATAACACTGTACTGTAGCACCTCTTCTGCTCTTATAGGTTTTTGGCATTGTCTGAAATCACCCCACACAGCACACAGTTTTACAAAATCCGTCGTTATTTTATAACCTTGCACAAGAAACTCGACAAACTTGTACAGAAATTGTCTCAATGCTGTTAGCTACTGAGCACATCGACAATCATGGTTACAATAACTTCCCGCTTGGCGCAACAATACAAAGTTTCCACTTTACGATAATGCATGGCTTTTTAACACGGAGACTGTTAGTCAATTATTCACCTTGGGAAACAATTGACGCAAAACAAAAGTTGTGGAAAGTGATAAATGCAATCTTGCACTTAAAATAACTGGCACACGGGTCTTAAAATAAGTAACTCTTTGTTTCTATGCAGTGGCAAAGAGCAAATAAGCCATACTGTCCGAATTCGCCCCGGTGTCCAAAATCACCCCATTTGACGGTACCTGCTATGCTATGATTTCTGCATAGAACTTTATGTGCACGTGACTACAAACCAACTGTCCACCTGAACAAATGGACACACCAATCTGTGGCCAAGACTCAAATTGACCACTGAGCGATGGGATGGCTCTGTACTCAGATCCCAACCAGGCCCGGTCATGACAAGTTCAAAGAATAACCACTCTCATACAAAGTTCTTGTCAGTACTTCAGTTGGTTGTGGATGGAGAAGTGTGACTGGCCCAGCTGCTGCTTTGTCTTAAATTTGGGGCCTGGTAGCTCCACGTCACCAGGTGGCCGGAGATGCTACATTCTTGATTGCTTGCAGTGAGTCTGCCATATGTAAGTGTAATATGCGTATCAGTAACAAGTTTACTCACCAAGCGGTGGCAGGAGAATATGCGTATAGAAAAGAATTGTATGTATGCAAGCTTCCAGAGCCAGTGGTTCCTTCTTCGAGCAGAAGGATGGAAGGGGAAGGAAGAATGGTGAAGGAAAAGAATTGGAAAGGTTTAGGAAAATTGGTAGAGTTCAGAAAAATCACCCTGAATTTGAGGTCAGGGGAGACTTACCGGACTGGTGTGTAAATTTATATTAAAAAATATAATATAATTAATTAAACAAATAGATTTTTTCACACTTTTATCATTTTGATTCCTGTATTCTCTATGCTGTTGAGATTTACGCCATTTGATTATATTCGTCTTCTTCCGCCATAAATATTTCTCATTCTTGACCGTGGATACAATAAGGATTTATCATCGGACTTCCTCTTCTGATGCAGGCAGCTACAGTGACATGACTTTGGCATAATGCGCAGAAGAAAAGAAAGCTTTCATGGTTTTGCACTAAATGAACTCTCACACTTCATACTTTCATAGGATTATTATTCAGACAACACATTGTATCACAAGAAATACGTCTTCTTGCCACTGGAACTAAAGACAGAGTCTCTCTAATAATTGTCAAAAAAAATTGAAAAAAGTTTCCATCATTTGTTTTTGCCTTCCGGTGTAGCAAAATATCTCTTTGCCGACGCTTACAGTGGCCGCGTTAGTGTTTATTGGTAATAACTTTTATCGTAGCGGTCTTTTCCTTTATGTACCTATATACTGGACGTGATTTGAAAACCCAAGAGCTTCAAGGTGGAAGACAGGGTAATGTGCAAGACAGAGATTACTGCTAAAACATTGTGCGTGAGTCAGTAAGAGTGAAAAGCTAAACACATTGTATGCAATAGAGGTGCATGGCAAAAAACAGACAGATCAGAAAATGAAAGATGTAGAAAATTAAAATGGTATGAAGAAAGGAGTTGTTACTGTGAAGAAATTAATGTAAATTAAGTCCGGGCGGCTGGAGAGCACCAAGGACGTGTTGTAGCACTAGTTCCCAGCTGCTGGTGTCTCGGGCAAGAATCCAGATGGCATGTGTGTTGAAACAGGCCCCGAGGTCATGACTGCCATTTTGTGGAGTGTGCTCTGCAACAGGATATTGCGTGTTGCCAGTATATACCCTCCGCCTATGTCCATTCATCCTAACTAAATTGCCGATGTAAAAGGTTGAACGGTGTTTATATAACAGTTGGTATACGACGTGTCTTTTCAAAGGTGACTCTCCCTTTGATAGTGTAGATGGTGGTAGGAGGGTGCGCTGGTGTAGATGGTGGTAGGAGGGCACATAAGGCAAGTTTTGCAGTGGGGCAGTCACAGGGATAGGAGCCATAAGGTAGGGAGATGGGTGCAGAAGGAGTATAGGGTTTGACAAGGGGAGTGTCGAGATTGAGACTTTGACAAAAAGCTTTTCTAGGTTTGGTTGGTAAAATTTGAGACAGAATGGACCTCATTTCAGGGCATTATTCGGGATGTCATGGCCTTGTCAAAGTAGCTGATTAATACATTCAAGACCAGGATAATACTGAGTGGCAAGTGCTGTGCTACAAAATTGTTTTTTTGGAGGGATCAGCAGTACCAGGAGTGGATGTGACGGCAAAGAAATCTGCTTTTGAACCAGGTTGATGGGGTAATTACGTCCATTGAAGGCTGAGGTGAGAATGGTAGAGTATTTCTGTGAAGAGTCTGCATCCAAACAAATACATTTACCTCGTATGCCAACGCTGAATGGGAGGGAACATTTGACATGGACAGGATGCCAACAGTCAAAATGTAGGTACTATTGTTTGTTAGTAGGTTTAATGTGGACAGAAGTATGTAGCTGGCCTTTGGTGAGGATGAGATCAACATCAAGGAAAGTGGCTTGGGATTTGCCATAGGGCCATGTGAAATGTAATTCGGAGAATATATTTAGAGTTTTCAGGAATTTTAGCAGGTCTGCCTCACCATGAGTCCATGTGGCAATGATGTCATCGATGTTCCTAACCGAACCAGGTGCTGAAGGCTTATGGATCCCAGGAAAGCCCCCTCCAAGCGACCCATGAAAAGGTTGGTGTAGGAGCTTGGAGGGGGCTTTCCAGGGACCCATAAGTCTTCGGCACCTGGTTTGGTTTAGATACATTGATGACAGATTTGCCACAGGCTCATGGTGAGGCTGCCCTGTTAAAATTCCTGAAATCTTTAAATATATTCTCCCAATTCACATGGTCCTACTCCAAATCCCATGCCACTTTCCTTGATGTTGATGTCATCCTCAGCTAAGGCCAGCTACACACTTCTGTCCACAATAAACCTACTAATAAACAACAGTATTTACATGTGATTGAAGACTCTTTACAGCAACAAACCATCTTTCTTCACTGGACATAATTACCCCACCTGCCTGGTTCAAAAGCTGATTATATGAGCCATCCAATCTTGGTATTGCTGATCCCTTCAAAAACACAACTTTGGGGCACATAACTTGTCACTCAGTATTGCCCTGGTTTTGAAAGCATTAACCAGCTACTTTGAAATGAGGTCCGTTCTGTCTGAGATTTTATCCAACCTGCGTAGAACAGCTTTTCAACATTCTCACAATCTCTGCAATATCCTTATCAGACCCTATGCTACTTCTATATCCATCTCCCCTCCTTATTACTCCTACCCCTGTGACTGTACCCACTGCAAGGCTTGCCCTACGCACCCCCCCCCCCCTTACCACCACCCATTCCAGCACTGTAACTGGCAAAATATGTACCATCAATGGGTGAGCCACCTGTAAAATCACACATTTCATATGCCAGCTGTTATGTAAACACTATTCGACGTTCTACATTGACATCACTACCACCAGGTTATCACTTAGGATGAGTGGACATGGCAGAGGGTGTGTAGTGACAACACACATCCTGTTGCAGAGCCTGTTTCACCACACATGCCATCTTGATTCTTCCCCCAAACACTTCCACTCTGAGGGTGAAAACTAGTGCTACAACATGTCCTTGGTGCTCTCCTGCCACTTTGACTTAATTTACATTACTTTCTTCTGTCTCAGCATTTCTTCATAGTAACTACTCCTTTCTTCACTCCATTTTAGTTTTGTACATCTTTCATTTTCTGACATGTCTATTTTTTGCTGCCCACCTCCATTACATACAGTGCACTTCGCTTTTCACTCCTATTAACTTGTGCACAATGTTTTAGCAGTAACATCTGTCTTCCATATTACCCTGTCCTCCACCTTTAAGCTCTCTGGTTCTCAAATCTCATTTGGCGCAGCCCCCAACAATTAGTCTTTCCTTCTCATCCCGTTCGGTAAGTCTCCTGTGGCTCGGGGTTCAGGGTGATTTTTCTAAACTCTACCCCTTTTCCTAAATCTCTCTAGTCCTTTTCCTTGACTCCTCTTCCTTCCCTTTCAACCCTTCTGCCAGAAGAAGAGTCCACTGGCTCCAAAATCTTGCATACATAAAACGTACACAAGGTGAATTCAACAAAGAAACCAAGGCTTTGAACACAGACTTGTGTGGATCTTTGGCCATAAGAATTGTTAGCCTACTTTGAAGTTGTAACCCAGTGTGTTTCAGTGATTCCTTCACCTCTGCCTGAACTACTTATCTGTTTATATTTTCAAAAGCTCGCTATTTTCATTACCAAAAAATTCCATTTGTCTCAATAGCGAAGAAGTTTCTTCCATCCTTTTTCCTGAAGCATTAAAATATGTAACCTCTGGTAAGAAATACTGTGTATCTCTGATGTATAATTGATATCTGTTGTCAATGTACAGTAATTGTATCAGTAGCTGATTTAGCAGGTGTTGCCGAGTGTGTGTCATACTAATTTGGATCAGTACTGAACCTTGCTCAATTGTTATACAACTTAGCAGATTTGTGAGCAAGGTATATTTTCTGAACTAAGATCAAATTTGATGTCCAGCTATTGACATTTATACACTTGTTGGTTAATGAAGAGAAGACTCCAGATTTATGGAAATGTGTTTAAATGATAAGCTCTTGGAGTGGGCACATATTTATAACTTTCTACTGAAGTAGAATGCAGGCCTTTAAGATTAGAATGTAGTTTGCAAAGCATGTCCAAGATGGCCGCCGAGTAAGTGACGCCAGAAACCATTCCCAGAAAGTTAAGTGATTTAGACAGGAATATAATTTAGTTTAACGCCGACAACAAATTAAATACGTGCATTAGTGTATCGTTTAGTCTTGCCATTAAAGGTTTGACTTTTCTTTGCGTATTTTTTCAGAAAACACGAAAAGATCGTAACTTCGCGAAGTCGCGCTTAGGCTTAAATTTTGTAAACGTGTTTGTTTATTGTTTCACGGTAATTTAACTAGTTTCTCGGTAACAAATAAGTAAACTACCGTAAATAGCATATAACTTCATTGTTTTAATACAGATTTCAGAAAAACAGCGTAACTTTATATCAGAAACTTGCCAATATACATTTGTTTATAGGCCTAATTCTCGTAACGTTTTTGGAGAATCAAAGTTAAAGTACCTCGTTTAATTGTCCTTTTTTTTCATTCAATCGAGTGAAATATATAATAAATAGCGTATACCTTCATTGTTTTAATACAGATCTCAGAAAAACAGCGGAATTTTAAATCAGAAACTTGCTTATATACATTTGTGAATAGGCTTAATTCTTGTAACGTCTTTTTTGATTTACGGTAATTTAATTGATTTATTCTAGCTAAAGTATTATTTTTGCCATGAGTGAGAAGTGCCTGACTTGCCGTAGAATTGTTAGTTCCGGGGTTTGGTGTGATGGATGTAGTAGTTTTTTTCACTGGGGGGATTGCAGTGGCGTGGGTGTTGGGAAAGTGGATCAGGCTCATCAGTGGTTATGTAGGATTTGCAGCAGAGATAGGAAGATAGTGGAACAGGAGGGGAAAATTGCTGCCCTTCAGGCTGAGCTAGATCAGGCTAGGGAAGATCTGGACAGGTTAAGGAGGGAGAAGGGCAAAGGGAGGTGGGAAGTGGCAACAGGTAGCAGAAGGAACAGGCCTAGAACTAAGTCTGACAGTTTTGTGGTGAATGTCAAAAATAAGTTTGACCTGTTGCTTCAGTTAGAAACTGATGAGCCTCAAGCAGAGGTAAGTGTAGTCAGGACACAACAAACTTTCAATAGGAAATTGAAAAAGAATGTAGGAAAGTCATCGAAAAGGAAGAAAATTTTGTTGTTAGGCAGTTCTCATGCCAGAGGTGTAGGCCAACTTCTGCAGGAGGAATTAGGACCAGAATACCAGGTCACAAATTTTTTCAAACCAAGTGCTAGTCTGGATCAGGTGACAGAGGATTTAGGTTCACTCTGTAAAGGATTTACCAGGGAAGACACCGTGGTTATTGTGGGAGGGCCAGGGAACAGCATCGACAGAGATCCTGGGTACAGTATAGAGTGTGACCTGGTAAAGATTGCGTCAGCATCGAGACACACCAATGTTGAATTTGTATCTGTCCTGAGATGCCATGACCGGCCTCATTTGAACTCTTCTGTTGGGAGAGTTAATTTGGAGTTGGAACGGCTGCTTGGGTCGGGTGCGGGGGCTCATATTAGTGTGGTTCCTGTTGATTATCTCAGTAGGTGGGACTATACCAGGCACGGCCTACATCTCAACAGGAACGGGAAGGGGAAACTGGCTGGGGTAATAGCAGGAAATTTAAGGGGGGGAGGCACTGCCATGAATGGTAAAATACCAGTGGTTACAGGTGTTGGAGCAGCACCTTTTTTAGGATAGGTAAGACAGAAAGATGTCAAGTTCTACGAGAGGTCAGGATTGAAACAAATCTTCAGTTTAGGAAAGAAATTAAACAGCACAATTCTAGCACATTGGATCACCAATCACAGCTATCAATTATAAATTTTCACCAATCACCAGAAATTTTATCTCCACCAAGTTGTATCTCAGTCCTAGGTAATTGCATTGATGAATTAAAGTCACCCAACCCAGTTGACATAATCTGCCTCTCTGAACACCGTGTGACCACTGGTATAGGAACTAGGACTAAGCACAATGCGAAACTCAGACAGGAGAGTACTGCAAATGTTAGAATAAGGAAAGGTTCTCATAGAAGTATAATTAAAAATAATGTAAGTATATTTCATCAAAATATTGGGAGTTTAAAGAATAAAGTAGATGAGCTTCTGGTTTGTTTAGAAGATTTAGAAGCTGAGAATGAAATAGATATACTATGCCTGTCTGAGCATCACATTGTTACTGATATGGATAAGGTAAATGTAAGTGGATATAAGCTCTCTGCACATGTAATGAGAGAAAATATGGAGAAAGGAGGAGTTGCCATATATGTCAAAAGTTATCATTGTGCAAAAAGTATAGAAACAAAAAAGTTTTGTGTAGAGAAACATATAGAAGCATGTGCCTGTGAGCTTAAATTAAATAAAGGCACATTTATAATTGTAACTGTATATAGGTCCCCATCAGGAAATTTTCATCTATTTCTGAAAAATTTGGACTCCTTGTTGTGCTATCTGTCAGACAGGGGGAAGCAAATTATTATTTGTGGGGACTTCAATGTAGATTCTCTGAAAGAGGGTAATAGGAAAAATGACTTTGAAGTATTACTCGGTTCTTTCAATTTGACACCCGTTATTGATTTTCCTACTCGGGTGGTAAAGGATAGCAGCTCACTGATAGATAACTTCTTTATAGACCAAGATAAGTTTAACCAGATAAATGCGCAGCCCGTTGAGAATGGTCTTTCTGATCATGGTGCACAGCTAGTTACAATATATGACATAGCTCCATTCAGCAATACTAAACAGTCCTCCAAAGTAGTACGTCCAGTCAACGATTTAACAATTGCAAATTTCAGGGAAAGCCTACAGCAGTTAGACTGGGATGAGGTGTACCGTGAACCTGATGCCAATTTAAAATATAATTTATTTCATGACATTTTTGTAAATGCATTTGAAAACTGCTTCCCCAAGAAAATAGTTAAATATACTCGTAAGAAACCTTGTAACAAACCATGGCTTACTAAGGGTATAAAAATATCTTGTAACCGGAAAAGGGAAATGTATCTGACAGCAAGAAAGAGTAGTGACCCAGAAACTATCAAAAATTATAAAAACTACTGTGTTATATTAAGAAAAGTTATTAAAAAATCCAGGAGTATGTGTATCATGTCTGAAATCAGCAACTCTGATAATAAAATTAAAACAATTTGGAATATTATTAAAAGAGAAACAGGTCAACCAAGAGCAGAGGAAGACAGTATTACCATCAAATTGAATGAAAACTTTACGAACAAAAAGTCAGAAGTTGAAAATATTTTTAATAATCATTTTCTAAATGTTGTGGATATAGTAGGATCCAGGTGTTCATTAGAAGATGCTAGGCTGTTAATGGAAGAGGCCATACCTATGCAATTTGATACAATTGAAATCTCACCCACTTCTCCCTCTGAAATTAGGAAAATAATAAACTTGCTTAAAAGCAAAAACTCACATGGAATTGATGGCATTTCCAGCAAAATACTAAAAGCTTGTTCTCAACAGATAAGTAAGATTCTCAGCCACCTGTGTAATAGCTCTCTGGAACAGGGCATTTTCCCTGATAGACTGAAATATGCTATTGTTATACCTTTGCATAAAAAGGGGGATAGATCTGATGTCAACAATTACCGTCCAATCTCCCTTCTAACAGCTTTATCCAAAATTTTTGAGAAAGTAATGTATTCAAGAGTAGCTTCACATATCTGTAAAAATGAAGTACTAACAAAATGTCAGTTTGGTTTCCAGAAAGGTTTTTCAACAGAAAATGCCATATATGCTTTCACCAGTCAAATTTTGAATGATCTGAATAACCGAACACCACCCATTGGGATTTTTTGTGATCTCTCAAAGGCTTTTGATTGTGTAAATCATGAAATTCTGCTAGACAAGCTCAAGTATTGTGGCATGAGTGGGACAGTGCACAAATGGTTTAAATCGTACCTAACTGGAAGAGTGCAGAAAGTTGAAATAAGTAGTTCTCGTAACATGCAAAGATCAGCACATTCCTCAAACTGGGGAACTATCAAGAATGGGGTTCCACAAGGGTCAGTCTTGGGTCCTTTGTTGTTCTTATTATATATTAATGACTTGCCATTCCATATTCATGAAGAGGCAAAGTTAGTTCTCTTTGCTGATGATACAAGTATAGTAATCACACCTGACAAACAAGAATTAACTGATGAAATTGTCAATACTGTCTTTCAGAAAATTACTAAGTGGTTCCTTGTAAACGGACTCTCACTGAATTTTGATAAGACACAGTACATACAGTTCCGTGCAGTGAATGGTATGACGCCATTAATAAATATAGACCTTAATCAGAAGCATATAGCTAAGGTAGAATATTGCAAATTTTTAGGTGTGTCCATTGATGAGAGATTAAATTGGAAGAAACACGTTGATGATCTGCTGAAACGTTTGAGTTCAGCTACTTATTCAATAAGGGTCATTGCAAATTTTGGTGATAAACATCTTAGTAAATTAGCTTACTGCGCCTATTTTCACTCATTGCTTTCATATGGCATCATATTTTGGGGTAATTCATCACTGAGGAATAAAGTATTTATTGCACAAAAGCGTGTAATCAGAATAATAGCTGGAGTCCACCCAAGATCATCCTGCAGACATTTATTTAAGGATCTAGGGATATTCACAGTAGCTTCTCAGTATATATACTCTCTTATGAAATTTGTTATTAACAACCAAACCCAATTCAAAAGTAATAGCAGTGTGCATAACTACAATACTAGGAGAAAGGATGATCTTCACTATTCAAGATTAAATCTAACTTTGGCACAGAAGGGGGTGAATTATACTGGCACTAAAGTCTTTGGTCACTTACCAAATAGTATCAAAAGTCTGACAGATAACCAACAAGTATTTAAGAAGAAATTAAAAGAATTTCTGAATGACAACTCCTTCTACTCCATAGAGGAATTTTTAGATATAAAATAAGGAAAAAACTAAAAATATTTAAAAAAATAAAAAAAATAAAAATAAAAAATAAAGAAAAACAAAAAACACAATAAAATAAAGTTGTTATATTAACTTAAGTATGTTGTTAAATTAACCTAATTATTTCATGTATTGGAAAATTCGACTCGTTCCACATCATTACGAAATATCGTATTCATGATCCATGGAACTAGTATTAATCTAATCTAATCTAATCAACACCGGTGATACACTAAAACTTGCTTACTTAGCATGTGATACACTAAAACTTGTTTAATTAGCATGTGTCATTCCTTGATGTCATGTGCCATTATTTTGGTGCTACATAGTACAGGCAGAAAGAAAATATTTTGAATTAGTCCATATAAATTATAGACTTTTAAAAGCCATGATGAAACACAGGCAAGAGGAAAGAAAAGTCATTACTATTCTCGTATTCTGCTCACTTTAATTTCTCAGGAGCTTCATATGACATCATCTTTCTCCTCATACTTTTTTTTTTCCTTTTAAGTTATGAGAAGCCAGCCCGAAAATGTTAGCAGCACACAGTAAAAGGACATTTCTCAATACCTCTATTGAGGAGTTAAAGGCTGTTAGTGACTAATCTCCAGTTTTTAAATCTAAATGGAGCTATTTCTATTGGAAAACTCGTTTTATTTACAACATGAATACTTTAGGTTATATTAATGTAGTAGGAAACATTCTGGTTGAATGTAAATCGCACAGGCACCTATTGATGACTCACTGCTTCTGGTGTACGGTGAGTGGCCTCTTTATTCTTAAATTATTTAGGTTGAGTTAAATTTGTTATAGGGATAGGAATCACTAAATTGGATGCAGTAGTAGAGGATACTGTTTATATATGATCATTTTAGGTTTCCATTACTGTTTTATATAACTTAATAAAATACATCAGGAAGTACAAAAACTATATGTTTAAATTCCACCAACCTGATTTGTGTTTCCCATGGTTTCCCAAATCATTCTAACAAATTCCAGGATTGGTCCTACAAATAGGCAATGGCAGATACATTTTCCCTGATATTGTTGCAGTCTTTAGTCCAAAGACTGGTTTGATGCAGCTCTCCATTCTACTCTATCCTGTGCAAGCCTCTTTATCTCCCAGTAACTACTGCAACCTACATCCTTGTAAATCTGCTTACTGTATTCATCTCGTGGTCTCCCTCTATGATTTGTACACACACACACACACATACACACACACACACACACACACACACACACACACACACACACACACACCCATGCTCCCCTCCAGTACTAAATTAGTGATCCCTTGATGCCTCAGAATTTGTCCTACCAACCGATCCCTTCTTCTAGTCAGATTGTGCCACAAATTCGTCTTCTCCCCAATTCTGTTCTGTACCTCCTCATCAGTTACGTGAACAACCCATCTAATCTTCAGCATTCTTCTGTAGCACCACATTTCAAAAGCTTCTATCTTCTTCTTGTCTAAACTATTTATTGTCCATGTTTCACTTCCATACATGGCTACACTCCATACAAATACTTTAAGAAAAGACTTCCCACAAATTTCTCTTCCCCAGAAACGCCTTTCTTGCCATTGCCAGTCTACACTCTCTGCTTTGACTGTTACCAGTTTCTTTGCTGTCCAAATAGCAAAACTCATCTACTACTTTTAGTGTCTCATTTCCGAATCTTATTCCCTCAGCATCACGTGATTTAATTTGGCTGCATTCCATTATCCTCATTTTGCTTTTGTTGATGTTCATCTTATATCATCCTTTAACCTCTAAACGTACCTATTTCTGACACAAAACTTTCAAAATCTTATGTATTTTTTTCTACATAGTTTTAAATTCTCTTGAAAATGCATTGCATCAACAATTCATTTTTACGTTTATCTTGAAAATCAAAGGAGATATTGCAGTTGGGAGTAGCTAAACAGTATTATCCTGAGATAACTGACGCTCAGCAAAAATCTCTGCAAATATTCATTAAAATTTGTTATTTATTATGAAAAAATATACAAATAAGAAGTTAGATAAGATATACAAGATGAGAATCACACGCTAAAATCACATTATAAATCCTTTTGTGTATGGTAGATTCTGAAGCATAGTGTGATGCACAATGGGACCTTGCACTGGGGGCAATAGTACCATGTTTGTCGCTGGATGCACTTCCCATGTGCCTCCTGCTTCTTGGAACAAACTGTGCACACTCTTGTTGGATTGCTCTTCTTCTCTGTTGGCCTAATGACTTCTGGAAAATGTCTTTCCATCAACAGAAGAGGGTGGTGTGTTCATTCTGGTCGGTCTGGCTTAGGAGAAGTGACACTTCCTTCGTACTTCTCAATTATTTTTCTGAGATTTCCCCTCCAGATTTTTCATATAAATTAAATGAATTCCATACAGAAATTTTCAGTAAATGAAAAAAGATTTTCTTGTAGTACTTCTTGCCTTGCTTTCTGGGTGTTGGGTTCAATGCCATTCTTTGATTGGCGTGATCCACTCCTCCCATTGCACAGTTGTAGTCAAGCACAAGCTTTGGGTTTATTATTTTCTTCGACCTATTCTGAGTCTCCACCTTATCTGTAGTGTGGACAGTTGAAAGAAGTACCATGTCCTTCTTGTCCTTCCAATGTAAAGCTGGTGCTTCTCCTTGGCCTTCAGCTGAAATTTCCCCTTTCGTAATTTTAGATTTCGGAGAGATTGTGGCATTTCTTTCTGGGTCATTGTTACTGTTCCATGACTATCAGTGGACTTCAAAATTAGGGAATCTGCTAACTGTGGGGACGTGTAAAAGTTATCTGTCGTTAGACAGTAACCTTGCTTCAGGAGTGGTTTTGCAAGTGTCAAGACAACTTGTGACGACATTGGAAAGTCAGTGAAGCCTGCATCCACCTTTGTCCCTTTCCCTGTGTAAATAATCGGGGACCACACATATCCGCTAGCCGATTCACACAGCATATAGAATTTTATTCCAAATCTCGCCTTTTTCAGTGGGCTATACTGTACCCAACAAAATCTGCCCTTGTGCAAAAGTAAACGTTCACCCACCATAATGTCCCGTTCAGGAACATAAGAAGTTTAAAATTTATTTTCAAGGTGCTGGTAAACTGGCCAAATTTTGTTCAGCTTAGGATATGGTTGATTTGTAGCATCATATACTTCGTATTCAGAAAAATGAAGATACTTTTTTATTTGGCGAAACCTCCTGTAGGACATTACATTATTGAAAAATGGAGTTGATATGCTTGCCAGCCGTGACCAGTACATGTGCAATTCACATTTCTGTACAATACTTCGTAAAATAATTAGTTGTTGTTGTTGTGGTCTTCAGTCCTGAGACTGGTTTGATGCAGCTCTCTATGCTACTCTATCCTGTGCAAGCTTCTTCATCTCCCAGTACCTACTGCAACCTACATCCTTCTGAATCTGCTTAGTGTGTTCATCTCTTGGTCTCCCTCTACGATTTTTACCCTCCACGCTGCCCTCCAATGCTAAACTGGTGATCCCTTGATGCCTCAAAACATGTCCTACCAACCCATCCCTTCTTCTAGTCAAGTTGTGCCACAAACTTCTCTTCTCCCCAATCCTATTCAACACCTCCTCATTAGTTATGTGATCTACCCATCTAATCTTCAGCATTCTTCTGTAGCACCACATTTCGAAAGCTTCTATTCTCTTCTTGTCCAAACTAGTTATCGTCCATGTTTCACTTCCATACATGGCTACACTCCATACAAATACTTTCAGAAACGACTTCCTGACACTTAAGTCTATACTCGACGTTAACAAATTTCTCTTCTTCAGAAACGATTTCCTTGCCATTGCCAGTCTACATTTTATATCCTCGCTACTTCGACCATCATCAGTTATTTTACTCCCTAAATAACAAAACTCCTTTACTACTTTAAGCGTCTCATTCCCTAATCTAATTCCCTCAGAATCACCCGATTTAATTTGACTACATTCCATTATCCTCATTTTGCTTTTGTTGATGTTCATCTTATATCCTCCTTTCAAGACACTGTCCATTCCGTTCAACTGCTCTTCCAAGTCCTTTGCTGTCTCTGACAGAATTACAATGTCATCGGCGAACTTCAAAGTTTTTACGTCTTCTCCATGAATTTTAATACCTACTCCGCATTTTTCTTTTGCTCCCTTTACTGCTTGCTCAATATACAAATTGAATAACATCGGGGAGAGGCTGCAACCCTGTCTCACTCCTTTCGCAACCACTGCTTCCCTTTCATGCCCCTCGACTCTTATAACTGCCATCTGGTTTCTGTACAAATTGTAAATAGCCTTTCGCTCCCTGTATTTTACCCCTACCACCTTCAGAATTTGAAAGAGAGTATTCCAGTTAACATTGTCAAAAGCTTTCTCTAAGTCTACAAATGCTAGAAACGTAGGTTTGCCTTTCCTTAATCTTTCTTCTAAGATAAGTCGTAAGGTTAGTATTGCCTCACGTGTTCCAACATTTCTACGGAATCCAAACTGATCTTCCCCGAGGTCCGCTTCTACCAGTTTTTCCATTCGTCTGTAAAGAATTTGCGTTAGTATTTTGCAGCTGTGACTTATTAAACTGATAGTTCGGTAATTTTCACATCTGTCAACACCTGCTTTCTTTGGGATTGGAATTATTATATTCTTCTTGAAGTCTGGGGGTATTTTGCCTGTCTCATACATCTTGCTCACCAGATGGTAGAGTTTTGTCATGACTGGCTCTCCCAAGGCCATCAGTAGTTCTAATGGAACGTTGTCTACTCCCGGGGCCTTGTTTCGACTCAGGTCTTTCAGTGCTCTGTCAAACTCTTCACGCAGTATCGTATCTCCCATTTCATCTTCATCTACGTCCTCTTCCATTTCCATAATATTGTCCTCAAGTACATCGCCCTTGTATAGACCCTCTATATACTCCTTCCACCTTTCTGCTTTCCCTTCTTTGCTTAGAACTGGGTTTCCATCTGAGCTCTTGATGTTCATACAAGTGGTTCTCTTATCTCCAAAGGTCTCTTTAATTTTCCTCTAGGCAGTATCTATCTTACCCCTAGTGAGATAAGCCTCTACATCCTCACATTTGTCCTCTAGCCATCCCTGCTTAGCCATTTTGCACTTCCTGTCGATCTCATTTTTGAGACGTTTGTATTCCTTTTTGCCTGCTTCATTTACTGCATTTTTATATTTTCTCCTTTCATCAATTAAATTCAATATTTCTTCTGTTATCCAAGGGTTTCTAATAGCCCTCATCTTTTTACCTATTTGATCCTCTGTTGGCTTCACTATTTTATCCCTCACAGCTAACTATTCTTCTTCTACTGTATTCCTTTCCCTCATTCCTGTCAATTGTTCCCTTATGCTCTCCCTGAAACTCTCTACAACCTCTGGTTCTTTCAGTTTATCCAGGTTCCAACTCCTTAAATTCCCACCTTTTTGCAGTTTCTTCAGTTTCAATCTGCAGTTCATAACCAATAGATTGTGGTCAGAATCCACATCTGCCCCTGGAAATGTCTTACAATTTAAAACCTGGTTCCTAAATCTCTGTCTTACCATTATATAATCTATCTGATACCTTTTAGTATCTCCAGGATTCTTCCAAGTATACAACCTTCTTTTATGATTCTTGAACCAAGTGTTAGCTATGATTAAGTTATGCTCTGTGCAAAATTGTACAAGGCGGCTTCCTCTTTCATTTCTTCCCCCCAATCCATATTCTCCTACTATGTTTCCTTCTCTACCTTTTCCTACTGACGAATTCCAGTCACCCATGACTATTAAATTTTCGTCTCCCTTCACTACCTGAATAATTTCTTTTATCTCGTCATACATTTCATCTATTTCTTCATCATCTGCAGAGCTAGTTGGCATATAAACTTGTACTACTTCTTCACTTGACAGGGACAAAACATTACAGTCAGTGAATGAAACACATTGGCTGATATATTTAGCATTTTCCACCTGTAACATCTCCAGCAAATCCCTTTCAAAGAAGTGTTTAAGTATTTGAGGTTCATCATTAGCAAAAGGAATTGTACAACCAGGATTAGCAGAAAACAGAAATCTTGGAGAAGCACAATCAGTATTTGGATTGACAACATGCCACACTCTCACCTGAGACCAATCTATATCTGTCTCTTTCGCACATGCTTCTTCACTTGATAAAAGTTCAAAAGAGTCATCACCCTATTCTGAAACACAGATGTCTTCCCACTGCTCTTCTTCACTGGAATGATCACAGTTCATTTTACATGACTCCAGAGATGCGTAATACTGTGACAACAGCACCAAAATACTAATAAATGTAGCAGAATTGACGTAACAACAATAGAAATGCTACTGATGCAAGTATAATCTAGTTGGAAAGCCCTTAACTCCCAAGTCTCCGAAAAGCTTCAAGAGCATCACCCAAGAGCAATACACCAAAGCAAAGTATGGAAAACACCAACTAGCAGCAGCAGCAGGAACAATAATGACTATAACTGGTTGCTGGTGCTAACTAGCGGCAATGTAAGGAACTACAATGTGTATAATCGGGATTCTTGGCACATGAACGTGAGAAAATCGGGAGCCTGGGATAATATTTCTCGGCAAAACAGACCATCCCGAGTTATTTCGGAATAGACAGTTAAGAGGTTAAAGACACTGTCCAGTCTGCTCAACTGCTCTTCCATGCCCTGTGCTGTCTAAGACACAATTACAATGTCATCGGCAAACCTCAACGTTTTTATTTCTTCTCCCTGGACTTTAATTCCTTCTCCAAATTTTTCTTTTCTTTTCTTTCCTTTACTGCTCACTCACTATAGAGATTGAATAATATTGGCAAAAGACTACAACACTGTCTCACTCCTTACTTAACCACTGCTTCCCTTTCATGCTCCTTGACTCTTAAAACAGCCATCTGGTTTCTGTACAAATTGTAAATAACTTTTCGCTCCCCGTATTTTACCCCTGCCACCTTCAGAATTTGAGAGAGAGTATTCCAGCCAACATTGTCAGAAGTTTTCTGTAATTATACAAATGCTATAAACTAAGGTTTGCCTTTCCTTAACCTAACTACTGTGAGAAGTTGTACGGTCATATTGCCTCGAGTGTTCCTACATTTCTCCGGAATCCAAATTGATCTTCCCCTAGGTCGGATTCTACCAGTTTTTCCATTCTTCTGCAAAGAATTTATGTTAGTATTTTGCAACTGTGATTCATTATTCCTTTCCCCTGTTCCTGTTAATCGTTCCGTAAAACTGTACAACCCTGATTCTTTCAGTTTATCCAGATCCCATCTTCTTAAATTCCTACATTTTTGTAGTTTCTTCAGTTTTAATATACAATTCATAACCAATAAATTGTGGTGAGAGTACACATCTGACCCTGGAAATGCCTTACAACTTAAACTCTGGTTCCAAAACCTCTGTTTACCGTTATGTAATCAGGTTGAAACATTCCAGTGTCTCCAAGTCTCTTCCATGTACACAACCTTCTTTCAAGATTCTTAAACCAAGTGTTAGCTGTGATTAAATTATGCTCTGTGCAAAATTCTACCTGTCAGCTTCCTCTTTCATTCCTTTCTCCCAGCCCATATTCATCTAGTCTTTTTCCTTCTCTTCCTTTTCCTACTATCGATTTCCAGTCCCCCATGACTATTAAATTTTCATCTCCCTTAACTATTTGAATAATTTCATTTATCTCATCATACATTTCTTCAGTCTCTTCATCATCGGCAGAGGTAGTTGGCATATAAGCTTATACTAGTGTGCCGAGTGTGGCCTTCGTGTCTATCTTGGCTTGAGTAATGCATTCACTGTGCAATTCATAGTAGGTTCTCCACGTTCCTAATTTTTTTATTCATTATTAAACCTACTTCTTTATTGCCCCTGTTTGATTTTGTATTAATAATCCTGTATTCATCTGACCAGAAGTCCTGTTCCTTCTGTCACTTAACTCACACTATATCTAAATTTAAACTATCCATTTCCCTTTTTTAAATTTTCTAACCTACCTGCCCGATTAAGGGATCTGAAATTTCACACACTGATCTATAGAACACCAGTTTTGTTTCTCCTGATAACGACATTCTCCTGAATAGTCTCCGCCTGGAGAGCCGAATGGGGGATTATTTTACCTCCGAAATATTTTACCCAAAAGGATGGCTTCATCATTTAACCATACAGAAGAGCTGCAGGCCCTCGAGAAAAATTATGGCTATAGCTTCCCCTTGCTTTCAGCCATTTGCAGTACCAGCACAGCAAGTTCATTTAGGATGATGTTACAAGGCCAGATCAGTCAGTCATTGAGACTGTGCCCCTGCAACTACTGAAAAGGCTGCTGCTGCTCTTCAGGAACGTTGTCTGGTCTTTCGATAGATTACACACCCTCCTGTTGTGGTTGCACCCATGACACAGCCATTTGTATCACTGAGGCACGCAAGCCTTCCCACCAACGGCAAGGTCCATGGTTCATGGGGGGACATTTTCTCAATCATTACTCATTAGTAGGACTTGTTAATTCGTATACCATTGTCGTTTGCAGTTTTATCTTTCTGTAATTTTGTAGCTCCTTGGCTTATTGGTGTTTACTTTCATTAAATTACATGAACGCTGTGACATTGTCACACTGATACAGGTCTAAAGTTATTTATCTTTGAGAGTCATCCAAAACATGGAGACCATTTAGTTATTCAAAATGAAAAACATAATATTCATTGGATAAAACAGTTATGTAACATACACAAAGCTTCCTTCATTTCTCTGCACAGTCACCTCTTACATTTAAATATTTGTCGTATCTGGTCACAAGCTTCTTAATTCCCTAGTTATACTCTTCTGCTGTCAGTTCACTGCATTCTCCATCACTTCCAAAATGTGGACTGCCCAAAAACTTTTTCAGCTTAAGGAAAAGCTGGAAATCAGTAGGAGCAAGACCTGAACTATAGTGTGGATGATCAAAGATGTTGCAGCCAAATTGATCAAGCAGTTATTAAGTTGCAGCCAGAGTGTGAGGGTAGGCATTGTGTTGAAGAAGCACAATTTCTCCAGAATGCATTTTTTGCCTCCTGTTTTGGATGACTCTTAGTTGCTTAGAGTCTCACAATAACAATTTGCATTGATTGTAGTGGCTTTTGGCATTGAGTCCAAACAAACTCCTTTATGATCCCAAAAACATTTGCCACGATCTTCTGTGGTAAGAGAGTCAGTTTGAATTTTCTTGGTTTCTTGAGTGATGTGGGAAAAGCCTACTCAAGTGATTGGCTCTTGCTCTCTTGAGTGATGTGAAACACCTAGGTCTCAGTATCAGTTACAGTCTGATGAAGATTGGGTCAAGAACGTCAACACTGAGCCTATTTTCTGAGTTTTGTGTTGGTCACTCATTTGCTGTTGAACCTACTGTGTACAAATTTTGTTCTAGCAGGCTTTAACAACTTCACCAAGCAGAGAACGAGAAATGTCTGGGAACATACTGTGCAATTTGTCAAGAGGAATGCACCTGTCTTACAAGATTCTGTTGTTCATTGCAGTGTTCAGGTTTTCTGTGATTGTAACCACCTGGCTTAATGAACTGACAGCAGAAGAATATAAAATGGGAATTCTGAAGCTCATGACCAGGGTGGATAATTAAAGAACTGAAGGAAGCTTCATGGATGCAACCAAATTGTGTTTTCCTATAAATATTGTGTTTCTCATTTTCTGTAACTAAACGGTCTTTATTTTCTGGACGATCCTCGTACATGATGAAACAGCTAACCATGTTCATGTTATCATCCCAGTTACAGGTTGCCTATGTAATGGCTTCCAGGGGCAACAAAAGTGTTATTTCCAGTGTTTCATACAATTGTAAACCAAGTTAAAAAATTTGAAGTGCTGCTACAATCTACTCATTCTTGTTTCATCCTGTATTTGAGAGTAAGAGCACTCAGCACATAGTGACTACTGAAAAAATTGAAACATAATTTCAAATGTTTTCTAAACTTTTTCTCACTTACATGCTTAACATCAACCATATAACGCCTTAATTCATTTCTAAAGTAATCAGAAGTTTGAAGCCGTTTAATACATGGGAATTTTAAAAAATGGAGTTTTACTCGTAAATACATTAATAACAATAGTCGTTATTTTAAAACAGACTAATGTAAAGCATCATTTCCTTTTGCCGATTGTATGCAAATCCTTCTATGCGGGTTGCTTGTCAGCAGTTATATTTGCATAGGCTTATTTCAAGATTCCCTTGTCTCTTCATTACTGCAATCCAACTAGAAAAATTATGGGCACTATTACTTAAAATGAAAATAAATTATGACAGTTTAAATTCATGGACCTCAGACCAATTAAATTAAAACTTACATTTTCAGTAATTAAAGCTGAAAATAAAATATTATTGGCTGTTTGCCTTTTCCTGTTGAATCTGAAATTTTGAAACTTTTATTGCCACACATTGTGCAATAAACAAACATAACCCAAATGTTAATTTGATCATAAATCAAATATATTAAAGTCTTTAAACAATCTTTTCTAGTGATTGGCTGCATGCCGTTTCAGTTGCATCTGTATACCTTATCACAGTACTACCTTATTTATCAGAGTGATTCAAGAACCAAGGATTGCTGTAATATACACGTTGTTGTGGTCTTCAGTCCTGAGACTGGTTTGATGCAGGTCTCCATGCTACTCTATCCCGTGCAAGCTACTTCATCTCCAAGTATTACTGCAACCTACATCCTTCTGAATCTGCTTAGTGTATTCATTTCTTGGTCTCCTTCTACAATTTTTACCTTCCATGCTTCTCTCCAGTACTAAATTGGTGATCCCTTGATGCCTCAGAATGTGTCCTACCAACCGCACCCTTCTTTTAGTCAGGTTGTGACACAAATTTCTCTTCTCCCCAATTCTGTTCACCACCTCCTCATCAGTTATGTGATCTACCCAGCTAAACTTCAGCATTCTTCTGTAGCACCACATTTTGAAAGCTTCTATTCTCTTCTGGCCTAAACTATTTATTGACCATGTTTTGCTTCCATACATGGCCACACTCCATACAAATACTTTCAGAAAAGACTTCCTGACACTTAAATGTATACTTGATGTTAACAAATTTCTCTTTGTCAGAAACACTTTCCTTGCCAGAGCCAGTCTACATTTTGTATTCTCTGTACTTTGACCATCATCAGTTATTTTGCTCCCCAGATAGCAAAACTTGTCTACAACCTTAAGTGTCCCATTTCCTAATCTAATTCCCTTAGCATCACCTGATTTACTTTGACTATATTCCATTATCCTCATTTTGCTTTTATTGATGTTCATTTTATGTCCCCCTTTCAAGACATTGTCTATTCTGTTTAACTGCTCTTCCAGGTCTTTTGCTGGCTCTGACAGAATTAGAGTGTCTTCCGCAAACCTCAAAGTTTTTATTTCTTCTCAATGGATTTTAATTCCTACTCCAAATTTTTCTTTTGTTTCCTTTACTGCTTGCTCAACACACAGATTGAATAACATTGGGAATAGGCTACAACCCTGCTTCACTCCGTTTTCAATCACTGCTTCCCTTTCGTGCCCCGTGTCTTGTATAACTGCCATCTGGTTTCTGTACAACTTGTAAATAGCCTTTCACACCCAGCATTTTACCCCTGCCACCTTCAGAATTTGAAAGAGAGTATTCCAGTCAACAGTGTCAAAAGCTTTTTCTAAGTCTACAAATGCTAGAGACATAGGTTTGCCTTTCCTTAATCTATCTTCTAAGATAAGTCGTAGGGTGAGTGTTGCCTCGTGTGTTCCAACATTTCTACAGAATCCAAACTGATCTTCCCCAAGGTTGGCTTCTACCAGTTTTTCCACTTGTCTAAAGAATTTGTGTTAGTGTTTCTGCAGCCATGTCTTAAACTGATAGTTGGTACTTTTGACACCTGTCGACGCCTGCTTTCTTTGGGATTGGGATTCTCTTTGAACTCTGAGGGTATTTCACCTGTCTCATACATCTTGTTCACCAGCTGGTAGAGTTTTGTCAGGACTGGCTCATCCAAGGCTATCAGTAGTTCTAATGGAGTGTTGTCTACTCCCAGGACCTTTTTTTGACTTAGGTCTTTCAATGCTCTGTCACATTCTTTGTACAGTATCATTTCTCCCATTTCATCTTCATCTACATCCCCTTCCAGTTCCATAATATTGTCCTCAAATACATCGCCCTTGTATAGACCCGCTATATACTCTTTCCACCTTTCTGTTTTCCCTTCTTTGCTTAGGACTGGTTTTCCATATGCGATCTTGATATTAATACAGGTGGTTCTCTTTTCTTCAAATTTTTTTTTTTTAATTTTCCTGTAAATAGTATCTATCTCACCCCCTAGTGATATATGCCTCTACATGTTTACATTTGTCCTCTATCTTCCCTTGCTCAGCCATTTTGCTTTTCCTGTCGATTTTAACTTTTGAGACGTTTGTATTCCTTTTCGCCTGTGTCATTTACTGCATTTTTATATTTTCTCTTTTCAGCAGTTAAATTCAATATCTCTTCTGTTACCCAAGGATTTCTATTAGCCCTCCTCTTTTTACCTACTTGATCCTCTGCTACCTTCACTATTTCATCCCTCAGAGCTACCCATTCTTCTTCTACTGTATTTCTTTCCCCCATTCCTGTCTATTGTTCCCTTATGCTCTCCCTGAAACTCTATACAATCTCTGGTTTAGTCAGTTTATCCAGGTCCCATCTCCTTAAATTCTCACCTTTTTGCAGTTTCTTCAGTTTTAATCTACAGTTCATAACAAATAGATTGTGGTCAGAGTCCACATCTGCCCCTGGAAATGTGTTACAATTTAAAACCTGGCTCCTAAATCTCTCTCTCTGACCAATTATATAATCTACCTGATACCTTCTAGTGTCTCCAGGATTCTTCCATGTATACAACCTTCTTTCATGATTCTTACACCAATATAATATACATAACATGCATTAATCCTTCAATAGACAGTACGGTAAATAGCATATACTACATGGTGGTTAAAAATTTAATGAGGTATCTGAGAAGTGCTGTACATTCCACAAACATATTCATATCAAGAATTTCCTGGAATTTGTTAATAGTATAACAGATATTTAATTTCTTTGATGCAACCAAACTTTACCTAACTACTGGGCTCACAGAAATCATTAAATGAAACAACAAGTTTACTGTTACCAGTCACCGTTTTTGTATGCTGGGAATGGTTTTGCAATTTCCTTTTCAATGACTTCGTTAATTTTGTGGCAGGCTGATATTCTGTCAGTTTGCTTCTTAAAGGCGATGGTCGAGATCTGTGTGACACAAGTGATGAGCTTCTCTTGGTTCTTTTGGTCCAGCGGAGCTTGAACATTGTGTTTTAAGCCTTTGCAGAGTAGTGCCTCTTCTTCTGCAGTGAATATTATGTTCGTGTTGTTGAGGAAAGGTGTGTAGAATGTGTGCTTCTTTTGGCTGTTTTGGTTCGGTTTGGGAGGTAATTGTTGCTTTATAAGATTGGCCAGTTTTTTCTTCTGTGTAGCTTTCGTTTTCTGTACGATGAACTCGGTGTACTCTTTGATTTTTTTGGTTATGGAATCATATTCTAATCTATGAAGCAACTTTCACAACTGTAATTCTGCATTATAAAGCTGTGTATTGAACTTTTGTTTTTTAATATAATGTTCTTTCAGTTCATTTTTCACCCAGAGTTTTCGTGCGATCTCCAGTGTTTTCTTCGCAGTTATTGTGTTTGTTTTGATGTCAATCTTGACATAATTTGGGATGACGTTATTCTTGAGACAATTCCTATTGAAGTGTATGTGTTGTGTCATCATTACGACCTTTTCTGCACTGTTCTTGTACTCAAAAATAGCCTTGATTGCCTGACTGGGCAGATTAACTTAAAATGCGAACATTTTTAGGTTAGGCTTTACCATGACTGTTACTGACATTAAATGAAACAACAAGTTTACTTTTACCAGTCACCGTTTAACGGTGACATTTTTACATTTTTAGGTTAGGCTTTACCGTTACTGTTACTGACATTAAATGAAACAACAAGTTTACTGTTACCAGTCACCGTTTAACGGTGTCATTTAATGTCAGTAACAGTCACGGTAAAGCCTAACCTAAAAATGTTCGCATTTAAAGTCACAGAAATCATTTGACAGAATATACTGAAGTAATTGTTAATAGAGGAGGGAGAGTTAACCATCTAACAATCACTCAGATTACTTTTATTGTATAGTTATTTTTATTTTCATTTTTTGAGTTGGGCATAGGGTGTGGATTATCTGGAATCCTAGAAGACATATTTATAAACAATACCTTAAAAATTTTGTACTTCATTATGATCAGTATTGTTATTTCTGCTCTCAAGTACTTATGTTTTGAACCCATTTTGCAGGAAAGAGTTCTGTGTGATGTTTCATCCATCATCAGTGTTACGTGAATGTCCGAAGAGCCCAAGAACATCTGTAGCAGCTTCACATACAGCAACAGTGGAGGCACTTCCATCAGATTGGCTTTTGTATGAAGAAATAAGTCGTACAGGCAGATACTGTCATGTTCGCTGTTGCACACTTGTGACACCTGTAACTGTTGTATTGTTTGCTGGACCTGCTCGTATGCCACTTGATGCCATATCTGAAGTTGAAGGTAAGTGTCATGAGATTAGGCAGATATTGCAGTCAAATAAGCTCTGATGCTTATATTTTGCTTCACAGATATTTTGTACCTGATCACCAAATTAAGTAGCATCAGCATTATTAATTGTGTAATTCCATTCACATGGATAATCTGAGAAGCAATGGACATGTTGAAAAGAAAGTGATGTAAAAGGGGTGGGCAAACATATGGAAAAGCAATGAGAACTGAATCTTAACAGAAATGCAGATGATAGCCAAATCTGTGGGTTACACTTTAGACCACTGCACCCGTGTAGTATCCTCATTATATTACAATTGTCATTCATGGTCAGAAAAGTGTTGTGCTTGTATGGTGGCTGCTTCTGTAAGCAAGGCAGTTGAAGTGTTTGATGTTTCAAGAGGCACCATATCAAAGGTTTATACTTTATACAGGGAAAACAGAAAAACATCATCTGCTATGTCACAATGTGGATGGAAGTGTGTGTTGACTGATTATGACAGTCGGTCATTCTACAAGTTTGTGACAAAAAATAAGAGGATGACAGCTGCAAAAGTCACTGCAGAATAGTGTGTCACACTCACAAACTTTGCCATCACCAAAACAACATGAAGTGACCTCCAAAACAGAGGATTGTGGGACAAGCTGGAATTCCAAAACAACTGTCATCACTAAGACAACATGAAAGGAGCTCCATAAATAGGGAATTGCAAGACAAGCTGGAATTCCAAAACCACACATTAGTGATGTGAATGCCCACAATGGGAAAACATGGTACTGAAGTCATAAAACCTGGGCTGGGGAGTGATGGAAGGATTTCATTTGCTCGTACGAGACTTGTTTACAGTCCAAGAATGAAACATGGTGGGTGTTTGATGATGATTAGGGCAGTCATATTGTGGTATTCCATGGGCCCTGTGGTTGGTATCTAATCCTGGTGTATTATTTAAATTTAGAGAGTCATAAAATAGCTTCAAAAATCTTTAACATTTCACAACACAACTTTTTACTTTAACTCTAAAATTATAAATAACCACTTTAATTAATAATATTCACCTGTAGCAATCATATAATTCTGCAAGGTCACATTACTGCCAAGAATTATATGACCATTTTGGCTGATTACTGGTCAAGTCCATTCCATGGTACAGTGTTTGTTCCATCAATTGTGAAACTGTGTTCCAAAACAACGGGGCCTCTGTACACACAGCTCACATTGTGCAGGGCTGGTTTTTTGGGCACAATGATGATTTGTCACATCTCCCTGACCACCATAGTCACCAGATCTCATTGTAATTGAGCTTGTGGTCTACTTGGGAAAGAAAGGTTTTTGATTGCTATTCGTCCCCATCATCGTTACCTGAACTTGCCCCCATTTTGCAAGAGGAATGGTACAAGATTTCTTTGAAAACCATACTGTAGTTATCCATTCTGAGGTGACTGGAAGCTTTGTTGAATACCAACAGTTATGTGTGTGGTGTTTCCATATTTTTGTCCAGCCCCTGTGTTTATTGCAGTAAATGTTGTTGTTGTGGTCTTCAGTGCTGAGACTGGTTTGATGCAGCTCTCTATGTTACTCTATTCTGTGCAAGCTTCTTCATCTCCCAGTACCTACTGCAACCTACATCCTTCTGAATCTGCTTAGTGTATTCATCTCTTGGTCTCCCTCTACGATTTTTACCCTCCACGCTGCCCTCCAATGCTAAACTGGTGATCCCTTGATGCCTCAAAACATGTCCTACCAACCCATCCCTTCTTCTAGTCAAGTTGTGCCACAAACTTCTCTTCTCCCCAATCCTATTCAATACCTCCTCATTAATTACGTGATTTACCCACCTTATCTTCAGCATTCTTCTGTAGCACCACATTTCGAAAGCTTCTATTCTCTTCTTGTCCATACTAGTTATCGTCCATGTTTCACTTCCATACATGGCTACACTCCATACAAATACTTTCAGAAACGACTTCCTGACACTTAAATATATACTCGATGTTAACAAATTTCTCTTCTTCAGAAACGATTTCCTTCCCATTGCCAGTCTACATTTTATATCCTCGCTACTTCGACCATCATCAGTTATTTTCCTCCCCAAATAGCAAAACTCCTTTACTACTTTAAGTGTCTCATTTCCTAATCACCCGACTTAATTTGTAATCTAATTCCCTCAGAATCACCCGATTTAATTTGACTACATTCCATTATCCTCGTTTTGCTTTTGTTGATGTTCATCTTATATCCTCCTTTCAAGACACTGTCCATTCCGTTCAACTGCTCTTCCAAGTCCTTTGCTGTCTCTGACAGAATTACAATGTCATCGGCGAACCTCAAAGTTTTTACTTCTTCTCCATGATTTAATACCTACTCCGAATTTTTCTTTTGTTTCCTTTACTGCTTGCTCAATATACAGATTGAATAACATTGGGGAGAGGCTACAACCCTGTCTCACTCCTTTCCCAACCACTGCTTCCCTTTCATGCCCCTCGACTCTTATAACTGCCATCTGGTTTCTGTACAAATTGTAAATAGCCTTTCGCTCCCTGTATTTTACCCCTGACACCTTTAGAATGTGAAAGAGAGTATTCCAGTCAACATTGTCAAAAGCTTTCTCTAAGTCTACAAATGCTAGAAACGTAGGTTTGCCTTTTCTTAATCTTTCTTCTAAGATAAGTCATAAGGTTAGTATTGCCTCATGTGTTCCAACATTTCTACGGAATCCAAACTGATCTTCCCCGAGGTCCGCTTCTACCAGGTTTTCCATTCGTCTGTAAAGAATTCGCGTTAATATTTTGCAGCTGTGACTTATTAAACTGATAGTTCGGTAATTTTCACATCTGTCAACACCTGCTTTCTTTGGGATTGGAATTATTATATTCTTCTTGAAGTCTGAGGGTATTTCACCTGTCTCATACATCTTGCTAACCAGATGGTAGAGTTTTGTCATGACTGGCTCTCCCAAGGCCGTCAGTAGTTCTAATGGAATGTTGTCTACTCCCGGGGCCTTGTTTCGACTCAGGTCTTTCAGTGCTCTGTCAAACTCTTCACACAGTATCGTATCTCCCATTTCATCTTCATCTACATCCTCTTCCATTTCCATAATATTGTCCTCAAGTACATCGCCCTTGTAGAAACCCTCTATATACTCCTTCCACCTTTCTGCCTTCCCTTCTTTGCTTAGAACTGGGTTGCCATCTGAGCTCTTGATATTCATACAAGTGATTCTCTTCTCTCCAAAGGTCTCTTTAATTTTCCTGTAGGCAGTATCTATCTTACCCCTAGTGAGACAAGCCTCTACATCCTTACATTTGTGCTCTAGCCATCCCTGCTTAGCCATTTTGCACTTCCTGTCGATCTCATTTTTGAGACGTTTGTATTCCTTTTTGCCTGCTTCATTTACTGCATTTTTATATTTTCTCCTTTCATCAATTAAATTCAATATTTCTTCTGTTACCCAAGGATTTCTATTAGCCCTCGTCTTTTTACCTACTTGATCCTCTGCTGCTTTCACTACTTCATCTCTCAGAGCTACCCATTCTTCTTCTACTGTATTTCTTTCCCCCATTCCTGTCAATTGTTCCCTTATACTCTCCCTGAAACTCTCTACAACCTCTCGTTCTTTCAGTTTATCCAGGTCCCATCTCCTTAAATTCCCACCTTTTTGCAGTTTCTTCAGTTTCAATCTGCACTTCATAACCAAGAGATTGTGGTCAGAATCCATATCTGCCCCTGGAAATGTCTTACAATTTAAAACCTGGTTCCTAAATCTCTGTCTTACCATTATATAATCTATCTGATACCTTACAGTATCTCCAGGATTCTTCCAGGTATACAACCTTCTTTTATGATTCTTGAACCAAGTGTTAGCTATGATTAAGTTATGCTCTGTGCAAAATTGTACAAGGCGGCTTCCTCTTTCATTTCTTCCCCCCAATCCATATTCACCTACTATGTTTCCTTCTCTCCCTTTTCCTACTGATGAATTACAGTCACCCATGACTATTAAATTTTCGTCTCCCTTCACTAGCTGAATAATTTCTTTTATCTCGTCATACATTTCATCAATTTCTTCATCATCTGCAGAGCTAGTTGGCATATAAACTTGTACTACTGTAGTAGGCATGGGCTTTGTGTCTATCTTGACCACAATAATGCGTTCACTATGCTGTTTGTAGTAGATTAGATTAGATTAGATTAGCTTAATACTAGTTCCATGGATCATGAATACGATATTTCGTAATGATGTGGAACGAGTCGAATTTTCCAATACATGACATAATTAGGTTAATTTAACAATATACTTAAGTTAATATAACAACTTTATTTTGTTGTGTTTTTTTTTTGTTTTTCTTTATTTTTTTTATTTTTTTAAATAAAGCTAACCCGCACTCCTATTTTTTTATTCATTATTAAACCTACTCCTGCATTACCTCTATTTGATTTTGTATTTATAACCCTGTAATCACCTGACCAAAAGTCTTGTTCCTCCTGCCACCGAACTTCACTAATTCCCACTATATCTAACTTTAACCTATCCATTTCCCTTTTTAAATTTTCTAACCTACCTGCCTGATTAAGGGATCTGACATTCCACGCTCCGATCCGTAGAACGCCAGTTTTCTTTCTCCTGATAATGACGTCCTCTTGAGTAGTCCCCTCCCGAAGATCCGAATGGGGGACTATTTTACCTCCGGAATATTTTACCCAAAAGAACACCATCATCATTTAATCATACAGTAAAGCTGCATGTCCTCGGGTAAAATTACGGCTGTAGTTTCTCCTTGCTTTCAGCCGTTCGCAGTACCAGCACAGCAAGGCTGTTTTGGTTAATGTTACAAGGCCAGATCAGTCAATCATCCAGACTGTTGCCCCTGCAACTACTGAAAAGGCTGCTGCCCCTCTTCAGGAACCACATGTTTGTCTGGCCTCTCAACAGATACCCCTCCGTTGTGGTTGCACCTATGGTACGGCCATCTGTATCGCTCAGGCACGCAAGCCTCCCCACCAACGGCAAGGTCCATGGTTCATTGGGGGGGGGCAGTAAATAAGAAACTGAAATCCACTGAAGCAGAAGTTGAACCTCCTCGTGAAACTGTTGGGAAAAGGTTAACATTCAAGGATAGTCTTGATAGTGTTCTTGTATCCATCTATCACAACTCATCTATAGAAGTAACTGAAAACTTTGGAGAAGATCTTTGTTTCAGCATTGTATTCTCTAGTCAGTCCACAACAGGTGGATGTAAATTCTTAATATACCCAAATAGATTGGAAGTTTTACAATTTTGCCAGTAGGATATGAACCTGTGCAACTGTACCAGTTGCTTTCTTTTTTATACTGTCCAAAACATATCATTTGGACTGATCTTTTCAGGATATTCATCGATTAGTGATTGACATACAGATATAACAGTGATCACTGACTTAGCAATGGTTACAAAAACATGTTGAAAATTCCATATGTTCATTAAAACCAACATTCAGGTAGACATGTCGTATCTAAAAAAAGAAATTAAAAATGAATCTTTCATTCTACCCTGGAGAGTTCACTATTTTCTAACTTCGTGGGAGACTGAAATTGTGTGATACACCCAGACTTAAACCAGAACATTGCCTGTGACTAGCGGTGCTTTTACTGCTTGAGCTAGTCATATACAACTCATGACCTGACTTCACTTCATTTATGCCAGTACCTCTCCAATTTTCCAAACTACACAGAAACATAAAGTTTCCAGATGTTTCTCTGTGATATCCTTTCTACAAGGAATGCTAGTCCAGTAAGATATGCAAGATAGCTTCTGTAAAGTGGGAAAGAATTATTGTCAGCATTGAAGCTGTGAAGGTGCGTTGTGAACTGTGCTTGGATTACTTTTGTGTTAAGAGCTTTGTATGAAAAAGGCAAGATTCAAGTCCTAGTCCAGCACACAGTTTTAATGTGCCAGCAAGTTTCAGAAACTAGAAACATTAAATTCCTACAATGAACATATGCTGAATTTACAGTTCTATTTGGACAAATTACTGATCGAGTGGTAGGAACAAATGTTATTCGGTTAACTTAATTTGCTGTCACTGGGAAGTATTCAGTAATGTATCCTGCTGCTTTATCCTCTTCCTAGGACATTCGTGGACAAAAAAAAGGGGTGATCCCACCTCTCTTTCTCTGTTGGCTTCATTTTTGAAAAGCAGAGTTGCTGGCCTCTCCTCCAGATTTTATGTAGACGCTTAGTGTATCACATTCCTGTTCTTCCACCAAGGAAAATTTTTTATTAGTATACAAAACTTTCTCAAAAACAGATGTGCTGCAGAATAGGGGCAAGACAGACTGTAACATCATGCATATGGTAATTGAAATTAATTGACTCCCTGAAAGGCAATACATACGATTTTCAATAATTATTGTAGCAACATACTATTTTCAGAAATTATCAGAAAATTCTTATAAATTTTGGTTGTATGTGGAAGGCGGTCTTCCAACAAACTATGAAACTTGCTGCAATGTGTGGGGCTTGCACACCTCAGCTGTAACTGTGCTGCTATGACTGTAACTACATCTGAGGTGAATCTGAAGGGTGAGGGGGGGCAGAAGCCTTCTCTGTATTTACAAGGGCAACAGTTCAAATGATTCACTGATCTGCCCTTGACTATGGTCTGTTGTTTCTCTTAATTGGGTAAGCTGATAGGTTGAAATAAGGTACAGTGGGCTATAAGTGACTTTTGGTGGTAGAAGAATAGTGTTTGTGATCGATTGAATACAAGGTTATCAGCACGAAATCAAACACGGATAATGGAGAAGTAGGTCTATGATGAATATGAAAATAAAAATAATGGTGAACTGTTATGAACAGCGTAATGAATGAATCTTAATAGCCAAGACAGTCACAAAGCCAATACCCACCAAAGCAATGCAGATTTATATGTCTGACTCCACATATGATGAAGATATTGAAGAAAAAGATTGATACATATTGTATGACAAAGGCGAAATACACTAGAGATACAAGTGAAGAAAAACATCGATACATATTGTATGACAAAGGCGAAATACACTAGAGATACCGGAGAAATTTGTGTTCGGGTTTGTGTGAAATATGTTTAATACATGTGACGTGTATGCGGGCAAAGCTGTGAGCAAGAAGTTCCTTTTAAACCCGTGAGTCAGTTTCAGCCAACTTTGATACCTGGGTAGAAATACTGTGGGTGCAAGAACCAGCAACCTACCGGGGGGGAGGGGTTAATGTGGAGAGAGAATGTAGGGAGGAAGAAATCGGCAGACAGAGAGTGAGAAGTAGGAGATGGACACGGATATGGAGTGGAGGTGATGGACAAGGAAGGGCAAGGGGGAAATTGACAGAGAAAGGGAAGAGTTGGAGATGGATTGGGGGGGGGGGGGGGCAGGAGGAGATGAACTGGGAGGGAAGGAGCAGATGGACAGAGAGAGGGGTGGTAGCACTTGTTCAGAGATAGGGACAGGAGGAGATTGACAGAAGTTGGGAGTGGAGGAGGTGGACAGAGAGAGAGGGGGGGAGAGAGGAGGACACCTCCATTCCTTGTTTGCTAATGACATGGTAAATCTATCAGTGTTAGCAAAGGACTTTGAAGATCAGTTGAACGGAAATGATGGTTTCTGGAAAAGAGGTTATAAGATAAACATCAACAACACTAAAGCAAGCGCAGTGGAGTGTATTAAAATTAAGTCAGATGATGCTAGGAGAATTAGATTAGGAAATGACACTCTAAAAGCAATAGTGAGTTTTGCTCTTTGAGCAGCAGAATAACTGCTAATAGCTGTAGTAAAGAGGATAAAAAAGGCAGACTGCAAGTTGCGAGAAAAGCATTTCTGAAAAAAGATTTGTTAGCATTTAAATCTTATAAAGTCCTTTCTGAAAGAATGTGTGTGGAGTGTAGCCTTAAAAGATAAAAGCTGTCATCAAGCAGGTCAATTTGAACACCACAGTTCTGTAATAGGCATGGACCATTGGTGATAATATGTCCTTGCCTTCCTCTACCCTTAATCTGACTTAACTATCCAGTTATAGAGGGACAGTATTGCAGCTGGATAGTTTTCACGTTAACAGAAATTGCTACAGGTAAAAGAAGTGATAAGTGGCAGATAAAAGTTCTAGGATTAGTCGCGACAAACATGTCACACTTTCTCCAAAGTCTGTACAACTTTTATATTGTAATTTCTTTAGGCAGGTTCTGATAATATTTCAAATTTATGTATTATACAGGTGTTAATTTTACGTAATACTTCCACTTCTTCATAATGATTGTATTCTACAGAAATACAACTTAGCATTCCTGTTCGCAACAGTTCAGGGAACATTATGACCGCCGACTTCTTATCGATATAAACCCGTCCAGATGATAGTAGCGTCACCTGGTGAGGAATCACTGCTTGTCAGACGCATGCACGATGAATGTAGTATCTGCGATCGTGCTGTCCTTGGGTAGAATGAGGAAGGTGCATTATCTTTCTGAGTTTGACTGAGGGCAGCTTGTGATGGCCCAGAGGCTAGGCATGAGCATTTTGGAAACTGCACGATTTGTAGGGAGTTCGAGGAGTGCTGTGGTGAGTGTGTCCAACACATGGTGAAACCACATCCAGATGTTGTGGAGTTGGGGGACCATCCCTCATTACAGATGTCAGATGTCGTGGGCTGGGCAGACTGGTAAAATAGGATAGGCGGCAAACTGTGGCGAAACTAACATTGGACTTAAATGCCGTACAGAGAAGAAGTGTCTCTGAACACACAGTGTACCGAACACTCCTGATGATTGGCCTCCACATCCAACAAGCCATGTGCCAAAGCTAACCATGACATTGGCAATTATGGCTGAAATGGATACATGACCATTGGCATTGGATGTTGGTAGTCTGATGAATCCTTATTCCTTCTTTGTTATGCCAATGGGAGGGCAAAAATCTGTCATCTTTAAGGGGAACAGCACCTTGATACCTTAATGCTGGACAGAGAGACGCTAGGAGTGGCTCCATTATGCTCTGGGTAAGATTCACGTGGGCACCCATGGGTCCAGTGGAGCTCCTGCCATGCACTGTAATGGCCAAGAAGTATCGTACACTGGTTGCAGATGACATTCACCCCTTCGTGACAATCCTGTTTCCCGAAGACAGTAGCGTTTTTCGGCAAGATAATGTGACTTGTTACACAGCCAGAAGTGTGATGGAGTGGTTTGAGGAACACAGTGACGAGTTCCAGTTGAAGTGCTGGTCCCCCGACTTGCCAGATGTGAAAACACTCGAACACATCTGAGATGTCATTGACAGTGTCAGAGCTCATTGCCCCTCTCACTTGAATTTATGGGAATTAGGGGACTCGTGTGTGCGGATGTGGTCCCAACACCCTCTGACAACCTACCAAGGCCTCATTGCTTCCATGCCATGATGCTTCACTGCTGTTATCCATGCCCAAGTGGACATACCGTCTGTTTGGTAGGTGGTCATATTGTCTGGTTGATCGGTGTATAGTAGTATAGTAGAGATGTTGAATCACAGAGAGGCTCAACAAAAAGACTACTAAAGACATATGCTTTCGGCGAGAAGGCTTTCTGCTGAAATAGACAAAAAAAAACACACATGTTCACGCAAATGCGGTTCATGTACACATGACCACTGCCTCTGGCTGGACTCGGATATCCATTCTGGATTTTCCATTGTTTAAATTACATTTTATGATTGATTTTTCTCTGAAAAGGAGTTTCCTGGCTTTATATGTTGTGTTAATGTTACAGAAACCCAAATAGGATGTTAGTGACAGTTATGTGAGAATGAAGTGTGTTTTAGAATTTCAGTTTGAGACACAATTTACTTTTTCAATACTCGGATTTTATCCCAGCTCAACAGCTTTGACATGTTTTGAAATACATTGTGTTCCTTTAGGCTTTTCAGTGAGCTATAAATTATTGAAAGGTAATGACTTTTTACAAATATTTAATGTTTTAAGGTAAATGTTTTGTCATACTATATATCAGTTTGTATTCTTTAATAGTTTGGATTGCTTTTCAAGACCGATGGCCTTTGTAGTCTGGTCCCTTCAACCCTACAAACCATTGCTTTTCGATGTCTTACATGAAATGTGGTTGTTGTCGACATAAATCAAGTATCAGCCATAGTTAAATTGCTTCTCTGTATATTATGTTCAGAAATACAGATGTCGCAAACATGGTTGTAATTACTGTGCACCAGAACTTTTAACTAATCTGTGAAAATTTATACATTGAATACTCTAAAATTATAGTAGTATAAGTGTTTAAGGTAGTATTATGATTGTATTCCTCCATTTATGGCTATTATTTGCTGACAGTGCAGCATACAAACTTCAGTTGGAGTACCCGATACATGGCAAACAGTATTGTAGTGTCCAATATAAGGCATAATTCAATATTGTAGTATCTGATACACTGTCTAAGATATTACAACACCCAAAATAATGTCTTTTGAAAATGATCCAAATGCTAGGAAGCAATTTGAGTGTAATGTAAAGGCACTTCACATAGACCAAATGTCAAACTGCCTCCAGGGTTAAATATAAGACCTAGAGTAAAGCACAACTAGTTAATACTGAAAAACGTAGTACTCAGATTTTGTTTTCAAATTGTTAGTTTATAGCATTTTACACTAGCCCAGTAATTGTATGCCAGTCTATACTGATTAAGGACAGTAACACTTTTCATTCTTCTGTTATTACTCCTCTAGTTCTACTTGCAGCATAAATTCACTGGTTGGTGCACACAGGTACATCCAAACTCTATAGCTCAGGAGCAGGTAGGTTGTACTCAGGACGAGAATTTCCTTCACTAACTCCATGTCTCTAGTTCACATCAACCCATACAGTGCATGTTCCGATCTGAGAAACCAATCCATTCCATTCAATAATTTTTTCCTACAGAGACTGAGAAAAGTGGTGTTACTGTACTGTATACCGGTGTATATGGAAATTAAGGCAAATGAAATGGGAGCACATCAGCCAAGGAGGTCTATCCAATATCTACTTGAAGTGTAACACAGCATTCCCACATTGGTAGGATGATTTGCTGGAAATGAGATGTACCAAGCTGCTGTCAATGAAACATACTGACTGGCAATTATAATGCAACTCCTTTGAGCCTGAGTCTTAACATGAAATGCTGTTAACTTGCCTTTAGATAAGCAAATCTCCATGTCCCATAGATTCCTTCTATGACAAGAGGGCCCACCACTGAGGATACACTTATGGTGTATGACTATTTTTCATGGCATGTGGTAAGAGTACACTAGTTTCCAATAAGAGCATAGTACATAATTTATATTCTCCCTTTGGTTTTTATGCAGAGTTTTGAGAAAGAAATCCATACTTGATCATAAACTTGGTTTAACCATTTCTTTCCATTATGAACATCTGTATACTATTTTAAATCTGTTTGCTCTCTTTTCTGTTACTTTCAGTAATTTATTATTTTTTTGCCTATTTTAATTAAAACTGAGTATCATATGCTGTTGGTCTCGGACACTGCAATCATGTTGCTGTTATGTGCCTTTAACCCAGATCTGAGGATCAGGTGAATACAGGGTTATAAATACAAAATCAAATAGGGGTAATGCAGGAGTAGTTTTAAAAATGAATAAAAAAATAGGAATGCGGGTAAGCTACTACAAACAGCGTAGTGAACACATTATTGTGGCCAAAATAGATACGAAGCCCACGCCTACCACAGTAGTACAAGTTTATATGCAAACTAGCCCTGCAGATGACAAAGAGATTGGTGAAATGTATGATGAGATAAAAGAAATTATTCAGATAGTGAAGGGAGACGAAAATGTAATAGTCATGGGTGACTGGAATTCGATAGAAGGAAAAGAAAGAGAAGGAAATGTAGTATGTGAATGGGGGTAAGGAATGAAAGAGGAAGTCGCCTAGTAGAATTTTGCATAGAGCATAACTTAATCATAGCTAACACTTGGTTCAAGAATCATGAAAGAACGTTCTATACATGGAAGAAGCCTGGAGATACTGGAAGGTTTCAGATAGTTAATATAATGGTAAGACAGAGATTTAGGAATCAGGTTTTAAATTGTAAGACATTTCCAGGGGTAGATGTGGACTCTGAGCACAGTCTGTTGTTTATGAACTGTAGATTAAAACTGAAGAAACTGCAAAAAGGTGGGAATTTAAGGAGATGGGACCTGGATAAACTGACAGAACCAGAGGTTGTAGACAGTTTCAGGGAGAGCATTACGGAACAATTGTCAAGAATGGGGGAAAGAAATACAGTAGAAGAAGAATGGTTTGCTTTGAGAGATGAAATAGTGAAGGCAGCAGAGGATCAAGTAGGTAAAAAGATGAGGGCTAATAGAAATCCTTGGGTAACAGAAGAGATATTGTATTTAATTTATGAAAAGAGAAAATATAAAAATGCAGTAAGTGAAGCAGGCAAAAAGGAATACAAACGTCTCAAAAATGAGATTGACAGGAAGTGCAAAATGGCTAAGCAGGGATGGCTAGAGGACAGATGTAAGGTTGTAGAGGCGTATATCACTAGGGGTAAGATAGATACTGCCTACTGGAAAATTAAAGAGACCTTTGGAGAAAAGAGAACCACTTGTATGAATATCAAGAGCTCAGATGGAAATCCAGTTACCGAGCAAGGTAGCGCAGTGGTTAGACACTGGACTCGCATTCGGGAGGATGACGGTTCAATCCCGCGTCCGGCCATCCAGATTTAGGTTTTCCGTGATTTCCCTAAATCACTCCAGGCAAATGCCGGGATGGTTCCTCTGAAAGGGCACGGCCGACTTCCTTCCCCATCCTTCCCTAATCCGATGAGACCGATGACCACGCTGTATGGTCTCCTTCCCCAAACCAACCAACCAACCAACCGAAATCCAGTTCTAAGCAAAGAAGGGAAAGCAGAAAGGTGGAAGGAGTATATAGAGGGTCTATACAAGGGCGATCTTCTTGAGGACAATATTATGAAAATGGAAGAGGATGTAGATGAAGATGAAATGGGAGATACGATACTGCGTGAAGAGTTTGACAGAGCACAGAAAGACCTAAGTCAAAAGAAAGCCCCCGGGAGTAGACAACGTTCCATTAGAACTACTGATAGCCTTGGGAGAGTCAGCCCTGATAAAACTGTACCATCTGGTGAGAATGATGTATGAGACAGGCAAAATACCCTCAGACTTCAAGAAGAATATAATAATTCCGGTCCCAAAGAAAGCATGTGTTGACAGATGTGAAAATTATCGAACTATCAGGTTAATAAACCACGGCTGCAAAACACTAACACGAATTATTTACAAATGAGTGGAAAAACTGGTGACACGTGAAGACTTATCATAGAAAATAGATTAAGGAAAGGCAAACCTATATTTCTATCATTTGTAGACTTAAAGCTTTTGACAATGTTGACTGGAATACTTCACATTCTGAAGGTAGCAGGGGTAAAATACAGGGAGCGAAAGGCTATTTATACAGAAACCGGATGGCAGTTATAAGAGTCGAGGGGCATGAAAGGGAAGCAGTGGTTGGGAAGTGAGTGAGACAGGGTTGTAGCCTATCCCCGATGTTATTCAGTCTGTATATTGGGCAAGCAGTAAAGGAAACAAAAGGAAAATACAGAGTAGGAATTCAAATCCATGGAGAAGAAATAAAAACTTTGAGGTACGTCAATGACATTGTAATTCTGTCAGAGACAGCAAAGGACCTGGAAGAGCAGCTGAATGGAATGGACAGTGTCTTGAAAGGAGGATATAAGATGAACATCAACAAAACAAAAACAAGGATAATGGAATGTAGTCAAGTTAAATCAGGTGATGCTGAGGGAATTAGATTAGGGAATGAGACGCTTAAAGTAGTAAATGAGTTTTGCTATTTGAGGAGCAAAATAACTGATGATGGTCAAAGTAGAGAGGATATAAAATGTAGACTGGCAATGGCAAGGAAAGCGTTTCTGACGAAGAGAAATTTGTTAACATCGCGTATAGATTTAAGCATCAGAAAGTTGTTTCTGGAAGTATTTGTATGGAGTGTAGCCATGTATGGAAGTGAAACGCAGACGGTAAATAGTTTAGTCAAGAAGAGAATAGAAGCTTTCGAAATGTGGTGCTACAGAAGAATGCTGAAGTTTACCTGGGTAGATCACATAACCGATGAGGAGGTGGTGAACAGAATTGGGGAGAAGAGGAATTTGTGTCACAACCTGACTAAAAGAAGGGTGTGGTTGGTAGGACACATTCTGAGGCATCAAGGGATCACCAGTTTGGTATTGGAGGGCAGCGTGGAGGGTAAAAATCGTAGAGGGAGACCAAGAGATGAATACACTAAGCAGATTCAGAAGGATGTAGGTTGCAGTAGGTACTGGAAGATGATGAAGATTGCACAGGTTAGAGTAGCATGGAGAGCTGCATCCAACCAGTCTCTGGACTGAAGCCCACAACAACAACAACAACAACAACAACAACAACCCAGATAATGACAGAATATGGAAGTTGTACCCTTATCCATAATTAAGTCTCAAATCCTCTGAACAGAGATACTTTTCTGTGGTACAAAGACCATAGACTCATGTATACATTGGGCAGCAGAAATGGTTCACATAAATATTACTATACTTAACCATGGACCATTGTATGTAGCAGCTGTTGGCTGACATTCTTTAAGTTCGATGGGTATTTCTCATTTACGCTCCTCATGTGCCATGAAATCCATGGGGATCACAGTGCATTTTTAATACTTGTTTTTGTTTGCCCATTCTGAACAGGTGTGGTTCAAACATCAATGAGGATTAAGTGTGACAATTTGTAACCCTCGGGTAGTTGAAGATTTCTGAAAGTAGCCATTGATAAGTTGATTTAAGTCATCTAATTTGATATTTTTGATGAATCCTAAAATTTTTAGCAAAAATGTACCCTTAATGTGATCAATCTGAAACTAACAGGTTTTTAAAATACTAATTATTTTAAAGAAAAACCATACTAGGCTGCATTTATCATAAATTGAAGTGTCAGGATAAATAAAAGACAATAATTTTGCTGCTGTAAAGCACTTAATACATTGTCAAAACTATTCCTATAGTAAGTTTCCTGCAGCATAACTTGTGAGGCAGAACAATCATTATATTGATTGTTAAAAGCTACATCTGTGTTTGCAAGTATTTTGACTGACATTAATCAGCGGCATGAGGTATCCAAATTATGCTTTTTGTTATTCAGAAATTACTTGCTTGTAGGAGCAGTGAGGGGAGATGCAGTATTGGGAGGTGCAGCTGATAGTGACAGTGAAGCAGAAGACAGGCCAGAAGGCCAGAATACAACTTTGAAATTAGATGACTGGGTAGTATTCCGTATTGATGCAGAAACTGCTCATCTTGCTCTTCAACTCAGACAGAAATGGCATTCTCTTTTCTTGCGTCGAATGCGAGCACCAGCCAAGCCATGGTCACAGGTATATGATCAAACCTTATTAACTTGTTTTTTCCCATTGTAATAAATTTTTGTTCATTTTTTTCTTGTGCTATAATCAATTTTAGTTTATGAATATATGCTTTAATACTTAATATGTACGGTTACCATCACTGTCATTTGGAAATCTATTTGCTGATCAGGCTTCTGATTGGTTTTATTTTTAATATAGTATTTCACATAAAACATTTCATAACTGTATTTATTATGTTCACAGAAAAATTATATGTTAATTTTGATACTGACTGTATGACATAATTGCTGGTCATTACCTTCAGGGAAAATGCCTATATTGTTGATAAACACGTATAAAAGTACGTGCACCAATCCTACCTTTTGGAACTAGTAGTTTCTTCCTTAGGGAAAAGAAAATGATACATTAAGGAAAGTTGAAAAGGAAGGGCAAGTAACTCAAGACACAAGGATGATAGGATCCACATATTGGGAAGACAAAAGATCTTTGTCTCGCATTGGCTGACAGTGAAGTTTTCTGCACTTGAAATGTAAAACATTTTATGTCAAATCTTTAATTCGGGGTCAGGTAGTGCATCTAGCTCCCAGTCAGGAAGTTTGAACTAGTACTCTTAGGAAATCTGATCCTAGTTTAAGTATCTTCTCATAGCTTAGTCATTTGAAATTGCATGAGCAGCACAATGAGTGTTAAACAATGATTTTGACATGCTGAAAGTGAATTCTTGCGAAACATCATTCTCTAAACGACTTCATCTGTAGATTCCACTGTACAGTCACACAAAGGTGTAACCTGTCTGACAAGGAATGCAGTTTGAAATTCCTCCTTCATCAGCTGAGGCAAAATTGTGACACCATGTAAACAGAAATTGTGTCAGTAGTTGGGGTAGTTATCATAATGATAATTCACAAACTGGAGCAAAAACATGGGACTCCCACACATGAATGTTTCTGCAATCACAGCAAGTGTAACTGCCCACAACAAAAGCTACATATTTTGTATCCAACAAAAGTGGGCATGTGGCCGTCATCTTTCAGAGCCACCCACAGACTATGCTACAATTTAGTACCCAGCTGCATATCATCACGCTGAGACTGAAGATAATAGACTGTGGAGAGCTTCCAATTGTGGAAGTTCCAGATGTCCCTGCCATGCTACCAATTCTAACTGAGCCGATGGCAGTGATGTCTGCCTCCATTGCTCCCCCTAAGGTCACTGGTCATGGTTGTGGGTTAGTTGAAATGGGGAGGAATCTAATTTTCCATCTCTCCAGTGATACGGAGACTGAATCAAAGGGTGGGGCTGATGTTATTTGTATGGCACATAATTCCATTTTTGACAGTCTTGTCTCCAGAGGACATGGCAAACAGGTCACTTTGGGGTGACCATTAGCCCTCTACAGCTGTAAATGCCTGTCTTGGTAGGCGAAGCAGAATTTTGTATGTCATTCTTGAAGTCTTTGTTATGCTAATGCTTGAATACAATAGTTACCTTGCTTTTCTGGGTCTAGACTTTAATGTGGAACTTTTTTTGATGTGCTTTGTTGAGCAAGACCATTTAGTGATTTGGCAGTACATGACATTCAGTGTCTATGACATTTTTGGTTTCCACACACTACTTGGTTCATGGCAGTGACATTCCTCCTTAGTTTCAGCTTCGGACACTAAACTAAGAGTCGTATCACATAGATCTGGCATATTGTCATCTGATTTCTTACTGAGCTCTTGGAGATGGGGAAACATGTTAAAGTTCACAAGTGTGTCAGTGTCAGTGTCATTAACTTAACATTGAGTGATGTACCAGACAAATTACTGGATGTTTCGAATGTTGGATTTACACTAGCCAAAATGTTTGCTGAGAATGACCTTCACATACTTAAAAAGTAGATTCATTGGGCCTTAAGATGTTGTTGATGATGGAGAAAACATAGTAGGTGGTGCAGGTAACAGCCTGGTTAAAGACAGAAATTACAGGATTAGAGGTGATGTGAATGCAATAGGAGTAACAATTATAAACAAAAGTGTGAGTTTTGTGCAGGCCCTGCAGCGCCATGACCAGCTCTGGGTCAATAATGCTTTGAGCCATGTGAACACAGCATTGAATAGGCTGCTACTGGCAGAAATGAAGCCACACATCAGTGCAGTGCCTGTTGCTACAATTGGGAGATTAGAATATACTAAACATGACCTACACCCGAATAGGGGAGGGAAAGATAGGTTGACTGAGCTTCTTACAGAAAATATACAGGGGGCCACCTCACACAGTGCAAAATCCAAGTCGTTATTGGTGTCAGAAAGGTATGTTTTTTTAGCATAGAACCAATATTCATGCATCCTGTTGTGAAAGAAGTTAAAATAACAAAAGAGTCACACAAAATACTCAAGAACGCACAGAGAAGTACGATTAGCTTATTTCCTCAGACTATTAGAGAACTGAAACAATATTGTGAAAAGGAAAGTTGCTACTCACCATATAGCAGAGATGCTGAGTCTCAGACAGGCACAACAAAAAGACTGTCACAAATATAGCTTTCGGCCAGTAAGGCCTTCGTCACAATTAGACGACAAACACACACATCACGCACATGCAAACACAATTCACACACACATGACTGTAGTCTCAGGCAACTGAGGCCACACTGCAAGCAGCAGCACCAGTGCATGATGGGAGTGGTGACTCAGTGGGGGTAAGGAGGAGGTTGGGGCGGGGAGTGGGAGGGATAGTAGGGTAGTTGTGGCAGACAGTGATGAGCTGTTGGGGAGCGTGGAGGGACATTGTGGAAAGAGGGTAGGGCGGCTATGTGCAGTCGGGAGGCTGGATGGAGGGAGTGGGGAGGGGGGGCAGGGGACAGCAGAAAAGGAGATAAGTAAAAAGACTTGGTGTGATGGAGGAATGAGGGCTTTGTATTGCTGGAATGGGAACAGAGAAGGAGTAGGATGGGAGAGGACAATAACTAACAAAGGTTGAGGTCAGGAGCATTACGGGAATGTATGATACATTGCAGGGGAAGTTCCCACCTGCGCAATTCAGAAGAGCTGGCATTGGTGGGAAGGATCCATATGACACAGGCTGCGAAGCAGCCATTGAAATGAAGGATGTCATCTTTGGCAGCGTGCTCAGCAACAGGGTGATCCACTTGTTTCTTGGCCACAGTTTGTCGGTGGCCATTCATGTGGACAGACAGCATGTTGGTTGTCATGCCCACATAGAAGGCAGCACAGTGGTTGCAGCTTAGCTTGTAAATCACATGACTGGATTCATAGGTAACCCTGTCTTTGATGGGATAGGTGATGTTTGTGACCGTACTGGAGTAGGTGGTGGTGGTGGGAGGATGTGTAGGACAGATCTTGCACCTAGGTCAATTACAGGGGTATGACCAATGAGGTGTAAGGGCTTGGGAGCAGGGGTTGTGTAGGGATGGACGAATATATTCTGTAGGTTCGGTGGACAGCAGAATATCACTGTGGGAGAGGTGGGAAGGATATTGGGCAGGACATTTCTCATTTCAGGGTGTGGTGAGAGTTAGTCAGAAGCCTGGCGGAAAATGTAATTCATTCACTCCAGTTCTGCGTGGCTGGAAGGATAATTATTCTCCCAACCTTGTACAAAAACATATCTCCCATGCCATATCTTTCCTATCGAGCATTCCCCTCGTAACACAGTACCACCCAGGACTGGAGCAAATGAATTACATTCTCTGCAAGGCTTTCGACTGTCTTTTGCCATGCCCTGAAGTGATAAATGTGCTGCCCAATATCCTCCCACAGTGGTAGTCTGCTGTCCACCGAACCTGCACAGTATACTCATCCATCCCTACCAACACCTGCTCCCAACCCCTTACCTCATGGCTCATACCCCTGTAATAGACCTAGATGCAAGAGATGTCCTATACATCCTACCACCACCACCTGCTCCTGTCCACTTACAAGCTAAGCTGCAACCACTGTGCTGCATTCTATGTGGGCATGACAACCAACAAGCTGTCGGTCCACATGAATGGCCACCGACAAACAGTGGCCAAGAAACAAGTGGATCACCCTGTTGCGGAGCACGCTGCCAAAGATGACAGCCTACATTTCAATGACTGCTTCACAGCCTGTGCCATATGAATCCATTCCACCAAAACCAGCTTTGGTGGGAGTTTTCCCTGCAATATATCCTACGTTCTGTAACCCTCCTGGCTTCAACCTTCGTTAGTCATTGTCCTCTCCCATCCCACCCCTTTTCTGTTCCCATTCTAGCACTACACAGCCCCCATTCCTCCATCGCACCCAGTCTTTTTACTTCTCCCTTTTTCTGCTTTCTCTCCCCCCTCACCACCTCTCCGCTCCCTCCGCCCAACCTCCTGACTGCAAATAGCTGCCCTACCCTCTTTCCACCTTGTCCCTCCAAACTCCCCAACAGCAATTCACTGTCCACCATACTATTCCTCCCCCTTCCCGCCCCAACTTTCTCCTTACCCTCACCGAGTTGCCACTCCCATCACTGCTGCTCACAGTGTGACCTCAATTGCCTGAGACTGCAGCCGTGTGTGTTTAGTTGCATTTGCGTGAGTATGTATGTGTGTGTTTGTTGTCTAATTCTGACGAAGGCCCTACTGGCCGAAAGCTATATTTGTGACAGTCTTTTTGTTGTGCCCATCTGCGACTCAGCGTCTCCACTACATGGTGAGTAGCAACTTCCCTTTTCACAATATTGGTACATTCCACCCTGGATTTTCCATTGTTTGACTATTAGAGGACTGAGTAACTGAGAACTGCTGTTGCCACTCTCAAACCCAGAGAAAGGAGGAGGGTTGGCACCTAAAGAAGGCATAAAAGAGAAGCCAGGTCATATCTCAAGGTACTTCTGGGATTGACTACCACAGTGGTACCCCTGTTAACACCTATGCATTGACCTCCAACATAGATAATTTGCTTCAGCCTGATGGCAAGTTCACTCATAGAGAGCACTACCATAGGTGATAAAAACCCAAAATTATCAAAGAGCTCAGTGAGCGAACAGATTATGTGGAGCCCATACCAACAAGCAAGAGCATGAAAAACAAGAAAGTGTCATGTGAGGGTGGTTTGAAAAGTTCTCACAATCACCACGAGATATCAGCACTAGCACAATGAGTTGTTCATGTGATATTCATTGGACTGTTGTCTGTAAACATGTGTCATGTCAGTGCTCTTGGAGGAGAGCTGCGGCAGTGATGTGGCTCTGTTGTTGCTCCCACATAGTGATTTGCGAAGATGGAAAAAATCGAGACTCGTGCAGTGAGTAAGTACTTTGTAAAGAAAGGTATGAAAGCAAAGGACATTCATGCTGATTTCCAGAATACACCGGGGGGACTCTGCTCCTTCATATTCAACTGTTGCCAAGTGGACAAATGAATTTAAATTTGGTTGGGAGAGCTTAGATGATGATCCGCGTAGTGGTCGGCCAAGATGTGTCACTACTCCAGAAATGATACCAAAAGTGCACAGAATGATCATGGAGGATCACCGACTGAAAGTGCGTGACATTGCTTACACTTGCCAGATGTCTTCTGAAAGGGTATACCACATTTTAACTGAAGAATTACAAATGAAAAAAAATTATGTGCAAGATGGGTGCCACGATTCTTGACACTGGATCAAAAACACATGCCATCGCCTTGGCAAAATTACACGAACTAAGGTATGAATTGTTGCCACACCTGCCTTATTCACCTGATATGGCTCCGTGAGACTTCCCTCTCTTCCCAAAACTGAAAATTTTTCTTCGTAGACAAAGTTTCACTTCAAATGAAGAATTGATAGCTGGAGTTGATAACTATGTTGGAGGCCTGGAGGAAACTCATTTTCGAGGAGAGTTCAAGGCACTGGAACATCGTTGGACCAAGTGCATTAATCTACAAGGAGACTACATTGAAAAATAATAAATGTTATCGTGATGTAAGTCCTTTTCTACTATTCTGTTCCGAGAACTTTTCAAACCACCCTCGTACATTGATACCTTCAGCATTAATTGTCACCTCAAAACTGGAAAATTGAAACACATTACGGCTACTGTGGCCAAACAGAAAATCTGTATAACAGTGATAAAGAGACTAGATACATAAATGAGGTAGTGTTCAAATCAGAAGGATTTTTGAGTCAGAAGGAAACACCTGGCAAGAGAGTAATGAAGAATGCATGTCAACTCAGCACTGGATTTATAATCAATAGAAAAATCCTGATACCCATCACTGTCTTGAGCTCCAAAACCGTTAGACTCCTCACTTAACTTTTTGGGTGTAAATAAGATATATGCTATGGTCAATATATGTGCTCCCACAAATGAGACTAACAGATCAGATCCAGGGAAAATAGAAGAATGTTAGAACACTATACAAGATTCCTATCAAGAATGTTATCCTACATCTTGGACACTTTAGAGCACAACTCACGAAAGAAAGAAAATTCAGGAACATTATTGGGAACTATAGAGACCACAACAGAACTAATCGAAATTGGCGAATGACTAGTGGAAATTTGTAAGAGTTTTAATCTGATAAAGAAATCTGCATTGGCCGAACACTTTTCAGGAAAACAGAAAATGTGGGTGTTTCCCAACTCTACTAGAAGAGTTCCAGATCAATCATGTAGTAATATCAAGATGTGGAGAGAAGGAAATTCAACATGTCAATGTCCTCAGGGGTGCAAACTTGGATTCAGACCACTTTATTTCCAAAATTAAGGTTAAAATTTTATCAAGATGCCATCAAACTAAAATATGACGCATATCTTGAAGTTTGATACAGAAAAAGTTAGAATTGAGAAAGATTTTAAGATGAACTGGAATCAGAAAGATTATTAAAGCTGGGAACAGTTAAAACATGCACCGATTGACAGTACAAAGAGAATAGTTCACCTGAAGAATAGGAGAGACAGATGGTGGTCAGGAGAAGGAACTGAGGCTATCAAAGAGCTTTGGAAAGCATGGGTTGATTGGTATTCTCAGTAGACACCAGAAATTCTATATCCGCAAGCAGCTGGATATCAGTGCTTGCATCAGAATCTAGGAGAGAACATCTGAAGCCACAAAGTTTAAGGACCATCTGTTGAAGAGAATGTGACATCAAGCAATAGCAAGCTAAACTCGACTGATTGATAGTTGACAGAACACAGGAAATGACAAGGCCAAAGCAACTATGTAAACAACAAGTGCAAAGTGGAATACTTGACCACAGTGATGCCAAGAGAAAGAGAGAGACGATCTGAATCGTGACCAGAGACAAAGATTAAGTGACAAGCAATGTTGTTACCTAATAGTCCATAGTACAACAAAGGTAGTAACTAACAATGTCAAACATGATTAGAGAGAAAGACCAAGTGCCAAGTGAGGTTTTTATCCAATAGTCCATAGTACAGCGATGATAATAACCAACAATATCAGATGTGAGTACAGAGCTTTGGTACAGAGCTTTGGTGTGACGTCACATTTGCTGGACTTCTGTTCGAATCACTTGCCAATATTTCATACAGTTTTAGACTTCAGATACTTATTTTAAAGAGTATTTGTGTTAATATTTGCTGTAAAAGTAACTTATTAGTGGAATTTCATTCATCTCAATCTTTCTTTTTGTGTTATTGATTCAAGTGGTCTGTTATTTGTGAGTGTGTTTACATTTCGTGGTGTGCAGTTGCAGCTGTAGCAGTTCTAAAGCTAAGTACTGACAAACTTGTTTGTGTGCTGTATTCGAATATTAAATTTAGTAGTTTTCAATCGCTCATTCAAATATTAGCAGCGTGTTTACATTTCATGGCGTGCAGTTCCAGCTGTAGTGGTTGTTAATTTAAGTTCTGACAAAGTTGTTTGTGCACTGTTATTCATTTATTAAATTTAGTAGTTTTCATCGGTGTCTCGTGCTGTTTCTGGTGAAATAATGGTTTAATAAACTATCGGAAACTTTTGCCCACTATGTTCTTTGGAGTTTTTTGTGCATTGAAGTCATTTGTTAAATTTAGTACAGTAGTTTTCAGCTAATGTTGCTTATTCTTTGTAGTGAAATATTGCAGTAAAACTTTTGTTCACTGTGTTTAATTTTGAAGAGTATTCCAGTGGTCGCTTGAATTTTTGGTTTTAGATAAGAAATTTTGTGAAGTTTTGTGGTATTGGTATTAGTTGTGGTTTAGTGGTGTTGATAGAAGTAATTGCTTTCTTAAGAGAGAGCAGAATTCGAGATCACTATTGTTAGTTCTTTAAATATTTCTACTGTTGTAATTGAACTTAAGTAATGTAGACATTTAGTTTTTTCAGTAACTGTTAAAATCTTACCATGAGTGAGAAGTGTGGGGTTTATTGGAGGTTTGTGAGTAGTGGGTCACAGTGCGAGATCTGTTCAAAGTATTTTCATTGGGGGGGGGGGGAATGCAGTGGGGAAGCCAGTGGGCATTCTAGTGAGATCCTCTCCAGGAAATGCAGAATTTGTAGCAGAAATAAGTTGATGGAGGAGCAGGAGCATAAGATCTGTGTCCTTCAGGTGCAGTTACAAGCCACAGAGGAGGAACTACATAGGTTGAGAAGAGTGAAGGGTGGTGGGGAATGGGAACTGGCAGTTGGTAAGAATGCAGCTACAAGGAGGACATATTCAGACAGTTGTACTTTGGGTATAACCAATAGATTTGACCCACTCTCAGAGTTGCATGGAGAGGAGCCTCTTGTTGCTGTAGGTGTAGGAAACATGCAGCAGTCCTCAATAGTTAGGGAGCCTAAGTCAGCTGTAAATTGCTGCTAGGTAGTTCACATGGTAGAGGTATGGGCCAGCAGTTGCAAGAAGTGTTGGAGAGTGAGTACCAGGTCACCAGCATTTTGAAGCCTAGTGCGGGGTTGGCCCAGGTGGCTGTTACGTAGGAATTTTGCATAAGAGGATCTGGTAGTGATTATGGGTGGAGCTGGGAATAGTCTCGATATGGACAGCAAGTATGATGTAGGTGGTGACCTGGTAAGGATCACTGCTCAGACTGGTGGCACTAATGTGCACTTCGTGCAACTGTTTCAGCAACATGATTGGCCTCAGCTTAGTGCTGCTGTTAGGTGTATTAACATGGGGCTGGAGAAGGCGCAGATGGCAGAGGCCATGGCTGACATTGCAGTGGTACCAGTTGAGTCTATCAATAGATCGGGTTTCACTAGGCATGGCCTGCACCTTGTTAGATCTGAGAAGGGGAGGCTTGCAAAGCTTATACGTGACAGTGTAGTGGGTGGTGGTGGCATCACTCATGGTAAAATTCCTGTAGTAGTTGGTGTTAGAACTGCACCACTTTTAGATTGATGTCAGCTGATAGGTATTCCTGCTTAAAGGAAGTCCCTCTAACAAAGGAATCAACTTCATAGGTCAGGTATCCAAGTAGTGAAGGAATGAGCATATTTCATCAAAATATAAGAGACATTAGATGTTGACTCCGATATTATTGGTATATTCTAGCACCACTTCAATAATTTGACAATTAAACACCAAAAACAGGTATTTACCACTGCCAGAGTTAAGTGGAGAAGAGCCTGAGGTAGAACGAGGAGCAGGAAATGTGCAGCACACTTCAGCCGAGGCCAAGAAGCCTAGGAATGTACAAAGTGTTAGGAAAAAGATAGCTTCCCTCACTCGTGGCACCAACGTACATTTTTCTGAGCTGTTCCGGCGTCATGATTGACCAAACCTTGATGGAGCTGTGAGGCGAATCATTGTGGGGTTAGGGATGGCTCTGAGGACAGACAACTTTGCTCGTGTTTCTCTGGTGCTCGTCGGGACTATCGACAGATGGAGTTTCACTAGGCATGGCCTACACCTGAACAGGTCTGGGAAGGGAAGATTGGTACAGCTGATTCATGAAAGTATAGGGGGTTGATCTCGGGCCACACATGGTCAAATACCTGTTGTCATAGGCAGGAAAAGTAGATATTTTTTAGGATAAATCCAGACAGCAGGTTCCCCTGCCTAAAGAGAATCTCCAGCACTTTAAAAAATACTGAAACAACCACTCACAAGACAGATTTTAACACCTCAAATATCACATATACCAGATGTCACAAAGAAAAACAAACCATTGGAAAGAGTAACATGGGGCATTTCACAGACTTAACAATCCTCCATCAAAACACGCAATCAATAAAAAATAAAATACAACTATTAGAAATTGAGCTCCAATCTCTGAACTGCACAGTAGTTTGTATTACTGATCACTGGTGTAGAGACACAGAAATCCAACATGTAATATTATCATTGTATGCAAAGGCAAACTCTTACTGCAGAACTACTTCAAGGGGTGGAGGATCATGCATTTATATCAGAAAAGGAACACAGTTCAAATCAAGAGATGACCTCAGTACCTTAAGTGAAGACAGACACTTTGAAATATCAGCTATTGATTAACAGGGCGTGATATCACCAAGAAATTAATCATTTTGTGTGTGTGTAGATCTCCCAGTGGTAGTGTGGACACTTTTTCAATAAATTAACAGAAGTTCTAGATAAAGTTTCAAGTACAAAGGTCAACATAATTCTGTGTGGGGACATTAACATCAACACTTATATCATAAACGAATCTAGTAGCAACCTCATAAACATCAGTCAAAGTCCCTATTGGTCAATAGTGCAACAAGGGTTACTACAATGACTGCATCAGTAATTGACCATGTGGCCACAAATATGGACAGGGAAAAAATGTGATGTAGCTGTAAAAGATCTCGGATTATCAGACCATTTCTGTCAAATAACAACAGTAAAGTCAGGCATTGAATCATTCCCTAAACTACAAGCCTACAAATGACATCTATCAGAAATCAAAATAAAAGATTTTTCAAAGGAACTAGAAAATAATGCTGGGGTGAAGTGTATAAGGAAACCAATGTGAATATGAAATTCTCCACATTGTTTAAATTGAACTTTGAAAAGGCATTTCCAAAAGTATGCATGTCTGTATCAACATCCCACAAAAACAGATGGATAACAACAGGTATTAAGAAGTCCTCCCAAACACTTAAATACCTCAGTTCCATGAAAAAGATTCGCAATGATACAGAATTCTTAAATTTCTATCGTAGATACAAAAAGATCTATAGGAAGGTGCTGATTGCTGCAAGAAAGTCATTTAATGACAAAATAATATATAATGCAGGGAATAAAAGCAAAGCAGTGTGGGATGTTATAAAAAAGGAACCAGGGGGGAGGGGGGGGGGCGGCAAACAAACGCAGAATAACATGCTACTAATGGAGGGGGGTAAAGTAATAAATGACCCACAGCACTTAGCAAACTATGTAAATGAGCATTTTTCAAGTATTGCAGAGAAATTGAAGCAAAAAGTCCCCCAGATAAATATAACACCTGTAAATAATGTTGCACTAAATACAATGATGTTACAGAGAATGAAGTCAGTAAAACAATTCAAAAACTAAAAAATAAAAAGTCGTTAGGCTTAGATGAAGTACCAATGCGTGTACTGAAACAATGCATAGGGATTATACAAGGCCCCTTAACAAATATAATAAATGAATCCTTCACATCAGGGACATTTCCAGAGCAGTTAAAACAGGCAAGAGTTGTACCTTTGCTTAAGAAAGGTAATGCAGAAGACATAGAAAATTACCAGCCCATTTCCCTGCTGTCAGCATTCTCAAAAATAATAGAGGCAATTATGAAAGACAGATTAATGAATTACCTGAATAAATACAATCTTTTAAGCAAATCACAGTTTGGTTTCCGAAGTGGCAAAAATACGAAGCCAGCCATAGTAGAATTCGCAAAAGTTGTACTTGATGTTCTTGATATAAATGAATGTGTCACAGGCATATTTTTGGATCTTTCTAAGGCGTTTGATACAGTCGACCACCAGATTCTATTAAATAAATTACAAGCATTAGGAATAAGAGGGGTAGCTAATGACTGGTTTCAATCATACCTAACAGATATGGTACAAAGAGTAGAGATAACACATACTTCAAATAGATCCCAACATTTAGTAAAACACTTATCAGAACCAACCTACATTAATATAGGGGTTCCACAAGGTAGCATAATAGGACCAATACTGTTCATGATATACATAAATGACTTTCCCAGTAGTGTTACTCATGGTGAAAAAATCCTCTTCGCTGATGACAGCAATGTTATAGTTACTGAGAAAACAAGAGAACTTCTTGCTGAGAAAGCTAATGAAACTCTCAAGGAAGTTTATGATTGGTCAATAAGTAATCAAATGACATTGAACATAAAGAAAACTAATGCCATGAATTTCAGTTTGAAGAGGAAAAATGACAATGTTAAATTAAATGTAGATGGCACCTCTATAGACTGTGTAGCAAATGCAAAATTTCTAGGAATGAATATTGATTCTCAGTTAAAGTGATGTGAACACACAAAGGTACTTGTAAACAGAATGTCGTCTGCATGTTATGCCCTTCGAATCCTATCATCAGTGTGTAACATGCAGTGTCTTTTAGTTACATATTATTCATATGTACACTCAGTTCTTACCTATGGCATTCTTTTTGGGGGAACAAATGCACAAAACATGAACAGAATTTTCAAACTCCAGAAAAGAGCCGTAAGAATAATAACCAAAAATACTAGTCGAGCTCATTGTAAAGATCTGTTCAGTACACGGGATTTTAACTGCTCCATGTGAATACATTTACCAGACAGTTGTAAACATAAAAAATAACATTGATAATTACTGCACAAACAGCTCTGTCCATGACCATTCAACAACAGATAGATTCAACTTACATTTACCAAGAAAAATAAACATAAAACTCAAAACATCATTTTCTACCAAGGAATAAAAATGTACAATAAATTACCAAAAGGGATTAAAGAAATTGCAAAAATACACTTATTTAAAAAGGCAGCTGAAAAGTACCTGTTATGCAATACATTTTATACATTGAAGGATTACTTAGCTAAAACACAGTAGGGGTTTGATAAAAAATATTATACAAATAAATAATAATAATAATTATTATTATAAAATATCCAACATTCCACATAAAACCTTCACTTTATGTTTTTTTTTCCTTCTTTTTTTTTCCTTTCTAGAAATACTTACCCCAAAGCTATGCATGGCACAATACTAACACTTCTTCCTCTTTCTGAGCTCAACATGTCACTCATTATGGAGGGATGCTGACTCAGTTTTTCAGGATAGCAAATGGGAAGTTGTGGTACAGAAAATGGCCCAGAGATCACCAGTGTGTGTGTGTGTGTGTGTGTGTGTGTGTGTGGTTGAAGTGTTATGAAACAATGTGTGTATAATGTGTGCAGTGACTGATAGTGAAATATGAGTGAACAATGTGGCATTACATTATTTAATAAGTTATTTGTAAAAAAAAAAAAGTATACCAGAGTAACTGTAATGACAGTCTCTAACTAGAAGTTTGTAAATATATGTGTATACGAGTTAGCTTATTTGAAATTGATCTAAATTTGTAAATACTTTGACACGTCCTATATCCTAGTAAAAGGAGATCTACAGATGAATAAAGCTATTACTACTACTACTACTACTACTACAGAGTCTTGCTTTACCAGGAGACAGATTAGCTGACTGTTCTTTCAAGTTCTTTGTAGAGTGATGGAGTGCCCATGTACATTAAAAAAAACAGTATTCCATTTCAGTCTGTGGACATACCATGGCACTATACTGAATAGGTATTTCAATGTTGTGCAGGTGCAGTTGAATTTAGTGAAAATAAACTTCTAATCGTTGTTGTTTATAGGTCCCCTAAATCTGACTTCAGAGCATTTCTGCTCAAGCTGCCCCAAGGATCAGTGCTTGGGCCATTTCTGTTCCTTATTTATATAAATGTTATGCCCTCTAGTGTTACAGACAATTCTACAATGTTTCTGATGCCAATAGCTTGGTAGTAAAAGTTGTTGTGTGCAACATTGATACTTTTTCAAATAGTGCAGTTCAGTTTATGGCTTGTAGAAAATAAACTAACGCTAAGTCACGGTCACAGTAAGACTCAGTTTTTACAGTTTTTAACACACAATTCAACAAAACCCGATGTTTTAATTTCACAGAATGGGCATATGGTTAGTGAAACGGAGCAGTTCAAATTTCTGAGTGTTCAGATAGATAGTAAAATTTCATAGAAAGCTCACATGCAGAATCTTGTTCAGAGACATATGCTGGCACTTTTACTATTCAAATGGTATCTGAAGTAAGTGGTAGATTGACATGAAAAGTAGTCTACTTTGAAACTTCCTTGCAGATTAAAACTATGTGCTGGATCGAGACTCGATATCAGGAACTTTGCCTTTCGTGGGCAAGTGTTCTACCATCTGAGCTACCCAAGCATGACTCATGACCTGTCCTTACAGCTTTAATCCCGCCAGTACCAACTCCTGACCTGTCCGTACAGCTTTAATCCCGCCACTACCTTGTCTCCTACTTTCCAAACTTCACAGGAGCTCTCATGCCGACCTTGAAGAACTAGCTCTCCTGGGAGGAAGGGTATTGTGAAGACATGGCTTAGCCATGGCTTGGGGGGTGTTTTCTGCACTCCGCTGCAGTATGAAAATTTCATTCTGGACACATCCCTCAGGCTGTGGCTAAACCATGTCTCCGCAGTATCCCTTCTTCCAGAAATGCTAGTTCTGCAAGGTCTGCAGGAGGGCTTCTGTGAAGTTTGTAAGGTAGGAGATGAGAACTGGTGGAATTAAAGCTGTGAGGATGGGATGTAAGTCATGCTTGGGTAGCTCAGATGGTAGAGCACCTGCCCGCGGAAGACAAAGGTCCCGAGTTGGAGTCTTGGTCCGGCACACAGTTTTAATCTGCCAGGAAGTTTGATATCAGTTCACACTCTGCTGCGGAGTGAAAATTTCATTCTAGTCTACTTTGCTTATTTTCATTAACTTATGATGTATGGAATTATATTTTGGGGTAACTCTTTCCATTCTCAAAGCATATTTTTGGCTCAGAAATGTGCAGTTTGGGCAATAAGTGATGTAAGTTCATGAACCTCTGGTTGGCCCATGTTTATTAGTCAGTGTATTCTGACATTGGCCTCTCAGTGTGTGTGTGTGTGTGTGTGTGTGTGTGTGTGTGTGTGTGTCTATATAAATTAGCGGAGGTTAAGGCCTGGCGGATAACGAGAAGAGAGGATATACTGAAGGGCAAGTTCCCACCTCCGGAGTTCTGACAGGTTGGTGTTAGTGGGAAGTATCCAGATAACCCGGATGGTGTGACTCTGTGCCAAGATGCGCTGGCCATGCACCAAGGCATGTTTAGCCACAGGGTGTTCCTCATGACCAATAAACACTGTCTGCCTGTGATGGATTCTTTACTGTCATTTCTTGTTAACAATATCAGCTTATTACCAAGAATTAGCAGCTTCACTCAGTTAATACTGGACAGAAATCCAATCTGGTTTTGGATCGCACTTCCTTGACTCTTGTGCAGAAAGGTGTGCAGTTTACTGCTGCATCCATTTTCATTGAGGTACCACAGGAATTCGAAACTCTTAGCAGTTGTCCACAAGCTTTCAAATCGAAACTGAAGAGTTTCCTCATGGATCACTGCTATTCTGTTGAGGAGTTTCTTGAAAACTTAAGCTGATTCTTGTGTTATATTGTTGATTGTGTTTACATAAACTTTGTCTTTTTTGGGGTTCATAAAAATTTAATTTTATGTGCTATTACTTTTATGTTGTAATTTCATGTACTGACATGTTCCATGACCTTGGAGATTTTCTCCTCAATTTGGTTCTACAGAAGTAGACGTGTAAAATGTGCTGTGAGTGCAGCACTACGACGAGACTGTGTCCTCTAACGGCCACCCAGCTTCGTTTACCTCTGGCAAGCATTCATCTTCCATGGAGCCATATAGCCCTAGGGACTTTGACAAGTTGAATTCTTTTCTCTCCATGTCTTGATATTACTACATGGTCGATCTGGAACTCGTCTAGTAGAGAGTTATGAAATACCAACATTTTTTGTTTTCTTGCGATGTGTTTAACTCCTGTGTATTTCATTATCACATCAAAACTCTTACAAATTTCCATTAGTCATTCCCATTCTGATTATTCCTGTCTTTGGCTGGATAGTTCCCAATGGTGTTTCAGAAGTTTCCTTCTTCTGAATCGTGTGCTGAAGTGTCCAAGAAGCAGGATAACATTCTTGATTTGACTCTTGGATAGTGTCTTTCTAGGTCTTCCAAATATTCTTCTACTTTCTCTGGATCTGTTCTGTTGGTCTCATTTGTGGAATCAGAAACAGGCACAGAGAGGCGGAAATGCCCCAGATGGTGCTGTGGGGGATGAAAAGGAGGCACGGCAGAAGACCCGGTCCCTTCAACCAGCAGCTGCGGGACATTGCAGGCTGTGGGTATGCCAGGAGGTGCCACCAATCAGTGTGGAAATGAAAGGGATCTCTGGTGCAACAGTGCAGAGTTGTAGGCTGCCACACTGGACTCTGGCTGTGGGGCCACATTGTTACCAGAAGGTGGTGGAGGAGATGGTGGCAGATGCAATGCCTTGCGCTCAAGACCGGAGCTGGTTGTGGTGGCAGTGGTCGAGCCCCTACTGTGTTTGGACTGATGTAATCTGCCCTCCCATAAGTCTCCATTGTCTTCACCTTTGTTCAAGCCACAGTACTCCCGAAGGATCAAGGCCAGTCAACCGCACCAGGCATGTAACCTGGGAGGAATGGGGGGCAGGTCTTTGAAGAGCATGGCATCATGCCTTGAAAAGGGTAGATTCGGTAGATGAAGTAGGATCTGCAGTTGCTGAACGTGGAGGAGCTCAGCAGTGCTGCAATTATTAGTCGATGTGATTCAATAAGTGCTCAAAAACGGAGTAAGACCCGCTCCCCAGCTTTATTTTTTTGCTATTTAAAGGTCTGAATGAGACATTCCACTTCACCATTTGAGGAAGGGTGGCACTGTGGGCCGCAAATGCGCTTTACACCACTGGCCTCAGAAATCTTTGGAGGCAGATGTTCTGAACTGCAGCCCATTATCAACGACACAATGTGTGAGGAAATCCTTCAGTGGCAAAAATCTGAGCAAGGTAGTGAATGTGATATTAGTCATGATGGACACCTTGCGTACAACATATGGGCTCTTTGAGTTAAGTGAAGTGTGAGCATCCACTTTGATCCCAAGAGGGTGCCTGCAAAATTGAGATGAATGCAGTCACAGGGGAGACTGGAGTGTGAGGGGGGGGGGGGGGGGGGGGGGGAGTAGGCAGGGAGGTGAAAGACTGTGTGGGCACTGCCTGGTGTCGTGCACTTGCTGTGCAGCCATGGACCATTGCTTTGATTCACCATCGATCCCTGGCTGGAACACATGTCGGCAAGCTAGCGCATTCATCCTCCAATGTCCCGGTGCAGCAAGCCCAATACCCATTGGCAAATATCTGGCAGGATGAGCACCCAATGCACCTCTATCTTGAGTGTCCAAAAGAATGACATCATTGACAACCAAGAGTCTGTGAGAAATATATTTACAGGAGTTGAGCTCGTTAGCTAACCTATTGGGTGAGATAAGTTGGCCAACCATGGGTCATGTAGCAGAGCACCTGCTGCAAGGTGGGTCCCTGCACATCGTGGCGGTGACATGAGTTGCCATAAGGGAGGAACAGTCCAGCATATGTTGCTCTCGGTATCAAAATGAAAGCAGAGGACCTGCTGTTGGTCAAAAGCAGCATCTCTTTCCTTCTCATCCTGTCCCCGTGACGCGGGGTTTTGGGTGACTTTTCCGAACTCTACCCCTTTTCCTAAACCTCTCTAGTCCTTTTCCTTTACCCCTCTTCCTTCCCCATCAACCCTTCTGCCAGAAGAAGGAGCCACTGACTCCAAAAGCTTGCATACATAAAGCCTTTTTTATAAGTGTGTTCTCCTGCCGCCACTTGGTCAATAGATTTTTATCTTTCCACTTACATTATAAATACACAAACTGATGAGTACCACAGAGGCTACAGGAAGGGGACATCATGCGCAGAACAAATTTGAATCTAAAACTGGTAATCATATATTGAGAAAACAGGGGCAGAAAGTTCATGCTCACATTTGTAGACCTCAAGAAAGCTTATGATTCAATAAATAGATAAATACTGTTCCAAATTTTAGGGGAGATGAGTTTGGAATGAAAATCCAGTGGACTGTTTAAACAGAACTTAATCATTACAATATCCATGATCAAGTTCAGAGGATTTCAAGATTACAACTGGAGTGAGACAGGGAGACACTCTCTCTCTCCTTTGCTCTGTAACTATGTACTTCATAAGGTGATTAGGGAGTGGTGATGAGAAATGAAAGGAGTGGATGGAGTACAACTGGGATGCAAGAAAAAAGGACTACTGGTAGATTGTCTAGCATTCACAGACAATATTGTGATATTGTCAGAATCATTAGAAGGGGTGGTTAACCAAACCACGCAGCTACAGAGACAAGTGGCCAAAGCAGGGTCACAGATCTCCATCAAGAAAATGCAATATATGACAATCATCAAGGCAGCTGCTAAATGGATGACAATAGATGGAGGGAGAATCCAAAAGGTGGAGAGATTTAAATACGTGAGATAATGAATAAAGACTGGGCTGACAGAAAAGGAACCAATGGGAGGATGAATAAACAAAATGAATTTAGCATACAAACTAACTATGAAGATCAGCAATAAGAAGAATATTTCGATCAATGCAGAATTTAGACATTACCAGACAGTGATCGATTCTGTAGCTTTACATGCAGCAGAAAACCCTTAATCTAGTAAGAACAGGAGTCCTTAAGAGACTAGAACTGGTGGAACAATATATTCTCAGGAGGATATTGGGACCTTGAAGAACAGAAGATGGTCAGTTTAGATGATGAGCGAACTGAGAACTGTATACCAAGATAGAGAAAATCTCAGACATCATCAGGAAAAGGAGGAGCCTGTTTTTCAAACACATCCTTAGAATGGACCAAAGGAGGTTAACAAGCCAAATAATAGAGTTTCTGTTGAAAAAGAGAACCAGAGTATGTTAGATACAAGAGGTACAAAGGGATCTGGAAGAAATGGGAATACAAAAACCATAGATACACAACGGGGTGACTTCTTTAAAATAAATAAATAAATAGAACCAGGCTTTCACAGGTTTCCAAGAGAAAACAAGACCCAGAACAAAATCATCGTGGGCAGAAGAGAGAAGAAAGTTCAAGTATGAGAATGAGAGAATAAAGTGGGCAAGGAGAAAGAACAGAAGGGAAAAAACTGACACAAATTAATGTAGTCCTTAAATGGCCAAAACGAAAAAAGGAGGTGGTAAAAGAGTATCTTGTCCATTTAGAAAATTAGAGAGCTCTGAAAAGATAAGACATACGGTGCCTATCTGAGCACCACATAACCACAGGGGTAGAGAAGTTAAATATAAAAGATTGTAGTCAAACATCTTACTCATGTAGAACTAATATGGGAAAAGAATGAGTTGTTTCATACATTAAGACAGAACCCAAGTTCAAAATGTTGAGACAAGTAGATACTGTATTGATCACACACAGAAGTATGTGGTTGTGAATTAAAACTGAAAAATGGTTCACTTTCAATTGTAAACTGCATGTAGAATCACAATGAGAATTTTTGAGGTGCTTATGAGAAATTTGGATTCCTTACTATGCAATCTGTCAGATAGCAGCAAGCTGTTAATAGTCTGTTATGATTTCAGTGCAGATTTTGTTGTGGCTTGGAACACAGTGAAAAATGTGGTTACAAGAATTCCTCAATTTATTTGGTCATGGAGTGACAGCTCAACAGTTTTAGGTCATGGGATGACATCATATAGGACATTTGCAGACTAGAGACACTTGCAATCAAATGACAAATACAGACATGTACAGACTGACAGGTGCAGGCCAGAGACAAGTATAGACAGTTGTCAGACAGGTACAGAATGCTAGCTGGAGCTGGTGCATGGACATATACAGAACATTTTACTCACCAGAGGGGCCACTGGCTCTTGCCTGGAGGTGACTGAGGTGCCACATCCTAATCACTGAACTCTGGTGAGGGCCTGGGGCAGCTGAATGGAGTGCAACTCAGAATGCCTGATACACACCGAAGTTGTGGCAGCGAAGGTGTAATAACATATGGTTACTACACGCATTCACACAGACGACAACACACACACACACACACACACACACACACAAACACTTGTGGTGAGTAAGTTGACACATTTTACATATTTTCTTTCAATAATGTCAGTGGAATACTGTGCTGGGGTAACTCATCTTTAAGAAATGACGTCTTCATGACTCAGAAATTTACTTTAATAAGAATATGTGGAGCTACCCACAATCATGTTCTAGACATCTGTTTAAGGAGTTTGGCCTTTGATAAAATATTTACATCATCAGTAAGGGAGGACCCTATGTTACCTATGCAGGAGGCACCTGCATAGGTAACAGGTGTCCATGTAGGTGCAGGAGGTGCCTGCAGCTGGTTTGGAGGTGCCTGCATGGGTGCAGGAGACAACTGTGGCAGGCTGAGGCACCCATGTCAGTGGTAGAGATGCCTAAACGTGCCCGTGAAGTTGCTGGAGGTGCCTGAAGGAAGGTAGGGTGCACCCACACTGGTGCATCAAGGCACCTGTGAAAGTGCTGGAGATGCTTGTAAAGATGCATAAGGTGCCTGGAGGTGCTCGTAAAGGTGCCATCCAAGGGAGAAAAAAACAGTGTGCAGTGTCTAATGTAGGTTGCGGCCAAGACTAGGAGAAGCTGTTTGTAGCTTACCAAACGGCATCTGATGGGAGCCTACAATAGGGAGCCCAGTCAAACAATAGTGAGCTGAGGAGTGAAACAGGCTCAGATGTCCACAAGCAGCTGTCTGATGTTGCACGAAGCAAGATTTGATAGGACGGAAGTGGTGCACGGTGCCCTTGTCGTTGCTGCTGATCGAGTTGTTCGTTGTGACGATATTTCTTGGTTGGGACCGTAGCATGTTCCTATAACCCAGTGGGTTTGTGGTTATGCGGCAATGTGATCCACAAACAACATCAACATTGCCTCCCCACTTCGATTGAAGAGAGCAGAAAACAATGTTCAGCAACAAACCCCAACAAGAAAGATAGCACTGATGAACAACATCAACAGGTGTTAGGCGGTGGATGGCATCCCATACCAATGAGGCAGAGATGCAGTGGAGTGCAGCACGAGTAAAAAGTCGACACAAGAGGGTGCACGAGCAAGGAGAAGAAAACAGTGAACTACACATGATTACAAAGGAGAGTTGAATCTGGGCCTAAGAAGGCCAACAAATCAAGAAGAGGAGGCAGATCCTGAAAAATCAAGCCACCGAACAGAATGGGGAGGCTGACTTGGAAAAGGAGGCCAAAGAAGAGAACTGGGAGGCTAAACTTTAAAGGGGATCAGTGAACAGAAAAGCAAAAAGAAGACCATTCCTGAAAAAGAGGTCAACCAACAGAACAACAAAAATGAGGGAGGCCATTCCCATAAACGAGGTCACAACAAGAACAAAGTATCACCAGTGTCTGCAGCGGGTTTCTCATAATCCGGCAGGTTTGTTTGCAATGCACCGACATGATCCACGAACAACAGCACTGTCCGTCCAACCCACTTCAACTGGAGAGAACAGAAAACAGCATTCAGTGATGGATCCCAACAGAATGATAGCACTGACGAACGATGTTGTTGGGGGCTGGGTGGTGGTGGATTGCTTCCTGAAACAGTGAGACAGAGACCGATGCAGTGGAATGTGGCATGAGGAAAAAGCCAAAGCAAGTGGCAAGATGACAGTGCACAAGCAAGGAGAAGAAAAGGGTGAACTACACATCAGAAAAAAGGAGAGTGAAGCTGGGCGTGAGATGGTGGCTAATCAACACAATGAAGAGGAGAGGCCGAGTCCTGAATAGGAGGCCAACAAACCAAGAAGAGGAGGCAGAGCCTAAAAAATGAAGCGAATGAACAGAATGGGGATGATGACCTGGAAAAGGAGGGCAACGAAGAGAACAGGGAGGCTGACTCATAAAAAGAAACCAATAAAGAGAACAGGGAGATCGGCCTGGAAAAGGAGGCCAGTGAATAAAACAGCAAAAAGTGGAATTCCATTCCTGAAAAGAAAGACAACTAACAGAACAATGAAAAGAGGGAGGCCATTCCTAAAAAGGTACAGATTAGAGACAAATACAGAAAGTTGACAGATACAGACTGCGGGCCAGAGTGAGTGCACGGACATATTTAAAGAGCATTTTGCCTGCCAGGGCTATTGGCTCTCGACTGCAGGCAACTGGGGAGTTGAATCCAAATCGGCAATCTCTGGTGGGGGTCTGGAGCAGACGAACAGTGTGCTACTCAAACTGTGTGTTGTACACTGTAATAGTAGCGGCCAAGGTGCGGTAATGTATGGGTTACTACAAGTTTTGAAAATGTTTAGGACAGAAAAAATGATCTGGAAACCTTATTTGGATCCTAGAATTTAATCTCAGGTGTATTTATTTTCCAACATGGGTGGATAAAGGTAGTAGGACCATAACAGACCATGTTTTGTTTGATAAAGCTCGAAGTAGGAATTAACTGTATACCCATTAACAAATGCTCTCTATGATCGTGATGCACAGTTATTTAGGATAAATGAGATACTGCCTTACAGTATAGATACTCCTCAGTGGAAATCAGTATAATTAATGACTCAAATGTTTTTAAGAATAGGTTACAAAAGATGGCGTGGGATGAAATTTATACTAAACCAAATGCTGAAATTTAATTTTTTCCTTGATAAATTGTATCATTATATGAAAATAGCTTTCCGCAAAATCTAATCAGAAAGGTCATTAAACAGCCATGTAAAAGACCATGGATTATTAGAGAGACTGAAGAACCTTGTGAAAGGAAAAGAGAATTGAATCTCTTTGCAAGAACAAGTAAAGGTCGTGCAGTAGTTGCACACTACAGAAACCACTCAAAATTACTAAGAAGGGCTATTAAAAAATCAAGGAACATGCACATTTTGTCAGAAATCAATCATTCTGACAACAGACTTAAGGCTGTATGAAACATAGTGAAACAAGAGACAGGACAACCAGCCAAATGACAGAATAATGTCACTATTGACTTAAATGGAAGGGCTATAAATGAGTCACAAGTAGCAAATGTGTTTAATAATCCTTTCTTAAATATGGTAGGAAATATAGGGACAAACAGTTCCAGAGAAAAAGCGCTGCTGTATATTGAAAAACCAAATCTCCAAAAGAAAATAATATATTCCCTCAGTAAAAGCTCATATGGATTTGATGGTGTTTCCAACAGAGTACTAAAGATGTGTTATAATAAGCCCTGTCTTATCTTAAATATGTAATGCATCACTCTCTTAAACCAGTTTTTCAGAGAGATTGAAGTATGACATTGTTAAACTCCTCTATCAGAAAGTTGATGGGAGAGATGTCAATAACTACCAATCTGTTTCACTTCAGTCACTATTTTCCAAAATTTTTGAGAAGGTGATGTATTCTAGAATAGTATCAGTAGTATCTTACCTGAGTAACAGTAATATCTTCAGTAAATCAGAAGAATTGCTCTGCTGAGAACCCCATTTACACGTTTACCTAACAAATTTTACAAGCATTAAGTAGCAAAACCGCACAGTTTGGTATTTTCTGTGACCTAAGGCATCTGACTGTGTGAACCACAATATCCTACTAGATAAACTGAGGTTTTATGAAACTGGTGCTGTAGGCAAGCAACAGATAATGTTGTATCTAACCAAAAGAACACAGAAAGAAGCAGAACTAGTTGTTTTGTGTGTGACACTTGTATACATCAATTTTAAAAAGCCACAACATATTCAGTTCTGCACTTTTAAGGTCCAGTTACACCTGTGGACCGACCTTGCTTTTCGTCACCTTGCAACTATGTTTATCTCACATGGAAGTAGAGGTAAGCATGTAGGTTGCATACCTCTTCCTCAACATGTATGTGCGAGTGATTCCTTTCGCACCCGTGTTCATTCTGAGTGCCTCAACTTCTGCGAGGAGCAGACTATAACAACACAGCAACTAAAGCCGCAAGATGCATGGGTGTAAACACCCTTTAGAGGTGCTTATAACACATGCTGAGGAAATAATAAATAGGATGGAAACTTCAGAAAATTTAAGTGTCCATATTCATGAGAATTTAAACTGGATAAAGCACATTTTAGAACTCCTAAAACTATTTAGTTGAACCACACTTGCTCTTTGAGTCATTGCAAGTCTTGGGGAGACACAAATCATTATGTTCACATATTTTGCATATTTTCGTTGAATAATGTCATATGAAATAATGTGCTGAAGTAACTCATTTTTAATAAAGGATGTCTTCATTGCTGAAAAATATGCTGTGAGAATAATACACAGCGGTGACCCACAATCATCTTGTAGACATCTGTTTAAGGAGTGTCTCTTTAATAAAGTACTTACAAAAGACCGAGCGAGATGGCGCAGTGGTTAGCACACTGGACTCGCGTTCGGGAGGACGATGGTTCAATTCCACGACTGGCCATCCTGATTTAGGTTTTCCATGATTTCCCTAAATCGCTCCAGGCAAATGCCGGCATGGTTCCTTTGAAAGGGCGTGGCCGATTTCCTTCCCCGTCCTTCCCTAATCCAATGGGACCGATGACCTCGCTGTTTGGTCTCTTCCCTCAAACAACCCAACCCAACTTAAACAAATGCTGCTGTTTTTATTCAGCATGCTTCTGGCTACTGCTTCACAGTATATTTTTTCCCTCTTGAAGTTTGTTGTAAACAATCCATTGCAGTTGAAAAGGAACATTAATATACATAATTACAATATCAGAAGGAAGAGTGGCATTCATTATTCCACATTAAGCTTGTCTTGACCACAAAAGGGGTGCACAGTGCTGCAACAGATGGTTTTATATATTGTTGATATAAAAATTCTGAGAGGCAGCAGATTTGAAAACAAATTGAAATAGTTTTTCCTCGACAGCTCGTCATGTTTCGTAGAGGAATTTCTGTTATTGTAATGTGTAAAAGGATATGTTGAAGGAGTGTAGGAATTTCTAACTCACCTCGGTATATTTAAGAATCTGTCACTGTCTATACTTGTCGCTAGTCTGTACTTGTTTTTTGTATGCACCAACGTGTCTGTATTAGTCATCTGATTACAAGCGTCTCTAGTCTGTACCTGCTGTGTTTGATGTCACCCCATGACCTATAACTGTCTGGATTTCGTGTAACCACCTTTTTCATTATGTTCCAAGCTACACCGTAAGTGGTGATCAGTCTGTTTCTCACATGTGTTCATTCTTGCAGTTGTTTCCTCTCTTCTCGTCTGCCATATAGTGCACGTGCCGACAAGTCAAACTTTCGGGCTCCACTATAGATCGTTTGTGTGCTCCACTAAGGAACTTTCATGTGTATAACTTCCGTGATCGTTTTCATCACTTCTGCAACAGTCATTTGTTCAGGCTCCCTCGACCACTTTGTAGCCACGTTGACACTGGCGGCTCCTCTGTACTATCACAGTATTCCACCGTCTGACTAGTCTGCTGCAGTTTGACAAACTTCTGGCAACAGCTCTGCCACCACTTTGTCGCATTTTGTGAAATGGACACAACTGCTGGTGATACTTTGTATTTGTTGTGACCTCCTTTTTCGGAATGGCCTCCCTCTTTTTTGTTGTTCTGTTGGTTGGCATCCTTTTTCCAGTTCAGCCTCCTTATTCTCTTCTTTGGCCTCATTTTCCGGGTCGGTCTCCCTGTTCTATTCAATGACTTCATTTTTTCAGGATCTGCCTCCTCTTCTTAGTTTGTTGGCCTCCTTTTCAGGACTTGGCCTCGCCTCTTCATTGTTGTGTCAATTAACCTCCTCCTTAGCCCCAGCTTCATTGCACTTTTCTCTCATGTGTAGCTCACTGTGTTCCTCTGCTTGCTCATGCACCCTATCTAGCTGTTTTCTGCAAATTTTTTTTTTTTTGTGCCACAGTGCGCTGCATCAGTCTCTGTCTCATTAGTTCGGGATGCCATCTACTGTCTAACGCACATCAATGTTCATCAGTGCTATCTTTCTTGTTGGGATTTGTCACTGAGCACTGTTTTCTGCTCCCTCTAATTGTAGTGGGGGCGGGGGGGGGGGGGCAGTGTTGTCGTTGTTTGTGGATCACATCGGCGCATTGCTACAAGCCTACCGAGGGAAGAGGAACCCACTGTGGTTCCAACCAAGAAACCTGCCACAGTGGACAACTCTGACAGCAGCAACAACAAGGGCACTGTGCGCCACTTCTGTCTTGCCCCTCTTGCTTCATGCAACATGGGAGAGCTGCATGTGGACGCCTGAGCCTGTTTCGCTCCTCAGCTCACTACCATATGCAAGGCTGGGCTCCCTATCATTGGCTTCCATCTAGTGCCATCTGGTAAGCTACAAACAGCTGCTTCTAGTCTCAGTTGCAACCTGCCACAACCTACATTAGTCACTGCACACTGTTTTTTCTCCCTTCATTGGCACCCTTGCTACCTTGGGACAGAATCCTTATTGCCTTTGCTGAACCTTTCTTAGACACTTTTGACTATTGGTCATTAGAGGCCCACCACGTTTCCTTACATTGTATGTTGGGTATACACTGCAGTAGATATGACTCCTGCAGCACTGTCCATGCACCCGCCAGTAGTCTGTGTCTGTCAGCTGCCTGTACTTGTCTCTAGCCTGTACCTGTCAGGCTGTACGTGTCAACATGTCTGTATTAAGTCATCTGATTGCACATGTCTCTAATCTATAACTGTTGTGCTGTCACCCCATGACCAAATAAACTGTGGATTTCTTTTAACTGTGCTTTTCATTGTGTTCGAAGCCACAACAGCTGTGTGTGTGCATGGGTACACTGTTGCTAGAAAGAGTTTCTGCTCAAAAGCTAGAGTGAATGCTGTTTTGTGTTATATACACTCCTGGAAATGGAAAAAAGAACACATTGACACCGGTGTGTCAGACCCACCATACTTGCTCTGGACACTGCGAGAGGGCTGTACAAGCAATGATCACACGTACGGCACAGCGGACACACCAGGAACCGCGGTGTTGGCCGTCGAATGGCGCTAGCTGCGCAGCATTTGTGCACCGCCGCCATCAGTGTCAGCCAGTTTGCCGTGGCATACGGAGCTCCATCGCAGTCTTTAACACTGGTAGCATGCCGCGACAGCGTGGACGTGAACCGTATGTGCAGTTGGCGGACTTTGAGCGAGGGCGTATAGTGGGCATGCTGGAGGCCGGGTGGACGTACCACCGAATTGCTCAACACGTGGGGCGTGAGGTCTCCACAGTACATCGATGTTGTCGCCAGTGGTCGGCGGAAGGTGCACGTGCCCGTCGACCTGGGACCGGACCGCAGCGACGCACGGATGCACGCCAAGACCGTAGGATCCTATGCAGTGCCGTAGGGGACCGCACCGCCACTTCCCAGCAAATTAGGGACACTGTTGCTCCTGGGGTATCGGCGAGGACCATTCGCAACCGTCTCCATGAAGCTGGGCTACGGTCCCGCACACCGTTAGGCCGTCTTCCGCTCACGCCCCAACATCGTGCAGCCCGCCTCCAGTGGTGTCGCGACAGGCGTGAATGGAGGGACGAATGGAGACGTGTCGTCTTCAGCGATGAGAGTCGCTTCTGCCTTGGTGCCAATGATGGTCGTATGCGTGTTTGGCGCCGTGCAGGTGAGCGCCACAATCAGGACTGCATACGACCGAGGCACACAAGGCCAACACCCGGCATCATGGTGTGGGAAGCGATCTCCTACACTGGCCGTACACCACTGGTGATCGTCGAGGGGACACTGAATAGTGCACGGTACATCCAAACCGTCATCGAACCCATCGTTCTACCATTCCTAGACCGGCAAGGGAACTTGCTGTTCCAACAGGACAATGCACGTCCGCATGTATCCCATGCCACCCAACGTGCTCTAGAAGGTGTAAGTCAACTACCCTGGCCAGCAGGATCTCCGGATCTGTCCCCCATTGAGCATGTTTGGGACTGGATGAAGCGTCGTCTCACGCGGTCTGCACGTCCAGCATGAACGCTGGTCCAACTGAGGCGCCAGGTGGAAATGGCATGGCAAGCCGTTCCACAGGACTACATCCAGCATCTCTACGATCGTCTCCATGGGAGAATAGCAGCTTGCATTGCTGCGAAAGGTGGATATACACTGTACTAGTGCCGACATTGCGCATGCTCTGTTGCCTGTGTCTATGTGCCTGTGGTTCTGTCAGTGTGATCATGTGATGTATCTGACCCCAGGAATGTGTCAATAAAGTTTCCCCTTCCTGGGACAATGAATTCACGGTGTTCTTATTTCAATTTCCAGGAGTGTATTTCTGTACTCCACATAGCGATCCACTGTGGTTTAGTGGTTACCTTTTCCTGATTTCATTCCATAGACCAGATTTTTGGAAAAGTGTGGATTTTTGGAAAAGTGTGTATCTCCTGTGAATTCCGTCTATCCTGAATTTTCATTGTATTTAACTTTGTATCTTCTCTTCAAAGGCATTTCAGGTTGCTCACTTTCTGTAGCAATACAGTTGTGTTTTTGCTGCTAATAATTATTGCAGGGGTTATTCTTTTTCTTTCTTTAAATAGTTTTTGTGTGATGAATTGGCATGGCTTCCTTCTGGCCTCCTTAGGTGCTTCAGAGAGAAAATTTTCTGGATGGGCTTAGTATTTAGCCCTGGTAGCATATTAGATATACTCTTCATACATTGATAAGGCGTCCCAGTGTATTAAGTTGATAGCCAACAAGTTCGTTTCTGTTATTTGCAGAGTTTTTCGCAGTTGAGAGAACTTTGAATTCTTGCATGTTGCAGTCTTTTGCCTGTTGGCATCTTTGTCTCACTGTGATGTGTGATTGTCACAGACTTCATGCATCATTGATTGTCATCCCTCCTCAAATGAAACTTTGCACTGTTAACCAAGCATCCGTTCATATGGTGCAGCTTGTCATCAGATTGAGTTGTCATAATTTGGTGTACTGATTTTGCACCTATGATCATCTTCCACTCCTTTCACCGATGACAGTGGCAGACCAGTTGTTCCATGCCAGATTTACACCCTAGTACTGCATGTACCTCTTTATTGATCTGTCCAATTCCTCAGTATTTTTCTGGGTCCACCTTGTTCTTCAGTCTACTCATTTTGATCAATGAATTCTGCTTCTAACCATCAGTGTTCCTTAGGCAAGCAGAAGACAGGGTCCTGTGTGTTTGAGGTGGTTTTTTGAGTCATGGCTAATAAGGCTATCTGCATTTCCAATTTAATTTATATTTTTATATCTGTCTTCCAGAAATTACACGTCTTTCTCATCATCTTGCATCATCCATTGTTCGTCAAAATTCCAAAAAGCTTCAACTGCTACATTGCCAGGTTGTCATAAACATATATCTAGCTGGTGTTCAGATTGCTGTTTGTCTCCTGTATGACCAACTGATGTGTGACAGACTGCTTGGCAAGTTATCTAATACACTTCTGGCTCATACTTTTTTGTCATTATTATTATTTATGAGTGTGTGGATGATTATGTTTTACATTAGACGGTTCTCCATAATGTGGCTTATAATGCCAGACAAAGCTCCTCTGCTGCTGTTTCCTATTGACTCAGTGATATAGATTGAATGTACGGTAAATATGCAGTGTCAGATAGGAGTGAGGTGACACCTAAACTTTTAAAGTTAATGTTATGTAATTTGTAACTGTTACTGAAAGCTTCTTTATTGTGTAGACCTTGTAGATTTCTCTGTAACCAGGTATATTTGGGGATGTATCTTATAATACTGAAATGTTGTAGGATTTTTACCTGCTGTTTATGTGGCAGTATTAGTTAATATTGGTTTACAGTTTCACTGGGACATTTGAGTAGTAAGAATAGTTCACATACACTCTTTGTTTTACACACACACACACACACACACACACACACACACAGTGAGGAGATCCTCATCAATGCAAAATACTAGACAAAGCTCTTTGATATTAAAATTATATTGTGGCAGGTAGTATAACCATTGCCCTATTTTGACATGATGTGGGTATTGCATATAACTGTGTGTTAGATATCACTCTAGTTAAGTGAATTTTTTGTTTATGTTGGTAATAGGTGGAATGCAGTACTCGATGCATCTTGTATTACAACCAAACTCTTGTCTGTAAAAATTTTATACTGCACAGTTCTTGTTTCCATTGGTGTTAAAAGTTGCTTGTGTAAAACCCTTGAAATATCTTAAGATAACTATAGAATCTTAGAGGAAAATCTATGACCTTTTATGCTTACACAAATGAACTTGGATGTAATCTTAAGTACAAGTTACTGAAGTTGTACTATTCAACACAATATCTCATGCAATACATGTAAGTGTGTTGACATGATTGAGTTTGTACATAATTTCATGTGACTCTAGTAAGTTGGAAAATAGCATTATGAAGCTGTTAAGTTATATTATTGACTTGGCAAAGAAACTTGGTGTAAAGACAAGCACTGTGCTATTATACTTTTCTGTTGTTTGTAAATAGGTTGATGAATTTGTCGTGAAGACCGTTGTTGGGGTGCTGACAGCAGAGGAAGCTGCACTTGGCCTGCAGCAACCAAATGGAATCGGGCAAAGGCCAAGGCCAGTCAGCAACGATTTCTGTCTCTCAGGTACTGCTAGGATGACAGTTTCTGGCTGTTTCTTTATACCCTAAATTATAGTCAAATACTAAATTTCCTGAGAAATTACCAAAAGCGTACATAAAAATTACCAAAATCAGATTCTGTGGAACCAGGATGGAAATTTTGTTACCAACAAGTAGGCTTCTTTGAGGATGTTCGCACAAGATCTGGAATCAGTGGTAATAATTTTCTTTCAGCAACAGTGGTCACTGTGGTGCAAAGTGCTACAAGAATAAATAGAAAAATCTACAGTAAAGTGGATAAAAAAAAGGTTACTTCATTTTTCAGACAAATGCTAGATTCATTTAATTATGGTTGTGTTTTGTAGGTCAAGTTGAAGCTAATAGTTGCTCAGGTTAGAGAAAAAATTTTACCTACAGAAAAATTAAACAGTTGAAACCACTTTGTTAAACAACCAATATTGTAAGCCTTTTAAGAAACAAAATTAGCATAATACAATGAAACCCCACTTTTACACTTTTCAAGGAACTTCAAAAAAATGGTGTAAAATGCGGGAAAATGTAAAATGTGGTAAATAACGTTATAAGCTGTAAAGGTTATGTATACAGTATCCACTTGCATTTTTGCTTTTTATGTATAATATATATACACAATAGGCATCAAAATAATTGTCAGGGACTTGTCTGTTATCTAATAAAGGTTTATTATCTGATAAAAACTGCTGATGTAACTGGAACTGATAACTGTCTGGGAAGCAGAAACATTTGACTGTATTTTATACGTCATAACCAATGTTTTTGGAAAGACTGCAGCTGCCATTCATTATTTAAATAATGAAATACTGCAATAATGAAATACTGCACCTGTTATGTATTTTTTTCATGCTTAGCATGATGCGTTTCGAGAATATTTCTCTCTTTGTCAAGTGCAAATATCTACATAAGCATGCATATGCATTCTTCTGTGTTGCTTGCACTGTAGTCATCTTTTTGAGGTTATCAGGTGCTGTGCTTCCTCATTTATCTAGAAAACCACACACATACAAACTATAACTCACATTCTTTGTTTGTGTAACATCACAAAAAATTACAGTGCTCTTGAAAACAAGAATGAAAAAGTACATAATTGTCACTGTGTTTAAGCCAAAAACATTTGAGTAACGCGAAGTGAGTGATGATGTCAACTAGTGTTACAAGTGGCCAAATGATTAATCATGCTAAATATGGTTCGACATAGATTTCATGATGATTCACAACAATCATAAAACTGCATATTGCGCAGTAGAGACAATTTGGAAATGATTGTGACTAGTCATTATTTCTTTACGTAATGAACCTAGCTTCTCCCATGAGCCACCACTTCTAGTATAGCTTGGCAGCAGCAAGAGACATGGCACGAATTATTCCAACTTTTACACATTTACCGGTTCAAATCTGCTAAGTAAAGTGCCCTGAGATGTTAAGAAATTTGACCACGTAATGCTTTTAAACAGTACTCGGCAGCCAACATCATGCCAGCATCATTTGCCGGTAGGTTTTTCTCCACAAACAATTTTTCATAATGTGTAAATCGGGAGGAAATTATAGATTGTAGGCATAAAATCGGATGAGAAAACATTGTGTACATAGGAAATTTGACAGGAGTGATAGAAAATGTCGTTAACGGGGGGTTAGCAGAGGGAAAATGTTAATTCTGGGAACGTAAAAGTGGGGTTATACTGTATGTACAAAGCAAAGAATAAAGCTGCAGATATTAACTGAAACAAACTTGGCTACTAGGGAGCCAGTAAAATGTTATCACAATTTTGGTCATATATTAAGGCTGTTATGCCTGTAGCACAAAAATTTGACAAATAAGACGCCAAAGTAGATATTAGCTGGACAGGAGCTTAAATGTTTAATTCTTTCTTCAAATGTTCCTTTACAAAAGAAGATCACAGAATGGAGCTACTTTTCACTTGTCTTACTGCAAATATGAATAAAAGAGTAACCATTGTAATGGTGTTGAAAAGCATCTGAAAATGCTAAAACTTACAAAGGCCCCAGAACATGGTGAGAACCCTGTAATAATAATATGAAGAATTTACACACAAATTACCTTCACTCTTGACAATAATCTACTGCAGATTCTTTTCCCAAGAACATGCAGCCGACAATTTTAACCGGCATGAAGAGACAATCATTCTTGGTTGCAGTGTTAAGATACTTTTTTATTATTTCCCAATGACATGTTTCAACTTTATTGGCGATATTTTTTAGCAATGGGTGCATAGTATACCATGCATAAAATATCCCAGCTAGTAAATGTACATTGTCAAAGCTTTAAAACCAGTGTGGAGTGTCCTTATTATAGCATGCTGTGAAGTCCAGTGCAAACCAAATGGGATCATGCCTACAATAAATCTTTACATCATAAACATGCCGGAGATGTAGTGCATATTCTGGCTGCAGACATTACACTGTTTGGTTTGCATTGGACTGCGTCACACGCCGTAACAAGGACACCATGCAATGTTTTTAAAGCGTTGACAGGGTGCATTTACGTGCTAGTCTATTTTATGCGCAGTATCCCATGTACCTTTTGTTACCAAATATCAGCCAGACCAAAGATGCCTAAATAAAGGTGAAACGTGTCATTGGGAAATAATATGAAAGAATATTAACACTGCAACCAAGGCTTGTCTCTTCATGTCATACATACTGGTTGCTATACCAACTCTGAAATGAACTGGAAAAAATTTTACAATTGTAACCGAATACCAGTGACACCTGTCTTGTAAACAGACAATAGTGATCCTTTGTCACCCGCCTCTGTTCGAAGCAGAATAAGGGTTAAGTATGTGGCTCAACTCTGTGACTAAGCTTACAGAGAGCACACCTCTCGTCACCACGGGGGAAGACTGCAGGCTCATCACCCTGTTTGCCTTTAACCTCCAGGTTGGATCCCTGGTACTCATATGATAGCAGGTTGAGAGGACTTGGGGCCATCGTGGAAGGACTGGAACAAGTAGTAGTCCTCACCCCTGTCTGGGATTGAACCCTAGACTTGAGGGCTGGAGTCCAGGCTCTACCTGCCAGAACATCATGGCCAGTAACTGGGGGAGAATACTAAATCATTATCCAAATTAAAATATAATCGTGTACTTAAAACAATGACCTGCTCCATGGCAGTCAGTATTGAGTGTGATAATGGATTATCATGCTCTCATGCTCAACTGTTTCTGCTACTCCATTGCTTATGGAAAATAAATTGCAGAACTCCAGGACCTGAAGGTGGGGTAAGAAGATGAAAGAGGAAATTATATCAGATGGGATATACCAGGGTAACTAGAAGTTCAGTTGAAAAATGAATACCAAATAGAATTAGAATCAGAAAATACATGTTACTAAAGGGAGGAGTAGGGAGGATATTCTGGGATATACTGTAGCTCAATGGTAAAGTACCACACTACAATTCCAAAGGTAGAATAAGGAAGTACGTGTTTCTAAAGGGAGGAGTATGGAGGATATTCTGGGATATACTGTGGCTCATTGGTAAATTACCAGACTACAAATCCAAAGGTCTCGTGTTCGATCCCGTGTCAGTCCTAGGATTTTTATCTTTCGTTTATCACTATTTCGCCTCTGGCAATATTTGTTGATGTGAATAATGCCGAGCTGTACCGTGGTTTGGAATCCACATTAAATTGTAGGTCCACCTATAACTGGCTGGGTTCATCAGATCAAAGGTTGGAGAAGCCAGTGGAATACTACCTCCAACAGGACCATGCTTAGTAAATCACTGTGGCATTCAAAACAATCTTCAGGTTGATGACTACTTTACTTATTGTACACAGCAATAATAAAATAAATAAATAAGTAAAAGCAGGTACTAAAGGAAGCTCAAGTAGAATAACAAGACTCAAATCTATAGTTGAACTGCTGAAAGGACATCCCTGACAGCTGGTAGCTACGTTGCCAGTGCTGCTGTGTGGCTGTTTCTTCTTACACTTGTTGGTTGCACCTCTGCGAATATCGCACCCAAAAAGTTTAGAGCTGTTGCAGTGCCATGTTACTGAAGCGTGAAAAAACACTAATAACATCAGGGAATCAAAACATGCTCTCTTCATAATTAAAAAATAAAAATTTTGGAAGTATGTGTTGAGAAAAATTAAATATTATGATGCTTCAGTATTTTGATACATATTTTATGCATAGAACCATTTCTTGCCTGCATTTTAGGTAAGAAGGTTGACTCCTCAGTCTTCAAAGAAAGTGTCATCATTGTTCCCATCTCTTATGTTACTGTCACTATCTTCGCCATTGCTGCTGCTGATATCATCGCCTTATCTTATTAACTTTTCCATATTTGTTTGACAGTATTGTCCCATCTTGAGGGAGTAACACTTCCCAGTGCGTCACACGCTAAAAATTAAGCACCTTTTAATTTAATTCTTTAATTTCTGTCTGCAATGTATAATTTCTCTTGAGCCCACATAATTTCTGTTGCATTAAAATTGAGAATGGCGTGATATGGTGGAAGGTGCAACAATCTATGACCATGTTCTTCTGCAATTTGGTCAATCTCATAAATGATACTACACAATTGGTGCTTTTTCATGATTTGCAGCAGTTCTGCCATTATAATTTCCCTATCAGATGAACCTGTGCCATTGTTCTCTAGCCAATCCACTATACCACTCTTCCTGCTGTTTGATGTAGTGCTTTTATTTAACTGAATGGAGTGATACTGTGCATCATCCAATATTACAGTGAAGTCCTTTTCGATTTACGGAAGCAAAGAGTCTATGAACCTTTGATGTAAACAGCAACAAAGCATTTGGTACAAGCCTGCCGATTGTTCCAGCATGTAAATGAATGAGCCAACTGCCTTTTCCACCAGCAGCTTTTATTGTTCGTCATGCTGCTGCATCATCAGTCCACACAGTCAGCATTTACCCACATTATGTCCAACCAAACAGTTTGTTTTCCATCAAAACTCTGTCTTCTTCAGTACAACTGGAAGACTGGCTTTTCCTCCGAAATACAACTCTATCTCACAGTGAGTGAAGCAGCTTCTTCCAGATTGGATATTCTTTCCACATGTAATAGTCATACACAGGGTGAAGAAAAATTCACACTCTCAGGCTTCATAACGCAATTCCTCCCATTTTCTGGCTGTAAATGGATATCAAAGATTGGCAATCTGGCAACACTGTAATCACATGTACAGTTACTGTCTCTGTCAGTATATAGGAGTAGTACCGTGCAGTTGGTGCAGTGGATAGCATTTTGAGTTAGCATGCAGAAGATCTATGGTTTGATTCTGGATCGAGGCAAATTTGTTTTTATTTGCTAAATATAGTCCACATGGTACAGTATCTGGCATGTTAAATGTCATACAGCGATTACAGCAGATCTACTACAAAATGTTTGCTCCTAAATACTACAAACACGGAAATGGAAGTAAATCATTTTCATTGGTCAGCTTTTAAAGAAGACTTTTGCATGTCGTGGACGCAAATTGCTTTCCACACTGCGTCTACTAGATTCCAAACCTGTTTTCTGTGTACCCTCCCTCAGTGCTCCCATCGATTAGTACCAACTACAATTCTTGCCACGTTCAGATCCACTATATTTCATTAGGAAAGTACTATGTAAATGTCAGATACATGTGGCTTAAGTAAAGCTCTGTACTACAGTGTTATTTGACAGAATGAAATTGGCAAATAAAATCAAATATGCTTCGACCCAGAATCGAACCCTCGAGCTGCATCCTAACCCAAAACGCTATCCACTGCACCACCCTCTCAGCGCTAGTACTATCTACTGACAGTGGTAGTTACCATACATGTGATTACAGTGTTGGCAAATTGCTAATCTTTAACATCCATTTACTGCCAGAAATATGCGCAGAATGAAATTTTGTGACAGACATTTTTGTATTGCTAGTATGTGAGGATTTGCAGTGCAAAGTCCGAGTGGGCGAATTTTTCTTCACCCTGTACATGTTGCTATATTGTGTCGTCTTGAAAAATATTCAGTTCCATCATTTCAGCACCACATACTGTTTTTTCCAGGAATCAAAAGAGCAGCAGTTGGCTCCTGTAGATCTCCAGCAACACTTCTCCCTTATTACTATTTTACAGGGGTGTTTCCAATTTTCAGACCTGCAGCTACTTTCTCAGTGACAACAGCATAAGAGATCTGCCATTATCCCTTTCTTCCTCAAAATTGTGTCATAAATTATATACGATCTCATGAGATTGGCTATTTAAGGTTGTGCTCCTACCTACTTTCCTACAGCTAGAAGAAGTGGTCATATCACATACATCTGAAATTAATGATACTTTATACCACACCATTGACATGACTGGAATGGGTGATATGATCCGCAACAAACAATGAACAGGCAACAGATGTTTTGCAGTCAATGAGAAAGCGTAGCACCACTTGCAACCTTGAGTGGTAGAGGTGTCAACTTGGCACCATCGCCATTGCAATGTTTACAAATTCCAGAGCTCGGATTGGAATTAGCGTTTCCCTTCACATAATAATGCTGTCCACGTGCGTGAAGATCAGGGGTGTTCTTTTAGTAGGGTGACTTTAAGCATCAACATACTAATGTTCTGACTAGTAAGCGCAAGCCACTACTATCTGTTACAGAAAATGATAAATGTCTTCAGATCGCACTACAGAATGATTTTGGGAAATTTTGATACATAATGCACTATAGACAGTATGTGTACATTAGGGGTCATCAATGTGGTTGTTTTGCTAACTCATACCTCATGTTATAACAGTAGTGATGTAGCATCTGTAGCTTTGTGTTGATTCTGATGGATGAGCTGGTATTAAGACCAATAGAATGGGACCCCACATAGAAGGTGGATAAGAAGGCAAGGGCTCTTCCAAAGAAAACTGGCCTTCCAGAAAAGATTGTTAATCAGTTAAGGACAAAAGCACCAGTACCGCCCAGAATTTATGACCTACCTAAGGTGCACAAGCAAGAGGTTCCCCTACATCCAATAGTCAGCAACTTTGGTGCAGCCATCAGCCTTACTGCTCAATATGTTAAGAGGATGCTCTTGTCATATGTGGGGAAATGTGCCCATAACATTCACAATTTGGAAAATTTTCTGCAACATCTAAGGCAGCTACACATCACAGACTCATGACATCATGGTCAGTTTCGACAGGGTCTACCTGTTCACCCACTGAATGACTCGCCTGAGCTCTATCAGATTCTGATAATTTGGCAACAGAGATAGAACACCTGCAGTCTGTGATCTACAAACATGGATACTCTTCTTGAGATGTTCAAAAGGCACTGTGCTCTGTTTCACCACCAGAGGTTCCTGAAGAGTTGCAAGAATAAACAAAACAGGTTGCATATTTGCCAAATGTCTGTCCAATATCTGCCAAAATCAGCAGAATTCTCCCCAAACATAACATCAAGAGTGTGTGTTCCTTACATCCACCAAGATTAAGGCTCTGCTAGAGAATGTAAAGATGACCTGGGTCTATATAAACTGAACGTTTACCACATACCATTTGAATGTAGTATGACATACATCAGCCAGACAACTAGGCTTATTGACATCAGATGCAAAGAACTCCAGAGGCACACCACACTGAGACAGGCAACCAATTCAGCAGTTGCTGAGCATTGTTTAGAACTCAGTCATTCTACGAACTATAATGATGTCAAGATTCTAACACAAATGTCAAGCTACTTGGACATTGTCATCAAAGAATCTATTGAGATTAAGGTCACAGAGAATCTCATTAACTGTAACACAAGTTTTCAGCTGAGCTCTGCCTGGAACCGGGCACTCACTCTTCTGTAGACACAATGGAGGCACCATCAAGACCCCAGGGGATACAGGTATGAAGATGGAGTTAGAGAAAATAGCCCACTACATGTAACAGTGGACGCATGTGAAATGGTACCTCAGACAATAGACCCAATACCTGAGGATGTTCTACCAAGTCTCAAGCAGCAGTTTGCACACCAGTGGCCTGAAAATAATACTGCAGCTGCTCCTGATGCGCATGGACCTCAGACATAGTGACTGACATGGCACACCATGGTAACAGAACGTCTTAGCTCACAGGATGGCTTAAATGGAGACAGTCGGAAGATAAAATAATTTGCATGACTTGGATATCATTCAGAACTTCATGCAACAATTTGGAACAGACCTGGCTAGAAGAAAACACTACAGTTGCTGCCACTGGTCAGCGCATACCACGGATCAAGTGCTTGACAAGCCGTGGGCTACAGACGGAGCATCTGGCACAACATAGGCTTAAATACTGGACTCGTTCCACATTGGAATCAGTATCAGAGAGCACCTGAAGAAAACTGAGAGTCACACAGTTGAAATATTGTGCAAGAAAGATGTGAATAACTGGCAGAAACCTGATTGTTGAGTATGACAGTGCCTCTCTGGGAAAGACTGAAGAATTACAACTTACCACACCGTGTCCACGACTTTGTTGTCATGTAACTTTTCACAAAGAACATCTGCTGCTCCACTGCGTGTACCATTGTCCCCTTTGCATTGCTGCATTCACACTGACACAGCCCTCACCACGCTCTGAACCGGTGTGGATCACGTGCCAGGCATACATGTGGTGTGCATGTCACAGGCTGTTGTTGTATGCGTACATTCATGTCCAATCATATTGACTCATCTGAACCACTTTCATTTGCCCGACTCTTTATTTACTTGAGGTATATTAAGCGAATATTTATGCTTTTGATGTGTTTTTCATGTTTCACACCTAATTCAGTTTTGTCACTTGGCCACCTATGTATATTTGTTCTTGATTGATTGCAAAATTTTGAAAGGCTGTAGACTAAAGTCTGCTTTTCCTGTCTTTTAGAATGCACCATTTGATTAAAGTTGTACCTGACACTATAATATTTTTGTTTGTTATTTGTATAGGATAAATAAGTATTCTTAAGTAAAGTGTCTAGCATTTGTGGACTTTGATGCGTAATGTTGTTTTAGGAGAGCGCTTGGACTCATTGAGTGCTAAACATGTGGGAAGTGGCAGTGCTTCGCCGACTCCTTCACACGGTAGTGGAGGAGCAGGGAACAGTGTTGGTGCATGCAACAGTGGAAGCACGGAGCCAACATTGCTTATACCTTTAACAAAAACACACATTTCGTCTGCTTCACATGATGAACCTACAGGTGACACACGATATTTCATCATTAAAGCTGGCAGTCTGAAGACTGTTGATGCTTCCATCAGCCGCGGTGCTTGGGCTTTTACACCAGCTACTGAGCGGAAAGTTACACGCATACTAAAGGTAAACAGACACATTAGTATTTCCAGCTCTAGACCTTAATTAAATGTTGTATTTCACCTGAGTTGTCAGAGGTTTACAATATATTAGGTGCTTCCAGTACAAAGACAGTTGTTGAGTGAATTTAAACAGAAAGTGCTAAAAAATGCTGCACTAAAAATGGCTAATAATTATAAGTACTAACTTAACTGATTCTTTTCCAGGAAACATATTTTTGAGTTACAGTGGATGCTATGAATGGATATTTGTCTTTGTGCTACATTATAATAGGTGTCCACCTGATATAATGCTGTAACTCATATTTTTGTTGCTAAGTTATACATTGTGATTATGGTTTTATGTATGTTTCAGAACACTCTCTCTCTCTCTCTCTCTCTCTCTCTCTCTCTCTCTCCCTCCCTCCCTCCCTCCCTCCCCCCCCTTTTCCATTGACTTTATGCAATGTATTAACAATGTATTAATAGTATGCCCCTGAGTAAATCACTGGTTACATTAGGGCGTTCTGCTTTAACTTCAAAGTTCCATAGTAAATATTTTTGAAGTAATTAGTGTATTGCTAGTGCAAAGTCAAATCTTATGTGGTTCCTAACATACTAGGGATATTCTGTAGTTCTGCATCAAGGTGGTAGGAAAGAAAGTTGTGTTAGTCGTGTGGAAAAATTTGCACTCGTTTTGACCACAATACCACTCATTAGCCTTTACCTGCCATCACTCATATAAATAATAAACTAAGAATTCACATCAGTCCCTTTTCACATGATATTGACATTCCAAGAGTGATGAAAATACAATTGCAGACAAATTATGGAAATAATATGAGTTTCTGACTGATATAATACTGTTTGCTTAGGTGTGCATAGTCGTTACTGCCTGTTGGAGGTCTAACATTTACAGTACGCAAATTTCAGTCATCTTTGTAAAATATTATTCTGCTTCTTTAACTTTCTGCCCTCCCCCCCCCTCCCCTTTTTCTCTCAGAAATAACAGCTGGCAGGCTGGCATAGGACTGTGAATGAAAGCTACCAAATTTATTCATATGATTACACGAATAATTGCTATTTATTATATATAGATAGCATCACCTAATCCAAATCAAGGTGAATATCAGCTGGACCATGTGGCAATAACGACTCGCAACTACAAGGAAATCTTGGATGTCAGAGTGAGGAAGGGCCTAAACATAGACTCAGATCATTATCTGACAGAAATAAATACCATGTTCCAACCAAACAAACCTAAACCAAAACCAAGAAGATTTCCAAGAGTAAATACTATATTTCTCCTGCAAAATCAGGACAAATTCTGTCATACACTAAACACAAGAAAAATGGATAATTGGGAAGAAATTAAAGAAACAATGATAGAGTCAGTTAAAGAAATGGGACAGCCACGAAGAATACCAAAACACAGATGGTGGAACGAGCTGTGTGATGAAGCAATTGACAATCGACTAAAGGCATGGAAAAAATGGAACAGTAATAAGAAACACGAATACTGGGAAGAGTTTAAAGAAGAAAGGAAAAAGACAGCAAAAATCATCAGATCAGTGAAAAGAAAATATGACAAAGACAGATTAGAAGAAATGGATTCTGATTTCAAAAGGAACAACACTAGGGACTTCTATAAGACTTTCAGAGAAGTTTTAACAGGATTCCAGTTACCAAGTTTACATTTTAAAGATAAAAATGGAAAAATGGTTTTAAGCAATAAAGAGAACTGCCAAATCTTAGCTGAATACTTTGAAAATCTATTAAATTGTGAGGAGCCTAATGACAGGTTACAATTTCAAAAACCACAACATGAAAATCCACCGTCGGAACCACCTTCAGTAGAAGAAATAGAAAAGATTATCAAAGCATTGAAGAATAACAAAGCACCAGGTGAGGATGGGATAGTGGCAGAAATGTGGAAACTAGGGGGCTTATCCACATGTCAGAAAATTCACAAAGTAATTAAAGACATTTGGACAAAAGGAATCATACACAGTGACTGGAAACAAGCATTGATCCACCCTCTCCATAAAAAAGGAGATAAAACAGACACCAACAACTACAGGGGCATATCCTTGTTACCAGTGACATACAAAATACTTTCTAAAGCACTTTTAAATAGAATAGAGGAACAAGCAGGACCTAATATAGGAGATTATCAAGCAGGATTTATAAAAGGTAGATCATGTGCGGAACAGATTCTTAATTTAAAAACAATTTTGAGAGTGAGAGCTATACAAAATAAAAATACAGTAGTTGCTTTCGTAGACTTCAAGAAGGCCTACAACTCAGTTGACAGACAAACACTATTCCAAATATTTTATGAATCAGGGATAGACGAAAACACCAGAAGACTTGTTGAACAAACGCTCACAGATACAACATCAAGAATTAAGTTTCAAGGCCAAATTTCTGAACCATTCAAAATCAAAACAGGAGTTCGACAAGGTGATGGACTGTCCCCAATTATCTTTAACTTGGTTTTAGATAAAGTAGTAAAAACATGGGAAAACACATTAAAAAACAGAGGCACAAAGGGTATAAGCATGGGCCAAGGAAAGAACAAATTTGAAGTGAAATGTTTAGCCTTTGCGGATGATATGGCATTGATAACCGAAAACCGAACAGACGCAACAGTTATGCTTGATCTGTTACACGAGATTGCTGGAAAGACAGGCTAAAAATATCCTACGAAAAACACAAACATAATACAGAAAATTTCATGAAAACAAAGTATGGAAAAATTAAAAGAGTTGATAGATTCAAATACCTGGGGGAGTGGATCCAAGCCAATGGACTGGAAAACACAACAAATAAAGCAAGAATAAAAAAGTTGGAATTTGCATATAAATTAACACAAAACAACTACAATAAGAAATCAATATCCATACAAGCAAAGATTGAACATTATAATTCAGTTATTAGGACACAAGCAACTTATGGATAAGAGTGCCTAACATTGAATAAGAAAGGTGAATTAAGAGAACTAGAAAAAAAGAGAGAGAAAAATTCTAGGTCCTGAGAAAAACAAGGAAAATAGGTGGATTAAAAGGAGAAATGAAGACCTATACAAAAATACAGAAAAGATCACAGATACAATGAGGAAGAGACGGCTAAAATTTTATGGACATTTAAAAAGAATGGAAGAAACACGGATTACAAAGAAAATTTTTAATTACGTTAGTAAGCTGAAAAAAACTGTAGGATGGATAGAAGCAGTAAAGAAAGGCGCCAACAAAATAGGTGTTACAGAAGAAATAATACGTGACAGGAATAACTTTGGGCTACTTATAGAAAACGCAAACTGTGAAGAAGATGCGCCAAAACCTCGACCCAAGAGAGTGTGGACAGATGAGCAGTTGGCGAGAAAATGAAGAAGTACTGGGAAGAATGGAATAAAAAGAAACACCATAAGTCTTAAGTTGTATGCGGTCCATAGCTGGCTAAATTCATAAATTAAAAAAAAATAGATAGCATTGATCTTGTGTCATTGCACATGTCTTTTACTACAGTTCCCTTCCCCCCCCCCCCCTCCCCCCCCCCCCCCACACACACACACACACACACACATGATTTCTGGAACAGGAGACCCTCTCTTATTTAAAATACACCTCTGTGTAGATTTTAATTCATTAATGTGGCAAGAGGTTCAGCTATCACCTGCCCCATAAATTGAACTGTAAAGAGCCCCTCGTTATCAGATGTGTATCTTCCATAGACTGGGCAGCATATACACTGGAATGCTGTTAGAGAATTGTTGTGCATTACCAATCTCTAATTTTTTCCCCTGCTCTAAGAATCACTGCTCTGCGAAGGGTCTGAATGACTTGCACTCCAGTGACCGAAGTCCCCTCTTCTCCAACTGCAAAATAGGGCATAGCTTGAAAAAAAAGAAAGAGACACAAAGATGCATACCTAGCCAGACAAACTGGAAGTTGTGCGACCAACAGTGGCTGCATCCTAGAACAGTTGGCTCATTCTACAATCTTCAATCAAATGACAGGTGCCACTCTGTGTTTAGAAGCAGACAAATACACCTGCAGAGTTTCAGATGCTAGCCAACTTCAGAGAATCTCACAATCTGCCAAGTAGCCAGAGCCAAATGTCAACAAATTAGAAAGAGTAATGATTGAATCATTATGTGAGTTCCTGAACACCGCAAACCACTCCACCAAGAGTAATCACCAAACAACTTTGGAGAGGTTGCACCGAAAGAAATTTAGATGATATTGTCTAAGCTACTGTCACAACCAGTCAAGATCCAACTTTCAGCTATCTCTGAACATTGGCTGAGAGGTGCGATATCATCAAAACAACTGCAATGACTATGCTTAATTAATCCTTTCTCTGCTCCAGACGTAAATATATGCTAATCGTTTCAGTGCTCCAGACGTATATATACTATTTGCTATAAAAAATACTTACAGCGGTTCCCTGCTACATTCGTATAGTTACATATAACACTGACAATCGGGCCAGCGAGTTGGAGGTAATTGTTGCACAAGTATTCAGTTTAATTGTTGGAATACTAGGAAATACCTGAACGACTATTGAATGCTGAATTCTCTGTCTGCTGTGTTCATTCCTATTGCTATATTACCTAGTTTATGTGCGGCCATTTCCGCGTTACCGAATGAAATGATGCGACATTACCGTCCGTTTACAGACAATGAGCTGTTGAGTATTCTAAACCAAAGTGACGACGAGGACATCATCATGTCCAAGCCAGCTGATTATGGGTGGACAGATAATGACGACGACGAGCTGGCAGATAAATCTGTCACCACAAATATAAAAAATATTTGTGAACCAACAAATGTTGAACCAGGTCCAGATTTTGATGTTATCGTCGATTCTTTCTCCGATTACGAAGAAGAGCCTGAGCGTATGCCTGAAAAATCTCCTAAGAGACACAAAACAGTTGATTTTAGATGGAAATACTCTGATTTGGACCCTAAGTGTATAATTTCGATAACAGTGGCTCCGGTTGCAAAATCGTCAATTTAGATGATTTATGTACTGTATATGACTGCTTCCAAGTTTTTTTAGCCAAGAAATTGTGAGCTACACAGCTGAGAAATGTAATTTATATTATGAACACCTTTGCAATGATGCCAGTGAAAAATCAAGACTGCGACGTTGGAAAAACAGAAACAGTGACGAAGTTTACTGTTTCCTTGCTGTAAATTTTCTGATGGCTCAAGCGAGAAAAAATGAAATAAACAGTTATTGGGCCAATGATCAGTTACTGTCTACTCCAATGTTTGCGCAAATCATGCCGAGAGATAGATATCTTCTGTTACTTAGAATGTTACATTTTGCTGAGAACAGTAAGGACCCTGGAGATGACAAAATCTGGAAATTACGTCGAATTGTGGATCACTTAAGAAAAGTATTTCCAGGTGCTTTCCATCCTTTTAAAAATTTGTGCAATGACAAAAGTTTAGTTCTCTTCAAAGGTCGTGTCTTCTTCAAGCAGTACATTCCTTCCAAACGCCACAGATTTGATGTAAAATTTTTTGTGTTATGTAATTGTGAAACTGGTTATATTCTTGACTTTATTATTTATGTGGGTGCAGCAACAGACGTAAAAAAAAGAAACTGACTTTGGTGTAAATGTTGAAATACCTGGAAGCATTGTTCTCACTTTACTTGAACGTTACCTTGGTAAAGCTCATACATTATATGTTGACAATAGGTACACTAGCCCAATGTTATTTTCTTATTTGCATGACAGAGTGCTTCCCACATGAACCATGGACCTTGCCGTTGGTGGGGAGGCTTGCGTGCCTCAGCGATACAGATGGCCGTACCGTAGGTGCAACCACAACGGAGGGGTATCTGTTGAGAGGCCAGACAAACATGTGGTTCCTGAAGAGGGGCAGCAGCCTTTTCAGTAGTTGCAGGGGCAACAGTCTGGATGATTGACTGATCTGGCCTTGTAACATTAACCAAAACGGCCTTGCTGTGCTGGTACTGCGAACGGCTGAAAGCAAGGGGAAACTACAGCCGTAATTTTTCCCAAGGACATGCAGCTTTACTGTATGATTAAATGATGATGGCGTCCTCTTGGGTAAAATATTCCGGAGGTAAAATAGTCTCCCATTCGGATCTCCGGGCGGGGACTACTCAAGAGGACGTCGTTATCAGGAGAAAGAAAACTGGCATTCTACGGATCGGAGCGTGGAATGTCAGATCCCTTAATCGGGCAGGTAGGTTAGAAAATTTAAAAAAGGGAAAGGGATAGGTTAAAGTTAGATATAGTGGGAATTAGTGAAGTTCGGTGGCAGGAGGAACAAGACTTTTGGTCAGGTGATTACAGGGCTATAAATACAAAATCAAATAGGGGTAATGCAGGAGTAGGTTTAATAATGAATTAAAAAATAGGAGTGCGGGTTAGCTACTACAAACAGCATAGTGAACGCATTATTGTGGCCAAGATAGACACAAAGCCCATGCCTACTACAGTAGTACAAGTTGATATGCCAACTAGCTCTGCAGATGATGAAGAAATTGATGAAATGTATGACGAGATAAAAGAAATTATTCAGGTAGTGAAGGGAGACGAAAATTTAATAGTCATGGGTGACTGGAATTCGTCAGTAGGAAAAGGGAGAGAAGGAAACATAGTTGGTGAATATGGATTGGGGGGAAGAAATGAAAGAGGAAGCCGCCTTGTAGAATTTTGCACAGAGCATAACTTAATCATAGCTAACACTTGGTTCAAGAATCATAAAAGAAGGTTGTATACCTGGAAGAATCCTGGAGATACTAAAAGGTATCAGATAGATTATATAATGGTAAGACAGAGATTTAGGAACCAGGTTTTAAATTGTAAGACATTTCCAGGGGCAGATGTGGATTCTGACCACAATCTATTGGTTATGAACTGCAGATTGAAACTGAAGAAACTGCAAAAAGGTGGGAATTTAAGGAGACGGGGCCTGGATAAATTGAAAGAACCAGAGGTTGTAGAGAGTTTCAGGGAGAGCATAAGGGAACAATTGACAGGAATGGGGGAAAGAAATACAGTAGAAGAAAAATGGGTAGCTCTGAGGGATGAAGTAGTGAAGGCAGCAGACGATCAAGTAGGTAAAAAGACGAGGGCTAATAGAAATCCTTGGGTAACAGAAGAAATATTGAATTTAATTGATGAAAGGAGAAAATATAAAAATGCAGTAAATGAAGCAGGCAAAAAGGAATACAAACGTAGTGCAAAGTGCAAAATGGCTAAGCAGGGATGGCTAGAGGGCAAATGTAAGGATGTAGAGGCTTGTCTCACTAGGGGTAAGATAGATACTGCCTACAGGAAAATTAAAGAGACCTTTGGAGAGAAGAGAACCACTTGTATGAATATCAAGAGCTCAGATGGCAACCCAGTTCTAAGCAAAGAAGGGAAGGCAGAAAGGTGGAAGGAGTATATAGAGGGTTTATACAAGGGTGATGTACTTGAGGACAATATTATGGAAATGGAAGAGGATGTAGATGAAGATGAAATGGGAGATAAGATACTGCGTGAAGAGTTTGACAGAGCACTAAAAGACCTGAGTCGAAACAAGGCCCCGGGAGTAGACAACATTCCATTAGAACTACTGATGGCCTTGGGAGAGCCAGTCATGACAAAACTCTACCGTCTGGTGAGCAAGATGTATGAGAGAGGTGAAATACCCAAGACTTCAAGAAGAATATAATAATTCCAATCCCAAAGAAAGCAGGTGTTGACAGATGTGAAAATTACCGAACTATCAGTTTAATAAGTCATGGCTGCAAAATACTAATGCGAATTCTTTACAGACGAATGGAAAACCTGGTAGAAGCGGATCTCGGGGAAGATCAGTTTGGATTCCGTAGAAATGTTGGAACACGTGAGGCAATACTAACCTTACGACTTATCTTAGAAGAAAGATTAAGGAAAGGCAAACGTACGTTTCTAGCATTTGTAGACTTAGAGAAAGCTTTTGACAATGTTAACTGGAATACTCTCTTTCAAATTCTGAAGGTGGCAGGGGTAAAATACAAGGAGCGAAAGCCTATTTACAATTTGTACAGAAACCAGATGGCAGTTATAAGAGTTGAGGGACATGAAAGGGAAGCAGTGGTTGGGAAGGGAGTGAGACAGGATTGTAGCCTCTCCCCGATGTTATTCAATCTGTATATTGAGCAAGCAGTAAAGGAAACAAAAGAAAAATTCGGAGTAGGTATTAAAATTCATGGAGAAGAAGTAAAAACTTTGAGGTTCGCCGATGACATTGTAATTCTGTCAGAGACAGCAAAGGACTTGGAAGAGCAGTTGAACGGAATGGACAGTGTCTTGAAAGGAGGATATAAGATGAACATCAACAAAAGCAAAACGAGGATAATGGAATGTAGTCAAATTAAATCGGGTGATGCTGAGGGGATTAGATTAGGAAATGAGACACTTAAAGTAGTAAAGGAGTTTTGCTATTTAGGGAGTAAAATAACTGATGATGGTCGAAGTAGAGAGGATATAAAATGTAGACTGGCGATGGCAAGGAAATCGTTTCTGAAGAAGAGAAATTTGTTAACATCGAGTATAGATTTAAGTGTCAGGAAGTCGTTTCTGAAAGTATTTGTATGGAGTGTAGCCATATATGGAAGTGAAACATGGACGATAAATAGTTTGGACAAGAAGAGAATAGAAGCTTTCGAAATGTGGTGCTACAGAAGAATGCTGAAGATAAGGTGGGTAGATCACGTAACTAATGAGGAGGTATTGAATAGGATTGGGGAGAAGAGAAGTTTGTGGCACAACTTGACTAGAAGAAGGGATCGGTTGGTATGACATGTTTTGAGGCATCAAGGGATCACAAATTTAGCATTGGAGGGCAGCGTGGAGGGTAAAAATCGTAGAGGGAGACCAAGAGATGAATACACTAAGCAGATTCAGAAGGATGTAGGTTGCAGTAGGTACTGGGAGATGAAGAAGCTTGCACAGGATAGAGTAGCATGGAGAGCTGCGTCAAACCAGTCTGAGGACTGAAGACCACAACAACAACAACAACAACAACAACAACATGACAGAGTGACTAATGCCTGTGGAACTGTGAGAACAAACCGCAAAGGCATGCCTGCTTTATCAAAAAAACTTAGAAAAGGCGAGATCGAGTTTATGTCAACAGATAAACTTTCTTGCTCTGAAGTGGCAGGACAAGCGGGAAGTGAGGATGCTTTCAACTCTTCATACAAGTGAAATTACAGCTACTGACAAAATTGACAGAACCACGAATGAACCAAAACAAAACCGGCTTGCATTGTAAGCTACACTGAAAATATGGGGGCCATCGACAGGAGCGACATGATGCTAAGTTCAGTAGAACGTGTACGAAAAACTGTAAAATGGTATAAAAAAGTATTTTTTCACTTGGTGGATCTGTCTCTGCCTCTGCTCACTGCGCATGCATTATATAAAACTCAAACAGGATGAAATATTTCAGTATCTGATTTTCAACAGAAACTTATCAAGGAGATCCTAGAGATTCACCACCAACTGCAAAAAAAGGGACATCATGGAAGGAGATCAGCTGATGGTGACAATCCCTTACGCCTAACTGAGCGCCACTTTATCTCGCTAATTCCAGGAACTTCAAAGAAGAAGATCGCCCAGAGAAGGTTTATTGTATGTGCAAAACATGATAAATGAAGTGACACAAGATACATTTGTGTAAAATGTAATGCACCTTTATGTTTGAATTTTTGTTTCGAGAGATATCACACTTTGAAGTATTACTAATGTAATATGTTTTGTATTTTTTTCTGTTAATAAAGTACCTTTTTTGAACAAAATAAGACTTTCTGAACAAAGATTTTAAAAAAGGAAACGATGTACACCGACAATACTGGATTTTGTGTCTCATTTTTATCTCAATAATACCGTAGACTGCTACACTCGTATATATATACACCAGGTGAAAATAACATGCACAGGGCAGGAGCCACTGAGAGTAAATGCCCAGTGAAAGGGTTAATTTGTTTAAATATAATTTCTTTCATTTCTCATCCTTTGCCACATCATTTTAATCGTTGCTTAACTTTTATATTTGCTCGTACATTTTACTTCCTTTTATTTATTTATTTTATTTGAAATCTCTATCCTTGTGATCTAAAATACTTTGTTCTTGGGACGAGCAGAATTAATGTTTTAAATGTACCTAACCTCATGGGGCAGAAAATTAGTCACTCCTAGAGAAGTCATTATACACATTATTTAATACATTTAATTCCACCCCTGTACTTAATATCTGCCTGGATTTGCAAGTCCACAAGGCTGTGCAGCTACATTGCATCCAGGTTAAGTCACTCTCTGAGGATTTGATCGTGCAGTTATACCAAATTGTGGAGATGCTGATGTCAGTGTTTTCTCCGCTATTCCAAGATGTCCCACAGAATTTCGATGGGGTCCAAGTCAAGTGAGTTTGCAGGCCAATCAAGATGTAATAGTGTGAGGGAGTGTTCAGAAAACCAGTCACATACTCTTCCAACCTGATGAATTTTGCTGCTGTCATCTTGAAACATAAGGGGTCTTAGTAGCGTACTCATCATACAGATGTTGACTGAAAGTCAAGTAAACATGATAAAGTAAATTTTCTGATTCATGTTACTGCTTAACACAGAGAGCTTGTTCAGCGAAACACCTCCAAAAAGCATCACAGACCCAACTCTGGCTTGAACCTGACCTTGCACATATTCAGGATGAAATGCTTCATTCAGCCTTCAGTGCACTCGATGATGTGCATCATTTGAATACAATGGAACCTTGATTAAATGGCGCTTCTGGGACCAGGTGGGGGTCGATGTGCCAAAAAGGTTCGATAGTCAGAGGAGAATGAAACAAGTCATTTACGGAACTCAAAATGACATAATAAATAAAAATCAAGTAAAGTTTCTAATAAAGAGAAATGAAAACAAAATTACAGACTGAAAATTTATTTAAAAAAGAATAAAATGTTATCTTTGTTTCACTTTCTTAAACCTTGTCTTTGCAGATGCTTCATATCACTTCTTTGCCCACAATATGTCTATGGTTGTAGCAGTTGGCTGTTGTTCCAAAAATATGAGCACAATCTCGAATGCATTCTTTGCTGCAGAGTGGCTGATCTTTTCATCCTCTTTCTTTCCTTCAACATCTGACACCTCTTGCTCAACATATAAGGTTGCAAAACAAGATTGGTGATCTGATAATCTTCATGCTTTTCATTGGTAACAGCAACAGTGCCACCTCCTGCTAACCATTCCTCTACATCAGCAGGCTGGATATCATTCTGAAGAGTTTGCAGATCAGTGACTAAATCTGCAGTGTCTGACCATTAGTTCCTGGAAGTTCTTACTCTTGGTTTAGGCTAGGACAAATCTTCTTCCATTATTTTTGTAGAATGGTTTTCTTAAGTTCTGCCCACACTTGAGCAATTGCTTCAAAAAGATCACAACCCTCTTCTGTTTTCTGTAACAAACCACTGACATATTTCCTCCTTTTATGTCATTTTATCCACTCAGTAACTCCCTGGTCCATTGGTTGGATTACTGAAATCACATAAGGGGCAAAAAGACATCCAAAACAAAGGCATAAAAAAAATTCTTTAAAAAAATTACCATTTGTTGAAATACTTTTTTGAACATTGTAATAAACAGCAAGTGCTGACATGTTTTATGTTTTTGAAGAATCTTGGTTTCTTAGATTTGCCAAGTACAGTCAACGGCAATTTACAATTACCACTTGCATTGCTGCATGTTGCACTGGTCAGCTTGTCCTCTCCTAATGTGGTACCTGTATCTGTTTCATTCTTTGAGCCAAAGGATTTTTGAGGGAGCATTTTATAGTTTAGCCCCATCTTATCAGTATTGTATAATTGGTCAACTAACAGTTTATTTTCTGTGACCATTTTTTCAAAGTTTTCGACAAACCCTCTACCTGGATCTTCATCAGCAGAAAGTTTTTCACATGAAATAACAAATTGCTTAATGCCATGACAATTTTTCCATTGGTGAAACCAAACTTCATTTGCTTGTAACTCGGTAATTTTTCTCCCCTCCCCATTTTTGACGCAACTGGAAAGCTTTTTCTTTTATGATACGGCCGGAAAGTGGGATCCCCTTTCATTTTTCCTGACAAAACCAGACCCACAGAGCGTCATCCAAGAGCTCACATTTAGGCTTTTTCAGTGCTTTTCTAGTTCTTATGACATTTTTGCCATCTACAGTTTACGAATTGCTTCAAGATCATTTCGATTCTTTTTCCAGTCTTTATCGGTTGTCACTGCAGCACCCATTTCAGAGGCTAAGTTAGTAAATGACCCACCTGGATCAAATCTTTGCAGAACACCTAGTTTCTGTTTGATTGTGCACACAACACATTTCCTTTTTTGATTTGTAGCAACTTTTTGTCTTTCAGAATCCCTTACATTTCTCAATCACAGCGTAATGAACTGTATAAAGTTACACTGCAACTTTAATATTAAAAGAAATATGGTAATAAATCCCCCCCATGAACCATGGACCTTGCTGTTGGTGGGGAGGCTTCCGTGACTTAACGATACAGGTAGCCGTACCGTAGGTGCAACCACAATGGAGGGGTATATGTTGAGAGGCCAGACAGACGTGTGGTTCCTGAAGAGGGGCAGCAGTCTTTTCAGTAGTTGCAGGGCAACAGTCTGGATGATTGACTGATCTGGCCTTGTAACACTAACCAAAACAGCCTTTCCGTGCAGGTACTGCGAACGGCTGAAAGTAAAGGGAAACTACAGCTGTAATTTTTCCCGAGGGTATGCAGCTTTACTGTATGGTTAAATGGTGATGGCGTCCTCTTGGGTAAAATATTCCGGAAGTAAAATAGTCCCCCCCATTCGGATCTCCGGGTGGGGTCTACTCAGGAGGACATCGTTATCAAGAGAGAGAAAACTGGCGTTCTACAGATCGGACCGTGGAATGTCAGATCCCGTAATTGGGCAGGTAGTTTAGAAAATTTAAAAAGGGAAATAGATAGGTTAAAGTTAGATAATAGTGGGAGTTAGTGAAGTTCGGTGGTAGGAGGAACAACACTTCTGGTCAGGCGAATACAGGGCTATAAATACAAAATCAAATAGGGGTAATGCAGGTGTAAGTTTAAAAATGAATAAAAAAAATTGGAATGCGGGTAAGCTACTACAAACAGCATAGTGAACGCATTATTGTGGCCAAGATAGACATGAAGCCCACGCCTACCACGATAGTACAAGTTTATATGCCAACTAACTCCGCAGATGACGAAGAAATTGATGAAATGTATGATGGGATAAAAGAAATTATTCAGATAGTGAAGGGGGACGAAAATTTAATGGTCAAGGGTGACTGGAACTCGATAGTAGGAATAGGAAGAGAAGGAAAAGTAGTAGGTGAATATCGAATGGGGGTAATAAATGAAAGAGGAAGCCGCCTAGTAGAATTTTGCACAGAGCATAACTTAATCATAGCTAACACTTGTTTGAAGAATCATAAAAGGAGGTTGTATACGTGGAAGAAGCTTGGAGATACTCGAAGGTTTCAGATAGATTATATAATGGTAAGACAGAGATTTAGGAACAAGGTTCTAAATTGTAAGACATTTCCAAGGGCAATTGTGGACTGTGACCGCAATCTATTGTTTATGAACTATAGATTAAAACTGAAGGAACTGCCTAAAGGTGGGAATTTAAGGAGATGGGATCTTGATAAACTGACGGAACCAGAGGTTGTAGAGAGTTTCAGGGAGAACATCAGGGAACGATTGACTGGAATGGGAGAAATAAATGCAGTAGAAGAAGAATGAGTAGCTTTGAGAGATGAAATAGTGAAGGCAGCAGAGGATCAAGTAGGTAAAAAGACGAGGGCTAGTAGAAATCCTTGGGTAACAGAAGAAATATTGAATTTAATTGATGAATGGAGAAAATATAAAAATGCAGTAAATGAAGCAGGCAAAAAGGAATACAAACGTCTCAAAAATGAGATTGACAGGAAGTGCAAAATGGCTAAGCAGGGATGGCTAGAGGACAAATGTAAGGATGTAGAGGCTTATCTCACTAGGGGTAAGATAGATACTGCCTACAGAAAAACTAAAGAGACCTTTGGAGTAAAGAAAACCACTTCTATGAATATCAAGAGTTCAGATGGAAACTCAGTTCTAAGCAAAGAAGGGAAAGCAGAAAGGTGGAGCCGGCCGGAGTGGCTGTGCGGTTAAAGGCGCTGCAGTCTGGAACCGCAAGACCGCTACGGCCGCAGGTTCGAATCCTGCCTCGGCCATGGATGTTTGTGATGTCCTTAGGTTAGTTAGGTTTAACTAGTTCTAAGTTCTAGGGGACTAATGACCTCAGCAGTTGAGTCCCATAGTGCTCAGAGCCATTTGAACCAGAAAGGTGGAAGGAGTAGATAGAGTGTCTATACAAGGGCAATGTACTTGAGGACAAAATTATGGAAATGGAAGAGGATGTAGATGAAGATGAAATAGGAGGTATGATAGTGTGTGAAGACTTTGACAGAGCACTGAAAGACCTAAGTCGAAACAAGGCCCCGGGAATAGACTACTGACAGCCAATCCTGACTAAACTCTACCATCTGGTGAGCAAAATTTATGAGACAGGCGAAATACCCTCAGACTTCAAGAAGAATATAATAATCCCAATCCCAAAGAAAGCAGGTGTCGATAGATGTGAAAATTTTCGAACTATCAGTTTAATAAGCCATGGCTGCAAAATACTATCACAAATTCTTTACAGGCAAATGGAAAAACTGGTGGAAGCCGACATCGGGGAAGATCAGTGTGGATTCCATAGAAATGTTGGAACACTGGAGGCAATACTGACCCTAGGACTTATCTTAGAAAATAGATTAAGGAAAGGCAAACCTACGTTTCTAGCATTTGTAGACTTAGAGAAAGCTTTTGACAATGTTGACTGGCATACTCTCTTTTAAATTCTGCAGGTGGCAGGGTAAAATTTAGGGAGGGAAAGGCTATTTACAATTTGTACAGAAACCAGATGGTAGTTATAAAGAGTCGAGGGGCATGAAAGGCAAACAGTGCTTGGGAAGGGAGTGAGACAGGGTTTGGCCTATCCCCAATGTTATTCAATCTGTATATTGAGCAAGCAGTAAAGGAAACAAAAGAAAAATTCGCTGTAGGAATTAAAATCCATGGAGAAGAAATAAATACTTTGAGGTTCGCTGATGTCATTGTAATTCTGTCAGAGACAGCAAAGGACATGGATGAGCAGTTGGACGGAATGGACAGTGTCTTGAAAGGAGGATATAAGATGAACATTAACAAAAGCAAAACGAGGATAATGGAATGTGGTCAAGTTAACTCGGGTGATTCTGAGGGAATTAGATTAGGAAGTGACATGCTTAAAGTAGTAAATGAGTTTTGCTATTTGCGGAGCAAAATAACTGATGATGCTCGAAGTAGAGAGGATATACAATGTTGACTGGCAATGGCAATGAAAGCGTTTCTGAAGAAGAGAAATTTGTTAACATCGAGTATAGATTTAAGTGTCAGGAAGTTGTTTCTGAATGGATTTCTATAGAGTGTAGCCATGTATGGAAGTGAAACATGGACGATAAATAGTTTGGACAAGAAGAGAATAGAAGCTTTCGAAATGTGGTGCTACAGAAGAATGCTGAAGATTAGATGGGTAGATCACATAACTAATGAGGAGGTATTGAATAGAATTAGGGAGAAGAGAATTTTGTGGCACACCTTGACTAGAAGAAGGGATCGGTTGGTAGGACACATTCTGCAGCATCAAGGGATCACTAATTTAGTATTGGAGGGCAGCGTGGAGGGAAAAAATCATAGAGGGAGACCAAGAGATGAATACACTAAGCAGATTCAGAAGGATGTAGGCTGCAGTAGGTACTGGGAGATGAAGAAGCTTGCACAGGATAGAGTAGCATGGAGAGCTGCATCAAACCAGTCTCTGGCCTGAAGAACACAACAACAACAATAACAACATGATAATAAATTTAAAAAGCCCACAGATAAAACAGCAGATTAAAGAGTACAGTAAAGTGAAATTCTGGCAGTGCAGTAGTCTTGTCACCTGAGTATGCATGAGGAGCATGACTCAGATGGATAGATTGGTGACAGGAGTAAATTCCACTATCAATGCTGGCACACTATTAGGTGCGGAATGCAGACAGATGGTCAGATAATCTGAGGGGATGGTTAACCGAAGGTTGGACAAGTAATGTTCTACTGTATAGGCAAGAACATGATTTGTCAGAGCACATTACATTCTGCCAGTCAGCTACTGTCCATGTCCAATTGTTTCTATCCCATTGAAGATGCGCAACTTTTTGTGCCTGTGTGAACAATGGCCTCTTGCGAGGTAACAGACGCCAAATGTTCATGGCATGCAGTTTCTGTTGAAATGTTCTCTTGCTAACAGATTGGGATGGGCGTTATTCGTTTCCTGCATCCATTTATGTTGGGTTGGGAAATGATTTTAATTCACAAGCTGTGAAATGTATCACTAGTCCCTCTCTGTCAGAATCTATTGCAGCCACAGTTCTGGCATCATGGTTGGTGGCCCTGTGTGCTACACCATTGCTTGCAGACAGGTTGAACAGTTTTCTGTGAAACACCAACAAATCCAGCAACTTCACGCAGCATATGGCCATGTGTATAGCAAAACAGGATTTCCCCTTTTTGCCAATCTGTCACATGCTTGTATTTGCCCATGTTAACTATAACATCTGCTTGAAACATAAATGTCTCACTGATCGCTACTCCGTTATTCTCAAGCGTAAAACTCAGTCGCTCCACCATGTGTAAAGGCTTATTGATTCATCTGTGCATACACACTCAGGTGATTATTTTTTGTCCAGTGAGCTTATGAAGAGCACCATAATAAATGCAACCTTCAGCATACGAGACAAATGGTTTAATTGGTACACTACAGTGCTGTTTTGAAATTAGTGCTACTTTTAAGGCTCTAGTCAATCTTGTGATTTTTTAAAATTCCATTTACTTGCACAAACAAAGGCCCACCAAGGGTGAATGGCTGCAGAAAGTGCTACCTGCAAGTCTAACCTACACAAGTGTATAAGTTGTTTCAAAAAGTTGATCCCACCTCTGAGACTACTACTTGTGAATGAGTTGTGGATCTTTAGAAGGGAAGAATGGACAAAGTCTTTGATAGAAGACCCAAACTGCTTGAAGTCACTAATACAAAGTATGTTTGTTAATTTTTGCACATTAGGGCAAGAAGCCCATATTATATACATCTGCTTCTACAGTGATTCATCCATATGGTTTCCAAATTCCCTGAGTTGTTTACTATTACAAGGTACACATGTGTAATGTGGCAAGAGAATCACTGTGATCTCAGAAAAGAGATTGGCAGATGGTGGTTGTTGAATTAGTGAATCAGCAGTAACAAAAACTTCATGATGTTAATTCATTTGTCACTCTGCTTGTGAAAATTAAACTTGAGCAGTAGAGAATACTTTGTTTAATTTAAGGTGTGTGTGTCTCAGTATCTCCTTGCACATCTGGAAGGAACACGACCAGCAGGCTGCATCTGAGAACCAGAATATGATTTTTCACATGTAAAATTGTCACAATTGAAATTACACATGCAGCCAAGACCTGCAGACTGGTTATCCAGATAAGATACGGTTGCTTCAACTGTTTAGGTTGTTGAAGGAACTGCAAACATGTCGACACCACAAGATCTTGTTCTTTATATTAATAACTGAAACAGCCCACAAATCTCATCATGTGGCAGAGGGGTAGGATCGGTCTAGACAGCAATTTTTTACCAAGCTGAAAGTGTCTGCAACTATACAGAACCGGAAGAAAGGTAGTCAATTGTCTGGAAGTATTAACATGAAAATATTAAAGTACCGTGTGAGGTGGTGAATGTAAGAGCCCAGTTGTTTATTTGTTCTAGCGAAATGCATGTCCCACTGACTGCTGCTGCTCTAATGGCAATCCAACAGTTGATGAAGGCCCTCTAGTTGTTATTTTTAATGTTTCGTATTGCTCTTGTTGAGGCAGCATTAGGAGCTACTGTCAGTGTTGCTGCTGAAATACCACATTTACCCGAATATGAGATGACCCTGAATATAAGGTAACCCCCTTTTTTTTTTTTTCAAGAATCTCCTTGAGAAAAATTTATTTTTAACATATTCTGACTAATCAAAAATACAAGGGATCTGTCTAAAAAGTCGACATTACATTGTTGTGACTCACGGATCATTCAAAGCGCCGCCGCGCAATTACACACGTCCTCTACGTGCGGCGCTGTCTGCCAGCCATGCAGCAGCTGCACCACCTAAGCGACCAGCCGAGCAGCGGCCGCTAGACTGGGACTCGGTGCTCATTCGAATGTTAACGTGTGCACATGGCTTGCTTGTCAACTTACTCTGTGACTTATGTGTGTTGTGTCGTTCTGAAATATACGTGTTCAACTTGACGTTATAACAATTGGCGACGAGGTAGTGGATTTTTCTTTTTCACCGTTGACCCACAGTTTTCCATGGCTACTGTCGAGCAACTATTGCAAAGTCTCCTTGAACAGCAAACGCTTCTAACAGCGGTGATTCGCGATTTCGTAACGGCGTCAAATGCAGGGCGTTTCTCGTCGTTGGCTATACCTCCTTTTCCTCCTTACGACGAGACGGCGGAAGACTGGTCTGATTATGAAAAACGTCTTCAACAGCACTTCTTGGCATTTCATGTCACGGACGAACAACCATGTAAGTCTCTGTTCCTTTCCTGGATTTCACCTCAAATGGATCGGTTGTTGTCGCAATTGGCTCCTTTGAAGGATCCTGCGTCTTTGTCCTTTGCTGAAATGTGCTCACTTCTGTCTGTCTATTTTCAAAAGCAAACGCATATGGTAGCCTCTCGTGTTGCCTTGTATCGTTGTCAAAACCAGCCGCATCAATCCTATCGCGCTTGGGCTGCTGAACTTCAAGGCCTCAGTCGAAAGTGTCAATTTGTTACTGACATTCACCAAGAATCCTATGGTACGGGATGCTATTATCTGGTTGGCGCCGGACAAAGAAGTTTGGCAACGTGCCCTTCAGTTGGCAAATCTGACTCTAGATGAAGTTCTCTCCATTGTGCAGTCTTTTGAAATTTCTCGTGCCGCTGGGGCGCAAATAGAGGCGTGGGGTGATGTCAGGGAAATACAACCTTTGTGCGCTGTTGACGACGCGTGCGGCGCGTCCCCGCCGGCCGACGTGGCCGCAGTGCGCTCCCACGCGCAGCCTCGGCCTAACCGTAAACAACCCGCTAAGAAACTGCAGCAAAACCCCTGGCAACTTCCTTCATGTCCACGGTGTTTTACGAAACATTCACGCGAGGATTGTCCTCAACGTTGGGCTGTGTGTCACAATTGCAAAAAGAAAGGTCATGTGTCTTCCGTTTGCAAATCCGACCGCATACATGATGTTCATGAACATGACGCTGATTCTGATTCTGTGTTGTCTGTCAATTGCACTTCTTCCCTTTCAGGGAAGTTATTCCTCAATGTCCAAATCCTTGGTCGAGATGTTCGCATGCAGGTGGATACCGGTTCTGCTGCCACTATAATTAATTCTCAGACATATCTTCAATTGGGTTCTCCGCTCCTGTTTCGTGTTTTTGGGTTCTCCATAGATGACTCTGTCAATATCGTCTCTGATGCTATTCCTTATGCTCAATTGGATTCCTTGTTGACGACATTTTCGTCCCTTTTTTCTCCTGAGTTAGGCCGTGCAAACGACTTTGACGCTCATATCACGCTCAAACCCACTGCTCGGCCTAAGTTTTTTCGGGCTCGGCCCATTCCTGTGGCCCTTCGTGATCGGGTAAAACGGGAGCTGGATCATCTCACTACTTCAGGGGTCTTGCTTCCTGTCACTTCCAGTGAGTGGTCCTCTCCTGTCGTTGTCGTTGCTAAGCCAAATGGTGATATTTGTCTCTGTGGCGATTTCAAAGCCACTGATATAAATGCTCAATGCCTCATCGACACTTACCCTATGCCCCGACCTGAAGAACTGTTCACTAAACTTGCTGGAGGCCAGTATTTTTCTAAAATTGACCTGTCGGAAGCTTATCATCAACTTCCTCTCGACGCTGCTTCCCGACAGTTTCTGGTCCTTAACACACCTTTCGGCCTCTATCAATACCAACGCTTGCTTTTCGGGGTGGCTAGCGCCCCTGCTCTCTTTCAGCAATTCTTGGAACAATTATTGCTCCCTGTCCCTGGGTGTATCAATTACATGGACGACATTGTTGTCACTGGCTCCACCACTGAAGAACACCTTCAAAATCTCTGCACACTTTTTCATGTCTTACAGATTGCCGGTCTTGAGTGTAATCTTCAGAAATCACAATTTTTTCAGGCATCTATCACGTACTTGGGGTTTCAACTCTCTCGGGATGGTATTCGTCCGCTTCAGCAAACTGTCGCTGTGATCGATGCCCTTCCTCGCCCTACGTCTGTTAAGGAACTGCAGGCCTTCTTGGGGAAAATAGCATACTATCACAAGTTTTTACCGTCTGCGGCTTCGGTGGCTCAGCCGTTGCATCGCCTGTTGCATAAAAACGTGCCTTTTCACTGGTACGCGTCATGCGATGCGGCTTTCCAGAAATTGAAGACTATGCTGAAACAGGCCCCGTGCCTGGCTACTTATCGACCTGGCCAACATCTTGTTCTTGCCACAGACGCCTCACAATACGGGTTTGGTGCAGTCCTTGCGCACCGTTTTTCTGACGGTTCGGAACAACCCATTGCTTATGCCTCCAAAACGCTCACGGATGCCCAACAAAAGTATTCTCAAATTGAAAAAGAAGCTTTGGCCATTATTTATGCTCTTCATAAGTTCGGTGTTTTTCTCCATGGCTCAAAATTTCATCTTGTTACGGATCACAAGCCACTTGTTTTCTTGTTTCATCCATCAACGTCACTTCCCGACAAGGCTGCTCAGCGCCTCCAGCATTGGGCTCTTTACTTGTCTCGTTTCAATTATGAGATTCATTTCCGGCCAACGGCTCAACATGCAAATGCTGATGCTCTGTCTCGCCTTCCCATGGGTCCTGATCAGCATTCGATAGGGACGAACTTTTGTGTTTCCACCTGGATGTTGCCGAGCAGCGGGTTGTGGACGGGTTCCCCATCACTGGGGACAGGCTGGAGGCTGCTACGAGTTCTGACCCTACCCTCTCCCGGGTTTTACGCTGTATTCAGAAGGGTTGGCCAGATCACCCGTCCGCTAAGACTTCTGATCCGTTGCGGAACTACTACGCTTTGCGCTACCGCCTCACGGCTAGGGATGTTGTTATCCTCCTTTCCACTGACAATGCTTCGCCGTGTGTTGTGGTACCTGCATCTTTGCGTGCTTCGGTCTTGCACCTCCTTCACCAAGGGCACTGGGGTGTGTCTCGCACAAAATCTCTGGCGCGCCATCATGTGTACTGGCCTGGCATCGACTCTGAAATAGCACACATGGTCGCCGCCTGTGGCCCTTGTGCATCACAGGCCGCTGCCCCGAAGTCATCTTTGTCACCGTGGCCTTTGCCTGAGAAGCCCTGGGAGCGCAATCATGCTGACTTTGCGGGACCCTTTTTAGGTACTTATTGGCTCCTTGTACTTGACGCCTACTCTAACTTTCCTTTCATTGTCCGTTGCACGTCGCCTACCACCGCGGCAACCACAAGTGCTCTGGCTGCATTTTTTCTTTGGAAGGCCTCCCCTCTACTCTTGTTACTGATAATGGTCCGCAATTTGCCTCTTCCGAATTTGCGGATTTTTGTGCTCGTCCCGGCGTTATGCATGTCACGGCCCCGCCGTTCCATCCACAATCAAACGGTGAGGCTGGTCTGCACATTTAAGGCTCAGATGCGGAAACTCCTGCCTTCTTCTGCTGCTGATGAGGCGCTTCTCCAGTTCCTGGCGTCTTACCGTTTCACCCCCATGGGCGACCACAGCCCGGCTGAGCTCTTGCATGGCCGACAGCCCCGCACGCTACTTCATCTTCTGCGGCCTTCCACCTCACGGCCGCGGGTGCGTTCACTTGGCCGGTTCACTGCTGACGACCTCGTCTGGGTACAGGGATATGGCAGGCGGCCAAAATGGAGCCCGGGCCGCATCTTACTACACCGTGGCCGACGCCTGTATGAAATCCAGACGGATACGGGTGTTGCAGTGCGTCACTCGGACCAGCTTTCGGCCTCGTGTGTCGGCAACGCCTGTTCCGAATGCCGCTACACCACCTTCGGCTCTACCTGACGCTCGGGATCTTGGCATCTCTCAATACTCACAATGCAGCCCTCTCACCGTCATCGCGATGCCAGCACAAGAACGGACGCCACCAGGAGACGTGCCCATGCAGGGACCGGATGACCATCCTCTGTCAAAGCCAATCTACTCGCCTCCTCCTCCAACGGATGCAGACACATCGCCCATGTCTCCTGTTACATCAACTGGACTTGCTGCAACGGGCAGATTAGTGCATGGGGCCCCAGCAGATTTGACCCCTACGTCTCCTGTCATCTCGACCCGTTATCATCGGGGACACTTCCGTCCGTACGGGAAGCCTCCTCCTCGAGACTTTACGGCGAGTCAAACGATGCCTATGGACGTTGGGACACCTCCATCAGGACCAGTGCAACAATTTCAAAGGGGGGAAAAGTGTTGTAACTCGCCGATCATTCAAAGCACCGCCGCGCAATTACGCGCGTCCTCTACGTGTGGCACTGTCTGCCAGCCATGCAGCAGCTGCGCCAGCTAAGCGGCCAGCCGAGCAGCGGCCGCTACACTGGGACTCGGTGCTCATTCAAATGTTAACGTGTGCACATGTCTTGCTTGTCAACTTACTCTGTGACTTATGCGTGTTGTGTCGTTCTGAAATATATGTGTTCAACTTGACTTTATAACATACATTACAACCATTCTATCAAACAATGGAAAATCCAGGATGGAATATGCAATATTAGAGGTGGAAAGTTGCTACTCACCATATAGTGGAGATGGTGAGTCACGATAGGCACAACAAAAAGATTCACATGATTATAGCTTTTGGCCATTACGGCTTTTGTCAACAGTAGACACACACACACACACACACACACACACACACACACACACACACACACACACACAAATGCAACTCGCACACACATCTACAGTCTCAGGCAGTGTGGTTTTAGTTGCCTGAGACTGCAGACATGTGTGCGAGTTGCATTTGCGTGAGAGTGTATGTGCGTGTGTGTGTGTGTGTTATGTCTATTGTTAACAAAGGTCTTAATGGCCGAAAGCTATAATTGTGTGAATCTTTTTGTTGTGCCTATCATGACTCAGCATCTCTGCTATATGGTGAGTTACACCCATTCTACATTTATGCCATTTATTGATTGTCTACATTTTGATAATACAGGGAGAAATAAAATTAACAAAAAGGAATTGCTTACATTAATTTTTGTGTTCACTGCCTTTTTTTTGTTTACTTAGTCTGTCGTCTGTTGTACCACTATTTTTTATCATCATCATCATCATCCTTACAGGACATCCGTGAAACTTATATCTCTGTTGTCACCAATATTTGGCTATCCTTCTGAATATGTTGCAATTTCTGAGGTTGTGGTTACTATGGGATATGAGAACAGCAGCATTTTTTCCTTAATACACAGCAGATTTTGCCTCCATTCTGACATGAGAATATTACAATGTCTCTTGCTTCCTAACATATCATCTGCCTGCTGCTCTCTCGTTGGTTTTGAGAAACCAGCAGTTTACACATCCCCAATCGTTCCCGTCACACCTCATAGTCAGTGTCGACAACATTGCTGCATGAAACACATAAGTACGCCACTGGCCCCCATCAAGACTTTTTAGTGTCTCCTGCAGAAATGTAAGCTGTTGTTGAATACCTGTCCAATTTTAAAGTCAGTTCGATTCTGAGTGCATATGGATTCAAGCAAAATCTAGTTTAAACGTGGTAAATGTTATTACAAGCTATAGTATACAGTATACATTCCCATGGTAGGCTGTATAACAAAGTTTCTGCCTGCTCAAACTCCCCTCCTCACACTGATCATAGCTATAAACCAAGCTGGATCACTGTTCCCCCTCCAACTTTCCATAGTGCTGTCCTGGAGCAACAGTGAAATATGGACAGCAACATCTTCTAGGGTGCAGGTCATATGTAATAGTAGCAACTAATATGTAAACAAATGATCGCAGTTCTTGAACTTTCGCTCATCCCGTGATCTAGTGACACCTGTTCGTACTGTGTCTTTATGTTGTAATTTATTCTCGAGACAGCAATTACAGTCAGTTTAATACAATTTATTTCATTTGTTAGACCTGTCATTCTGGATTATTTTCCTTCTTGTTTCATCTGAATGTCATCATCTTGTTTGAAAGCTGTTTAAAAGCTGGTAGCGAGTCTCTCCAGTATTCTGATACATGTACAGTGACTAAATTTCTCATTTGCAACCCACTTGGTAAATCGCTAGTTTCTCATGATGAAATAAAATATTGACTTGGTTCAGAATCAAGAGGTGGTTTTTGAAGGACAAGATTCTCACCTTTGAACCTTTACTTAAAAACCATCACAATTGTATTTAGTGTACAGTATCCACACATCTATGTGAACTTTTATTGCATACCTGTTCAGATACAACAAAAGTTTGTGAGTTCATAGAATTTAGTGTTATGTCCTCATGTGTTCCACAAAATTGTGAATTTTTAAGCAGTGCATTAGATTGTTGCAATGGCTAGTTCATAGTTTCTCGCTTATCTTTGCACTGTCACTCTGAGTCAAATGTCCCATAATTGTTCGAAAAAGGTCAATACTGTATTGAGTGCTTCAGCATTTCGGGAAATATCGAACCTATTCAAATGCAAGTATTGTTTGATTTGCCCTACACTTCAGGGCTGTTCAGAATGATGTACAAAACCTCAGTAGCCAAAGCTTCATCTGGAATTGTAAGATGACTCCAATAGTAATCCGTTAATCAATATAAAAACTTTGGCCTCAGCAGCAGCAGTTTAATTTGCAAATATAAGACATAATATTTTTCGAATGGTGAATTTTGGAAAAAAACTCGTCTTATAATCAGGTAAATACAGAAGCTGTAAAATTCTTAATTTCATTATTGATTGCAAAAAAACTCTGTGTAATACATAGAAACTGTGTCACTTCTCTATATCTTTATTTAGATTGTGAAACAAACTTTATTCTAGAATGGTCACTGTAGAAAAACTCTGCACAATTTTGAGTATGTTCTCTATGCATTTGTAATGTTTGCTGTCATCACTGGGAAAAAATTGTATCTCTGAATCATCCAGGTGTATCGGGACATATGTCTGTGTCCCATTTCTCCTATAAGACAGTTGTTATAATTGTATTTTTTACTTATTTTTTCATCATCTCCTCCCACTTTTTCTCCCCCCCCCCCTTTCCAGTTTTTCTTTCTATTTTGTGACTATATTAATCTTTCACTTCTAGCTTTTTTTTAACCCATCTTACTTTTCACTCAGGCATTTATACCTTCATGTTTGCTTTCCTTCCTTCTCACAATTGCTATCTGTGAATTTAGGGTCTGTGAATCCTGAAAAGCCTCGTCCTATTAAATTCTTCCTCACTTTTGTGGCCCGATATTGATGTGAAGTTTTGAATGAGAGGAAAAGCTTCGTCCTTCATCCATCAGGAATGTATATCCATATAAATTCCAAGCCAATTGAATAGATGTATCTTTCACAGATTAGTGTCACCATGTAACAAATGCTTATAACATAAATTCCTAGAAAATATTTATATACTGTATTTGAAGGAAAGATTGTTAGGTGCTGTCACTGAGTTGCTACCTTTTCACAACTGAACTGGACTTCTGCACTGTGTGTGGTGAAACTGTGGGTACTTTCTTTCTATTTCACTGTGTAATCATGGACATAGTGGCTGTGTCTACGAGGAACTGTAAGGGACAAGACACTTATGTTACCTGCATCTTTTAGTTCTGTATGATGCAGTGCAACCTTGTATTTTACAGGAGGGCAAGCGTGTCATTCTGGTGTTCAGCGTCCAGGGGAGTGGTCATTTTCAAGGGTATGCACGATTGTTGGGTACAAGACCTGTTGATCCACCTCGAACAGGAGCCCCTGCAGATCCCTCTGGTGACTGTCAGCCACTGCCAGAGATTCATGAACTTGGTGGCCCCAATATGGGGCAGCCATTGCCTGTTGAATGGCTGAAGAGAGCTAATGTGCCATTCCAGGCAACCAGGCACCTGCTCAACCCTTTCAATGAAAACCGGCGGGTGCAGACTAGTCGTGACGGCCAGGTAGAACTACATTCATAATTTATGTGCATGTGTCACTAACATGGAACATCTTGGGTGTTGAAAGGGAAATTTTCAAATGCAATATAACTCGTCTTACTCCTTGGTGTTGCTTGTTATTTCAACCAAGTTCCCCCTGATTCATACCCCTTTCTATTTATCTTCGCTTGTCCATCCTTCTGTACTCTCCATTCCCAAACTGTGTGATTCCTTTGGTTTCTTTGTCCCTATGCTAAATATAGGGGAAAAGATTATTATCTAATGTTGTGTTTTCTCTTCTCCTAATGGTGGCTATAGAGATGTTCTTTTGAAATTAGATTCATGCACTTCACTGTAAATATTGTTATACAGCTGTGCTAGTATTTTTATTGCAGTAAGTATGAAGAAACTATCAACTTCATAGTTTCAGAATGGCCATTTCATTCACTTGAAAAATGTTGCATTGAATGTATATTCCATGTCGTATTATCATAACAGATAGTCAAAAGTTTCAGTGCCATATTTTCTCCAATGAAGAACTCTGTCCTATATGTTTTATGCTGATTGATTTAACTTGCTTTCATTTGTAGTGAAAGATTCCCCACAGTAGTAGATTGCCTTTTTTGTTAATCTATTGCTGAACTTAGCTGCATTAATCTCTACAGTTAACTGTTATTTTTAATATTTCCAATAAGTGAAGAGTTTTAGAAAGAAACATAAAGCATGAACAGTATACATTTCTAATATGTTACCTCAAATCCTATGACTACAGAATTATGGTCTGAGTCAGTAGGATGTTAAATATGCAATGAATGCAGCATTGTCTTTCCTAGAATGGCTTTTGAAATGATTATAAGCAGTATAGAGAGTGTTATAAATGTTGTAGAAGAAGTGAGAAGAAAAAATTAGTGTTTAAGGGTGGAAGATATGATGGATGGGTACTACAGTTTTGTTTAGTTTGTTGCTTGTAACTTTGACTAGTTGCCATAACAGTTCGTTACAATTTATATTCAAGTTTATATTGAAATAATTTCAAACATAATAGAAAAACTTCCCCCAATATCATCTTCTCTCAACTAATTAGATAGTAAACTCCTGGCAACTCATCATTTGATTCTGTAATTCACCTAGCTTCAGTCTCCAGTACCTTCTGCCCCATTCCCAGTTTCAGTCATTCTGCACTCACACCTTCCTCTCCATCGGTTACCTCTTTTTCTCTTCTATCTCCCGTTCCCAATCCATTTCACTGCATGCCACACGCTAGAGTGAGCTCACCAGTGCCACAGTCCTTTCCCATGTCCTTGTTGCATCGGCCACCCTTCCATCTTGCCTTCCCTGTAACTCCACAACTGTTTCCTACCCTTGCCCAGCCCTCACCTCAGTCAATTTGGAGTGCCAGCATAATGTAGTCAGCAGTGCCAGTATATATGTGCAGGTTTGTGTGTTGTCTGTTATTTTTGAAGGAAGATTCATCTGATGGATTAGAAATGTTCTAAGTCTTGTTTATATGCCTATTGATGGCTGAGCTGCTTCCTGTGTTCAAAATGGTCATTTGATTCACTTACAAAATGTTGCAGTGAATGCATATTCAGTGTTACATGCACAAATCCTGATGGAATTAGATTACTGCCATCTTATTCTGAAAATATTTCTTATAAATAATAAGAAACTTCAGACATATTAATTCATGAAAGGATAAACTTTATAGGAGTTACTGGAAGTGAGAAAAATTCGAAAGGTGATGTATATTTAGAAAATTGTATTGTGCCATGCAGGCAAACACCCTTTTTACACTTTTCAGTGGACTGACACCAAAAAGTAAAAAAATCAGGAAAGCAAAGAATACACAAGAAGCTAAAATGAATAAATTACTCTTACTGTCATTCTCTTTGTTGTTGTTGTTGTTGTTGTTGTTGTGGTCTTCAGTCCTGAGACTGGTTTGATGCAGCTCTCCATGCTACTCTATCCTGTGCAAGCTGCTTCATCTCCCGGTAGGTACTGCAGCCTACTTCCTTCTGAATCTGCTTAGTGTATTCATCTCTTGGTCTCCCTCTTCGATTTTTACCCTCCACGCTGCCCTCCAATACTAAATTGGTGATCCCTTGATGCCTCAGAACATGTCCTACCAACCGATCCCTTCTTCTAGTCAAGTTGTGCCACAAACGCCTCTTCTCCCCAATTCTATTCAATACCTCTTCATTAGTTATGTGATCTACCCATCTAATCTTCAGCATTCTTCTGTAGCTCCACATTTCAAAAGCTTCTATTCTCTTCTTGTACATACTATTTATCGTCCATGTTTCACTTCCATACATGGCTACACTCCATACAAATACTTTTAGAAACGACTTCCTGACACTTAAATCTATACTCGATGTTAACAAATTTCTCTTCTTCAGAAACGCTTTCCTTGCCATTGCCAGTCTACATTTTATATCCTCTCTACTTCGACCATCATCAGTTGTTTTGCTCCCCAAATAGCAAAACTCCTTTACTACTTTAAGAGTCGCATTTCCTAATCTAATTCCCTCAGCATCACCTGAGTTAACTTGACTACATTCCATTATCCTCATTTTGCTTTTGTTGATGTTCATCTTATATCCTCCTTTCAAGACACTGTCCATTCCGTCCAATTGCTCTTCCAAGTCCTTTGCTGTCTCTGACAGAATTACAATGTCATTGGCAAACCTCAAAGTTTTTATTTCTTCTCCGTGGATTTTTCTTTTGTTTCCTTTACTGCTTGCTCAATATACAGATTGAATAACATCGGGGAGAGGCTACAACCCTGTCTCACTCCCTTCCCAACCACTGCTTCCCTGTCATGTCCCTCGACTCTTATAACTGCCATCTGGTTTACAGAAAATTGTAAATGTGGATCAACAGGTCTTGTACCCATTGTAAATAGCCTTTCGCTCCCTGTATTTTACCCCTGCCACCTTCAGAATTTAAAAGAGAGTATTCCAGTCAACATTGTCAAAAGCTTTCTCTAGGTCTACAAATGCTAGAAACTTAGGTTTGCCTTTTCTTAATCTAGCTTCTAAGATTAGCCTCTTTATATTGGATAGATAAAAAATCTACTCACCAAGCAGCAGCAGCAGAACACACATATAAAAGAAGGTTTTAATTAGGCAAACTTTCTGAGCCAGTGGCTCCTTCTTCAAGAAGAAGTGTTGAGGGGGAAGGAAGAGGGTTGAAGGATTTTAATTTAAATGTTGCCTATTTATAAAATCTGAAGTAATTAATTGTTTTCATTTCTTTCTAATAATAATTAGCTCTACTTTCTCCAGAGTGTACAAAGCATGAAACACATTATCATCACCTGATGCACCACCAATGTACTACCTCAAAATGCTAATAGCTTCCATAGATTCTCTACTGCTTGGTACAACACAACTGGTTTTTGGCCACCATTTCATCATCGTTTTCACCAGTCATCTCTTTCTTTCCTTCTTCAAAATATTGGCACCTCTGAAGTGATGACTGAAGCATCAACACTGACATACTCTTGAAAACATAAATGATGTGCCTATTACAGAAGGCTCTATAGGCTCAGACAAATCATCTTCCAGTGGTTCCTGTGTGTTTTCTGTGAACTTAAATCCTGCTTTCATAAAAGGGTTAGAAATAGTTAAACAAGTCACATCCATCCGTGCTTTGGCTACATAATGCGTAGCACACAAAAGTGTTATAGTCTTAGATTTTGGGTCCATGTCATTATCGTGCATAAGTATGGCCTTCTGGACAAGAATTTTTCTATTTTTCCATTTAAATGAATGGCAGACAGTTGACGCTCACTCGTCACTTTGGAGGCAGTAACACTAACTCATTATTCCTGAGCTGCAGATTGTCAGGGCATACTGGACAACTGTCACGTAGCAGCATTATTTTCCAATTTTTTGCCCCCATTTTAGCATCCAGTGCGTGAATTGTGGATGTGAAGATGGAACTGGTCATCTGTGCAGTGCTGTAGGAATCATAATTAGTAGGCGGAGTTCTCACATTTTTAAACACCTTAGCTTTTTCAGTTTACCAGTTACCAAAGGAAGTAATTTTTCAGACCGATCAGCATTGACCATAAGTAAAATGGTTATCCCACTGTAGTATTTCTCACCTATAATACATAAGATAGTTTAAAATGATTTAAATTTTTTTTTTAAAAAAAGGTTTTACTTGGTAATATGTTATAAAAAGATCAGTTTCATCAAAATTAAAAATTTTTTTTTGATCATAATCTTTACAGTTCTTTTTTCCATTGGTCCTCAGTTCCACTATAACCACTTACAATTTCACCACACAATTCGTTTTAAATAATGTAGCAACGAGTTTTAAATCGATTGAGCCAACCACTTGATACTGTGAATTTCAAGGCCCCTGTTTTGCAGTAAACTGAAGTGCTTTATCTCTCAGTATGTTGCCATCAAGTGGAATTTCCGACACTCTCGTGCTAACAGACCACTTTGCAATGAGTTTATCCAAACAATCATACACTATGTAATCAAAAGTATCTGGACACCCTCAAAAACATATGTTTTTCATATTAGGTGCATTGTGCTGCTACCTACTGTCAGGTACTCCATATCAGCGACCTCTGTAGTCATTAGACATTGTAAGAGAGCAGAATGGAGCGCTCTGCGGAACTCACGGACTTCGAACGTAGTCAGGTGATTGGGTGTCACTTGTGTCATACGTGAAAATGTGAAGGGACACATACAGCACAAAAGCGTACAGGCCAGCCTCGTCTGTTGACTGACAGAGACCGTCGACAGTTGAAGAGGGTTGTAATGTGTAATAGGCAGACCTCTATCCAGACCATCACATGGAAATTCCAAACTGGACGATTGAACAGTTGAACAGTGGAAAAACGTTGTGTGGAGTGACAAATCACAGTACACAGTGTGGCGATCCGATGGCAGGGCGTGGTTATGGCGAATGCCCGGTGAATGTCATCTGCCAGCATGTATAGTGCCAACAGTAAAATTCATAGATAGTGGTGTTATGGTGTGGTCGTGTTTTTCATGTAGGGGGCTTGCACCCCTTGTTGTTTTACATGGCACTATCACGGCAAAGGCCTACATTGATGTTTTAAGCACCTTCTTGCTTCCCACTGTTGAAGAGCAATTCGGGGATGGCGATTGCATTTTCAACACAATCGAGCACCTGTGCATAATGCACAGCCTGTTGCGGTGAGGTTACATGACAATAACATCCCTCTAATGGAGTGGCTTGCCCAGAGTCCTGACTGAATTCTATAGAACACCTTTGGGACATTTTGGAATGCCAATTTCATGCCAGGCCTCACCGACCGATATCAATACCTCTCCTCAGTGCAGCACTGCATGAAGAACGGGCTGCCATTCCCCAAGAAACATTCCAGCACTTGATTGAACGTATGCCTGCGAGAGTGGAAACTGTCATCAAGGCTAAAGGTGGGACAACACTATATTGAATTCCAGCATTGCTGATGGAGGGTACCATGAACTTGTAAGTCATTTTCAGCCAGGTGTCCAGATACTTTTGATCATATAGTGTATCTCCCAAGTGCCATCAATTCTATTTGTTAGAATTTAAACCACATCTTTACTACACCTGTATAGTCAGATTGGAAGGAGTGGAGACTGTCTCATAGGAAGGCATCAAGTGTGTGTTTACCTGCTTTTTTAATTACATGTGATTTTCATTTATTTTTGATGGGTTTTGTTGTTACGTTATTTAGTCTCACAAAATTCCTGTATCCACCATGATGCTCCTTATTTGCTCAGGATTATTTGTTGCAAAGAGGTGAGGGATGTTTTTGCAATCATTTTTGCTTTGAGTGGGCTTGTGAACTAATTGACTAAAATAATTTTCTGAGAAAGCATTCAGAATGATTTCAGATGATGTTTTATGCTTACCCCCAACTTTAAGCACACATGAATATGAAGATGGTAGCTTTTCTTTCAGACATGTCCAAAAGAACAGCTACCATCTTCATATAGTTAAGGCTAACCGGCCATTGACCTTCTGTGCAGATGTGCATGCATTGCCTAAACTCTTACGGGACTCGGTAAAATTGTCTGCTGCGAGTAATGAGTGTAATGGGCAGGGGCACTACGAATGTAGTGTGTGGACATTAAGTTGGGAATGTGGGTCTCACGGGGAGCATGCAAGGGATAAATCCCTGCAGTCGCCCTATCCTCTGTGCCCTTGGTGGCTCAGATGGATAGAGCGTCTGCCATGTAAACAGGAGATCCTGGGTTCGAGTCCCGGTTGGGGAACACATTTTCAACTGTCCCCGTTGATGTATATCAACACCTGTCGACAGCTGAGGGTCTTGATTTAATTATCATTTCAACTTTAAACAAGTATTTTTGCCAACATGTCAAGGGTAGAGTGAATTCACCAACAACTATAATTGTATTTGAAAGGAGACTCAAGTTTTCTTCTCGCATTTTACATTTTCAGATGTGTAATTATTTGAACTTGAATAATCTTAGAGACTAGGAAATGGTGTATGATATTCTGCTTTCATACCCTGTAGGTGATAATGTTTCTGATTCAGAGGGAGTCCAGAAGCTAGTGAAGATCTGCTTGACTAAGACATCTCTGTCCCAAAGATCTAATCTTCAATCAGTCAGTTAAATGTTGGTGTTTGCTCTTGGAAATCAAAAGAACCTTCTCATTTTATACTGGGAGAAGATTTATCACACTGAGAGAACATATACTGAAACAGAGTAATGTCAGACAATAGCGAGATAATTGTTTCTCTTGTCTTCTGCAATCTCTTCTCTTGCAGCACAGCTGATGAAAACACCACACAAAAGAGGAATTTTTTGTTGTGCACATCCCAGGGAAGTTAGAAGGGACTCAAAAAACTATTAAAAAAGTGAAAAATTGTAGAGGAATGAATTTAAATTTGAGAATGGAAGTTATCTTAAGTTGTGAAATCGGTGAACAACCGGCCAGAAACTTTTCTCATCACACTACAGGATCCAAGGGACTGCATGGCTACCATAGAAAAAGCAGATATGGTACTACAGAAAATATCAGTTGCTCCTTTGTAGTCTGAGAGCATAATAAAATTATGGGAAAGTTGGAACAGTTTCAGCAGTTATGTGAGACATGCGAAATGAAATGGCATTGTGTGAACTGGCGGCACATGATTTTTATATTTTACTATAGAAATCAATCAAGTGGCAGAGAAATTGAAGTGGGCTGTCATTTTGATTTCACATTGCCAGGCTACTGATAGAATTTTCCTCTAGAAAAAGTCAAGGCAACAGGTTTATATCCCTAGGAGAAAAGGCAAATGTCCCTGATGTGAAACAAAAAAGTGTAGGAAACTACCAGCCTAGAAAATGCCAAAACTGTAGCACAATATCATCTGAAAAATGAGCATACTATATATGAATATCATTCAGATCATGTCCCACCATTTAGAAAATTTCATAGCAAATGATTTTGAAGTTACATGTTTTTAAAAGGGGGCGGCACGCGCACCTGTGTTTGTGAAAAACATAGGAGCTGCTTAATTTCTTCCCATGGCACTAAATGGGGTACTAGGTTAAAGCAATGGTGTTTACCAGGCTATATGCTTTTCTTTCCCCAAATGATTTTGTGTATTAACAATAGCAATTATTAAGTGCACAGGAAAAGCAGCTGATCTTTATATGTGGATATTCTTTAAAAACAAAAACAGCCATGATACATAGGAAAAGAGCTGATTTGAGGAAGAAGCATAGTGGAGTATTTTGATGGATGCAAAAGAAGCAGGGGGAGCAATTAGGGAACGTAAGCTTGAATATAACATGGCCATGAATTCTGTTGTCATGAACATTTCAGTGTAAAAGCATCTACAAAGAGTGTTCAAGACGTAATGCAGCACATTTTTTTGTGAAAGCAGGTTGGTTTTTGTTGTTCAACATGATCTCTGTTCAGTGCAACCGTACGCCACCTTACTGGGAGGGCCTGTACACCTGTATGGTACCACTCTAGTGGTCAACGTCAGAGCCAACGGCTTGCTGCATGAATAACTTCCCTATCATCCGTGTACTGCTTCCCGTGGAGTGCATCCTTCATTGGGCCAAACAGATAGAATCAGAAGGTACAAGATCCAGGCTGTAGGATGGATAGGAAGAACATTCAAACGAAGTTTTGTGAGCACCTCTCAGGTGCGCAGACTTCTGTGAGTCCATGCATAGTGAAGGAGAAGTTTGTTCACATTTTTGTGATAACGAACAAGCTTCTGTATCCTGAGAGTAGCATAATACACTTCAGAGTTGATCATTGCACCACGAGGGAGGCTATCAAACAGAATAACCCTTAAGAGTCCCAGAAGACTGTCAACATTACTTTACTAGCTGAGGGTACGGCTTTGAACTTTCTCTTTGAAGGAGAGGTGGTTTGCCTCCACGCCATGGATTACTGTTTCATCTCCGGTGTGAAGTGATGAAACATTGTTTAATTTCCTGGGGTGATGTTCAACAAACAGACTGCCATGATCAGCCTCGTAAAATGCAAGCAATTCTGCGCGTATGGCATTTCATTGCTCTTTGTGGTCTTCTGTTAGGCAGCAAGGAACCCAGTGGGCACACATCCTTGAGTTTCTCAGCTGGTGGATGAATGAGAGTGCCCACACATTCCAACATCACATGAGTCACAGCAGTGTGTGGCCAGACAACACGCTAGGGATCGGACAGTTTTGCACGACCTTGTTGCAATGATGACAGACATCTTGCCCAATGACTCATTGTGCTTTTGTTCACTGCCAAGTCTCTGTAGACATTCTGCAAGCAGCTATGAATATCTGCGATGCTCTGGTTTTCTGCCAAGAGAAACTCAGTGACAGCTCTCTGCTGCAGCACATCTCCATTACAGATGTCATTTTGAAGGTTATGTACCGTTCCGCCACGTATCAAAACAACATGAAACTATAGGATCTGAAGCAGGCATATTGCACAATGTCCCTTAACAAATTCTTCCCTTTTTCAACTGAAATTGGCTGAGAAAAAATGTGTTAAATTATTCATTGAACAGTCCTCATAGATTACATTTGTTGTTGGTGTAAAACATTCCTATTCCTTCCTGTGTCTAGTTATTTGCTTAGTAACCGTAGATGCATTTGTACTCTGTCAAATTGAAATGCTGTATATAATTTGTTTCATTAGGTTATGAAATGGGTGCCTGACGTAAGTCACATTATTCTGCAATGTGTTCCCAGAGATTTGTGCACATACCAATGGTTTTATAGCAATGTCCCATGTGACCTCTGTTGATGTTGGTGTTTTTTTGGCACCTACAGTTTCTAGCTTTTCTTAAGATTATGTTGTCAGGCTTTATAGGAACTGAAATAAGTCAGCTACAAACTGCATCTGGGATAGTAGCCTATCTTTGGCAGTGGGATTTAATGAACAGTGTCACCACCAAGAAGCGAATGTTTTAAAGTAAAATTGGCCATTCCTACAATAACATTCAAGCTGGTACTAGTATCATGAAGTCCAAACTGAAATTTTAAAGACAGCTGCACGAAATAGATACATTTTCAGTATCTAAACTCACTCCTGCATTATTCTTACTGTTGATTAAATCTAAGTAGAATGAACATTGGTTTTAAAATAATTACACAGGTGTGATATGTATATTACATTGTATCAAAAGCAATGCAGAAAAACTGTAGTCATAATCAAGGTGAATGAAAGAAAGGAATAGTGACATGAACATGAGAGTTACTAAGTAAAACCACAGACAGTTCTGTTCGATTACAAAGGCAGGGCATGGTGAAACAAAGATAAAATCTGAATATGAAATGAACCAAAGAGAGTGTTAATGCTATATGTAATAATAATGAAGAAACAGTAGCAGTATTGTGTTGACATAGTGCAATATATTAAGAATATTATCATTAATTACACAGTATTACTGTTAACAATGGTGCAGAAAAATCCAGTGTATCTGTGTACTTTCTCTTATTGTCATTATGCTTACTAGCCTACTCTTCTTTCTTCTAGGAGATAGAACCCACAGTTGGGGAAGAACTCTGTAACCTTTGGGACCGAATACCGCCATTCATCCATAAGTCAATGCTTTCAGCTCGCCAGCAACTCCCTCATCAGCAACAAGGGCAGCATCAACAACCACATCAGCAGCAGCAGCATCAGCAGCAGCAACAACAACAACAGCAACAGCAGCAGTTACAAGGATCTAGTTCTACAATTCTTGGCAAAAGTTTCCATCATGGTCGTCCCATCCGTGGAAATTTTTCTTATGGTGGATATAGTCGTGGAACAGGCTTCCATTATTACAGTCCTCGAGGGGGACACCATAACAAGTGAAAGACTGTAATGCCTTTTTTTTTTTTTTTTTTTTTCAAAGTCAGGCAAGTATAATATATAGTTTAAAATGGACACAGATGTTCTTGGTTCTTTTATGTCACTGCTGGTGTTCTGTAGTAAAGCGAAGTGGGTGTCATCAGCATTTACCATAACTTTGCATTGCAGGCAGAGTTGATAGTGTTCTTGGATGTTTGTAATGAGATGATAATTCTGTGTGTCTCTTTCTTCGTGCCTTATGAAGTGTGGTGTTGTCAATATGCGACATAAAACCTATTGTTAGATGAAACAATCTTTGATGTGTTCCTGTATTCCCCATCTGTGTTTTTTACTCATGTGATGCTTCTCTTCATTTTGCTTTGCATTATTTCTGTTGCTAAAGTGACTTTTTATTTGTAATTTGTTGTTCATTTTATACAAAGGAACAAATTGAACAGACAAGTCATCTGCACTTAGGTTTTTGGCAATATTAACCTAATCCCACGACTGCTCATTTTACTCGAAAGTAATTTATTTTATGTTCATCTTCACTGTATCAGTTTGCTTTTTATTTCTTTGCATTTGTAAAATAATAGCGTTATTCATTGTGGTTTTAAAGCAAAATGTAGAGGAAAAACTTTCCTTTATTGTTGGGAACATTTTTTTTTTTTTTTCTTTTTTAGTGCAAAGCGCTGCCTAAAGTCATGGCTGATAGCCAGTTTGTTTTATTTTGTGTATTAATGGCTAACATTTACATTCAATGTAAAGATATTAAAATACCCCACATAACAAAAACATGAATTTTAATGCAGGAAGATTTTGATCAAGATCTTTATAATACAGGGTATCCTGTTAACATTACATATTGATCATTTTTTAGCACAGTTAATGATTATAGTGTGATCGTTTGTAGTTATGTAAATATTACTATTCCATTATAACATATGATATTTGTGGCTTAAAACAGGTATTTCCTTGGACAAGATTTTTATGTTGGTGTCCCAGTGAGGGACTGTATAATTAGTGCAATTTGTTATTAGTACCAAAGGCCACAGTTTTTAAATAGCTCGCATTTTTTCTTTCCCAAATAATTCTTACACTTCCCTGTCCGTGCAAGACTAAACTGAGTGAGATTTTACAATCTGATTTTAAGACGTTGCATGAAAGTGTCTGTAAATGTAGTGTATCCATGACATTATCATTTGCTTACTGTTTCAGTCAAATATACTAATGGTTGAAGTAAAATCATAAGTGAAGAACATAAAAAAAAAAATTACTCACAAATCCGGAAAGAATCACAACTGCCATTTCAGAACAGAAATAAAAGTTGTAGTTATTTAATACTACAGTTTGAGATGTTTGTATGTGTGTTTTGTTAGACAGAGGTGGAAACAATTTAACCAGCAAATTCAGGGGATGAGGTACAACACTGTTCCAACTCTACTTTATTCTTGACCAAAATGTTGGTTTCATCATTGTCTTGGTGAACAATTCAGATGTAAAGATGTGAATCAGTATTCCACTTACAAACAAATTGTCATTATTTTTAACTTCTGTTTCTGGAGGATCTGATAGCATATGACATAAAATCCATGTGTAGTAGGAACATTTATCCATACAGTAACTGTTTGTCATTTGCACCATCATTGTAAACTGATCTAATCTAATCCGAATAGTTTCAATGCCTCATTTAACTCATATTCTCATACATATAACATTCACAGCTTGATGAAAATTTACAATCCAAATTTTACTTCTGTTGTCAGATAAGATGCATGTGTTCTATCCTGATTTATAATGGAACATGCAAACTACAAGATTTGAAACTACAGTTTGGTGCAGGAAAACTGTGACTTTTTGCATGAGTGTGTTGCAAATAATGCAATGATAAGGAAGTGACAGAGAGGAAGCTCTTAAGATGTGTTTTATTTATGTAAAACACAGTTAAATGGTACAAATATGCAGTATTATTATTGTTATATCATTTATTTTGAGGTATGACCTCCATTCTTCCTTAGGTAGTGATACTGATAACCCTTTTGAAATGTAATAACACTGGTAATATTAATGAAGTTGTTATCTACTAAATGTTGATCTTAATTACTCTAATATTATTTCAAGTCACTACATGTGCTGTAATATGATTTGTTTACTTTCACATTCATCATTGCATTGTATTGGAAATATTCACCTAACATGAAATAAAAAATTTATTACTTCTGTTGTCTTTATTTGATATTTGGAATTTGTTTTACATTGCAGTAATTCATTTTATTTGAGATTATAAATACGCATTGGAAATTTGTATTTTACAGATTTTTTAAATAAATATAATTAAAGAGCTGAAATGAACTAGAAACACTTCCACATATTTGTTGCCTCCCCCATCAGTTACCTATTCTACTGCACCTGCAGAACATTTTGATTGATTTCAGTAAGTTTGTAGCACTGCTATAGTTACATAATTCTTGTGTTATTAGATGAAAAAGTGTTGAATTGGGTGCTTCATTGAAAGGTAAGGAAGTGGTGGCTTTGTGTGGAGTCTTATGTAAGGATGTGGACTGTCTTAGTTTACTGTTGAGAGGTGCAAGTTTTAGACACATCTATCTAACATACTAGAAATTTATCAATTAGTGATATATATGCTATAACATAAATAAATGACTTCGTAAAAAAAGTGGAAATTTTAGGAAAGAGAGTGTACTGCCAGCCACAAATGGTCTGTGGGGCATTTATAACGTACTTACTCCATTTTTATTTAATGGTTTTTATCACCCTTGAAGATACTATACTGACCTCACTGCTTGCCTCCAGTAACAGTGTTGTACCTTTTTTCATCTAATTATCTTTGACCCAAGCTGCTGCAAGATCTCTCAGGGTTCCACCACCTTTTATTTCTAGGTTGACTCAAGGAGACATGTTCTCTTGGGCCTTCCCATTGTCATTGATTTGGCTCAAAGATGTTAAAATGTGTGAGCCATGTACGTCTTCATGCTTTGATCTTCTGGGTGGTGTTCAGTTCTTAGTTTTTCCTCCTTCTCCAGCATCAATATCTTACAGTGAACCAAAGATGTTCAGAACGACTTTCTACTATGAAATTGATGGATTGTGGTCATATGTATTTGTGGTCTCAGCTCCATATTGCACACTGGAGTTAACTGTTGTGCTATAAACTTTAATTTTATTGTATGCGGTTAGTGCATGACATAGGAATCATTTCATGCTTTTGAGTGCATTAATAATTATTTGTTTTATTTTAAGCTTCAAGTAGTTGCATTTGTTGAAGCAGATGCACAAGTATCTAAAGCTTGCTACACATCAATTTGCCCTTTAGGATTCTGTAGCATTTATCAGAAAAGCATACTCACTTCTGTCTGCTGAACATTGATTTTCATGCCAGGTTTTGTGATTTATACATTAGATTTCTAATTGTCCCCACCATCTCAAATCTAGACTCTGTCAAGGCTCTCATGTTAACACAGGGATTCTCCCATTTGTCTTTTCACCTGTTCTATTTCTGTTCATTTTGTAGAGGGCTTTGCCAAGCAATCTATTGAAAAGTGTTGGGAAATGACCTCACCATTGACCTGTGTGCTACTTTATAACATTCAGTTCTTCCTCCATTAAAACAAACTGTTTCAAACCTGTGGTTATGTAAACTGATCAGATGTTAATCCCTTCTATTTCACCTTTGCTCTTGTCACTGTAATGCATGCTATATCATTGCCCCTGTGGACACTGTCATATGCTTCGAGAAAATCAATAAATTTTGCCAAAATTGGTTCATTAAACTCCCAGTACTTCTCTCCTTGTAATTAGTAGCAGACGCACAGTTGATCTCCTTACCAAAAATCCTTTGTTATTCTTTCATTGTGTAGACGCAATTATAGGTGATTTCTATTCATCTGAAAATATCTCCTGCACCTATATCATCTTAAAGACATTATTTGATTCTCTCTGTAGCCACTGTCCTTTTGTTTTCAACATATTCATCTTTGGTCCGTTTATCAATCACTGCTCTCAAAACTCCATCAGTGACAAACTTCGTACTCAAACTCAGTTTTATGCTCTAAATCGGGGAAACTTTTGTGGGTCATTCGCACTAACCAATTCCTCAAAATATTTACATAATTTCATACTTATATTTACATACGTCTGTTGACATTTCTTATCAGCTTTATGTTCTGGAACAATTGTGTGTTGTCATTCTTTTCACTCATTCCCTCTATTATCTGTATCATGTCCACGGACACTTCCTCTCATCACTGTGTCACATTCTAGCACCCTCTTGTCAGTGTGTCAAATCCTAGCATTCACTCTTGAATGTTTGTCTCTCTTTTTGGATCTTGTCCTTTCATCTAAGACTTACCGCTTCTCTTATCATAGCTGACCATATAACTGACCATTTGTCTATGATGTTCTTGCCACCTTCCTTTCTGTCCTTTAAAGTAAAAACCTATTTCTGACATTTCACACAAATTGCTGGACTAACCGTGGATCAGTAAATTTTTCCATTGTCTGTTGAATATCTCCACTCACATATTACCAATGACTAGGAAATTGTCAGCGTCAGCATCTGCTCCCCTGTTGTTGTTGTTGTTGTTGTTGTTGTTGTTGTTGTTGTCTTCAGTCCTGAGACTGGTTTGATGCAGCTCTCCATGCTACTCTATCCTGTGCAAGCTTCTTCATCTCCCAGTACCTACTGCAACCTACATCCTTCTGAATCTGCTTAGTGTATTCATCTCTTGGTCTCCCTCTACGATTTTTACCCTCCATGCTGCCCTCCAATGCTAAATTTGTGATCCCTTGGTGCCTCAGAACATGTCCTACCAACCGGTCCATTCTTCTTGTCAGGTTGTGCCACAAACTCCTCTTCTCCCCAATTCTATTCAATACCACCTCATTATTTATGTGACCTACCCATCTAATCTTCAGCATTCTTCTGTAGCACCACATTTCGAAAGCTTATATTCTCTTCTTGTCCAAACTATTTATCGCCGCATGTTTCACTTCCATACATGGCTACACTCCATACAAATACTTTCAGAAACGACTTCCTGACACTTAAATCTATACTCGATGTTAACAAATTTCTCTTCTTCAGAAACGATTTCCTTGCCATTGCCAGTCTACATTTTATATCCTCTCTACTTCGACCATCATCAGTTATTTTGCTCCCCAAATAGCAAAACTCCTTTACTACTTTAAGTGTCTCATTTCCTAATCACCCGACTTAATTTGACTACATTCCATTATCCTCGTTTTGCTTTTGTTGATGTTCATCTTATACCCTCCTTTCAAGACACTGTCCATTCCATTCAACTGCTCTTCCAAGTCCTTTGCTGTGTCTGACAGAATTACAATGTCATTGGCGAACATCAAAGTTTTTATTTCTTCTCCATGGATTTTAATACCTACTCCGAATTTTTCTTTTGTTTCTTTCACTGCTTGCTCAATATACAGATTGAATAACATCTGGGAGAGACTACAACCCTGTCTCACTCCCTTCCCAACCGCTGCTTCCCATTCATGCCCCTCAACTCTTATAACTGCCATCGCCCCTGAATGATCTGATTTCAATAATGTTCTTCTTGAACCTCATATCTATCAGCATGTGAGATGCTTGGAATGTTGTTGATCAGGCAGGTAATTTGATATTTCTATATCAGTATGTCTGTGAGGGACTGTCAAGCTAATTAAAAGATTGAGGCTTGTTATGTAATCAATTAAGCACAGTCCATCGTCATTTGTGTCTACAACTCTCGTCAACAAAGTTAAGTGCAGCGGGTAACAACAAGTAATAGAAATAGCAATGGGAGCGTAAATTATAGATTTAATATCATCATACAGATACTAAAACACAATAATAATAAAATGTCTTAGAAAATGAGAGGCTCACAAAATTAAGTAGAAACTAAAAAGATCCAATGGAAAGCTTTGGCACTGGCAAATATGGGAGAATGTTACCAGACATCATGTGTAACCCCAGCAGTAGAGTATGGAGGAGGTGGTATTACAGCATGGTGGTGTTTCTCATGCGTAGAGTGCTGTCCCCAAAGGCGTTAGTACATTTTACAGCATCGTGTACTGTATAGAGTAGAGAGCTCAGAGATGATTGTATCAGCATGTCAATGCATCCTGTCCTAAAGCACTATCTTGTGGTTTTGTGGACAGTAACATCCCTGAAATGGACCGGCCTGCCCAGAGTCCTGACCTGAACCCAATCAAATATCACTACCTTCTCTGGTTTCAGCTCTTGAGAAAGAATGGGGTGCCATACCTTCCCAGACTTTCAGACATCTCACTGGAAATGTCCCAAGCAGAAATCAAGTTGTCATAAAGGTGAAGGGTAGGCACACCTCATAGTAATGTCCAGTAATAGATGTATGAATACTTTTGATCAGATAGTGTATCTACATATGTCTCATAGATTCAGTTTTGCACTTTATAGAGTAATACTTCTATCTCGTTTCTACTTTGGAAAGTTGGAGTGAGGTCCTGGAAGAACTGAAGCTACAAGGGCACATCATAGGCATGCCTGGATGCTTCAATCAATAAGAAAATCGCACATGATAGGCAAGGTTCCAGGTTTAAGTACTAGTCTGGCACAGTTTTAATTCGCCAAGAAGTTTCCCTTTGTATGATAGTGCATATAGTGCAAGACTATCTTTGATATGGTACAGCCTGTAACCTGTTTCACATCACCGAATATAAATAATATAAAGATAAAGGCTATAGGCCTGAACTAGAAACTGTGTGGAAGAATGAGTTCTTCAGTAACAGGATTGAGACATACCTTATACGACACAAGATACTGATGTAAATTAAACTACAATGTTTTTCAATCATTGAATATATTATAACAGATGAATTTTGGCTACAACAATATAATGGAAAGGATAGGTTGCTGCTCACAGTACAGAGGATACGTTGAGTCACATACAGGCACAACAAAGAGACTGTCTTACCTGTCTGTGACACAGTGTCTCCTCTATATGGCGAGTAGCGATTTATCTTTTTCGTAATTCTGTTATTATTCTATCCACACCTTTCCACTGTTTAATCACAGTTGTCAGATACATAGACATAGAAACAGAAGAGAAGACATGTCAGTGGATGTCATAGCATCGGTAAGTGCAAATACAACTCATAAAGAAGAAGAAATAAAATTTGGGACCTGACCTATGGAGCATATCAAAATACAGGATTAACAGATGGGGAAAAAAGTAAAAAATATACCACTTACTATAGGTTATGCTAATGGTGTACTCAAAAAACTGGAAGAACCATAAAGTAACATTACTGCAGTTAATGGGGAAAAGGACGAACAAGAACTATACATATTCTAAGAAAAGCAACATAATAATTTCGGAAGAGTGCAACAACACAAATACTACAAGCCACCTCCACTTGATAATAATTAATAACAAGGTAAAGCTATCATCAGCCCAAAGGTTTACAGCTTTACTATGCTCGGTCATATTGGAGGTGGTATGTCATAATTTCGCTTTGACCTTTGAACTGACTTACCCAGCCAGTTATAGGGAATAATCTTCCCTCGTACTAATCAATTATTATTGGAATAAGTACGGAGGAATACATTTCTCAGAAGCAACAAATTCATTAATCAGGTAGCCTGATTTAACATACTGATAAATATTGGTGGTTATAAACTAGCTGCACATATGAGTAGAGAGAATAAGGTGAAAGGAGGAGTTGCCATATATGTCAAAAGTTATCACTGTGTAGAAAGCTTAAGATACAAAAAAGTTTTGTCTAGAGCAACATATAGAAGCATGTGCCTGTCAACTTAAACTGAAGGAGGGCTCTTTTACAATTATAACAGTATATAGGTCCCCTTCAGGAAACTTTCATTTATTCCTGGAAAACTTGGATGCCTTGTTGTGCTATCTGTCAGATATGGGAAAGTAAATTATTATTTGTGGGGACTTCAATGTCGATTCACTGAAAGAGTGTAATAGGAAGAATGAACTGGAAGTGTTGCTCGGTTCTTTCAATTTGACATCTGTCATTAATTTTCCTACTCGGATAGTAAAGGACAGCAGCACATTGATAGATAACACTTTTATAGACCAAGATAGGTTTAAAAACATAAATTATTGTCCTGTTGAGAATGGCCTTTCTGATCATGATGCTCAGTTAGTTACAGTATATGACATAGCTCCATCAGTGATTCAAAACTACCCTCCATGTTGGGCGTTCAATTAATGACTCAACAATTAGAAATTTCAGAGAAAATCTTCAGCAGTTAGACTGGGATGAGGTGTACAATGAACCTGATGCTAATTTAAAATATATCTTATTTCATGATTCACTTGTAAGAGAATTTGAAAACTGTTTCCCCAAGAAAGTAGTTAAATCTAATTATAAGAAACTGTGCAAAAAACCTTGGCTTACTAAAGGAATAAAAATATCTTGTAACCACAAAAGGGAACTGTATCTAACAGCAAGAAAGAGTAATGACCCAGAAACAGCCAAATCTTATAAAAACTACTGTGCTACATTAAGAAAGGTTATTAAAAAGTCCAGAAGCATGTGCATCATGTCTGAGATTAATACCTCTGATAACAAAATCAAAAAATTTGGAATATTATTACAAGGGAGACAGGGCAACCAAGAGTACATCAAAGCGAATGGAAACTTGATAAACAACAAGCCGGAAGACGAAAACATTTTGAATAATAATTTTTTTAAATGTTGTAGAGAAAATAGGATCTAAATGTTCATTAGAACAAGCAAGGCAGTTAATGGAAGAGGCCTTACCCACACCATTTGATACAATTGAAATTCCACCCACCTCTCCTTCTGAAATTAGGAAGATAATAAACTCTCTCAAGAATAAAAGCTCATATGGAATTGATGGCATTTCCAGCAGGATAATAAAAGCTTGTTCCCAAGAAATAAGTGGGATTCTTAGACACATATGTAATAGCTCTCTGAAGCAGGGTATTTTCCCAGATAGACTGAAGTATGCCATTGTTAAACCTCTGCATAAAAAAGGGTATACGTCTGATGTCAACAACTACCGCCCAATCTCTCTTCTGACTGCCTTCTCCAAAATTCTTGAAAAAGTAATGTATTGTAGAGTAGCTTCACACCTTTGTAAAAATAAAGTTTTAACAAAATGTCAGTTTGGTTTCCAGAAGGGTATTTCAATGGAAAATGCTAGATATACTTTTACTAATGAAATATTAAATGCTCTGAGTAACCAGAAGACACCCGTTGGGATTTTTGTGATCTATCAAAGGCTTTTGATTGTGTAAATCATGGAATACTTGTAGATAAGCTCAAGTACTGTGGTATGAATGGGACAGTGCTCAAATGGTTTAAATCATACCTAACTGGAAGAGTGCAGAAAGTTGAAATAAGCAGTGCACATAATATGCAAAAAACTGGTGATTTCTCAAACAAACAATCAAGAATGGGGTGCCGCAACGTTCGGTCTTGGGTCCTCTGCTGTTCTTAATATATATTAATGATTTGCCATTCTATATTCACGAAGATGCGAAGCTGGTACTTTTTGCCGATGATACAAGTATAGCAATCGCACCCAACAGACAAGAATTAACTGGTGAAATTGCAAACGATGTTTTTCAGAAAATCATTAAGTGGTTCTCTGCAAATGGGCTCTCATTAAACTTTGACAAAACACAGTATATACAGTTCCACACAGTAAATGGAATGACACCATTAATAAATATAGACTTTGATCAGAAATTGGTAACTAAGGTAGAACATTCAAAATTTCTAGGTGTATGCATTGATGATGGGTTGAACTGGGAAAAAAAACACTGAGGATCTGCTGAAATGTTTGACTTCATCTACTTACGCTATTAGGGTCATTGCAAATTTTGGCGATATACATCTCAGTAAATTAGCTTACCACACCTATTTTCATTCTCAGCTTTCGTATGGCATCATTATTCTGGGTAACTCATCATTGAGTAAAAGAGTGTTCATTGCACAAAAGCACGTAATCAGAATAATTGCTGGAGCTCATCCAAGATCATCCTGCAGACACTTATTTAAAGAGCTAGAGATCTTCTCTGTAGCCTCACAATATATATATATTCACTTATGAAATTTGTTATTAACAATCCAAACAAATTCAAAAGTAATAGCAGTGTACATGCTTACAACACTAGGAGATAGGGTGATCTTCACTACTCAAGGTTATATCTAACTTTGGCTCAGAAGGGGGTAAATTATGCTGCCACAAAAGTCTTTGGTCACTTACCTAATTAGCATCAAAAGTCTGACAGATAGCCATATAGCATTTAAAAGGAAATTAAAAGAATTTCTTAATGGCAACTCCTTCTACTCATTAGATGAATTTTTGGATATAGTAAGTGGGTAATTTCCTCAACCCCCACAAAAAAATTAAAAATATTAAGTGTCATGTAATATTTTGTGTAATGTAATATCTTGTATAGACACCTTTTATTAACCTGACATGTTCCACATCATTACGAAATGTCATATTCATGATCTATGGAACAAGTACTAATCTAATCTAATCTCTGTAATCTAACATAGCCTTTTAAAATGGCTGATTATGTGCTTGCTATTCAAAGTCTGATTAACAACTCTCACTGCCTCTGTGTCTCCTATCATCGCAGAAAAGCTGTTCATTGTTAAGAAGGCCGGTAGTATGGAACTGCCCACAGGAGAAACTCCATGGCACAATGCAAGGCACTGCAGACTCCAAGACATATACGTGTGATGAAGTAAGCTCGTCTCGCGTTGCTGCATGACATCCCTGGAGCACCTCAGATGTGAAAGAAACACACACCAAACATGGAATAGTATTAAATATGTAACTAATTCATTCTAACAAAGCCCGTGTTCACTGTGCACGATTACTGAGTTATTTAAAATGTTAAGGCCTTTACATATGTCTGCTTGTGTCTGTAAATGTGCGGATGGATATGTGTGTGTGTGCGAGTGTATACCTGTCCTTTTTTCCCGCTGAGGTAAGTCTTTCTGCCCCCGGGATTGGAATGACTCGTTACCCTCTCCCTTAAAACCCACATCCTTTCGTCTTTCCCTCTCCTTCCCTCTTTCCTGATGAAGCAACCGTGGGTTGCAAAAGCTTGAATTTTGTGTGTGTGTTTGTGTTAGTGTGTCTATCAACATACCAACGCTTTCGTTTGGTAAGTTACATCATCTTTGTTTTTTTCTAGTCTAAACACACAGACTGTCCATAAAATATAAAAATTCAGCATCAAATCATAAAACATGAGTTAAATGAATATAATTCCATACTTCTTGGATTAGCTATTCAGATGATGTCAGTCAACCTATAAGGAGTTCTCCAAACTAACAAGTAATATCTATATAATAGCAGCATAAACTTAAGTATTAAATATATTTTTACTTATACATGTGATTGTTGTGGTCTTCAGTCAGAAGAATGGTTTGATGCAGCTCTCCATGCTAATCTATTTTGAGCAAGCCCTTTCATCTCTGGATAACTATAGCAACCTACATCCTTCTGAATCTGCTTACTGTATTCTTTTATTGGTCTCCTTCCAAGATTTTTACCACCCACACTTCCCTCTAGTATTAAACTAGTGATCCACTGATGTCTTAGAATGTGTTCCATCAATGGATCCCTCCTTTTAGTCACGTTGTGCCACAAATTTCATGTTTCCCCAATTCCAGTCAGTAGCTCCTCATTAGTTACGTGATCTGCCCATCTAATCTTCAGCATTCTTCTGTATGAACCACATTTAAAAAGCCTCTATTCACTTTTTGTCTAAACTGTTTATCATCCATGTTTCACTTCCATACAGCACTACACTCCACCTTCGGAAAAGACTCCTTAACATTTAAATCTATATTCGATGTCAACAATTTTCTCTTTTTCAAAAATGCTTTTCTTACTATTGTCTATCTACATTTTATATCCTCTCTACTTTGGCTATCACCAGGTATTGTACTGCCCAAAAAGCAAAACTCATCTCCTACATTTAGTGTGTGTTTCCTAATCTAATTCTTTCGGCATCACCTGATTTAATTTTGTAACATTCTATTATTCTTGTTTTGCTTTTGTTGATGTCCACATTACATCCTCCTTTCAAGATGTTCTCTTCAACTGCTCTTCCAAGTCCTTCAATGTTTCTGACAGAATTGCAGCATCTCTGGCAAACCTCAAAATATTGATTTTTGCTCCCTGAACTTCAATTCCTACTCCAAATTTTTCTTTTGTTTCCTTCGCTGCTTGCTCAATGGACAGATTGAATAATGTCAGGGATAGGCTACAACCCTGTCTCACTCCCTTCTCAACCACTGCTTTCCTCGTACCTCTCAGTTCTTATAACTGCCATCTGGTTTTTGTACAAATTGTAAATAGCCGTTTGCTCCCTGTAATTTACTGCACTACCTTCAGAATTTCAAAGAGAGTATACCAGTCAACACTGTCAAAAGTTTTCTCTGGGCGTACAAATGCTATAAATGTAAATCTGCCTTCCCTTAACCTACCTTCTAAGACAAGTCATAGGGTCAGTATTGCCTCAAGTCTTCCTACATTTCTCTGGAATCCATGCTGGTAGGCTTCTATCAGTTTTTGCACTCTGTTGTAAATAATTCAAGTAAGCGTTTTGCATGACTTATTAAAATGATATTTCAGTAATATTCACTATAGCACCTGCTTTCTTTGGAATTGGGATTATTACATTCTCCTTGAAGCATAAGGGTTATTGCACCTGTCTCATTATGTAGCAGTTATAAAAGTAGTATTGCTGTTATAATTACATGAATTTGATTCATAAAAAGCTATTCCTTGTGAACTAAAACATTGTCAAACAATACATTAAAATCTGTGAACTTATAAAAGATATTATAAAGAATAAATAGTGATTAAATTAAAATATTTTGGTAGGCAGCTCCATCTTGTGGAAGCAACAGCAACTTTTCTTCTTGATGTAGGTTCTTTGGTGCATACTGCCGGAGCCCCGGCAGTCAAACTGATGTGAGACGAGGTATGGCCCAGTCATAGACAAGAGAGGTGACACAGTCAGCACTTGTCACACTATCAGTGCTTGAAAAATGTCAAAAAACCAGTAAGATTAATACTCACTCTGTTCATTCAAAATTCTTTGTGGAGCTCTGTTTTTGTGGATAACAATTTCTATGTCTTCGAATATGTTCAAACTGTATTCCTCTGACACTGAAATCCCCACTCCACAATACTGCAGCATACTGCTAGAGAAGCCAAAAGAAAATAACACAGCTCACTGTTAAAGCAGACTCATGCCGTAATTTGGTTTCTGCATTTGAAGAGGAGCAACTGCCTTGGCTGGGCCTTGTGCCTACCCAGCCTGCAAGCCAAATTACAATTATGCAGATAGCCTGCTACCTTGCAGAAGATATTCGGGGGCTGCTGCAGCACATTCAACCACCAGGCGGTGACCAATGTGCTGGCAGAGGTCACTGGTGCCATGTCCCTGTTTCTTATGCATGCCACATGACAGGAAGCAAGACTGAATATATCCTGGCACTGAGGGCTCCATTTACAGTGGCATACAGGGCTCTGGGAAGCACCTTCCTGCTGAGCGAGCTTCTTCCTCAGGTACCACATTCTTATTGCATTTCCACAATCAGCAGCGCACTCTGTGAGTTGTTGATATGCTGCAATCAGTATTCAAGACAGACGTGACCCCGATAGGAAGACTGATTCTTGATTTCATAATATTTCTGTGCTTGCTTATTGTTCAGCCTCACCAGGCATAGAAAATTCTTCTTTTAGACTCTAACTGTTCCCTGCCTAATTGCGTTGTCAGATTCAGAATTTCTATCAGACTTTGTCTTTATCCTAAACGTGTTCTGAACTTTGAACAGATGTACTTATTTTTCTATGTGACTCAAGAACTTTACTCTGACACTGTTTATCTGAAGTGTGTTAAGTACTTTTGATCAGAGTTGTTTTCCTATCTTTTAGAGCTAAGGATTAGTACAGCATTTGGTTTTCCTCATTGCCAGGAAGTGGGACTATTTTTACGTTCTACTCAGAAGACTTCATTTGGCATTTTTCCTTTACTAAGATAGTTCAGAACTATAAAACTTTTTCTTCTTCCACAGGTAGAATGCCTGTTTGTGCTTAGCCAAACAAGATTAATTGTTTCACGTCTCCCCAGAGTTTTCATTATTAAACTGAATTGTGTTTCTCTCTATTCAAATAAATTTGGCTGTTTACCGACTATGGCAGACACTTCAACACTGTTGCAACAATACACACTGAGTAGGAAGAGCATAGCAACAATGCACAATGATATGAATTGGTGGTTAGGTGACACAGAGGCTTTTAGCAGGATTAGATAAATTTGAATGATGAAAAACGAAGTGGCAAACCATCTCCCTCTGAAGCAGCTGGGATCACAAGAGATGTAAAGGCCTTGGTCACTGGCATATCATAGTCAAGGAGATAGTGGAAAAAGTGAAAATCAATTTACATCTTGCATGACATTCTGAAAATGACAAAGGTCATAGCCTGCTAGGCAAGTAGTCTTCTAAAATCCGTTTGATGATAGTAGCTGATGTTATGTGCTTGGTAGTATATAGCCAAATATATTTTGTGAAGACATGACATACAGCAATGGCATACTTTCAATTATCTATCGTCGTGCCCTGAAATGACAAATGTCCTGCCCACTGTCCTTCCCACCCCTTCCATAGTGGTATTCCGCCCTCCACCAAACCTACATAATATACTCCTCCATCCTTACACAACCTCTGCTCCCAATCCCTTACCTCATGGCTCAGACCCCTGTAATAGACCTAGATGCAAGACCTGTCCCATACATCCTCCTACCACCACCTACTCCAGTCTGGTCACTAACATTACCTATCAAAGGCAGGGCTACCTGTGAAACCAGTCATGTGATCTACAAGCTAAGCTGCAACCACTGTGCTGCATTCTATGAAGGCATGACAACCAACAAGCTGTCTGTCCGCATGAATGGCCACCGACAAACTGTGGCCACGAAACAAGTGGATCACCCTGTAGCTGAACACGCTGCCAAACATGATGCTCCTCATCTCAATGATTGCTTCACAGCCTGTGCTATATGTATCCTTCCCACCAACACCAGCTTTTCTGAATTGCACAGGTGGGAACTTTCCCTGCAATACATCCTATGTTCCCGTAACCCTCCTGGCCTCAACCTTCGTTAGTCGCTGTCCTCACCCATCCAGCCCCTTCCCTGCTCCCATTCCAGCACTACACAGCTGTCATTCCACCACCACAACCAGTATTTTTTATTTTATTTTATTTTATTTATTTATTTATTTCCTTTTCTGCTACTCCCCCCCCCCTCCTTTCCCTACCTCTCCCTACCGCCCAACCTGCAGCACTTCACTGTCCACCATCCCCACCATACTATACCTCCCCCTCCCTGCCCCAGCCTCCTCCTTTCCCCCACCCCCCTAGCCTCCTCCTTTTCCCCACCCAGTCACCACTCCCATCATGCACTGGTGCCGCTGCTCGCAATGTGGTTTCAGTTGCCTGAGACTGCAACCATGTGTGTGAGTTGCGTTTGCATGCATGTGAGTATGTGTGTGCGTATGTGTGTCTATTGTTGACAAAGGCCATTGGCCAAAATCTTTAAGTGTGAAAATCTTTTTTTTTTTTTTTTTTTTTTTTTTTTTTTTTTTTTTTTTTTTTTGTGACTCAGCATCTTCGCTATATGATGAGTGGCAACTTTCCTTCTCGTAATACTGTTGATGCTTTTGCTTTACAGCTTTCTCTCAGGGATCAGTATGTTGTAGAAGACTCATGTTATTACAAATCTTTAAATAACAGGAACAGAAGGTGCCACCGTGTTTGGAAGGAACACTTGGAACTATTGTATTCCGTTGTATAAGGTGTGGTACTTATATTCATCAAGACTATTTTGTAGAAGCTTTTGCTTTACAGCTTTCCCTCAGGGATCAGTAACAGTATCATCCTTCTTACCACCAAGTATTGTCATTTCTCTTAACTTGCAAGCTACTTCACACATGATTAGCACAATCATCTCTTCTTTTCAAAGTTTAATTTTGAAACTTTAGATATATCAATGGAGAAAAGAACATTGTTGCAGATGCTTTTTCACCAGTTTGATCCATTTCACACACTACAAATACTGTTACACTGATTGACAGCTCTGGGACCAAAACAGTATCCAATGCTGAGATGAAACCTTCTGCATTGATGTTCAAACCAAAAAGAAGAGTGCAAAATTGGTAACTTGTACTTGAGCAGGGAAACTCAGTATATTCGTCACTGCCTGGATGGAGAGCAATTTACCAATAAGAATTTACAAATCTATACTGGTTATATATTTGACTTCATCGAAATTTAATGGTTGTTATCTAACTACTCTCATGTCTAACACTAGGTGAACATTACTGTCTGGCTTTGCAACTGCAAGTAGTGGACTACAGTATGGGGACTGTGAAAGTTCTGTTATCTTCCATTTAATCAACCTTTCAATTTCCCATCTAACATCTTCCCTTTTTATCCAAGATACAGTATAAGATGAGTGACAAAAGGTCTGTTGAGGAAAAACTTCCATCTTGTACACATATTCACAAATAATCCCATATTTTTTGTCAAACGCTAACAAATATTGTTACAATAACCCAAATAATTCATCTGTCTGTACTGCAGTTTGGCAGAAGGATCCTTTATTTTGTCTTTTATGGCTGAAAGTCGATTCGCAAATCCACTAATGTGTCAGTGTATTCCTCATAGGCAAATAATACTTCTGGGTAAAAAAGTGGCGAATTCACTTCCTGACAAAACTTACAATGGTTCGGTCTAGTCTTAACCAGATTCAAAGAAATTTTGTATAGTCAAAATAACATTCAAAACTGTTTACAAACATTCCTCCTCATTTCTCAAGTTAGGGGGTAGTATGTTATGAAAAGATCTTATAGAAACCATAAGATATACTTTTTTGTTTTGGATAAAAATACCCGGAACTTTCAGTGTTGGAGCAGACTCTCAAGTATACTGAAGAAAGTGAAGGTCCTGGCCCAAGTGATTGTGGCATTGACAGGGGTGGTGGTACTTGGTAATCTACATGACTAATTGGCGGCATGAGTAAACGATTACACTCTCCATTGTTTCCTTCTATAGCAAAATGACCTCTCCACGTCAACCATCATCGATTCTGAAAACATCAGTCATTTGAAACCCAACTCATACTCTTCCCACATGATGTTCAAAAAGCTTTGGATCAGGAGAGGCAGGTAGATACAGTATTTCTTGATTTCCAAAAAGCATTTGACTTAGTACCACACCTACACTTATTGTCAAAAGTATAATCATACGGAGTATCAAGTGAAATTTGTGACTGGAATGAGGACTTTTTAGTAGGGAGGACATGAGTCATTGTCAGATGTAGAAGTAACTTTGGGTGTGCTCCAGGGAAGTGTGTTGGGGCACTTGTTGTTCATGTTGTATATTAATGACCTTGTAGACAATATTAACAGTAATCTCAGACTTTTTGTAGATGATGCAGTTATCTATAATGAAGTACTGTCTGAAAGAAGCTGCATAAATATTCAGTGAGACTGTGCTCTTTACAAAAGGAAAAAACGTAATATGCTATGACTATAACATTATTGGGTCACTGTTGGATTCAGCCAACTCATACAAACACCCAGTGCAACACTATGTGGAGATACAAAAATGAATGATCACATAGGTTCAGTCATGGGTAAAACAGGTGGAAGATTCCATTTTATTGGTAGAATACTGGGGAAGTGCAATCACTCTACAAAGGAGACTGCTTGCAAATCACTTGTGCAACTCGTTCTAGAATCATGCTTAACTGCGCGAGACATGTACCAAATAGGACTAACAGGGGATACTGAATGTATACAGAGAAGGGCAGCTTGAATGGTCACAGGTTTGTCTGATCTGTGGGAAAGTGTCACAGAGATACTGAAGAAACTGAACTGACAGACCCCTGAAGATAGACGTAAACTATCCTGAGAAAATCTATTAACAAAGTTTCAAGAAGTGGTTTTAAATGATGACTCTAGGAATGTACTACAACCCCCTGTGTATCATTCACATAAGGATCATGAGGATAAGATTAGAATAATTATGGCACACACAGAGGCACTCAAATAATCATTCTTCCCGTGCTCCATATGTGAATGGAATGGGAAGAAGCCCTAATAACTGGCACAATGGGATGTACTCTCTGCCATGCACTTCACGGTGGTTTGCAGAGTGTAGATGTAGATGTAGTATTAGTAGTAGATGGAGTATTGGTGAGGTTGAATGAGGACCTCCTGCATATGAAATAAACCTTTGTGCATATTCCTGAGACCAACTGCAATTGATTTGGGTGTACTGATCTTGCACAAGTCTAACTTGGTACATATTTGTTGCACTGTAACCTTGATATCATTGTCGACTTTTGAAAAAATTTTACTTCTCTGTTAGATATCAAATTTTCAACCTTTTTCACATAAGTTCAGTGTAGGTGTACAATCATTTCAGTGAAAGTAGTATCACCATCAAAAGCTCCAATCTGTGTGTGATCATTAAGTTTCTTTAAATCATCACATATACATTTCTGTTCAAGCTTGAGAAAACCTACTTCTTCTGACAATTTCTGTACTTGACCAGGAAGTTTGCTACAGACAGACTGCTGTTCAGACATCCCTTTTGAAACACAAAATGTGTTCCTGGAGCCACTCTGTAGCAATTCTGGACATGTGGGGTGTTGCATTGTCCTGCTGGAATTGCTCAAGTCTGTCGGAACACACAACGGACATGAATGGATGCAGGGGATCTGACAGGATGCTTATGTACATGTCACCTGTCAGAGTCATATCTAGACATATCAGGAATCCCACATCACATGCCCCACACAATTACAGAGCCTCCACCAGCTTGGACAGTCCCTTGCTGACATGCAGAGTCCATGGATTCATGAGGTTGTCTCCATACCCGTATACGTACATCTGCTCGATACAATTTGAAATGAGACTCGTCCAACCAGGCAACATATTTCCAGTCATCAATAGTCCAATGTCAGTGTTGACAGGCTCAGGTGAGGCATAAAGCTTTGTGTTGTGCAGTCTTCAAGGGTACACGAGTGAGCCTTTGGCTCCGAAAGCCCATATCGATGATGTTTCGTTGAGTGGTTCACACGCTGACACTTGTTGATGGACCAGCATTCAAATCTGCATCATTTTGCAGAAGGGTTGCACTTCTGTCAATTGAACGATTCTCTTCAGTCATTGTTGATCCTGTTCTTGCAGGATCTTTTCCTGGCCTCAGCAATGTCGGAGAGTTGATGTTTTTCCTGGATTCCTGATATTCACAGTACACTTGTGAAATGGTCATACAGGAAAGACCCCACTTCAGCTACTTCAGAGATGTTGTGTCCTATCACTCATGTGCCAACTATACACCACATTCAAACTCTCTTAAAATCTTGATAACCTGCCACTATAGCAGCAGTAACTAATCTAACAGCTGCACCAGACACTTGTTGTCTTATATATAAGTGTTGCTGCCTGCAGTGCTTTACATATCTCCATATTTGAATATGCATGCCTGTATCAGTTTCTTTGGCACTTCAGTGTATTTAAGCAGCAAGTTTCCTTCATCCTGCAGTGGTGATGTGGTATTACTATTGGTCATTGCTTGGCTTCCAGTCATGAAACTAATGGGAATTTCTGACCCCGTTACCACCTATTTGACAAGATTTTACAAAAGCTGAAAGGATAGGTGTGAATACAGCAAGATAATTCCTAAGCAACAAGCTCTCAAAAAAGTAAACACACACTATAGAATGTTCTAGCAGTGAATCATTTGGCCATTACTAAATGCTACGCAATTGTGAACTTTTTTTTTACTCATGTTAACTACACAGGAAAAGACATCTACAGCTCTTAAAACAAGTTACAACTACTTTTCTCCAATCAGTGTTATGAGAGAAGCAGAATAATTAAAAGTCAATTACAATACCACACCTCTGGTGTGTGTGTGTGTGTACTTTCATATTTCTGATTGACACATTGGCTGTTGTCTTCTGTCTAGGATTCTTTGGCCGACGTTTGTTTGATGATTTTTCTATTGTTTATCTAGCATGAGTGGCTGAAATTGTCAAATCTTCACCCTCCATTGCTGTTTGCTGACTGGAGTCCAGCTCGCAGCGGTTCTTTCACCTGCCACCTGCCACCTGCAGCGGTCGTTCACCACAGAACGGGAATCCAAGATCCGTTCACCTTGAGGCTTTCTTCTTTCTTGCTGAAGCTATTGTGAACTTTGTATATTTCTAAAGCTTCCCTGAAAAAGCGGGTGTGATAGCTTTTCTCTACAGCAAGAACTTCCGTGTCAGAGAATTTCCACACAGCGTATGCTCTGCCACAGCCGATTTCTCCACCTGCCCCAACCTGCAGTGCTGCTTATTTTTGGTGATACCAGTGTTGATTGATCATCGAATCATTGTAACACAGACTTTTCCACAAGTACGTGGTTTGTGGTATGTTCCCAATATTGCAAGTGGGTCCCTTTTCTCCTTTGCCAATCTGACACACTCTTTGTTCTTCTTTATCAGTTTATAAATAGTCTTTATACTGTGTTTGCGCAATATATGGCTGATTCTATTCATACTCTGGGAATGTATGGCAGAAAGGCTGTACCCAGTATTTCTTTTCTGATGTGTCACTTCATTGAGTGTTTGATTCTGTAATACTTCTAACGTAACTGGTGGAGTACCCATTGCTCCTCAGATCCCTTTCTAGTGTTGCATCTCACATCCGAGGTTCTTGCTCACATATTTCTCTTGCTTACATTATAAGCATACTAATCATGCATCTCTTCTGGCTCAGGTGGTGATGACAGTTTGTGCAGGTATTGGTCCATGTGTTTCAGTTTTTGACCATCCCTTGTGACCAGCACATCTAGAAAGGATAGCTGTTGGTCCTTTTCTACCTTCATGCTAAAATTTATGTTGGCAGGGAGACTATTCAAAAGCCATAGGAAGCCACTGAGCTGTTCCTCACCATGTCTCCACACAACGAAGGTTTTGTTGATGTATCTGTAACACACTTCAGGTTTAAAAGATGCCAAGTCCAGCACCTGTGCTTCAAAAATGTTCCATGAAGAAGCTGGCCACTACTGGACTATGTGGACTACCCATGATGATGTCTTCCAGCCATTCGTAGAAGCTATCGTGCCCCATGAAATAGCTCGTGGTGAGGCATGCATGAAAGAGCATGTGAATCAAACACTCGGCAGAGTGACATGTCAGAAAAAATATCAAGCATCGCCTTTCCACCATACATTCCCAGAGTGACAGACAGAATTGGCCATATATTGCACAAGAATGGTGCGAAGACTATTTATAAACTGACAAACAAGATCAAAGTGTGTCTCAGATCGGCAAAAGAAAAAGGGACCCACTTGTAATGTCAGAAATTTACTGCATACAGTGTACATGTGGAAAAGTCTATGTTGGAATGACTGGATTGTCAATCAACATCAGGATCACCAAACATAAGCGGCACTGCAGGTTGAAGCTGGTGGGAAAATTCGTCGTGGCATAGTATGTGCTGTGTGAGACCGACCACATAGTAAAATTTGCATACACTGAAGTTCTTGCAGTAGAGAAGAGTTATCACACCCACTTCTTTGGGGAAGTACAGAAATGCACAAACAGGACAATAGCTGTAACAGGAAAGAAGAAAGCCTCAGGGTGAACAGATCCTGGATTCTTGTGCTGCAGCAAACGACTGTTATAGGTCGCAAGCAGAGAACCGCAGAGGTAATGATTGTGGAAAAACCCTTGGACACTGGTGCTCCAGGTATATATAATCCACAGCTTTCAGCTTGACTCCAGTCCATCACAAGCAATGGAGGATGAAGCTTTGACAATGCCAGCCACTCATACCAGCAAATTCAGAAAAATCATCAAACAAACATCAGCCAAATGACCCAAGAGAGGTGCCAACAGGCAATTGGTCAACAAGTGGCCACAAAAACCTTAACAATTTTTCATAATATGTGTTTATTACATCAATTTTGTTATGTAATGACATATATCATTGTAGCAATTCATGTCACACCTGAAAAAAAAAATTATCATACATGAAATTGCTTCTTCATAAATTTAAACATCAAACAACACAACAAGTTCAATTACCACATTCATGATTGTTTACGTCAATGGTCACCACTTGTAGTGTTTCATGGATTATGTGTGGAAAAAGACAAATGGAAAACTGTTTCTGTAATATTCCACTCCAGCGTAAAACCACAAGTGGTGGCCGCTGGTGAAGTTCCTTAGGTGTTTGCAGGAAATATTTAATTCCATGTTAAGTATAAAGACAGGTTTTGCACTGAGCAGGCCAGTGAAACATCTAGTCATTCATACTTTACTGACAACTTATGATAAACACCTATTCATCATATTTAACAGGTACTTCCTTTAATTATGATTTTCTGTTGTTATATCAGACTTCATCTCCAAGTAATACATTTCATAGAACTGGAAAATGTACTGAAATAAACATGCTTCTGAACCACAATTCATGTATTTCAGAAATTATTCTCAACTCTGATGGAATATGTCTTACTTCAATGACACAGATGAACTCTGATGGAATACTTCTTACATCAATGACACAGATGTAAGAAAAAGGTGCTACAGGAAACTAAAAAATTATTCAATTCAACTATTTGCAAAGATAGTGCCTCCTTTGCACTTAAAGGTGTACATGTGAATTATTTGAATAAAAAGACAAATATACTCACTGACATTTAGTATACAAACAAGAATTCTAAATTATTAATTGTCTAATGTGCAAGATACAGCACACTGCTGTGTTCCACAACTATTCACACCTATTCAAAAGGTCACCAAACCAGGGCAGCAGTGGAAATGATGCAGGTATGTTAGGGCAGTCTAGACACCATCCTCAGCCACACAATCACAATGAACAAATGCTGGAAGCATTACTATGACCCCAAAACAAAACAAGCAGTGGAAATGTGGATTGACCATTGCCACAAAATGCAAAAACCAAACTATCACCAGGCCGAGGGTTTTATGACTGACATGGCATGGTGCTATGTGATTATCATCGAAAAGGGCAACATTCACTAGGGCTTAGTACTATAATCTTCTGCTGAGGTTAGGGGAGACTGTCAAAACAAAGTGTCATGGGAAGCTCTCCGAGGCCGTGTTCTTGCTCCATGCGTATGCCCCAGCTCAGTCAGCACAGATCACAATCACACATGCTGCTTCTTTGGGCTATGAAAGTTTGCCTCATTCCCCTCTCCCTTCCTCTTTATTTTCCTGACAGGGCACTCAGTGACTTATACCTCTTTCCTTGGATGAACAAACAATTGTGTGGCAGGCATTCCCAGAATGATGATGAGGTAATTTTTGAGGCGAACTGTTACCCAAACACCCAAAATGCAGACTTTACCCATCCACCATTGGAAAAAAATTATTGCATTGATCGGTGAATAGGTAGAGGAGTTAACACCATCACATAGTTTCATGGTCAGAGCCTGATCTTTTTGTGACATTAACCAGGCCCGGATCTAGTGGGAGGGGGGGGGGGGGGGGGGGGGCAAACTGGGGTATCTGCCTCTGGCGGCAATTTCAGGGGGCACCAAATTCATATTCTTGAAGACAAGAACCTCATTTCACAACGTGCCTTGCATCCGGCGCACGTTGGCCTATCGATTTCTCATATGATTTTGAAATGCAGCCCTGTTGGTTTTTGAACATTTTTGAACACATTCCATAAAATGGGGTTACTTGAAACACTTTTGAATTTCCTCAGCATCTAGCTTTTTCAGTTTTACAAAAATAATGAGTTAAGGAACTTTACAGTATGGGTGACATTGCAGTGAGGATCCTGCTGGCAGAGAAAACTATTTCTTAAATTTCTTTATGCTGATTTTTTACAAAAATGTTCGTGTTTCAAGTTCCCTCATGGGAGGGAGTTACTTGAAACACCTATGTTTTTATACTGAAAACTTGCAGTTTTGCAAGTTTGAACTACTGTGGGATACTTGCAGCAGTGAACTAATTACAAAAGAAGATATGTGATATATTTTCATGTATCAAAAATACAAAATTGGGTACAAATTGTAAACATTAATGAAAATTTCTTATTGATGTAAATTTCAACTGGAATATGTGAGGGTGATATGCAGTACAAAGTGCAAAATAATGGCAGAAGTACCTCCAAATTAAAGTATAAAGTTATATTTCCAGTGGAAAACATTAACTTCCTCTTCTTTCAAATAAAGGGGTAACCACACGAATAGCATTTTTTTATGGTAATGGAGCCTATATCTTCTTCTTGAGGGAATATATATGTTTGCTGCTTTTGTTGATTTTCTCAAGAATTTCACATCATATTTGTCACCAATAATGCTCTCTATTTGAGCCACAAAGTGTTTCAGAGTCTTTTTTTGTCCCTTCATGACATGTAAGACACACCAATTTCTCAGTAGAACCAACTGATTTGTGTGTATAACTTCTGCACCATTTCAGAGCAGTAATGTGTTCATTATAAATAAGTATACTACATCCTTATTACCTTGTAAATAAAAAAAAATTATTTTAAATTCAGTGCATTAGTGTTTGTAAAATGATTTTTTTTATACAGTGTTCACTAAAAAAAAGTGACGATCATTCCACTTGGGAGCTGTGGAAGGTACATTAGCTTATTTGTTTCAGTTGTAAATATTTGTCATGTATTATTGTTTTTCTAACATGTTCTACATCCTGGAGGACCTCCTCACTACGGATCAATTGGAGTGAAAGTAAATCTAATCTAATCTAATCCAAGATGAAATCATTTGGCTTTAGCTGTCTTTGGTCAATATTTCCAGGGCCTGCAGTTGCATGTGTTGCATGCTGATGAAAACTGATTTTCATACTTGTCCTGGCAGTAACATTCTTCAGTTTCATGTACAGGAGATATACCAGCAAGGTCTGTCACTGCTAGAGTCATGCACAGAATAATCATCAGTATTACTGATCACTTCACTGCCAGTACAAATCACCTTTGATCTGTTCTGTTCCCTCCTTTTATTAGTGCTCTTGACCTGATGTTGTCCAGATTGCATTTTTCGCTCCTCTGATGGGTTATTCAGTCTCCTCTTCTCATGTTTACCAGTACTGGAACCTGAAGGCTGCAAGTTTTTCATGTCAGTGTGCTGTAGTTCCTGAACATTATCCACCAAAACATTTCTTCTTAGTGTTATAGCAAGGCGCTTCTTCTTCCTGGACTGTGGTTTGGAGCAATGGCTGACTGAAGGTTTTGCATTAGTGTGTGAGATTTCAGATCTCTTAAATTACTCCAAAAACTCTTTTAAGCTGTCAGACCAAGATTCCATATCTGCAGTAACTTCATTTCCTTTTGGTAGGTTTCTCAGAACGTAATCTTTATTCAAAGACATGATCCCAGTAGCTTCAAACCCTACCATCAGGTTTTGCTTAGATGATGCATCTTTTTCTAATTCAGTCAAACACTTCTTCAGCAGATGAGGGAAACAATCTTTTGGAATGGTTCCTCTTTGATTCGTCATATATTCATCGAGAAACTTTGGCCAAGACCTCTTAATGGGCCTGAAATATGCTACATCAAGAAGTTGACACAAATGGGTACTGTTTGGGGGAAGAAGAACAAAACAAATGTTATTCTCTTTGCACTCACTGATAACTCTCAAAGAAATGTGGATGCTGGGACTCTTTATCAAATTTCTTGAAGTATAGCAAGGCAACACTTCGAAACCAGTCCTCAAAAACAATCCCATTGAAACATCCATTTTTAGATCTGTCATATCGACAGCCAGTAGAGCCCCCCTTCAGTCCATGAGTCATACATGTGTTCAGCTTTGTAACAAACATAGACTGGTAGAAGAACTCCAGAGGCTGAACCACTAAACATTACAGATACACTAGACTTTGAGTGATCAATTATTCGGTCTGGATGCTTATATCCCCTGCGAGTAATAATTTTTTTCCTTTGTGGGTCATCAGTCATGTTGCTCTCAACATAATTTACAATTGCATCTTGAGCCACCCCATCCAGTGATTTTCTCAGTTCCTCAAAATACTCTACAATCATATCTGCAGTGAGAGCTGCTCTTGCTCGAGTTATATTCTGGCAGACAGAAACTTTTTCATATGTTTTCCACATAATTTTCTGCTAAGAGTTCCTGCAGAGATTCCATACTTCTGTGCTGCCGTATTCAATGAAATGACACCACTCTGTATTTCCTTCAGAGCCTCCTGTAAGGTTTCTTCTAAATAATTTCTGTATTTTCAAGCATCAGGGCTAGTTTTATACACTCTTGACATCTTGGACTAAAATAAAACAAAAGAAAAATAGAAAATAACCATATTTCTTAAAAAAAATACTTACTGTAGTAGTTTATGGCGAATTTATTCCAGAAATCACATACAAAGCTTCCTTCAACGTCTGAAGACACAACAAATGAAATACACTACAAATCAGCCAACAATGTAGAAGCAAGACATGACACAAGAATTTCTAGTAACCCCAGTATTTCAAGTTACACCATTTGACAGTTCTAAGTTGATTTCTGAATAAATCATAAGCTGATTTTTGAATGCGTGCCTACGTGATGTCTCTGCCAGGGGAATCCTCATTGCATCTAGAAATAAAAAACACTCACACAGACAGGAGGGGACAGGGCTATATGATCCGAGTTGCATAAACCTGAACAGGTGAATGCCACTTGCTGTTTATTTATGTGGTTGATTGGGAGTGCGAAGGATAAGTGTTGTTACAATTATTAGCAAAATCCATACATACTGTAGATTCAGACTACTAGAGTGGAAATAAACAACTCACAGGAATAACACATAAGAAAGATCACATATTGATCTTCTCAGTTGTACTGTCCCCAGTTAGCAGCCGCTTAAGTTCTGTTCTTGGAGTAGCGTAGAAAAAGCGTTTTATGAACACGTAATAACACCTAGACGGAGAACAAACGCGAAGTACTAAACTGGTGATTCTGGCACAGTTAGTAAAGTTAACTGGAGAATAAGTTTCAACAATGGCAGGAATAGTTACAGAATCAGTGATGACAAGATTGTTTGTTACAATGAGGAAAGAGAAGAAACAGGGACATCACACAAATTATACGGAAGAATATGACGATTCCAAATTTATATAAAAGTATCGTACTACTACTTTTCGATCTCATGCATGAGAATCTAGAGTGTATGAATGAAACATAAAACTATTTCCTGACATAAAACCTTTTGCTTGTAGTAGGCCCAATAGCCTTTTGATATTGGTGCTTCATGAATTATACTGTTTTGTTATTTATGTACATGACCATTTATGACAAAACTGACTCGCTTATTTGCTGTGTGTTACAACTGCTGCAATATCAGAAATGCCTATTTTGTTTTATCTAGCAGACAGTGACAAAATAGACTTAATCAAATCGATACACCAGACAAGTCATGGGTACTCTTCGTATTAACATCTTTTTCAGTATTAGCCAACGACATTTTGATTTTTCAAATAGCAAAACGTTTGACAAACTTTGATTAGGTACGGTAATAGATTCTTTTGCAGAAAGGAAAGCAGACCATGTAAAGCTGTGGCAAGATAGAGAGAAAAATGCTGGGACCTAAGGAATGAAGAAATGTGTATGCCTTGCTTGTCTTTTGGCTTTAATAGTTTTATGTTTCATATATTTAATTTTATGTTCCACAAAAGAGAAAGTTATTAGCTAATAGGCAATAAAGAGTACAAATTACACTTTTGCACACTGAAGACCAAATAACAAGTCTTACATTTCCTCAAATATGTATGTTTTATGTATCAAATTCTTCAGAAAAAATGTGCACTACAAAATGAACATATTTTGAAAAATAGATTTTTTAAAATCTATCACAAATGCTCGAGAGCAGGGAGAGGAGGTGCCACTATCAAGTTTTAGCCCTGGTTTAAAAATATTGTAGATCTGTGGCTGGCATTAATTTAAACTTTCTGAATAGCACTTGTTACATCTTTCTATTTCTGAATCTGATAAATGATTCCTTTGTGTCATTCCAAAATGTCAATCACTAGTGGGCATAAAAAATATATGAAAAGTACACTTTTCGACTGTCACCTGATGCACAAAGTGAACTTGTGAGACAAACATTAGAACTATCCACAAACACATTGTTTTGACTGAAAAGAAGTATCATCTAAAGCAGCATAACAACATCATCCAGCAGCATAACAACATCAACCAGCCAATAACTTGTCATCCCCATTAATTACAAGCCACATAATCCAGTAGATACATATATCTGTGGAACCCACTGAAAATGAGCAGGTTGCCCACAGATATCTCTACGGTCTTTGATAAATTGGGTGGTAGTGAGCTCGTAATGCCATTATGTCCAGTAGATGCTGATCTGGTACACAGGATGGATTTTTTGATAGTATTGCCAATAGCACACTTCAGAACAAATTTTTTTCAGCTACCATAATTGACTTTTGTGAAATAGTAAGTAAGTCTATGTTTTATTTGTGGTTCAGTAGTGGTTGTCGATAATGTGAAGTACTGATTTATCTTCTCAACTTGAACAATGTAAACAGCTGCAGATTTTACTTTACCTACTCAAAGACCACAAAGATTTTTCTGTAGGCAGCTGGTCTGCGTATGTTTTCATTTAGTATATGAACATACCTGAGTCAAGTGTTTCTCAGGGTTTGAGTGACTATGTTCTGTTTTCTGCTCATAGAATGACTTTTGAGGCGGGATATCGTTTGCATGCATGATGGTCAAAGTCTCAGACAATCATGACTTGTTTTGGCTCATCAGTTAACCAAAGTACAGATTTCCGTTTCACCCTTGCAATCTTTGGGGAGCATTTTTTTCTATAAACTCAAGTAAGTTTGCTGGTAACTCCATCCAGTGCTCCATTTATGTTTGAGAATGGAAAAGAAGTCATCTTGGCCCTTAGTTCAGATACACTGGTGCATTTAAAGTCTCTATATAAAGTTAGTTGCAGTATATTATTTGGAAATTCTAGTGAGCATGTAATGAAAATTATGTTATGGGCAGACATGCTGGTGTGACTGTCTGATTTGTGTGAATTACTCAATTGAGGGACTTCACTATAGATTTTATCCCAAAGTTTTTCTCTTGTTATTTACGCAAACCACTATCTAAGGTTGTTGTAGATTCAGACTTTAACAGGGAGTTGCAATTTCTGTAGCTTAACTGTTCCTGAAATTTTAACAATATCTGTGAGGCTAATTTAAAGTTTATTAGCTCTTGTTGAGATAAAGACTGTAATTAGTGAGAATGGAGGCCCACTGTGAATGAGGTTCTTGGGCATGAGATGAGTTAGTTGCTGTTTGTAAGCAGTTGTAAATTGCTCCGACTGTTGTCAAATGATTGGAATCTGCTTGGAATGTGTGTGTAGGGCAAAATGCTGAGAGTCATGTATCATGGATACCACATGGTACCTCAAATATTGTCCTCTCCAATCACAGGCGCTGACTCCATTGGGCCTGAGGGGGCCCGAGCCCCCTCAAAAATTCGTTTGGGATTGGGGGGGGGGGGGGGGGCAGAGCCCCCCCAATTATTTAAGAACATTATTAGTTATTTTATGCTTTGTAAAATCAGAAAATTATGTTGGAATTTTTTTATTTTCCTTGTTTTATGATAGTTACCTTTTAAAATACATTCAGTAATGAGTTAAAATGAATAATTATTATGGTAGTAAGCAGGTTAACTGAAAACGGGTGGTGTGAATCATGATAGTGTTACAGTGCTGGAAGCACACTTAGAATTCATCCCGGTGTGCAAACCTTCTGGTAAAGTCTGGCACTGGCAGGCCAATGCTGTGGCCGCGGCAACATCACAAGGACTGGAGCAGAAGCGTCTGCAACCCTCGCCTTGCGTCGCATCGACACTTCAGGACATTATGATGCTGCAGCCATATAAAGCCCACCTTACTGTCGCAGTCATTCAGTGTGGATAGTTTCATTCAGTGCATGCTGCAGACGTGTTTAGTGTTCAGACTTTTGTGTCTAGTGAACTATTTTATATGACTGTATTTTATTCGTTTACTTTAGTCTCTTAGTGTATTGTGAATTAAGGATAAATTTGTTACTAAAAAGGCGTGGTTGGAAGTTGATGATACTGCAAGTCAACCTCTAACAATTATTGTGTCGTCAATTACTTCATCGCCGCGCGGAGTGGCCGTGCGGTTAGAGGCGTCATGTCTCTGATTGCGTGGCCCCTCCCACCAGAGGTTCGAGTCCTCCCTCGGGCATGGGTGTGTGTGTTGTTCTTAGCATAATTTTTATGAAAATACCGTGCATGTTTATGTTTTGTTTCTTTTTTTCAAAGCCAAAAAATGTGTCAGGCTTGTTGAGTTTCCTGTAGTGTCGAGTTATGTAGAGTACAGTTTTCGGGGTTCTAACGTTGATCATATGACTCTAAAATGCTTAAAAAATTTTTAAAACTCACTACTTTTCATCTACAATCTAGAAAATTTCCCAGGTCAAGACCCCCAGTATGCCCCCCCCCCCCCAATATTTTTTATAAGTGGGCGCCCCTGTCTCCAATCAATACTGTCTCCCCTGCAGGAAGTGTAGGATCTATCACTGCATATCCACTTGAATGTACATGTCACTGGCAAGTCTGTGGACGCTGCACAGGGAGGTCGGAAGCAATGGTAACTTGGTGTATTACACCCATTCCCCTAACCAACGAGTCTGAGGTGCTGTCTTCCAGTGAAAGTGAAATTGAACCAATGAATAATCATTCCCCTTAGGAAAATGGCAATAATGGATGGGGAGGATCACATTGCACACTTTGGGTACATGCTTGGAGTCAACATGCACCACACTGAAAAGGCTGTTCCGGTTGCCATTACGGGAACAAGAAGCAATAGATTGTGGCACATGTTCAAATGAATGATGCATGTTGTCTGGTGTCTGAGATCTTCCTTGAACCATTCCAGTGACTGAAAGAGATGATTGATAAGGCCAAACTTGCTCACAGAGTTTCAGGGGAGCTCAAGATCTGTAACATCTTTTGCAGAAAATAATGACATCAATTGGAGACCCCAAAATATTAGTGTATGGGTAAGATTCACACCAGTTGCCCAGTGGCTGAGACAGCCATAAAAAGCATTGAAACTCAGATAATACTAGGTACAGAAAGTGGCTAAGACCAAAAATTTACTGAATTGAGATTTTTGGGGTAAATGTAAGCGTATTTTGAAAGGTTAGGCTAATGGGCCCCCCCATGAACCATGGACCTTGCCGTTGGTGGGGAGGCTTGCGTGCCTCAGCGATACAGATGGCCGTACCGTAGGTGCAACCACAACGGAGGGGTATCTGTTGAGAGGCCAGACAAACATGTGGTTCCTGAAGAGGGGCAGCAGCCTTTTCAGTAGTTGCAGGGGCAACAGTCTGGATGATTGACTGATCTGGCCTTGTAACATTAACCAAAACGGCCTTGCTGTGCTGGTACTGCGAACGGCTGAAAGCAAGGGGAAACTACAGCCGTAATTTTTCCCGAGGACATGCAGCTCTACTGTATGATTAAATGATGATGGCGTCCTCTTGGGTAAAATATTCCGGAGGTAAAATAGTCCCCCATTCGGATCTCCGGGCGGGGACTACTCAAGAGGACGTCGTTATCAGGAGAAAGAAAACTGGCGTTCTACGGATCGGAGCGTGGAATGTCAGATCCCTTACTCGGGCAGGTAGGTTAGAAAATTTAAAAAGGGAAATGGATAGGTTAAAGCTAGATATAGTGGGAATTAGTGAAGTTTGGTGGCAGGAGGAACAAGACTTTTGGTCAGGTGATTACAGGGTTATAAATACAAAATCAAATAGGCGTAATGCAGGAGTAGGTTTAATAATGAATAAAAAAATAGGAGTGCGGGTTAGCTACTACAAACAGCATAGTGAACGCATTATTGTGGCCAAGGTAGACACAAAGCCCATGCCTACTACAGTAGTACAAGTTTATATGCCGACTAGCTCTGCAGATGATGAAGAAATAGATGAAATGTATGACGAGATAAAAGAAATTATTCAGGTAGTGAAGGGAGACGAAAATTTAATAGTCATGGGTGACTGGAATTCATCAGTAGGAAAAGGGAGAGTAGGAAACATAGTAGGTGAATATGGATTGGGGGGAAGGAATGAAAGAGGAAGCCGCCTTGTAGAATTTTGCACAGAGCATAGCTTAATCATAGCTAACACTTGGTTCAAGAATTATGAAAGGAGGCTGTATACATGGAAGAAGCCTGGAGATACTGACAGGTTTCAGATAGATTATATAATGGTAAGACAGAGATTTAGGAACCAGGTTCTAAATTGTAAGACATTTCCTGGGGCAGATGTGGATTTTGACCACAATCTATTGGTTATGAACTGCAGATTGAAACTGAAGAAACTGCAAAAAGGTGGGAATTTAAGGAGATGGGACCTGGATAAACTGAAAGATCCAGAGGTTGTACAGAGTTTCAGGGAGAGCATAAGGGAACAATTGACAGGAATGGGGGAAAGAAATACAGTAGAAGAAGAATGGGTAGCTCTGACGGATGAAGTGGTGAAGGCAGCAGACGATCAAGTAGGTAAAAAGACGAGGGCTAGTAGAAACCCTTGGGTAACAGAAGAAATATTGAATTTAATTGATGAAAGGAGAAAATATAAAAATGCAGTAAATGAAGCAGGCAAAAAGGAATACAAACGTCTCAAAAATGAAATCGACAGGAAGTGCAAAATGGCTAAGCAGGGATGGCTAGAGGACAAATGTAAGGATGTAGAGGCTTGTCTCACTAGGGGTAAGATAGATACTGCCTACAGGAAAATTAAAGAGACCTTTGGAGAGAAGAGAACCACTTGTAGGAATATCAAGAGCTCAGATGGCAACCCAGTTCTAAGCAAAGAAGGGAAGGCAGAAAGGTGGAAGGAGTATATAGAGGGTTTATACAAGGGCGATGTACTTGAGGACAATATTATGGAAATGGAAGAGGATGTAGATGAAGACGAAATGGGAGATAAGATACTGCGTGAAGAGTTTGACAGAGCACTGAAAGACCTGAGTCGAAACAAGGCCCCGGGAGTAGACAACATTCCATTAGAACTACTGATAGCCTCGGGAGAGCCAGTCCTGACAAAACTCTACCATCTGGTGAGCACGATGTATGAGACAGGCGAAATACCCTCAGACTTCAAGAAGAATATAATAATTCCAATCCCAAAGAAAGCAGGTGTTGACAGATGTGAAAATTACCGAACTATCAGTTTAATAAGTCACAGCTGCAAAATACTAACGCGAATTCTTTACAGACGAATGGAAAAACTGGTAGAAGCGGACCTCAGGGAAGATCAGTTTGGATTCCATAGAAATGTTGGAACACGTGAGGCAATACTGACCTTACGACTTATCTTGGAAGAAAGATTAAGAAAAGGCAAACCTACGTTTCTAGCATTTGTAGACTTAGAGAAAGCTTTTGACAATGTTGACTGGAATACTCTCTTTCAAATTCTGAAGGTGGCAGGGGTAAAATACAGGGAGCGAAAGGCTATTTACAATTTGTACAGAAACCAGATGGCAGTTATAAGAGTCGAGGGGCATGAAGGGGTGCAGTGGTTGGGAAAGGAGTGAGACAGGGTTGTAGCTTCTCCCCGATGTTATTCAATCTGTATATTGAGCAAGCAGTAAAGGAAACAAAAGAAAAATTCGGAGTAGGTATTAAAATTCATGGAGAAGAAGTAAAAACTTTGAGGTTCGCCGATGACATTGTAATTCTGTCAGAGACAGCAAAGGACTTGGAAGAGCAGTTGAACGGAATGGACAGTGTCTTGAAAGGAGGATATAAGATGAACATCAACAAAAGCAAAACAAGGATAATGGAATGTGGTCGAATTAAGTCGGGCGATGCTGAGGGAATTAGATTAGGAAATGAGACACTTAAAGTAGTAAAGGAGTTTTGCTATTTAGGGAGTAAAATAACCGATGATGGTCGAAGTAGAGAGGATATAAAATGTAGACTGGCAATGGCAAGGAAAGCGTTTCTCAAGAAGAGAAATTTGTTAACATCGAGTATAGATTTAGGTGTCAGGAAGTCGTTTCTGAAAGTATTTGTATGGAGTGTAGCCATGTATGGAAGTGAGACATGGACGATAACTAGTTTGGACAAGAAGAGAATAGAAGCTTTCGAAATGTGGTGCTACAGAAGAATGCTGAAGATAAGGTGGGTAGATCATGTAACTAATGAGAAGGTATTGAATAGGATTGGGGAGAAGAGAAGTTTGTGGCACAACTTGACTAGAAGAAGGGATCGGTTGGTAGGACATGTTTTGAGGCATCAAGGGATCACAAATTTAGCATTGGAGGGCAGCGTGGAGGGTAAAAATCGTAGAGGAAGACCAAGAGATGAATACACTAAGCAGATTCAGAAGGATGTAGGTTGCAGTAGGTACTGGGAGATGAAGAAGCTTGCACAGGATAGAGTAGCATGGAGAGCTGCATCAAACCAGTCTCAGGACTGAAGACCACAACAACAACAACAGGCTAATGGGAACAGAGGCAGTTAATTTTATGCAGTGGACAAGAAACTCAGATCCACTGATGCAAAAACTGGAACAGTGTGGGAGACTTTTTGGGCAAGGCTCACAACAAGGTGGGCATAAGCTTGTAATTAGATTTTTCTATCGACCACCACACAAAATCCCGAAATAAAACTGATAACTTTAGAGAAAAACTCAGTTTGCTAGTAGCTATGTTCTCCAAACATACTGTCATCATTAGAGGACACTGATAGAATAATTACATTCTGTAAGTGGTATGTGTGACAAGACACCCTGCGACATGTACTAAAAGCCTTCTCTGAAAACTACACAGAACAGATAGTTCAGGAGACCACACATGATGGAATGATATTGGATCTAATGGCAACAAATAGCTCTGATCTCTTTGAGGGTCTCCATATTTAAAATGCTGTCAGTGACCATGAGGCAGGTGTAGCAACAATGATTAGTTAGAACAAAGGTAAGCTAAAACAAGAAGGATGGTATACATATTTAGTAATTTACATAAAGAGGCAGCTGTGTCACATCTCAAACAGGAACTGAAAACATTTACCTCTGAGCAGGAACATGTAGAACTGTGGCTCAAATTTAGAAGAATAATTGCTCATTCACTCGGTATATCACTATGAGAACAGTTCATTATATGAGGAACCGCCCTTGATATACAGTCACAGCAAAGAAACTTCCAAAAACAAACTCTGACTTGCTCATAATAGGTACAAAACGAAATGATGGCTACAGATAAAGAAACGCTGAATGAAATGTGCTTGGCTGTCAAGAGGGCAATGAATTTAGCCCTCAATAACTACTGTAGCAGCATCTTAATGAAAGATCTCTCATGAAGTCCAAAGTAATTGTGATCCCATATGACTGTCAGCAGCACCAAGTTAATGTCCAGACTCTTACACAAACTGAAACTGAGGGTAGCAACCCAATGACAGACATGATGGACTACATTTTCTAATGTTCTTTTACTAGGAAAGATCTAGATGTACTGCCCAACTGTACTTCTCACACCAATGCAAATATGAGTGAAATAGATACTACTGGGAGTAGCTAAAAATGATAAAACTGAACAAGGTTCTATTGCCCAATGGAATCCATGTCAGTTTCTGTACACAATTTGAAGTTGAGTTAGCTTCCATTTTAATCGTAATGTACCAAAGTCCTCATTGAACAGAAAGCTGTGTCCAGTGATTGGAAAGAAGCACAATTCATGCCCATTTGCAAGATGGGTAACTAAAATGTTCCACAAAACTACCACCCAGTCTCAGTGATGTGAATCTTTTATAGAATCCTAAACATATTCTAAGCTCAAACATAACGAAGAATATTGACCGGAATGGATTCTGAAAACATTGATCATGCAAAACCCAGCTTGTGCGTGTCTCACGTAGCATCCTGAAAGTCGTGGACCAGGGCAATCAAATTTCCGAAAAGCATTTGACTTTGTACAACTTCAATATTTATTAACATAAATACAATTGTATGGAGTATCAAACTTCTGACTGGATAATTTGCAGAGTATGCATGTACATGCAGAATGTATGTATGAGGTTGTGATTATTGGCTTTACAATGGGTAGGTGCGAGTTGAAGTAGAGTTACATTTGAAGAAGAAAGCTGATGTACCTTCACTCATGACACACATGACTTCAGAGATCACACATCCATACAGTTCATAGGCCCACTTATAGAGGCTACCTGGGTTGGCCCCTGGCATGTTCTGGTGAGCCACCAAAGATTAGATTAGATTAGATTAGATTAGATTAATACTAGTTCCATGGATCATGAATACGATATTTCGTAATGATGTGGAACGAGTCGAATTTTCCAATACATGACATAATTAGGTTAATTTAACAACATACTTAAGTTAATATAACAACTTTATTTTATTGTGTTTTTTTTCTTTATTTTTTATTTTTATTTTTTTAATTTTTTTAAATTTTTTTTATATTTTTTTGTTTTTTTTTTTCTTAATTTATATCTAAAAATTCCTCTATGGAGTAGAAGGAGTTGTCATTCAAAAATTCTTTTAATTTCTTCTTAAATACTTGTTGGTTATTGTAGTGGACTGTTAAGGCAGCCAGTCCACAGTGAAGTAGCCGAAAGGGCACGCGTCAACTCACGCCGTCTGGCGTTAAGTCTGGAACAGGATTCGTAATGAATGTGATAAAGAAAAGAACGTAGCTACTAGAACACTTAACTTTTATATCGTCCTTTGGTATACAGCATTCTTGATGATACAAGTGAGACTATCTTGATATACATGCAATGGTACAAATGGCGCCTTGCTAGGTCGTAGCCATGGACTTAGCTGAAGGCTATTCTAACTGTCTCTCGGCAAATGAGAGAAAGGCTTCATCAGTGTAGTCTCTAGCAACGTCGTCGTACAACTGGGGCGAGTGCTAGTAAGTCTCTCGAGACCTGCCGTGTGGTGGCGCTCGATCTGCGATCCTGACAGTGGCGACACGCGGGTCCGACATGTACTAATGGACCGCGGCCGATTTAAGCTACCACCTAGCAAGTGTGGTGTCTGGCGGTGACACCACATTCCTCCCCCGCAAATCAGCGAACGGTCGTGTGATAAGGCTTCCGCCCGCCGTGGGGAGGACCCCATGTTGACGTATGCGATGGGGTGGGGAGCCTAACAACAGGCGAGGCAGTGCCACCCGCACCCTGCCATTCGGTCCGAGGGGAGCTAGGAAACGCCTGAAAACCTAGTCCAGGGTGCACGTCAACATGCGGTGTATGCGCCCGTAATGAGACAGGAGGGGCCGAGAGGTCGACCTCCATTGCGTCGGGGTATCCGACGCGCGAAGACGCCATGTGGTCTGGAGCAGGCAAGAGTTCCATGGTGGAGGACAGCCGGTCATGGGAAGCGAGCGGCGGCGCGTGACCCAGGGAGGAGCTGGGCGGCAGCAGCGAAGCGTCCACTGCGGGCGGCGCCGGCGGCAGCTGCGGCGGCTGCGGCGCGACGCCATGGGGCAAAATGGAAGGCATCGTTGGTAACACCTGGGGATGAGGCGAGCCAGTAGATGGGTCCCCAGGGTGCTGACCGGACGGCACCGTCGCTGAAAGCAGACGGGGAGCGGCAGAACCCGTGCGACGACAGAGGCGCAGCTGATTGAGATGCCGACGCACCTCACCAGAGGCCCCCAAAACCAAATACATCGCGCGGCCGAGGCAGCGAAGAATGCGCCCTGCGAGCCAACGCCGTGAACCTCGATAGGTGCGATAAAAGACAACGTCGCCAGGAGCAAAAGCAGGAGTCTGCCGCTGCACAGGAACCGGATGCGGCGGATGCAGCAAAGACATCAAGGTTCGATGAGGACGACCATGGAGCAACTCAGCCGGTGAGCGACCATCGCGGGGCTGAGAGCGATACGAAGACAAAAAGAGCAATAACGCGTCCTCCCGAGAATGCGACTCTTTCAACTTCAACATCTGTGACTTGAAAGTCCGGACCAAACGTTCAGCGGCACCGTTTGACTGAGGCGAAAACGGCGCGGATGTCAGATGTTGAATACCATTGGCCTTGCAGAATGACTGAAATTCTGCGGACACGAATTGCGGGCCATTGTCGGAAACAATAGTCTGCGGAAGACCTTCAATGCAAAAAATAGCGGACAATGCTTGGATTGTGGCAGAAGACGTCGTAGAAGACATCCGGACAACAAATGGAAAATTACTGAAGGAATCGACAACAACCAACCATCGAGCATTCCAGAATGGACCAGCAAAATCTATGTGCAAGCGTTGCCAAGGGGAAGTGGCTTTTGGCCATGCAAAGAATTTCCACGGCGGTGGGGATTGTTGTTCGGCACACGCCATGCAAGAAGAGCACATATTCATAATCGCAGCATCAATTCCGAACCAAGTACAGTGCTGACGAGCAAGTTGTTTCGTGTGCACTATACCCCAATGTCCTTGGTGAAGAAGCCGTAAGACAGAGGACTGTAACGAACGTGGAACCACGACTCGGGATTGATCATTATCCGAACGCAACAACAAAACACCACGTCGTACAAAAAGTCTCTCCTTGTGAGCAAAAAATCGGCGAACCAACGGATCCATGATCCGCGACGTTGACAAGGGCCATTGCATAGCAACAAAACGCAAAACAGTAGCAAGGACAGGGTCAGCAGCTGTGACTGTAGCTATACAACGAAAATCAATCGGAAACAATTCGACCACGTCATCGGTTTCCGCATTAATGAACATGCAAGCAAGTGTGGAAGAATCGAATGCTCTTGCGACCTCATCACGCAATGCGTGGGGAACATTGCGCGCTCTGAAAAATTTCGGTTGCGCGTTCACTTTCAGTTCCAAATGTGCTTCATAGTTCTTAGCGCAACCAAGGCCCGGTGCAAAAATGTCTGCAAATTCTTCACACAGACGCGAAACACTGTCTGAAGGCACAGTCTCGTTCACTGATAGGACCTTTTTGACTACAGACATGTTAAACAACTGAAATAAATCTAACCCAAACAAGTTCACTGCAGTAGAAGAACGAAGAACGTAAAATGACACAAGTTTTGTTTGTTCCTTGTATGTAGTAAGAAGAGTGCACTGTCCTAACACAGGGATAGCTTGTCCGGAATAACCATTTAACTTAACACGTGCAGCACGCAACGGAGGTTTGCCCAGTTGTTTGTACGTGTCGTGATTGAGTAGTGAAACTGCAGCTCCGGTATCGAGCTGGAACGGTATCACTTGTCCGGCAAAGTCCAAATCTACAAAAAGTTTATTGTCCTGCTGACGACAAGAGCGACTGTTTTGTGTAACTTGAACAGACACTGGAACAGAATCACGCGCGACGGGACGGGACTTCCGTTGACGTCGACGCACACTTTTTGTGGGACGAACACAGTCACTGATAGCGAGAGGAACACTGGGCGGAGTGGAATTAACTACATGAATGTCCATGGGCGAAGGTCCACGAGCCTGAGTGTCCTTGGTTCGATTCCGGCGTGAAGCAAAGGGCCTGGAATGGTTGTGAGTGTCTGATCTGAGCTTTTTCTGGCAAACACTTTGAACATGTCCTTTCTTATTACAGAAAAAGCAAATAGCCTGGCGTGACGGGCAATTCTCACGCGAATGTCTAGTTGCACACCGCGGGCATGATTTCACTGCATTTGCTTGCTTGCGCGGGACACGTGGCTGCGCGGACGTGCGCGAGGGCAGGTTAGCGTTCCGTGCAGCGGGCCCGGCGGGCCGGTTAATGTGACACACGGCTGGCGAAGTTTCAAATGATTCCTGAGCAAAGTCAAGTGTGTCTTGCCTATCTAATATGTCTATCACTTGCTGAAGGGAGGGATTTACTAGTTTCAAAATCTGTTCCCTTACACGAACATCAGAAACGTTCTGTGCTATTGCATCACGCACCATAGTATCTGAATAAGGGAGTCCACAGTCACATTCAAACGCACACTCCCTAGTAAGTCCTTGCAAAGTTGCAACCCACTCCCTATTAGTCTGACCGGCCGTACGTTTGGTACGAAAGAACGTATACCTTTTTGCAACGACATTTACTGTTTCCTTGAAATAGGCATCTAAAGCAGACAAAATTTCTTCGTATGACAGAGTTGCTACGTCGCGTCGGGGAAACAATTTCACTATCACACGGTAGGTGGACACACCTACACACGAAAGCAAAAACGGCTGCCGCTCATTACCTTGAATTCTGTAGGCGGCGAGATGAAATCCAAATTGTCGGGACCATTCTGTCCAGGATTCAATGGCTGCATCAAAGCTACGAAACGGGGGTGCAACGGCATGTTGTAGCTGCGGTAGCGATGAAGCGGCGGCGGCCGCATCGGTTTGCAGCGCACGTTGACCCTGGACGAGCTGTCCAAGGGCATCCAATAACGCCTGCGTCTGCTGATTCTGCAAGCGATAAAATTCGGACAGTACATCTGGCGAAGCCATGACACAAGGAAATGGAAGCAATTATAAAGAACAAGATCCCGATTAATCCGCATCGCCAATGTAGCGGACTGTTAAGGCAGCCATTCCACAGTGAAGTAGCCGAAAGGGCACGCGTCAACTCACGCCGTCTGGCGTTAAGTCTGGAACAGGATTCATAATGAATGTGATAAAGAAAAGAACATAGCTACTAGAACACTTAACTTTTATATCGTCCTTTGGTATACAGCATTCTTGATGATACAAGTGAGACTATCTTGAGATACATGCAATGGTACAAATGGCGCCTTGCTAGGTCGTAGCCATGGACTTAGCTGAAGGCTATTCTAACTGTCTCTCGGCAAATGAGAGAAAGGCTTCGTCAGTGTAGTCGCTAGCAACGTCGTTGTACAACTGGGGCGAGTGCTAGTAAGTCTCTCGAGACCTGCCGTGTGGTGGCGCTCGATCTGCGATCCTGACAGTGGCGACACGCGGGTCCGACATGTACTAATGGACCGCGGCCGATTTAAGCTACCACCTAGCAAGTGTGGTGTCTGGCGGTGACACCACAGTTATCTGTCAGACTTTTGATACTATTTGGTAAGTGACCAAAGACTTTAGTGCCAGTATAATTCACCCCTTTCTGTGCCAAAGTTAGATTTAATCTTGAATAGTGAAGATCATCCTTTCTCCTAGTATTGTAGTTATGCACACTGCTATTACTTTTGAATTGGGTTTGGTTGTTAATAACAAATTTCATAAGAGAGTATATATACTGAGAAGCTACTGTGAATATCCCTAGATCCTTAAATAAATGTCTGCAGGATGATCTTGGGTGGACTCCAGCTATTATTCTGATTACACGCTTTTGTGCAATAAATACTTTATTCCTCAGTGATGAATTACCCCAAAATATGATGCCATATGAAAGCAATGAGTGAAAATAGGCGTAGTAAGCTAATTTACTAAGATGTTTATCACCAAAATTTGCAATGACCCTTATTGCATAAGTAGCTGAACTCAAACGTTTCAGCAGATCATCAATGTGTTTCTTCCAATTTAATCTCTCATCAATGGACACACCTAAAAATTTGCAATATTCTACCTTAGCTATATGCTTCTGATTAAGGTCTATATTTATTAATGGCGTCATACCATTCACTGTACGGAACTGTATGTACTGTGTCTTATCAAAATTCAGTGAGAGTCCGTTTACAAGGAACCACTTAGTAATTTTCTGAAAGACAGTATTGACAATTTCATCAGTTAATTCTTGTTTGTCAGGTGTGATTACTATACTTGTATCATCAGCAAAGAGAACTAACTTTGCCTCTTCATGAATATAGAATGGCAAGTCATTAATATATAATAAGAACAACAAAGGACCCAAGACTGACCCTTGTGGAACCCCATTCTTGATAGTTCCCCAGTTTGAGGAATGTGCTGATCTTTGCATGTTACGAGAACTACTTATTTCTACTTTCTGCACTCTTCCAGTTAGGTACGAATTAAACCATTTGTGCACTGTCCCACTCATGCCACAATACTTGAGCTTGTCTAGCAGAATTTCATGATTTACACAATCAAAAGCCTTTGAGAGATCACAAAAAATCCCAATGGGTGGTGTTCGGTTATTCAGATCATTCAAAATTTGACTGGTGAAAGCATATATGGCATTTTCTGTTGAAAAACCTTTCTGGAAACCAAACTGACATTTTGTTAGTACTTCATTTTTACAGATATGTGAAGCTACTCTTGAATACATTACTTTCTCAAAAATTTTGGATAAAGCTGTTAGAAGGGAGATTGGACGGTAATTGTTGACATCAGATCTATCCCCCTTTTTATGCAAAGGTATAACAATAGCATATTTCAGTCTATCAGGGAAAATGCCCTGTTCCAGAGAGCTATTACACAGGTGGCTGAGAATCTTACTTATCTGTTGAGAACAAGCTTTTAGTATTTTGCTGGAAATGCCATCAATTCCATGTGAGTTTTTGCTTTTAAGCAAGTTTATTATTTTCCTAATTTCAGAGGGAGAAGTGGGTGAGATTTCAATTGTATCAAATAGCATAGGTATGGCCTCTTCCATTAACAGCCTAGCATCTTCTAATGAACACCTGGATCCTACTATATCCACAACATTTAGAAAATGATTATTAAAAATATTTTCAACTTCTGACTTTTTGTTCGTAAAGTTTTCATTCAATTTGATGGTAATACTGTCTTCCTCTGCTCTTGGTTGACCTGTTTCTCTTTTAATAATATTCCAAATTGTTTTAATTTTATTATCAGAGTTGCTGATTTCAGACATGATACACATACTCCTGGATTTTTTAATAACTTTTCTTAATATAACACAGTAGTTTTTATAATTTTTGATAGTTTCTGGGTCACTACTCTTTCTTGCTGTCAGATACATTTCCCTTTTCCGCTTACAAGATATTTTTATACCCTTAGTAAGCCATGGTTTGTTACAAGATTTCTTACGAGTATATTTAACTATTTTCTTGGGGAAGCAGTTTTCAAATGCATTTACAAAAATGTCATGAAATAAATTATATTTTAAATTGGCATCAGGTTCACGGTACACCTCATCCCAGTCTAACTGCTGTAGGCTTTCCCTGAAATTTGCAATTGTTAAATCGTTGACTGAACGTACTACTTTGGAGGACTGTTTAGTGTTGCTGAATGGAGCTAGGTCATATATTGTAACTAGCTGTGCACCATGATCAGAAAGACCATTCTCAACAGGCTGAGCATTTATCTGGTTAAACTTATCTTGGTCTATAAAGAAGTTATCTATCAGTGAGCTGCTATCCTTTACCACCCGAGTAGGAAAATCAATAACGGGTGTCAAATTGAAAGAACCAAGTAATACTTCAAGGTCATTTTTCCTATTACCCTCTTTCAGAGAATCTACATTGAAGTCCCCACAAATAATAATTTGCTTCCCCCTGTCTGACAGATAGCACAACAAGGAGTCCAAATTTTTCAGAAATAGATGAAAATTTCCTGATGGGGACCTAAATACAGGTACAATTTAAATGTGCCTTTATTTAATTTAAGCTCACAGGCACATGCTTCTATATGTCTCTCTACACAAAACTTTTTTGTTTCTATACTTTTTGCACAATGATAACTTTTGACATATATGGCAACTCCTCCTTTCTCCATATTTTCTCTCATTACATGTGCAAAGAGCTTATATCCACTTACATTTACCTTATCCATATCAGCAACAATGTGATGCTCAGACAGGCATAGTATATCTATTTCATTCTCAGCTTCTAAATCTTCTAAACAAACCAGAAGCTCATCTACTTTATTATTTAAACTCCCAATATTTTGATGAAATATACTTACATTATTTTTAATTATTCTTTTATGAGAACCTTTCCTTATTCTAACATTTGCAGTACTCTCCTGTCTGAGTTTCTCATTGTGCTTAGGTCTAGTTCCTATACCAGTGGTCACACGGTGTTCAGAGAGGCAGATTATGTCAACTGGGTTGGGTGACTTTAATTCATCAATGCAATTACCTAGGACTGAGATACAACTTGGTGGAGATAAAATTTCTGGTGATTGGTGAAAATTTATAATTGATAGCTGTGATTGGTGATCCAATGTGCTAGAATTGTGCTGTTTAATTTCTTTCCTAAACTGAAGATTTGTTTCAATCCTGACCTCTCGTAGAACTTGACATCTTTCTGTCTTACCTATCCTAAAAAAGGTGCTGCTCCAACACCTGTAACCACTGGTATTTTACCATTCATGGCAGTGCCTCCCCCCCTTAAATTTCCTGCTATTACCCCAGCCAGTTTCCCCTTCCCGTTCCTGTTGAGATGTAGGCCGTGCCTGGTATAGTCCCACCTACTGAGATAATCAACAGGAACCACACTAATATGAGCCCCCGCACCCGACCCAAGCAGCCGTTCCAACTCCAAATTAACTCTCCCAACAGAAGAGTTCAAATGAGGCCGGTCATGGCATCTCAGGACAGATACAAATTCAACATTGGTGTGTCTCGATGCTGACGCAATCTTTACCAGGTCACACTCTATACTGTACCCAGGATCTCTGTCGATGCTGTTCCCTGGCCCTCCCACAATAACCACGGTGTCTTCCCTGGTAAATCCTTTACAGAGTGAACCTAAATCCTCTGTCACCTGATCCAGACTAGCACTTGGTTTGAAAAAATTTGTGACCTGGTATTCTGGTCCTAATTCCTCCTGCAGAAGTTGGCCTACACCTCTGGCATGAGAACTGCCTAACAACAAAATTTTCTTCCTTTTCGATGACTTTCCTACATTCTTTTTCAATTTCCTATTGAAAGTTTGTTGTGTCCTGACTACACCTACCTCTGCTTGAGGCTCATCAGTTTCTAACTGAAGCAACAGGTCAAACTTATTTTTGACATTCACCACAAAACTGTCAGACTTAGTTCTAGGCCTGTTCCTTCTGCTACCTGTTGCCACTTCCCACCTCTCTTCGCCCTTCTCCCTCCTTAACCCGTCCAGATCTTCCCTAGCCTGATCTAGCTCAGCCTGAAGGGCAGCAATTTTCCCCTCCTGTTCCACTATCTTCCTATCTCTGCTGCAAATCCTACATAACCACTGATGAGCCAGATCCACTTTCCCAACACCCACGCCACTGCAATCCCCCCAGTGAAAAAAACTACTACATCCATCACACCAAACCCCGGAACTAACAATTCTACAGCAAGTCAGGCACTTCTCACTCATGGCAAAAATAATACTTTAGCTAGAATAAATCAATTAAATTACCGAAAATCAAAAAAGACGTTACAAGAATTAAGCCTATTCACAAATGTATATAAGCAAGTTTCTGATTTAAAATTCCGCTGTTTTTCTGAGATCTGTATTAAAACAATGAAGGTATACGCTATTTATTATATATTTCACTCGATTGAATGAAAAAAAGGACAATTAAACGAGGTACTTTAACTTTGATTCTCCAAAAACGTTACGAGAATTAGGCCTATAAACAAATGTATATAGGCAAGTTTCTGATATAAAGTTACGCTGTTTTTCTGAAATCTGTATTAAAACAATGAAGTTACACGCTATTTACGGTAGTTTACTTATTTGTTACCGAGAAACAATATTACTTAAGTGATCACAAGCAAGTGCTCAGCCTATTCTGTACCCTGTATTACTGTTGTCCAGTTAACATGTTCAGCTTTATGCACAACCCCCATTGTATCTTATGTGTTTCTCTATGAAGTACTACATTCCATATATCGCTATAGCAAACTTAGCAATGAGTAAGGGTTATGTTTGCTCCACTTGTTAGTATCAGTGTTAAGTCACCTGAAGAATGTCTCAATGGAAGAAATAATCCAACATATCATTGCCCAGCAACAACAGCAGGCTCTTGCCTCTGCTCTAAATCAAGTGGCACCACCGTGTTCATGGCAGGTTACTCTCCCTTCAGTGCAGCCATGACCCTTTCTGGTATACAATGAATCAGCTGAAGATCTGGATTCCTATGAGACATGGCTACGCCAACATTTCCAAGTTTTTTGAGTGGACAATGCAAATCTGTGTAGGGCTTTCTTTCTTTCCTGACTTTCACTGTGCATTTGTCAGTTGTTGTATCAACTTGCACCTTTCCGCAAGGAATGACCATCTTATCATTTGATGAAATGTGCAAGTTTCTCTCAACCTATTACTGTTACAGAATGTATGTCATTGTGATGCATTGTAACATTACGAGTCAAGATAGCTGTAACGGAAATTGAATAGCATAAAGTTATCATTAAAAACGCACGCCGCGTGATTTATGATGATTTGGTTGGTCATAATAGTAGTAACATGCTTTTGAATACAATTAAAATATAACGGCGATACCTGTTTAGTGTTATTGGAAATAATATGTAGTAAATTAATGAGTAAGGTAGGCGATCCTATAAGAAGAGGTGAAATTGGGCATATTAAGGTGTTTTGCTTTATGTCGACTAAGCCGATGATACGGCGTCTTTTTTTCCGTTTACTCTTTTTTTATTAAAAAAAAAAAGTAACGAAGCGCTAATTGTGCGTTGTGAAAAATATAGGGGCGAATTTTAAATAGCTGCAGTGTATAATCAGACTAACAAATGGACATTCAGTTACGCGAAATAGCGGACAGCGAAGTGTGGTCATTAAATTGAGTACACCTACAGGGCGGTCAATTCCGGGATAAGTCTATTCGCATCTCACGAGGGACACGGTATTGAGACCGTTTTTTTTTTTTTATTATATCACGGAGAGCGGGCTTCAATTTATAAAAAGGAGAAAAGCTGTATCATTATCATTGACTGTTGGTGTTAAGCAACCAAAACTGTTCATCAAAGGGTTTCGGTGAATGAATGGTGAATGCGAAATGAAACTGTGAATGAAGTTATGTTAAATAAAGCAGAAGAGACAAGACAGTTTGGTCGTATCTGTTATTATTCCATAAACCGTAACATTTCTTCTTGTTGTACGAAGCCTTTATAGACGATCGTTATGACAATTTGCTTTGAAGGGATCTCGTTACGAGTTAAGTTTTGGGTACCTGGTCAACAGGGGATAGTTCGTAGATCTTAACTACTGCAGCTATTCTGGAATCAGGTGCTACCGTGACCGTTGTGTGTTGTTAATGGCTTAAGGTCATCATATCTCATGCTCTAAGATCGACGCGCCTTTCCTCTTGGTATAACGGTGTCTCACGGTAACAACGACAACGCCGACGGCGAAGGAAGATACGGTAGAGCATGTAGAGTTTTACCATCATCACAAATGCCCAAACCAATCTTACAGAGCCTGTTGTAAATTTGTCACTAGGACCCATCACAAATCCTATGTTAATCTTATGGTGCTTGATATTATTATTTGTTTGCACCAGATAGGGATGTCTGTGAAAAAGCACTTCAATGTGAGAATCCGACACTTACAGATGTGCTCAATACAGCATTGTCCTTTGAAGTGTTACAGGCCGCAGCCAATCAGATTACTGCTTGGGGGGAGATATTGGAAGTTGCTCAGTCAACCCCTTTTAGACACACTACAAGTGTTCAGGAACAGGGGGAAGCCATTGCAGCAGTACAACCTTTGAACCAGCATCACATGGGGCAGTATCAATTACAGCTAGAGCAGCAACAGGATGCATCACAGCAGCTGCAGAATTACATGAGTTGAGCCGTCGTTGTACATTTGTTAATAGTACCTATCACAAATCCAATGCTGACCTCATGGGGCATGATGTTATTATTTGTCACCATGGACAGGAAAGTACGTGAGAACCAATGCTTACAGATGCACTCAAAATAGTGCAGTCCTTTGGAGTGTCATGGGCTATATGCTACGTGGGAGAGGGGGGGGGGGGGGGGGGCAGGAGTATCCAAAGTTGCTCAGTCAACCCCTGTTAGGCACACTGCAAGTGTTCAGGATGATGGGGAAACCATTGCAGGAGCACAACCTTCAACTCAACATTGCATGGGGCAGCATCAGTTATGGCCACAGCAGCAACAGGATGTATCACAGCAGTGGCCGTTTACCCCCCCCCCCCCCCCTTCTGTCGTGCCTGTACTGCTTCGTCTAACATGAGCATGATACATGCCCTAAGTATTGGGTAGTTTGCAATAAGTGTTGGAAGAAAGACCACATTCATCAGTGTGTAACTCCTCTTCAAATGTGATAGACACAGTAGTCCCAATGAGCATCAACTGTATCTCTACAATGACTGTTTCTCTGAAGAAATTGTTTATTGACTTACATGTGTTTAATAACCCACTAAAAATGCAATGGATACAGGAGCTGCAGTGACTTTAGTAAACACTCAAATGTACAGTCGTGGACAAAACGAGCGAGACCCCTCGCCTTTTCGTTATGCTGATCCGCACGGCTTTAAAGTCTGCTACACAGCATAACAGGCAAGGCGACGAAGTACTACCAACATACTATGCGCAGGCGTGAAATTGACAAACTATCTGAACTTTTTTAGACTGTATTCCATAATTTCTAAGACTATATTAATGCTGATTAGTGTGTTAAATACAACACGTAAACATAAGACAGAACTGAAAGAAGAAACGCTAATTTGTATGAAACGGACGAATAAAAATGAATTTCAGCTTATCCAGATAACAGACAAAGAACCCCAGACCGTTACGAATTAGCAAAATATTATCCGCATTCGCCCGCGAAACGGTCTGTGTCAACGTTCAGACCAGTCATACTGGATTACCATTGCTGACCTACCATGAAAGTGTGCAAATTTAGCAATGCGTGAAGATTCATAACGAAATTCACTTAAACATCATTCATTGCCACACTTAAGTCAATTCCATTATTGACAGAAGCGGAAAAAGGAGGCAGTAACATGTATGAAATTCTACAAGAGTGTCATATTGACATCCACAGAGCGCCAGTACAGAATAAAGGTAGCGATAAATCGTATTGGGTGCGCGAGAATTTCTTAAAATTGCTTTACTGATATTCTACCTGCCTCCATAGAGATTAGAACCGAAAACAAACCAGACCTTCCTTTCACTATGCTAGCAGACAACCTAGGCAAACAGCCCTCTATTATTACCCCAGACATGAACAAGCCGGCAATTTCGCAATAAAAATCTGCAGTTTCTGTTGCATAGAGCTTTCTGGACTCAAAAACATGAATTTTCTTCCTTTATGTCACCACTTATGCGACAATCATTCGGGATGTTTATCGAAATAACAAATTACTGTTATTAGAGAGTAAATTTTGTAGGATAATTCTGCACCACCCCAGGAAATAAACGGCTACATGGCTGCCAAACGTATTCTGCATTGTTTCGAATTCTCCACTAGACTCGCCACAGCCAGAAAACGTTCATTAGCAGAAGTGTTTCTTAAGCTAGCTAGCAATGAGAATGTTCGTACTTCTAAAACGCGGTGGCATTAATACTGGGATGTGAATTACCACGTGTATAGGCAAATACATTCTATTTGCATTCCTATAAACGTGATTTGGATCGAAAACGTAGCTACGACTAATATGCTTATGTATCGACAGCAACTAGAACATTTCGAATAAAGAGTAGCGGGTGTTATTTATGCGGCCCTCATCTTCAGTGTTTTCGTTGTTAGGATTTCGTCACCTAAACCGGTAAAAACGGAACCCTACTAGTCTCACTTTCTTGACCGTCTATCGGTCTACCCAACCCTTAAAACCCGTTTACCTCCAGAACGGGTGGACATAATAAGCGGAAATGTATCGCACTTCTTGCTGTAACCGGTCCCTTGCTGGTGTAAAAAAGTGAGCTTCTATGTCAACGCAATCAAAAGATACGACGGTTTATGTAAAGAAAATTTACGCGAAAGGTCAAAAAATGGCTTCAAGAACTATGCGACCTAACTGCTTAGGTCATCAGCCCCTAGACCTAGAACTACTTAAACCTAGCTAGCCTAAGGGCATCACAGACATCTATGCCCGAGGTAGAATTCCAACCTGCGACTGAAGCAGCCGTGCGGTTCGTCACTGAAGCGCCTGGAACCGCTCGGCCACCGCAACGCGGCGAAACCCTACTCACCTCATGTATAATGATAATATATACTGTCTAGTGAGGATAAACTGTATTCTCCAGCAACTCAGATCGTTTGATCACGGAACTTTTACGAAGCTACATTCAAACTTTGTCGAAGTCGTCTGCAATATCCATTACAAACACCCTAGGAACTTCGTATGCGATATCCACTTCTGAATACGCTGGCAGATAATGCAGTACTATAACAAGTAGGTGGGAACTTATTGTTATTGGTCCATGCATGACACTTTATTTCAATATCACTTTAACGCGCCTAGGTGTTCGTATATGGCTGAAATTAATGAACAAAAAGTAAATAAACAGTAAACAACTTCGATGTTCAGATCAAGTGAAAGTCACATGTCGTAATTACAACATAATTTCGTTGTTACATCTACATGACTACATCAACAGGATTTCTTTGCAATCCGGACTTACGTGCCTGGCAGAAGGTTCGGATTATTTCTCTACCGTCCCACTCATTAACAGTGTGCGGGAATAGGGACTACTTAAATCTTTTCTTGCGAGCCTTGAATTACATTATTACTATGGTTTCTTCTTGTGTAAGTACCCTAGGAAATAATGTTTTGGCATTCAGAACATATGGTGGTGATTGAAATTTCGTGAAAAGATCTCGTGGCAACGAAAAACGCATATGTTTTCATGAATGTTACCCCAACTCGATTATCAAATCTGGGATCCTCTCTCCCCTATTTCGTGACATTACAAAGCGTGCTACCGTTCCTTGGACGTTTTTGCGTGCACAGTCAATCACGTCTGTCAAGGATATTATAGCAGTGGACGGACAAACGTAGTGTAGGCAGTGTTTTCAGTTGGCCTGTTGCGTATTCTTAGTGTGCGGCCAATAAAACGCAGTCATTCGTTTGCCTTCCCCACAAAAGTATGTTTTCGATCTTTCCAGTTTAAGTTTTACTGGGTACTGAGATGAACTGACAGTGCTTCGACTTGTGTTTTGTCATGTAACCGAAAGTTAATTATTGTTATTGGACGCAGCTTTCGTGTTTAATGTATTCCTCAGTCAACAACAGTAGACTCCTCGTACACCACACATAACTGTTTCAAAGTATTAAATTGTTACTGATCTTACCATGTTGCAGTGGTCATCTTAACTTGCCGTTTTGAAAAAAAGGAAAATATTTTAGCGAAATGTAGCAACTAAGAAGCGGAGTATCCAAACAAACAAACGTTTCCGGTTTAAGTAGTTGCAGTAGGTCTACTACACAGTAACGTAAATTAGGAGCAAAGTCCATAAGTAGATCCTCATCAGGAAAACCAGCCCTCATAATGCAAAGTGCAACTACAACAAAGAAAGTTTCCAAACATGTCAATGAGTAGTCGAGGAAAGTGGACGCATTCTGTCTACTGAATCCCAACGCACGCAATTTACGAGGGGGCACGCCAAGTGTCAGACCCCGATCTTGCTTTTAACTACGCTCATTGAAAGAGGGGACAAAATAAGCTTAAACTCTACCGCTTCTGAGAAAACGACGGTCAAAGTGTTCAATGCGTTGTTGCTATAGTGTAGATACCGCTTAGCGGTTAAGGATTCAACTGAAGCGGTGGCTCTGCGGCTACCATAGCGACTTCGGAACTTTGCGCTGCGAGTTCGAAACCCGGTTTTTCCTTTTTTCCCCCCTCACTCTCTGAATTATCTACGAATGTTTATTCCAATTTATGATGAAACACTGTTGTCGTTATTCGTCAGTTAATTTACTGTGTAAAGAAATAAGTTAAAAAGGGAACACACAGTGCGTAGTGGGGCGATCACTCTGTTGTAGAAATAATTCAGAAGCCAAGATCGCTTAAATACTGTCTACTGGATAACCGGTTTCAACACACTAAAGGTGCCATTATCGGATCTAAATGTAGATTAACATTGATAAACCATTTGGATATAACGATACATGAGGCAGACGAGATGATTTTATATCAGCTTGTCTCATTCGTTTATTATTTTTTTAATTCATTAATTACACATAAAGTTAATTGTCGAGTAATGACAACATTATTTCAACATAAATTAGAAAAAAAACATTCGAAGATAATTCTGATAGAGAGGCAGGAAAATAAAATAATTAAAAAACCCAATATGGTCTCGAACACGGGAATCAATGCTAAGAAGGAACGACGGTAGCCACTGAGCCACCGCTTCAATTGCGTTCTCGGCTGCAGAATGTATCTACACTAGAGCAACAGCGCGTTGATAACTTTGGCCGTCGTTTTCTCGGAAACGGTCGAGTGTCTGCAGATAAGCCGAAACACAAGTTCGCTTATTTTGTCCTCTCCTTCACTGACAAGGGGAGGCCGCCAATTGTGAAATTCAGATTCGATTCATACTGCGCATAATAAAAGCTCATGGCCAGAGGTGTAATGTGGCAAAGCACCAAGATGCACTTCTCAGCCGTTGTCGAGAAAATCGACAGTTAGAAGAAACCGCTGCGGTGAAATACTCTCTACGATTCATAATTTTCTACAGCGTCGTGGCGCAGCGGTAAGCGCTCGAGTTCGTAATCCGAAGGTCGGCGGATCGAATCTCGCTCCATGCAACTTTTTTTTTTGTAGTATTTGTTTTTTGTAATTCAAATGTGTGTATAAACACACACACACACACACACACACACATATATATATATATATATATATATATATATATATATATATATATATATAATTCCCGGCAACAGGTTGCAACAATTATGCATATAATAAGTTGTTGAAAGTCGTTTGTCGTGGAAAAACTGGCGACTTCGAACATCATTATGTTTTCCGCAAACAAATTTGTATTTCACAAATGTTATTAATTGTCTTCATAATGTTAACCACGTATAGTTAGCGGAAGACGTAGAAACGATATTCCGAAACGAATACGTATAGCGTAAGTCAAACGTTCGAATTAGAATAGAAACCCCACGAACACAAATTTGCTGTGGCAGGTATGAAATATAAACTCCGTTAATCGCTCGTTACACTTGAAGGACAGATGTTGAATGGGCCGACACGAGCCGCCGCATAACAGCGTAGTTGCCTGCTAACTTCGAAAGAAGGTAGATGCGGTCCCTAGCACAACTTATAACACCGTCGAAAATCAGTGCGGACATGAGAGCTTTGGTACACCCTGTTAAACAAACGGTAAAATGGAGGCGGTACAATTGGAGAGCGATCCGCCTTCACCAACATGCATAAGCAATTCATTAATAGTTTATATATATATATATATATATATATATATTTGAATTACAAAAAAATAATAATAATAAAAAATGTTGCGTGGCGTGAGATTCGATCCGGCGACCTTCGGATTACGAACTCGAGCGCTTACCGCTGCGCCACGACGCTGTAGAAAATTATTAATCGTAGAGAGTATTTCACCGCAACGGTTTCTTCTAACTGTCGATTTTCTCGACAACAGCTGAGAAGTGCATCTTGGTGCTTTGCCACATTACACCTCTGGCCATGAGCTTTTATTATGCGCAGTATGAATCGAATCTGAATTTCACATTTGGCGGCCTCCCCTTGTGAGCAAAGTTTCGGGACAATCAGCCTATGACACTTGGCGAGTTCCCCTCGCTCGTCGAGTCGCTTCTTACGCCCGGCGAGAATTATGTATGCCTCCGAGTAAACTGCGCCACCTGGAAACACGGCGAGCGGGGATAAACACGTTTCCCTTCTTATAAGGCAACCCTCTACAGATAAAATTCATGAAGTGTTCTTCAGGTTGCCTCAGATATTTCAGAAATGTTTCTTGCGTCAGGCCTGCCGCATATGCAAAACGTAAACATTTCATTTCATGTAATATTTATCAGGATAAGACATGACAAGAGTGGACCAGTCACTTCTGAGAAAAATTAGAGATTTTAAGTTGCTCCACTATGTAATGACACGGGTATGGGCTTGCGATCTCTCTTTTATGCCATCGATTTCCGTGTTACACATACTTGGCCACTGCGTTGTGGCTGCCATCGTGGAGGAGGCAGTCTGTTTCCTGCCAGCGCTGTTTCCGCAGCCAATATTAACCGCGACGAATCATTCAGTCAACGCTAAATGGCCCATCTGGCTGAGGCAGACAAGGGCGCTATAATAGAACTCCATGCAGAGGGATCTTCAAATGCCGACATAGCAAGAACTATGGGTCTTCACAAGTCGACGGTAGCCAGGTGGATCAGACGAAAGGAAGAGAGTGGTAACTTGAATGGGAGGCCTCATGGCCGTCGCCGCAAAACAACAGCAGCTCAGGATCAGCAGATACGCCGTTTCAGTGAGAACCACCCATTTGTCAACGCACGACAAATTCAGCAAACTTTGGGTCTCAATGTTAGCAGTAAGACCGTCACTCCTCGTGTAAGGGAAGGTGGACTGAGAGCAAGAAGCGCTGCTGTGAAAGAGACATTGACTGTTTCCCAAAGAGAAGCTTGCCTTGCTTTTGCTACTGAAAATGGCGACAAACCTCTCCAGTTTTGGAGGCGAGTGATTTTCACGCACCAAAAAGTTTTCTCTACGGCATCATCCGGAAAAGTACTAGTTTACCGGCCTAAATGTGCTAGGTATAATCGAAAATATATTTACAGTTGCCGAAGGAGTGGCAGGTTGTCGGTGCCGGCCGGTGTGGCCGTGCGGTTCGAGGCGCTTCAGTCTGGAACCGCGTGACCGCTACGGTCGCAGGTTCGAATCCTGCCTCGCGCATGGATGTGTGTGATGTCCTTAGGTTAGTTAGGTTTAAGTAGTTCTACGTTCTAGGGGACTGATGACCACAGATGTTAAGTCCCACAGTGCTCAGAGCCATTTGTAGTCGGTAACGGTATGGGCGTGGATATCGGCCGAAGGGTGTGGGCTCCTGTGGGAAGTGGAAGGAAGATTCGATGCGCGCAATTACATATCAATTCTGGAGAACGTGATGTTGCCTGCTGTGGCAGCAAGATTTGGCGATGATCAGATCATGTTCCAACAAGATCGCTCGTCTATTCATATGGCACGTGTGGTTAAGAGGCGGGTCGACGACCATAGTAATGTTACTGTAACGGAATGGCCACCTAAAGGAGCTGACACGAATCCCATTGAGAATATCTGGGCAGAAATGGTCAGAGTAATACGAGAAAAGGGCAGTCACCGTCGACTCGCCGACAGCTTTCTGATGTGATTCATGACGCTTGGAATGAGTTACTTGAATCTCCTAGTTATGTGGCTCGAGTTGTGGGCTCAATGCCCAACAGACTTCGAGCTGTTGTGGAAGCCAAAGGAGGCTTCACCAATCAGCTGTTTCAAGCTTTGTTTCTTTCTTCTTCGTCCTTTTTTTTTTTTACTTACAGACGTATATTTTATATAATTTCAAGGAAACGCAGTAAATGGAATGTGGACTGATTTTTGAGGCTTCATTTTGTGACGGCTAAACAGTGCTGCATCATGGGACCCGCTATTTGTCCACATGTGGCTGAACATCAGAGGTGTAAAAAATTTTGAGGTGCCGAAGTTCTCTGGAAGAATAACGTCTTTTAGACAAAGAGATGATTTTTAGTTCATTTCATTTTAACCATTCACACTATGATTTGACATTCTAATCTTTGATTTCATTTTATTATTATGTATCTTTTCTCCAGTGAAAGTCAACGGTAGTAAGTTTCAAGATATGAAGAATAACTGGAAGTTTCTAATTTGTGGAAAGCGTATTTAACAGTTAATATTTTCGACAAATCTGTAGTTATAGGACATATTAAGAAGCGAGTCAAAAATGGCATTGTGGAATGATCAGGTTGGTCTCTAAAGGGTAACGACGATAAAATAGCAAATATGAAACTATGGGTAACAACTATTGTTGATGGTGAGGAGCCATAATCGATATGTCACTTTTCCGTAATTGTATTTCTGAAGTTTATCGTCAATCCTAGGACTGACACCGATACTCTGTTTTACGTAAAGAATAAAACCTTCAAAATTTATTTAGCAGCGCAGAATATTAAATCACAGTTTATAGATCAGGAACCTAATCCAACTGCCTTTAATTTTATTTTCACGGATGACATTGAGACAGTAAATAACAAGAGAAATAAGAAAACTCTCAGAATCAATATAGAGAATTCAAGTATCATGTGAATTCAAAAGTTTGCTATAATAGCGATTAATTGCTTTTTACAGACCCCTTCATGCCTACGTTTTCCGTCAGACAGACAATGTTTGAAACTAGGACTAACGAGGTAAACAATTTTTCCACAAATTGTCAAATTGGAAGTCGGAGAGCCAGTTACATAAATTACGATGACAACAAACGTTTTTCAAGTAAACTGATCACAGGAGGAATCCAACGCATTTATTGTGAGTTACATGCACAGTATGTAAACTGGCAACGCCACCAACACACAATACCACTAACAAGGGAACATCCCCATCGCACCGCCCTCAGATTTAGTTATAAGTTGATACAGGGGATATGCCTTGAAAAACTGAACACAGATCAATCGAGAAAACAGGAAGAAGTTGTGTGGAAGTATGAAAAAAATAAGCAAAATATACAAACTGAGTAGTCCATGCGCAAGATAGGCAACATCAAGGATAGGGTGAGCTCAGGAGCGCCGTGATCCCGTGGTTAGCGCACGCAGCTGCGGAACGAGAGGTCCTTCCGTCAAATTTTCCCAGGAGTGAAAAGTTTAATTTTTATTTTCAGACAATTATTATCTGTCCGTCCGTCCGTCCGATGCGAGGTAACCGCGCCGTAGTATGATGACGCTACACCTAAAAAACATCGAAAGACATGACGTCAGTCGACTATAGCGCACGGAAGAGAGAGTATTCCTGCTAATGAGGCTCCCTGGCTGGCAGTTAACTGTTCGCTACTTTGGACGAGAGTGCATTAAATACGTGCGATGCATTGCGTGGGCAATATGAATCCAGCAAATATAGCTCGTGACTCCAATAACAATGTCAATGAATATTTTCCGAACTGTAAGGCATCGGAAAGTTCCTTAAGGGATCGAACGATTGTCGAACATTTGTATGATTATTTCCTACATTTGTTGAATAACAGTACGTGTGGTGATGATTGTCTGAAAATAAAAAAAAATCAAACAACTAACCCGAGGGAAGCCTTAAACCAACGACCTCTCGTTCTGCAGCTCCTCACGCTAACCACGCGACCACTGCGCTCCCGTGCTCAAGCTATCCTTGATGTTGCTTATCATGCACACGGACTACTCAGTTTGTTTGGTTTGAATATTTTTTTCATAGGTCCACACAACTTCTTCCTGTTTTTCGAATGATCTGTGTTCAGTTTTCAAGGCCTATCCACTGTGTCAACTTATAACTAAATCTGAGGAGGGTGCGATGGGGAGGTTCCCTTGTTAGCTATGAAACAACTGTAGCAAAACGGAGCATCCTCGTTATCCATGTGATGGATAAGACGACTAATTCGCAACATAAATGTCAATGTAAGCATCAGTTTCTGTTGGAACGTGCTTCCCGGACCAAATAACATACATTTCCTACGTCTTCAATGCGAATCATGTAGCAAATGTAATTTAAAGGACATAAAAATATCGAGTGAATTTACTAAAATAATTATGAACCACTTGAATTTGCATTCAACAGGCAATGTTCAGAAGTCTGGTGTAGGAGTACTGCATGCTCTAATTCGAAACAACAAAAATCAACAGAGTAACTATTATTGAACGTCATCAGGTCACTCATCGAGCATTCCTATGCAGTACTGTTACTGGTGACGTGTTATGATGCCTTTATCGTTAACTTCCTAAGAAGAAATGAAAGGCTGAGCCCCACCAAAAGACGTAAACTCGAGGAAAGAGTTGCGTGAACATATTATTTTACATCTGATAAATCCAAAAGTGTGTTTTGGGCTACGAATTCTGCCCCCAGGGTGTGTGCAACACAGCTGGAATTTGTTGCCAACAACTGAGACACCTTTCGGTCACAGTGTAAGAAAATCGAGCAACAAAACTACATCACCTGTGCTACTGCATGATAACGCACTATGTTGATTTGAGAAACAAAACTATCCAGGAGATTGATAGGAAAGTCGTCTCTCAGGCACATTTGTATTGATAGGGAAGTCCTCTCTCAAGCACTTGTCCCTCTCGTCATATATTTGTAAAATTTTACCTTTCCCACTCTAGATCGATCAACCGTCAAGGCAATTCATTTCTAGACGAAAATACTTTTAAAACTACTCTGGTTTATTGACATCGTTAGAACAAGTAGGTTTCTACAGGCGTAGAATTTGTAAACAACTTTACCATTGTCATATCGTTTTAGATATCGTGAAAGAAAATTCTGCTGCTAATTAATTTCTCTTTGATAATTACTGTTGCGTTTAGTAAACTAATGGAAAATGCAATTAAAATATTCACTGTACTAATACAAACTAAAGTCAGCTTAATACAGAAACATCACGACGGCAGTCTATCTTAATAAAGCATTAAGTTTCTGTGAGACAATTGGGCTTATTTTAACACGAATTAGTAGGATATTACAGACTTTACACTTAGAAAAGATCTGTATTTATTTCATTTCCTGTACCATTCGTAAGTGTTATGAAAATGGGGCTTTTCATAGATAAAATTATGTATTCACAACAACAAAAAAATGTCGGCAGAAAACAAAAGTGGCATTATGAATCTGGCAGTACCGTAAGGTTTTCACTCTGACACTAAGAGTTACTGAAAGTAGCAAGAAGAATTTTGCTCGAGCGTTGTCTTACGATTCCCTTATTAAGTTTTTATCTGCCTGCTTGTAGCTGTGCTACAAAAGAATTAAAAATCTGGCTTTCAGCAAGTCTCGAAAGGCGAACAAAAGCAGCTTGCACCTGGTTACTAAGCATGTTACCTGGGGACTGGTTTTTTCTTAAAGCGGGAAGACATCCTTTTGTGGTTCAATTGGCAAATGTCAGTCAGACGTGTGACGTTAGTCTAAGCGTTTCGGTGTGTTGAATTTGTACCAATGATTTTTCTACACGTTTTTTCTGTCCCAAATAGAGTTGAAGTCTCCCATTAGTATTTTCACGTCATCTTGGTGAATTTTGCTCATGGTATTTTCGAGTGTGTTCCAGAATTTTTCAACATTGTCGGTGTTTTTCTTATTTTCGATGTTGGTGGGTTCAAATGGTTCAAATGGCTCTGAGCACTATGGGACTTAACTGCTGTGGTCATCAGTCCCCTAGAACTTAGAACTAGTTAAACCTAACTAACCTAAGGACATCGCACACATCCATGCCCGAGGCAGGATGCGAACCTGCGACCGTAGCGGTCGCGCGGTTCCAGACTGTAGCGCCTAGAACCTCTCGAACACTCCGGCCGTCGATGTTGGTGGGGACACGTGCATTGATGAGTGTATATGTTTTACTGGGGCTCTGAATGACCATAGTCATAAGTCGCTTGTTGACGGGCCAGCCGCGGTGGCCGAGCGGTTCTTGGCTCTTCAGTCCGGAACCGCGCGACTGCTACGGTCGCAGGTTCGAATCCAGCCTTGGGCATGAATTTGTGTGATGTCCTTAGATTAGCTAGGTATAAGTAGTTCTAAGTTCTAGGAGACTGATGACCTCCACTGGTAAGTTCCATAGTGCTCAGAGCCATTGGAACCTTTTGATTGTCGATCGGTGTGATTTCTTTGACAGAGTTGATAGATCGGTGTTCGAGAAATGCAATGCCGAAGATTAGTACGCCTTTCGTTACCTTTTGTTGTATTCTGCTCTTGAAGATGCAATGGTTTCCCTAATACACGGTTTCATTGTCAGTTAGTCGTGGTTCTTGAAGTGCAAGGATGAGAATTTTTTGTCGGTCCATTTCTTTTGTGAGATTATTTAGTTTTCGTGTTTGGATCAAGGTATCGATGTTTACTTTTAAATGCATGTTTTTTGCTTGTAGGGAAATTTACCAGAGATCTTCGATATTCTCTGTCGTGCTAACCTGGACTCCCCAGAATCCGAAAATCCAACTGCCGCCTGTCGACAGCCGGGTTGTGTACCACCTGGGATAAAGTTGACTTTGCTTGCATAGTTTACGTTTGCTTGTGTTTCATTGGTTGTGCTTGGGTGATACCAGGACCGGACAGGACCAGAGGGTGTTGAAGCCTTTGAAAGCAAATATTTTCAGCCAAGCTCATTGAGCTAACACGGTGACCAGAGTAACGGTGATTTTCACTCAGACGTGTCTGGATTTTGCGTTCAACGGATTGAGTAGCCGTTCAGGATTGTGTTAGTATTTGGTTCACCCCTAGTATTTGATTTCCTCGGTACCACCCATATGGGGGAGGGTTTCCACTATCCGCCACACGCGATTATTATTATTATTATTATTATTATTATTATTATTATTATTGTCATTATGTCTCAGCAAATCCCATATGGTGTATCTTCCCACCACTGAAATAGATGTGTATTGTTCGATTCAGTATTTCCATCACATAAATGTGGTTTATAATTACGTTACATTGCTACTAGTAGACATATTTCTCACTTTTTCTTAGACAGTTGCTACCTGTTACTCCATCATAGGAATTTATGTGCGAAGCATTGTTGAAATACAGACGTTCAAATTATCCGATTTCTGTAATTTCATTTCGATACCAGATCGTTCTAATCGGATTCAGCCAGGTAGTCTTAATGTGGATATCCGACCACGACTGTCATCATATGATCGACTGTGTAAACCACATTCTTTATCGGACTGTTGAATATAGATCACTTATCTATGACAGGACCTGAATTCTTAAACACTGTGGAAAATAATAATCCGATGCGCTTATTACAAATACGTTATTCCAATATAAATATGTGAACTAACGAGATAACAGTTTATTTACAGGAGCAGAACTAATGTTCAAATGTTCAAATGTGTGTGAAATCGTATGGGACTTAACTGCTAAGGTCATCAGTACCTAAGCTTACACACTACTTAACCTAAATCATCCTAAGGACAAACACACACACCCATGCCCGAGGGAGGACTCGAACCTCCGCCGGGATCAGCCACGCAGCTCATGACTGCAGCGCCCCTGACCGCTCGGCTAATCCCGCGCGGCTACTGAAAGTATACTCGTCCACAAAACCCATGTGGACAATTATCTGATAATCGGTCAAGCTTTGCTTTGTCGCAGCTCTTTAGGACAAAAGAATGGACAGCTCCCTGCTTTTTGCGTTTCCGATAGCGCCTACGATAAGAATCTGGTGTCATATTATGTTTCAGAGCCGTAAACTGTTTATTTTTTCACCTCATACTAAAACAAAAGCTATGATATGAGACGAGGAAATGACTTATATGCTTCTCAGGAACTTAAGTTTTTCGCGTTAATTTTCTCACTTCATTCTAAAACAAGGACGTTAATATGAGAAGAGGAAATGAAATATACGCTTCCAAGACATATTATTTCCTTGTGTGCTACTACTGCATACATGAAAGCCCTGCAGTTAATTTTTGTATGTTGGATAAATTTTGATATCACCTCACATTCCTTTGTGAGAAGGTTCCTATTTTCTTAGGATTCAAATAGAGTGGACATTTCATCACTGGTTAATATTCTCATGACTAATGACATGATACCCGTTGCAATTGCTCCATGGCACCTGTGAGTAGAGTCTCACGTTGGTTACTATAAGAACACGCAGGCAGTGATATCCGCTCACTGCAGTCAGAGCCAAGGTGATTTCTTTCTGTTTATGGCGAAGCGTCTGCTGCAGTGTCCACGCTCAGCCAACATAAACAAATCGCGGCGGCATTGGGCAGTGCTGATCGCTGCGCTTGTCGCAGGCCTCGACAACAAGAGCGCACTCTCTGCTAACGATACTATGGAGTTAATACATCTTACTTAACGTAATATGCAGGACGTGGGTTAGGTGAAAATTCAGTTTGTAACTTCCCATCGCATTAACATACTTTACAGTCATATTTGATGCCCGGTTGTCTGTCTGATGTTAATAGTATTGATTCAGATTGTGCATTAACACGAAAACTCACTCACTCACACACACACACACACACACACACACACACACACACGCACACACTCATTGATTCCAGTGAGGGTGACAACTACTGTGTGTTGAACAACACATGCACCAGTCAGTTCCTCGGTTGGCGTCTAGTGGATGAGTTTTTTCAATTACCTTGCATTGCAAGAATTGTATGTAAGAGCCTGAAAGTAAATGGACTTGTATCCTAAAGAGCTGCGACAAAGCAAAGCTTGACCGATTATCAGATAATTGTCCACATGGGTTTTGTGGACGAGTATACTTTTAGTAGCCGCGCGGGATTAGCCGAGCGGTCAGGGGCGCTGCAGTCATGAGCTGCGTGGCTGATCCCGGCGGAGGTTCGAGTCCTCCCTCGGGCATGGGTGTGTGTGTTTGTCCTTAGGATGATTTAGGTTAAGTAGTGTGTAAGCTTAGGTACTGATGACCTTAGCAGTTAAGTCCCATACGATTTCACACACATTTGAACATTTGAACATTAGTTCTGCTCCTGTAAATAAACTGTTATCTCGTTAGTTCACATATTTATATTGGAATAACGTATTTGTAATAAGCACATCGGATTATTATTTTCCACAGTGTTTAAGAATTCAGGTCCTGTCATAGATAAGTGATCTATATTCAACAGTCCGATAAAGAATGTGGTTTACACAGTCTATCATATGATGACAGTTGTGGTCGGATATCCACATTAAGACTACCTGGCTGAATCCGATTAGAACGATCTGGTATCGAAATGAAATTACAGAAATCGGATAATTTGAACGTCTGTATTTCAACAATGCTTCGCACATAAATTCCTATGATGGAGTAACAGGTAGCAACTGTCTAAGAAAAAGTGAGAAATATGTCTACTAGTAGCAATGTAACGTAATTATAAACCACATTTATGTGATGGAAATACTGAATCGAACAATACACATCTATTTCAGTGGTGGGAAGATACACCATATGGGATTTGCTGAGACATAATGACAATAATAATAATAATAATAATAATAATAATAATAATAATAATCGCGTGTGGCGGATAGTGGAAACCCTCCCCCATATGGGTGGTACCGAGGAAATCAAATACTAGGGGTGAACCAAATACTAACACAATCCTGAACGGCTACTCAATCCGTTGAACGCAAAATCCAGACACGTCTGAGTGAAAATCACCGTTACTCTGGTCACCGTGTTAGCTCAATGAGCTTGGCTGAAAATATTTGCTTTCAAAGGCTTCAACACCCTCTGGTCCTGTCCGGTCCTGGTATCACCCAAGCACAACCAATGAAACACAAGCAAACGTAAACTATGCAAGCAAAGTCAACTTTATCCCAGGTGGTACACAACCCGGCTGTCGACAGGCGGCAGTTGGATTTTCGGATTCTGGGGAGTCCAGGTTAGCACGACAGAGAATATCGAAGATCTCTGGTAAATTTCCCTACAAGCAAAAAACATGCATTTAAAAGTAAACATCGATACCTTGATCCAAACAGGAAAACTAAATAATTTCACAAAAGAAATGGACCGACAAAAAATTCTCATCCTTGCACTTCAAGAACCACGACTAACTGACAATGAAACCGTGTATTAGGGAAACCATTGCATCTTCAAGAGCAGAATACAACAAAAGGTAACGAAAGGCGTACTAATCTTCGGCATTGCATTTCTCGAACACCGATCTATCAACTCTGTCAAAGAAATCACACTGATCGACAATCAAAAGGTTCCAATGGCTCTGAGCACTATGGAACTTAACAGTGGAGGTCATCAGTCTCCTAGAACTTAGAACTACTTATACCTAGCTAATCTAAGGACATCACACAAATTCATGCCCAAGGCTGGATTCGAACCTGCGACCGTAGCAGTCGCGCGGTTCCGGACTGAAGAGCCAAGAACCGCTCGGCCACCGCGGCTGGCCCGTCAACAAGCGACTTATGACTATGGTCATTCAGAGCCCCAGTAAAACATATACACTCATCAATGCACGTGTCCCCACCAACATCGACGGCCGGAGTGTTCGAGAGGTTCTAGGCGCTACAGTCTGGAACCGCGCGACCGCTACGGTCGCAGGTTCGCATCCTGCCTCGGGCATGGATGTGTGCGATGTCCTTAGGTTAGTTAGGTTTAACTAGTTCTAAGTTCTAGGGGACTGATGACCACAGCAGTTAAGTCCCATAGTGCTCAGAGCCATTTGAACCATTTGAACCCACCAACATCGAAAATAAGAAAAACACCGACAATGTTGAAAAATTCTGGAACACACTCGAAAATACCATGAGCAAAATTCACCAAGATGACGTGAAAATACTAATGGGAGACTTCAACTCTATTTGGGACAGAAAAAACGTGTAGAAAAATCATTGGTACAAATTCAACACACCGAAACGCTTAGACTAACGTCACACGTCTGACTGACATTTGCCAATTGAACCACAAAAGGATGTCTTCCCGCTTTAAGAAAAAACCAGTCCCCAGGTAACATGCTTAGTAACCAGGTGCAAGCTGCTTTTGTTCGCCTTTCGAGACTTGCTGAAAGCCAGATTTTTAATTCTTTTGTAGCACAGCTACAAGCAGGCAGATAAAAACTTAATAAGGGAATCGTAAGACAACGCTCGAGCAAAATTCTTCTTGCTACTTTCAGTAACTCTTAGTGTCAGAGTGAAAACCTTACGGTACTGCCAGATTCATAATGCCACTTTTGTTTTCTGCCGACATTTTTTTGTTGTTGTGAATACATAATTTTATCTATGAAAAGCCCCATTTTCATAACACTTACGAATGGTACAGGAAATGAAATAAATACAGATCTTTTCTAAGTGTAAAGTCTGTAATATCCTACTAATTCGTGTTAAAATAAGCCCAATTGTCTCACAGAAACTTAATGCTTTATTAAGATAGACTGCCGTCGTGATGTTTCTGTATTAAGCTGACTTTAGTTTGTATTAGTACAGTGAATATTTTAATTGCATTTTCCATTAGTTTACTAAACGCAACAGTAATTATCAAAGAGAAATTAATTAGCAGCAGAATTTTCTTTCACGATATCTAAAACGATATGACAATGGTAAAGTTGTTTACAAATTCTACGCCTGTAGAAACCTACTTGTTCTAACGATGTCAATAAACCAGAGTAGTTTTAAAAGTATTTTCGTCTAGAAATGAATTGCCTTGACGGTTGATCGATCTAGAGTGGGAAAGGTAAAATTTTACAAATATATGACGAGAGGGACAAGTGCTTGAGAGAGGACTTCCCTATCAATACAAATGTGCCTGAGAGACGACTTTCCTATCAATCTCCTGGATAGTTTTGTTTCTCAAATCAACATAGTGCGTTATCATGCAGTAGCACAGGTGATGTAGTTTTGTTGCTCGATTTTCTTACACTGTGACCGAAAGGTGTCTCAGTTGTTGGCAACAAATTCCAGCTGTGTTGCACACACCCTGGGGGCAGAATTCGTAGCCCAAAACACACTTTTGGATTTATCAGATGTAAAATAATATGTTCACGCAACTCTTTCCTCGAGTTTACGTCTTTTGGTGGGGCTCAGCCTTTCATTTCTTCTTAGGAAGTTAACGATAAAGGCATCATAACACGTCACCAGTAACAGTACTGCATAGGAATGCTCGATGAGTGACCTGATGACGTTCAATAATAGTTACTCTGTTGATTTTTGTTGTTTCGAATTAGAGCATGCAGTACTCCTACACCAGACTTCTGAACATTACCTGTTGAATGCAAATTCAAGTGGTTCATAATTATTTTAGTAAATTCACTCGATATTTTTATGTCCTTTAAATTACATTTGCTACATGATTCGCATTGAAGACGTAGGAAATGTATGTTATTTGGTCCGGGAAGCACGTTCCAACAGAAACTGATGCTTACATTGACATTTATGTTGCGAATTAGTCGTCTTATCCATCACATGGATAACGAGGATGCTCCGTTTTGCTACAGTTGTTTCATAGATAACAAGGGAACCTTCCCATCGCACCCTCCTCAGATTTAGTTATAAGTTGACACAGTGGATAGGCCTTGAAAACTGAACACAGATCATTCGAAAAACAGGAAGAAGTTGTGTGGACCTATGAAAAAAATATTCAAACCAAACAAACTGAGTAGTCCGTGTGCATGATAAGCAACATCAAGGATAGCTTGAGCACGGGAGCGCAGTGGTCGCGTGGTTAGCGTGAGGAGCTGCAGAACGAGAGGTCGTTGGTTTAAGTCTTCCCTCGGGTTAGTTGTTTGATTTTTTTTATTTTCAGACAATCATCACCACACGTACTGTTATTCAACAAATGTAGGAAATAATCATACAAATGTTCGACAATCGTTCGATCCCTTAAGGAACTTTCCGATGCCTTACAGTTCGGAAAATATTCATTGACATTGTTATTGGAGTCACGAGCTATATTTGCTGGATTCATATTGCCCACGCAATGCATCGCACGTATTTAATGCACTCTCGTCCAAAGTAGCGAACAGTTAACTGCCAGCCAGGGAGCCTCATTAGCAGGAATACTCTCTCTTCCGTGCGCTATAGTCGACTGACGTCATGTCTTTCGATGTTTTTTAGGTGTAGCGTCATCATACTACGGCGCGGTTACCTCGCATCGGACAGACGGACGGACAGATAATAATTGTCTGAAAATAAAAATTAAACTTTTCACTCCTGGGAAAATTTGACGGAAGGACCTCTCGTTCCGCAGCTGCGTGCGCTAACCACGGGATCACGGCGCTCCTGAGCTCACCCTATCCTTGATGTTGCCTATCTTGCGCATGGACTACTCAGTTTGTATATTTTGCTTATTTTTTTCATACTTCCACACAACTTCTTCCTGTTTTCTCGATTGATCTGTGTTCAGTTTTTCAAGGCCTATCCCCTGTATCAACTTATAACTAAATCTGAGGGCGGTGCGATGGGGATGTTCCCTTGTTAGTGGTATTGTGTGTTGGTGGCGTTGCCAGTTTACATACTGTGCATGTAACTCACAATAAATGCGTTGGATTCCTCCTGTGATCAGTTTACTTGAAAAACGTTTGTTGTCATCGTAATTTGTGTAACTGTCTCTCCGACTTCCAATTTGACAATTTGTGGAAAAATTGTTTACCTTCTTAGTCCTAGTTTCAAACATTGTCTGATAGAAAATGTAGGCATGAAGGAGTCTGTAAAAGCAATTAATCGCTATTATAGCAAACTTTTGAATCCACTGGACACTTGAATTCTATATATTGATTCTGAGAGTTTTGTTATTTCTCTTGTTATTTACTGTCCCAAAGTCATCCGTGAGAATAAAATTAAAGGCAGTTGGATTAGGTTCCTGATCTATAAACTGTGATTTAATATTCTGCGCTGCTAAATAAATTTTGAAGGTTGTATTCTTTACGTAAAACAGAGTATCGATGTCAGTCCTAGGATTGACGATAAACTTCAGAAATACAATTACGGAAAAGTGACATATCGATTACGGCTACTCACCATCAACAATAGTTGTTACCCATTGTTTAGTATTTGCTATTTTACCGTCGTTACCCTTTAGAGGCCAACCTGATCTTTCCACAGTGCCATTTTTACTTGCTTCTTAATATGTCCTATAACTAAAGATTTGTTGAAAATATGAACTGTTAAATACGCTATTCCACAAATTAAAAACTTCCAGTTATTCTTCATATCTTGAAACTTACTACCGTTGACTTTCACTGAAGGAAAGATACGTAATAATAAAATGAAATCAAAGATTAGAATGTCGAAGCATAGTGTGAATGGTTAAAATGAAATGAACTAAAAATCATCTTCTTGTCTAAAACACTTTACTCTTCCAGAGAACTTCGGTACCTCTCAAAATTTTTTCAGCTCTGATGTTTAGCCACATGTGGAAAAATAGCGGGTCTCATGATGCAGCACTGTTTAGCCGTCACAAAATAAAGCCTCAAAAATCAGTAAATAAAACTATTCTTGTACAGTTGCTCCGAATCGCATATACCAACCGCCCTTTGCTGCGACAACTACTCAAAGTCTATTGGGTATTTGATTTTGTTCTGCTTTTTCGGGCCTCCTTACCTCTCCTTCTAGCCCAACCTTTGTTCTGCAATTACGTCTTCATCGGGGAGCTTCTCCTCAACATTTTTATTTTGTGCTGAACTGTTTTGTACCCTTCTTGCATACACACGTGTGTCACGTATTTTATAGAGACTGAATGAATATATAAGGTGAGTATTTCTTCTCTTATCAAATTAAATATTACATATCTTGCTGTGAATTAATTTGTTTGTCCCCATTCCACTTATTGCGTTTCCTTGAAATTATATAAAACATAAGTCTGTAAAAAAAAATCGCGTATAGCCTCCTTTGGCTTCCACAACAGCTGGAAGTCTGTTGGGCATTGAGCCCACAACTCGAGCCACAGAACTAGGAGATTCAAGTAACTCATTCCAAGCTTCATGAATTTGCTGATTTGTCGTGCGTTGACAAATGGGTGGTTCTCACTGAAACGGCGTATCTGCTGATCCTGAGCTTGCGTTGTTTTGCGGCGACGGCCATGAGGCCTCCCATTCAAGTTACCACTCTCTTCCTTTCGTCTGATCCACCTGGCTACCGTCGACTTGTGAAGACCCATAGTTCTCGCTATGTCGGCATTTGAAGATCCCTCTGCATGGAGTATTATAGCGCCCTTGTCTGCCTCAGCCAGATGGGCCATTTAGCGTTGACTGAATGATTCGTCGCGGTTAATATTGGCTGCGGAAACAGCGCTGGCAGGAAACAGACTGCCTCCTCCAAGATGGCAGCCGCAACGCAGTGGCCAAGTATGTGTAACACGGAAATCGATGGCATAAAAGACAGATCGCAAGCCCGTGCCCGTGTCATTACATAGTGGAGCAACTTAGAATCTCTAATTTTTCTCAGAAGTGACTGGTTCACTCTTGTCATGTCTTATCCTGATAAATATTACATGAAATGAAATGTTTACGTTTTGCATATGCGGCAGGCCTGAGGCAAGAAACATTTCTGAAATATCTGAGGCAACCTGAAGAACACTTCGTGAATATTATCTGTAGAAGGTTGCCTTATAAGAAGGAAAACGTGTTTATCCCCGCTCGCCGTGTTTCCAGGTGGCGCAGTTTACTCGGAGGCATACATAATTCTCGCCGGGCGTAAGAAGCGACTCGACGAGCGAGGGGAACTCGCCAAATGTCATAGGCTGATTGTCCCGAAACTTTGCTCAGTGAAGGAGAGGACAAAATAAGCGAACATGTGTTTCGGCTTATCTGCAGACACTCGACCGTTTCCGAGAAAACGACGGTCAAAGTTATCAACGCGCTGTTGCTCTAGTGTAGATACCTTCTGCAGCCGAGAACGCAATTGAAGCGGTGGCTACCGTCGTTCCTTCTTAACACTGATTCCCGTGTTCGATACCATATTGGGTTTTTTAATTATTTTATTTTCCTGCCTCTCTATCAGAATTATCTACGAATGTTTTTTTCTAAGTTATGTTGAAATAATGTTGTCATTATTCGCCAATTAACTTTATGTGTAATTAATGAATTAAAAAGTAATAAACGAATGAGACAAGCTGATCTAACATCATCTGGGCTGCCTCATGTATCGTTATAACCAAATATTTTATAAATGTTAATCTACATTCAGATCCGATGATGGCACCTTTAGTGTGTTGAAACCGGTTATCCAGTAAACAATATTTAAGCGATCTTGGCTTCTGAATTATTTCTACAACAGAGTGATCGCCCCACTACGCACTGTATGTTCCCTTTTTAACTTATTTCTTTACACAGTAAATTAACTGACGAATAACGACAACAGTGTTTCAACATAAATTGGAATAAACATTCGTAGATAATTCAGAGAGTGAGGGGAAAAAAAAAAGGAAAAACCGGGTTTCGAACTCGCAGCGCAAAGTTCAGAAATCGCTATGGTAGCCGCAGAGCCACCGCTCCAGTTGAATGCTTACCCGCTAAGAGGTGTCTACACTATAGTAACAGCGCATTGAAAACTTTGACCGTCGTTTTCTCAGAAGCGGTAGAGTGTAAGCAGATAAGCCGAGACACGTGTTCGCTTATTTTGTCCCCGCTTTCACTGAGCGAAGTTTCAGCAAGATCGGGGTATTTCCTCGGGAACACAGGAAGAAACCATAGTAATAATGTAATTCAAGGCTCGCAAGAAAAGATTTAAGTGGTCCTTTTTCCCGCACACTGTTAATGAGTGGGACGGTAGAGAAATAACCCTAACCTTCTGCCGGGCACGTAAGTCCGGATTGCCAAGAAATCCTGTTGATGTAGTCATGTAGATGTAACGACGAAATTATGTTTTAATTACGACATGTGACTTTCATTTGATTTAAACATCGAAGTTGTTTGCTGTTTCAAAATGGTTCAAATGCCTCTGAGCACTATGGGACTCAACTGCTGTGGTCATAACTCCCCTAGAACTTAGAACTACTTAAACCTAACTAACCTAAGGACATCACACACATCCATGCCCCAGGCAGGATTCGAACCAGCGACCGTAGCAGTCGCACGGTTCCGGACTGCGCGCCTAGAACCGCGAGACCACCGCGGCCGGCTCGTTTGTTGTTTATTTACTTTTTGTTCAATAGTTTCAGGCATATACAAACACCTAGGCGCGTTAAATTGATATTGAAATAAAGTGTCATGCGTGGACCAATAACAATAAATTCCCACCTACTTGTTATAGTACTGCAGTATCTGCCAGCGTCTTCAGAAGTGGATATCGCATACGAAGTTCCTAGGGTGTTTGTAATGGATATTGCAGACGACTTCGACAAAGTTTGAATGTAGCTTCGTAAAAGTTCCGTGATCAAACGATCTGAGTTGCTGGAGAATACAGTTTATCCTCACTAGACAGTATATATTATCATTATACATGAGGTGAGTAGGGTTTCGCCGCGTTGCGGTGGCCGAGCGGTTCCAGGCGCTTCAGTGACGAACCGCACGGCTGCTTCAGTCGCAGGTTGGAATTCTACCTCGGGCATAGATGTCTGTGATGCCCTTAGGCTAGCTAGGTTTAAGTAGTTCTAGGTCTAGGGGCTGATGACCTAAGCAGTTAGGTCGCATAGTTCTTGAAGCCATTTTTTGACCTTTCGCGTAAATTTTCTTTACATAAACCGTCGTATCTTTTGATTGCGTTGACATAGAAGCTCACTTTTTTACACCAGCATGGGACCGGTTACAGCAAGAAGTGCGATACATTTCCGCTTATTATGTCCACCCGTTCTGGAGGTAAACGGGTTTTAAGGGTTGGGTAGACCGATAGACGGTCAAGAAAGTGAGACTAGTAGGGTTCCGTTTTTACCGGTTTAGGTGACGAAATCCTAACAACGAAAACACTGAAGATGAGGGCCGCATAAATAACACCCGCTACTCTTTATTCGAAATGTTCTAGTTGCTGTCGATACATAAGCATATTAGTCGTAGCTACGTTTTCGATCCAAATCACGTTTACAGGAATGCAAATAGAATGTATTTGCCTATACACGTGGTAATTCACATCCCAGTATTAATGCCACCGCGTTTTAGAAGTACGAACATTCTCATTGCTAGCTAGCTTAAGAAACACTTCTGCTAATGAACGTTTTCTGGCTGTGGCGAGTCTAGTGGAGAATTCGAAACAATGCAGAATACGTTTGGCAGCTATGTAGCCGTTTATTTCCTGGGGTGGTGCAGAATTATCCTAAAAAATTTACTCTCTAATAACAGTAATTTGTTATTTCGATAAACATCCCGAATGATTGTCACATAAGCGGTGACATAAAGGAAGAAAATTCATGTTTTTGAGTCCAGAAAGCTCTATGCAACAGAAACTGCAGATTTTCATTTCGAAATTGCCTGCTTGTTCATGTCTGGGGTAATAATAGAGGGCTGTTTGCCTAGGTTGTCTGCTAGCATAGTGAAAGGAAGGTCTGGTTTGTTTTCGGTTCTAATCTCTATGGAGGCAGGTAGAATATCAGTAAAGCAATTTTAAGAAATTCTCGCGCACCCAATACGTTTTATCGCTACCTTTATTCTGTACTGGCGCCCTGTGCATGTCAATATGACACTCTTGTAGAATTTCATACATGTTACTGCCTACTTTTTCCGCTTCTGTCAATAATGGAATTGACTTAAGCGTGGCACTGAATGATTTTTAACTGAATTTCGTTATGAATCTTCACGCATTGCTAAATTTGCACACTTTCATGGTAGGTCAGCAACGGTAATCCAGTATGACTGGTCTGAACGTTGACACAGACCGTTTCGCGGCCGAATGCGGATAATATTTTGCTACTTCGTAACGATCTGGGGTTCTTTGTCTTACTGAAACAGTTAAGTCATCTCGATAAGTTGAAATTCATTTTTATTTGTCCAGTTCATACCAATTAGCGTTTGTTCTTTCAGTTCTGTCTTATATTTACGTGTTGTATTTAACACACTAATCAGCATTAATATAGTCTTACAAATTATGGAATACAGTCTAAAAAAGTTCAGATAGTTTGTCAATTTCACGCCTGCGCATAGTATGTTGGTAGCACTTCGTCGCCTTGCCTGTTATGCTGTGTAGCAGACTTTAAAGCCGTGCGGATCAGCATAACGAAAAGGCGAGGGGTCTCGCTCGTTTTGTCCACGACTGTACATGGACTTGGGTTTGCCTCCCCTCACACAGGTCTCGTGGAAGTTGGACAGCTACAATAGACAGCAGATTCCGATCCTAGGTCAGTTCTCCACTCTTGTCTCTTACAAATCTGTTGTTTGCCTTCTCCCCCTTCTCTGTTGAAGATCATTCCTAAACCATAGACTTGTTCAGATTAGGTGCATTTAACGCTTTCAGTTTTCCACTGCCAGTGAGGTAAATTTAGTGTCAGATCAAGTTCTGTATCAGCAAATGGAGCCCCTCTGCTCTGAGTTTTTGTTTCTGTTTTCCCCTGGGCTCAGTTGTGTTACCAGTTTTAAGGTCCACATTACCACAAAAGAATCTGCCTGCCCTCGTTTTTCTCGGATGCAATAGGTGCCCGTCATGTTGACTATTTCTACCAGTGCATGGGCTACAGCACTGGTCACCATTGAGAAGCTGATGGGTAAGCTTCGCCTCTGCAGCGACTTCAGTGTCACAATTAATGCACAGTCCATGATAGATACATACCTTTCGCCCTGTGCTGACAAGTTGCTTGCAAAATTGTCAGGCAGCCACTACTTTTCCAAGATTAATTTGACAGAAGCATAACTCCAGCTCCCCTTGGATGAGGCCATTAGGCACTTCTCGTTGTAAATACACCTTTCAGCCTATTCCAATATTAATTTTTTGGCATCACTAGTGTGCCCGCAATTTTTCAGCATTTTTTAGAACAGCTGAGAGCCTCTGTACCAGGCTGGATCAATTACCTCCACAATATTGTTGTTTTGGGTTCTTCCACCAAAGACCAGAGACCAGAAAGGACCAAAGACCAGAAAATCTCCAGTCATTGTTTTCTGTCCTGCAGTCTGTGTTTTCTGTTCTGCAGTCTGTGAGTCTCATGTGCAATCTTGGTAAATCTCCACTTTTTCAGGCTTCAACTGCAGGCATTTCTAGGTAAAGTTGCACACTAATGTAAGTTTTAGTGGATACGTCCACTGTTGCTCATCCCCTGCGCTTTTACATAAAAATGGGTCTCAGTTCTGGTCCCCGGTTGTGATCGAGCATTCACTTTGCTTAAATCTAAGCTTCAATCTGCCCTGTGTCTGGCCACTTTTCAGCCTGGTCAGCATCTTGTATTGGTTACAGATGCCTCTAAGCATGGTCTTGGTGTGGCGTTGGTGCACAAATGTGCTCTCTTCCTCTCCTGTTGTCATTATCATATCCATTACCAGCCGGCAGTGCAATAGGTCAATACTGACACCTTACCTCACCTGATGAGACCAGACCTGTTGTTTGATCAGAAGGAGTTGCTTTGTTTCTATTTAGATATTGAGACCCAGAATGTGGTCAGTGGTTTTCTCATCACTGGTGCCACAATAGCATCAGCCGTCACCACGGATCCTATACTTAGTGTAGTCTTCTCTTTTGTGAAGCACAGTTGGCCCCAAAAATCCCTGCACCATGTCTCAGATCCCTTGTGCAATTACTTCTCCCTCCAGCACTGCCTTTCCGTGTTTGACAGGGTTCTTTTGTTAGCTATGGACATCACTGTGCCCTAGTTTGCGATTCCCACTTGCTGATGCCATAATGTACTATGCTTCTGCATGTTGGTCACTGGGGGATCTCTCACACCAAAGCTTTGGCCCACCAGCATATGAATTGGCTAGGCTTAGATGGGGACATTATGTGGCTTACATCCACTTGTACTCACTGATTTCAGCAACAGGTGGTACTGTGGGTGTCTTTTTACCCCAGCTGATGCTGCAGCGCCCAAGGGAGAGACTACATGTCGATCTGCAGGGCCTTTCTTAAATCTGTATTGGCTCACTAGAATGGACACCTATTGCAAGGTTCCCTATGTGATGAGTTGTCCAAGGCAGCCACTATTTTGTCCCTGTCCAAGATTTTTGCAACAAAGGGGCTTATACTTCATTACCGATAGTGGCCACCAGTTTGTTTCTCAAGAATTTGCATCTTTCAGTGAGGCTAGTGGTGTTTGCCATCTCATAGCTCCACCATTTCATCCTCAATCTAATGGAGAGCCTGAACGCATGGTCGGATGTTTAAAATTCAGATACAGAAGTAGGTATCCAGCAGGTCCTCTGAAGCTGCTTTAGACCATTTCATTCTTCATCTACATCTACATCCATACTCTGCAAGCCACCTGATGGTGTGTGGCGGAGGTTTACCTCGAGTACCTCTATCAGTTCTCTCTTCTATTCCAGTCTCATATTGTTCGTGGAAAGAAAGATTGTCGGTATGCCTCTGTGTGGGCTCTAATCTCTCTGATTTTATCCTCATGGTCTCTTTGCGAGATGTATGTAGGAGGGAGCAATATACTGCTTGACACCTCGTTGAAGGTATGTTCTCGAAACTTCAACAAAAGCTCGTACCGAGCTACTGAGCATCTCTCTTGCAGAGTCTTCCACTGGAGTTTATCTATCATCTCCATAATGCTTTCGCGATTGCTAAATGATCCTGTAATGAAGTGCACTGCTCTCCATTGGATCTTCTCTAGCTCTTCTATCAACCCTATCTGGTATGGATTCCACACCGGTGAGCAATATTCAAGCAGTGGGCGAACAAGTGCTCTGTAACCTACTTCCTTTGTTTTCGGACTGCATTTCCTTAGAATTCTTCCAATGAATCTCAGTCTGGCATCTGCTTTACTGATGATTAATTTCATATGGTCATTCCATTTTAAATCACTCCTAATGCCAACACCCAGATAATTTATGGAATTAACTGCTTCCAGTTGCTGACCTGCTATATTGTAGCTAAATGATAAAGGATCTTTCATTCTATGTATTCGCAGCACATTACATTTGTCTACATTGAGATTCAATTGCCATTCCCTGCACCATGCGTCAATTTGTTGCAGATCCTCTTGTATTTCAGTACAGTTTTCCATTGTTACAACCTCTCGATATACAACAGCATCATTCGCAAAAAGCTTCAGTGAACTTCCGATGTTATCCACAAGGTCATTTATATATATTGTGAACAGCAACGGTCCTACGACACTCCCCTGTGGCACACTTGAAATCACTCTCACTTCGGAAGACTTCTTTCTATTGAGAATGACATGCTGCATTCTGTTATCTCGGAACTCTTCAATCCAATCACACAATTGGTCTGATAGTCCATATGCTCTTACTTTGTTCATCAAACGACAGTGGGGAACTGTATCAAATGCTTTGCGGGAGTCAAGAAACACGGCATCTACCTGGGAACCCGTGTCTATGGCCCTCTGAGTCTCGTCGCCGAATAACACAAGCTGGGTTTCACATAATCGTCTTTTTCGAAACCCATGCTGATTCCTACAGAGCAGATTTCTAGTCTCCAGAAAAGTCATGATATTCGAATATAATACATATTCCAAAATTCTACAATTGATCGATGTTAGAGATATAGGTCTATAGCTCTGCAAATCTGTTCGACCAATCTTTTGGAATGCTACGCTAGGAACACCGCTGCAAGAAGGGGGGCAAGTTCCTTCGTGTACTCTGTGTAAAATCGAACTGGTATCCCATCAGGTCCAGTGGCCTTTCCTCTTTTGAGTGATTTTAATTGTTTTTCTATCTATCTGTCATCTATTTCGATATCTACCATTTTGTCATCTGTGCGACAATCTAGAGAAAGAACTACAGTGCAGTCTTCCTCTGTGAAACAGCTTTGGAAAAAGACATTTAATATTTTGGCCTTTAGTCTGTCATCCTCTGTTTCAGTACCATTTTGGTCACAGTGTGTCTGGAAATTTTGTTTTGATCCACCTACCGCTTTGACATAAGACCAAAATTTCTTAGGATTTTCTGCCAAGTCAGTACACCTCTTGCATGACCCTCCTCACACTACATTTCGCTTCGTGTAGTTTCTGTTTGTCTGCAAGGCTTTGGCTATGTTTATGTCTGCTGTGAAGTTTCCTTTGCTTCCGTAGCTATTTGCTAACTCGGTTGTTGTACCACGGTGGCTCTTTTCCATCTCTTGCAATTCCATTGGGTGATAAGAGTCCAGCACAGCTGCTACATGGACGCCAACCATGGATGCTCCTTCAGCTGCTGCATCCGACGTCACGACAGTGACAGCACTGGCTTCATGATATTTCCTGCCAGGTGTGCCTGTCTGGGCTCTTGGTTTCCCCTGCCGACCAAACTGGGTTCCTGCCATCATCAAGTGCCCCATTTCCGGCACCTGTGTGTTGTCCACACTCTTCATGGGTGGATGTATCATTACTTCTGCACTGATATAAACTGTGGCCAGCACACCTGTCAGCAAATATGTAGCAAGAAGATCGATAGTAGCCAGTCGATCAAGTATGCCTAGCAGGAGAGAAGCCAAAGACAGGCTCGCAAGCAGCATGCTACCAACACCCTCTCAACTGCAAGTATTTAGATTGCTGCCGCGGATTGGATGGCTCAGTTGCAATTACTAGCTCACCGTCTGAGTCAGTCGCAGTCTCAGTCACTATCCTAGTTGGTGTCTGTCATTCATTGTATAGCGAGACTTGTACATGTGTGCAGTTGTGTTGTAGAAAGAGGATACTGGCCACGAAACAACATCCTCTCCCTTGCTTCCCATGGTACAAGATTCTACAGTGTTGTCGAAGAGACAACAGTGGCAACAAGGGTACTTCAGTGCAAATCAAAGTTAATCAACTTGCTTGCTTCTTTTGTGTTTTAACTTGCAGGGGTGATCGTGTCTGCTAATTTGTTGTTGTTTGTTCCTGCATGTATTCCAGGAAGGGAGCCACAGAACTAATCAAATTTCTCTTTTCATAGGCTTTGCTTGCTTTTTTGCTATAACGTATTTGTGTAAACCATGAATACTCCACCCCCTCCACCCGACACCCCCGCATCTCAGCCACAGATGGCCGATGTGATGGATCTAACGCAACCTTTCAGTTTCAGAACCAATAACTTACCGCCCTGTTAACAACAGTACAACAATTTCTGGCTGCACAAGCTGTGTCGGCCGCACAACAGACCAACCAACCAGCCCAACAAGTGCTGTCGACCAGCATACCACCATTCCAGCAGTTTAACGACACCAAAGAGGAATGGCTCGAATACCTAACACAATTCCAAGCACATTGTCAAGTTCATCATGTTGAAGGTAATGTAAAGCTACAGTACTCTCTTTTGACTGTGGGGTTCCCAGTGTTCAGGTTAATTCAAAATCTATTTTCAATTGCAGCTCCTGATGAACTCAGCTATGACCCAGTAATTGCTGCATTAACTCAAAATTACGACCAATAAGTTCAGGTAGCTGCAGCTAGATATCAGTTGTTTCACTTGTACAAAAAGCTGGAACAGACGTACCATCAGTGATACACAGAATTAATGGCCATGACTAGGAAGTGTAAATTAAATGCAGTTGTGGCAACTTTTGCAATGATTTAATGATTAGAGATGCAATAACATTCAGTATCCCAGATAGTAGAATATGGGAATAGATCTTAAAGTACTCAAATCCATCACTTCCCCAAGTATTACAAATCTTAGAGCAATATGATTCCGGTGCCATAGCGGCTGATAAATTTGACTGGGCCCTAATTTGCCGGGTCAAGTCGCCCCTTGCTCGCCACCCCAAGCAGCCACAACAATGAGTGCATACACAGCTGCATGGACAGCCACACAGACATGTAAACAAGTCTGTGAATTTAGTGAAGTCTTACCCCAGATGTTTTGCTCACCATAAAAGGCAGGACTGCCCATCACATAACATAACATGTCACAAGTGTGGAAAAAAAGGCCATGGCAATGAGTTTGTTTGCAATGGCACAGAAATGCCAATTTTGCCCACTCCCAGAAGAAACAGGCCCGTGCACATGCAGTGGACGCTGTGTTTTCAAAACCTACAACAGGTTCTGACAAAAGTAAGACTAAGATTGTGCCTCCTTCTCACCCTAGTGCTGTGCAGTGACATTCTAACAACC